>NC_056417.1:11341000-12659500 GCF_905147365.1 Aricia agestis
GGCCTCGAAATCACGAGTGTGGAGAAGATTGATTAGATTTAAGATCATAAATTATAATAATTAAAGCAAAAAATATAGTCTATAAAGTAACTATTACATGACGCCCGCAACTCTGCTTCGCCAATCGGCGTTTATCGCGCGGGTAAGTAGGTACTAGGTACCATAGATTTTTCTGGGATAAAAATTAAACTTAAAGGTAGGTCGTTTCCCGGGACTCAAAGTATCTCCATACAAAATTTCAGCAAAATCAGTTCATCGATTTGGGCTCGAAAAGGTAACAGACAGACTTTCGCATTTATAATAACTAGAGATCGCCCAATGGTCGAAATTCGACCTTAGTTTTATGCACATTAGGACTAATTTATAAAAAATATTGACCTTATCATATATTTTTTCAACTCTTGTCTCTGGGACTCAGCTGATCTCAGACTGGCCGTGTAAGCATTGTCTAATAGTATCAAAGATTCAATAAAAAAAACTATAATCCATTTTCAATTTGTCAACTTGTTGTCAACAGACTTCAACCATAATTATGAGTATAATTCGTATGTATAGGTTTGTCACTCAAAAATCTGTCATCTTGTTGAGTGTGCGTATTGTAGTGTGTGTAATGTTTTATTTGTTAAAAAAAATGTGTGATAAAAGCATAATTTCAAAACAATATTAGCTCGATGCACTCCTTCACCATATAAACTATAACTGTGCAAAATTTCATTCACCTACGTTTCCGCATTTTTCGTCAAAAGGGATACAAAGTTTTTCGCTTGCGTATTAATATATAGATAATTGTGTATGTTTATGTGGATAATATAGTATGAAAAAAAAATGTTATGGGGGTTACCTACGCGACGGCCTGCGGGCTACAATACTATTTTTTATTATTATTAAAATATCGCGTATGTTCATGCCTGTACTTAAGTAAGTACGCAACTAAAAACTATATATTAGTTGGTCGTTTAAGATAAAAATAATTATTAAGTTGTTATATTCATATTTATAGTTCCTAAGTAAGTAAATGTGTTACTGTTACACATTTGTAACAAATGTTGTATGTTTACTACCTGTGTAATAAACAATGAACCAAAGTTAAACAAATTGTTGCCTTGACCCTCATTTCGTTCCGTGAGAATGTTTATATCCCACGAACAGTGAAATAAGGAGTTGGTGCCTCGTGTGCTCTCGTCATTATTATCGTCACTTTAACGCTACTAGTTAATGACCTATTGACTGTAGTCTGTACCTACAGTAGATACTTTTTAGTTAAATATCTAAATGAGTCACAATCACAAATAAGTCGGTGTATTAGCGAGCAATACAGGTTTTAGAAACGGATATCAACGGTTTATTTGATTACTAGAACTAGATGCAACGCCCGCCCGCGATTCTGTTGCACCAAAATCGATTTTTAGTTTTTTAGTGATAAAAAACTTGTCCTATAACGGAGCTTAAAGTATCCCCATACCAAATTCATCTATCAGCGTGAAGAGAGTAGACTGTAGAGACTAGAGACAGACGCACTTTCGCGTTTATAATATTATTAGTATGGATAACAGTACTGACTGTATGTCAGTAATGTGATTCGGTAGTCTTATATCTAAATGAATGATGATGACGATTTTGGTTTCTTTTCTTTGTATGCAGTCAATATAGAAACTGAAGCTTTTTAGCTATGAGTCTTAGCATTCTGTCAAAGAAAAAAATGTCAATTGTCAAATAGCGCCTGTCTACTGTCAAGTGTCAAATGTCAACTCATTGTCAACTGTCAACAATTGTCTTATTTCATCAAGAGGTTATTAATTTTCCAATTATTTATAATAAATTCTGTAAATAATATAAAAAAGAAAATGAAAAATCTGTAAAATTATACAAACTTAACGTTTAATAAACCTATACAAAACGCTTGAACTTCAAAATGTTATCCGTATACCAGACCCAAATACTGAGAGGAAGATGTCTTCTTCAGAAAACTTTTTCTAATAATTTATCATCAAACCCAAAAGTACTTAATACATGCAAAGTAAACATAAGACAATTGTCCAGTAAAACTGGCGAGGACAACAAATTGGAGTGCATTTACTATGGCCCTTTAAAACCACAAATTCGTGCTGTGAAAATTTTTTCTATCACATCAAGTTTTGCTGGGCTCATTGCTCAACCGATTATTATTAACGAAGCCTCAAAAATTGGAAGTACAAGTTTGCTGGTGGCACTCTGTTCAGTAGTGGGATTCTTTACGTTTGTCACCCCATTGCTATTACATTTCATCACCAAGAAATATGTCACAGAAATACATTATGATCCCGAGACGTCTACATACAAAGCTACATACATCAACTTCTTCATTGCTCCAGTGACCGTAAGTATTATTAAAATAAAGTCCTTAAATAAACAATTGATAAAAATCATAAAATATTTGAAAGTACCTAATGAAGCTAACTTACTGGCTTAAAATTAAATGCTAATAGATTTCTAGAACTAACAAGCTATCATAATTTTAATTAAAAACCAATAATACACTATTAACTTCAGGAATATAGCCTATATATTGAAATGAAATAAAAGTGTAATTCTCTTCTAATAATTATTTTACCATTGTCTGATATGAAACTTATGTAATACAATAATTATTTTATTAGGTATATTATTATACAACTTCAATGTGTTTGTTTCAGATTGATTTCAAGGCAGAAGATGTGGTAGTACCTGATATCCCCGGCATGTTCACAACAATGCTTGCCAAGGGCAAACCATTATTTATTGAAGCTAGGCATTTTAGCGACCCCATATATTATGCTAAGATCATGGGTTACGACAAACCTCTCGATTTTAAGATGGGGAATATTGAAGAAAAAGATACTAATAATAATAAATAAGTTTTTAATTTAATAAAATAATATTGTTAGGTTATAGAAATGTAAAATTTTAAATACTGTATTAAAGTATTTTTCGTTGACCCTTAAATTTGTGTTTTTACTTTCTAGGCCTTTTGGTATTTACATAGGCATTTTTTTTGCCTGGTCCTGTATATAATATTATATAATAGACTGTCTATTTGGATAGGTATAGTATGTAACAAATGTTTCCTTAAACTGTAGGTAAAATGGGGTCTAATAAAAGTCATTCATTATTATTCAATTTTTATTGTAAATATTAGTTTAAAATTATATCATCAGTTAGATTTGTTTTTGCTTAACAATTGACAAATATGACTAGACTAACTGCTAATGTAAAACATTGTTATTATACATATTACTGAATAACTTTTGTGCAACAAAAAATAAATCATTTTATTTTTATTTTATTTATTTATTTAAGGTCGCTTTAACATCAGGGTCATTAGCGACATTTTATTTTACATATTATATACAAACCTTGTTTTTACATATTGTACATATCAATGTGGATAATATTAACAATAGTCCAGCCTTCAATTTCTTTGCAGATCTTACCAATTTGCCAAAATGTTAAACCTAATACTTTCTTGTGATGGAAATAATATGAGTAAAAATTTATAATTTTCTCGCTTAATAATAAAACAATAATCTTAATGTCACATGTTAAAACATTCATACTATTATAACAAGCATGATCATCTGTAAAAAAATATTTTGTATGGAATGTCACTTGTGATAAAAACTATATGCACGGAGTCATTGAAAGTTTAAAAATGCCATTGCTACTTGTATCTTTAACTCGCGCAATAATTTAACGGTATCTTGCTTTTATAGGTCTCCATAAAAATTGAGATACCAATATGTATTTTATAATAATTTAACATCAATTCGTGCATGAGTTAAAGTAACAAGTATGGTAAGGTTTTAAAAAATCCAGTAGCGACACTTCTTCAAAATATATCTTAGCGGACCCCTAGATGATCAATTTTATTGTGCATAACGTATTGTGCAATATTTTTGACCGTCTCTGTTGATATTGATCGCGCCCGCCTTCAATCTTATTGTCAAATAAATTGTTCAATGATATTGCACTATAAAATTGATCATCTAGGGGCCCACTTACATAAAGATGCGAATTGCGTCCGTGAACTACACTATTTCTAAGGCTCATATAATATGGTTATTGATTAATATTTACACATCTCATAAACCTATAATATTGTATCAAATATAAATTCGTATATATCTTTAAAATGGTAATTATTATATTTTTTGCTTACACCTATTTTTATTCGAACTAAACAAATCAACAAAAACACTAAAAATACATTATAAAAGATTTACAATATAATTACATTATCTAATAAATAATCATTTCAGCTAAACTAATCGATAAAATACATAACATTTCTTTTTAATTTAGCTTTATCTAGCCAAGAGGTCTACCATATCACACTTTATCATTATAGGACGTACATTTTCTTATTGTGCCTATTAATTGTGTCACGAAAATAAATTCTGAAATATAATATTTTGTATTAAAAAAAACGTGGATTAAAATTTAAAAGCGTATTGCACAACAAAAAGTAGAACAAAATATTATTACTTATTTGAATAAGTATGTAAAAAGCATACTTCAATATACATTTTATTGGAGCACATAAATGCAATTGGAATTACCAAATTTTCAAGTTAAAATGCAAGTGATTTAACTTATAATATTATAATATTCGAGTTAATAGCATTTTAAAATTTAAACGTAAAATTTGTCACATAATTTTCAAAGCAGCGACGAACAACCCTTTGTTGCTTAGCCCATTGATCGCGGAATAACGAGACACAATAGCTTATCTATTGTTATCGCGGCCGGATGCGGCCGCTAAGGGCTTCATGAATTAGTGCCGTCTCACTTTAGTGTTATACTGACTGAGACTATTTAAAATTAAAAGTTCAATAAAGACATTTCGAGTCATATATTAGTTTAGTGCGTGTGTCGCAGGCGACAGTTTTTCGTCGGCGTCATTTAACATTTTATAGTTTTTAGCTACTCCTAAAACAGGGAGACATACACCAAAAGAAGACTTGTGATTGGCCGTTAGAATTAAGTTTTTTTTTTTATGAAATAAGGGGGCAAACGAGCAAACGGGTCACCTGATGGAAAACAACTTCCGTCGCCCATGGACACTCGCAGCATCAGAAGACCTGCAGGTGCGTTGCCGGCCTTTTAAGAGGGAATAGGGTAATAGGGGAGGCTAGGGATGGGAAGGGAATAGGGGAGGGTAGGGAAGGGAATAGGGTAGGGGATTGGGCCTCCGGTAAACTTACTCACTCGTCGAAACACAGCGCAAGCGCTGTTTCACGCCGGTTTTCTGTGAGAACGTGGTATTTCTCCGGTCGAGCCGGCCCATTCGTGCCGAAGCATGGCTCTCCCACGTTAATAATTAGTCGTAATGTAGCGTGTTTTCAGCTAGCGCGTGTGTCGCGGGTGACAGTTTTTCGTCGGCGTCATTTAACATTTTACATGAAGCTTTGTAGCAACTCTTAAAACTTACGCATACACCAAAAGAAGACTTGTGATTGGCCTTAACTTAGTCGTAGTGTAGCGCGTGTATCGCGACTCGCGGGCGACAATTTTTCTTCGGCGTTATTTAACATTATAAGTAAATTATGTTCTGTAGCAACTCCTAAAGCATACATCAAAAGAAGAAGTTTTGTGATTGGCCGTCAGAATTTACAAATATGTTTTAGTCGTAGTATAGCGCTCCTAAAACAGGGAGGCATACATCAAAAGAAGACTTGTAATTGGCCGAAATTTAGTCGTAGTGCAGCGCGTTTTCGGCTAACGCGTGTGTCGCGGGCGACAGTTTGTCGTCGGCCTCTATGGCGCGGGCGCGGGCTCGGGCGCGGGCGGCCCACTCGACGCGACAAAACGCCGCAGTGCCCACTGTACCCAGCACCGCTAGCACGCCCAACTGCACTGACAGCAGAGCTTTGGACGAGTAGAAGAAACATGCGGCTGCTGCTAGCGACTGAAAAAGATATATATCATTAGCTTCATGGAAAGGAGCAAACGAACTCAGTACAGGGATAGGATATCAAAAAGCTTCATTCTTCGTATAACACAACACACATAATATTTAAATACAACTTACACCAAAACTCTAGTTCCTGTAAATTTCGGTTTTCAACAAATGAGGCTAAAGTAGAGCTTGGTTAAGGATACAGAGTCGGTCCGGGTAATCCAAGTTGTTTAGCCAAAATCAGCGAGGATTTTGTTTGCAAAACGGTTAGCACTATGGTGCGATACGCCATTATTTTGTGACACCACTGACCATGGTGTTAGAAAAACATAGTACTCAATGATTTAGCGTTAAATTTGATTAACCAGACATACCCTGCCTACCTACCCCTAAATAAACATGTTGCACAACTACCAACTATTACAATTTAACTCACTACAAAAAAAAAACAATTACCTGCGTAAACTTAAACAGCGCGAAGGCTGACGTACTGTTGTCAGCATACTTCGATCCCAGGATGGAGTAGATCTGAGTGTTGTAGCACGCGTCACCGAACCCAAGGAGGAAGCTGCACAGCATGGCCAGGTATGGTGATGGGCTGATGTATGACACATCCCAGGTGTCACCGAAAGGCGCGACGTTGGGTAGGTTGATGAAGATGAGGAAGAAGCTCGTCATGTGGATGAGGTAGCCCATGATGACGACGGGATCCCGGCCCCAGCGAGTCGTCTTGCTGCCTAATATACCGAATAGGGCTCCACCTGAAAGGATAATGTTTGGATTAATTTTTTATATAGATATTAAAGTTTATTACTATGATGACAAGACAAAGATAACACATTGTTACAACAAATGCTTATTTTTAACTAGCTGTTGCTAGCGACTCCGTCCGCGTGGACTTCAGTTTACAGCGCGCGCGCGGTGGTATCCGTTCCCGTGGGAATGTCGGGATAAAATCTAGCGTACATTACTGCAAAGTGCAAACTTTCCTCAAAATTCATCTCATAAACAAAATTCGTAAAACATTTTATACTTTCGGGTTTCGCATTTATAAGTAATATTAGTATGGAGAGCCACTAGCCAATGTTTAGAGATGTCTTTTTGTACTGTCAGAAAAATTTATTCATACATAGACCTAGATCTTAGTGAATTGTCGGTTGTATCAAGCACAGTCGACAGAAGAAGATTCAAGATTAACATTGACTTGACCCAACCCGACCAAATAACGTAGCAGGGCCCCCGCTACCATATGTGCAATGTGCACACGGGCGCCATCCTCTAGGGGCGCCAAGTCGCCATCTTTAGGGGCGCCAAAACCAAGGACCCAAAAAATTTGCCTAAAGGGGCGCCAAAATCCTTTTTTTGCACACAGGCCCCCTTACGGGGGCCCTGTAACGTAGCTCCACCATTTGCTTATAAATCAATTTAAACTCTGATAGCAAATGAATCAATCAACGCAGGCTATTAAAAAGTCGAAATAATACATTTTTATAATACATTTGACGACCTCTGTGGCTCAGTTGGTGGGCTATCGGTAGCTCATGCCGGGGGTCGCGGGTTCGAATCCCGCCGACGGAACAAAAAATTTTCAAAGTTCCTGGGTCGTGGATGTGTATTAAATATGTGTATAATATAATAAAAATCTTAAATATATGTATACTATAAAAGTATTAAATATATTTCCGTTGTCTGGTACCCGTAACACAAGTCCTTCAGGTACTTAGCACGGGGCCAGACTGACGTGGTGTGAAGTATCCATAGATATTAAAATATTATTAATACGAAGATGTAAGCACGAAAATCTATGAATTTTAGCATACTCAACGCAGGCTATTAAAAAGTCGTTATACCTAATACGAGTACCTACAACTCGGGCGAATTAACATGACACCTGGTTCAATTGACGTTTCTCTTAAGTACTGAGTGCAAAAAAAGTTTTTTTATTTTAAGTTATTTCAAAAAAAAAATTACGTTACCGGAACTAGTTATTTTTATAGGGCTACACTAACCACAGTATTAACCAAGTACGAGTTGGACTCGCCCAAGGGTTCCCCAGCAGGAATACGAGGTTTATAGATGCGTCCGATAATTTGTATCTAGCTTCATATTAATATATTCCGTGAGTAGCTAATTCATACCACAGACGCACGGCAATGTTCAAACGTTAATACGAATAACAAAAACTTAACAAATTTAACGTTCAAATGTAACAACTAACAAATAACACAACAAAACTCAACAAAAATCCAAAAACAATAACCATTAACTACTAACAAATAACTCCGAAACGCAAACTCAATAACACACGTGTAACAGTAACAGAAATAATATGCTAACGCTACTGGACGCGTATGACGAGAGCGGGGTGCTGCGCGGGGAAGCGAGGGAGGGGTAAAATTTAAGCCAGGTGTCAAGTTAACTCGCCCGAGTTGTAGATATATTTTCATTCGCACAAAATTAGCTTATTTCATATTGACCATAATTCATTATGAAGATGAAAGCAGGAAAATAACAAGTATGTATCTATTAATTTTATCAAACTGGACCATCAATCATAGACCGTGTTACATGGCCAGCACTACTGCGTTATATATTTGCTGTTAGATAACATATCTGTGAGGTAATCCGTATATAACTTAGTGATATAACAATGGAAATATGATTCAACAAGCAGGTCAATACGCCAATCGAGACAACAATAAAGGTAGTTTATTGACATTATCTGTCGAGTGTTTAAGCGGCAATGAAGCTGAGAGCGTCATTACCTAAAGTACGGTTGCCAGAGGGAAAGAAATTCCACCAATAACCTGCTACAACGTTATACCTGCTGTTTTAACATGTTATGTGTGCAGGATACCAATATATTAATCCTAATTATTTTATTTTTGTAATTTATAGTTATTTGTTTTAAAATATAGAATGTTTTTTAATATGTTATATTATATAGAGATCAATGACTCTAAAAAGAAT
The DNA here is from genome assembly GCF_905147365.1 of Aricia agestis. Taxonomy (NCBI): domain Eukaryota; kingdom Metazoa; phylum Arthropoda; class Insecta; order Lepidoptera; family Lycaenidae; genus Aricia; species Aricia agestis. The sequence continues at coordinate 11,349,885 of NC_056417.1, forward strand.
TAAAGAAGAATATTTTTCGGCTCCAAAGAGAATAATTTAAAAAATTCTCCACTAGGTGGCGCTCATTAACATTATCAATTTCTATTTCTATACAAATTGATAATGTTAACCAGTAGGCGGATACGATTAGAAATAACGTGTTTAGTTTCCTGATAGAATAGCGGTACGCGAATACTGCATAGACATTTATAACGCATAATTACTTTTTAATGTTTTAAAAGTTCAAGCTCAATGTCAAAATCAAAAACCTTACTTAGGGCCTGTTTCACCACTTCCTGACAAGTGTCGAATAGGCTATCCAACACTTAACTTGACATAGGTAATATAAAGTACGGAGAATCTGTCAAAAAAGATGTGAATAGTCTATTCGCCACTTTATCAGAATGTGGTTAAACAGGCCCTTAGCCCGGGCGCGCACTAGCGGCCAGGTCGCGGCGGCCATCGAAAGTATGGTGTGGCCGCGTTGCGGCCAGTGCGCGTGGGCTATGGCGGTTTCATACTAAGGTATCTATCTCGATGGCCGCCGCGGCCTGGCCGCTGCGGTTTGGTCGCTAGTGCGCGCCCGGCCTTAGACCAATTATAGTCTTTAGGTTTCTAAAATGCGACATGCTGATGAACAGCTAGACTACTCAACTGCGTTATATCTGTGCTCCTGAAAAACATAACCCCTTTCTCCGGCGCAGTTGAGAAAATGATACAACATTTCAATGTATTTTGATATGGTTAGTCGGGTTCTATCTATTATGGTTCTCTTCAGCTTTAATCTGATTTAAGTAATTAACAGTGCCGTAAATAGGGCGGTGCCACCGGTGCCCAGGCACAGGGCGTAGACTCTGGGGGGGCGCAAAAATGGCCAAACCAGGCAGGAGTATTATTTTTTTCGGTTTGCTCCCGATAATAGTTCCCGCTGCGCCCCTAGAGCATGATTCCAACAATAAAATAGACCTATACATTGCTTTGGGTAATATAATATCTAAAAAAGCAAGGGCGCAGTTGTAGAAGCTCGCACAGGGCGCAAAAAAGACTGTTTACGGCACTGGTAATTAAACATTCTTTGGCACATAGAGCTTCACTCGCTCTAGCTTAGCCTGAAATACGTACCTAGCACCTCTCCCAAGCCAATGAAGACACCGGACAGGCCAACGAGCTGTTTCACGTTGTCGCCCATGGACAGCGTGAACCCAATGCTGGGACTGTACACGCCGCTGAAGAAAGACAGCTCCACACCTGTATAAACGGAATATTAATGGATGAGAGCATGTCTAATTTGAAATAACCGGAAAGCACTATGTAATACAAATAGTGATGTAAACCAAACAGTATCTTTTTTTTTGGTCATTGGCTACGAATAATAAAACATTATTCGTAGGTTATAATAAAACATTGGTCTTATTTCCAAAAATCTGTAGTTTGACTTATGAGAATCCTGCTAGTGCTGTTTGATAAAATAATAGAAATAAAGCATTTTATGTCAGAATTATCGTCAACTTATTGTTTTAAACTGATATAAATAGTAATTTGGTATTCCTACTGAATATTATATTCCGATTTGTGATCCAATTAATTAATTATTATGATAAGTGATAACTAATCTTATGTTTTAATTTCTAAAATTGTGACTTTGTTTTGCTTTAAATATTGTTATTATTTTCTAAAGACCGATTGATTATACAGACTGATAGCATAACCACTCTCAAAGTATGTTCCGCGGGGCTCCAGAAAGGCCTTATAGGCTCCGCGAGCGATGCATAAATTGTTTTTAGAAATGTCATCAGGCCATCATGGCCATGGCCATCATGGAGGATTATACGTGGGAGAGCCATGCTTCGGCACGAATGGGCCGGCTCGACCGGAGAAATACCACGTTCTCACAGAAAACCGGCGTAAAACAGCGCTTGCGCTGTGTTTCGCCGAGTGAGTGAGTTTACCGGAGGCCCAATCCCCTAACCTATTCCCTTCCCCTCCCTACCTTCCCCTGTTCCCTTCCCTTCCCTCCCCTATTACCCCATTTCCCTCTTAAAAGGCCGGCAACGCACTTGCAGCTCTTCTGATGTTGCGAGTGTCCATGGGCGACGGATGTTGCTTTCCATCAGGTGGCCCGTTTGCTCGTTTGCCCCCTTATTTCATAAAAAAAAAAATGGAGAGTGTCTATGATGGTCTGATGATTGGAGATTAGATACCTACAGTTCATTTATAGACCAAAACATTGTTTTTTTAGGGAACCCGTCAAAAACTTCACTTCATAAAAGGGTTTCGCGGAGTTTTGCCGGGAATGTGAAAGAGTGATGTTGTGAAATTGTGTTAACTGGGTTTTTAATGTGTAATATAGGTAGAATATTAACCATTGGATATTCGTTATCGTGCGCAAGTGGAGGTAAACGCTGCAACTTCCAGGAACGTGCCTTTTTGTATTCCCTCCAAATCTACGTCGAAAATTTCAATAAAGCGTCTACCACTTCACTGAATTGACCGACTTGACTCCTTGACTGTTTAGACTTTTACTTAGACTTTGACTAGACTTTCGACTTGACAATATAGTAAAACGATGATGAACAATATTGTAAGAAGAATATGATTATTATTTATTACCCTTGTATGTAGCAAAGTACACCCCAAGTCAGTGCCAGGTTTTTGCCACCAAACAAGTTTGAGAATGGTTTAAAATATTGTTCTATATTTGAATATTCAAACTCACCAGTGTATATGAAGGCCAAGCTGAGTAGCAACATGTCTCCGGTGCAGAACAGCCTGATCGCTCCTCGGAAGGCGTCCATGGCACTCTCGCCTTCTGTTGCTGCCATCTCGCTCTAAAAATGAGACGGGATTATATTAAGCCATGGTACTAGAATATCTATATTATAATAGTTTGCATCAAATAGACTCCGAAACTACTGGGTTTAAAGGCATAGACACATATTTGATATTACACCACGGGAAAGGACATAGGATAGGTACTTTTTATGGGAAAACGGTTTCCGTGTGATACAGTTTAAGCAGATGGTATCATCTATCAACTGTTTGCTATCAGTTGATATATCGATTTACTTTTAACACATAATTTCATTACAAATTTTAACATTTTGCAACTCGCTTCATGGATATTCGTATATTAATTTTCCAACAAAATCTTATGTAAATTAGCAATTACGTTGTACCATATTACTTAATAAATAATTAATTCTTATCAACACTTCAGTAAAATCAATTAAGAGAGTCTCGTAAATTTAGTTTTACCTTGATCTTAATATACTTTAAAAAATTATATTAAAATGATAAAGTTATTTTAAAACAATCGTAATAAATAATAATATTATCTCTGAATTTTAGACCACTTTTCCGTAGTTCACAGCAACAAATTAGATGAGACATTTTGTCGATCATTAGGCGAATGTGTAAGGCCCTAGAAAATTGATTTAGTATCTAGTCTATACTAATATTATAAATGTGAAAGTATATCTGTCCGTCTGTCTGTCTGTCTGTCTCGCCTTCACGCCAAAACTACTGAACCGATTGTAATGAAATTTTGTACACAGATAGTCTAAAGCCTGATAAAGGACATAGGCTACTTTTTAACTGGAAAAAGGGTAAAGTAAGGGGGTGTAATTTGTTCAAATTAAGTTAGTTCCAAAAACTCATAACAGATGGCGCCAAGAGTCACCTAGATCGCGCTATCGCTTGCTCATACGTATTTCTATAGGAGGTAGTACCATGTTGAGTTAGGTTTTCGATTCTTTCGATTGTTATACAGGTTAATTATTAATAACTCACCTACCAACTTAGATATTATCAGAAACAACAGCGCCAAAACTACTGAACCGATTGTAATGAAATGTTGTACACAGATAATATAAAGCCTGAGAAAGGACACTGGCTACTTTTTTACTGGAAAAAGGGGTTGTGAGGGGGTGTTTATGCGTAAAGTTCAAATTAAGTTAGTTCCAAAAACTCATAATAGATGGCTCCAAGAGTCACCTAGATCGCGCTATCGCTTGCTCATATGTATTTCTATAAGAGGTGGTACCATGTTAAGCTAAGATTTTCGATTCTTTCGATTGTTATACACGTTATCAAATAAATCACCTACCAACATAGATATCAGAAACAACAGCATACCAATAATAAATACTAAATAGTTTATGGGTAAAGCTAAAGTTGTGTAATGCAGCTAAGTTGTGTAAAACTAAATAAGCTTTAAAATTTGGTACCTATAAAAAAGTTTACTTAATAAAAAAAATATTATGTGCACACTACACGGCTGTTTTGGGTATTTTGATTTAAGGGGTACCAGGGTTTTAAAAAGCTTTTTGACACCAATTTTGTTGACACCGCGCGCTATAAACTGAAGTCAACGCGGACGAAGTCGCGGGCAACAGCTAGTTCTAAATAAATTTCTTTAGGACTTAGGTGAATAAAATGCCTAAACATTAAGTGCACTGTGCAAATTAGGTAGTAGTAAGGTGCTATAAGTGAATCTATTGTATAAGCAAGTGGTATGGTAGGCTGTTCTATTTAATAGTTATTTTTTTATGAAAATAGAAATCGTCCAATCTCTGAACAAACACATATAATTGGTCCAATACCTTTATTTAATACCATTCTTATATACCAGGTATATACCAGGGGTTCCCAATCGGGTTTAAACGTGGGAGAGCCATGCTTCGGCACGAATGGGCCGGCTCGACCGGAGAAATACCACGTTCTCACAGAAAACCGGCGTGAAACAGCGCTTTTTTTCCCTTTTCCCTTTTTTCCCTGTTCCCTTCCCTTCCCACCCCTATTACCCCATTTCCCTCTTAAAAGGCCGGCAACGCACTTGCAGCTCTTCTGATGCTGCGAGTGTCCATGGGCGACGGATGTTGCATTCCATCAGGTGACCCGTTTGCTCGTTTGCCCCCTTATTTCATAAAAAAAAAACACTTTCAGCCTGCGCCACAATATTTTGTCACGGCGCCCTACTCTACTTAGCTATTCCAAAAATATACAATAAATAAACACCTTTAGGTTGGGTTGCACCAGAGGCGTGGTAAAAGTTAAAGTTAAGGTTATAGTTAAGGCTAAATTTAACTTTAACTTAAACCTTAACTTTGACCGGAGAAATTGACAGATGACAGCTGGTCCAACTAGGTTATAAATGAACGTTGGCGGGGGCGCTGCTGCTAAAGGAGAACTGTCAAAAATGGCGTTTTTGTATGATGACAGCGTTAGTTCCTTTTTTCGCCACGTGAATTTAAAACCTTGTCGAGCTCTTTGGTTATGGTTAAATATGGCGTCTTGATGGCGTCAATTTTTAACTTTAACCAAAGATTTGACATTTTGCATTGTAGTTAAAGTTACAGTTATAGTTAAAGTTAGTTGGTGCAACCCAACCTTAGTGATTATAGTTAGGTTAAGCAGGTAAATAATAATAAACAAATATTTAAACATCTGGCTGATTTGCGTAATGAATATTATAATTAATTTATTTTGTAATATTTGTGGTTTCGGATAATGATGGAGGATCGACTCACGGCGCCCCTCTATGCCTTTCCACGACGCACCAGTGCGCCGTACACTGGTCCCAAAGTAAAATAAACGGGACAAAAGAATTTTCGGATCGAAGTCGTCGGTTTTTAAAAGGAATTTACAAGTTTTGATACTCAAATATTCATAAAAAAAAGTTTTATTTAAATAAAAGTTTGAGTATCAAAAAAGTCCTTCTCTCCAAAAATCTTCTTACGTCATCCATCAGGGTGCCACGCAAAATATATTTTACTCGTAGGGAGCCTCGCAAGATGTATGTTGTCTACGTCAAATTTAGGTCTTGCCCCGCCACTGCATTGCCTACTCTAGTTTCGCTTTGGGATTGATAGGGTGTATTGTGCGGTAACATGCAGTTAGTGACAAAACAACAACCTTTACATCGTCAATGGCGGGCGCGCGGCGGGCCGGCCGCAGTATGAGCAGGAACACGATGCCGAGCGCGCACACCGCCGTCAGAGAGCCGAACACCACGTTGCGCGTGTGCTCGTCGATGTGCGTCTTGCCCTGGAACTTGATGAACACGAACAGGTTGCCGAAGAAGAGGCTGGAAAGGAGGAAAAATGTCAGCTATACGGATAGGCGAAGCGTCAAGCTCTGAGAGGGTTACGAATGACAGAGTACAATTACTTTTTCTAGCATGGGGAATACATTAAGGTGCCTTCACAATGGACCATGATGGCTTCACAATAGACCATGCTGGCTTACGTTACAAGACATCGACATTGTGTAGACGGAGTAACGTAGTAACTAACTACGTAAAATTACTTATATCTTCAAAGACTGAAAAGATTATTTTTTTTTCAATCTTCATTGCCGCCTCCTAAGTCCTAACTTCTAATGCTAGACGTAGATTATACGAGATACATCATGCCTTTATTATCAGATTCAAATGCTACAAGGATAAGACCTTTCGGAGCTACGACACGTTCCAGTGGGCCATCGTGGGCCATTGTGTACTGGCTACTTAAAATTTTGGAACATTCATAACGGTTTCTGGTAGCCGGTTTCATTAAAACCAAGGGAGTAGATATAGCCAATTTTGTAGTATCCAAGTGTGTTCGCATTAAACAAGGACGTTGACCGAGACTGGCGAGAGTTTAGGCGCAGGCGGCAGTATCGATTTTTTATATGCCATCCCACTCATGGATCATCTTTGTTGTCAGACAATCAAGTTGCCTGATAGTCTCTTTTGTCCTAACCAAATTTGAGAACAACGAGAATCTCTAAATTTGACATTAAAATAAGTTACATGTTCTGCCGATAGATGTCTCAAAACGCTGGTAATATGATCGAGATATTATCATTTATGCAGATATACCTATTTACATAATATATAGGTACGTACTACGCAAGATTAGGTGAGACATTCATACACAATATGTTTAGATAAATAGCTGACAAAGTCGTAATTTCAACTGTATATTGTGTCAACTTCGAGTTAGTGCTATTACTAGACTACTGTTGTGTGTTATGCTAACTTCCAGTTAATGTTTGAAGTCTCCGTTAACAGTTTGGGTTCGAACTTCGAACTAAGTCCCGCGTTACTCTCGATTGTTACCATCACTACTTTGCCATGTAATAACTTATGTGACTGACAGTTTGTTCCCAGTTACAAAATTACATGTTTAAGGCACGCACCTGCAGCTCTTCTAAAATTGCGAGTGTCCATGGGCGACAGTAGCTGCTTTCCATCAGGTGACCCGTTTGTTCGTTTGCCCCCTTATTTTATAAAAAATGTGTCTAAAATCATCCGTACCTGCACTGCAGCATCGCCCAGAAGACTCCCGAGTTTCGGGATATGGTGTCGGCATCGCTGTTGACGGTGAGATAGTTCCCCTGGCCGGTCCATATCGCCGCCGCGCCCGCGCCGATCAGCACGCTGGCCGCGTACAGCAACCACGTGCGCGGAAACAGGAATGATATTATGAAGAACCTGAAATAATAAAATAGGTTAGGAGAGACATAAGAGTTGCAATACGCTAGGTTACACACAGAGTCTAAGCGGGGAGTGGAGCACCATGGAGTTTAATGGGTAAATACTAGATCCTACGGAGAGTCCCTCATACTCCGACCGATGTCTTCAATCCGCCAAAAATGCGCAAAGCATTTCCCTATGTAAAAAAAAGATAAAGACAGAAAATGGTTTGAGGGTTGCTGGGCAATGCTCTTATAATTATATAAACAGAGATATAAACAGAGATTAGAAGAGCAGACGTCACTATTAAGAACCTGCAATAAAACACTGTATTACCAGAGATGAGTTGAGGGATACTGAGCAATCTTCTTCTTCTTCTTCTATATATATAAAACTCAAAGGTGACTGACTGATTGACATAGTGATCTGTCAACGCACAGCCCAAACCACTGGACGGATCGGGCTGAAATTTGGCATGCAGGTAGATGTTATGACGTAGACATCCGCTAAGAAAGGATTTTGATAAATTCCAACCCCAAGGGGTTCAAATAGGGCATGAAAGTTTGTATATAATAATACTTCTTAACGCGAGCGAAGCTGCGGGCAAAAGCTCACGCTCTTATAATTGTCTATGATTCAGAAAAAGAAATTGGAAGAGCAGACGTAACTATGAAGAACCTGCAATAAAACGCTGGGTTTCAGACATAGTTAAGATGTTTCGAATGATTCTGAGCAATGCTCATGTTAAGTCAATGCTCAAGAAAGAGAAACAAGCGGAACTGCCATTATATGATCACTGAAGAGTGAGTTTAATAAGCTCTCATAAGGACGAAGGCCGAAGTTTTCTTACGGACTCCAAAATGTTTAGTCAATTTAAGTACATTTCTCATCTTAGGTACGCCAAATATGTCTTATCTCAAATCAGGAAAGCCATTGAGACAACTGAGATAATAATGATCCGACACTTGTGGTACCGTCAAAATAAATAAACACCAGACAAGGATGTAAAAGTTATTCAAGGAATGTCATTAAGCAGGGAGTAATGCTCTTGTAACCTTTTGAACATCCGCAAGTTTTCTTTTTTGATAAGTATAGCACTAGAGTCTAGAACCAGTTAAATACACGTGATCTGATTCATATGCTTAGATTTGTATTGTTTATATTTTTCTTAACACGATAGAACATAGATAAAGAGAGATAGGGAGACGGGAAGACAGATGCAAAGTTGGTATCATAAGCACAGATTACTAAATAGAAACTGCGTGATCAGACGCCGCTAAATCTTATCTTCGAAGATAGGTAAAATGCGATGAATAATATACAGTAATAAAGAAATTCTCTCTCTCTCTCTCGTGAGAAAAGATTCTCACTCTCTCTCTCGAAAGAAGAAGAAGAAGCAGGAAGCTATCACCTATCAGACAGGTAGTTTACCAATTACATAGTCATTAAAACTCATTGCTTACAGCTACGTAGGATAATGGGTGTGTCTATACCGGTTTGGCTTGTATTTCGAACCAAATGAACTAATATTATACCGAAATAAATTCTACCAGTTGACATTTGCATGGTACATTCGCAACGAAACTTGTCTAAAGAGAACTCGTCTATATTAGCCAATGCAATAAAATATATCTAAACCTAAATGCCACAATAAATGAATACTAAATGGAAGACCCAATAAAAATAGTTTTGAGATATTTTAGATACACGAGGATTCAAAGGCTTCATAAAACGAGTAGGAGCTAATAATGTTGAAGAAACTAGAAATACACTTCAATATCGAACTTGGGTTGCAAAGACAGCAAAATATTATATACCTACTAAAGATAATGTTATCGATTGTTTTTCTTCTTATTTTTTTATGTATTTAATTTTAAACATAGTTTTAAACCCACGTAGACGCCGATGTAGTTTTAGACTTCTATCATTTAGAAATCTATCTTCACCACAGTCCAAAACCTTTAATATTGGCAACTCAGAACGCACCATTTTAAAAAAGAAAATTACTATTATAAAATATTATTGACCTAATAAGAGTTATGTGCGCTATAGTCCAGTGTCCACGTACAAAACAAGTGCATACCGTTCGAATACCTCTGTGAAGGTTGTGGCTATTTGAAAGTTATTGAATTGCGTTCACTTTTAACTAGAGTTTTAATAATATACTTAAATAATTAATGTTAAAATAACAATTCATGACTAATTGGAAATACATCAACCAATTCAAGGAGCAAGAGAAGAACATATCGAAATAAAGGATAAATAAGGAAAATAAAAGATGACAATAAAGAAAACCCGAATGTTGTATATTTTATCATCTCAAGCGAGACGATAGCGGTAAGCTTTGGTAAATAACAATAATGATATAGGAATCAAAAAATATTTAAAATACACTGGCAAAGAGCGCTACAAGGAAGTCCAGAATTTAGACGACTTAATAGATGTTGACCGCTACATCGAAGGGCTTACATTCTTATCACACGAAGGACGTTCATTTTCAGGGATAGAAACCACTCTATATCTTTTTCAAATTACACAATTTCTAGATACCAAAGTCAATCAAGATAAGTCGTCAATCGACATAAAATTCAACCTACTAATAAATAAGCTATTAAAAGTAACCGTAAATGAAAATTTAAATGCATATCACATCATCATAACTGTACCCGTAAAGCTACGTCTTCTGTTTTTTAAAAAGACCTTCTTTTGGCCAGTGCTCTAAACATTTCAATCCACCAGCCTAGAAACATGTGAATTATTGTAGTCACGTTTGTCTTCGTGTCTCTTACATATTAATTATTAAACTAGTTTTAATTTATTCAAAATTATAAAAATATATTCGCAAATTGCTTATTAAACAACGCTGTTACGATTTTGAAAGGAACAAGTTTTTTTTTAAAACAGGTAACGCAAAAATTGCTTTCACAATCTTATTACGAGAATTTATATTCAAATTAAATAATGCAAAGTGATCCAATTTGTAGGTAATATTTGGAGATAAGATTTTTATTCGCATTTGGTTCTGCACGCCGATTATGCTACTAACGCTTTCTGGGGTTTTTTGACCGGAGTTTATATTATATTCAACGATCTCATTGATTGATTTTGACGAAAGCCAATCAAAAGTGCTAATCAAAAGATAATATTCAATAAAAAAAAAACTTTGGCACCAATCAATAATCCAAGACTGCTTTGGTCCAGTGTGGATACTATCAAACAGCAAAATTATAGTTAACGAGCTTTTGCCCGCGGCTTCGCTCGCGTTAAGAAGTATTATAAATAATAAATAATAAATAAAAAACTCTTTATTCAAACAAACAAAACAGATCAATTTACACACGTTACAAAAACAGAAATAGTTTGAATTGGCGGCCTTACTGCTTATTATATACTTACAAACTTTCATCCCCTATTTTAACCCCTTGGAGGTGGAATTGATCAAAATCCTTTCTTAGCGTATGCCTACGTCATAATGCATGATGCATGCCAAATTTCAGCCCGATCGGTCTAGTGGTTTGGGCTGTGCGTTGATAGATCACTATGTCAGTCAGTCACCTTTGAGTTTTATATATTATATAGATAGATAACGCCTGATATAAGGATTTTTGACCAATCGTCACGCATGTGTTGGTTTGATGACAGACTCATAAGATACTTTATAGTTTTATCATACCATCATACCAAAATTGCATCGAAAACATGTCAAAGCTGTTGCATTGAAAAAGCAAAATCAATCAACATAATGGTAGGAATATAATCTACGTACCTACAAAAAACATTATTAAGTATACGTGATAAACACTTCCTTGCTAGCAAATGTCACGGATTGTGCAACAAAGAAGAGCGGTCCTTTCATGAGGCAACAGAAGTTCAAAAATCTCGCGTCGCTTGCCGCTTGCGTCACTACAGTGAAAGTTGTATCTTGTTAGCAACACCCACTGTTATCTGCAGTTGGCGGTTGTTTTGATATAAATTACTAACGAGCCTACTGGTTACCTCAACATTAGAGATGAAGTTAAATTTTGATATGGAGCGAAGAAAAACGTAAGATTTAAACACTAACGGTCTTACCACAAAAGATTTAAACACCTGTTGAACGGTTGATTAGAGAAAAATTCAGTACAAAATAGTCTCAAAACAACTTCGAAAATATTTAAAATTCTTACCACAAAATATTTAAACATCTATTGAACAGTTGTTTTGAGACCATTTTGTACTGATTTTTTTTCTAATCAATTGTTCAACAGGTGTTTAAATCGTTTGTAGTAATACCGTTAAACTCTAGTCTCTATGTATATTCTAAAGAAAGTTACGGACATTTTGTGATGAATAATGATGCTCATTTGAACACTAACGCATATTGTTTCATAAATGAACTATGGCACGTTGCATCTACAACAGATGGTAAAAGACTATCAAGTTGAACTCGGATTAGAAACAAATTAGAAGCAATCTCAAATTAGAATGTAATCGTTTATCTATCAATTAATTTTATCAATCGAGAGAAGCGGCACAATGAATGAGTTCCATCAACAACTTTTTGATTTTTGGCATATTAATAAAGTTTGGGCTATTGTACAAATACAAAGTTAGTATATTAGTTCCTTTCTTTTCGCACTTGACAATACTGTTTGCCTCATATAAGAGTTCAAATTGTTTACAAAGCTGCAATTTTCTTTAACAGATAAGAGAGTCTCGCAAAAAATAATCACGTCATCTGGGACAAAGTTCATTGCACTATGTTGTTTATTTTATTTTTTAAACAATTTATATAAACAACTTCCGTAATCTCTTTAACTGGGTTTTTAGGTTAAAAATGGGCATTCTCTTTGTTTTTATTAGCATTATTAATATTTCTTTCTCCTTAATTATCGTGATTAACAACTAATATTATAATAAACATTGCTTGCTCTTTTACGGTTGATTAAACAAACTTGTCTACGGAAGTAACTGTATAATTTATCTAAACTGATACCGGCTTTCAACACTGCTCTATGATGGAAAATATATCCGACTAGTAACATGTAAATAGGCACATATTTTAATTTAGTGTCCACGATCGACATTGATTGTGTTTACTATTAGCAGCTGCCGCAATCGTAGTGGCAATTTTTGCAGCATTTTATTGATTTACCTACGTTAAAAATGACATTTTTATATGAATTTCGACCCAATTTCAAAAACTATTGAAACCCCTAATCACTGACTACGGAGCCTTCATATAAATCGACGGAACCGGCACTACACCCGCATGCATAAGCGCGCTGTATACGTAATGAACCGATGTTCTATCTCTACTCTATAGTCTACACAATTTACGATTTAGTATTGGAATTGTTTATAATTCTTGGTCAGGTTCAGCAAATAGGAATGAAACGTATAATATCTCAAAGAAATTGGACATAAGTAGGTAATATTTCAGTTTAAAGAATTAAAAAAAACTAAAGTCAACACATAAAATAACCCTTAGCGAAAACTAAATAAATAAAGAAAATATAATACATAACCTGAATTAATAACAATGAATGATAAATCATAAAGCTAATATCCCAACATGTTCCGGTCAAATATCGTCGGGATAAAACTCTGAACGGTTCGCTATCCTCGAACTGGTATTTACTACGTACGATACAGCACGCAACGATTTCTATGCAATAATTAATAATTCGCGACCGTATTTAAGACCATGCGAACCATTGGAAAACCAAGGAAAGTACACGAGAGCAGACCTGGCGAGGAAAATAAAAGTAATAACATTAAGAATGTATTTGTTAGGTACATGAAATGATAAATTAGTTCTAAAACAAAAATTAAATGTGGGTACAAGACCCCACCTGTGACTTAGGAAAATGTTTTGTGATGCCGAAACACATAAATAATTTCTTCTAAAAGGACGTATATTCCTGGTCATATTACATCAGTTCTGTTCTGAGTTCTGACCTTCTCACACAATATGTTTTGAATGCTCTAAGTGGGGAAATAAGGTCAGCTTATTATGAAGTATAAATAACAAAACAATATTCACAATTGACGTAGAGCAATAGTTCCAGTAAATACTATAGTTCATGTGATTATTTTCCATTGAACTTCCAGAAAGGCCAGAAAGTAACACAAGTAACAAGTTGAGTTACGAGAACATTAGGCAGTGATAAATTTTGGACTGGTTGCGAACTTTGTAATATTCTAATAAATCGGGCTTGTCAGCCGAAAGCCAGGTCATCACCTTTAAAAGGAGCATTGCATAATACCACAGGCCACAGCACATCCTACACATTAGATTTGCACATGCGAATAAAATGACCCAAGTTCTAACAGGAAAATCTTTATTGGTTACAAAATATCCCAACCCAATTATGGTTACTAAGTAAAACAGTAACTAAGTTAATTACTAAGGTTTCTTAGCAGGAAATCATTACGAAACCAAGATGCTGCAGGATAAAATACAATTTCGCTAAACGATACTAAGGTGACGGAAGCTGGTGATAAGTGATAGAGGAAAATTGAGGATAAGATACGCGTTTGACCAAACCATGGTCAAGGTATTGTGGAACAATAAGGAAACATTGAGGGCGGAAACATAACTAATTATAACTGTTACTGACCAATACCATGCAAAGTCACCTCAAGTTACTCAAAGATAGCCGCAAACCGAAGCAGCAAAGAATTATTATTTTTTAACAAAAAATTAAAACCGACTTCCAAAGTAAAAAAACAAAAGTAATATTCTTAAAAATAATCTAAAAAGGATCAAATAATTCTTATTCCTTATTATAGTGCCATCTTCAGTCTTCGTAAACCTCAACTATTTCTGTACTCAATCTTCGTACTTTTGAAGTCGCTACCAGCCCGGAAAAGTTCTGAGATCCTTGACATAGAACTGACGCTAAGTAGTAAGCTGGTACCGACTTCAAAAGCATGAAGATTGAGTATATATACAAGATTTTTAAATAAAAAAATGGTTATTGTGCCTTACATATGTCGACATAGATGAGTATAGTGTGTCGCGGACTTTTTTGTAGATATTTATAAGATCTACAATTACTTAGAACATTTTATGGTTCTATCTTTTATAGTTTCGGCAGCGTACGCAAAATAAGTAACTTTTCTGGTTGATTTTACACCTGGCGTCCGAAAAACCCAAATATCTTACGAAACCCAATTTTTTCCAAAATAAAATTTGGCCTATGTTCAGAAATAATGTAGAATTCATGGCTTTTGCTTGGAGTAGTATAAATAAAGTCAAAATCCTCGAACTTGTATCTATAAGGATTCAAAAGTTCTGTTGGGTACCTTCAGAACCAGGGTACATCCTGGTGCAAAATCTTACTTTTTGGTAGTATATGCCTGAAACACTTCAGAAAAAATCAAAATCACTATATGTTTCCATACAAATTTCAAGGAGTCCCTTCGATTCCTCAGGGATCCCATCATCAGATCACCATTTTTGTGAACATGGTACCAACCTCGGATTCAACCCTGTACAACAACAAAATAATCATGAATATCGGTCCACGAACGGCGAAGTTATGGTTGAACATACAAAAAAAATAATATAAACAGACGAACGTATAACCTCCTCCTTTTTGGAAGTCGGTTAAAAATATGAAGGTTTTGACTGTCTTTGAAAGAAACGTAAAACTGATAACAAGAAGAGAAACGAGAAGGAAATTCTTATTATCAGATATGCAGATTTCAACAATCTGGTCAAGACAGCATTACATTCTGTTGTGACAGCTTTTGAAACCTTAAGTATCTCGTTTATAAGTCTACCTGGCTATAATCAAGGTAGATCAATATCCTGTAATAAGCTCATTAAATAAAAAACTATTCAGCTGTTTGGATAAAAAAAGTAGTATGATAAATGGATACGTACAAATATGTACAGGCTCCGATAATCATCGCACCCCTGGGACCAGTGAAGGTGATGACGGATGGAGCCAGCCAGTTGCAGATAGCCAGCGTCGCATAGATGATGGCGAGCGACGTGTAGCCATCACCGGTGAATGTAGCATCGTCCTGGCTAATGCTGTCTAATATGGTTTTCTGCAACAAATATTATGGTTATAGAGTTGTAGATTATAGGATGATGCTAATGAAGATATTTCGCTATGATATGATATTGAGCTTTAGGCAGCTTTTTTAAATATCGCCCGATGACATCTAAACTTCCATGCTTGATATTAAAATCTCTCCACCACATCTTTTCCGGCTCAAACCGCTGAACTGAATAATGCATATGTTATTTATGTGTACACTTGTTTATTTCCAAATAAGATAAATATATGTTTGGTGTTGAGCCGCGGGTGTTGCTACAAAATGTACTGTTACTTAACGAATCACGATAGAAATTTGCTGCACAAGAAAAGTTTTATAATTTAAATACTTTCGATTCACCTAAAATATTCCATTGTTTTGAAATAGATATTGGCCTTTCGATAAGTACGCAGCCTTGTCATTAGGATGCAACCAAAATCGATATCGCTTCGAAAGGGCATTTACAATTACCCATTTACCATATCTTTCGTTACACAATTTTCCAAAACCACAACAACTTTGTTACAAAATCATATCGTTTTATTTCAAAATCCTTTGGCACCAAAAATTTATCGGTGTTTTGTAAACGAGAATCCTTCTTTAATCGGTCATGGACCTTCAAAATTGTATTTTATAGGTTATTACTTATTAGTATATTTTTTTGGGTTCAGACTTCGTTACTCAACCATGTTTATTGTTGTTGTTATGAATTTTATATGGTTCGAGTTGGACTGATCGAGAAGACTGATTTTTTTTTCGAATGGTCTTTATAAGTTACTAGCTGTTGCCCGTGACTTCGTCCGCGTGGACTTCAGTTTATAGCGCGCGATGTCAACAAAATTGGTGTCAAAAGCTTTTATAAAAAACTTTACCCATAAACTATTTATCATTAATATAGGCTTAAGGTTACGTCATTGCATAGAAAAAGTACTGATTTATTAAATAACGTAAAAAAGATATAACAATCGAAAAAAACCGAATATAAGATAATACCACCTCTTATAGAAAGACTTTTGAGCAAGCGTTAGCGCGATGTAGGAAACGCACGGCGCCATCTATTATGATTTTTGGAACTAACTTAATTTGAAAAAATTACGCATTTTCACCCCCTTACAACGCTTTTTTCCAGTAAAAAAGTAGCCTATGTCCTTTCTCAGGCTTTAGACTATCTGTATACAAAATTTAATTACAATCGGTTCGGTAGTTTTGGTGTGAAAGCGAGACAGACAGACAGAGATACTTTCGCATTTATAATATTAGTATAGATATAGATTAGTATAGATATCTGATGCTTCCATACTAAGAATTAAGATTAACTAAGAAGCAATGAACCCGTAATATACGGCCTAAGCCCGTTGGAATTAAAAATCAACTAGTTATAAATCAGTGATCCTAAAAGAATCTAGTCTTCTGTCTACCATAACTCTATTAGTCGGGGTTACCCAAGGGTAGTCGCCCGCCCGCAACTTCTTACTTAAAATTATCCCATACAAATCAGTCGTAACCTACGTTGTAACAATATTATACTCTTTCGAAATTAAATAATATGGTTTTTGGGCCACCTGTGTCGCACTGTGCACCCAGAAAATATTATACGGGACTCGCAAGACTCAAAGCCCAAATAGTTTTTTGTATTAAGATAAGATAGATTCAAATAAGCCTTATAGTTCAAGGTAAAGCATATTTAATGTCCAGTATGTTAATATGGTGTCACTGACACATAAACTCTAAAACCTAAATTCATACGATTTTATCTTGAAGTTAGAAATAATATTACACTACTACGAGTATGTCCTGTTATGGGTATAATAAGAAATTAAGTATGTACTCATGTCATAATATTTATTTATCATCTCTTATTAAAAGTGATAAGACTTAATAATTATTATCACTTTTAATAATAATACTTATCTTAAATTTTAATAAGCTATTTTAGAATCCGAACGGAAATTGTTATTGGTAGACGATAGATGTTTCTTTCATTTCTAATTTCCTATGTTAAAGCCATAAAGTTAATATACCTAGCGGAATAGAGAAACAAGCGCCTGAGCAAGCGAGATGTCACTATCAGTAACACTGCGTGGTAAAAAGAGACGTGTGATACATGACAGCAGCACTCTTTTTTTGACGTCCAGTCGGCACGTGCCGCACGTTGACAATTTAATCTCATAGAATTCATGTTCAATCATGCTTGTGTAAGTGTATACGTACACATATTTTTCACACAGATGAAGACCAATTTCGGTTTCGTTTGACAGCTCGAGATTGTTGCTCTATTCCGCTAGGTATATTAACTTTATGGTTAAAGCTTACAGAAAACCTAAATAGGTTCCTCGCCGCTGCAGTTGGCAAAATTATAATATTGCAGATTGCGTACAGATCAGTTTTGATGAAACATACATCTGGTACAAGTGTGAATTAATTTTCATTAATAAATGTTTTATCAAAATTGAGAATTATTACGTAAAACTAGTAATGCATAATATAATTCAACATAACCTTGAATTTGTATTAATATCAGATTGACCTAAATACTGGATCCTCGAGTTTATCAATAACAACTAGAATTGATATCAATAAGTGCGAATATTAAGCTAGAGCAGCTTTTAATCGTTCGAGAGATAATACGTCATTAACTCATTACTTATTCCTCTATGACTTAAATGCAATCAGTCACTGAACCACGTGGAATGTATGAAAGAGGTGGACGAAAAACACCAAGTTTTAAATAACAGTTCAGAAATCAGAGTGTAACTTTAAAATCGCTTTATTATGTAATTAATCGTAAATTAGAAGAACAATAAAGTACAGCGCGATTTGTTTCCGAGAGAGAGACATCTATTGACAGAAATAGAAAGTAAATATTAACTTATTTCGGTTGAAGGCTTGAAGCCTTTATTGTTTTGGTTTTCAGGTTGAACATTAAATATTTTAGTTTATTGCGCGTAAGGCGAAAAATTTTATGATTTACATTAGTAGATTTTTGTAAGCTTGCTTTGGGGCCGTTCATAAAATACGTTCGCATACAAGGGGGGGGTGGTTTTGCCGAGTGTGACAAGATGTGACTGGGCTACGGCAGCGTGACGTTCGCCGTTCATTAAAAAGCTCGAGAGCTGTTATGTATATTAGGAAACGCTGGTACGGAAAATGCAGAATGGATAGATGACGATGAAGTGGATGGTAGTTTCGAAGATGTAGAAGATGTTGCAATACCAATAGTTTTTTACGGAGGGGAGCCCCCCGCTTAGTTTTTGTGACGAAATACATATTTACAGGGGGAGGGGGGGGAGGGTTTCAGAAAGTGTGGCACAGCGTGACAACCGGGGGGGAGGGGGTCAAAAAATATAAATTTTAGTGTGACGTATTTTATGAACGGCCCCTTTTTAAGTTGAAACCTTCGGGCATTAACCGATTTTTTTAATCGAGGACAGGGATTCGCGATATCAGTGAAACCGCGGAAAAAACCGAGTGCAAGATCATAAATAAATATACAGTTAATTAATAAAAGGCTCCGAGCGATTGCCCTGTACTGGTTTCTTGGCCTAATAAAAAATGTCTTACGTAGGTACTTACATATTTTTTTATTTTACTATATTTTTGCGTCTTTGTCTGCAAGGATCTAACTTCGAAATGTTATTATGCGTAAAATTTGGACTATAGTTTTTCAGGGCGCCTTTTAATGCAATCCCAGGCAAACTCGGCGTATAATACTATGTTGCCGATTTTCCATCTGCACATGGTATTAAACTAGTATGTTTATAAGTATACGATTTGGCGTATTGCGCGATCGAGCAGATTAAACTATCCACTGCGACGTCGACCGGCGATAATAGAGACCTTGAGATGTCGCGTTTTCACTGTAAGCGGCTACTGAAAATAATAACAATATTCTCTATTTTTTATACCTAACCGCCGTGTCTGCCATATCATTTATACGAGGCTCCCGGGCCACTGGGTAATTAATTACTCTACCTGTGGGGCCCAAACAAATTATACGGGTCCCCATTAAGGCATGGTACTCTTTGTACCTATAAACGTGTCTAAACACACTAGGCCGAAAAAACGCGGCCGAAGTTCGGCATGATTACGCCTGCAATGTATTTTAAATTACTGATGAGTAATGAGTAATGACACACCATGTCGGAATTCTCCCAAGCGGTCACATGCGACCGCGATAAATAAATAAATACTTAATAATAAAAGGTCTTTATTTCAGACATATATATGTACCCATAACACGCAGAGATTTTAAAAATAATATGTAAAATTAAAATAAAATAATTTAATAACAATAGATATTATAAGCTATTGTGTCTGGTTTTTCCAAGATCGAGGTGGAAAAAAAAAAGTACAGCATCTATCCATAGATGCTGTACTTTTTGCAGATGTTAATAAGTATAATAATTATTTTATGTGGGTTTTTTCTTTATTTTTTTAGGAATCATTAAAAATAAGAATTTCTTTTGGAAATTAAAATAGTCCAATTTAATTAAATATTGAAAAAAAAAACTATATATTTTATTGTTTCATTACTTTGTTTATTCATTTGAGATTGGTAATATGAGCACAGAGTAAATTTACCACTTCATATTTTGAATTATTACTACTGCAACTCCTATGAATCTAGATTCTAGTAATTATCAACAAAAACAATTTAACCAATGTACCAGACAAAACTTGCATGTTTAAGGTACATTCTCAAATAGATATATAAGTTGGAATTTAAAAAAAAATGGATATCTGTGGTGGCCAAGGGCATCAACAGTATGATTTATCAGTATAAAGATGAAGAGGATTAGGAAGTGTTCAGATCTCCTTCATCTAGCAAGGCACAATTTGTTTAGAAATGCCTTAAATCTATTTAGGGTGGGTTGCACCAGAGGCGTAGTTATAGTTAAGGTTAAGGTTATCGTCAAATATGGCGTCCATTATGGAATTTTACTAGGGATTTGACAGTTCATTTGATATTTTGTTATGGTTAAAGTTACAGTTAAAGTAAGTTGGTGCAACCCACCCTTATAAGCTATATTCCTAAACATATCATCATTTATCTTTAAAGATTTAGAAAGTGTCATGAGATAATAATGAGATAATGATAATATTCACAAGAATAAGATATAATTTTTTTAATCAGAACTTAATCAAAAAAGATACAAAATAAAGAGTCAACTTTGTTGGCAATCACATTTTGCACCAAATAAATATTACAGAGAACAAGTTCTTAATTAAAAGTGGACAGATATTTATATAAGTAATCTGATAATTTAATCCTATTAAAATGTATTTAAATTGTAGTAGACTATTAAGAGTTATGGATCAGTTAGAATTATTATACAACATTAATTGTTGCTAGATAATATTCTGCTTAGTTTAGTAGCAAATATTATATTTTAAGTGAAGGTTGAATGTGAAAGTAAAGATGATTTACTAATATGATTACCAGATGTAAGTGTAAATCTTAAAATTATTGTCTACTTAAGATAGTGTATAACATAGGTTACTAAGAATAAGAAATGATAATAAGTACCAAATATATAAATAAAATAACAATCAATATCTTACCTCTATATTTCCCATGGTTTGGAAAGCAGTAAACACAAACATAAACCCGAAACCGAGTAAAATAACATTTAAAAATCGACGATCCATCTTGATGGTTTTTATTTAGAATTATATTTTATAAACAATTTTTATATCTTTCAATCTTTTACGTATACAATCCTGCTGTTGTTTTATTTCATGGTAAACATAAAACATGCACCCAACAGCTCGCGATTACTTTTATAATGCGAAAATATTTACTGATCGAAAACATTGAGATCTCCCTACCTCTTATCGATTCATGTGCTAGGCATTTTAGGTCTTAAACACATGTGAAGTAGAGTTTATTTTTATGTTAAAAGGCTCATCAATGTAAACAAAAAAGTCACTGTCATAGTAATGTCAAACATCCAACAAATGTCAGCTGTCTAATCTTTTGTCTATGCCGTATAAAGCTAAAACACACAATCGGCACTTTTTGAAGATTGAACTTTGAGGTTTGAAATTTTAATATAATTTATATTAGAAAGATCACCCGAAAGCAGAGCTTCATAACGTTATCGAATACCCGCAAAAATATCGTTACGTACCGGTATCTTCATAATGGTAGCCAGTTTTTATAGATATCTAGTAACATAACCAAAAAATATCGTTATAAAAATACCGGTAAATATAACGATATTTTCTGGTATCAGGTATGCGGTATGCGTCGTGCACCAAATTTCACTCGCAGCTCAACTTCCAACTTCCGAGCACCAGTTTTTATATACGTGGGAGAGCCATGCTTCGGTACGAATGGGCCGGCTCGACCGGAGAAATACCACGTTCTCACAGAAAACCAGCGTGAAACAGCGCTTGCGCTGTGTTTCGCCGAGTGAGTGAGTTTACCGGAGGCATAATCCCCTCCCCTATTCCCTTCCCTTCTCTTCCCTACCCTCCCCTATTACCCTATTCCCTCTTAAAAGGCCGGCAACGCACCTGCAGCTTTTCTGATGCTGCGAGTGTCCATGGGCGACGGAAGTTGCTTTCCATCAGGTGACCCGTTTGCTTGTTCGCCCCCTTATTTTCATTAAAAAAAACTTTGACTTAACAAGTCAAGATGGTGCTGCAATTTGTTTAGTCTACAAATATATACTAGTAATCTGTGTTGTTTAGTCAATGAATGCAGAAAATTATGCAAGGTACCTATGTCCGTATTTATTTACTTGTTTTAATTGTGGCGAATGCGGGGGATTGGCAAAATATGGATAATTATTTGTAATGTCTTAGTATTTATTACTAGAAATCTAAGTTTAATACATATATATTTTGTAGACTGTAGTTAAAAATATCAACACATTTAAAAAAGGAAGCACAAAATTATATGATAGCATTTACAAAATATCTAGGTATTATAACACGAAGAATATTTTAAGGAGCGTAGCCCGTCGGATCAGAGGCGCTATGCACACGACGGGGCGGGGCGGACCGGTCAATTTCACCGCGAACGATAGCACAAAGGGAATCCTACAATATGTATTACCAACGCACACAAAGGGCAAAAAGACCGCTCCGCAGGTCTCCACCTCCACTAGTCGTGTGTTTTGTGTACCACCTCGCCCCATCGTCTGCAAAACAACAAAGTCCGTCCGGCAGCCAGCGCTGTTTTTTTTATACAAACCATAAATTAGTAATATTTGAACAAAGATACTGAGCACTGAACTACTGAGTACTAACCATATTGTCATTCTCATTAGACGTCATTTTTCCTATAATATACATATACCTACTGGTCACCAGACACGTCTAGTTTAATTTTGTGCATACTGCATACTGAATTGATTGATTAAATTACTTATTTTATAAAAGGTAACGTTATCAAAGAACATATATTTACCGTTATAAATCCTATTTACCGTTATAACATTTACCGGTATTAATACCTGCACAAATTTAGCACCCCACCAAAGAATTTTTGAAATCAAAATGACCTTAATCGATAGGTCTACGTTAGGTCCGTAAAGGTCCACCATAATTTTCGTTAGGTCTCCTATAGTTTTTTTATAAATATTTTTTTAAATTTTGCAGAAAAAAATGGTAGGTATCTTAGCACCTCATCTCAACCGAAACTGATTATTTTTTATATTTTTGCATTCTTTATCGTTAGGTCTGTATAGGCCCACAATAATTTTTGTTAGGTCCCCTATAGTTTTTTAATAAATATATTTTTTTAATTTTATAAAAAAAATGCATCTTAGCATCTCATCTTGCCGCTACCGCTAGCGACAAGTTAGCCCGAGTGGAGTATAGTTCTTTTCTCGCCACGTTCATAAAAATCCTTGTCGAGCTGGATGCTGGATCATGAATGCTCTGAGGTAAAGTAACTCATATTCTCTTAAGTCATATCACTCATATAAGTTATAACGCGTCGTTTTTTCTTTTCAACATTGATTTGATTTTTGAGATGCTTCATAGTTCATGTTCATGTAATGTCGGCTATACACTCTCGCCAAGACACAGCGTGGCGGCCCGAGTGCGAGAGTGTAAATGGGTGCGCTCGCCTCGTCTCGCCTGTCTCGGACCCTCTCGGTCCGGTGTCGGTATTTTGCGCCCGAGACAAAGGGTCTCGCGAGGAAAGCGAGCGCATTACTGTACACTCTCGCGTTTTTCACTACTAGTCGCGCCGCTAGACAGTGCAGAACAGAAAAATAACAATAATAAACATCATTATCAGTCATTATCAGTGAGAAATAAAATTAAATATGATTATAGATCTTTGGATTACAATGATATCTTTCGATGCATAGAGAAAAATAATGATCCATCTTCTCTGAGTTCATAACTGCGATTGAACTAAGCGAGAATATACATGATCGCACTCGGGCAAGGGGCTCTCTCTCGCACGAGACTCTCGCCCGAGAGCTCTCAGCGAGAGTGTACAGCCGACATTATGTCGGCTGTACATTCTCGCTTAGTTCAATTGCAGTTATGAACTCAGAGAAGATGGACCATTATTTTTCTCTATGCATCGAAAGATATCATTGTAATCCAAAGATGTAAAATCATATTTAATTTTATTTCTCACAGATAATGACTGATAATGACGTTTATTATTGTTATTTTTCTGTTCTGCACTGTCTAGCGGCGCGACTAGTAGTGAAAAACGCGAGAGTGTACAGTAATGCGCTCGCTTTCCGAGACAGGCGAGACGAGGCGAGCGCACCCATTTACACTCTCGCACTCGGGCCGCCTCGCTATGTCTCGGCGAGAGTGTACAGCCGACATTAGATTTTATGATAATGTCCAAAATATTATTTCAATGATATAAAACTCTACTGTCTTTGAACTGAAATGGCCTTAGTCTATGAAATTTCTTTTGTCTATGGTGCAAAGTACAGGAGTTTTTTCCGAATTGTCTTGTTTTATTGGAATTTTGTGCATTTTATTTTAATTAATTCTATATATTCTTAGCCTTGTGTGAATATAAACGTGTAGTGCCTTATTGAACAGCGTTTGTATGAAGAAAATTTTATGAAAATAAACATTGATGGACGTGAAGATGATCTCATTGATGTGCTGACTTACCTTCGTTTCGGCTACATCGTAATTGTTTTGAAATACTATTCGGGACCGATGACCCTATAACACGACCCCTTGCTTATAAATATATCACAATGAAAAAACAGTTCTACCGAGTGAAACAGTTGGCCGACCAAACCTTCTCAAGGTATTTTTATCATTTATCTGATAAGGAATTGACCACCCCGCTATTAATATTAATAAGTATGCCGCACCGTAACAAAAAGCTATCGAAAATATTTGTTTGATTTAAATTATTTCTTGTTATCAGGTCTGGTAAAGGCGAAGCGTTGACTGATGAGCTATTAACCGCCGATAGGAAAGTAGAACATTTAAGAAATGCCCTGCAACTGGTCAGCAAAAGGCTATCGACGGGCGCTGGGAACACGCAGGGTCAGGATCCCGCGGCCAGAGAGAAGAGGCTCAAGAAACTTCCAGAATATATCCTAGGGCTTGCGATGTTAGATGCTAGTAATTATGATGATGATGATAGCATTTTAAAATACATTCTGCATGAATGTGGTAAGAAAACAACTTTTAATTTGAGTGTCTATAAAATTGCAGCTCTACACATTATTAAACTAGAATAAATTTAAATTGTACTGCTAAAGCCAAGACAGGGTAATTATAATATGTATATTAGATTTAGGTTGTAATATAAGTTTAGGCCTCTGTAGTGTTAAGCCCTTGTTCTGTTTTAAATGTAGGAGTTTTCAATTATTGATTTGTTCAGTTTAAATTGTTATCCTAAATTCCTCAAAAATTTTGTTGAAAGTGTGTATAAATATATTATTTTTCTATTTTAATTTTTTTAGGTAAAACTGAAAAGTTTTTAGCAAATGAAATAGCAGAACATGAACTAAAGGTGGAACAACTAGTCTGTGCACCTCTCACTGCTATTGGAGATCAAGACCTACCAGCCATAATGAAAGCTAAAAAACATTTAAGCAGACTCATAAGTGAAAAGGAAAGTGCTCTTAGTCGATATAATGTAAGTATTGTTCTTTAAATATCAGTATGATACTGTAAGCTAAGCTCACAAATAAATGAAAAAATTTGCGAAAAAAAGTCCCATATAGTCAGAAAAAAATGTGCTTAACAGACACTTAATATCCTTCGATCACGGATTCTTGGAAATCTATTGTTCTCGCGGCCACTTGTGGCCTCTTAGGAATTGAAGCTTTAAATAGAGTCTATATTGCAAAAAAACATTTATCAATGTTACTCCACTTTTAAGGTGATAAACAACCAACAGTTTTAAAAATAACTTGCACTGATTACATATTGTGTATTAAACAAGTAAACTCTGTTTCACATACTTTTATATTATGCATATGTCGCAGCCAACTGGTTTAAATAGCTGTTCAATCAAAGAGCCTAGCCCTTTGACTGAACAAAGGCATTCAATCACACATCTAGCTTTTTAATTGAATATTTAAGTTGCTCAAAACCTTTTAATACTACAGCTGATTCAAAAGCCTCAGTTTGATTGAATTAGTTCAGCGCTCACCACCACTGCACTAGGTGTTGTTGTTAGGTTTTGTTTATAATATGGTGTCAACTAACCAGTGTTTTGTGGTTGTATTAAGACATTTTTCGTAAATATATGTTACAAGTATACTTACGAAAAATATCTTAATACAATATATCATAATACAAATTATTATTATTGAAGAGACAGAAAATTATGAGGGCACATGAATCAGAATTTAAACTAATATTTGAGGAGAAATGTCGTGATTATGAAATGCATTTCCAAGGTATTTATTGCAATAATTATAGTGTTCAAAATAAGTTAGAATACAATTAATCTGCTTGTTATCATTACGCTTGTGTAATAATAGCACTAAACTAATGGTCACCTTAGTCAATTTACCAGTTGGCTAAGTGTCATATAGCCATAGTGTTGAATGTTGCAGTCAACAAGTTGGCTAAACGACGTATAGCCGTGTGATTGAATGGCGTTGTTCAGTCAAAGGGCTAGCTGTTTGATTGAATGGCTTTTTTAACCAGTCGAATTAAGTGCAACAATGGCACTAATATGCTAATTTCTTGTATAAGTTTAGGTAAAAATGAAACCTACTACTTTTAGATTTCAAACAGCAGATACTTTTAAATATATTAATTTGGTTACAAAAAACTGTAAAAGAAATGTTAGGCTGTATGATATGAATAAAACAATGAAATAGAATTTTGAATTAATATTCTATTTGTTAAACCTTAACTCTTCTTTTATCTTAAATGGTCATAAAAATATTTACAAAATTTATTTAACTAATTTGTCTTAACAGATACTCAAGATCTTTATGTTATAGTAATTATGTCATCTATAACAACACTTAAAATTCCTTTGTTGGTGTATAGTCACTTAAGGATTGTTTTTTTGTATTTTGATAAATACTTTAAAGTACAAGTATTGACTACTTTTGTGGTTAATCTTATCACGATATCATAAAAACAGATAGGGCATGTTGTAATGTTTGGAAGTAAAGTAAATCACATTTTAGTTTAGTACAAAAATGTCCTTAAGATAAAAAAAAGGCTCAAAGTGTTAGCGTCTTTTGTTTTGGTAAAATAATGCTGATTATTTTAATTCAAAACTTTTAAATCAATGTAAATCACAATACACAAATTAACTGCTAATTTGGAAATAAAACAAGAGAATGGTGGACTTAGCAAATTATTTTATAACATTTACAAATTACATCTGTATTTGTTATTATGAATAATTGTATAAAATTATTGTACTGAGCAGATAATATATTTTTTCTTTATACGTAAACTTTTTATTGTCATAAAATACAGTGCATTATAACGTACGAGGGCTGCTATTTATGTATCCGGAATTAAAAAAAGAAACAAACATATATCATTTAATATGGTTTTATTGCTTTTCAAAATATTCGCCGCGATGATCGACACACTTTTGCATACGCTGGAACCAATTTTCATAGCACTTTTTCCATTCTGATTGAGGTATCTCCAAAACGTGCATTTTGAACGCATCAACAGCCTCTTCGCGGCTCGAAAAACGTTGACCACGTAATTTGTTCTTCGCGTATGGAAATAAAAAGAAATCGTTAGGTGCCAAATCAGGGCTGTACGGCGGATAACCAGTCAATTCGATCTTTTGACCCTCCAAAAACTGAGTTGTTTCAGCTGAGGTGTGACAGCTAGCATTGTCGTGATGTAATATGATTCTGCGTTGTCGGTTGTCCTTTCTTATTTCTTCAAAGACTTCTGGTAAACAAATGGTCGTATACCATTCAGAATTAGGGATGGACATTTAAAATATACATCGATGTTTTTTTCGATGTAATGCATCGACCGGTCACATCGATGGTAATACGATGTATTGAGAAATACATCGATGTTTCTTAAACATCGATTGTTTTCGCCATGACGTATTTTAGGTTAGGTTAGGCCTTAATTAAAACAAAAATATGTATTAATAAAAGCAGGAAATATATTTATTCAAATTCAAAATCACACAGCCAACACATTTTTTTTTACATATTCCAATATTTTTTGTCAATGCTATGTAAAAATAAAAGTTTACTTAATCTTTTCCCCTTCAATCGGTTCCTTCGTTCAGTCAAAACTAGCCCTGCCTGTGAAAAAAGTCTTTCTGAAGGTACTGACGTGCCAACTATTGTCAAATACTTGAAAGCTATTTTGTACAGCTTCGGGAATTGTATTTTATAATCCCTCCAGATTTCTAACGGATTTTCGTTCAGTCTTCCAACAGGACTTCTGAGATAAACTGAAAGTTCGTCAGACAAAACATCTTCAGATTTGTTAATTTTCCAGTTACGATGCACTAACTTATGGTGATCAGTCCATAATGAAAAGACCTCTTCATTTTTATCAGATTTATCAGAATCTGACTCAGGTTCTTCATTGCTTTGCAAATTCTTCTTCATTATATCCTTAATTTTCGAAACAGCATTCGAACAAGCTATTGCATCATTGAAATGTATTCTTTTGAACCGTGGATCTAGAATACTTGCGATAGCAAGAGCACTCACATGTTCTATAGAACCCATTCTTTTATTTATTTCATTAATAGCAAGTTTTTGCACCTCCTTCGCTACGGGATCTTCTATAACAGCTGAAGTTATTTTAGAGAGCATGCAACGAACTAAGGGAATAATTTTACTACTTGTGCAGTATTTATCACCCGAAATTTCTTTTGTAGCCGCTTCCAAGGGTCGCAACACCACGATGACAGACGATACAGTAGATATATCCGATGCACTGAGCATTGCAGGTGCTCTGGGGTGGCGGAAGAGAATATCATTTATGACACTGCGGAGTTCTAGAAATCTTTGTAACATATAGTATGTACTGTTCCAACGAGTATCCACGCTTTGTATTAATTTTACCCCAGCAGGAGACTCCATAGCCGCAGCAGTGGCTTTACGTAACTCGTCACTAGCTACGCAACTCTGTTTAAACCAAGTCACTATTGTTTTTACTTTAGAAACAATGTTTCTCCACTCAGTACACATCATTGTGCCTTCAGCTACCAAATTCAAAGTATGGGCAAAACATGGGATATGTTTCCTTCTACCGAACGCTAATTCGATCGCCTTTACTATATTGGCTGCGTTGTCAGTAACAACAGCCGTTACATTCTCTTGGTCTATTTTCCAGTCTTGGCATACCTTTAAGAGAATTTCAGAAAGATAATCTGATGTATGTCTTTCATCCAATTCGTACACGCCTAAAGTGATTGAGTATAGTTCAATGTCTATTCCGAAATGCGCTGTGATGCCCAAAAAACTTTTCATATTTAAGGTATCCGACCAAATATCCGTTGTTAGGGTTATATCTTCTATAGAGGATAGCATTTTTTTAATTGTCTCTGAAATTACTTCATATTTATCGTCCAGCCAGCGTCTTAGAGTTGTTCTACTCGGGAGTTTATATTGAGGAGCAACTGTTTTCATTAGAGTTCTGAAGCCTTCGTTTTCAACAATTGAGAAAGGCTGATGGTCTTTGCAAATCATGAATAATAAACAGTTGTTCAGTTTCCTTGTCTTCTGTCCAGATTCTGAGTAAGAAGAAATATCTTTAAAGGCGGCCTGTATTGTTTTTTGGCGTTTTAAAGGGGTAACGTTTTCTTCTAAGTCTAAATCAATAGTTTCATTTACGGTTTTCGGTAACGGCTCACAGGATCTTTTATTGCCACTGCCACTTGTACTAGGAATCGGTTCAGATTGAAGTAAACCATCATCAATGTTATCGTTAGGCGTTACCTTGGTATTTAGAGGATTCGATATTTCTTCTGCATTTAATGTATTTTGTTTTGGCTGAATTTCAAGATAAGCAGCCTTATGAACATTACGAACGTGCCCAATTAAGTTCGTAGTATTTCCAGCAGACTTAATTTCCTTTTGACATAGTTTGCATTTCGTTTTCTTATCATCAATTTTGTTAAAGAACTGCCAAACTGAACTTTTTTTCTTGGGTCCCATTATAACTGAAAGTTAAAAAAATAATACTTTATAGCACGGTTTACGGGGTATTTATAATAATACCTATTAACTGCCTAGTAAAATACAAATATGTTTATGCCGCATCATAATCGATAATATAGTATCGATAACTTGGAATCACTACGGTAGGTAGTATTTCAGGGTAAAAATATAACCTTCCAATCAAATCGTATTACATTGCGAAATTAATGCAAACTTCGTAACGTAATCTTCTCTTTTATATGTTAATTAGTTATATGCACGCGCAGTAAAACGTAAAATATTTTCAACATAAGTAATTACTTTCTACTTTTTGACAACAAAACAATGTGATATTACCAGTAAAATTTCGAACCCATTATCACTAAATACATTATTCTGTTTATTAATACACATACCTGTTGATAAATCAAAGTTTCTTTTTAGTTTCAAACAAAGCAAACACTTGTATCGTATTAAAACACAACACACGT
Source organism: Aricia agestis (assembly GCF_905147365.1). Classification (NCBI taxonomy): domain Eukaryota; kingdom Metazoa; phylum Arthropoda; class Insecta; order Lepidoptera; family Lycaenidae; genus Aricia; species Aricia agestis. The sequence continues at coordinate 11,380,406 of NC_056417.1, forward strand.
TTCCACAGCAGAGACTCGGTCGGCCATATTGTTTTTTTTTTTTTTTTTTCATATAATGGCACTTCGGCTATAACCATGGCCAGTGTCGAGTATAATATTATGGCGGGAAAACAATATTCTTTATACAATTTTTTCTATATTATCGTCAGGTCAGTCAGGTCTAAAGTCTAGTTAAAGTCTAAGTATAAAGTCAATACAGTCAAGAAGTCAAGTCGGTCGATTCAGTAAAGTGGTAGGACGCTTTACTGAAACTTTTGATGGAGTTTTGGAGGGAACACAAAAAAGCACGTTTCTGGTTATTACATCACTTTCCCACACTTGTGCACGATAATGAATATTTAATGGTTAATGTCCTACCAATATTACACATTAAAAACCCAGATAACACAATTTTAGGAAAATAATATAAAAACACAACATCACTCTTTCACGTTCTTCCAAAAACTCGGCCATATTGTTGTTTTGTTTTGTTGGTTTAATTTAAATACTTTTAATTTTGCTATACCGGCTCCGCGGCAATGGAAACATAGCCAATTCAGCCTATAATAACTGATAGGCGCGTTTGTTATATTGGCAGCACTGATTATAACGTTTCGTTTCACTCATAGTATACTCATTCCTAATTTGCTTGGTCGATGTATCGAATGAAAAACATCGATATATATTCGATGTTGAAGTATTAACAATACATCGGTTTATACGATGCATCGTTACTATACATCGAGTGTTTTAAATAAATCGATGTATATCGTCCATCTCTATTCAGAATTAACCGTTTTACGATTCTCTAATGGCACATGTCCATTAATTCCAAAAAAACAGGCGACCATTTGCTTCAAAGTACTTTTTGCACGAGTAACTTTTGTTGGTTTCGGCTCATCTTGGAACACCCACACCGTTGACTGTTGTTTAGTTTCGGGGTCATATGCATAGATCCAAGATTCATCACCTGTGTAAATATATTTCAAAATGACGCCACAATGGAAAAATAATTGACAGTCACATGAAACAAAATGTATTCTTCAACCAAAGAGTTCTATTTTCAAATGTTGTAATTACTTTTTAAATATTGTTCTTGTAAGTGGCCAGTTCCGGATACATAAATAGCAGCCCTCGTAAATGATAGTAAGGTCAAGATTTCGAAATATATATGAGTAAGGGCTAACACATCATGCATGTAAAACATGTTGGATTTCATTAAAGCAACATGTCATGGTTAAATTAAAGGCTTATCTACTGGAGACCTTTGTGACTGGTAAACTCTTTAATCTGTCCTCATGATATAAATTACATTGTATAATATTATTACTTATGTAGTTAGGTCAGATGCTAGATAGAAATATGGGCATAATATTTAACTAGGCATCTTCAATTCAAAATTCTTTAGTGCTTACTTGCTTAGGCTGTACTAGACCGCCCGCGCCCCGGCTTTGCATAGGTACGAAATATATAGCCTATGTGATATGTCACTCACTGAAAAAAATTTTAAAATCGATTCAGTAGTTTTGATATATATATTATATACTACGGTAGTATATGTATATGTAGTATATGTAGTATATGCGGGCCATGGGTAGTATTACTACCCATGGCCCGCATTGGTCCGTAGTCCGTACCGCCGCAAAAGCTAAGTCCCGCAATTTTTAAATCTGCAATATCATCGAAAATATTCATTGAAATCATATGCTGTAAAGGGCCATAAGTATTTATTTTAATAAAAAAAAGTGCCATATATGTAGATCTATATTTAATCAATAAGTAATGTATTTAAAGTATTTATTTGAATAAAGATTAATGCCGTATTGGTCAAAATCGCTTCGAAAATTAGCCATTATTTTAAGTTAAAAGTAAATGACAAACAATGTTACTGTGGAATATATGAGAGATAGACTTATACCTACCATCGCGAAGTTTTCTGTAGACCTTTTCATAGTGTATAATACATTGTTTTGATAAATCTCGTAGGGCAGCCTGCGTTTGCAATGTAAGCGGAAAAAAATGTAATTATTTATGACATCACATTAGAAACCTCATAAATAACAGTATTTCTCCACTATTTATTGAATGTTATTAAATTTATAAGTTATAAACCTTCCTCTTTAATCACTCTTTCTATTAAAGATAACCGCATCAAAATCCGTTGCGTTGTTTTAAAGATTAAAGGGACATGAGGGAAAAAGCGACTTTGTTTTATACTATGTAGTGATGTACCTAGTGATAGTGATGTAACTTAGGCTGGTATAAATAGTCAGTACTCAAGATGCATCTCAGTCTCAAGACACGGTTCAGGCTCTGTGATTGGTTGGCTGTCAAAATTTGGACCAATCACAGAGCCGAAACGCGTCTTGAGACCGGGTCGCATCTGATGGCGGCTCTCGACATAGGCGAACGCGTTGGCCAACGCGTCTGCAGACGCGTTGGCCCAATGTGTAGAACGGGCGTTCGCGCGTTGGCCAACGTCTAAATACCTACGGCCAACGCGCGAACGCCCGTTCTACACATTGGGCCAACGCGTCTGCAGACGCGTTGGCCAACGCGTTCGCCTATGTCGAGAGCCGCCATTAAGTACTGACTATTTATAGCAGCCTTAATGTCAGCCTCTGGATGTGAGCAGGCTTAGTTAGTAGTTTATTAGCGAATCATAGTAAAATATTGTTAGTAAGATTTGATTAAAAAATATGTAAACGTTTGTATGGATAGTAAAGGACGAAACTATGCTCCAATCACATTAAACATGATTCCATAAGGAATATCTCCAATAAAACTGATCTTTGTACCAACAGCACTTAGAGCGGCAGAAAGAAGAGAACCCAGCGAAGTTTATCGCTGCTCGAGAGGAGTTAGAAGAAGCTGGTAACAAAGTAGAAGCGGCTAGGGACGCGCTCGCGGCAGACATGTTTGCGCTCGTGGCGAAAGAGGCACAGCTCGCGCATACGTTGCTACAGTATGTCAAGCTGCAGAGAGCGTACCACGAGTCAGCCCTACACAGTCTACAGGACACTGTGCCGGAGTTGGAGAAGTTTATCAGTGAGTTTATTTTATACAAATACCCTACGAATAATAAAAACTAAGGAAACGTAACTCCCATTCTTCAACCGTTTTGAATTTGGTTCCTTTTCGCACTCTAAAATATGGCAATAGCAACGAAACACTAACACTCAAATTTACGAAATAAAGCCGTTGACATTAATTATCACTTCTATATTTACACAAAATTGTGTACCGAATACATGCATAAAGTATGCATGTATTCGGGTCACATTTTGTAGACTCGTGGACAAATTTTTTGACACAGTTACTCTTCCTTAGTTTTTGTTATTCGTAGCAAATACCTAACTTTTTGTTGTCCATTCATTGTAATATTGGGACTATCTGGAACCTCCAGAATAATGCATTTATTTGAAAGGTAACTTTGTTATTTTTCATTTTGTCAAAAAACTAATTTGTCTGCATGGTTTATACAAAAATTGATTTATTTATTTAAATATAAACACATTAGGTATGGCTTGGAACCTAGTTTGGTGAAAGCCTGGTCATCTGAGGAAAAAAGGTCATTTCACAATCTTAAATCCATTTGCTTTGTTAGGGGGGGTATTACATTATCATTTATATATGATCATTTCTACGATCATATATAGGATCCAATATATATGATCATTTGATCATATCTGCATATTACATTATCATATTTCATTGATCCAATTTACGTCATATGTGTTTTCAATAGCCAATGGAGAGCGCTAACGCTGACAGGTATTGACGTCAGGGTTACTAGATCTCAGAGAATTCGATTTGTCAAAAGACATCGTCATTTTTAATATGGCTTGTTTTTTGTTATTTCAGCAAGATTATCCAAGTATATAATTAGAAAAATAATTACATTACATTATTTGAAACATATTAACGAACAAGAAATTAAAAACTCTTTTTTATATTAAATAACTGGCAACACCTATTTCTATGACCGTATTGGATCCAATCTCTCAGCAAATGTCAAAAATCTATGATCAAGGAGGAAATGAATCATATGTCTATATTACATTATCCAATATCATTGACTCAATGATCTCGGATCCAATATATATGATAATCTAATATCCCCCTAACACATTTGACTATCGATAAATAAACTCATTTAGTTATTAACTTGCCTACTACAACAATAGTGAGTGATAGTAGACATTGTTCAGGACAATGACTCACAATTAATTTGTCTACCAATATCTCGTATTTATTTTTATCAGTCACGCAATAAACAAGTCTTTGTCTAATTGGGCTGTTATTTTTTACTGTAAACAGTAATTAAAGGTTTACGATTAAAAGCAAAGAATTACACTTTATATGTTGAGTGTCTGAGATTTTTTGATAGGAGTTTATCTATTCTCTAATTATTTTGTATCGTCTTCTATCTATTTCATCATCTAGTTGTCTATAAAACAACGTTTAGGATGGGTTGCACCAGAGGCGTGGTTAAAGTTAAAGTTTGGTCAAAGTTATGGTTATAGTTAAGGCTAACTTTAACTTTAACCTTAACTTTTACCACAGAATTTGACAGATGGTCTGACAAGGCTTTAAATGAATGTGGGCGGGGGCGCTGCTAGTAAAGGAGAACTGTCAAAAATGGCGTTTTTGTATGATGACAGCGTTAGTTCCTTTTTTCGCCACGTGCATTTAAAGCCTTGTCGAGCTCAAGGTCATGGTTAAATATGGCGTCCATTTTTGACTTTAACCAAAGATTTGACATTTTGCATTGTAGTTAAAGTTACAGTTATAGCTAAAGTAAGTTGGTGCAACCCACCCTTAGACACACAACTAGATGACGTCCGCAACTCCGCTGTGCCAAAATACGTTTATCGCGCGGGAACCGTACATTTTGACGGGATAAAAAGTATCCTATGTCCTTTCCCGGGACTCGAAGTCACCAAATTTCAGTAAAATCGGTTCAGCGGTTTGGGCGAGAAGAAGTAACAAACAGACACACTTTCGCATTTATAATATTAAGTATGGACTCCAGTAAAAAAACTCAGAAATTGACTTAACTAAAACAAGCTAATACACCATAAAACAGCCTCTGAATGAAGCGGAAGCGCTTCGAATGTCGAGAGTATCCTTGGAGCTCTTGGCGGATCGTATGGCGGTTTATGGCCAATATTGTTAGCCTCTTGCGTTTGACTCGGATACGAAAACTAAAACGTTCGATTGAAAGTCGCGAGAATCTAAAACGACATCGAAAAAACCTTTAGCGCTATATATTGAAACCTAAACTTTATAATATTATTTTATTTCATCATAATCTTACGCTGGCGTTTTCTACCAGTCAAAAAAGCACTGATACAGTATAAGTAAGCACTGATACAGTAAAGTTAATATACCTAGCGGAATAGAGAAACAAAGGCCTGAGCAAGAGAGATGTCACTATCAATAACACTGCGTGGTACAAAGAAACGTGTGATACATGACAGCAGCACTCTTTTTTTGACGTCCAGTCGGCACGTGCCGCACGTTGACAATTTAATCTCATAGAATTCATGTTCAATCATGCTTGTGTAAGGTGTATACGTACACATATTTTTCACACAGATGAAAACCAATTTCGGTTTCGTTTGACTGCTCGAGATTGTTGCTCTATTCCGCTATGTATATTAACTTTATGATACGTTACAGCTTATTCTGCCTTTAATTTTGCTTGTCTTTTCCAAGACATCACTGTGAACTCTTCATTCAATAAGAGTGTTGTATAACCATACCAATTTAAAAAAAAACTTTCACCTCCTGTAGACGACAGTTCCACTAAGCCGGTGTTCGGCTACCCGCTGGAGGAGCACCTGCGAGTGACGGGGCGCACCATCGCGTTCCCGCTCGAGCTGTGTGTGTGCACGCTGCACGAGCTGGCCTTGAACGAGGAGGGGCTGTTCAGGATCGCCGGTGGTGAGTGTAGACACATCTTCGAGCTATAACAGGCGACAGCTCCACTATGCCGGTGATCGGCTACCCGCTGGAGGAGCACCTGCGAGTGACGGGGCGCCTATTGTGTCAACCAGGAGCATACCCATGTCCCATTACCCAGAGTAACCCCCTAGTTGTGTTGTGTAAAAGTTTCAGACATTCGTATTATACCTAATAGTAGGCCCACCTCACATTCTTACCGCTGTATCTCCTGTGTCGTCAGAGGATCGACACCTGTGTGGCCAGGATCGACATCGGTATGCAACCACGAAAACCCTTTGATATGATCTCAGGGAGCCCAAGAGACATGCTAAAACTGTCTTGAGAACCGCAACGAAGTTAATCAGAAGAAAATACGAGGAACAGGAAAAACCAGTGGTTCTTCCTACTCCTCCTATGCCTACCTAAGGATAAGTTAAAATAAACGTTTGCTACATTATTTGTAAAACGATTTTTTAATACTGTCTAATTAATTTCCAGGCACTTCCAAAGTGAGAAGAATGAAGTTATCCCTCGACGCGGGATTGTTCAACGTGCCTTTACCGCCGGACTATCGGGACATGCACGTCGTCGCCTCCGTCCTCAAGTCATATCTAAGGGAGCTGCCTGAGCCCCTGCTTACTTACCGCCTGTATGAACACTTCATCCTCGCCTCCCGACAGCCCACAGAACAGGCCCGACTTAACTCCATATGGGAGGGTATCCACCTTCTCCCCGATGCTAACTACCAGAACTTAAGGTACCTAATCAAATTCCTATCCGCGCTGACCAAAAATCAGAGCACGAACAAGATGACCCCATCCAATTTGGCCATTGTTATAGCGCCGAATCTGCTGTGGGCCGTCGATGAGAGTACTTTCGATATGAATATAACCACGGCCGTCAACTGCGTCGTGGAATTACTCATAAAGCACGCCGATTGGTTCTTCAGCGATGAAGTCAGCTTCTTCATCTCCTTCACCAAGGAGGATCTGCTGCCGGACGTGTCGGACTACGGCTTCACCCCCAACTTCGTCCACGGCTACCACCAGACCGCCGTGCTCAGCCAGGACCACCCGAACGGAGATTACCACAGCATGAGCAAGTCCATGCTGGACTACAACCATCAAGGTCACAAGATGGTCGAGCCCCCGGGCAGACACTCCCGCAGCAACAGCCACGACACCAGCCTCATCTTACTCGACAATAATATTAAGAAAGCCCAATCCAACAGCTCCTTATCCGACCAATCTAGTCCTCCTCACGGTAGTCCCAAGCCGATCATGCGGCGAAAGAATAAACCCCTGGCGCCAGTCCCGCCGAATTTCACACCGGACAAAAACAAGAAAGTCGAGCCGCAAGCCGTGCCGGAAGCGGCAAAGGAACCGCCCGCAACCAAAGAAGTCGAGAAACCGGCCAAGCCGCCTCGGCCCGTCATATCAGATACGGGTAAAGTCATAACTGGAGTTCAGACCATTAACCGATCGACGTACAGACAGAGCAAAGCGCTGAAGGACGAGGCGGGCCGCAGCGGCAGCCGGGAGAATTTGATCGAGAACCGACGACAGAGCTTGGAACTCGACAAAGAGAAGTTCGACGGCCTAAAGTCACTGGAGAACAAGGACAAGGAATCCACGCTAGTCGTGAAGAGCGTAACTGCCCAGACTGGCGTCGTGTCGCGGATGAAAGTGGTCGGAGAACCGGCGAGCGGACCGGCATCGTTAGGAGCGGAAAAACCCATCAAAGTCCAAGTCCCGAAGCCCACGGGCCAGCCCCCGCCCCGCCCCGTCGCGGCGCCTCGGACCCTAGTCCCCGCCCCCGAGGCCGACTCCAACGAGGTGTTTCTACGCCAAAAGCCCGCGATTCCCGAAAGACCGGCAACACTAAGACCGCAGAGCTTCCGCGGTCAGCGCGCTTCTCTGACCGATAATCCGGATATTACTCCGACGGTGTTAGAGCGCACGCACATATACACAGTAGACAAACACCAGCCGACAGTCATACAAGTTGGGGCGGCGGAGGAGGACGGCCATAGAAACACAGTCCAGCGCACTCACAGCTCGGGCGGGAAGGACGCGGAGTTAGACGAGCCCAAGTGCTTAACCAGTGCCAGCAGACAGCTCTCGCAGTCCGAAGGCAGCATCACGGAGGGACCCCGCTCGCCCCCGCCACAGCCGGCGAGGCCCCCGCGGCCGCTCGTGCCGGCGCCCCCACCGCCGGGGCCCCCGCAGCCGACGCCCCCGCTCGCCCAACACGAGAGCACCGACCTCTAGTCTGAACCGTTTAGTATTATGTAGATTCGCTTGCATTATAATATTCTTTAGTGTAACATGTCGTTTACACGCTGCGACTCTTTGCGTTGCGACTGCGCTGCAAAAAGTCGTAACGTTTAAAGCGGAAAATATTTTGGCCTATTGTCCCCAGTCAATACCGACTCGCCGAGGTCGTCGATATCAAATCGATACAAACGTTGACTGACCATCGCAATAATGGTAATGTGCCTCTTTCTTATGTAATAGTAACTTCGATTTGACATCGATTTTATTATACTAGTGTAACTTCTCTCGATATGATCGCCTTGTGCTAATTTTATCGTTGGACTGTTTTATCGGTCGGTAAAAAGCGCCATCTGTTGTTGATTTTTCATAACTTGTAAATTCGCACAAGGCGTCCAGTAATTTTAGTGTAAACGTCGAAAGTGGCGCAAGACTGATGCCCTCTATGTAATCTATGTTACTTATACTTACTAAAGATGACCGCTTAAAAGGTTCTAACATAAGTACATCGTAGTGTATACTTTTGCAAACAAGTTATTTATTTTTGTAACGCTGTAACATAAGGTTAAATCATAAAAGCACGAAAACTTGTAATATCATACTTTCCGGGCCATTTTATCGTGTGGACATATCGACGCGTCAATTCAGCTTGCAACAGATGTTTGGCTTTAAATTTTGTGCAATAGAAGTACGAGGGCAGCGTTTTATGTGATATTAGGGAGTTGCCTTGATTCTTTATAAGTTTATACGAACGTTTTGAAACACTTAATGAAATGGTATAGCCTAGGACCTCGTAAGTTATATCAAACATGACAATATTTGTTCATAGACTTTGAGTTATTATAGTTGTCATACCTATGCGGGATGAATATGCCGCTAAAGGGAATTTTAGTCTATTTCCACCAAGCGACTTTAGTCATTATAAATCCTGTATCAAGCATAATTGAAATGAATAAAGTAGACATCACCTATTGTTGGTATCGCTTTAAAGTCTAAAGTCTACAGCATTACCGTTGTACATGTAACAGTAACATAATGGTGACAAAAAAGTAGCATAAAGGCGCAAAGGCCTAAAAAAAATGGTGTTAAAAAGCGTTCGTGTAAATTCAAAGGCGGGGCTGGTGCACAAAAGTACTGTTTTAACTTGTAGCCATACGAACTGACAGTACGTACAGTAAATAATGTTGCGTAGTGTTTACGATGTTTATGTGATATGCATTTTATTATATACTGCAAGTATACAAGCTTCTAATGTAAGGAATAATTATAAAACTGATACATTTTTTTTGAGATTTTATTTAACACAACATACTATCACTTAAATGATAAAACCTGCGAAAAATAAAAAGTAAGGAAGAGTAACTGTGTCAAAAATTTGTTCCGCGAGTCTACGTAATGAGACCTGAATACATGCATACTTTATGCATGTATTTGGTACACAATTTTGTGTATTTATAGAAGTGACAATTATGTATTGTAAACGGCTTTTTTTCGTTTCGAGTATTAACTCTTAGTGTTTCGTAGCTATTGGTATATTTTAGTGTGCAAAAAGGAACCAAATTCAAAACGGTTGAAGTATGGGAGTTACGTTTCCTTAGTTTATATTATTCGTAGGATAAAACCATAGGACACTCTCTTTCGTGTTAGCTACACAAGTAATAGTTCATATTAGAAATTATATACTGTCTTATGTTTGCCACTTCACAATATAATAGTTTCGTTTGCCGACTCTCAACAATGATACAAGGTTTGGTAGAATGTGTGCAGTCTGTGTGATCACTTCGTCGATCTTGTTAACTCTCTGATGGTTGATGTAGAAACCGCCCGCTTGAATTATTCTTATTGCGTCACCTTGAAAAAGTAGAAAAAGATTTAAGTAAAAACAATACAGTAAAAAAACAATAATAACCTTTAATAAGGAGGATAATCTTGAAGCCAGGGTTTTTAATACTTTTTCGATTATAAAAATTTACTCCCTGTAATGCTCTAAGCACTATTCTGCGCAACATGTAACTTTATGAAGAGTCCCAAAACTTACTTTCAGTGGGAAAGCATTTAGCTTTCATTCCCAACTCTAACACCGTCATGCCGGGTGACAGGAGTAATCTAGATACCGACGCCCCTTCAAATATCTGCTCCAAGTCAGTAGAATTCAGAGAGACTAATGAGTTTACGTCTTTACTGAATATCGCGTCTGACGCCTTTCGCGCCTTCTCCAAGCCTGCCACTGAAAATGTTAAAAGTTGCTGTTGCGTGCGTGCGTGCTAATGCGTAGATTTTTCTCAATAACATTCTTTCTCAACCTAAGCTGAACATTATATTTGAAAAGACAAAAGCTTATTTTATTTAAAAGTATGTAAAACTACTTCTAAATAAAATAAGCTGTTCTTTATACTATCCTAATATAGCGCGGTAAAGGAACGTAGAATTTTATATATTAAGAAGCCATTGCATAGGAATCAACTTCCTCGATGGTACTTCGCGTGCCATATCGCGCTCCCAAACGACGAGCAATGCTCGTCTTTCGAATGTCTGTTCTCTTTAGTCTGCTATCGGAATCGGACGTCCATCGGAATTTTAAAAATGCCTAAATGCCTTAAAGTACCGTATTGAGCTGTAGAATTTCAAATAGAAACGTTGGCCTAGATATTGGACACTTTTCTTATCATTGGTACCACATGAAAACGAGCGTGCCATTTTTTTATAGCTACTATAAAAAAAATGGCACGCTCGTTTTCATACAAATGGAGCGACATGCGGTATCTATCTTGATCTATGTCTGTGCAATTAACATAATATCACTACTTGCTTCTTTCATACACTCACGAATATTTGCCATGGTGCTTCTGTCACATGTCTGTGGAAATCGCTTGTGCAAATAAAAAAGTGAAATAGGGAAAGTAGAAATTCCCTTTTCACCATGATTGGAGTTTATCATGGTATATTTACCTCCATGCACCAGAGTAGTAAGCTGTTCAGCTAAGCACTGCTGCGGGTATCTTTGTTCCGGATGCTGATTATGCTTGTGCATTATATCCTTGATCTCTCCCAAGCTATAAAACGTGAATAACTTCAGTAGTCTCTCGACATCCGAGTCTTTGGTCCTGATGAAATACTGGTAGAGACTGTAAGGACTTGTCTTCATGGGATCCAACCATAATGCATTACCGGCCGATTTCCCAAACTTGTCACCTTCCTCGGTTGTAACGAGAGGAAGGGTTAATCCTGTTAAATAATAAATAAGGTTCTCATTAATAAAATTTAGACACAATAATCTAGACTTAACTAATCTATGTGGCTGATAATAATATATTGGAAATTCATTTGAAAGACCCTGATATAATATAATAAGTAATAAGCAATAAGCTTATTAATGCATGAATTGAATATTATTAGGATTATGAATAGGACATTAAGGTTTTAATTTACCAATATACAGTTTACAGAGAAGCACTTTGTGCTAACAAAAAGTTTTTACCATAAACATCTGTCTTCAATGTTCTGCTTATCAACTCATGGCCAGCAGAAATATTACCCATTTGATCACTTCCTCCAATCTGTAAATCATTAAAAATATATAAGTACGAAAAAGGCCATGTTAAGGTCGAAAACAGTATTTCCAGTTTAACCTTTTTAGACCATATACTTTGCAATATGGTTCAAAAGTAGAACACCAGATCTGCCTTAAACTGTAGGTACTATATAAAATGCCTAAATTGTTGATTTACACAACACCACACCACCACAAAAATAAAGAGTTACCTGAAATCTGCAATTATATTCCTTCAACAAATGTTGCCAATCATATGATTGGAATATTTGATAAGCAAACTCAGTAAAGCTCATCCCAACATCTGAGTTTATTCTAGTTTGAACACTTTGCTTTAGCAGCATTGTACCCATTCTAAAGTTTCTTCCAATTTCGCTAACAAACTGTATTGAATCTATTTTTCTATACCATGTCTCATTGTTGACTATTCTAAAATAAGAAATAAAATGTTAGAATTAAATAGCTATTTCTATACCTACTACTATAAAATTGAAATAACAATGTGAAAACTCATACCTCAAAGGTTTAAGTTTATCTGGATCATCTGTCCAAATATACTTTTTATGGTTTTCAAATACAATTTGTAAGTTTTTTCTTATACTTGTAATGTTATTTTGTATGATATCTGAAGCCAGTGCAATTCTGTCAGAGCTGCGGCCACTGGGATCACCAATATGGCCAGTAGCTCCACCTAACTGAAATAATGACAAAACAAACATTATATTTTTACTAGATGTTCCGCATGGCTTCGCCCGCGTAAATTAGGAATTTCACGGAAACCGTACATTTTTCCGCATAAAATAGCCTATTTCCCTTCACATGGTCTATTCTTCATGTGTGCCAAATAGCATTAAAATTGCTCCAGTAGTTCTTAAGATAATAAGCAGTTTCATATCATTTTTCCCGTTTTTTCCACATTTTCCTCTGCTTCTTCGCTCCTATTAGTCTTAGCATGATAAAATATAGCCTGTAGCCTTCCTCGATAAATGAACTATCTATCACTGAAAGATTTTTTTTAAATCAGACCAGCAGTTCCTGAGATTAGCGCATTCAAACAAACAAACTCTTCCGCTTTATAATATTATAAAGATAATACTTTGAAGTACTATCAATACAACTTTTAACACCTCCATTGTGGGTATAGCAGACACAATAGGTTTTTAATTGTCATGCGGCTGCCGTTTGGGGTTTGATAGGTTGATACTTGCCAAAGCTATAACATTATGTCCACCTCTTTGCCAATGTAAGAGGTTAATTATAACCAGAAGATTTCCAACATGGAGGCTGTTAGCTGTAGGATCAAATCCAGCATATACACACTGTGGTTCCTTCTTTACTAAGCTGATAATTTCATTTCTGAAAAGACGATAAAAATAATGTATGTGTGCAAACTATAAAACATCACATAAAATCTAGTTTGGTTATTTCAAATGAAAGCTAATTTGTAATGATTAAATTCTTCGGTCCTTAAGAATCTGGGAATGAGAGTAAAATCCTCGTAAAGAGTTTTAAATTATACATTTTAATATACTTACGCAGCAATGTTGGGAAACATATCTTGGTACATCCCTCTTTCACTAAGTTTGAGAATGTTCCGACTGCTATAAAGCCTTGCGAACGACTTTCTTACATTTTTAATATTAATATAAAGTATCTTTTTTAGTATAGCCATTGTAGTATTCTTGCGTAAATTTTAGTTCCTAACCTCAAAACCAAAAATACTTTACTAACTCCATTCATAAAACGATGTTACTTCATTATTGAGAAAGGTCAGAATATTTTGAGCTAAATCTATTTAAAAACTTACAAAAACCTAAAATAGCAGTAGAAACAAAATTTTCGGTATCAGAATGTAAACAAAATTTTAATGATTTTAATTTTGATTTTTGACAGTTGACAGGTTACAGCTGATTGATGGCGAATTGCCAAAAGTAAAAAAAATGAGACGTAGTGCTGCCAGATATTTAATTGCCTTTTAAACAACCTCTGAGTTTTGACCTCACTCTTGATTGCGGAAAAAATAGTAAAAAGAAAATATAATACGCAAACGTGACTTATTTTAGATAAAAAAAAATATCTTATATAAAGAGCAAAACGTAGTGATTATATTCTCTTTAAAGAGGGCCACTTGCCACCACTTGCAATTATATTTCAATGATATCACCAATGATATTCTACTTATACAGATCTGTTACGGCCATTCTATTTTCCGGCTTAAATCTCTTCCGAACAATTTTCAAATTCAAAATTGCAAACATTGACAAATTTGACAGATAAGTGAAACAAAAGATACGAAAACCCTTAACCCATTTACATAAAAGAGACAGTTCTATTTTTAAACGTCGAATCGTATCGCTGTCTCTTTCTTCACCTGAGCTATGACGAAAATTCGATTCTTTCCAGATTGTTCGAAAAAAATACTGAAAATGTAAATAATCTTTTTTTTTATGAAAGAAGGGGGCAAACGAGCAAACGGGTCGGGTCGGGTAAAAAATGAAATATATATATATATATATATATATATATATATATATGGAAAAACACATTGAAACACACAATAGTGACACAAAATATTTATTGAATCTAATTTACATTAAAGTTAACAAAACAATACATATTTTTAACTATGATAAACAGTTTACTTTTGTTATAATACACCAGGCTTTGGACTTTTATAAACTTTTAAAATCTTACAATTATGTACATAGAAAATCACAGTAATTTCAAATGTAACTTGCAACAATAATTCAGAAACCTATCATAATATTATATTGGTAATAATGAATGCACTAAAATAAAAGCAATATGGACTTACAAAGTAAATTACAAAGGTAGGCATACAAAATTAACGCATTCAATCCTCCTATGCAATTAATCTATTTTATTAGTCACATAACTTTTTACGACACAAAAAGGCTGTATGAAGAAAAATAAAAGTGTACTTCTATTCTAGTAAAATGGTAAATAACCTCCATAATGTAATTTCGACAATATTAATAATAATTACTACTTTAAATATGGAAGAAGGAGAGAAGATCGGAACAAACTAAACCCTAGAGTAGAGCAGAATTATCAGAATTTACAATAATTTTGACGAGATCTCTGGCCCATTCAAACTACGAGATAGAAGTGCACAGCTAGGTTATTTGTGTTGGCCAACTTCCTCTACATCAATCATCAAATCAGCAAACTATGCATCACTTATACGATACTATAAAAATATACCCCACACTCCCCTATATCTAGTAAAGGCAAAATTTAATCTTCAAGAGTGACATTTTTGAATAGATAAGACATGGACTCTTTGTTGTGGATACGTCTTATGGCTTCGCTCAGGAGAACGGATATGTCGATCGTCTTGATCTTGTTGCATTGCATCTTCTGGAGTTCGTGTGGCACTGTGTTTGTGACAACTACCTCATCTATGGGCGAGTCCTCGATAAGGCGTGGTGCATCGGAAGACAGCAGGCCGTGTGTTGCCAGCACGTAGATTTTGTAAGCGCCACACTCTTTCAGAACTTCCGCAGCAGCGACAAATGACTGGACATCGTCGATCATATCGTCCTGAAAAAGCAAGAACGAAATGAGGTTATAATATAGCATCACTATCAAGCATAAGCAGCTGTCTCACAATAAAATAATGTTATGTAGAGACTACAGCTAACTCACGAAATATAGCCATCAGAATTAGATAATACATAATATAAGTTTTTTTATGTTATGTCGTTTATAAAAAAATCGATTTTTTTTAGTCTTGCAACCCACGTAAACTTCGCATTATTTAGTTGACTTCTTTCAGTGCAATAATTTCATGAAAAAAAAAAACTTACCACCATGATAGCAATTCTGCCTCCCACATCACCAACCACGTTGATTGGAGGCTTCTCCTTAGCGGGATGAACTGGCACTCCTCCAGGCACGTCCATGGTGCGAGACCTGTCCACACTAAAATCAGATTTTTATCAATAAAACATTTAGGGGGATATTACATTATCATTTCTATGATCATATTATATAGGATCCAATATATACGATCATTTGATCATATCTGCATATTATATTATCATATTTCATTGATCCTATTTTACGTCATATGTGTTTTCAATAGCCAATGGAGAGCGCTAACGCTGACAGGTATTGACGTGAGGGTTACTAGATCTCAGAGAATTCGATTTGTCAAAAGACATCGTCATTTTTAATATGGCTTGTTTTTTGTTATTTCAGCAAGATTATCCAAGTACATAATTAGATAAATAATTTGAAACATAATAACGAACAAGAAATTAAAAACTCTTTTTTATATTAAATAACTGGCAACACCTATTTCTATGACCGTATTGGATCCAATCTCTCAGCAAATGTCAAAAATCTATGATCAAGGAAGAAATGAATCTTAAGTCTATATTACATTATCTAATATCATTGACTCAATGATCTCGGATCCAATATATATGATAATCTAATATCCCCCTAAGAAACAGGGAACTAAGATATTCCTACATCAAAATCAATTTGTTTAATCATTATGTCCAATTCAATTTTTTTCATACAAAATAATCTAGTTGTTTATTAAAATTTAACCCATCAAGCCCCATAAGCTCACCGGTGAGCGAGACACAATATAATAACAATAGATTTCCAAGAATCCACGATCGAAGGATTAAAAACCAGACACAAAATATACAGCATGTGATTTGCTATATGTATTTTGCACATGAAAATAGTTTAATTATATAATATATAAATGTTAAAAACACACAATAATTTATTTTACAATGAGACTACTAATAATGATGTCTTTGACCATATTTTATAAGGTATGTGGTCGCTAGAGAGAAATTTCGCTATCGACCTGTCTCTTTCTCACACTCACAAAACTATTGGTTACGTACCTTGGTAGATGAATTGGAATGACATAAATTGCGCAAAAACGAAAATTTTCGAATGTGAATGAAACAATAACTATTAGCAGCAGGGGTTCAATAGATGAATTTCTATCTGTCTTTCGACCTGACTATACCACTAAATATTTCACAAAAAATAAGAAAGTAAAGACAAAGACTGTACGCGAGTAGTGGGCGTGTACGGTGTACCGACGCATTACATACATAATACAGGGTGTAACAAAACTAAGTGATAATAATAACTAAGATAAAAGTGTGTATGTGTTCCTTGTAGAGAGTTCATACTTCATTGTGAAAGTAGCAGCGCTGAAAGATCAAATTTTTTTCACTTTTGTATGGGGAAACTCGTGACGCTGCACTGGGGCCCTTGCCCATACAAAAGTGAAAAAAAAATTTGGTCGTTCAGCACTGCCACTTTCACAATGAACTCTATACAAGGAACACATACACACCATAAAGTATTATCACTTAGTTTTGTTACACCCTGTATATACCACACATATTAAACCACAGCACCGTAAAGAAATTTCAAGCAGACTAACGAATTTCATTTACGTGTGCGTAAAGAAACTTCGTAAGGCTATTGATAAATGATAACACACAGCGAGGGATAGTTTACCAGCCTTCAGTATGTGAGAACTCTGTCCTTACTTTTTTATTTACTATTGCATGTGAGACTATAGCTGGTTTTGAATAACATGACACAACTACAGCACTACATGACAACTTAAATCAGCTTTGCTACTACTGTTGTAAGTTACCCCTGAGCATGCTCCCACTTCAAACTCGGAGTCAAGTCAAGGAAAACAGTTGGCGAATTGTACAATTCTTCTTCCATTCTACTACAAAAGAAGTATGTGCAATAGTGCTAAAGATACATTACAATTTAAAAAATATAAAATAAATTCTAATTCTAATCAAGTCTACATAAGAATTTATATTCTTAAAAAATATTAAGATGCATAAAATGTCATAATACAAAGTATCTGTTAATGACTGTGTTGAGTTTTAAAAGATTGAGTTCAAGGCCAAATAAATTTTATACATATCTAATTGGTTGAATTGGAATGTCTTCTATGGACTGAAACTTACTATGTAAAAGATTTAATGTTTCTCTTATTGGAGTTCCAAACTTACAATGTAAAAATATTTATTGGAATCCCAAATAGTTATTTTGTTATATTTAAAGTAAATATATTAGATTACTTAGAAAAAGTTAATACTAGATTAATTTATATAAAGTCTAAAACGGAACCCTAAAAAACAGCAAAAAATTTTAAATTTTGGTATATTGTTGGCTTACCTAGGGATGCACGGTGGAGAATATCTTCCGTCAACTTCATCACTCTCAGCTTCTTTCTGTTCTCCATGTATCACTGCAATAGCCAGTCTCAATCTCTCAGCATAGGATGTGGCTTTCTTAGCAGAGCCTGGGTTACGGGCAACAATCACGGAATTACGATAGTCTGGAATCTGCAATAATCATGAAATGCAAAATTGCTTTTGCCATAAAGCCTAGTTGTTTAATACTTTAAAGTTTAAATAGCTAAATAAGGTTTTTTTTTTTTTTTTATGAAATAAGGGGGCAAACGAGCAAACGGGTCACCTGATGGAAAGCAACTTCCGTCGCCCATGGACACTCGCAGCATCAGGAGAGCTGCAGGTGCGTTGCCGGCCTTTTAAGAGGGAATAGGGTAATAGGGGAATAGGGTAATAGGGGAGTAGGGATGGAAAGGGAACGGAATAAGGGAGGGTAGGGAAGGGAAAAGGGTAGGGGATTGGGCCTCCGGTAAACTCACTCACTCGGCGAAACACAGCGCAAGCGCTGTTTCACGCCGGTTTTCTGTGAGGACGTGGTATTTCTCCGGTCGAGCCGGCCCATTCGTGCCGATGCATGGCTTTCCCACGTCAAAATATTAAAAGGTTTAATCTAACAATAAATTTTACAATAAAAACCAATCCGCGGAAGATCAGGTGCCACGGCTTGCCACGGTCGATGCCTGAGTGGCTTTTCCTTTACACATGCGAAGTGTGCATTGCACAGCCATAACCAAGTACTTTTTAGTTTAATTTTAAGTGGTTTAATGTTGTATGTACTTGTAATTCTCTGTGCTGTTACTAACTCTGGCTGCGTTTTGTCCCTTGTGTGTTTAATAAAGATGTTTTTATTTTATTTTTATTTTCAATGTAAACATGAATAAATAATAAAATGAGCCCCTGAATATGAATGACCTCAGTTACAAAAATCATGTGAGAAAATAACTTACACTCTCTTGAATGTACTGAAGCAAGAATGGCGAGGCTCTCAGATTGTCGACTGGACATTCGAAGAAGCCCTGTATCTCTTTTTGGTGTAAATCCATGGTGATGATGTGAGTGAGACCCGATTGGCACATCATTTTGGCCAAAAGCTTGGATACTATGCACCCCCGCTTCCTCATTTTGCACTGTTTGCTGTACGGCAGATAGGGAATGACTCCTACAATGGAGCGAGCGGATGAAGTCTTACAAGCATAAGCCATTATCAGTAATTCCATTATGTTGTTGTTAACATCCCTGTAAGAGATTAATGAGGATACCAAAGTGATCGTAAAAATAACATTCACTTACATGCATGTCCTGAAAAGTTAAGAGGGTGCAACCAAAGGTATTTGGATGGTATATTAAACCCTTATGAAGGTAACAGGATGTGATAATATTTTTCTTTATAAAACTCAGTCCTTTAATTATATTATGTCTTCATAGTCAACATGCAAATTAATAAATTAAATTCCTAAAACTAAGATCCATAATTGGCATTTATACTGTTGTTTATACCATTGGACTTATGGTAAGTAGCATGCGAGAATATTAGATCTTAATTTAATGAAGGAAAACATTCAACATTTTATGTAGAAATTATTACAGCATTTGTTTTCCTCCTTTCATCCTTGTATTCAAACAGAATAAATTAATTTATTAGGTCATGGAAAAAGAAAATAACATTCAAGGTGATAATAATATTCCCTCAATCGTGTATTCCTGGAAATCTATTGTTATTGTGGTCAAATTTAACCACTTGGGAGTTGAAGCATTAAATAAATAAAAACATGTAGTAGAAATAGGTTCAAAACAACAAAATGTCCAATTAGCACAACAATTTCCAAATTATAAGAAATAGGTAGCTAGAAAAATTTACTACATTCAAGCTAGTTTTGAACTCACTTAGTCCCAGTTTGTACAATATAAATATTCTTGCCACGGATTGAATCTGCTATCTCTACCATAGTTTCTCTGTTTGTTTTGTGGTAAACCGAACATCCTCCTTTTCGCACACCGAGGCGGCTGAAATATTCAAAAGAAAAGTCATTTAATTAGTTAAACACCTTGGAGTATCACTATATAGAGGTCATTGACTCAATCAGACTTATTTTATGGTTGAGGAAGGGTTACATTTGAAGTAAAGTTTATTACTTGGCCACTAAATCCGCTAACTCCGGGTGCGAATTCCCACTTATAATAACAATGTCCGACGTGGAGTGGCTATCCATATTGCGTTTGTGAGATAAGTTGGTGAATCCCACGAGCCTAGAACAAAAATTAAGATTATGGAACAGATGTTCGCGTGCTCGAGTTAAAACAAATAATGAAAATAAAAGATGACACGATTGGTCAACAAGAAAAACAATAAACCTGGTTTTGTTGAGTAACATAATAACCTGATGGCTGTCTTCAGACTTGCGATTTATAAGTTTCGAAATTTAGTGGAGACACTCAATATTGAACAACTTGTTTTATGAATCGTATACCAATTGTTATTGCTTTGTATTTCGCATAAATTTTAGCAGGAGCTAATAATAAAACTACAATAAATTTAAAAGGCCGCAAGCCAGCATCCCGTCATCGGTCATTTGCTTTTTTTTTTTTTTTTTTTCTTATTAAAAATGACATTTATAATATATTTTTTAAGCTAAGGCCTTAGAGTAATAATTTGTACAGCCTACAGGGCACAGGCTGTATTGAATAAAATTTTATAGGTAGGCTGCCTAGTGCCTACCTAGCCTAACGCCTACCGTAGGCACTAGGCTGTCCGCAGTCCGCACTCCGCTGACCGCTGTAGATTATAATATTTGTTCCTAGTGATCCTACTTTCCTACACTTTCTGAAAGTTTTCAAGTACAAATAAATATTGACATTTGATCTGCAGGACAGGCTCAGCCTAGTGCAGGCGCCAAAGTTATACAATACGTGTAAAGTCTGTTAATTATTGTCTTCGTGAGTTCATATACAACTGTATTGTACTCCTAGGTCATATTATAACGAGATATTAAATGCACATCAGAATAATTTTGCAGCACACTACCTTTACTCCTCTAATTAACTGAATGCATACCAGACAAACTAAAAAAAAAACAATTAATTAACTGAACATGTCCTTCAAAAAAAACTTAAACATCATACAAAACGAGACGACCTTTATAACCGAACTAGCTGTTGCCCGCGACTTCGTCCGCGTGGACTTCAGTTTATAGCGCGCGATGTTAAAAAAATTGGTGTCAAAAGCTTTAATAAAAAAACCCTGGTACCCCTTAAATCAAAACAGCTGTGCAGTGTCAGTAGGGTTGCTGAGGATTCCTCTTCCGCTTCCTCATAATGAGGAAGTTCCGCAATATTTTGGGTTTCTCGACCGTTACCGCATCCTCATAAATAAAAATAAAAAAATCCTCTTCCGCTATCGCTTCCTCAAAATTTAGAGGAATTTGTGAGGAATTTCACTGCGCATGCGCGTCGCGTATCCATCTTTTTTGTGTGCGTGTATTGTGTATGTTACTGAACTCCTCCTTGATTGCTGGACCGATTTTGATGATTCTTTATTGAGTGTGTTTTGAAAATGGTTTAGATTCATAGTTTGGTCCACTGTAAAATGCCCTTTTAATTATTTTTTGTGTAATGTATGTACCTAGTTATGGATAGACAGGACAAAGAAGGGTTGAGTCCGCTAGTATTTATAATTTCCTATCATCCTCTTCCTCATCCGCTTCCTCTTCAGCATTCCTCATCCGCATCCTCTTCCTCAAAAAATATCCTCTTCCTCATCCGTATCCTCTAAATTTACGCGTGAAAATTCCTCTTCCTCATAATCACTTTCTCAACAAACCTATTTTGGTGCATATAATATTTCAATTTTTTAAATTAATCTTTATATTTTATGCCAAATTTTTAAGCTTATTTAGCCCCCCAATTACACAACTTTACCCATAAACTATTTATCATTGATAGGTTTAAGCATGTATATATTATGTCTATGGGTTTAAGGTTACGTCACTGCATAGATAAAGTACTGATTTAATAAGTAACGTAAAAATAAGTAACTTAAAAAAGAAATAAGTAACGTAAAAATAAGTAACTTAAAAAAGAAATAAGTAACGTAAAAAAGAAATAACAATCGAAAAAATCTGATTATACGATAATACCACCTCTTATAGAATGACTTCTGGGCAAGCGTTAGCGCGATGTAGGAGACGCACGGCGCCATCTATTTTGAATTTTTGGAACTAACTTAATTTGAACAAATTTACGCATTTTAACCCCCTTACAACGCTTTTTTCCAGTAAAAAAGTATCTTATGTCCTTTCTCAGACTTAAGACTATCTGTATACAAAATTTCATTACAAACGGTTCGGTAGTTTTGACGTGAAAGCGAGACAGACAGACAGACAGAGATACTTTCGCATTTATAATATTAGTATAGATTCACACCAAAAGTATGGTTTATACATCGGATATATTATTTGTAAAACTAAAATTTAAATTATTTATCAAAAATATTAACTTGCACTCTAAATTGGACAATCTTACAACGGAATTTCTAAAAACGATATCGAAAGATGCACCACAATAAAATCAATTTCTATTATCAAAACAAGTCTACAAATTGACAAATCGTGCAACTAAAATATTTTTAGCCTAACTTTGTTTTCTTTTTGTTTCTCTGTTTTACTGAAAAAAATGTTGAGACCTCCTCATCTAACGCCGCACTCACTTTTTTGCGCTCGCTCTTTACTCTTTAGCAACCACAGATATGTCTTGATCTATTTCTGTGTTAGAGACTTATGGTTAGAGACAAAGATTTTTGGTAATTATGATGAGATCACGGATGAGATCACGGACGTAAAAACGTGGATGAGATATGGTAAAAGATTTTATCATTCCAAAACTATATAATTCAAGGTTTCTTGATAAAAATTAAAAAAAATATCAAAATTTACTACTGTATTGTAATTGTATGGATTAATAAATTTATTAATGATTCTTAAATAATTAATAGCAATGTTGACCCAATACGACTTGTTAAGTTAGTTGGCCTTAGCCACCGTGGTTCTTTTTTTGTGAACCACCCCGAAAGTAGGAGCCCCGCGTCGCGGGGATCCGTCCATAGATAATACAGATATATATGTCGCAGGGAAAAGAGGATATCAGGGATTTCACCATATCCCTAGGGATATCACGACATCCCGGCAGATGTCGAATATTTTTGTTTATTACGTTTTCTTACTAAAAATATCTAGTGATATGTCATTTCACTAAACTAAATCTAGTGAAATGTCAGAAAAGCGGATACCGCCGAATAAAAATCGATCGCTCTAGTAGGAGTACCTATGTTTTCTAATCAGAGTGACCCTGATTAGAAAACACAGGTAAGTACTCCAGGTAGGTACTCCAGATCTTCGATTAGTTTTTACGGTTCCGTACCCAAAAGGGTAAAACTGTCGCTCCGTCTGTCTGTCTGACTCCAGGCTGTATCTCAAGGACCGCTATAGCTAGACGAGCCGCGCCAGCTCGACGCGCATAGAGACTAGAGCGAGCGAGAGAAATGCGTGGCTCGATTTTTATACGGCGGGATCTGCTTTTCTGACATTTCACTAGATATTTTTAGTAATAAGACGTAATAAACAAGAATATTCGGCATCTGCCGGGATGTCGTGATATCCCTAGGGATATCGTGAAATCCCTGATATCCTCTTTTCCCTGCGACATATATATAGGATCCGTCGACTCATAATTGAAGCAAGTTGTTTTTTCTTTTTTTTCTTTAGTAGCGACCCCTAGAGTGAAATTCCTAAGCCGGGGGCTTAATTATTTTGCAATATATCAGTAAGGAACCGTTTGTGCGCGAATCCGACTCGCTCTTTGCCGATTGTTTATTATTATTTTGATAAGGATTAATAGCATAAGTAAAATAAACACGTTAAAATGTATTCAAAAAAATTCAAGATTTTTTAAATAAAAAAAATGTTGTGCCTCACTTGACATGGATAGGCAATGATATTCTATGGTGATTCTATGTTACTAAATTTTAGAAACTCATTGTGGATAGGTATAGTGTGTCGCGGACTTTTTTGTAGATATTTATAAGATCTACAATTAATTGGAACATTTTATGGTTCTATCCACGGACGTAAAAAAAGGTTCTATCTTTTATAGTTTAGACAGCGTACGCAAAATAAGTAACTTTTCCGGTTGATTTTTTACACCTTGTCTCCGAAAAACCCAAATATCATACGGAAATCTATTTTTTCCTAAATAAAATTTTGCCTATATTACTTGTGGATAATGTGGCTTTCGAATGGTGGAAGAATTTTAAAAATCGGTCTAGTAGTTTTCCTCTTTATAATATTAGTGTAGATAATATTAGTGTAGATAAATGATGTTCCTAAAAGTAATTTAGGTGATGGTTTTCCTTTAAAAATTAAAAAGGTTGTAGTATGTTTGTTGAACTAAGGAATTGTTAGATATACAATTTTAATAATAGTTATTCGTTCAGTAAAACAGTTTTGCAAATAACTTTAAATAGTATGCTGAATTACGTTAGTAACATAGAATATCATTGGCTGAATTCGCATTATTTAGGGTCACGGAGCTATCACTAAGAGGAGGTGTTGTAATCAAGTTTTCTTATGAAACGACGCGTGACAATTTGCATGGTGAGGGGGTGTCAAGCTCCGCCCACTTCTCAATATTTCATCTATCGGCTAAAAGCAAAACTACTAGCTTAGGTCGATGTTGATGTTACTACGTAGTTCAACTATCTTACACTAGATGTAATTTTGTCTTGAATATTATGGGACGTACTACGGCCCTGAATATTTTTTACGTTTCAAATAGTTATCATAGGTGACGACAGATGGCGGTTTATAAGTAATATCATAATAAAAGCTATATAATCACGGTTTTAGCTATTAAATATGTTTAAGACTAAGTGTATAATGGTTTTCAGTATTCAAGTATGATTATTGTAATAAACTTATGCAAAATTATACGCATTTACGTCTGTATTATCTTTCAAAGGTTTGGCCACGTAGTGTCAAGTAGTATAATTAACGCTGAAAGCTGAAATGTTCTAGAACTTTTATATTTAAATTACATTTAAAATTATTTCCAAATGAAATGTGATGATAATTATATTATTAGAACGTCTGTCTGAGTGTTTTCGACATTGTAAAACACAATACTTCATCCTTTCCTTGTTAAATACGCAGAAAACACCAATTTATTGGGAGTCTCGTTACGTGTGCACCTGACAAACACTGAAAGTGTACTGACTTAACCCCGACCCACAATGATGACGTCAGGACCTAGTTGAAAATCGTAGTGCACAGTTGCTTAGGCCAGCTCCTCTTTGTATGAGCTCCGTGTTTAGGGTGCATAATTAGTGTGTAAGTCAGTATTTTTGGTGAAACTTTCAAATATTTTGATCGAGAAAAGGGAATATACAGATATTGATTTAAATACATGCCTATTATAACTACACATTGTAACAGATGCTAAAAGTTTTAAATAAAGATAATTTTATCTTGCTTTATTTTCTATTCGTGGTTGACATTTCAATTTGGAAAAATATTTGAAAAATATTATTATTAATTATAACTGATAATTATAATAATAAGTAATAATTGCTATAAATAATGCTAATATATAAAACAAATACTATATATAAAAAACTAAATCTAAGTCAGAGGCTGCGGGCAATGTACCCAAGAGGCTGGCAGCATTACCTCGCTGTATCGCAAGACTGATACGTTGGCCGAGGTAAGCGCCAGGGATCGTTAGTTTTCTCAACCAGTCTTTGGGATTATTATTATTATTATTTGCTCAAAATGAAGGAACCTGTAAAGAAAACTAAATGTCATTTTGACATTGTCAAATGTCATAACAAAACAACGTGAGTTTTGGTTATTTTTGTTAGCAATAACCATGACTATTTTCTGATTTTAAGTTATTTAATCCACAGGAATAATGGGTTTAACAAAGCAATATCTGAGATATGCACCGAGTGGGACTTTTAACGTTATAGCAAGCCCAGATTGTAACAATTCCCACGTCTCGTTAAATGGTGTGAGCGGCAGGTATATCGCAGTAGGAGCATGTGAACATGTTTTTGTTTGGGATATGCGGCTCGGGGAGAAGGTATGTCTTATTTAATATTTGTTATACGTCATTTATCGTTCAATTTTAAGGAACCATAATAAAATCAAAAATACTCAACAAATATGTACATTGTACCTAAATTATTCCTAAATGAAAATTTTCATTGTTTTCAGGCACAAGTTATTCCGGGTGAGAATGTGATGGTATCACAGATAGCCGCAAGCCCCACTGGTAACCACATGGCCGTTGGTTATGTGGATGGCAATATCAATGTCTATGAGCTGACTAACAATGAGATAGTGTGTGTGTTCGCTGGCCACAAATCACCAGTAACCTGTATGGAGTACGATGAGCAAGGACATCGTATGGTATCTGGAGCTAAGGTATATCAAAGAAATTATAAAGTTAGGTTCAGTACCCTTGTCGTTTTTATGCATCCTAAAATCTTGATTACCCGGTAAGTGGTAACATTAATACAAACAAACAAATACACTTTATTGTGCACTAAAATTACAAAAATACTTAAATATAAAAAACAATATAAACAACAAATCAGATATGTACACAAAGGCATAATAATGTGGTTTTACTGTCTAAGGGGGGTATTACATTATCATATATATTGGATCATTTCTATGATCATATACATATAGGATCCAATATATATGATCATTTGATCATATCTGCATATTACATTATCATATTTCATTGATCCTATTTTACGTCATATGTGGTTTCAATACACAATGGAGAGCTCTAACGCTGACAGGTATTGACGTCAGGGTTACTAGATCTCAGAGAATTCGATTTGTCAAAAGACATCATCATTTTTAATATGGCTTGTTTTTTGTTATTTCAGCAAGATTATCCAAGTATATAATTAGAAAAATAATTACATTACATTATTTGAAACATATTAACGAACAAGAAGTTAAAAACTCTTTTTTATATTAAATAACTGGCAACACCTATTTCTATGACCGTATTGGATCCAATCTCTCAGCAAATGTCAAAAATCTATGATTAAGGAAGAAATGAATCATATGTCTATATTACATTATCCAATATCATTGACTCAATGATCTTGGATCCAATATATATGATAATCTAATATCCCCCTTAGTTACACTACAATGTTCATAAAGTCTTAGATGATAAAATATTTTTATGGTGCATTTTACAAGTATGCAAGACTTCTGAATAAAATTGCTAGAAAGTCACAAACACAATTATTAGACCTTAACTTATCATTCTGTTTAACATTGTAAGTGCAGTATATTATTATTCTTTTTTCAGGACACAGAAGTTATACTTTGGGATGTGGTATCTGAGACTGGTATTGCCAGATTCAGTGGCCACAAAGGTGTCATAACAAGTGTTTGTTTTATAAACGGCAAGAACTGTGTGATCAGTTCATCAAAAGACACATTTGTTAAGTTCTGGGACATAGAAACTAAACACTGCTTTAAAACTCTTGGTGGACATCAAACAGAGGTGAATATTATGTTCTATTTAAATACTTTTTAAATCAGGCTTGAATATTCTTGTCTTCTAAAAAAATTATAGGAACTCTTTCACTATCTAATAAGCATCAGACAGGTTGTTTTTTCTTTGTTCTTTTTTATTTTTAAAATAATGTATTCTATTACAGGTTTGGTCTGCAGTATTACTGAAAGAAGAAAGGTATTTGGTGACTGGCACTGTGGACCAACAGCTGCGAGTTTGGAAACTAAATTGGACAGACAAAATTAAAGAAGAAGACAAACTTGTACAGCAACTGGAGATTGTGAAGCTAGAGGAAACTGATGGAATGGAAGAAAGTTCTGTATGTTATGTATTTTTGATAAATGATAGCATGTAAAAACCCCTTAATAATAAAAAGATCCACACTCTATACAATATTAGTAAGCCAATTTTGAAACATTAAAAAAGTTACTAATTATTACAATATATTGTATACTTATTCAGAGTGATTTGATTTCCAGGTTACAAAATTACCAATGCACTTTGGCATAATTTAATTTTACACATTTTGTTTATTAATAAATTAGTCTTTATCTCTATTCTCCTCTATTGTTTTTATAAAGAGCTGCATATAGTGTTCTCATTACAGTTTCAAAGATAAATTTCTAAGTTTTCAGTTTTATTTGTAGATACTTCAATGTCACCAAGTGGGTACGCTCATAAGAGGCGGTAAAGGCAGAGTGGTGGGACTGGCGACAGACCCTGGACAGAGTGTGCTAGCGTGCTATGGCACTGACAACCTTCTAGAAATGTTCATGTTCTGTTCTGATGAGGAGGCCAAACAGAGAATGTCCAAAAGAGTGAAGAAGCAAAGGAAAAAGTTAAGGTAATCATTATTTGTGTTAAAATAACTGTAAATGTTTTAAATAACTTTTTTGTATTACGCCTTGCGCGCGGCTCTACAGTATGTCGCGGTAGTCGTGCATTTTCCCGCCATAAAAAGTATCCTTTGTAAAATTTGTATCCCTGGTAAAATTTGCCCAGTAGTTTCGGAACCTATTCTATTCAAAGAAACTATGTTGCATTAGATAGGGTAAATGACTAGTAGATTGGACAGTACCAGTCATTAGGAAAAGCACAAAAACACAATATTTATTAATGTTGCTTTAAAAATTGCCTGTTTTTGAAGTAAAAGAATGCCTGATTTTAAAGAAAAACAGGTAGTTTTTAAAGCAACCTTAATAAATATAGTGTTTTTGTGCTCTGTCCAATGACTAGAACTGTCCAATCACTAGTCATGTTCACGCTATTAACTACTTTTTATCTTTGCAAAGTGTATGTTAAGTAATGTCAACTGTACATACTTTACTATTTTTAACCGATTTCAAAAAAAGGAGGTGGTTTCTTAGTTCGACCGTATACATTATATATTAAGTTATGTTTAGTGGTTAATATTTTATAAAATTCTAGCAAACAAAAAGAAGCGGGAGAAGTGGACTCCGAGGCAGCAGATGTGTCGGAAGTGCTGACGTTATCCGACGAAGTTAGAAGGCTAACTTCTGTGAAGTTGTCAGCAAAGTTAAAGGCTGTATCTTTACTACTCGGTACCACAGGAGAGTTGAGAATTGGAGTGACATTGTCCACCAATACTCTGGAGTTACACAGCCTGGCTGTAACTGATGGCAGTGAAGGTTTGTGTTGTTTATTTGAAAAAGGAGGAGGTTCTGTTAACATATGATTGAGCCTAATCCTCTTTACTACATACTCCAGCTTCGGAAGTGGGTGGGGACTATTAAGAGTGGTTGATAATGATTTATTTAATATGAAATACTCATGTAAAATGTTGTTAAAAATGTTAAATAAGTAAATTAGAATTGTAGCAATTATTTAAAAATTATTTCAAGGCATCCTTGAGATTACAAAATAATTTAATACAAAATAACTTAATAATTATAAATAATGTTTTTTTTTTCAGTCAAGTGCCTGAAACAAATAACGCAGCCGGGTCATCAGAAGGAGCCGCGATGCATCGCTATCAGCTCTGACAACCTTGCCATACTGTCCGCGGCCGCAGATTCCGTTAAACTTTGGAACAGGTAACTATTGAAATATGTAATTTGAACGGGTTATACAAGTAACATTGACTTGACACTAACATTACTATAGTTTGTGCGTTCTAAGATGATATGGGTGTACTGACCTCCATTATACAAGTACGCTTGTCTGATGATACCCTTTGAAATGACAGCTATTTTTTGTGCCTATTTGAAGCGGAATCAGCTCCCCCATTATTAGGGATAGGAACTAAATTTGACGTAAAAATGACGTTTGAAAGTCGCCACCATGTCGCCATATTGGCGCTGATAGCAGTAGTGGGAGTATTTGGAACTAATACTAGTGATGTACAACTCTTTTCTATTATCGATGAAATGTTTCCAGATTCAGATAATGTCGACCATTAGGACAAAAATATTAAATTGAATAATACAAACGCTACATATTTGTATTAAAGATTACAGACTTCCTCTCCGTAATTCAGATACCGTCGCCGTACTGTACCGAGTTGCCGTCTTTTTTTAATGACCCCGACCTTATAAATAAACACTTCATTAATGTTCCCGGTACTTCACTGAATTCACACTCCTACATAACATATTTTGAAACCCATAAATATACCGACGCTGTGTTTAGTATTAATAATATTAACTTAGAGAATTTCATTACTATATTGAAACAGTTAAAATCAAATGCAGAAGGATATGATTCAATTACATTAGATATGATCTTTATGACGCTACCATATACATTAAATACTATACTTGCAATTATTAATAGTTCTATAGAAACTACAACTTTTCCAGATGTATGGAAACATGCAATAGTTCGTCCAATACCAAAAATTAATAACATTTTTCGTAGATAACGTGAAGTAGCAGTACCTATCTATAATCCATTTATTTTTACCAGTTAGCACTATGAAAAACTAAAAACAAAACTGAAGATAAGCTTCTAAAGAAAACTTTGTTGTATTGTATTTTCTAATTTTATTTCTAATATTATCAAAGTAGTGCTACAGTGTATCGTATAAAGCTGAACAAATCTGAATAAGTGTTCTGTCTGATTAGACCCTAACTAATCTCATCATATCTATACTAATATTATAAAGAGGTAAACTTTGTTTGTGTGTTTAATTGTAATGAATAGGCTCAAAAACTACTGGACCGATTTTAAAAATTCTTTCACCATTCGAAAGCTACATTATTTATGAGTAACATAGGCTACTTTTTATTTTGTAAAATATAGGGTTCCGTAAGATATTTCAGTTTTTCGGAAACAACCAGAAAATTTACTTATTTTGCGTACGCTGCCTAAACTATAAAAGATAGAACCATACAATGTTCTAAATAAATGTAGATCTTATAAATATCTACAAAAATGTCCGCGACACACTATACCTATCTATGTCAAGTGAGGCACAACAACCATTTTTTTATTTAAAAATCTTGATTTTTTGGACTACATTTAAACGCATTTAATTTACTCATGCTAATAATCATATCAAAATAAATTATTTCATCTCTAAGTACAGTTTATGTAGACAATATTTGGTCTTTGATTGATTAAAATTGGACGTTTGGTTTAGAAGTTATGGCGAAATTAAAATATTGCGATTTACGCCCGTTAAGAAGTGGGCGCTGCTACCAAGGCGGGGTCGGGGGTGCGCTCGCGGCAGAGGAGTTGATCTATTCAGATCTATTCAGAGTATTGACTATTGAGTTGTAATGTAGATCTATCAGTAGTATCGACGGAGAGCTGACGACCAAATCAGCCATGTAGCTTCAGCTGTGTTAAAACTCCGTTAGCTACTTCCCTGAACAACCCTTTCTGATAATTTGCGTGCTGGCAGGCTGTGGGCGGTGGGTGGGGAATGTATAACGTGAAGGATTATATAGGCTATTTTTTGTGGACCAATTTGTCTGTGTAATTAGATATTTACGTGGGAGAAGCCGCGCCGAAAGTCTAATAATAATATAAAAGTTCCCTATTTATTTATGGATCTAGCAAGCCAATTTTTATCGACTTACCATATCTCATTTGATTTTCGCCATTTTGGCGCTGATTGCAGAAGTGCGAGGGAAATTAACTAATTGGATAGATAATGCGATCCATAAATAAATATGGAACGTTTGAATACATTTTTTTATTGGGGTGGAGTAGGTAAGGTATTTATAAATAATAAAAATATATGTGCGATACTTTAACATTATATTTTATTAGTTACCGTTACACAGTTACAGTCTGTCAAGAAAGAGTAGACGCTGAAATAAATTTTCCAAACATAATCACGATCAAATGGTAGTTTTGCGCCTTGTATTTTCACAAAGAACGTTTGTACACTTCAAATAGTAACGGCAAGCGGTAGTAGCAATTTTCGGACGCCAACCAGGCTTTTCAATTTTTTTCAACCGTAATTCCAGTATTCCTTCGTCAGACGGAAACCTGTCAATTATTTTAATAGCATAATATGTATTTGATTATAAAAATCGGTTATCGGAGATTTCAATACAATTATTATAGATAAGTTTTATCGACAGAAAACTCCAGAACTATTGAATTTTATTGTTTATCAAAAATCGGTAAAACAAACGTAAATATGTGGTGAATATGGTATAATAAGATTAGTGCCACATTTTTAAGTGCCTATATTATCAATAAAAGTTTAATATCGTTTTCTCTAAGTAATTAAATCATTTAAATAATTAAAGCTGAATATATTGAGATAAATTATATAAAATTGTGCTAATACATACAGTTTATTAAATAATAATTGTTTGTGGAACTCTATGTGAAGTGCAACACTGTCACCAGACACCACCCACCAGCTGACTTATCATACAGTGAACCACAAGTACTGTTTCTAGTTACTATCTTCGATTATTATTGTCAATCATGTCACAAATGCACGAAATTATTAAGGCGCAACAGAGTCTTGAGGAGCTTGTGACCAGGAAGATGGACGAGCTTCATGCCCAGCTACAGAGTGGCTCCGCCAAGGATACTGTAGCCAAGGTTGCTGAGGAGTTTTGCACGTTTCGAGAACTAACATTCTCTATGCTCGGCCTCCTTCGCAAGCAGATCTCAGAATGTACCAAGACTGTTGATGCAATGGAGTCTAGATCACGAAGGAAAACTCTCATTTTTGCTGGTGTCCCGGAACAAAATGGTGAAAATTGCTCAGCCAATATTATGAGAATTATTCACAGTCAACTTGGACTTCCAGATATCCCATCTTGTTCTTAGAAGGCATGTCATCGGTTGGGCAGCATTGAGCCAAGCAAGATACGTCCGATACTGGCTAAATTCTCTACACTTGACACAAAGAATGTAGTTTGGAGGGCCAAATCTAAGTTGAAAGGGACTCCTACTACAGTAAAGGAGTTCTTGACAAAGGCGAGGCAGGCTGTGTTTGGCAAGGCGAGGCTGCATTTTGGTGTAAGGGCCTGCTGGACACAAGATGGTGTAATTGTTATCAAGACGGCAGACGGAAAGCGTCATAAGGTGCTGTGTTTAGAAGAGCTTCAGCCCCTGGTGACGAAATATCCAAAGGCATCATCAGCGGTCTCTTCCATGGTTAAAGAGTAGAGTAAATATTACACCTTTGTATTGTTCTTAGTCATTTGTCAGTGTTTCACTTATTTACATTATTATGCTTATTGTTGTCTGTATTCCTGTGTTTGTGTTGTAAACTTTCTTTCTTTCATCGTGTTTTATCATAATATTAGGGTTACTGGTTAGTTTTGTCGGTATATATTAATTTTTTAGCAAATTTTACAATAAAAATATCAGATTCACTCTTCTTCTTCTTTTAAAAATGGCCGCCTCGGTGAGTTGCCAATGTCAGAGTGGCTCCATTAGTCGTGACAGGTGACAGAGAACGTCACAAAATCAACTGTCATAATTCAAATGTCAATACTCTGCTACTCTGACAAATGACATTTCTTTTTTTTTTCTGCTCTGTTGGTATGTGCAATGTACATGTCATTTATCGGCTGTTTTTTTTTTTTTTTTTATTACTTGGGTTAGTTTAAGACGTGATGTCTAAACATTCAGTTTTCAAAGTAATTGCTTTCTTTTTGTAATAATTGTGTTTTGACATGCTAAGCAGCTTCAGTGGTAAAATTAAAACAATGACCGTATTACAATAGTTTACAACATGCAAAATTATAGTTAGTATTATATAAGCCTGTTAGTCAGTTGGCGGGTGGTACATACATGCAAAGTATAGTATTAATATTAGTAATTCTTTTTTAGTTTTAATTTAGCATATATTAATATTTCATTATTATCAATATTATTATTATAGTATTATATTTTTATATTATTTTATTTATTTTAATATTTATATAACATCTATGTCCGATAGTGATTCGTTTTACTCTGCCAATGAAACAAGTTTATTGTCTAATGATGAAAGTTCTGACTTTACTAGTTACACGCTCGGTGAAATCCTACACCAGAATTTCAATGTAACACAAAGTAGTGGCGTCCTTAACATCTGTCACATAAATGCTCAAAGTGTACCTAGTCACTTTAGTGACTTGATCGAAACTTTTTCTGGGAATAACGTTCATGCCATCCTGATTTCTGAGAGCTGGTTTAAACCTCACCTTCTCTCAACGTCATACGCTCTGCCTGGCTACATCCTAATTCGAAATGACCGAATCGGTAGGCGCGGCGGAGGGGTCGCCATCTATCTACGGAGTGATCTGTCACATAAAATAATAGCCGCTTCTCCATCTGACGGTTCCTCTGCTGTAGAGTACATTTTCATTGAGGTCCTTGTCAAGGGAGCTAAATTGGCTCTTGGAGTAGTTTACTGTCCCCCGTCTGTTGAATATGTTTCGGAGTTAGAACCTGTCTTGGAAGCATTGAGTTCGGAATATGCACATCATGTCATTATGGGTGATTTTAATACTAACCTTCTGAACCTATCCTGTCCTCGTTCCCAAAAACTCTCCCATTTAGTAGAATCAGTCAGTCTTCATCTTTTGCCACTCTCCGCCACTCATCATAACATTACTGGAGATGATACCTGGCTTGATTTGATCCTTACCTCTAATCCATCCTTAGTTCAAGCCCACGGTCAACATCCCGCTCCTGGTTTTTCCCACCATGACCTAATCTTTATCACCTATAACCTTAAACCGCCAAAACCATCGCCAAGAATTATTTTTAAGCGTTGTTATGGGAGGGTCGATATGGAACAATTAAGAATCGACGCGTCTAAAATCGATTGGGAACCATTGTACGATGCGCCTACCATCGATAGGAAAGTTTTGATCTTCAACGACATCTTGAAAAAACTGTACGATTCTCACGCTCCTCTAAAGAAAGTCAAGCTCAAACATCCGCCAGCTCCTTGGTTGACTTCAGAAATTCGAGAAGTGATGAGGCGTAGGGACTGTGCATATAGGAAGTTTAAAAGAAATCGATCGATGTCCAATTGGGATAACTTTAAGTCAGCCAGGAATCGTTGTAACCAGATGATACGTAATGCTAAACGCCGCCATATTTTCGAAAACGTAGCTTCTCTATCCCCTCCTAATATTTGGAAATTCCTTGGAACTATTGGTGTTGGAAAGTCGCAAGAACTTTTGGAACTACCCAGTTCCATTAGCCTTGACGATTTAAACCTCCATTTTTCCTCCACAGTTACACTGGATGATCATACAAAATTCCAGACCATTAGTTACCTTAACCGTTTATCTCGTCCTAATTTAGACCCCTTTCAGTTTTCACCAGTTGCTTTAGACGAGATCGACAAGACCATCAAGTCCATAGTATCTAAAGCAGTAGGCTGTGATGACATTAGTCGTCGCATGATCACGACCATCCAAGACGAACTTCTACCAGCCATCTCCCACATTATAAATTACTCCCTTATTTCCTCAGAATTCCCAAATCTATGGCGAAAAGCATTTGTACGCCCACTTCCAAAAATCCCTAATCCAACTGATCCTTCACATTTTCGTCCTATCTCCATTCTTCCCTTCCTATCAAAGGTTCTCGAAGCTTGTGTCCATAAGCAGCTGTCCGGGTTTGTGTTCAGAAATAATTTGCTTTCCCCACTTCAATCGGGATTCAGGCCTGGACATAGCACAACCTCTGCTCTGTTAAAAGTAACAGGTGATATAAGAGCTGGTTTTGAGAACTCTTTGATTACCATATTAGTGCTGGTAGACTTCTCTAACGCATTTAATCATGTCAATCATGACATCCTACTGGCAGCACTCTCTGGACTTCCGATTTCGTCTGAAGTACTTACTTGGATTTCCTCCTATCTTCGTGGTCGTCAGCAGTCGGTACGTACGGAGAGCGCATCGTCCGAGTGGTGCAATCTCGACGCTGGCGTTCCACAAGGCGGTATTTTATCTCCCCTACTTTTCTGTATTTTCATAAATCTACTCACTAAAAGACTTCATATTGCGTATCATCTATATGCGGACGACCTACAACTCTATATCCAGGCAGGATTAGATCAGTTATCAGCAGCCATCGCAGAATTAAACGAGGTTTTAAAGGCAATAAAAGACTGGTGTGATAACTTTGGATTATCAGTAAATCCCGCAAAATGCCAGGCAATGGTGTTGGGTAGTTCAAGATGCTTGTGTAAAGTGGACACAGGCGCTCTTCCACCTGTTATCTACAATGGTTCTGTAATTGCTTTTAGTACAAGCGTAAAAGATCTTGGTTTACATATCGATTCCTCTCTGACTTGGCAATCCCATGTTTCTAATGTGTCCAGCAAAGTCACTAACATACTACGATCCTTCTACCGGCTTAAAAATTTCCTTCCCACTCCGGTCAAGACCTTGCTGGTCCAGTCCCTTATCTTTCCTATAATTGACTATGGTGACGTGTGCTATTTAGATCTTAATGCCGACAAACTCGATAAACTCGA
Organism: Aricia agestis; assembly: GCF_905147365.1. NCBI lineage: Eukaryota > Metazoa > Arthropoda > Insecta > Lepidoptera > Lycaenidae > Aricia > Aricia agestis. The sequence goes on from NC_056417.1 coordinate 11,416,895, forward strand.
CCGATTGTTTAATAATTGCCTCCGATTCATATTCAACCTTAGAAAATACGACCATGTTTCTTCGTATCGCTCCAAGCTACACTGGTTACCAGTACGTCAGCGCCGCTCTGTGCGGGCACTGTGTGTGCTATATTCACTGCTGCATCATCCCCATACTCCCGAATATCTCGCCCCTCACTTTCAATACCGTTGCAGCAGGCACGATAAAAACCTTCGATCCACTTCAAATCAGCTTTTAAGTTGCCCTTCCCACAAGTCAAGTTCCGTCCACTCTTCTTTTAATATCCAGGCTATTCTCCTCTGGAACGCTCTTCCTCCGGAAATCAGGATGTCAAAAACCAGAGACACTTTTAAGCGCAGGGTACGTGAGTTTTACTTGAAACAGTTGGCAGACTCTTAGTTTTCATAATTTATGGCATAAATTAATATTTATAATTTTTTTAGCATCATCATTGATCAACTATATATTATTATTATTATATACCTATTATATAATATTTTATATTGTATGGTTATTGGTTTTATTTATATATAATTTTATGTGTGATAATATGTATATTATAAGTAAGTATAGTATCATATTATACAATAAGTATATATTTTATAAGTATAATATATATTTATTATTTTTTTCTGTCTTTTATCCTTTTTTTTTCCTTTCCTTTCAATTCGACTGGCACCTATACAACTTTGTCCTTGTATCGCCCAAAGGTTGACTGGTAGATAATGCCATAAGGCATTAAGTCCACCTTTGTATATATGTGCATAAAGTTTTTAAAATAAAAAAAAAATATATATCGTAGAAATGAGCTGTTAAAATCACTTACTTGTGAAATGTAACCCCACATCCCTTTTTGTATTTTATTTACTGTTTTACATAACATACACCCTTTCATAGTTTAACTATGAACTACTACCACTTATTTATATATTACTTAATCGCGTAAAACCATTTAAAACACTTTAAAAACACGAAAACAATTCGAATGATTAAGCCATAGAGAATTATAATACATACATGGTTATTGGTTACCAATGGTTACGTCAAATTTAGTTCTCTGTCCTAATAATGGGGGCGCTGATTCCGCTTCAAATGGCACAAAATAAAAGTGGGTATCATAGATCCAGCGTACTTGTATAATGGAGATCAGTGTATGGGTGACAGTTTTCATGTTCCTTGCTACGGGTTTTTTTACAAGAAAACAAAAAAAAAACAAAATGTAATAAATTATATTCCATCTACAAAAACAAATGTTTCCTATAATTAAAATGAATAAAAATGAAAAGATGCTAAATGCTCACCTATTAATAAAAATTATAAATATTAACTGTGAAATAGGAGTATAAAATTATTGTAATGAAAACATTTGAAAAATGTCATATGCATGAAACGGAACTTATGTCAATAGAGATTGACTCTGTTGAATCGAAATCAAATCGATAAAAAAGGGCGGCCATCTTAAATCGTCGGCACCACTGAAATTTCAGTACGAAATCGATAATTTCGATTGCAATTCCTTTACGAAGTGATTCGATATTTTTAAACTATCGATTAATATTTGTTAGGTAACTTCTCTATTATTGTCAATATGTCAATGTGTCACGCATATCATCATAAAACGCACAAACTATAAGTAACATTTAACTGCTGCACTCAAAGACGAATATCAATTACTTGACCGAATTAGCTGAACAATTTGATACAAGCCCCATTATCTGTCATACTCTTCATTAAATTGAAGTTTAATAAATGATCATCCTTAAATGCCACTATGAGTGGCAATAAGTCTGTAATCTACCTATAATATACATTTCTCATAAGACACAAAGGTTGTATTTTTCATTCCTACAATTGAAATCGGCCGAAAGTGTGTTCTAATTTCTGAAACATACAGTTTCAATTATATTTTAACAAGCACATAAAAAAACCAAAATACCAATTGTCTATGGATATCAACAGGACGAGTCAGACGTGCGTGCGAACCATAGACACGGGCGTGCGTCCCCTTAGTGCCTGTTTCGCGCCGGGCGACCGTCACGCGCTCGTCGGTTGCGCGGACGGCTCCGTGCTACTCCTAGACGTGGCCTCCGCGAAGATTCTAGAAAAAGTTCCCGCGCATTCCACCGACTGCACCGCTGTTGGACTCACGCCTGATATGGTATGGAATTAAAAATAATATATTTTAGGGTTCCAGGGCTAATTGGCAATAAACAGAACCCTCATGGATTTGTCATGTTTGTGTAACTGTCCGTATGTATGTCACAGCTATCTTACTTTTTCTTAACCATGGATGCAATTCCTTCATTATCAGTCATATGCATTTTAAATTAAACATATCATATAAATAGTATTATTATTAAAGCTGCATTTATAGTAGAACTTTTAATAATGTTGCCAGCTTCAATTTAAATTCGATAGCCTAGCTGAAAATGCAGTTATTAATTACCCGCATAACTGTGTTAATTATGTTAGTTTGGTAAAGATTTGAACTGTAAATTATTTGAATAGTCAATTATCTGATGGTTGATGCCACTGATAATTTTATAAACAACTACTACTATAGTGCGTCAATAAAAACTTATCTAAGTCTGTGACTTAACACAATATGGTTATAAAGTTGACTTGTATATTCTGTTAATATTTCAGCAAGGTTGCTACACCGGAGGCGGTGATAAAACGGTGAAGTTATGGCGATTCGAATTGATCGTAGATCCAACAGGAGAATCTAATGCAAAGGTAATATTTTGTAAGCAATAAGAATTAAAACATCTCCATTTCTTGGAAATTTTAATGTTATTCCTTTGATATTAAAATACAACTTAGCTTTTCCCAGTGTTGCTACAATAAAAAAATTAATGGCTCCCGCACAGGGGTTATTTAATAATCAAGTTTTAAATGTGCTCTTTTATTGTTACTAGGTGTTGTCTATGCTGCACACGCGAACTCTTGAGCTAGAGGAAACGGTCACAGCGGTTAAAATTAGCCCCAACGGAAAGTTTATTGCTGTCGCTCTTCTAGACTCTACTGTCAAAATCTTTTTCTTGGATACTTTTAAGGTAATCATTGTTATAATACATATTCATTACTGTTGTGACAAAAACATATAAACATACTGGATATGGTATATGATGTTGTATTCTTGTTATATGATGTTGAAAAGTTGCTTGCTAGACAAGAAAAAAAATGTTTAGCTTATTCATTGTGTATTATTTTTGTATAAAAACTTACTTAATGTTTTATACAAAAAATCCTATCACCAAAAATACAATAAAATGTAAGACATACAATTGTATACCTTTTTAGTATGCAAAATATAATATTAACAACTTCTTAACTATCCTACTTTTCACAGTTCTACCTATCCCTGTACGGTCACAAGCTGCCGGTGCTATGTCTGGACATGAGCTACGATTCCACGCTTATAGCTACCGGTTCGGCCGACCGCAACGTCAAGATATGGGGCATGGACTTCGGTGACTGTCACCGGTCGATATTCGCTCACAACGACTCCGTGACGTCACTGCAGTTTGTGCCGAACACACACTACTTCTTCACTGCGTCTAAGGACGGAAAAGTCAAGCAGTGGGACGCGGATACGTATGATAATATTATCACGTTGAATGTGAGTTTTGGTTTTTAACACACTTTTATTAACTTGGGCTGTATGTATGTACGGAATCTTTGAGCATGATTTTTACCTATCTCCTGTAGTCTAATTAATTCGAAACTTTGCATACGTATTAAGAGTAAATGATAATGTAATTATTTTTAAAATTTTTGAAAATAAACGTGATTTTTTTAATTGGATACATGCTTTCTTACTTACAAAAATATGTAGACGTTTTTATATAGACCAGTGGTAACCAACCACGAATATACTTTGATCGCATCTCAGGAGTAGCCAAAAGACAAGCGAAATCGGTCTAATAGGATATAGGACCCGCGACAAAATAACTAATTAATTACAGGAGGGTAGGAGTAGGTGATATTCCAATTCCCCAGGCAAAGCGGGAGACAACTAAATTATAATGAACATGTGCTGCTATTTGACAGATTCGGTGATGTTATACAAAAGCTCATAATATGTATTTTGTGTTGAGTTGACATCAGTGGCGTATTCTCAGGGTCACGTGGGCGGGTGCAGCGGCGTGGCGGTGGGCGCTGGCGGGTTATACGCAGCGTCGTGCGGTGCGGACGGCGCGTTGCGTCTCATATCGCGGACGGAGGAGCCGCTAGTGCTGGGTGATACTGACGAGGCGGACGAACCACTGGCGACGGGGGAGCAACATGTACGTATACTTCCTTAAGGACAAGTGGGCGGGTGTTAGGGGCGTGGCGGTGGGAGGTGGCGCTGCGTCTTATATCGCGGACGGAAGAGCCGCTAGTGCTGGGGGATACTGACGAGGCGGACGAACTGCTGGCAACGGACAGTTTTAATGGTAAAGATATTTACGCAAAGCATTAAAAATGTTTTAAGATACATATCTAGTGATATTTTCTTACATGAAATCAATTTCATTCTAGCCATGATAAAAATAATATTACATCTTCCCCATTACAGCTATTGAAACGTATTTTTTTCAACAGGCCCCCGTGCCCGGTCTGCCAGGACTGGTGATGCCGACAAAGAAAACTCTCGGAGCAGAAAAAGCTGTAAGTATTGATTTTTATTATAATCAAGTTAATTTAACTCTGGAACGAACTGTCACCAGCCGTATTTCCGGACCAACACGAACTGCAAACTTTCAAGAAGAGAGCGTATTCCCTTAAAAGGCTGGCAACGCACCTGCAGCTCTTCTAATGTTGCGAGTGTCCATGGGTGATGGTAGTTGATTTCCATCAGGTGACCCGTAAATAAATATGTATATGTATGTAATTTTCAGGCGGACTCAATAATCGAGTGTCTATCAGTGGGTTCGGAGTACACGCGCGAGTGTAAGGAGTCGCGCGGCCCCGTGCAGCCGCCGTTACTGATGGCCGCCTACAACTGTAGCACCGCAGAGGACTTCTTCGTTGAGACTATTAAAAGGATACGATCTAGGTAACACACCTTTAGGCCTCTGCCTCGAAGTCAGCGGGCAGCGGGGCGGTGACGGCGGCGGCGTGGGAGCGGCACGTTCCAATGTATAGATTTATATAGACTGGTTCTCGAAAACAGCGGTGCAGCGCGCTGCTTACTAGACGGCTACTCACGCCGCCGCCACCGCTCCCGCCCCGCTGCCCGCAAAATTCGAGGCTGAGGCCTTAGAACGATGGCATATTGCTTCGTTGCGGCAATGCGATAAATGCTAGGAACAACATCATTGTTCGTACTCAAACGTTACCATAACAATGGTTATTGGTCAGCGTTGACGCTACGGCATCGGAATGGGCAATGACCTCTTAAGTAAGCTTCTAAGAGCTAATCGTGCTCATGTATGGCTAAACAGCTTACCTTTATTAGCAGCTAATAGAAGGCATAACTCCGTTGAGCGAATACAATGTCTGCGTAGTGTAAAAATATACTTTTATTTTACCCCATGTAGAACCGTAACGAAACCACGCCAACAAAACCGTAACATTTCAGTGACTTAGAGGAGGCGCTGCTGCTGCTGCCGCTGAGTGCTGCGAGCGACATGGTGCGGCTGCTGCCCGCCGTGCTAGACCGGGGCGACCACGCCGAGCTGTTCGCCAGACTTGCTATATTCCTGCTCAAGGTTTGAGCTTGTTTTAAAATTGTGTTGCCCAATGCCCATGAATATTGAAACTGTTGCAGTGTAATTTATTAAAAAGATATTGTCCATAAATATTAAATAAAAAGAAATATATATTGTTTCTTTTAAAATTATTCAAAAAAAATATATTTTATCAATATTCATTTTAGGTACACCATGCGCCGCTCGTAGCGAATCAGTCGCTGCTAAAATACATCATACAGATACAAGCCAAAGCCACCATGAGACTCAACGAATTGAGGGTAAGTTTTTTTTATGTTTGCTTACAAAACCTATTCTATGTAATTTCCCTGGGAACTAGCAGTAAAAACAGAGTAGACAGAACTAAGGAGTATCTCGACTTCAAACAAACGGGCGAATATACGCGAGTTGGGCGCGACTGTCACTTTCAACATGTTTCACAATGCTGAATAACGCAATGAGGGTGTTTACACACGGCGCCGCAGCGGCAGCGGCACCGCGGCGGTGCCGCTGCCGCTGCGGCGCCGTGTGTAAACCATGAAGTTAATATACCTACTCTTTTTTTGACGTCCAGTCGGCACGTGCCGCACGTTGACATTTTAATCTCATAGAAAGCATGGTTGTGTAAGTGTATACATACACATATTTTTACACACAGATGAAACCAATTTCGGTTTCGTTTGATAGCTCGTGATTGTTGCTCTATTCCGCTAGGTATATTAGCTTTATGGTGTAAACAGCCTAAGCCCGGCCGCACATTGTCCGAATTCTGATCAGAAACAGTTGAATTTCGCCGGACAGCCACCCCGCACACTATCCGAAATATCCTTCCGGCGAGTTCGAGCTCACTCGGCTCAGTACAAAATGTAAGAGACAGCGCGGACGTTCAACTGTTTCTGATCGGAAATTTCGGACAATGTGCGGCCGGGCTAATACGGGGCGCGCCCGCCGATGTGACATACTACGTCAAACGTATCGAGATCTCTTCTGAGTCTGCCTACTCGTTAGTTCTGTTTACTCTGGTTAAAACGTTGAGTAACAGACATATAATATTAGTTTTGCACTGAATCGTTAATACGCAAATTAACTTTAAATTAGGACATGGTGGGTTTCAACGTGCACGCACTGCAGTGGGCGTGGCGCGAGTGTGACGTCACCGAGACCGCATTCCGCGACGCCAGCGTGCGGCACAAGCGCCGCGCACGCAGAGCGGTCAAGCGGCCCATTGTCACTGTCACTTAGATTAATTATTAATATATTGTAATTAATACATGCTGTTGTTTTATTTTAATTTAACGTTGGACAATTGGTAGATTAAGCCCCAATTTCACCAACGTCTTTTAGTGCTAACAGCTTGTTAAAATGTCAAGTCTTCTCTTTCATTCATAAGAAAAACGAAAGAGGTAACGTGATACTAATTCGAGCGTTAAATTTAACAGTCGTTGGTGAAATTGGGGCTAATAGTTTCAAACGTCCAGTACGTTCACATTGGATGTATGTGTCACTTGACGTCACCACTAATTCCACTAGAATAACGGGGAGTACAATAAAAAAGCTTGTTTTTTTTTGTAGCTGCTATATTTTATTTGTAAAAAAATATCCTACTCACTACATAGCCAATATATCAGTTAAAATTTTAATAATTTAAGTATCCATCCCTGCGTAGTCACATTTTATCATCTATACAACAATAATAATGCATGAGTATTCCATCGCCGCACACAATTATCACTCTGATAATTTATGCTGAAACTTACGAACACTCAACAATCAACATTTATGGTCCATAAGCTTAGAAAGTAGACATTTACACTATTAGATTAGTATGAGATTTAGAAGGGAATAAATTTGTATTGAGATTGAAACTTCACGGAAGATCTTATTACTACAATACGGAATGGTTATTGTAATACTAAGCCCATAATCTGTTTTAAAATTATACGGTTTTTTTTATAAGACTATTCATTTTGCAAAAAAGTTTTGTATCTATCTTGTAATTTATGGTACATAATATATATTTGGTACTGCAGTAGTTTTATCATTGACAAAAGTATTGAATTACTTATCTATACAGGAGAAAGATATTTAGATTATGAGCTGAATTTTACAATGTTGTAAGTTGTAATTGACAATGTTAAAGATATTATGCGGAAAAATTATTGCGTACATGTTCTCTACATATCACAATATTATTGCTTTTGGGAATACACACAGATATAATAGCACATATTCTTTACACACACTCAAAAATAGCCCAGCTTAGCGAGCATACCTTCAGATTGCTTCGATAAAAACATTATACATATTATTTATTATGCGTCTATATCGATAATTTTAAGTAATATACTTTTTATAATAAATTGAAAATTTCAGAGATTCACTTAATTTATGTAATACTTTATTATTGTTATTTGTAATTTACATGTAGTTTTAGGTTAAGTATATAATAATTGTACTTAGTTCAAACTTGAAAACTGAATAAATATTTTGTAAACTGAATAATATGAATAAGAGGAGGACTATATTTATAATTTTAATGTAATGCTAGATGTAGACTAGACCGTGGATACTATAGATTTTTTAAAAATTATTATTACTTTAGTTACTGCCAAGTTATAAAATGCTTTATTTTTAACACAATTTGAATTATATTATCAGGTTCAAGTGTTGTTAGAAACCTTTAAGAACGAAGCAATCATTTGCTAAAGGTTGTATCACCTATATAGCTCCAAAATGTCTTATCCTTGCAGCATTTGAATCTGATAATAAAGGCATGATTTATCTCGTATAATCTACGTCTAGCATTAGAAGTTAGGGCTTAGGAGCGGCAATAAAAATTGAAAAAAAGCAATCTTTTCAGTCTTTGAAGTTATAAGTAATTTTACGTACAACTTTAACATTTCAGCATAAATTACGATACATTAGCATTACTAGGGCCAACTTACACCAGTTTAGAATTTCCATCTCTATCGTTTTTCATACTTATGAAAGAGAAGGAATATTATAAAAGTGACCGAGACTGGGCCAAGTGAGCCCTAGTATATCAGAATACAGTAAACAAAGAACTCACAAACACATGCTTGTTAGAGTAAAACAACACAACCGGTTTGTTAGTGCCTACATTAATTATTCATTATACATATTACATAATATTGTTCACAAACTAACTAAACTGTAACCTAAATGTTTTTTGTTTAGAATTATTGCATTTGGAACGAATTAAAATAATTTTCAAATCAGTAATACACATTTGCGTATATAAGGTAATTTTAACGGAATCAAAATATAAATGTGCAAAAATCTATGTTATGCATTAAGTTTTTTTCTGAACAGAGCAATTTATGGTATCAACGGAACATATATTTTAAAGCTCCTATGGAAAACTTAATTATTTAATTCACCTTATATTTTTCATACGAGAGGAGATTTCTAAACGCCGACCAAAGTACCCAACTTTTGGCACTTAAGAAAATCCTATCGTTGGAGTTCCTTACTTTTGCCAACGATTGGGTACTTAGCCGTATAATATTTAGCATTCGATAATTACATTCATATACGAGATTCATCTTCACGGTAAAATGATAAAACTATATACTAACAATGTACAGAGTTACGTTCGATCAAAATAATACTGTCACTACTGCACGCAGCAAGGTTAGTGAGGGATAGAGTCTGAGGCTGGACTTATATGCGGCGGCGCGAACCACCAAACCGCGCATTCAGGCAGACACATATAAATAGCCGCGTACTGACCAAGGGAGCGGCCTCGCGAGGCAGCTTCGGACATTTGCCGCTTTTCTGACATGCCTCGCCCGTTTGCCTCGGGTGAGGCATGTCTTGACCGACCGAGGATTTGCCTCGCGAGGCTGCTCGCTCAGTCAGTACGCGGCTAATCAAGCCTAACATGAATACTACAATCGATTCTAAAATAATCACAAAACAAGGCCCTACACATATTCGCGACTTAGCACTTGGGATTCATTTAGATCTGGCGAAGCTATTAAGAATAACCAACTCTTTTAACAAGAGGGTAATTTTTGTACAAGAAAACTTGTTATTTAAGTAGTCGCCGTCACTTATCGTGCTAAGTCATAAGTCATAACCTAATACAATCATGTGTTCTCATATAATTTTATATTTACAGAGAGCGAAGTTAGAAATTAGAGAGCACAATTTTGAGACATACCACTTATTCAATTTCTTATTGTCAAGACCGTTTAGGTATACAGAAGATACTCTACGCGGACCTAGCGCTAGAGTTTGTGCTGTTTTATCCACAGAACCAAACAATTTAGTTTAACGGCGGTAGATGGCGCTGCTCGTATTTTTTTAATCTTACCACGATGAAACAGCACAAAACCCTCGCACTAGGCCAATCCAATAACGGATAAATAATCTCAATTTTAAAGCTTCATAAATATCATCCACAGAAGTAATTCTAATACATACAAGCTGCAACGGAAATCGGCGAGTCGTTCGCTCGCTTAAAAATATCACAATGTCTCATAGACTGCACTACTGGCCCGTGGGGATTCCGTAATAAATAAATTAATACTAAATTAAGTAGAGACGTAAGTTAAGGACGGTGACAAAAGATTAAAATAGAATTGGCAAAAAAAAAACAATACAGCCGTGATTAGAAATAATATAAATGCTCCTCGCTTTTAACACAAATTATTTACAAAACTGACCACAATGAGGTGATACCGGTAAAATATACCCAAAATAATGCCACGACGATTTGGTTCTACGTATACGACCACCCGGACCGAGCGACGCGACGTCGGCTTGCAACACTCCTCTACGACTAAATACAAACTAATGACTTAAAGTACGGCATCGATTAATAAAAGTCATCAACTCGAATACAAAACTAAACTTCACGGGAACTAACTTATCTACTGGCTTACGATAAATTCGACGACGTCGCTTAAGTATATTAGGGGAGACTTATTGCTTCGTGTGTTCCATCAAAATATAATCGCCTGAGAATACTTATATTTTAAATACTGACCGAAATGGGGAAATAAATAACTATCGATTTACGCCTTTTCGTTACCGCTAAATAATAACATTTACAATATCTTATCAATATAATCTTAACCTACGCGAATACTTGCGTCCTGCAATAGGTAACCGTAAATATAATTTCATCAATATCAAGAGAGCATTATAAGGCAAGGATTGGTTTAGGATCGATTTAATTCAATCGATATCAAACCACTAATCGATATTGGAAATTCGATTTTTAATCGCGAACCGATCGAGTGATCCGTATCATTCGTATCGATTCGTTCATAATACGTTCTTTATCACAAGAGGAATATAATGTATTGATAGTTATACTGAAACGAATACATCTTATACATGAAATATTTGAGCCCTAAATTGAAATTTTAGTCTTAAATATATTTGTCATTTTTCAACGTAAACTTAATAATCAAATTGAAATCCTACTATGAAACTCACTATTATAATGCCCAGAATATAATCTATTTAAAACTACGGATTCGTGTTTGGAGATTCTAATAAAACTGTTACTTTGAATATTACAGGTATAATAAAATATGTTTTCTGTGCCTTCGGATTCTGTTACAAAAATATCTATCTGTAAGTTTTGTGTATAAGTTCTATTTTTAAATCAGTTCGATTTTTTTTTCTAAAAAGTAGGTGCTGGTAATGAAATCAATAATAGTAGTTTCGTGTTATTAGAAACGAGTACTACTTATAGTTGAATCGTAAAATCATACTTTAATCAAGAGATTTTTGGAGAATAAAAATATTTTTTAAGTAAGCAGGTTAAGGTATGGTGCCTAATCGAGAGATTCCGAAAATTCTTTTTTTTTATTGTAACAAGGAGACAAATATATCTCACTCTAGATGACGGCTCGGCAGTTTGCCGATCACGAACTAAGCGCACTTAGATTCTTTACTTCCAGTCTATATGTAATGCCCATTATTTATACAACCGGAAACTATATTATGATGCACTGCATCACTAAAATGAAGGTGCGAATGTACTATGGTCCCACTTCCCCCGTGCGAGAGAAACGTAGCCTGAATCGGGACATCACAGTCACGGTGTAGGCCTAACTTTAAAATAATCAGGTTTCTAATCAACAGGTGCTTTCCACTATCGACTTTAGAATATAATAACGATCATCGAGTAGCTTAATAGAGTAATACTCGAACATCGATTCCACTTTTACTCGATTAAACTATTAAATAAAATCGATTCGTAATCGATTCTATCGGATTTTGCGTCACAGAGTAAAATCTATATGGTATCTGCGGGTAACTGGGTGCTGTCGCACGCGCTTGTCGGTCAGTGCGTCTCTTCTGCGGCGACGTGACTCGCCACGAGGTTTAGCGGCGCGTCGTCATATTCTGGCATACTGCGCCCTACCTGTAGCCCCTGTAGGAAAACGCTTGAGTTAGGATCTAATATTCATTAAAGACACAATATAACTTGTGATTTCTTATTTTTTTTAATATTTCAATACTTTAGAAACTAAAGAAATCACAAAATAAACTTGAAAATGTTATGCACAATAATCTGTTTAATGCCTGTGCACACATACGTATAAACACATTGGCAAACACATGCGTAAATATTAGCTTATTTATTGAAAAAAAATCGGCGTTGCGACCATTTTATTTACGAGCGTACACGTACTTGTGCGGGCTGGTCGCGCGGCGCGTACGCATGTAGTGCGGCTAGCAGGTTGGGTTGCAGCTGTCTGCGTAGGGCCGCTAGCACCGCCTCCTCCGCCTCGCATGTGGCCCCGCCTCCAGCGGTACTGCCGGAGCGACGCGACTATGTGGTGATTAGTATAGTACGGATGTCATACCTGTGCGGGCTGGTCTCGCGGCGCGTACGCATGTAGTGCGGCTGGCAGGTTGGGTTGCAGCTGTCTGCGTAGGGCCGCTAGCACCGCCTCCTCCGCGCCGCCTTCCTCCGCCTCGCATGTGGCACCGCCTCCAGCGGTACTGCCGGAGCGACACGACTGTGGCGATTAGTATAGTACGGATGTCATACCTGTGCGGGCTGGTCTCGTGGCGCGTACGCATGTAGTGCGGCAAGCAGATTGGGTTGCAGCTGTCTGCGTAGGGCCGCTAGCACCGCCTCCTCCGCGCCGCCCTCCTCCGCCTCGCATGTGGCCCCGCCTCCAGCGTTACCGCCGGAGCGACGTGACTCTGTGGAGATGAGTAGATATAGAGAACATGTAACATTACATACGCGCAATTGTGCCCATCTGTCACTCTTTCACGCGAAGTATCTCAATCATGCCGAAGTTAGCGACGAAAGTTCCGGGGCTGATTTTATAAGTGCTGAACTGACATTAACTTACTTTGCAAAATAAGCTCTTATTGAACTTACTCCTAACAGAAACGCACAACGCAATTTCGGCATTATGTGTCATCAATTCGAATAGCATTTCAGGCGTAATCATGACGAACTTGAGTCCTTTAAACTCTGGATAGTGTGAGAACTGATAAGAAACTTAATCCGCTGAACCGATTTAGAAGAAAGTATAAAGTATTGGGAATAGACATAGAGTAATTTTTTGCGGTAAGCAACTTGGATTCTAAGTAAGCTATATACGTACTGGAGCGCGAATGCTTTGCGTCGTTTCGTGGTCTGCGGCGAGTGGCGACGCGTGTGTATAGTGTCGCGACGCATTGCAGTTGACCGCGCGACGCCGTGCAGCTTGTCGTACAACCATCTCACAGCGAGCGTCAAACTTAACAGTGAATGATGTTTGGGTTCTAAACTAAACTTACTGGAACGCGAGTGCTTTGCGTCGTGTCGTGGTCTGCGGCGACGCGTGTGTATAGTGTCGCGACGCATCGCGGTGGGTCGCGCGACGCCGTGCAGCTTGTAGTACAACCCGCACGCGTTGCACACCATCTCGCCGCGAGCGTCGCGACGCCATATTGTTGTCGTGTGCGTGCCGCAGTTGCTGCATGAAAGTTCCACCCGCGGCCCGCGCGGGCTTGCTGCTGCGCCTGCGCCGCCAGCGGCGTTCTCCTGAAATACAAGTAGAAATGTTTCATTTAAATATGTCTGATAACAATTATGATTATATTGATTGATATGATTATATATTAAAGTTAAAAAACCACCATTAATTTGTAAAGAACATGTTACGCATTCGTACAGGCAATTCGCAGGTATTCCCTTCTCAATTCAGTGTTTGATTGTAATTTGTATGTTACTGGAATAATTTAATTGATATTGACATTTTTGTAAGGGTGAAGCTAACGCTATTGTAAGGTAATGACAAGTAGTGTCGGCAACTCTAATATAAGATTAAAATTTTATTTTTTTCACATTTGGCTGGAAGAAAATGCCACAAGGCATTAAGCCCGCCTTTGTACAATAACGTGCAAAACGTGTAAAAACAAATCATGATTATATACTATATTCTCACAGTAAAAGGCTTTGATTGATATATAACTTACAGTATCAGGTGGCGGCCAGGCGGGCTCGGTGGCTGGCTGCGCGCGCGCCGGGCAGCTCTGTTTCCTACGCGCCGTGCCGCCGGCGTTCGCGCTCGCAAGCGCCGCGCGCGTGTGCGTCCAATCGCCGTTCTACATGGAAAATATAAAAAGTTATCATTTACATAGTTTATCCATGCGCGACTCGCCGTTTTGCACGTCAGCAAAATCAAGTGGGTCAGCAACAGCCGCTGCCGTCAGCTCGCCGTCCGCGTCACCGCATGACGTCGACTCGTTGCGGGCTTCATCTAGTGCTATATAAAGCTGAGAACATTGCACTTTATATCACTTTCATTCATATTTTCTTTTACGGAAGTTATAGACCGTTAATTAGAATCAGAAGGAGATCTGTTCTACAGTTCTCCAAATAACATAGGCAAGGCCAAAGTGTGACTAACACGTGAGTTTGACAAATGGTCCATCAACTCACAATTACTGTAATTATGTTATTTCAGTGCACTGTCTTACACGTTTGGGATTACTATAGTTTGTTAGAAATCATTAGATAATTTTGTCATCGGTTCATACTTCATACACATTGATGGCCGCTAAGAGACATTTTACGTTTAAGGTTGGTGAAAATGTACATTAGTATTTGATGAATAATTAAATAATTAAACACATTACTAAATCTTCATAACACATATGATCGTTCTTGCCAATGACCTAGAAATGCGCGATTTCTTTACAAAATAAGACAAACATGGAGTACAGGATAAAATCAGGTAACTGTATACGCATAAAAATTAGTTTCCGGTACCTCAAGGCATAAGGAAAGTCCTAAGCCACATTACAATCTGAATTTTAATCGCCGATACACGATAATATTTAGATTTAAACGAAATGCCATTGTTATCTATATTGTCATGACCAAATAAGCTTATTATGTAATTACATAATTATTTTGTTAATAAATAAATATTTCTGCTGCAGTGGCCTGATGACGAAATTTTGTGCAATATTCTTGAATTTTGTTTATTATTGAAAAAAAAAAACTAAGAAACAAAATATTGCCATAATACTGCATGTCAAAGCTAAGACATAAAATCTTTTCCCGTAGTTCAGAAAAAAGATATTTATCTTAAGAAAAAAAATTGTACTTAATATTTCATATGTCTCGAAACTTATCTTTACGTTACCAATAACAAGAAAAGGAAAACACAACAATAGTACAACATAAAGCAACGACCTTTATGATTAAGGGCGAGGCCACACTGCTTTAATGCGTTGCTAAAGCACCGTATGTAGAAGAGTAGCTTGGCGGGGGGCGGGGGCCCTATATAAAAATTTGTTTGGGAGCCCTTATGAAGGGTAAATTACGTTTTTGGGGGCCCCCGTGTAATTGATACAGTAGATACAGCGTTAGCTACGCCCCTGATTGTACGCCACGTATTTGCGTTGCAGCGACGTGCGACAACACAATACAAATCGGTGACAGCGCAGCGCGACATTCACTCTCCCACTCTTGTCTGTCTTCCGGTCAAATCAACGTTCGACGGACGACGACACAACTCATCAAAGGCAAGTCATAAAAATATATTATGTATGTAAAATGATCAACACCGCAACGCGATGGATCAATATGTGGCCTCGCTTTTCTTAAAAGCAATAAACTCTGACGTTTTATTTGAGGAAACTTGTTTATTTCAATAAACAATGCACTAGGTGTGCAGTATGTAAATTGCACTATTTGTTTAACGATAACTGTACCATTTTCTTAGAATCACTACAATATCTCGTCAGTAAAGTTGTGAAGTCATGTATATACTTATCTGATACCGCAAAACAATATCATTATTTATTTTTGACATTTTTAAAATGCATGTAACATTACTTGCGTTCTTAAGAGGAAAAATACAAAATGCGGGTTTATGTACTATGTACGAATGCTCGTTATTATACGAATGTTAATTTTTACTGTTACGCCGGTGATCTGCCTAAGTTTTTGTGCGAAGCATGGTTGTCCCATGTTATGGCTGAGATTTAATATTTATTGAAGCGTATAATTTATGCGTCAGCGTTGCGTCGTCGCAGCGCTGCCGTTTGACGTATAGCCGGCCACAGGGGCGCTGCGTTATCACAGCGTCATTACAGTCTTAACGTCAACACACAAATGTCACATTAAAAATACACCCCCTCCCGTTCGTCTCGGGGGCTGCTGTCCGTCATGTGTGCGTTGCGCGCTGCTGTCACGACGAAGCGCGCCATGTGAATTGTGTGTGGTTATTTGTATGCTGACGCAACGCACCGTGTGGACTGGCTCTTATCTCACGGGTACCCTAGCGTACGATGCGACAAAACATACATTATTTTTTCTATTTATTCTTAATATCGAATACAGTACTTACCGGCATAAGTCCGTTGGGCGGCGGCGGAGGCGCGGGCGCTCGCAGCGGCGACACCGTCATACCAAGATGTTTGCTGTTGATTAGCCGCCGCAGCAGTTGCGTTGCTTCGCCGCCGCGACCTGCGCAGTAAAACATACATGAGTTTAGAAAGAGAACTGTAATAATTATTACTGGTCACGCTAATGCATGGCACATTCGACAAAAACAATGACAAAAACTGAGGTGGGCAATTGATTTTTTACCCCTTTTTTTAATGTGATATTCGTCTATAATTAAGAATGTTGCCTACATTATTGTGAGCGACGACGCAACTCTTCAATGAACATGTCACAAAATAAATAATGTAATTTAAAAACATAAAAAAGCGTCGGACCAACTTGCGGTGACGCACCCAAACAAATTTAAGTGAAATAAGAAATGAACAAATGAGGGCTTTTGCCTTTTGATATTCTATTTGCCACCAGGTGCCGCTATGTAGCGTTAGGGTCTATAGTATCTTGTGTCAAAAAGGTATATTATCGTGATACATGAAAGCGGTTTGACACGATATAGACCCTAAGGGCTATAACTCACCGGGAAGCCAACGCGACGCAGCCAGTGTCTAAGCAACGTCTGGCGTCTCTACGTCGCCGCAGAGTGGTGTTTTTTAACACCCGACAAAAAAGAGGGTTGTTATAAGTTTGACGTATCTGTCTGTCGGTCTGTCTGTCTGTCTGTCTGTCTGTGGCATCGTAGTATCCAAACGGGTGGACCGATTTTGATCTAGTTTTTTTTTGTTTGAAAGCTGACTTAATTGAGAGTGTTCTTAGCTATAGTTCATCATCATCAGCCTGCTCTGTACTGAAAAATCGCTGTTCATCTGGTTAATGAAGGGCCGATTAGCAACTTGCAGTCGTTTGGTGGGCTTTATTGCATTCTAGGTCGTGACATTCATGAATATTACACATTGATGGAAAGTTGACCTGGTGCTGCAGCATCACCTGGTAATCAATAGGATACCCAACTCCTCACCAACTTAGAGCAATGGTTTCGTGTTTGGGCCCATTTTCAATTGCGACAACTAGTAAGACGTAGATAGCCAATAAATTTTTGCATGCTGCTGCTGCAGCATCACCTGGATTCTATAGGAGCCGAGCTCCATATTAAGAAACCAAAGTGAAGGTTTCATGTTTGGACTCATATTGACGGCCTCATCAAAAAAGACACTCCTAGATGGTATTCATTGGGATATAATATGATCCTGTTGATAGGAATTATTCTGCAGTATAACCAACACAAGTTTAAAAAGCTTGAAATAAAATTAAATTAAGAAATTTAAAAAAACCCCCGCCAAAAAACTTTAAAAAGTAATGAAATAATATATTTTACTGACTTTAAGTTTAAATAATTCCTAAGTTTAAAGTGATATTTTAGTCCATAATTGTTGTCAAGGTGTGTCGGGGGACCGCTAATGTAGATGTTTGATTTCATAAAACATTATAGTATCGAGACAATCAGTGACATGGCGATACAAAATGCAAAAGACACTGTTGGCGGTCCCCCGACACACCGTGACAACAATTATGGACTAAAATATCACTTTACACTTAGGAATTATTTAAACTTAAAGTCAGTAAAATATATTATTTCATTACTTTTTAAAGTTTTTTGGCGGGTTTTTTTTTTTAAATTTCTTAATTTAATCTTAATGTTAAGTTTAAAAAAAGCAGCGCTTGCAGCGACGTAGAGGTAGGAGTACGATACAGAATCGGCCAGATGGTAATGTCACTGGCTACGTCGCGTTGGCTTCCCGATGAGTTATAGCCCTAAGGCTACATAGCAGCACCTGGTGACAAATAGAATATTAAAAATCCTCATTATCTATGCACTATGAAATCCAACATACCGTTTTGTTTATGGAGAGCCTGCCATAGAGATTCCTTGTCGTTTTCGTTCTCGTGCGGCGGTTTAGGCGAAGACTGCGTTGAAGGCACAGACTGAGTTTCCTCTGGGTCATCCTACATATTTTATATACTTAAATTAATTGTATTAATATTATAAAATTTGGTATACAGGTGATTTGAAATAACTGAGAAGTTACAGAAATGATATTGTATCTTGTTTAATGAATCTCGTTCTTTAACAAAATACTTCAGTCAACGTCGACAGTACAATAATAACTTAAAGTTTAAACAGTTAGCAGTACAATGCTGGTGTTTACTATGTAATTTGCCTTCATCAGAAGTGTCCTTTCAATCTCATGTTATTATGTAAAGTGTAAACACACACACAGTTGTGCCTAATTTGGTTGTCCAATTTTTTACACAAACATACCAAAATAGTCACATTTAGCTAACATACATTATTATACTCAATTAACGCTCGCTGCAAACTGCGTTTGCAAATAAATGTTACGTGTATATCAAAACGCTAAATGTCGCTATTTTAAACCTCGGATTACTATGCGGCTACCGGCGCGGTAGCTAATATTTAGATGTTAAAAAAAGTTGATAAAATAATCATACATAGCTAGCAAACACCATATACATCGCATAATAAATACATGGCCGGCAACGCACCAGCAGCTCTAATGTTTTGGAATGGATGGAAAACAACTATCGTCAATTCGTCCATGGGCGACGGTAGTTGCTTTCCATCCCCGTTTGCTCCTTTGCCCCCTTATTGTATTAAAAAAAATAGTTTGGGCGGCTCACCTGCGAGATCTCGGATATATCCATCTGCAGCCTGTCGGGGTCGGAGCCGCTGCTGCTCTGGCTGCACTCCTCGTACCCCGCGCCGTCCTTCCTCTTGCCCTTCCCGAACACGTGCTGCTTGTACTCGTCCGCGAAGCTCGCCGGCCGCGGCGCCGCGTACTCGCGCTCCGCTCGCTCGCTCGGCTCGCTGTCCGCCTTCGAGTACAGGGATAAATCGATTTCCTTGTTGTCGTGGTCGCTGTGTGGGCTCGTGACCTGCGGCGCGTAGTACTGATCGTCGTACTCCTGCGGCGCTTCCTCGTAGCCAGGCGGAAGGCGGTCGGTCTCGCGCGCGACCGCCACCGCCTTACTTATTATGTCGATGACGGCGTTGCAGTGCATAACCTCGCGCGCGCGGTCCGCGGGCGGCAGGGTCGGCACGCTGTTGAACGTGATGTGCGGCTCGGCGGGCTTCGCGTACTTCGTGGGGTCGTAGTTCTTGATCTGCAGCAGCGCGACGGCCGCCTGCCGGCTCTCGAGGTTCTTTTCCTCGGTGGAGTCCGGGGACCCGACCTCGTACTCGTGCCGGTCGTACTCGTCGCCCAGCGGCTTGATTATCTCCTCCAGCTTCGCCGCGGTGATGCTCAGGACCTCCTGCGAGCAAAGAAAAACGTCAGGCGCCGATTCCGAGATAGGAGCGACCAATGAGGGGCGCGCCGCCGTTGACATTTCGTGATACGCTTCCACCGCCCGATAAGATAAAGTTGTAGCGCGGCGGCGGTGCAGTGGCCCCCGTGAATCGGTCGAAGATGCACTCTCAGCGCGCACGCGGAGTGAGTAGGAGCGTGGTCGTATGTTGTGTGGTGTGTGTGGCGGTTACATAAGCTATGCTGTTCTCTGTTATAGGTGTTAGTGATAATAAGTGTCCTAGTGTACGCGGGCTGGGCTCGGGGCGAGGGTCGGCCGTGCGACGTCTCCGTGCCAGATGTCAACAATCTCACGCTTAACTGTTCCCGGCGGGATATCACTGAGATACCTGACTGGCCGGAGCGACTTACCACAGCCGTTGACAAAGGTAGCTTTTTCTTTTTTTATAGAAAGGAAAACTTTACAAACTAGCCGTACCACAGATTTATAATGCAGCAAGTTAGTATAGATATTTGAAATGTTCATTCCTCAAATCGGCATTGAAATATGTAATATTAAGAGCAACGTAATTTAGCTTGGGAACACATTTTGAATAGAGTCGTAAGTTATAACCACGTAATATTTAATGAAATTCTCGCTTTGACGACTAGCCCTCAACATAACAATGATCAATATTATGTGTATTTATTAGGAAGGCCATACGATGTGTAACTTTAATGTTAATATTGAATAAATATGATGACAAAACCTGAAGCAGAACATATTGTAGATATTACGTATGAACAGTTCCCAACCAGCGGGCATGTTGGAAGGACAAAGGTGTTAGGGTGCACCCCTCTATTCTTCTTAGAAGTTAAGAAAGTAAGTTAATCAAAACATGAAGTAGATCTAAACTCTAAGGCAGTCCATAATCCTATAATAACATTGAACAATACTTTATAGTATGAACAATTTACAATCTAAGCGCACGCGGCACGGAAGAGTTTCATAAAACTTTCTGATCCTTTTTTGATGAATCAGAATATTTTGATAACATTTACTAATACCATATAATATTAAGGTAATTAATTTTTTTTACCAAATTTTTTTACTTAAGAGATAATAGAGATTTTTTAAGTGCGTACATAGATTAATCTCGCCTGAAACAATATTTATCAACAAGTGTTATGTACACCTATTTACTGGTATGTGTTTAACACGGATTTGCCCGATAAGCACGACTCATTGGGTACAAGATAAATTATTAGAAGTATAAAACCTAATCTTATTAGTGCAAACAGATAATAAATTATCCATACGTAATACATAATTATCCGGACCCACCCCCCCCCCTACTATATCCTCTATCTTACTTGTCCAATCGACAATCCTACTAATATTATAAAGCCGAAAGTATGTGAGTTTGTATGTTTGTTACTTCTTCACACCTAAACGGCTGGACCGATTGCGACAAAATTTTACAAGAAGGTAGCTGTCATCCTGGATTAACACATAGGCTACATTTTTTACCGACTTTCAAAGTGGAGGTTATGTTATGTTCGTTTTTTTTATTTTTTTATGTTTAACGATTACTCCGCTGTTTATGAACCGAGACTTTGCCTCGGCCCGTCTGCTTGAGGGGGCTGCGCCCCCCCAAACCCCTCCCCCTTCCTAGTAGTGTTGCTTTTTACGAAATGGTGTCACATCGTAGTTTCGCTTATAACGAAATGGTATCGCGTTGTTGTGCTGAGTTTAAATTGTCCTTTTTAGGAACAAACTAAGTTATTTACCATAAATGTTCTACTAACCTAAACTAAACACACAGATTTCGAGGGTCATTTGATTAACAGGCTTTCGTCCCGTCTTCTACTTGGGGGGCTGCGGCCCCCCGACCCCCGTTCCTTTTCGTGTCACAAGCGGCAAAGTATTCATTTATCATAAAAAATCACATCTGAACATAAAATATATATTTTTAACTCCTTCGTTTTGGAAATCAGTTAAAAACAATAGTATAAGACAGAATAATCAACTTCCATCTCTCAGTCATCCAAATTGATGTTTCCGATCATCAAAATCAATTCGTTTTGTCTCTTATACCAATAACTATTTACCTATGAAAACACAATTTAGTTTACCTAATAAATGGCGGGTAATTGTACAATGTACATGTATTTTTTTTATTAACCCCCGCCAAAAAAAGAGGTGCGTTATAAGTTTGACGTGTCTGTCTGTCTGTAATTCTGTGTATCTGTCTGTCTTTTTGAAAGCTGACATGATCGAGAGTGTTCTTAGCTATAATTCATCATCATCAGCCTGCTCATTGCTGAAATATCACGGTTTATCTGGTTCGTGATAGGCCGATTAGCAACTTGCAGTCGTTTGATGGATTTTATATTTTGCATTCTGGTTCGTAATCGTGACACTTATGAATATATACACATTAATAGAAAGTTGACCTGGTGCTGCAGCATCAGCTGGTAATTAATAGGATACCCAACTCCTCATCAACTTAGAGCAGAGGTTTTGTGTTTGGGCTCATTTTAATTGCGACAACGTAAGTAGATAAATACTAAATATTTGCATGCTATGCTGCTGCAGCATCTACTGGATTCTATAGGAGCCGAGTTCCGTATGAACCCCGAGTTCGTATGAACGAAGTGGAGTTTTCATGTTTGGGCTCACATTGACGGCCTCATTATATTTAACATTCCGATATTATTCAAATTAAAAAAAATAGTTTTGATTTCCTGCGGAACCCTTCATGGGCGAGTCCAACTCGCACTTGGCAGCTGTTTTACGTTAGCCCCCCCTATCAAAGCTATATAAAATATTGTTTGTCGAAGTGTAAACATGTCTCTATATTTCATGAAATTATTGACTTTGCTTTAACACTTTACAGATCACGTGCTGGTTACCTTCTTCAATAACAGCATAACGAATGTGACGCGGCTACCCAGCCTCCCAGGCAGTAGAATAGCAATCAGCTTCAAAAACAACCGCATTAGAGACGTACAAGAGGACGCGTTTAGAAACATACAGCGCCTCGTCTACTTGGATCTTAGCAATAACTGTATATCAGGTATGTTGTATTTACTGGTAAAATGATAATGATTCGAGGCGGCCTTTATCTATGGAATGATAAATAGAGATAATAAAAAATGTAGCGCGCCTTTTTGTCTTTTTGTGAGGTGCTCTACAAGAAATGTAGTAGTTTACATGAGGAAATGCTTTACGCAACGCCGGCAGATTGGGGATATCGGCCGGGGTATGTGGGACTCCCCTAGCGTACGGCGTACCCACAAAAACCCCATGGTGCTCCACTCCTTGCTTAAGAGGAGTCTACACCGCCCTTTTTTCCATACAAACGTTGTCCCCTGTTTCCTCCCTGGATAATGCTAGTAGAGTTATATATTTTTTCCTGAATATCTACAGCCACCAGTGGCGAAGAGTCCACATAACCCGATTCCCGTCGGCTTCCCTTTTGGAAAATCGAATCTATGGGCCAAATACATTTTTATCTAATAAATATTTTACATACTTAAAAAACTTTGAATTCACTAAACGCCTACAAAATTTTATATGCAATAAATTTTTCTCTCACTTGAAATAGTTTGAATTAATAATTAATCGCCTACAAATTTATATAGGCAATGCAACGTGCATGCCATCTCTGATAGAAGCCGATAAATTAGCGGGTTATTTCTTCATACAACGATATTTCATAGAAAGCATCTGTCCTTTTCATTCCTGTGAACTAATCGTCATTTTCTGTCTCGTTCTACCACGCGCCAATGTACTCGGAAATAAGCCGATACTCGGCGAGTTATTACGGAGAAAGGTTAATTAGCAACGCACAAGTGCGAGCGAGAAAGATGAACTTCATGAAGTAAAATTGTTATGAGTCAAATGGCGGATGAGTGTTTGTAAACAACTTGTTTGGTTTGTGTTTGAATGTCGAATGTTATTTGTTTTAGCGTTAAGAAGAGTGCAGTGTCGCGAATTTAAATTAATTTTATATTGTGATTTGTTAATTTTGACTCGTACAGCTGAGACTGTTGTATGACAGATTATTTGCTGTCGAAGGAAACTTCGTTTCCCAAACTTAGTTTTGAATGACCGTAGTCCGCATGTGCCGTCAGTCGTCACATGCTAATCGTCATTTTCTGTCTCGTTCTACCACGCGCCAATGTACTCGGAAATAAGCCGATACTCGGCGAGTTATTACGGAGAAAGGTTAATTAGCAACGCATACAACTTAACTCAGAAGGCATTTTTCAAAGGCATCATTATCAAACTTGAAACTCGAACATTGTTGAACATCAGTGCTGAGCGTTTTGGTAAGTAGATTTGTTACTCCGGCTTCCCTTCCGAAAATATTTACCCTTCGCCACTGACAGCCACTAATACAATGTTCCTATGTTTTCTTTTTTTTTCATAACTTAATTATTTAATAAGATATGAACGTTCAAAAACCCAAAAAAATGGCCAGATTTTCCGCTGTGTTCAAACATCCAGAAAACAGATTTGGCTAGATTATGCAAAAAAAAAACATAGGAACACAGCTCAAGCCTTTCTTTAATCTTTAATGAATGAAGTACTTAATATAATTAAGTTTTGGAGAAGGAATCAGGGGACAACGAATCGTTGATTTTCTGCAGTTGTCTCTATCGCGTTCTGCGTTATAGGTTTGAAGTAAGGGAGACAGCTATAGATATTACACGTACTTTTTTTCATTTCTCTAGCCCCTGGTGTATCCTCTTAAGGGTGCTTAAGGTAGAGTTTCGGGTACGACAGAACCTAGTACCTACCGCAACTCTGCTGAAATGTAGAGCCCCCATCACTATTAATTTCAAGTCCAATAGTATTTAATTAAGAGGATACACCAGGGGCGAGAGAAATTCAAAATAGGTATTTTGAAAATGTATTGCTGTCTCACCAATCTCAAGTCTCCCACCGCAGAGCGCGATAGAGACAACACGACAAAAGTTCTAATAAAATAAAAGAAAATCATCGATTCGTTGTCCTCTGATTCCTTCTCCAAAACTTAACCGATTTAAGTACTTTTTTCATTAACAATTAAAGCAAGGCTTGAGCTGTGTTCCTATGTTTTACTTTTTTTGGTATATTCCAGCCAGTTTTGTTTTATGGGTGTTTGAACACAGAGAAAAATCTGGCCATTTTTTTGGGTTTTTGAACGTTTATATCTTCTTTAATAATTAAATTATAAAAAAAAAGAAAACATAGGGACATTGTATTAGTGGCCATAAATATTCAGGAAAAAAATTATAACTCTACCGGTATTATCCAGGGAGGAAACAGCGGACAACGTTTGTATGGAAAAACGGCGGTGTGGATCGCTCTTAATTATTATGAATATACCAAAACGTGATGTAATGTGGCAGTGATAATAAATAGTCGGTATAATAACATAAGCGAGGGTTTTCCCCACTAAGCACTACATTATAAAGCAAACAGAACATCATAAAATGAACATAGTCGGTATTTCTTCTGAACCTTCCTTCTTCTTCTGAACTCATAAGTCATAAAGAACCAATACCTTATCAGGTTTAGTCACTGTCACTCATTATAAGTTTGTAGCGACAAACGACAAAAAAATCGAAAAAACTATTGGTCAACACATCATAGACGACTATAAAATATGCCCTATAAATATTTATAATCTATATTATTAAAAAAAGCAGCAATAAGCTTCATACTCTATAAGAGGAGTACATTCTCAGCCAAGTAACGTAAAAGCATAAAGGGTAACATTATGTTAGTGTGACCACTGACCAATGACCATTAATGCCCCTCCCACTGATTTGTTTTTTCCCAAACCGATAACCTCTAAGCACCTCTGAGACTCTAGAAAAATGTTTTTATCAATAATTGCAATTCAAGATACCATCTCAGCTCTGCTATAATTAGTCAATCAGACCAGTTAATATGCCACCAAACAGAATTTCTTAGTTCGGTGGCAGTTTTGACTATAAATCTTTCTCACCTTGCGTTTAAGCCTGATAGCAGGTAGTTGTTTAACAACAACTTCATACAGATAAGAGCTCTATCGATCAAATGAAGAACAAGTGCGTCACAGTGCTTCACGTTATCTTCCCATCTGTTTACATTGTCACCTGTTTACTACACAATATACTAGCAGTGCTTTAGAAATTGGGAATGGGCTGGCTCGACTGTAAATGGGCCATTTAGACCCTCAAAAACACGAAGAAACATCCTAGCGTTTAAATTAGCAGGGTGGGGTAGAAACCTGCAACGTACATATTTGTAACTTCTGCAGATATCCATGAACGCCTACAGGAGTTGTAACATTTACATCTGTCATCATGACCTGCGAGTTGCGACGCTTGTATTTGTTTTTCGTTCGTAATCTACTGATTTTATACGAATGCGACAGAAAATAGTAATGTTTTTCTTTTATAAGTAGGGTTGCCATCCGTCCGAATTTCCCCGGATTTGTCCTAGTTTGAAGGGCGTCCGGGGTGCGTCCGGCCGGGTTTTTGAAAAGTGTCCGGTTGAAATCCAGACACTTTTAATCAGAGTTTAACTTTTAAGTCATGCAGCAATAAACGAAAGATAAAAACTCGCTAAGCATACACACGGTTTCTTGCACGGACTTGAGTTAGTCAGATTTTTACAAATTCTTGTTGGAAAAGCAAAAATTGGCAAAACGTTATCGTAAATACTCTTTAAAAGGTGTCCGGGGAAATAACCACATTTCGGCCAAATGTCCGGGTATTTTGTCGTGCCTGACCGGCGAAGGGAATCTGGGTGATGGCAACCCTATTTATAAGTATATTTCTTTGGCGCGCCATTGAAGAAAGAATCCGAAAGGGCTAGATGAATTAAATACCTCTCTAAAAGATACATCGCAATTGGCATTTTCTAGCAATGAGTTATTTCCCATTTAAGTTGCAAAGAAAATTTTCAGGTGATGTGCTCCGCAGCGAGATATTCCAAGGTCCCTACAGCGATGGAGTATACGGCAGCCTCGCGCTGGAGACCCTCAACTTGGGCTTCAACGAGATCCACTCCCTGGACAGATACCTGTTCCAGTACACGCCCAACCTGACCAGGCTCTATCTGAACAACAATCCCATTGAGATATTAGACCATGTGACGGTGTTAGCGTTGTCGAGCGCGACGAATTTGGAGGTATGAGATTATTATTAAGGTCCTCTTGTGTCAGCCTTGTCAATCAGTTTAAGAGATATTACATGAGGAAATAGCATTATATTTATCCCTGGTTAAATAAAATGCTAGATGAAAGAGACGGTATGATTTTAAAACATACATCTCAGATTTGCGCAAGTGGACTTTGTCACTCTTTTTGTCTAATCAAGACTTGAAACTCATTCTGCCTAGAAAAAATTTTACCCCGTTACAATTAAAACGATCTTCACGTACATAAGTTGAAGTTATACAAATTGCAATGTTGCTCTAGTCTGTTAAGCTTTTCCAAATTATCATACAAGTAAAAATTTTGTAGAAATAACTAAAACATTGGTGTAAATGGGGTTAAGATACATTTTAGTTACTTAATCCCACTATATTTTAAAGATATAAATCGACAAGTTCTTTCACCTGCATAGAAAATAAATGATCTACCCTCAAAATATGCTCTGCATTTCAGGTGCTGGACCTCTCAAAGACTGCCATCGACAGTATCCCGTTGGACGCGTTCAGAGGCCTGGTCAACCTGCGCCAACTAGATCTATCTGGGAATGGGTTTGTGACAGTCCCTGAAAGCCTCAGCTTGGTTGGCAGCACTCTGCAGTATTTGACCTTCAACAACAACCCTATTATAGAGCTCAATGACGATAGTTTTGTGGGTAAGTGTTTTTATTCTCATTGCCCATTTCCGCTAGTAATATGTTAGTGGTTAGAATAGTCCTATGTCTTTTCCCGGGACTCAAAATATCTCCATGCCAAATTTCAGCAAAATCGGTTCATCGGTTTGAGCGTGAAGAGGTAACAGACAGACAGACAGACAGACAGACAGACGGACAGACAGACACACTTTCGCATTTATAATATTAGTATGGATTAGAAGGATTGTACAGCGGGTGATTATTATATTTTATTCACTTTCGAGACTAAGGGTGGGGTGGGTCATAATGCACCAGAGGCGTAGTCATAGTTAAGGTTAAAGTTAAAGTAAGTCGGTACAACTCACCCTTAAGCAAATACTTTTATAGCAGCGCCTTTTCTACTTGAAAAATAAATAAGCGCCTGCGACGCCTTAGCACTTTTATAGGTAACAGCAACTATTTTTTTTAAGTAGGAAAGTTGCTACCATAAAAAAATACAATTTTTAACCTAATCATTCTATGAAATAATCATGATAGTTTAAATACATATCTAATAGTGTCTGTTTTCTATTCCATGTACTATGTAGGTACTACCAGAGAAGTTGTTTCATTGGCAGATGGCGGACCTTTGTAATGTGGTCGATTTTTGTTAAACCCAGCCGACAGATCACGAATTACCTACCTACATTGAATTAAAAATAATCCGACCAAATCACGTAGGTCTGTCAACTACCTATGAATCAATTTCTTCGATGGTTCATATTTCTATGATAAGAGAGAGTAAAAAATCGCAAAGAGCTGTGTATAGGGCTCTCTTATTTGAGCCAGTTGATTTCGATTTTTTCGGCTTGATATTTTACGCAGATTTTACAAATAAATACCAAACCATAAAAAATTGCTTGAGGTTATCAAGTTTATTTCGGACATTAGGGGGAGGATGTTGCCAACGCATTAGATCGTAATTATCTTACATTTCGGACGTACTTATGATTTCACCACAGATACCAAAATTATATTAATAGACAGGCACATAAAAACTTTATTTATAACACTTTATTACAAAACTAATATATCATTACAATTAACCGAGAAAAACACGTTTTTACAGCGCGAACGATTAACACATAGAGCAGCGGTTCTCAAACTTTTTGAATGGGGGAACCCTTTTAACAAGTGACTTTTTGACACCCCAAAAAAATGTTTTGTCTTTGAATGAATGGTCTCCATGCTGGTGTCTTGTGACATTTCTAAAAACAATTTATCCATCGCTCGCGGAGCCTTGCAGGGGCTCGGCAGAGTACTCTTGATGCCTGACATAAGAAAAGAGACCGTCCCGAGGGCTTAGTCGTCGTCGTCGTCACTTATCAGAAAGTGGTGAAACACGCCGTTTCACCACTTTCTGATAAGTGACGAATAGGCTATCCACCACTTAACTTGACAGATCAAGTACGGAGAATCTGTCAAAAAATGTTTAATAGCCTATTTATAATAACTACTAATAGGCACTTTATCAGAAAGTGGTGAAACAGGCCTTAAAATAATTAATTGTCCAAAATTAAAACTAATTAAATTCTTTCGTTAACTTCAACTAATATTATATGTTCAGATATAAGCAACTTACGTAATCGCGGGATTAGTAGCATAATAAATATCTGTGATGTAATTCCTATGCAATTTCACTTTATTAAATGGAAACTTATTTAATATCGTAGCGATATCATTTGATAGCAAATGTAAAAATTACTGATATTTTTATTCTCAGTAAGATTGGAGTAAGCCTTGTTATTTAATTCAACATTAAAAAACCTTCTTTCTTTGTTTGATCCAGTCTGTTTTCTACCAAAAAGCAAAAGAGTATTCTAGAGAGTAGAGCCAAACCAACCAACGTTGTCACGCCATCCAGAGGCAGCACCAGCATAGGCAGTGAACAAAAAGTTCTTTTTTTTTAATGAAATAAGGGGGCAAACGAGCAAACGGGTCACCTGATGGAAAGCAACTTCCGTGGCCTATGGACACTCGCAACATCAGAAGAGATGCGTTGCCGGCCTTTTAAGAGGGAATAGGGGAGGGTAAGGAAGGGAATAGGGAAGGGTAGGGAAAGGAATAGGGTTGGGGATTGGGCCACCAGTAAACTCACTCAATCGGCGAAACACAGCGCAAGCGCTGTTTCACGCCGGTTTTCTGTGAGCCCGTGGTATTTCTCCGGTCGAGCCGGCCCATTCGTGCCGAAGCATGGCTCTACCACGTTTGAGAACGTTTCTGTAAATAATCTGATACTTATATTGTGTAGACCAGCCAACATGTTGGATTATAGTCGGATTATTTACTCTAGCAGAGGGCGCTACTAGCACAGTAGCGCCCTCTGCTCCGACCTAGGCGTATTCACTGTCGCGGAAGCTTCCAGATGATCCGATGATTATTCTATCTAGATCTATCTAGGTCCTACATTATCGCTAAGCGAAATCCGAAACCTTAAAAACAATGTACACTCTATCTTTCAATAAACATCTTTTCATCTCTCTCGATTTTCATATAAAAGATAGAGAAGACATGTTATTCGAATTCTAACCATTAACATTAGCGTAAATGGGCCTTAATCACACGTTCCATAACCCGTCTATTCGTCATACCTCCAAATAATTACGGAAGATAAGACTTTTGGCACATAAGCCCCGATGAGACTGGGGTTGTTGGCCCTATATCAGCCGAGATAGGAATGATGCCAATGGAAATTTTAGCAACTACTAATCGCTAAAACTGGTTTAGCCTTATCAAATCTAAGATACTTAAAAATAACCGAATTTGTTGATTCCGCGAACGCGATTTCACCATGACGTTGATTTTATTGAAATTGTTTTTATTTATTGGGTATTGAATGTTATTAGGATGTTTATTAGCTTTCATATCTCAATTCTATTTGTTAATGGCCGTCTTTCCCACTCAGTACGTAAGCAAACTATTACTGTAATTTGCTTTAACGTGCCGAGTACTACAGAGTGGTCTTGGTGAACTTTTATTGTACTACAAATTCATCATTATACTCATTAAAAATTACGATAAAAAAATAGTAACAGCTAACTCTATAAATGTGTTATTACGTATTCTTTGTTGATACTTATACCTGATAATGATGACTAGCTGTTTGACCGAACTTTGCTCGGTATTCGATAAAACACGAATAAAATGACATTTTCCAAAAATGATTCCTAGCTAGATCGATTTAGCGCCCCCGAAACCCCCTATATACCAAATTTCATGAAAATCGTTGGAGCCGATTCCGAGATTCCAATTATATATATATATACAAGAATTGCTCGTTTAAAGATATAAGATAATGATACTATGATACACGTACATACGCTATAACTGCTATAAGCATAACAATATAATAAGAAAACATGCATTTACATCTTACAAATTACGTGTAATGATTAAACCAGGTAGTTTTTATAGTTAACAATGGTTCAGTGAACTGCTATTTGTTACACTGATATCATTGTTGGACTTGGAGGTTATTATGGCAAAAAATCATTATCGTTCGTTGACTTCGCTCGAAGAAAAGTTTTTTGCATCAAATGTGACAAAAACCTGCGCGTGCGCATCGAGCATGTTTTCTTTATTTTTCGTAAATTCTTTGGAGTCCAGACAGTTAAAAAACCATCTATGTTAAAAATAAAATTAGCTAAGGCAAATTAGTATGTAATGATTAATGAAACTCATATTTTGCTTTCAACGAGCATTTTTTTGTGATGGCTAAAAGACGAGAAGAAATACGATATATTACAGTCAGTGCTCCCAAAGTGATAATGAATAGAAATTTTCGTAATTTTTCGGCAACGATCGTATTTTCCGAGCGTCGGAAGACGTCGCTGCAAGCGCCGCTGTTTAACTTAACTTTGGAAAAACAACGCTTTGCAGCGACTTAGAGGCGCCTGCCGTTGCTTGGACGTTACCATGGTAACGCCGCGATGGCTTCCCGGCACTTATTGACGGACCGGCGACAGCGGACAGCCACCGGCTATATGATATCTATACGAGGGCTGCTATTTATGTATCCGGAACTGGCCACTTACAAGAACAATATTTCAAAAGTAATTACAACAATTGAAAATAGAACTCTTTGGTTGAAGAATACATTTTGTTTCATGTGACTGTCAATTATTTTTCCATTGTGGCGTCATTTTGAAAATTGCGTGTCTTCATTTGCCATGTATTTAACGCGTAAACATTTTCGTGCAATGATTTACTACGATTTTCGGCGTGGGCTAAATCAACAACAGAGCTTTATTCAACTCACCGCAACTTTTGGAGATGAAGCACCATCAAAAACCACTGTTTATCACTGGTACAGTGAGTTTAATCGTGGGCGGTCTATGCTCACGGATGAAAATAAAGAAGGTCGCCCAAAAACAGCTGTTGTCCCACAAAATATAGATGCTGTGCGGGAACTAATAATGCGTGATCGTCATGTTACATATCGCGAGATAGAGGCGTCCTTAGGCATAAGTATGACGAGCATACATAAGATATTACACGAACATTTGGCTGTAAAAAAAATATGTTCGCGTTGGATTCCGCACAACTTGACAATCGATCAAAAACGGGCTCGTGTCGATTGGTGCAAAAAAATGATAAAAAAATACAACCGTGGTACGTCAAAAGCCGTTTATAATATCTACACAGGTGATGAATCTTGGATCTATGCATATGACCCCGAAACTAAACAACAGTCAACGGTGTGGGTGTTCCAAGATGAGCCGAAACCAACAAAAGTTACTCGTGCAAAAAGTACTTTGAAGCAAATGGTCGCCTGTTTTTTTGGAATTAATGGACATGTGGCTACAGTGCCATTAGAGAATCGTAAAACGGTTAATTCTGAATGGTATACGACCATTTGTTTACCAGAAGTCTTTGAAGAAATAAGAAAGGACAACCGACAACGCAGAATCATATTACATCACGACAATGCTAGCTGTCACACCTCAGCTGAAACAACTCAGTTTTTGGAGGGTCAAAAGATCGAATTGACTGGTCATCCGCCGTACAGCCCTGATTTGGCACCTAACGATTTCTTTTTATTTCCATACGCGAAGAACAAATTACGTGGTCAACGTTTTTCGAGCCGCGAAGAGGCTGTTGATGCGTTCAAAATGCACGTTTTGGAGATACCTTAATCAGAATGGAAAAAGTGCTATGAAAATTGGTTCCAGCGTATGCAAAAGTGTGTCGATCATCGCGGCGAATATTTTGAAAAGCAATAAAACCATATTAAATGATATATGTTTGTTTCTTTTTTTATTCCGGATACATAAATAGCAGCCCTCGTACTTATAAAATTACATGTCCTGACTGACGGACTGACTGACTGATTCATCATCGCTGAGCAAAAACTGTAAAAGTTACAGCCACGAAATTTGGTGAGTAGGGTTGTTTTATTAAGTAGACACCCACTAAGGAAGAAATTTTGAAAATTTTACCCCGAAGGGGGTGAAATAAGGGTTGAAAGTTTTAATGAAAGACCGTCATTTCTTGAGTTAGAAACATGAAAGTTTATTGACGTTTGCTTAAATAGGGTTCGTTTTTACCCTTTGTATAAGGAACCACAAAAACAAAAAGAAGAAAACTATCCATCTTTGTTATTATACTATGTTAACGCGGATGAAGTTGCGGGCAACAGCTAGTTTACTTCTATTTCCTTTGACCAAGGTGCAAAATGCAAGTTTCATAGATTCGGGTGTTTTCGTGATTATGACAATTAGCTAAGATTTTCATACGCATTATTAATTAGGGAGTACTAAACATAGTTGTAAGTTGTAACAGTGTTACTTTTTTGGAATAGTCTCATTTAAGCCGACCACATTGGTTTTATTTTGGTTTCTAACCTAACATTCAACATTTATTTGTGTCGACCAAAGATCACAGCCGTAAAACGTAATGATACAGCCAATGTCTTGCTCCAAAGTCTAAAAGCATGTCACGGCATAACAGCTTTGTTATAGAGGATGTTTAGCTTCTGTTAGTGTTAAGTCGCTCGGAAGACTCAAGGCTCTAACAAGGCCAACGACTATCACAATAATGATATTGCGACTATTTGAAGTACAGGCCTCATTGGAAAGGATAATTCTCTTGTCTTATGTAGAGCTAAAAGCTTTCAAAATTTCACGTACTTATATACCGGCAATTTACAAACATTTACCGCCTTGCAATAAAAAGATCCACAATGCGTATTGAAGTTAAACATTGTTATGTTCTTTCCAAACTGCATTTTCAATCGGACATGGACAAAACATGGTTTGTGCCACGATTGGTTCAAACCTATGACAGGTTCCGGATCCGGAGGTGCCTCCGGGTTTATAAATAGGCTATTATAGGTCATAAAAATATGAATTCGCCAATGGTCAGTGCACAATGTACTCCAAATGGGAAGAGGTTCTAGGTTGGGTTTTAAATAATTTTTTAGTAGGGGTTTGGTCTATATGAGATGGCTTTTTGGCTATAATGGATAAGGACGATAAGGTTCAGCTGCGCTATTTTGGGTTTAAAATGAGAGTGCATGAAATATCGCCTTATCTCTTTCATTCCTCGTATTTTTGAAAGAAATGTCATGATACTGACGAACGATTAGCATCAACCCGACTTGCCGCAAATCACCAGCATGATTTTTACAATAAATGTTATACTGTAAGCAGTGCCGGATTTAGATTTTTATTTTTTATTTCCGCCACCCCATGTACGAAGTCTGCTGCCCCCCCTAGAACGCTGCCGCCCCTATATGGCCTATGCGACCTATTTATAAATCTAGGGCTGATTGTAAGTGTTACAGAAAATATTAACATCTATTCATCTTCCATGTTCCAGGACTATCCAACGTGCTGGAACTAGAAGTGGGAGAGAACGACTATTTGGAAGAAGTGAAGCGTAGCACGTTCACACCGCTCAAAAGCTTGCGAGTCCTGCACCTGTGCCACAACAAAAACCTAAAATACATAAGCCACAACGCGTTTAGATCTATCAAAGAGAAGCTAACGCTAAAAGAGGTAATTTTTTAGGGTTCCGTAGTCAACAAAGAACCCTTATAGTTTCGGTCTGTGTGAGGTGCGCAAGTACATACTCGAACCTTCTAGAAAGGTCCAATGTTTGTTTACGTGTTTACCGTTTATTTGTTTGCGTGTTTACGTGTTTTAATTTAGACCTTATGACTGAGTCCATAAGGTCTAAATTAAATTCAACTTACTGCACTTATCGTAAGGACGGCAGTTTTATTGTGGTACATGCTCGAGCCTCCTAGAAAGTTCCCACGCTTGTTTACTTGTTTACGTGAATCGGGAACTTTCTGGAATTCGTCTCGCCATATAAAAAGCCGCAGGCAGGCCCGGCAGAGTCAGTTCAGTTCGAGCGATCATAAAGGCGATTTCGGAGTGACAATAAGTGATCAATAGTGAGTGAACCAGTGAAACCTTCGACTTGGCTACGACCTAGGACAGTGATAGTGCTTAGTGATTGGACCTAGTGATTAGTGTTTGGACTTAGTGCTAAGTGTTGTGACCTAGTGTGTGCTTGTGTGACCTGGACTTAGTGAATAAAGTCTTCAAGAGAGTCAGCAGGTCTTTCTCTCCAAATCCTTCGAACCCTAGCACGTAACAGTATGTACATATTAATGATGCCGACAAAATGGTACATGAAATCTTAAAAAAATATATTTTTTATGGTACCTTCCCTACACATCAAGCTGGAATGAATTTTTTTCGCATCTACCCCACGCTTCACATTACGTCAGGTCCCGTGGTAAGTACCTACCTGAAGGACTTGTATTACGGGTATCCAGACAACTGAAATGTATTTAAGCTTAATACTTTTATACTATATTTATACTACAAAATATATATATATATATACAGTGTGTAACAAAAATAAGTGATAATACTTTAGGGTGTGTACGTGTTCCTTGTAGAGAGTTCACTGTGAAAGTAGCAGCTCTGAAAGATGAAAATTTTTTTTCACTTTTGTATGGACAAAGGCCCGAGCGTCACGAGTTTCCCCATACAAAAGTGAAAAAAAATTTTGGTCTTTCAGCACTGCTACTTTCACAGTGAACTCTCTACAAGGAACACATACACACCCTAAAGTATTATCACTTATTTTTGTTACACCCTGTATATATGTACATACATATTTAAGATTTTTTACGATGCACATATTTAATCAACATCCATGACCAAGGAACATCGAAAACTCTCTGTTCCGTCGGCGGGATTCGAAGCCGTAACCCCCGGGTTAGGCTTCCACTGAGCCACTGAGTCGTCAAATGTTTAGGTAGGAAGTTCGCGCACTGTTATCAGTCTTTTTATCTATTCCAACAATGATGCGTAGTAAATACAAGGATTTTCCGTTTCACCTGACTGCGTTCGGAGGGCTATGTTTTTTTTAATTTATGTAAAACTAGATGACGCTAGCAAATCATTTGCGCCGAACTTCCTTTATCGTCCGGGAGCCGGGGTTAACGTTACATAGGTACTAGTGATACTAGTATGTCATTTACAGCCTTACAGGAAGTTAGAACAACACAGTCTTCATAACCTTAAAATAAAGGATGTCTTTGTACGGTATACTTTAGCATTGAACGGCTCCGTGGTCCAGTGGTTAAGAGCGTGGAGGTCGTGGGTTCAATTCCCGCGTTGGAAACATGTTATTTCCAAGTTTGGTTAGTACAATGCAGGCTGATCACCTGATTGTCTGACAAGATGATCCGTGCGTCGGTTGGGCATGTAAAAAGTCGGTCCTGCGCCTGATCTCTCGCCAGTCGTGTCGGTCTTCCGTCCCACTGGGTTATGAGAGAAAAAGTAATAGAGAGTGCTCTTGTGTACTGCGCACACACTTGGGCACTATAAAATTACTCCTGCGTCACTGGCCTGGTTTCAATGAAACCGGCCACCGTCACCGAAACCGGTGTGGGATATTATTACATACTTTAGCATGTTCCAGCTAAAGGTAGAGCTGAACAGCTTTTCGCCTTTGACCTTAAAGGTGCCATAAGAGTACCATAAATGGTATCTTATGGAGGACTCTCATATCTCTTACTAGATGACCCGGTGAACTTTGCATCACTTCCCTCCAAATATAAACCTTCCCTGGACTGGACTTCCACAAATATTTCAAGACTAAAATTAGCCACAGACTCAAGCGTTATGTTTGCGGTCCACAGAATAATTTTTACTCGATTTTGGAGTCTATCGAGTAATTCTGAATGTGTGGACGTAAGCCCAAGCCGCGGTTTTTAATCTACGTGATTACTCGATCGAGTAAAACCGTATGAGAGTATTTAGCATAAGTCGGAGAAAATTCAATAAATATTAACGTACTTAAACAGTAGATATTGAGCAGGTTGTTTGCATTACGAAAGTAAACGAGAAG
This sequence comes from Aricia agestis, assembly GCF_905147365.1. NCBI lineage: Eukaryota > Metazoa > Arthropoda > Insecta > Lepidoptera > Lycaenidae > Aricia > Aricia agestis. The sequence goes on from NC_056417.1 coordinate 11,453,960, forward strand.
TGTTTTATCTACGCCAGTGTTTTTCAACCTGTGGGTCGCGAACCCCCTGGGGGTTTGCGAAGCTTCTGTAGATGGCCGCCAGAGGTCGAGAGAACTATTTCAGTAAAATAACACAATAAAATAGAAAAATACTATTAATATTATATTAAGTGGGGCTTTTTAACAAAAGAATATAATATCCGTAACTATGCAATTGTATTATATAAATACTTACATGATAAAAAAGCAAAGGGGATCGCAAAACATTTTCTCATACCAAGAGAGGTCGCATCATAAAAAAAGGTTGAAAAACACTGATCTACGCTATTAACAACTGGGTTATCAGAAATAGAGTAAAATATGAAAAGGTACACAAACTTGCGTCCCAGATATGTTTTTAGAATTAACAAACACAACTAGGTCAGCTGATTAATCAATTTTTCGTGAAAACGATAACAGTTAATATTGCACATGTTTATTTATCACTCTCCAATATTCATCATGATCAGCTTTCATGCTAAAGAATAAAAAAAATATGATTTTATGGATGGCGCCCGCAACTTCGTTGCGTGTGAATTGCATACGTGGGAGAGCCATGCTTCGGCACAAATGGGCCGGCTCGACCGGAGAAATACCACGTTCTCACAGAAAACCGGCGTGAAACAGCGCTTGCGCTATGTTTCGCCGAGTGAGTGAGTTTACCGGAGGCCCAATCCCCTACCCTATTCCCTTCCCTACCCTCCCCTATTCCCTTCCCTTCCCTACCTTCCCCTACCCTATTCCCTCTTAAAAGGCCGGCAACGCACTTGCAAACCTTCTGATGCTGCGAGTGTCCATGGGCGACGGAAGTTGCTTTCCATCAGGTGACCCGATTGCTCGTTTGCCCCCTTATATCATTAAAAAAAAAATCGTTAATTGCGCTTGAACCGCCTATTTTTCCGCAATTAACTATCCTATGTGCTGTCCCGTATTTCCGGGTATCTCCAATAACAAATTTTATCTAAATCGGTTCAGTAGGCCTACTACGAAACCGTTTTGAGACTCAAACAATCGGACGAGAATGCCGCGTCCTGCTCTAACAACGTCATTTCACGTTTGTATGGTATGTATGAGTAGGGCGCGGCATTCTCGTACGATTGATTGGGTCTCAAAATGGTTTCGTGGTACGGCCCCAGGTGTGATAGTGCATCTCTAAGATACCATGGAGGCAGACACTTTCGCATTTATAATATTAGAATTTAGAAGTTGTTAAGTGAAATAGTAAAAATGCACCTTAAGCCATTAAATATACATATAAATAACTTTACCAATTCAACAGGTATACCTTGATAACAACAATCTGAGCGAACTACCAACGGATCTACTCGTTTGGAGTCAGCTGGACATACTGGGCATGAGCGGCAACAGTTGGCTTTGCAACTGTGATCTCGCCGATATTGTGGTCAAACAAGGAGCAGGAACAAAGTTTAAGACAGATGAAATACCTCAGTAAGTTTCCCTTAAATATAACTCTGATGAAACTATGCATATTCTAGTCCAATATTGTGCATAATCATCTGGATTTAAATGTGTGTATATGTTTAAATTTATCATCCAAAGATCTGCGTAAAGGCCAAACATGTATTCTTGTTACCATGACTAAGACTATATTATAGTCAGTGCCAGCGAATGTACAAAAATTCATTAACTCGATATTAATATCATACAAATTCTTAATTAACATTAAAAGTCATTAAACCTCAGAATTAACAATAAAAAATATTCTTATTTTTGTTAGTGATGATATTAATCTATTTTTATTCTTTTCTACAGTTGTGCTGCACCTATGCGGTTAAGCGGGGCATACATTACCAACATAACCATACCCTTCTGCCCTGTGTTTGACACATCCTTTACATATAAAAGAGGCTTTACTCTATCAGATTTAAAACCCAAGCATGTTCTATGGAGCATCTTAGGTGTCGCTACAGTAGTAGGTGTGGGTATGATATGTGGTCTACTAGTTAATGCAGCTAAAGCTTTCTACAGGAGAAAATTGAGAGCAGAACCCATCCGTTACTTCAATATAAATGAAGATTCAGAGTTTGCATAACTTAAAAATTGTATATTATATAATAAATTAGTTGTCAGTATTTTCCTTAACATGAATCAACATATTATAAATAAAATGTTTTTAGAACATGTTTGTTTTATTAAACTCACCTCCTTGGGGCCACTCAACGAATTTGCGTATGTGACAAACTGTTCCAAGAGTCTTTCGGATTTTTGCGACAGCTCTCTGAATGTGTGAAACTCATCGAGTTTGTGTGCACAGCTCCCGCACACCACCTGTGGCAGCATATCCTCAGGTGATACCTACAAATGACAGGCATTACATTAAACAATCTATAGTAACATTTACACCACATTATAGTGACCTTTTAAAAGATTACACCGAGAGATTAATCATAGATGATTCATCACAAAATTATTCAGATAATAAAATAAAACAGCAACACATAAACATGATCTTATTTTTACATCTCTAACCTTTGAGGGTGAATGCAATCCCCCACAAGTAAATGTAGCTCTATATTTAGAAAGTATTGATACCAAAAATAGACAAATGTTGAGTGGTTTATCAGTGTAAGTTTTTAGAGATTGGGGATACTGATTGTGGCGTAGGATTCGCGCTGAAACACATAGAGGTGTATCGGGAGAGGTGTGCTAGGTGGAGGCCGGGGAGACTCCCAGCGCTCCTTTGTTATCAGTGCACGGCCACCGATACGCCGCGCCACCACACGCTTCACTATCATTTCCACGAAACACATTAGTCATCCACTCGAACACTCAACGCGTGGGCCGTAATATGATATCACAATGCGAAAATACCCAGCTCCGCGAGAAAGTTAATGGCGCTTATCAGTATCCACAATCTCCTCCGCTCGTGCCCAACTTTCACACGAAAAAAACACCACATATCGTGTGTGCACCGCCAATATGTTATCACATAGTTTACCATTATCGACAAATATGTCATTATCATCTCCGAAAGTCGCGATTTATCCTTATCACGGTCGAATATTGGAAGTTTAACATCACTGCAATTATCGCCACAGAATGATAAACAAAGGCGACACACTGAATGGAACTTCGGCGGCAAATAACACATATTTAGAAATTAAAATAGAGAAACGTGATCACAACGAAAGAAAACATTTAGAAAGTAATGTTGTAACTAATATAAAAATTAAAGATTTGAGAATATAACTGCATGCGATGATGTAGGATACATCACATCGCGATTGTCAACCAAACGAACGAGCAAGCTACACACACATCTAAACACCTCATTGTTTACGGTACGCTGATTATTGCGCGTGTACATGTGCCAGTTTGTGGCGCTAGTGTGCTTTGAGTTGACAACTGATTAGTGATTACTGATAAAATGATAACATTGTCAAAACGCATTTTGATAAGATAAGATAAAACAAAAAAGATTTTGAGGGTATTTGTAAAATTAGTACGCAGTTTTGTAACAAAAAATGTTTGTTATGATAATAATCTGGTAAGTATAAAGTAGTACTAACTAATAGCCCATTGCATTGTACTAGAATTTTTACAAGGCTTTAATTAATAATTTTGCGATTTTTCATTACAGCTGCTAGAAACTAGAAAGTCTAGAAAACCGTAGAATTCTCCGCACATATATTAGATTCGGTTTTCGTTCTGATTTTTCAATATTTCTTTTATAAAATGCTATCTAATCCATCACTTATTTTTAAAAAGAAAAGCTCCGTATGCTATTGCATTATCTGTGAGCTTGGAGTCATATGTCAGTTTGACGTTTGATAATTGACATTTGACGTTTCAAATTTATCATCGCTGATCGCTCATGCTCCCAAATATATACTAGTAATCTGTGCATGCTCCTTTGTTAAAAATAAAATAGTAAATTAAGAATTTAAAATAATTTTAAAATACTTAATATAATAGGTAAATAAGTAATAAAGTAGTGATTTGAATATATCTTCGTTGTATAGTATTTTGTCGTTAGTAAATAACTTTTTCTAAGACATAAAATAAATATAATAACATTGATGATTTCTAGTATTTAATGTTTGATCAAAATGAGTAATTTATCGCTAAATGGCGATGTAAGTGATACGACAGACACCGTAAACCTAATAAGTAATGAAGCCAGTACATCAAATGCCACACAATTCAATTCGAACCTGCAGGTACAGTATTACTTATATTAAACTATTGAAGTTCTAGTTCTTACATTGACTGTCGCTAATAGATTTTTGCATTGACTCGTATTTTGTTACCTAAGACCAAATAAAAATGTTACTTATTACATAATATTAGTTTTTTGACTATAGTTGACTAGCAATTTAAGTTTATTTAATTGTTTCTCTGTAAAGAAACAAATTTATTTACTTTTTAAATTAAAAGGAACCGGAAGAAGATGACTCAACAGGCAGTCATGGTGTGAGAAGGAGAAAACCTACTGAAACATTTGAGCGTGGATCTCTGAATGTTCTTTCTGCTAAATATGAGGTAACCAAGCCTAGTTTTTTGTTTACAAACATATAAAAATATTAAGGCAGAATATTTTTTTCTAATATTTTATTGTTTACATAATGCTAGTTTATTTTCAGAGCTTAGATTATGACACATGTGAGAATAATTTACTTCTAGACGAAGAAAGAAAAAGAGGTTATCCATTTATAGTATGGAAGGATATTTCACGATGGATAGTATTCTTGATGATTGGTGTGATCACAGCTCTTATAGCTTTTATAATAGATATATGCATAGAAGAATTCTCAAATATCAAATACACACAGCTAAAGAAATGTATCCTTTTGATAAAATAGGAAGAGAGTAATACTATATAATACTAAAGTTAGTTTTTAAAGTTCTCGTTAATAACAAACAGAAGTCTTTTTTTTTAATTTAGGGTATAAGAAACAGAATAAATAATAAAAAGATAAACTTAGTTATATTTTCTTATGCCTATTAAACTAAGTAAGACTAGTATATTATGGAAATTATGGACCAAGTATGATTTGTTTGTTTAACTTAAACTTTCAATTAAATAGATTTACTAACTACTATACTTACTCTATTGTACAGTAGATGATAGTATTTGTCCTCAATATTATTATAAATTGTAATATCATAGTATCATTTATCACAATAATAAACCTTATGCAGTATGACAGCTGTGGATAAATATGTCCTACTTGATAAACTATACATACCATATTTGTTGTGGGTGTTGACAAACATCTGTATTGTTTTCATTGGATCTGTGTTGGTTGCATATGTTGAGGTGAGTGTAAATTATTCACTTATCTAGATGACGCTCGCAGGCCGCAACTCTCTTGCGCCAAAATCTTATCACTCGGAAATTTGTTTATCGCGCGGGACCCATACATTTTTCTGGGATAGAAAGTTCCTGGGACGGACGTTGTTCGTAGAGTCAACATCCTGAGGATGCTCCGGTGTTGAGGCGAAACGCGCGGCGAGGTTTTCAACTTGCATGGTGGTGAGAAACCTTGCACAAATTTGCTTACATTATTGATTGTATGGTGGTGGTGTTTGCAGGTACTTGCATGCGAGTGTACGCATAGGCAGTGTGGGAGAGGAGGGTGCTGTACGCATACTTATGCATGCACTCACTCATTTACTTACAGGTTGAGGTTTATTTCCCGGAATATTGCTAAAAATATCAACATACTAAATTTTTTAAGGTCCTGGGACTTTATGTATCTCCATACCAAATTTCAGCTAAATCTGTTCAGCGGTTTAAATGTGAAGAGGTAACAGACAGACACACTTTCCCATTAATAATATCAGTACGGATGGTTGGCTCTGAGCTGAGCTTATGTCAACATTTTCATTTAACCCATAAGGACACCACTGACCGCGACAACAATAGATTTCCAAGAATCGACCGGAGGATTAATTACAGTTAAAGGTGAACGTATTTTTCTCAGCAACGTACACGCCGCACGCGCCGCATTTTAAAATTCGTTGTTTGCAATGATGTGAAACCTCGCACATCTGCACTGTATGACCCGAGCGCATTTCGTGTGCCAAAATGCGTACGGCGCCACAGTGGTCCGAAATCGCTAAATAGTGGACATTCGCAAAAAAGATCGATTTTGATGTGGAAAAAAATACCATCCGATAGATTTTAAGAGGAGTAACAATAAATCCTTATTAAGTTTTTTATAAAAATGTATATTTAAGGTGAAAAAAAATAATTACGAAAATGTTGTATGGGAAATAAATAGATTTTTTGCAATAACTACTAAGTCACTCTGGTTCATTTTTGAAACAAGTAAAGTTCTAGTGGTATATAAGGTTTAGAAAAAAAATTACGAAAATTTACGTGCAGCCTTTTGCAGTAGAGGGGTTCAAAATTTTGAAATAATTTTACTAACTTTTTAGGTGTGGAAAAAATACTATTCGAAAGATTTCTTAAAGAGTAACAATAAATCCTTATTAAGTTTTTTATAAAAATGTATTTTTCAAGGTGAAAAAAAAATAATTACTAAAATGTTGTATGGGAAAGAATCTATAAATAGATTTTTTGCAAAAACTACTAAGTCATTCTGGTTCATTTTTGAAACAAGTAAAGTTCTAGTGGTATATAAGGTTTAGAAAAAAAAATACGAAAATTTGCGTGCAGCCTTTTGCAATAGAGGGGTTCAAAATTTTGAAATAATTTTACTAACTTTTTAGGTGTGGAAAAAATACTATTCGAAAGATTTCTTAAAGAGTAACTATAAATCCTTATTAAGTTTTTTATAAAAATGTATTTTTCAAGGTAAAAAAAAATATTTACTAAAATGTTGTATGGGACGGAATCTATAAAATATAGATTTTTGGCAAAAACTCATTCTGGTTCATTTTTGAAACAAAATTAAACTAAAATTAACTACTGACTAAACTATTGTAATTATAATAAAATAAAAATTGTTACACACACTAATAACTCAAACAATTTCAAATGAAACTTATAAATAAACAATAATAAATAATAATCAATTAAACCAACGCGCTTTACAAACATAGTGGATCTACCACGACCTCCGTGGTTCAATGGTTAGAGTGTGTGGCAACTCAAGCCGGGGGTCGCGGGTTCGAATCCCGCCGATGGAACAAAAAGTTTTTGAAAGTTCCTGGGTCATGGATGTGTATTAAAATAATATTTCAAAAATCTTAAATGTATTAATTTATGTATAATATTATAAAAAATCCAGAAATACATCGATGCAATGAACATTTTAGTTCTAATACGATTCAACAGATGGCGTTTTATTTTTTACTTTATTGTAACATAGAACTAATCATACTTATTAGTTAGTATGTTTTTGTTTATAGTTTTTAATACGTTAGAATATTATGTTTAATAATATAATCACTTGGTATAATAATAATCAATCTATCTTATCTTATAGAACTCCTACTGCATTTCTAATATATGTGACAAGTTGACAACAGAAGGCGCTCTGAAATAACGAAAATAGATATAGAATTAATAAAGAGATTATACGCTGTATTGCAGACAGTTTCTTCTGGGAAACAGAGCTGTATGTAAAGTTTTATCCGTGGTACTACATGCCTGCAAGTGTTCACAAAATCCTTATACATGGTGCTGATATTTGTAAGCATTTTGGCTTTATTCCAATTGGCTGTTTGAGTGAAGAAGCTTCAGAGGCAAGGAATAAAGAATTTAGAAATACTAGAGAGATGCATACTAAAAAGACGAGTCGAGCAGACTAATGAAGATTTGTTGCACAACTTTTTAATAAATTCTGATCTATATTTGTCTCACATTCGTCCAAAGTTGTCTAAAAATAAACACCAAGAATTTCATCCAGACACAGTCGACCTGTTGCTTGAAAGTCCTCTTTTATCAGCTGAAGATTACGAAGAAAGTGAAGTTGTGTCATTACAAGGCGATGATAGCATTGGAGATCCACTATGTTTGTAAAGCGCGTTGCTTTAATTGATTATTATTTATTATTGTTTATTTATAAGTTTCATTTGAAATTGTTTGAGTTATTAGTGTGTGTAAAAATTTTTATTTTATTATAATTACAATAGTTTAGTCAGTAGTTAATTTAGTTTAATTTTGTTTTTGTTATCCATGTTTGTAAATACAAATAAGTATTGTTGCTTTTTAAAAGTACATGTAATTTTTTTTTGGACAATGCCCATTGTTTTTTTTCGCCTTAAAACAATTTTTGTACAAAACTTATAAAGGATTTATTGTTACTCTTTAGGAAATCTATCAAATTGTATTTTTTTCCACACCTAAAAGGTTCGTAAAATTATTTCAACATTTTGAACCCCTCTACTGCAAAAGGCTGCACGTAAATTTTCGTAATTTTTTTTCTAAACCTTATATACCACTAGAACTTTACTTGTTTAAAAAATGAACCAGAATGACTTAGTAGTTTTTGCAAAAAATCAATTTAAAGATTCTTTCCCATACAACATTTTCGTATTTTTTTTTTTTCACCTTAAATATACATTTTTATAAAAAAACTTAATAGGGATTTATTGTTACTCTTCTTAAAATCTATCAAATGGTATTTTTTTCCACACCAAAATCGAAGTTTTTTGCGAATGTCCACTATTTGGCGATTTCGGACCACTGTGCGGCGGTCGGCGAGTGCTGTGCAGCACAATCGTTGCTGATGTGCGATCACCTTTAGAAATTAATTATTCGTTTCTAAGAGTGGTAGTCTAATTTAAAAATTCTTATTATTTGGCATCCGGAATTTAATAACACTCTTCATCAATTTGAAATAATAAAATGTTTTAGCCTGTTGCAGCGGGAAGCGGTATTCCTCAAGTGAAATGTTACTTAAACGGTGTGAAAGTGCCACGGGTGGTCAGAATCAAGACCCTCATTGTGAAAACAGTAGGGGTCATCACCGCAGTAGTTGGTGGACTGGCGGGAGGAAAGGTAAGTTGGATACTATTGAAAACGTTAATAGGCTACTTGACCTTTATACAATATATACCTAATTTCATTGAACAAATGTATATTTCACCCTTATCATCAAATAAAAGCTTATGATTGATAAATAAAGTCGATTTGAAAATATTATTTTATATTTTTTAATTTGTATTGACGAAAACGCTAATTGCGATACTTCCGATTTGGATGTGACGTCATCACTCTAGTAATTTAATATCTTCGCTCGTAAGTTTTTTTTTTTTTTTATCTTTTTTATTTTACAGAGGCTTTTAACACTCAGTGTCAATGTCAGCCTCATAGGTGAACACAGTGTTCCCTACAAAAGGGACAGATCCAAATAATTATATAATTTGATTGCCTCTGGGGACAACGGCTCCGAAAGTACACTGTTGATCCGTCCATTGTGCAGGCAGCCAAAGTCACCTAAGAGCCTTGATCTTAAGTTTATTTGTACATAAATAATAAGAATAAGCCTAGAAAGATTTGTAAAATACATTTTCTTGAATAATTGAAATAAAACATCAGTCATCTCCATTTATTGTTGTTGGGAAATGAAATGGCCAAAACTTTTCTCCAAAAGTTTTCAACATTACTTCTAAATGATTTCTCATTTCTTATTTAATTCTTTTCTAATTTTTTGGCACTTTTAGACTCGTATATTTAGCACATAAAAAAATTCAATAAAAAAAGTATAAAATACAAAAAAATATGACGTCACACTATGGCGGACAGTGTTTTCGGCGCCATTTAAAAGGCATATTTTTCAATCAACATTTTTATGGGTTTCTACTGTTTAAAATATTAAGATTTTTGGTGAAAATAAATGATTAAGAAGCGATTATCATGAAGAAAAGAAGTAGGTCAAATAGCCTATTATGTCATTGATCAGTTGAAGATATTATGTAATACTAGATGACGCCCGCAATTCCTTTGCGCCAAAATTCGTTTATCACGCGGGAACCGTACATTTTTTCAGGATAAAAAGTATGTCCTTTCCCGGGACTCGAAAGTATAGTCTATGCCAAATTTCATCAAAATCGGTTCAGCGGTTTAGGCGTAAAGAGGTAACAGACAGACAGACACACTTTCGTATTTATAATATCATTATGGTTAAAAAAAATATTCGCCCTCTCAACGGTGATGATGTCCCCAGGAAGGTCCCATGATCCACAGCGGGGCGGTGGTGGCGGCGGGCATCTCGCAGGGCAAGAGCACCACCTTCAACAAGGACTTCAAAGTCTTCGAATACTTCCGCGAGGACCACGAGAAGCGGGACTTCGTTTCCGGCGGCGCGGCGGCCGGCGTCTCCGCCGCTTTTGGCGCACCCATCGGTACGTAAAGTAATAATAATAAACCATTTATTCAACATACACATTACACAAGAAAAAAAGAAAGTATCGTTTACATTCAGCCTCTGCCTCTAATCCTCGCGCTGCCGGAAATAGTTCCCTGAATACTGCGGCTATGATAATACACTCAGCCCTTTTACATTATCTTGCCGCGTCAGGGCAGCGGCAGCGGCATGACGAGTGGCAGCGCGAGTATTTACATTCTCGCGCTGCCTACTTCCCTGCCGGATCCCTATCCGGCAGGGAAGTAGGCTGCGCGATCAGCGAACTGACAAAAAAATGCTGTTTACATTCAGCCCCCTGAATGTAAACAGCATTTTTTTGTCAGTTCGCTGATAACTTTGTTGTTTGTGAACCGATTTTGATGCTTATTTTTTTGTTGAATAGAAAAAATTTCAAAGGTGGTCCCATAAAAAAAAATTGTTTTATTTCTCAGTAGATTTTAAGAAAATGCTTTCAGAATGTTGATACTACGGTGCCTACCACCGGTACCACGATAGGAGAATACCGTTTAAAGTCAATTTTGTTTATTACAGGTGGTGTTTTATTTTCGCTGGAGGAAGGAACAAGTTTCTGGAATCAAGCTCTCACATGGCGGACGTTTTTTGCCACAGTTGTGTCAACTTTCACCTTGAACTTCGCGTTGTCCGCGTACCATGGTCATCCAGGGGAATTGAGCTACCCAGGTAAAGTCTTGTGACATTGTACAGTGATAAAAGTTGCATACTAACAATACCTAGTAGTTTATTAAATATGTCTTTATTTTATTATATGTATCTTTAATATTAATATGAATATTATAATATATTATAGTAAGACGTATGTAGTATTTTTAGCCATAAGCATTTTTTTGATTGTTTTGTTTTGTATTAATTTAAGGTTGTCTGGAAGAAACCACTTTCACAGGTTTGTATGTTTGTACAGGTTCATAATTATATTATTTTAAATTGTAATTTAGTTTTTTAATTTTTGTACAAATAAAGCATTTCCTATCTATCGCCGCCGCCGAGGCCGGCCTAGAAAAAGATGGCGTGATGAGCTGGAGGCATACCAGCCAGGCTGGCCAGCGGTGGCGCAGGAGAGAGACAGATGGAAGTCTTTGGGGGAGGCCTTTGCCCAGTAGTGGCTTTAGGCTTATCTATACTATAATATTATAATTGGGAAGAGTTTGTTTGTTTGTTTGAACGCGTTAATCTCAGGAACTACTGGTCCGATTTGAAAAATTCTTTCAGTGTTAGTTAGCCCATTTATCGAGGAAGGCTATAGGCGCGGAACGTTATATTTCGCGTGGTCACGACATCACGCGTAAACTGGACCCATTTTGCTGAAATTTGGTATAAAGATAATTTGAGTCCTGGAAAAGAACAAAGGATACATTTTGTCCCCGAAAAATGTACGGTTACTGCACAATATACTTTTATGATTTGCGCGTAAACTATTCAATCTATTTTGATGGAATTTGGTATGGAGATACTTTGAGTCTCGGGAAAGGACAAGGAATACTAATTTTGTCCCGGAAAATGTACGGTTCCCGCACAATAAACTTTTATGATTATCGCCTAAACTATTCAATCTATTTTGATGAAATTTGGTATGCCAATACTTTCAGTCTTGGGAAAGGAAAAGGGATACTTTTTATCCCGGAAAATATACGGTTCCCGCACAATAAACTTTTATGATTCTCGCCTAAACTATTTAATCTATTTTGATGAAATTTGGCATGGAGATTGAAGATACTAATTTGAATCTGGGACAAGGAATGTTTTTTGTCCCGGAAAAATATGCGGTTCCCACACAATATAGGTTTCTGATTTGCGCGTAAACGACTCAATTGATCTATGGGAACAACTATAAACTAAAGTCCACGCGGACGAAGTCGCGGGCAACAGCTAGTAATAATAATAATAATAATAATCTATCTACCTCCAATAGCATAAAATGGCAAAAACTTTCGGTCTGAGGGCCTAGACAAGTGGCAAGCGATTATCGTAAACGCCAACAAAATGTATGGGATTTGACATTAGTATTCGCTAGCGAAGCGATGACTTATGTCAAATCGCATACATTTTATTGGCGTTTACGATAATCGCTTGCTACTTGTCTATTAGGGCTGATCAGTATACAACCACCAATAGCGTGTTCCTTTGCGCGCCCATCCCCCCCGCTCAATCCTTGCCTCTCTACCCACTCCACCCATACCTAAAAATGTTACACTCCACACTCCATTCTCTTTCTATTTTAACATATTTTCCATCGATTTGCCCTACCAAAGAGATACAAAAATGTAATGCACTGCGCATTATCTTTTCACTTTTACATTACCATCTCTATATATTATATCTGTTTCATTCGCTCAGTGATCACGTTTTCACAGAAACGCGATAACAATATTTTAAATCTCACTGGAATGAAAGAGGCAACTAGCTTTTTATCTTCGTTATTAAATTGAAAACCTTTATACATTGTCAGGTTTATTGAATCTGGGCAAGATGGAGCCGTTCCCGTTCGAGTTCTACGAGCTGCCCGTGTTTATGCTGTTCGGCGTGGTGGGCGGGGCGCTCGGCGCGCTGTGGAACTACATCAACTATAGACTCTCTGTCTTCAGATTAAGGTTGGTTTTGCCTTGACGTGGGCGGGGCGCTCGGTGCGCTGTGGAACTACATCAATAATTATAGACTTTTTATATTTAAATGGAATCAGAACTGTAACAAGCGACTGGCGAGCGGATTTAGGACGGAGAGGACGCGCAGCGTATTATACATCGGGGACACGTCGCGGCTTCGCACCGAAGACATCGCGGGCACGCGGCGGATACGTAACGTTTTTATCGCGTTTACTAGTTGCGTGTTCGCCATGTATTTGCAGTGAATTCGGGGCGGGTTCGTTGCCCCTCCGCGACGTATTCGTTGCGTGCTCGTCCCGCCCCGAAGCCGCTCGCTATCCGCTGGCATGATAAGCCCCGGCCGGCAGCACTCAGACATTTAATGCTTATTTAACTATAATTTTATGAATATATTTTTATACGTAGATACGTGCGATCACGCTGGCTGCGCGTGGCGGAGGCGTGTCTAGTGGCGGGCGCGAGCGCGACGTGCGGCTTCCTCATGATGTTCCTGCTCAACGACTGCCGCCCGCTCGGCGAGGACCCCACCAAAGTGCCGCTGCAGGTGAGATGTAATAATGAATCTATTATTTGCACTTAAAACATAAAAATAGTACATACATACAAAGTGCCAAAAAAGTCATGAAAAAATATAAATTATTATTAAAATGTGCAAAATGGCGGCCATAACGCTTAAGAGCGCGTTCAGAGATGCGGATGCAGCGCGCGTCACTTGTTTTAACAAACGCCATAACGTACTCGCAGAAACGCGTACGTCTGATCCCACTCTAAGAGCCAGTCCACACGGCGCGTTACGTCAGCGTTGCGTCGACGCAGCGCTGCCGTTTGACGCATAGCCGGCCACACGGGCGCTGCGTCATCGCAGCGTTGTTACGAAGCAGTATTACCTAACGTCAACAGCCCCCCCCCCCCAGCCACTGGCTTCGTCTTGGGGGCTGCTGTCCGTCATGTGTGTGTTGCGGTTATGGAGGACGCCTATGAATCATCTCTGATAGTATTTTGTATTGGTTAGCCTCAAAAACTATATGCTTACAGCTATACTGCGCTGACGGGGAGTACAACGCTTTAGCCGCTCTCTGGTTCCAAACCCCTGAAGCATCAGTACGCTCACTCCTCCACGACCCATTAGGCAGCTACCGGCCCACATCCCTGCTGGTGTTCGTGCTAGCCTACTTCCTCCTCTCCACGTGGACCTTCGGCCTGGCCGTCTCCAGCGGCCTGTTCATCCCCAACCTGCTGACTGGAGCCGCCTGGGGACGACTCCTCGCGATACTGATACAGTACACCCTGCCGTCTAATGTGAGTGAATTTATATGATCGTTAAATGTGTTTAGTAACCGCTCATCTCGAGAACTGCTGCACTGATTTCGCAATTTTTTTCCTCGGCGGGGTACGAACCCGCAGCCTGCGGCTACTCGCACGACTACTGAGCCACAGCGTCTGGCAAACGTTGTTTTGCCATATAAATATAAAGTGAGACAATAGTTTCAGTCGTTTTTCGTCACGCTGATCTCAGATATACTTTGATAGGCGCGATTCACGCGGTGACAAATGACAATTTTGACGTTTGAACTTTCTAAAAATCTATTTATAAAGTATAAACCTCAAAATATTGACATAACAACAATTGTGTTTTAAAAAATTCAAACGTCAAAACTGTGACCACAAGCAATGAAGTTAATGTTTATAGTCTGTCAAGAAAGTGAAAAAATTAAAAAGTGGCAACATCGTTGTGTCATCCCTTTTTTCTTAGATTGGTTTGAAAGGGATGACACTACGATGTTGCCACTTTTTAATTTCTTCACTTTCTTGAGAGACTATAGTTAAATAATAAGGATGCTAATATTTATCACCTTTTTTTCACAGAGTATAAACCCGGCCAAGTACGCGTTAATTGGAGCCGCGGCTCAACTCGGCGGCGTCGTACGAATGACGATATCGCTCGCAGTTATCATTATAGAGACAACGGGACAGATCTCTAATGCGCTACCCATCATTGTCACCCTCGTCGTCGCGAAGTGGACCGGGGATTTCTTCAATGAGGTACGACACAGACACATCTCGCATGTACCATTGAAGCTACTTCATTTGGTCGCGTTAAGGGTCAATTTATACTAGCGCAGAGTCGAAGCGAATCGAAGCGCGTCGAAGCGTCAAATTCACCAGCGGGGCTAAAATGGTCGCATTTAGCAATTCCTCTCAATCAATTCAGCAAATGAATTGTCAAAACTGTCAAACTGACAAATGTCAAATTAGTACGAATTACTACAGACCGACAAGGCTTTTTATGAGTTATGAACGTGAGCGGGAACGCTTCACTTAAGCAGAACTGTCATAAAATGACGTTTTTGTATGATGGCAGCATTAGTTCCTTTTTTCGCCACGTTCATATAAAGCCTTGTCAATCTGTAGACATGAATTGCAAGCAGAGTGACCATTTTGCAATTTTAAGAAAGTGAATCATGTTACGATTCATATAATGATTCTACAAAGCGACCATTTTAGCCCCACAGGTCGAACGAGTGCGCGCGAATTCGCCAGAATGCCTACAGTGATGACGCGTAGATTCGCTTGTAGGCGCATGGATGCGCGAGAATGCGCGCGCACCAAAAAGCGTTGGTCAAGCGAATTTGCACGAGTGCACGCCAATGCGCGCGCCTTTTTAAATTCTCAGAATTATTTTTGCGTTAATGGTTTGGAGTTAAGGTTGAATTTGGTATGTTCAGTTTTGATAATTCGCTTCGATGCGCTTCGACTCTGCGCTAGTACAAATTGACCCTAAGTCAAACCCATCCGACCGATCACAGCTAAGATTCATAAACCGACCAAATGACGTAGGTCCGTCAACTGACTAAAATTACTCCTGCGTAACTGGCCTGGTTTCAATGAAACCGGCCACCGTCACCGAAACCGGTACGGGAGTTATTGTTATTTATGTGTACACTAGCGACCCGCCCCGGCTTCGCACGGGTATAAAATATATTAAAGCCTATGTGACTCACTGAAGAAATGATACAATCGATTCAGTAGTTTTTAATTATATTCATTACTACCCGTGGCCCATATTGGTCGGTACCGCCGCAAAAGCTACGTCCCGTAATTTTTTAATCTTTAATATTTTCTAAAATATTTATTTAAATCATATTCTGTACAGGACAATATAGATCTACTATTTAATGAATGTTATTATACTTATAAACCTTCCTCTTGAATCACTCTATCTATTAAAGAAAACCGCATTAAAAATCCGTTGCGTAGTTTTGAAGATCAAAGGGACATGAGGGAAAAAAGCGACTTTGTTTTATAATATGTAGTGATGACACTAATAAGTGTATGTGTGTCAGGGTATCTACGACATCCACATCCAGCTGGCGGGCGTGCCGCTGTTGGGGTGGGAGGCGCCGCCGCTAGCGCACACCGTCTACGCCTCACAGGTACTGTCTAAAGGTACAAGTTGGAAGCCGACCACATGTCGTCGCGACACGTCATTTCTATGTATTTTTAGCTTGCTAGCTTCATGTCGCTAGCTGCGCAGGGCATTTCATAGAAATACATACAAACCAGTAGTGTCGCGACGACACGTCGTCTGCGGTTGCTTAATGTCGTCCGCTGCCAACCGGCACCTTTACTTACACATTGAAAACACCTTAAGAGGGCAACCTATGCCAGAAAAAAAATCGGTTTTCACCCGCGCACTTCATACCCCCCGCACTCGCCCAACGCATTCAAAATGTCACCACGGCTATAAATTTGTGTAATTATTCTCGTAACCACTTTTTGTACGAACGTAGTATAACCAAATATATCAGATAAAATTTTGAGAAGTTCGAGTCACATTTTCCACCTGTACTTTGAGAATAAAATTAATACTTTTTAGTTTTTGCCTTATACACTAGTAATACTTTATGTTATGTTTATTTATCGAAATCGAATAGGCTCTGACACTACTGGGTCGATTCTGCTGTAGTTGTTACAAAAATATTATAACTTTACTAGCTGTCCCGGCAAACGTTTCTTTGCGATATAAAGTATTTCGCCCGTATTATTTTATTGCAGGGACTAAATAAGTATGTTACCATGGCAACGTACATCGCTATCCCGTCGCACAAACAATGGTCGCCGTCAGTCTCGAGTTGTAACAATTTACTATTATTTATTCAACAAATGCACTTATCAATATAATAAGTACCCAGTAGCCGATTCTCAGACCCACTGAATATGCATATTATAAAATTTGGTTAAAATTAGCAAAGTGTTATTAGGAAGCAGTCTTAACGTCAACACCCCCTCCTGCTGGGGGCTGCTGTCCGTCATGTGTGCGTTGCGACGACGCAGCGCGCCGTGTGGACCGGCTCTTAGTATGCTTGTGTATAATTTTGTGACAATTAATAGTTATTATTATTTTTATAAAGGTGATGTCACACCCCGCCGTGATTCTGCGTACGGTGGAGAGGGTTGGCGACCTGGTGACTATACTCCAGATGTTCACACACAACGGCTTCCCCGTCGTCGACCCGACGTCCGAGGATGATGAAGTAAGTTAAACATCTCATCATTTTTAACCTGGCCCCGCCAAAAAGAGAGGTGTTATAACTTTATAAGTTTGTTTGCGTGCGTAAAACTAATTAATCGAAACGACTGGGCCGATTGTGATCAAGTTTTTTTTGTTTTAAAAATTACCATGTCGAGGGTTTTCTTTAGCAATAGTTAATCATCTTCAGCCCGCTCAGTGCTGAAAAATTTGCGTTTATCTAGTTTATGAACTTTTGTAAGTACATACGATCAGGAAGTTGATTCATAGGCAGATGGCGGACCTACGTAATTAGGTCGCGGTCGTCAAACTCAGCCGACAGATCACGAGTTGCATTGAACCATAAAGTTAATATACCTAGCGGAATAGAGAAACAAAGGCCTGAGCAAAAGAGATGTCACTATCAGTAACACTACGTGGTAAAAAGAGACGTGTGATACAAAGGCCGCCAATTCAAACTATTTCTGTTTTTGTAACATGTGTAAATTGATCTATTTTGTTTGTTTGAATAAAGAGTTTTTTATTTATTTATTATACATGACAGCAGCACTCTTTTTTTGACGTACAGTCGGCACGTGCCACACGTTGACAATTTAATCTCATAGAAATCATGTTCAATCATGCTTGTATAAGTGTATACGTACACATATTTTTACACACAGATGAAACCAATTTCGGTTTCGTTTGACAGCTCGAGATTGTTGCTCTATTCCACTAGGTATATTAACTTTATGCATTGAACTTACATAATCCGACTAAATGACGTATCACGTATAGCCTGTCAAGAAAGTCACGACAGGCGGGAAAATTTTCTAAACGTTTTTCACGCTTAAAAGGTGTATTTTTTTCTTTGTATTTTCATAGATAACGCTCATTACATTTTAAATATTGTCACCTTTCACATTTGTATCTCGAATTAATAAAGTTCTCATATTTTCTATTTCATTTAAAAATTTTCCCACCTTTCATCACTTTCTTGACAGACTATAGGTCCGTCAACACTCAACTGCCTATGAATCAATTTCTTCGACGGGACAATTATTATCTCATGAGGCCGTCCATTAATTATGTGATGTTTTTGGGTATTTTTTTTACTGATTACTTTTATATTAGGAGTAGTTTTTTTTTCATTTAACATTATCATAATGAGAATTGCTTTTCAGTCCGAAGTGCCAAAGTACAAACGCCTCCGAGGATTAATACTACGCTCCCAGCTGATAGTTCTGCTACAGAACAAAGTGTTCAACGAGAACCCCAACATCGACTGGTCTGATGTAAACATCAACATGTTTAGAAAGGAGTACCCCAGGTATCCGGATGTCATGGAAGTGTTTAAAGATGTAAGTGGGTGAAGTGGGTAACTATTTAAAAATGTTTCTTGTGCATCCTCCATGCCTTTAAGACCGGGAAAATGGATGGAAATCAAAGAAGTGTGGATTTTTGGTATAGCCAGATAATAAAGTATGTAAGTTACAGTCTGTCAAGAAAGTGAAGAAATTAAAAAGTGGCAACATCGTAGTGTCATCCCTTTTTTCTTCGATTGATTTGAAAGGGATGACACTACGATGTTGCCACTTTTTGATTTCTTCACTTTCTTGACAGACTGTACAAGATATTTTATCTTAAGGCTAAAATAATGTATTTCAAAAGCATGACTTAACAATATTGCCATTGGCACAAGAGTGCCTACTCTTACATATGAATAATTAATTATCGTTATATACGTCTGCGCATTTTTCATAAAAAGGAGTCAAAAGTTTTTTTTTCACGTATTATTAGGTATAGATTTAAGTCTAGGTATGGAATTAAAATAAAAACTAGAGGACGGAGCGCCCCGAAGACTTGCAGTGACGCACCCAATGGCCAATTCAAATATTAGGCCTGGAGATACTGACACAAAATTCTTGGTCATTTGTACCAGTATGGCGGTTTTACAGGGGTATAATTACGTAAAGGCAAAAAGGAAAATGATGGTCATAGCGCTCGCACTGGCAGCCCAAACGCGTGGGCGTTAATCGAACGTGTCGGATAAATAACGAGTGTCGAACGATTTGTTCCACAGAAATGCTTGTATTTTCAGATAGTCGAAAAAAAATAAGTAGGCGAAAGCGTAATGCCATACTTGTCGGGTGCGGCTTACAGCCCGCCATACCGATGCGAATACGTTAATTTTAATAAAAAAATTGAACCATTTGTACCAGGCTAATTTTTGCATAGCTAATCATCGTCGAGTAGCCATTCACGAAAATCACCTTGTCATACTTTTCCGACAGGTCCCAATGGCCGCCATACCACTGCAAAGGTTAATTTTTTTTCGCCAAACGATTTGTACCATTATGGCATTTAAATTTTTGGAAAGTATTTGACAAAATTTTTCCCATACTTCTAGTAGGGGGAAAAAGTGCTGTCATACTTGAAATACTTATTTATTTGCCATGTTTCAAAAATACGACTATAAAATACGTAAAATCATTTTTTACATCATGGCATCATTGTAGTCTCGTCATTTGGCAATGAGGGATTTTCATTTATATTTTTTTAGACATTATATTATGGGAACAACATCCTAGAGTCATTTTACCCACAACACATTAATACACGAGAACAATAATTATAATTGCC
Source organism: Aricia agestis (assembly GCF_905147365.1). Lineage (NCBI taxonomy): Eukaryota > Metazoa > Arthropoda > Insecta > Lepidoptera > Lycaenidae > Aricia > Aricia agestis. The sequence continues at coordinate 11,474,053 of NC_056417.1, forward strand.
TAATATTGCATCCGGCCCTTTGAATACCACTGTCTAATGAGTTATAGTCTCAAGTCTGGCTATATTTTAGCTGGACGAGAGTTAAACCCAGTGTTAAAATATGTATGAAAAATTATTCATATTTGACGCGGACGAAGTCGTGGTTATTGAGAAATATATACCAACAGATTAATATACCCTTTCTACGCCTGTTTATTGAGGATAGCTTCATAAAGTAACGTTAATTACTATTGATATTGTGAACATAAGGTGCAAAAATAAATATACTAAAATAATCGTAGCTCAGCTCCGATATTACTTAGAACAATTTTTATTACCAATATATGTTTCTCTAATGTAGTGCTACAAAATAGTTATGGTTTTATCCGTGGCCGCTGGAAAAAAAATGACGCCACAGGTCCATACAAAGTTACCCAATGCCCTTTATCTCTCGAGTCTCGACGTATGCATGTTAGCGAAAAAGAGATATATATCGATATCGACAATATCACTACGCTCGAGAGTGAGATATCCACGAGATATCTCGTTACAGGGAACTGTTAAAAAAAGTTTCAGGGTGGTACAAATCGTTTGGCGAAAAAAAAATACAGCTTTGCAGTGGTATAGCAGCCATTGGGACCTGTCGGACAAGTATGGCAAGGTGATTTTCGTGAATGGCTACTCGACGATGATTAGCTATGCAAAAATTTGCCTGGTACAAATGGTTCAATTTTTTTATTAAAATTAACGTATTCACGTCGGTATGGCCAGCTGTAAGCCGCACCCGACAAGTATGGCATTACGCTTTCGGCTACTTATTTTTTTCGACTATCTGATAATACAAGCATTTTTGTGGAACAAATCGTTCGACACTCGTTATTTTTCCGACACGTTCGATTAACGCCCACGCGTTTGGGCTGCCAGTGCGAGCGCTATGACCATCATTTTCCTTTTTGCCTTTACGTAATTATACCACTGTAAAACCGCCATACTGGTACAAATGACCAAGAATTTTGTGTCAGTATCTCCAGGCCTATAAATGTGGTAGGCCGGACACGGCGTGTTGCGCATGACGTGTTTGTGTTTCTTAGGGTTCCGTACCCAAAGGGTAAAAACGGGACCTTATTTAATAAGACTTCGAATTTCGATGTTTGTCCGTTTGTCCGTCAAAAACAAAATAAATTAAATATTTAAGGGGGGCTACCATACATCAAACACAATTTGGGCCTATTTTTGCTCTATAATGTTACGGGACCCTTTGTGCGTGAGTCCAATTCGCACTTGGCTGATTTTTTAAAATCGACTGGACTTGAATTTGTCACTACTTTGTGCGGCGCTCCGTCGTCTAGTTTTTTTTATAAGTCCGTATTAAAGCCGCAATAATAATGCTTCCTATATCCGGTAGATGTCCGGCGCCGATCTGGAGAATACGATCGACCTGCGGCCGTACATGAACCCGTCGCCGTACACGCTGCCACACCGCGCGTCCCTGCCCCGCCTCTTCCGTCTGTTCCGGGCGCTCGGCCTGCGACATCTGCCGATCGTGAACGACGTCAACGAGGTAAGGGATTAGGGGGAGGGATGAAGTATGTTACGTGATTATCATGATTTTTAGATCCTGCGCTGGGAAAATATACGGACTACGGCGTTCATCCATAAAGTACAGCATGACTGGTGAGACATGTTCAATACTCGAGAGGACGTGATATTTGGCTATTACATTAGACGAAAAAAAATAATATAAATAATTAATATCGATTGATCGCTGAGTAAATGTAGCTTAAAGTTAAATAATTATTTACCCACCGCGGACCACGCGCGCGGGAGGGGTTCGCGCGGCCGCATAATAATTTACTAAGTATCCATGATTCATTTATTTAAAGGGAAATTTGGTCAAAAATTAAGTACCTAATTTTATTACATAATTATAATGAGAATCAAGTACCGAGTACTCTCCTTAAGTATTGAACATCTCTCACCAGTCATGCTGTATATGTTTAAATGCAGCGACCACATAGCCTCTAGACGCCTAATGCAAGGCGAATACTTTCAGACAATATGTAAGACTTATAGGTCTTACTTTAGATAATGATAGCGAAATCTGTCTTAGTATCGACCACATCCGTGACCCATGTACATCTCGTGCGTTTCATACAAAATATTTTTTTTACTGTCAAGAATCAATTTATTCAGAGCTCAAATTACACTGGTCTGTATCCATGACGAAAGCATTTGACATAAGTCATAACTCATATCCCTTTCTATCAAACACAAATTAGTAATGCGTATCCTTTCTTCGGTTATCGTCACGCGTCACTAGTGATGTGATACCAACTATCTTTCAGAGGTATATTTTTTTTAATCGAAAATCGAAACAACGCGTGATATGCTCAAGTCATTTTGAGTAGGACTGTTGTTAAACAACTGATTAATGATTATAATTTATAGCAATAAAAATTGTCGACGATTACTGAGCTCTGCAGTAGGTACCAACACTGTTTTTGCCAATTTTAGTAAGAGAAATATGTATAAACCATCCATCTACTAGTACTACTACTATCTACCCATCACAAAGCGTTGTTTTTTGTCGGCGTTGCGAAGTAATCATGAAATCTTATCTTGAAAGCGTAAAGAAAGTAACCAAATAAAGATTTTTAGTCACTAAAACTTCAAGCAGTTTTATTGGCGAACAACTATTTTTAGAAATAAATTTCCATCAATTTCATTGTGACTTAGAAATCATGTGGCGGAATTAGCAAGTCAAATAATCTATACTAATAATAAATATAAAGCTGAAGTGTTTGTTTGTTTGTTTGTTTGAACGCGCTGATCTCAGAAACTACTGGACCGATTTGAATTTTTTTTTCAGTATTAATCAAGGAAAGCTTTATTATATTATATCCTATGTAGCCTATATTATATTATCACGCTAAGACCAATAGGAGCGGAGCACCAATGAAGAATGTTTCAAAATCGGGTGATTTTTCCTATTGTGCTGCGTAAACGATAAAAGTTTCGCAAAAATCATATAATATTACAGAATTTTTGCCCTCTAAAAGTTTAAAAAAAGTATATATATAATTTGTAAAAAAAGTATATTTTTAAATATACTTAGGTAAGTATAGGTACTTTTTTAATATAATCCGAACACGTTTTTGTATATTTTTAGAAGCTTGCCACAATTAAAGTATTTTCTTCATTCTGTACTTTAAAATAAATATGTACTGGTTTTTTTTATTTCTTTTGACAAGCGCTTCTCGTACTTCCCATCACTAGTTCTGATTTATGACATGCCGTGAATTTGAATTGGCCAATCGTAATGCATTTCTTACCTCTCCCCCCGCGTCGCTTACCTCAGCACATTGACAATAATTTGTTAAGAGAAATCAAAACATTGGGCGTCTATTGGGTTATGTGGTCGCTGTTTAAATGTATACAAAAGGAATTACACAAATGCCTTAATAAATTAATGAATGACCTATATTGCATCGACAATTATTGGCAAATCAAAAATTTGCACTGACTTTCGGCACCTTTAGCTTAATTCCTTTGTATGAGATTGTATGCGCTGAGCCGCAGTACGCGGCAGGGACGTCACTACTATGGAACGTGAAATGTCGCGTCGCTCTACTGCAGTTTTGTTAGGACTTATGCCTTTGCAGTTTCACTCTTATACAAATGAATTATACGAACTCAATAAAAATTATTTTGCCAGGTGGTCGGTATGGTGACGAGGAAAGACATAGCGAGGTACAGAGTGTGGAGACACCACGGATACATGGGAATGCAGGAGTTGCTCATGTGCGCCGATATATAATTCATAATTATTAATCATAATATCATAGTTTATTTTTGTGTTAAAATCATATTATTATCTACTTATATATCTTATATATAAAAATGGATTTTCAAATGTGTTAGTCGCGCTAAAACTCGAAAACGGCTGAACGGATTGGGCTGATTTTAGTCTCAAAATATTCGTAGAAGTCCAGGGATGGTTTTAAAGTGACACGAAGTTCACCGGGACAGCTAGTATATATATAAAAATGGATTTTCAATTGTGTTAGTAACGCTAAAACTCGAAAACGGCTGAACGGATTGGGCTGATTTTAGTCTTAAAATATTTGTAAAAGTCCAGGGAAGGTTTTAAAGTGACACGAAGTTCACCGGGACAGCTAGTTACTTGATATTACTTATTTTTGTGTTAAAATCATATTATTATTACTTGATATTACTTCGTCAATTTTTTCATTGTGAGGTTCTTATGAGTATAATTTTAAATCATTTTATCGAGTAACTATAAGATTATCTTTGTATATTTAGAATTAAGATGTAATCTATATTTTTTACTTCAAATTTAAATCTCATTATGTAAATAAGTACTATAATATTATATTTTTGACATAATAATATTAGTAATAAATCTTTACTGATGGTGTTATATAAATCTGAAGATATTATTGTTGAAAGTCTCAGAAAGTACTGGACTGATTTGTATGTTATTAGTTATTACCTAGTTATTACTTATTATCAGGCACTGACATAGAGTAGACCACAGAAGGACTTAGGCTACTCTTTTTGTGGGAAAATGTATGGTTTCGTTGGAATTCCTCCATGGACGGACGATGTGTCTACTTACTTATAAATATTGTGATATTTAGAGGCTTAATATTTATAAATAAATTGTAAAAATTATATTTGTAGGTTTTTAAAATAAGAAACTAAATACTTATTTAGTAAAATGAAGGTTAAAAAACCTACATCACTCACCAAAGTCCATTTCTTGGTTTTTAGAAAAAATCATACTTATGTTTTTTTTGTTTTGTTTCTATGTTGTATAAACATTCCTTTTGTAATTTTTTTGTTGTATAAAATTGTAGCCTCAATAAAATCTTGATAAAGTGTTATGAATATTCCTGTTTATTAACTTTACTTTCTTTTTAATAGAAATAAAATTTATAACTGTTTTATATAAAAATTTAAAGAGCTAAGTAAAAGGAGTTTTCATTTATAATATTCATTTATTGGAAACATTCAGTCACTTAAGAACTGACTGGTAGTCTTTTATTGCCAGAAACTACTTCCAAGCAGATCACCTAAAACAAAAAAAGGAGAAAATTGATAGTAAAACTGTGAAACTTGGCACAGAACTTCACAGAAATTTTGTTTTTGATGATAACTTTTTGATTTGGTATTGTTACCGCCGCGTTTGGTTTTTACTATAGATATGTTAACTTTATATTGTAAGTTCAGAACCTAACCTTGTAACTAGTAAATGGCCAAGGTTTAGACAAAATGTGTGGAAATCATAAAGAGAAAATAAATTTACTTACTGAATAATAAATAACAATTTAAGGTTTAGTTAAAGTATACGTACCATTTATATGCGTACTTTATATACATTTTTAGGTTTTTATTAGTCAATTGTTTACAAATAGCTCCCATCCTATACCAGCCCAGAGATCAATAAAAAGCATCACGGGCAATATGACTAACAACATAAGTATATAATGTACACTTTCATCCATTTAAATGTTATCTTAAACTTACATTACTATAACTAAATATTTTTAAATTCTAAGTACCGTATCTGTAATTTATAAAATTCAGTAAAACCAATGGGAACATTTTTGAAAGCTGACATCAATGATCAGCTGATCGCTCAAACTGTTAAGTGTTACGTAGTATATGACATTCTCTTTGGCTCAAACACTGACGTTGACATATTTTCCTGCTTCTTCTTCCTTTTTTTTTCTTATTATGGCGCTCGGCTTTTTAACCATGGCCAGTGTCAAGTAAAATATGGCGGGCAAAAAAATCAAATGCTTACAAGATATAAAGTCGTTTTTCCAGATTATTATCAAGTTGAAGGTCTAGTAAAAGTCTAAAAAAGGTAGTCAGTAAAGTCAACGAGTCAAGTCAGTTGTTTTAGTAAAGTGGTAGACCCTTTACTGAAACTTTCGATGGAGTTTTGAAGGGAACACAAAATGGCACGTTTCTTGAAGTTGTATCACTCGCCCACACTTGTGCACGACATCGAATATTTAATGGTTAATATTCTACCAACATTACACATTAAAAACCGAAATAACCCAATTTTAGGAAAATAATACAAAAAACACAACGTCACTCTTTCGTATTCCCGGCCAAAAACTCCCTTCTTCTTCCTCTTGTTGACATTAATAAAGAGAAGAGCCAGATATCGTTGGCCATATCACCATAGCCCATAGAGTAAGGCAAAATTTATATCAGCACTCAGCAGTACAAGCCTCCATTACACAAGTTCTGAACGCTGGACTTATGATACCCACCTGCTTTTTGTGCCTATTTGAAGCGGAATTAGCGCCCCCAATGCGGGGGAAGAGAACTAAATCTGACGTAAAATCGGTGTATAAGCGTCAAAAGCGTGTAATGTTATGTCCTACCTACTAGGACATAACAAAGGACTAAGGAGTCGATCTGCATATTTCATGTACTAAAAGTGTTAATAAAGGTTTTTAGTGGACATTTAATGCTAGATATTGTTGAGTTTTGTGGTTCCGGGAAATAATAAACCATAAGAATGGCCAAAGAATGCCTCAAACACATGCATTTAACATTAAATACGTAAGTTTTGAAAAAACGTTTTTTGAGCTTTTTAATCGGCATTTTTGTAAGCTAAAAAGATAATTTATAAATTTAATAATCCCTTATTCGTGCTATATAAGGCATTAGTGCTAAAAATGTCACATCAATTAATAATTTGGCTACAAAAATCGCATAGCTTTTTACGTGTGTTTACGGATTCTCATTACTTGAACTATAGTTTAACGATATCATGAACATGACTTTCTTTTCTGTATTATAATGTGCTTCAAAATGATCAACAAATAGAAATATTCAAGAAAATAAACGCACATTACTTGTATGAAAATAAACACAAAATGGCCACGCGATGACCGGCTAATTCTATACTATGATACTTTATCTATGAAAATCGCCTATATTTAGGAGTATGCTCTTCGTGAAAATAAGGATGAAAACTGACAACTGAAAGAGTTTTGGCGGGCATGTCACTTTCAAACTTCTTCTACTTTTTATTGTTGGGTTGGTCCCATACATATAGAAAACGGCCTTTTTGCTCGATATCAATAATGGCAATTGGCAACAGGTAGGCACTTCATATTTTCACAAAAGCCTTAAAATAATATTATGTCTACTTCAAGAAATAAAAATTAAGAGGGGCTCCCATACAAAAAAAAATACAATTTTTGGTCTATTTTTGCTCTAGAACGGTACGGAACCCTTCGTGCGCGAGTCCGACTCGCACTTGGCCGATATTATTTTTTCAGCGTGCCGCGCCGACAAATGGTGCCTAGATCGGTGACGTCGTTCTACATAGTAACTTAACTTTGAGTAAAACACATTATTTTATGTAACTTTTTATTTATTCAATACATAAATTAGGTGAAACATTAGTGATTAAGAAACCTTAAACTGAATAATATCAAATATTATCAACAATTAAATATTCTTGCAAAGTCTCAGATGGGGAAATCAGTCCCCAATTGAGATCCTTAGTCATAGAAGTAGCAATATATTAATATTACTAAAAATTACCTAATCCATAAAATGTTACATGCAAAAACTTACAAAGTATTATAATAATGGACACGATTATAACTCATACGCGTGGAACAGGCAAAGTATGGCTTCCTCCGCGTCTTCGAAGTAACGTGGCTTATCAGCTCTTACTATTCCATAATCTGGTTCCAAGGTGGGCAAAGTAATGTTGCGGATGCCATGATTGGAACTCACACTAATACTATCCCTCAATGACATGTTCATAGTATGGGACACGGTCTTGGGATGTTGGGGAGTACAACTAATCCTATTTCTGTGTTTGCTTGCCATTCTTTTCATGCGTAGCACATTGCCTTTAATTGTGACGAGCATCTTATGATTTTCTGGCAAACGCAAAAATTCTGCAAGATCCTGAAAAAAAAACCGATTTAAGCTATTGAGAAGTAACTTTATTAAAAAAATGACTATTTTTATTAATACTAGGTATAGGCCGCACGCACCTTTCAGATCAGTCGGCAAAAATTGAAGGGAAAGGAGGTGTTCAAATCAAATAGGTGGAGTGGGCGGGGCGTGCGCATAGTGACCAGCAGTTGACGTTATTGGCTGGTGACCATTTGTAGATATTTTATACATGGTAAAATTATATAGCTATTAGATCGAACACCTACTTTAACTTTAATTTAAACGATAGACGATAGTAACAGTAGTAACACAAGCCTATATAATAGCACAAAGGTTTTCCACTTAACGAAATAAAAAAAAATACCTTTTTAATTGCGTGATATTTTGTAAACAGCCAAAGGTAAGTAGCCAATATACGGAATAATTCAACTTCGCTGTTACTGAACCTCCACATGAACTTCAATACTGGTTCTATCCTCTCTCTCTGAAAAAAAAAGAAACAAAAAAATTTAAAGCAAACAATAATAATTATAAAAGACGCTTAACGGACCTAACAGTCCAGCCCCAAAGCCACTCGCCAACTGCTATCACACAAGCAGTTGGCGAGCGGCTTTGGGGCTGCACGTCAGCGAATACGTCGCGGACGCACAACGAGACGGCCACGTTCTATGCTTTGTAAACACCGGACACGCGATAAAAACGGTACGTATTCGCCATGAGTCCTCGACAGCAGTGTTCTGTGCTTTGTAAACATGCGTCAAAGACAGTACGTATTCGCCGACGTCTAGGCGACGCCTCTTACGCTTACGGCTCGGGGAAGGGGAAAGGGGCAAGGGTGGACAAAGAAACTTAGGCTTGAGTACTGGGAGACGTAAGCAAGGTGACGACGAGCCGTAAGCGGGGGGACTGCTAGTTGACCACGTGTTGCAACTTGCATCCCGGTTCCAAGCCTGTTCCGAGGCGATGCGATTACGTTACGATTCCGCTTAGTGTGCGTTACAGTAGGGAGTTTCATACAAACAATATTGAACGGCTCGAGGCGATACGGTGCCGATCCCTTTCCGAGTTGTGTGCTGTGACCTTAATATGCCTAAAGACTTTTTTTTAATAACTTCGCAAAATACATAATATACTTACATCGTAAATTTTCGGTCCCGTTATCCTGTACCTGGCTAGGTTAACGAGAATAGAAGCTGCCGACTTCAACATTTCTATACTCGAAATGGATCTGTTCGCCAGGGACATGTATATGTAGACGCGACGGACTATGGACGACGCGTTAGAATTGTACATCATCGGGAATACTTCCGTTAGAAGTTCTAAAATAAAGAGCAAGTTTACAAATTATTTACTCTATTAAACTTACCCAACATTAGCTACAATGATTTTTAATGCTCAAGAAATGGTTAAATTGCCATATAGCTTCAATTTAAAAACTAACCAAATGCAGGCAAAATTGTCTGTTTGCACTGTCTCGCCACTCCACTCCTAAAGCCGGGTCCAGACAAGTGTAACGTGTAATGTAAGATTACGTGTAATATAGCGTCAACAGTGTGGACGGCACACGAACTCATAGCGAATTGTCCAAACGAGCCTTTGTGCTCGCGCGAAAACCGACAGCCGATGGATAAACCCCGAGCGTTACATGTAATGCTCGTAGTGCCGTCCACACGTAGAATTCGTGTTACATTACCCGGCTTAAGGTGTGAGCAATACAATATTACCTAGAGATCTAAACGCCCTTATAACAGTTTCGATATCGGACATATTCCGCAGGACGTCCATGGCTTCCTCGTTGCGGTCTTTGAGGGACTCCTGAGTGGAGCGCAGCGCTCCCTCGCGCCATCGCCGACGCAGGTCCTTCGCACGCCTGTCGTCTGTCGCACGGACTTTGTGCCCGCGGAAAAGTGCCTGTTGAGATTAATATTAAAAAGAGGTGAGTGGAAGAATCGAAAAAGTAACATTTCGTAACATATGGACAATAACTCATTTTTTCTCTTATTATTTTCATAAAACTTACAGTAACTTATCTACTTCATAACCTAGATAATATATCTGACTACACATATAATCCATAGTTTTTCTATTTAAAATAATTTTTACAGCCCTAAAGCATCCATTTCAATAAAACGGGTTTTTTCATGTTACTTATCTTATTCTTCTACTCACGTCTTGAATTATCATAAAGTAATGCTTACTAATATTATAAAGAAGAAAGTGTCTTCTTTATAATATAAGTAGTTATCTGACTTGTTACATTTTTATGCTAAAACCGCTTAACTAATTAAGATGAGTATGGTTATACTAAGGGCCTGTTTCACCACTTACCAGTGCCGGATGGTCTATCTACCACTTATATGACATATAGAGTATGGAGTATCTGTTAGATAACTAGTAGATAAGACTATCCGGCTGTCATAAGTAAGTGGTGGAAGAGGCCCTTAGAATTATAAGAGCGTAAGGGGGCATTCAGATGTGCGCGTTACTGCGCGGGCGGATACAGCGCGCGTCGCGTGTTTTCCCAAACGCTATAACAATTTGAGGTTCTATGCTAAATTACATTAAGCTTATTTTCATCCACAAACCGCGTACACGCAGAAAACGCGCATGTCTGAACGCGCCCTAGGTTAAATATGTAGAATCTTAGATTGAATAAAATATACCTGAATTTTAGTCGCAGCCCAGTTCTGTCTCTTCTCCTCTTTAATTCGTATTAACTCTTCTTTTTTCAGTGTCACCTTTCTTCTCACTAAATACCCTCTGATAGCTGCTTGCAACTTCGTTACTAACGTTTTCTTTTGTAGGAAATCGCATCGCACGTAGCGAGTATGCAGCTTACTGCGCCATAACTTCTGTATGAAAATCACGCGTGCCCGATAATTTTTGTACCAAGATTGTTGTAAATAGCATCTTATATTTTTCTGTATACATATGGCCGCTTCTATTTGTCTCTTTTTCAACCGATCCCTATGCTTCTTCAATCTATAGAGAGCTTGTATAGCTAGAACAGTACTTCGTATGCGTAAGTAACGTTTTCTTTGAATGAAGCATCTTACATGAGCTTGCAGCTTAATAATCGCATGTCTCGTGCTGATATACCTTTCTCTCTCTTGCTTCGCCAACTTGGCATTGCGATAGAATACTTGAATCTCAGTAGCGGCATCACGAATTCTTACGAACTGTTTGCGTAAGAAAAACATTCTGAAATATGATTGAATAAAAATAACCTTGTTTCTGATGTTCAAAAATTCGGAGCGACATTTCCTAGCCTCATTATTAGTTCTGAGTCGTCGTTGTACAGTTATAACAGCGTTGCGTAGCTGCAAATAATTGGAATGAACCATTATATATTCTCTATACTCTCTGTAGCGTCTTTGAATAAGTACTGCGGATTTTCTCATTAATTCGTAGTTGTCTCTCTGCTGTTTGCCTATTCTGTATGCTCTGTAACGCCTTTGAATTGTAACACATGCTATAAGTTTTTGCACATATTCGAATCTACAAGTTCTCATAAGTTTATTTGCTCGGAATCTTTCTTGAAATGTAACGACATTTTTACGTAAAGTAACGTAGGAATTTCTAGCTTTTCTCATAGCAAGCTTAGCTCTATATCTTTGCTGAACAGTTACTATAGCTTGTCTTACTTTTAAATATTCATTTCTTTGTATCATACCTATCCAATAAGCTCTATACCTAGCTTGTATAGTTATACATGCTCTTAAAGTGGTTAAATACTCAGTCCTTCGCCTTTTCATCGTGCACCAAGCCCTGAACTTGTTTTGTATGATTATTGCAGCCGATTTTCGTTCTAGATATAATTTTCGGTCTTTTCTCATGGCTAGCATAGCTCGGTACCTTCTCTGTACTGAGATGGCACTCTGTTTTAGTTTCAAATATGTTGCTCGTTCATTTCTCATCAAGCATAAACTTCGGTACCGCCGCTGTATGCACACCGCTGCCGCCTTTAATTTTACATACTCATATCTCAGTTTTTTAGTTTCTAGATAACATCTAAAGTAGTTTTGAATTGTGATTATTGCATTTCTTGTCTTCGAATAGTTCTCTTTCTGTTGTTTCATTTCTACAAATGATCTATAAAATCTTTGAATGGTCACAGTTGATGATTTCAGTCTTATAAACTCTTGGCGTATTGTTTTCGTCAAAATATAACTTCTGTAATACTTTTGTATACAAATAGTAGCCGTTCTTATCCTAATATATTCTTGTCTTTGTTGTTTCCCTATAATAAAAGCGCGATAATATGTCTGTATTGTTATGCAGGCCTGTTTCTTTTGTACAAAATCTTGTTTGACTTCTTTTCCTTTCTTTACAGATCTCAGCCAGGTTTGAATTTTAATTGCTGCGTCTTTTTGTCTGAGATAAATCTGTCGTTGTTGTATTGCTAACACATTTGCTCTGTAACGTCTTTGTATCATTATACAAGCCGTTTTCAGCATTTGATACCGTTCTAACTCTATACGCACTGCCACCAATGCTCTGTACTTATTTTGAATTAAAATACATGACTTTTTCAACTGTTCATATCTTGCTTTATTATCACGCATTAAAAGTTGGGCTCTGTAGCGTCGTTGTACAACTATCACCGATGATTTCAATTTCATGAACGTTTGCCTGTCACGACGCATTGCAATGATACTGCGATATCTATCTTGAATAACTTTTGTGGATTTTTTCAACTGTACATAATAATTCTTTTGCATTTTACCTAATAAATATGCTCTGAAATAACTCTGAATTTTAATTGCAGATTGGCGTTTTAAAATGTATTCAGATCTAAGAGATTTCTTAAGTAAATACGATTTTATACGTTTCTGTAGTACGATTGTGGCGTTTTTGAGACGCAAGAAGTTTTCTCTATCGCGTTTCATACACTGGTTGGCTCTAACTTTTCTTTGCACCGAAATAATTAGGTCCCTTTGTTTTAGATACTTTCTTCTGTCTCGCCTTCCTCTAAATATTGATTGTATTTTGATTACACTAAGTCTTAGATTAACATAACGATTGCGCTGTATTCTCATTTCCAATTTCGCCTTATAAATTTCATCTACAGTTTTTACAGCTTCCTTTAATCTCAAATAGGACCTTCGCTGTAACACCATTCTTACAAAACTCTGAATTATGATTACACGTTTTCTGACCTCCGAAAATTGTTTCATCTCTTTGCGCATCAAAAGTTTGTTTTTATACATCTTTTGGACGAATACTATAGATTTCTGCGCGTGCAGATATTGCCTTCTCATTAGAAAGCATCGCACTACGCTCTGTATTAGGATGACCTTTCTAACTATTTGCTTATACTGTTTAACGCAAAGCCATCGTCTCACGTACGACTGTAGAACCACAGCGGACTTTTGTCGAAGTTGCTCCCTTTGCTGCTTCAACATACACAGCGTTGCTTTCGCTTCTCTGATCATCTTCACTCTTTTATACCAATCGCATATTTTCCAAACGCTCAATTTGGCTAATCGTAGCTTATTGCGACACAGCCACATGCGGCAGTATTTCTGTATGATCACTGTGGCAGTGGTGATCTGGGCCATTTTGTGCTCAACCATTTTATTGTACTGAATTCGTCTCCACCAATCTTGGATGAGAGCAGCCGCTGCATTTCGCTGCGCTAGAATTCTTTCCTCCTCCCTGCGTTTCTCCATTATAACTTCGAATTTTTTCCTCCACCACGTTTGAATAACGTTCGCCGCTTTTTCAAACAGCGGCGCACGGAAGACATGAATAATCTGCCAGAGAAGTGACAGCGTTTTTTCTCTATGACCGTCGGCGATATCCGTAGAAGTTATATCTCCGACGATAGTGAAATTTGATTCTTTCAACGCATTCAAAGCGACGTGTACGTTGTGAATTTTCTGGAGCCTCGATATGGCGGGGGTTCTCAACTGATTCATCAAGCTGTGCTTCATGAGAATTATTTCCATTACTTTCGTCAAACGGACCCCGTCCCTGATATCGACCGCTAAGTTATGCACGGCGAATTTGTATTCATCTAAATAGGACTGCTTGTGGCTGACTACGTAGCCGAGCGGACGAAGGTGCTTGGTTATATCTCCGATACCGGCTATGAGTTCCCTTGTGAAGCGAATTATAATCTCTCTGCTCTCCTTGCAGATAGCGTTGCGGCAGAACAGACACGGATCGTGCGATATCAGCTTCTTCTGTTTAGCCTGATCCAAGAAGAATACGAGCATGAAGAACTTCTTGAGAGTAAACTTTTTTATTGCCTCCATATACGCCGGAAGCAGCATATTGGGTGCCGAGCTTTTCGAATGCTTATTCTTCAGGTGAGGATTCTTGAACATTCTCTGAATAATGAATACTGTCAGACCTTCTATATCGCTGTTCGATTTGAGAGGTAAAACGATGCCGTAAATAGCTTCCAATCCTATTCTTAGCCACAGTGGATTGTAGGAGAGTAGAATTTCCATTATAACCTTCTGGAGACCGATATCCAAATGTAGATTCCTGTCATTGCGTATAGCTATCAACTTCTTCTCAATTTGGGCGTTCAGCTTTAGAAAGACTTGGGAAACATCGGGACTCAGCAAGAGATTTCTTGCTGATCTGCGCAAGCTTTCCAATCTGTAACTGTTATGGTAGGCGCTGCACACTTGTTCTTTTGTAGGAGCGAGGGGTATCTCCTTGTTTCTATTTTCGATCCACGCTTTGCCAACGTCGAATTTGTACTCGACGTTGCTGTCTAAATCTGCGGGTGGGGTCAAAATATAATTCAGCCATCTTTTGAATTCGGTTTCGAATTTTTCGACCGCTTCCTCGTCGTAAAAGTACGTGGAGGATAGGAAGGGATCCACGGTGAAAGACTGCGCGTAAACACTTCCGTACTGATTAAAAGATGTATTCTGTACTATTTTGCTCTTATCGAAGGTACGATTTCCCTTCTCGTGCATAGAATCTCTACTTTTAATGCTGTTCCTTGGTTTATCCTTTTTAGTTACAGGCGCGGGTACCTTCCACAGGTTTGTCTCTACTCTTTTACTCTTCTTTGACCATGTCGACTGCCTATTAGCGATGGAAGTGTTGATTTGGTCTAGAGGTTTGTCGAAGGTTCTGTTGATTGTAAAAGTAGTCTGTTTATCGGATTTATCGAAGTTGTATGTGTCTGGGTATTGCGTGCTTTCCTCAGGTATCGACTGCAAAGGCGGCGTCACTGACCGGGGCGGAGAAGAGACGGCTCTAAAGTCATTGGACCATACACTGTTTTCTGGCACTTGTAAATGCTGTCTCGCGTTTTCTCTCTGGTGCATCTGCTGCATGTTCTCTTTAAAAAGAGCTTGGCGACACATCTTGGAGTTGTCTCTGCTCAGAAGCGGTTGCTTCTGCTCAGGCAACTGATTGCGATATTGGTCTAGAGGGGTGTACGGTGAATCCTTAGTAAACGTGTCGGTGTTGAGTTTGACATCGTCGATAAAATCGTGAGTTTCGTTGTTAATTTTAGGGAACATTTTGCGTTCAGTAGAAAATCTTTGCGGCAAGAATGATAGTTCACTTATTCGGGAAAAGTCTGTGTTGATAGAAAAATTTGGACTGTTTAATTCTTTTGGTGAAGATGTGTTCGGTATCTTCTTATTCTGCAAAACTGGCGTCTCCGCGTATTGGTTGTCGACTAGTTTATCACAGTTATTCACTGACAGCCACGTTTGAGGATTCTGAGTGGATGTTATACATATTATGGAATGTGTTTCATTTTCTTTATTTCTACCTTTTATGTCAAGACTGTCGTCGAATTCGCTATCGGAATTCATACTCAAGACGATTTTTGGGCCCTTCTCTAATTTTTCATTTTTAGACTGTAGAGTTTTAAGAGGAGTAAAGGATAGGTTATCAAATATATCCATTGGATCAGTTGTTTGTTTGTTAGACGGTTTCAGCACATTCCTAGATTCCATGCCATTGTTTCTGTTATTCTCGGTTTGAGTTGTGCTATATGATTTATCATAGGTGTCATAGAGATTTTCATTATTTTTGTATAGATGACGATTTGAGAATACTTCAGATGTGTTGAAATTGAGATCTGCACTGGATGGAGAGTCAAAAGGACAATGTCTTCTGTTGGAATTCATAAACTGATCATACTGCATTGACAAATTTTCCTTGTTACTGGATTTAAAAACTTCATACTGTTTTGTCTGCACAACATTTACTGTTTTAAGTTTTGTAGTGTTGTAAATAATTTCAGATTTTTTTCTAATTATAGCTACAGGAGATTTTTTTGATGACTTCTTTTTGATTTTTCCTGGAGAGACTTTAAGTTTTGGTTGACCATTTTTTCTTTTAACATTCTGAAAATGAGTGTATTTGTGTGAGAAAACATGTTATGAAGAAAATTATTAACTTAACAAACTAAAAACAACAGGTTTTTAGAATACATTGACACTTGTCTAGAAATTCCTGTCCCCTTATACATATATGTATATAGAAGCAATCATAGTTTACTTTTTTATAGTGAAGTAATTTAAATTAACATTTAAAACATATAACAATTAAAAAATTAACAGTAAAATATTACCAGCACAGCTTTCAAGACAATTATCACATCATATCTGCCCCTATTTTCATTTGTAAACCTCAAGGTTTCACGCAGAGCTGTTGGCTGGTTTGGAGTCCATATCATTGTCAAGCAGTAGCAAGTCTCCGGCTCCACCACCAGCCATTCTCCAAGGAGATCAATAACCAGACCAGGTGGCAGAGATTTGCCAAGTGTTATCTAAAAAAATAAAAATTGAATGATCATGAATTATTTTAAAGAAATTTTTTTTGTATTATGCTTGTATCTGATTTCAATTTATATAAAATATGATACAACAATAATTAATAAAATAGTTATCACATAACTTTTCTATGATTTTTAGGGTTCTGTACCCAAAGGGTAAAAATTTAGGGACCCTATTACTAAGACTTTGATGTCTGTACTCTGTCTGTATGTCTCCAGGCTGTAACTCAAGAACCGCTATAGCTAGACTTCTGAAATTTTCACAGATTGTGTTACATATCTGTTGCCGCTATTACAACAAATACTAAAAACAAAATAAATTAAACATTAACCCACACAACAAACGTGTTTTTTTTATAATTTTTGCTCAATATCAATAACGGCAACACAGGCGCTTGAAATATTCACGAAATACTCAGTTGTATTTGTACTTTAATCATTTTTAATAAAATTTAAATAAATTAAATAATTAAGAGGGGGTCCCATACAAAAGACACAATTTTCAGCCTATTTTTGCTCTATTGTGGTACGGATCCCTTCGTGCGCGAGTCCAACTTGCACTTGGCCGATTTTATTTTAATTTGTAAATATTTACATATTTTTATATTAAGGTTCTATGATATTTTGTTCTATTAAAATTAATGCAATTACATAAATGTTTGCAGATTTTCAAGTGTCTAAATTTTAGCCCAGTTACCATACATCAGCCATGAAAATGACTATTTATAAACAGTCTCAGATTATTATTATTATGTTGTGACCTATAAGATGCAGAAATTAGCCATACACTACTGAAAATTCACAGTTATGTTCTTGATGCTCTTGCATCATCTAAACTGGATTCTGATGCACCTTGACAATAACTTCAATTTTTCTGACCACAGTTTAAGACCTATACATAATAATATCCTTTTTGTGGCCATAGATTCCTAATAAAATGAGAAACATAATATTGAGGTACTAATCATACAAACACTAAACAATGCTTCATATTCTGCCCACAGCGGCCTCATAACATTCCACAACTTATTTACCTGCTGGGTCTGTTTCGTTGGGTTGTATATTTCTAGTTCCCTCTGGCATGATGTTCCTATAAGAACGTTATCGAACACAACTTGGGGAGGCCGAGAAAATGGGGCCAGTATAAGTCGTGGACATTCTTCTTTTGGAGAGGCATTTTGAACGACTTCCTTTTTCCTAGCCCTTTTTAAGTGTTCAGGCGTATTCTCAATCTACAAACAATGAACGTATTAATTAATTTCTTAACGATTATGACTGTATAAAATATAAAAAATAAAAGATTTATGAATACATACCTCAAAATACATTTTCACTGTATGTGTATGTACATCAATGTAATATTATTACAAAACTAAAACAATCCATGTATTGTGATCCACAATAAACATTTATTTTTCATCTCAATTTTACGAAACAAACGTACGATCCAAAACAATTTTGCTTTTGAATTCGAAAAATTCAGTCCGTCCAAATTTCAACCGTCATTTGTTTTTTTTTAATGGCGAAGGCATAGAGAAAAAGTATATGTCTGTCAAGAAATTAAAGAAATTAAAAAGTGGCAACATCGTAGTGTCATCCCTTTCAAATCAATCTAGAAAAACCAGCCAAGTGCGAGTTGGACTCGCCCATGAAGGGTTCCGCAGCAGCAATAAGGTTTATTTTTATGAAATTAAAAGGGTTTTGATTTATTTTTATGTTTCAGTAGATTTAATGAAAGTTTATTTAACCATTTATGACGTATAAAAAAAACTACTTGATAAATTTCGTTCAAACGAATTTTCGTTGGTAGTTTTTATAGTAATGTACATCATATATTTTTTTTAGACTTATCATACTTAAGAAGTTAGAGGGAGGGACACACATTTTACCACTTTGGAAGAGTCTCTCTCAAAACTATTCAAGTTAGAAAAAAATGGTAATAAAAACTTTAATATATTTTTTAAAGACCTATTCATAGATACCCCACACGCATAGGTTTGATGAAAGAAAATGTTTTTTGTTGGTTTAAGATTTACCATTTATGACGTATAAAAAAAACTACTTGCTAGATCTCGTTCAAACCAATTTTCGTTGCTAGTTTTTAAAGCAATGTACATCATATATTTTTTTAGAATTATCATATACTTTTGAAGTTAGAGAGGGGGGACACACATTTTACCACTTTGGAAGAGTCTCTCTCGCAAACTATTCAGGTTAGAAAAAAATTATATTATTAGAAACCTCAATATGATTTTCGAAGACCTTTCCATAGATATCCCACACGTATAGATTAGATAAAAAAATATTTTTTTGTTTCAGTTGTACCCATGGGTACAAGTTACAACTGAAACAAAAAAGATATTTTGTAAAGCCCTTATTCCACTTATCCTAGCAAGGAAGTCCTAGCTAGGATCCTAAAATATTTAGTCAAGTGGAATAACATTTAGAAAGCTAGGATCCTAGCTATGATCCTAAATCGGAAAAAAATGTGGCTCCTGAACACGGAATATATAACAATACAGGAAAGGGCATATGGGCGTGGCCCGCGTGCCATAGTTATGTCCAGCTGGACATAACTTAACTCGCACGCAAAAGGAAATTCGTGAGTACGGATTTAAACCTTTCGTTAGTCGACGTAAGGTGTAAAATTGCGTACAACTTCAAGTCTTATCATATTTAGCTATCAAGCGCCATCTAGCGTTGAATAACTGAACTCGGTAGTCAGAGCCGGTATTGCTAAATTTAAATTCTTCTTTATTTCAAAAGGGTTAGGTTTGTTTTTACGACATTATATTTAAAAAAGAAATATCTTTGTGACTGGTTATTTCTTTTGTGTGCGTAAACTGTTACTGTGTGAGTTTGGCGACAGCAGTTTCAATGAAACTTACTTGCTATGCCCCTTCCTTTAGTGTTATATATTCCGTGCTCCAGAATGACTAAATCAGTGTTGCCAGATGGAATTTCTTAAGTCTGCACTCTGCTGGTTCCAAGTAGTTCAGAAAGTTCATAATTCATAATTTTACGTAGAGCAAAAATTCTTTCAACCATCTTTTTCACCTTTTATTTATTTTTATTTTCATTGAGCCAACAGCTAAGCCTATTAGAAGACCAATTTTTTGTTGCTTTGATAGAACTGGAGCCATTAAGAAGACGTCTGACCAAAATTACAACTGATTTAGTCACTAAATTAGGACAAGTGGAATAAGAAGCGAACTAATTAGTCTCCTGCGTAGGATCCTAGCTAGGACTTCTAAATAGGACAAGTGGAATAAGCGCTTAATGTAAAATAGAATCCTACCGATATTTCTTTTTCTCAAAAATTTCTTGCAAGTTTCACGTCATCTTCAAAAAAAAAAGTTGACAGTTTTGTATGCTGTTGGTCGATTGTCATCTGTCAGCTGTCAATGCTTGTCGCAAATCTCATTCCTTCAAACACGTCAAATTTCAATAAAAATCGCTTTTGATTTTTCGCTGGTTCCTCTGGCTCACTCTTTCTTTTTATTACCATCTGCAGACCAACTTCTCGGTAGGTTATCATTAATCTTAAATAATTGGAGCACAAACGATGCCCTTTATACGTTTTATGTGAATATTTCCTGGGTACTTTACAGGGTACTCCAGAAATCATGGCTGAATCTCAGGCAAACGATAATAACACTTGCGTAGTGTGTTTCAAGAACGTCTTGTACTATTCTGTTGGTGAATGCGACCACCCCGTTTGCTTCGAGTGTTCCACTCGCATGAGAGTGCTGTGTCTACAGAATGAGTGTCCTATTTGTCGCCAGGATTTGTCAAGGGTAGGTACAATATCAGAGGTTTAATATAAAAAAATAACTGCAGATAGTAGTGGCATAGGCAACTTCTCATAGAGATAAATTAACTATATTAAAAGTTTAGAATACAAATATTTATCAACAAAGTAAATTGTTATTTACATTCCTTATATTTACATTAATAAATTCTAATTTTTTATTGCATCTTGTTGTGTAATGTTAAAACTTGGAAAGGTCTGACCTTATTGTATTTAAATCATGTTACAGGTTGTGTTTACGGACACTGTACAACCCTATAAGGAGTTGTGTAAGAAGGTTTTCGCTGATCGACTATTCGAGCGGCAGTTTAAAATAGGATTCTGCAGCGAAGATATAAAACATGCTTATGATCGCTTATTGGAAAATCAATGCTGCTTATGTGATAAAATTCCTTTTCGTACATTTACTATGCTAGCTGATCATATGAGGAAAGTTCATGAAAGATACTACTGTGACCTGTGCGTCAAACACCTAAAGGTAATATAAGTCTACATGTTTGGCAGAATTTCCCAAATTATAGCTTCATTAAAAGGACCATGGTTTCCTCTAATCAAAGAAAAATTGTCACCTCTATCTCTTCTTAAATAATTATGATTGTCCATAGATATTATACTTTTGTTTTGTCCTTGTCTAATGTTTTAGCAAAATAGCTGAACAGACAGTCAAAAAACATAGTACCATCGAGGAAATTGATTCCTAGGCAGTTGATAGACCTACGTTGTTTGGTCGGCTTATGTCAATTCAATGTTAGCTGTAATCGGTCTGATGAGTTTGACTTAACGCATCCAAATTACTTAGGTCCACCATTTGCATAGGAATCAACTTCTCTGATAGTACTTTAAACTATAATTTAAATACATAAAGAGTGTGTGTACAGAATTCGCTTACAACTATTTTTTAAGGGATATAATATACCTTACAATACTTATTATTATTTTATTTTATTAGAAGCTTCAACTGTTTATGAATATAATTGAAAGCAGTTAAGGCTAACTAGACATAGTTTATATTAAATCTCCTAGGCTGTGCTCTTACTTTTTGTTATAACTTATAATGTAGGTCAGGTTTTCCCAAACTTATTTTGTCTGCTGCCCACTTTGAGAACTAATTATGTTTCAGCGCCCCCATTGTCTCAATTTTAAAATGCATCCAGATGAAATAAATCACCCAACAATCCCCATTTTTTTCTGGGTCCCACACCACCCTCTACACCTTCAGTGCCCACAAGGGGGTGTTATCGCCCACTTTGTGAAAGGCTGATGTAGCTTATTATTTCAGATTTTTACAAATGAAAGAAAGTGCTACACTAGACAGGAGTTAGCTCACCATCGACGGAAGGGTGACCTCGATGATACGTCACACAGGTATAGACTTACAAAGATGATTTTGTGTTTTGATTTTTTTTAATATATAAAATAAACAACGCAAACGAACAAATGGGTCAGGGAAACTCGCAACATTGGAAGAGTTGCAGGTGTGTTGCCGGCCTTTGAATACACTCTCTTCTTGAGGTTTGCAGGTTATAATGTTCCGGAAATACTGCTCAGTTCGTTCCAGAGTTGTGTTGATAACATTGTCACAGTCAAGTGTTAAGATTATTATTGCAACATGATGAAGATATTATTATTGCTACATACTACACTCGCATAATCAAATGTTTTGTATTGCAATTGCCTGTTTCAAATCTTTCTTTCAAGTTATATTTAACTATGTGGTGTTTGACAATGTTACTTCTGCGTCTGCCAGACTTGTAATACTGTAATCTAGTATAAACTGGAACATGTAAATCATACTTTTCTTGTGTCATTCAAAGTATTAATTTGTGGGGTCAAATAGCTAGTGATAAGAGCACCAAATATTGCTAGCATGAGTAGCACCTACCTACACAGTACGTATTATGTGGAATATTGTAGTTAACTAATGACTATAAAATATGTAAAAAATATTGTATAACTAGCTGACCAGGCAAACATTATTTCTAGTATCAATATAAAAAGTAGATAAAAACCTATTCTCAGGCCCAATATTGTACATACAATATTTCAAAATCGGTTGAGCTGTTTTGGAGGACTTTGCACAGAAACACTGTGACACGAGAATTTTATATATTAGATAATATATTTAATCTAAATTAAGGTTTTTCCTTACGAATAATTTTCACTTCATTATGTAGTACCTTTAATGTTATTTAATTATTATTATAACTATTGATATAGTCTATGTACAGGGGGCACCCGTTATGTGAGTTTTGTGAAGAACGGTTTATGGATGCGGACGAGCTGTACCGTCACTTGCGGAAGGAACATTTGTACTGTCACTTGTGTGATGCTGATGGACGAAACCTGTACTACGCCTCACATTCGGCCTTGGCTCATCACTTCCGGACTGAGCATTACCTGTGTGAGGACGGTGAATGTGCTGGACAACACTTGACCGCTGTTTTTAGAAGTGAAATTGACTTAAAAGGTAGGTAATTGTAATTTCGTTAAAATATAATATTGCCAACAGCTTATCAAGGAAGTTATAAATAAGGCTACCGTAAAAAAGTATTTCTGACCTTGACATCCTGAAATCTACTGCCGAAATGTTCAAACCGCGTGCATTAGCGGAGAAATGTAAATATAGATTTTTTTTTCTTGAGTACTATTATTTTTGTTACAGCCCATAAAGCGACCGTGCATGGCAAAGGAATGCCGCGCGGGGCGGCGAGGCAGGCTAGAACATTGGAGCTTCAATTCAATATCACACCACACCCTGTAGTGCAGAGGGCTACTAGGTATGAGATCATGTCTGTTTCTTTAAAACACGGGTAATTTTCTACCCATTCGAAATAAGTTTATTATTGTAGGGTATTGTATTGTAGGGTAGAAAAATCTTAGGAAATCCTCAAACATTATGAACAAATGACAAAATTATTGAAGTTGAGTATAGTTGGGGAAATCTCGAGGAAACAATCAATAATATGGGCATAAATAAGGGACAAATGGCGCTATGTAGCCACTAGCCGTAGACACTAGACACAATGTGTCAATTGTGTGGAACGGCTGTCATAATATGTCACGAAATAGCTTCCAGATGTCACGATAAAGTTGTCATATTATGTCTGTCTGACACGATATTTGAAACAAATCCTATGAATCCTACCATCCTGGTGGCAAATGATATATCGAAAGCCCTCGATGTTTCAGGACGGTAGAGCAAGAGCGAGAGCCCGAGGCCCCGGAGTCAATATTCGCGGGGACGAGCGCGGGGCGGGGCCTAGACCCGCACAGCGACAAACAGTTCCCCCGCCTCTCCGCCGCGCCCCCCGCCCCCGCGCCGCTGTTGGCCGCGCCCTCCTCGCGCTCCTATAGAGGTAATAACTTCATAGTATAGGCTTGTGCTGTAGTGTTTTCAGGACGGTAAAGCACGAGCGAGAGCCCGAGGCCCCGGAGTCAATATTCGCGAGGACGAGCGCGGGGCGGGGCCTGGACCGGCACAGCGACAAGCAGTTCCCCCGCCTCTCCGC
This sequence comes from Aricia agestis, assembly GCF_905147365.1. Classification (NCBI taxonomy): domain Eukaryota; kingdom Metazoa; phylum Arthropoda; class Insecta; order Lepidoptera; family Lycaenidae; genus Aricia; species Aricia agestis. The sequence continues at coordinate 11,498,078 of NC_056417.1, forward strand.
CGCGTTCTTATAGAATATAGACTATAGAGGTAAAAATTAACCTCCTAAGTCCTACTATAGTCTTGTGCTCTATTGTTTTTTAGGGTTCCGTACCTAAAGTGTAAAAAGGGACCCTTTTAACTGAGACTGTTGTCTTTAATTAAGACAACAGTCTCAAGATTAAAATATCACTTAATATGTTGTTAAAATTGCTTCCCCTTAAAAAAATGTTCCCAAAACGCACACACACAACGCATACACAAATTGCTATAGCGTCACGACTTGAAAACTTAGTTCGCTAGCTATGTTAAATATTGCGTTTATGAAAGTGATCTCATAACAAAAGTTGCTAAAAATTGCATAAGTTAGATTTTAATGGTACTTATATATTTTTTATTTCTTTGTTTAGTAATAAATTATTCACTTTCTTTATAACTGCGTCATAGCTATGTTATGTCATAACGCATACCTATCGTACGCGCTTTGTAAGCAGGGCTGGATTTATATATTTTTTTAAAGTAAATAATAGGCTACTTTAATTTTGCCGCTATCCTAGGACGTTGTCTTGGACGCCACATGACGCTGCCGCCCATAGGCCGTGGCCTATAGGCTATACTGCCTATAATTAAATCCAGAGCTTCTTGTAATGCTTAGTACTCACATACGGGTTTCACTCGATCGAGCAATCACGTTGAGCAAAACTCGCGGCTTGGGCTTTCGTCCACACATTCGTCAGCATTACTCTATCGAGTAAGCTCGCCGTTCAGTATTCACCGAACCGTTCGAGCCAAAAGATGTCTGTTCAACTAAGGAGAACGACGACCGACTCGCGCCACTCGAAGTCACGTTCACACGCTCGAGTAAAGCTCGACGGCTCGCGTCGAGTAAGTTCGAAGGAAACATCGAGCCGGCTCGATGCGAGCCTTCGAGCTGTGAGTTTTGCGGTCCACACGGTGGTTTTTGCTCGATTTGGAGTAAACTATCGAGTAAAACCGTATGCAAGTACTTAAGTATAAGATGTAACCGAACAACTGATGGTACAACAAACACTCGATATTGCAGGTTCCGACGGTCTGACCCGCAACGACAAGAACTTCCCCGCCCTGGACGGATCGGGGCCGGCGGGGCCGTCGGGGCCGTCGCGGCCGCCGCCCGCGCGACCCCCCGCCGCCACTGTGCTCAGGAGCTGTAAGAAAAAAACTAACCCCTAAGAGCCTGTAGGCCTATTACGAAACAATTTTGAGACTCAAACAATCGGACGAGAATGCCGCGTCCTGCTCTAACAACGTCATTTCACGTTTGTTAGAGTAGTGGCGGCATTTTCGTACGATTGTTTGAATCTCAAAACGGTTTCGTGGTACGACCCCTGTCCACAAGCGCGTTGCGTCAGCGTTGCGTCGACGCAGCTCTGCCGTTTGACGCATAGCCGGCCATACGGGCGATGTGTCATCGCAGCGTTATTATATGAAGCAGTCTCCCGCTTCGTCTCGGGGGCTGCTGTCCGTCACGTGTGCATTGCGATGACGCAGCCCGCCGTGTGAATATCTTGGTTATTTGTATGTAAAACAACGCAACGGCAGCGCTGCGTCGACGCAACGCTGATGCAATGCGCCGTGTGGACAGGGGCCGTACCACGAAACCGTTTTGAGATTGCAACAATCGTACGAAAATACCGCGTCCTACTCTAAGGCAACGCAAGTTTGATGAACATTGACAATGGTTACAACGTCAACCTGGCATTAGTTCAGTCCATCAATGTGTGATTGACGCCAGACTGAAGACCGAAAAGCACATAATAAAATATTTATATCAGTCCATCATTCCGTGGGATAGGGTCAATTCAAACCGCAACTCGTAGATGCATTTCTAAATGTTTATGGATGCGACAGATTTTCAAGACGTTTCAACTCTCAGTGTCTAAACACACCACGCCGAAGATACGCGGCCGAAGTTCCGTGGCCGATATTACGTTTCGACGCATTCGGCTGATATGACACACGAAATAGCCGGAACTTTGCTCGGACAAAGTTACGCAACTGAATTTCCGCCAGTGTCTCAAACGCCGCCGAATTGACGCCGAAAAAAAACATTACTCTCGAATCGCTGCCGAAGTTACGCTCGACCAAAGCTGTACGTTATAACGCGACGTATTTCGGCATGGTGTGTCATCGCCCATCGGTAATTTAAAATACATTGCAGGCGTAATCTTGCCGAACTTCCGCCGCGTATCTTCGGCATGGTGTGTTTAGACTACTTTAGACACTCACGCAATTGAAATCTGTCAATTCAGAACAAATTTAGAAATGCATCTACGCGTCGCATTGCGGTCTGATTGGACCTTATTAAGCAACTTTAATGAACATTGCATATGGTTACAATTTTGATGATTGAACTTTAAACTTTTTAAAACACAATTTCTAAAGATCCAATATCAATTTTTGACGTTTATCTATACTAACATTATAAATATGAAAGTGTGTCTATCTGTCTACTGTCTGTCCTTTTACATATTTTCACCCAATCCGCTAAACTAATTTTCTGCTTGGTATAGAGATACTTTGAGTCCAAGGAAAGAACATAGGTTGTCTCTGTCTATTTATCCCGGAAAAATTTACGGTTCCCGAGCAAAAAAGACTTTTTGCGCGAGGGAGTTGCAAGCGTCATCAGTACTTAAATTGACTTTTAAAGAAATCAATTTTTGAAAGTATAAATGGCTCCTGACCAGCCCCCGTATCACGTATCTTGCGAGAGCAATGCGATAGCAATTATTGCGCGGTAATTGCTCCAAAATCGCAATTTCGTATCACGTATCAGCCAAAACAATACGATTGCAATCGATCACTATACATGACACCATTGTTTGTGACATTCACGACACCCAGCAATCACTCGCGCGATTATTGTTGATCGCTATTTTACGTGATACCCCAGCACACGTGATGACGCAAGCCGCTTAAAAAATTATAAAAAAATGTTTAATTCTCATTTCTTTTCATTTTCCAGCGGCCTCAAAGCCCGGTCTATCCATCCAAGTGCACAGCCAGCCAGCCAGCGCCAGCAACTTCAGGCTGACACAAACAAGCAGTAACCGTATCACTCACATGCCGGCCAAGAAGAGCGTGCTAAGCGATGACGACTTCCCCTCGCTCGGTGTCGCGAGGGACGACCATCCATCCATCGGAGCGGGATCCGTCCAACCGCCGAAGGTACAGTATCCGCACCATAGGTAAAGTATTATATAGGAGATTAACCGCCGTACTCAGAGACATTTAATTACGATTAACCTTAAATTTAATGAAGAGTTTGACAGAATATAATGTATGGGGCTGATGTCAAAATTTTGAATTAACTTATCGATCGTGGAATAACGAGACACAATAGCTTTTTTATTGTTATCGCGGCCGGATGCGGCCGCTTAGGGCTTCATGAATTAATTACAATTAAGTAATTAATGTTCCACTCTGAGTGCGGCAGATAGATGGAGTCTACTCACAAAATGGCCACGCGATGACGGGCTAAGATTACATCTATACTATAATACTTTATCTATGGTTTTTGACAACGTTTGATTGGAGCGACCACAGACTTACCATAATTTTAAGTTGGCCAACTAAATCGCATAGTATACCAATAGCTATAGCGACTTATGAGAGCTCGCACATTGCATCCAACTAAGTTGTATAACTAAATAATGGGCATTGTCCAAAAAAAATCACATGTACTTTTTATATTTTTTTTCGTTAAAATAGGGTATTTTAAGAATATAAATTAAATAATTTTGAAATTCATTGGCTAATTTTTTCTCAATAAATTTTTAAAGTTTCGCTCTGACGTCATCATCGGCGGCTAATTGACCTCTGTAATGTTTTAAATTTCTTTTCAATCTTATTTATAATGGCTGGTTCGTCAAATGCAAGTTCTCATTATGTGAAAGCTGATACGAGAAGCTTACCAAAAGTTCGAAACATAATGTTGGTCGAATTTATTGCTAATTTAACGCCATTGAAGGTCAAACTAAGGTTAAACATATTTGTTCAAAAATATAAGTAACTAATGGGTATTTTTTTCTTTTATATACAGAAAAACGATCACTGACCTTATTCCTCGAAATGTTTTTGTAATGAGCAAAATTTAAAAAAAATGGACAATCCCCATTGGACACCAATCGTGTATGAACCGCGATTACCTACAAATTAAAAAGTTGTCAAATTAAATTGTGAAACTACGCAATTTGTACGATAGTCAGTCAACTTTAAATTGTATACTGCGGTGACCCTTTATACTCGATACTACGGGCCGCATGCACGAAAAAGATGATGTCATTGTCCCGTTATTCTTATTGTCGCGTTCCGCAAGCGAGAGCGAGGCACGAACGAGAGAGAGAGGCGTGATAGTCACGTCAAACTACCGTCCGTAAACCGAATTTACAGACAACCAATTTTGAAGAAAAAAACCTTGTTCTTCAGGGGTGGTGGGGTCAGCACTTGGGAAAATTAATTTTATTTAACTCTGTGTTAAGCGGTCATTTGGTGAAAAATAAGGAATAATATTATGACATTCGACGATAACCAACTTATTTATCATATTAACACATGCCCTAGTTTAATTGATGTATAATCATGATTATGATTTGATTATGAGTCTATTTTTAAATTGTCACTCTCGCAGGTTACGTTAATCAACAGCGAAGAATTGAAGGTGTTGAAAAACAACCAGCAGAATAACCAACCTAAGAAGGCTTCGCTCAGCGCCGAAGCCTTCCCGGCTCTTTCGTCCTCGGCCGCCCCGACCGCGCCGCCGCAGTGGATCACCGTGTCCAAGTCCAAGGAGAAACTCAAGGCCAAGCCCGAACCGCCGCCCACGCCCAAGCTGAAGACGTTCAACCCCATAGCGGACTTCCCCACTCTCCCCGTCAACCCCGCCCCTCCCATCAACAACAATAAGCCCAAAGCGAAGAAAACCCAACCGCAACCGCAGCCGCAGCCGCCTCCCGTCAGTGTCCAGAATGAAAATAATAAAAACAAGAAGGAGAAGAAGAAGCAGAATTCGAAGAAAGAAAACTACGTCGACCTCAGTCTGCCCGAAGACTTCGGCGCCTTTAAAAAGTCGAAGGACTACATCGCGGCCTGCGTAAACAACAACAACACTAGCGCCGAGGCCGACAAGAAGCTCAAGACCGTCACCGAAACGCAAAGCAGCACGCAAAGGAATGCGACGGATTTCAAACTCGCCCCGAAAGAGTACCCGCCGCTCAGCGCCAAAGTCGATAACGTCAGACCGGTGCAGAACGGAAGCGTCCCGCCCGGCTTCAAGAAGCAACCGTCCTGCAACGGGATGACCTTCACGAATTCGTCCGGCCAGACCTTCTCCGCTCCGGTCCACACGTACATCCCACCGCCAAACTTCGAGCAGCGGAATCGGAATTTAGTAAAGAAGTTCGTAGACGCTTTGGGCAGCGCGGAAGCGGTCGAGGACTTCAAGGTGGCATCCCGCGCGTTTCGCGACAGCATCATCAGCGCAGAGGAGTTTTATCGCCACTGCAAATCGGCCATGGGCTCGGAGTTGGACGCCGTGTTTCCGGATCTAGTGGCGCTTCTCCCGGATATAGCCAAGCAGCAGGAGCTAGTGGTGGGCAGAGATATCGGTGCGAAGTTGGACATGTGCGCGACTTGCGGCCAACTTCTGTCGCCTTCCGACCGCGTGTCCCACAACTCCGCTCATTGGCCGCCGCTCGCTACGCGCTAACTGTGATAAAGTTCTGTTTTCGCGTGGTCAGGTTTAGTTGATTCGAAACAGTTTATAACAGGTATTCTTGAGTTACAAGACTTTTTTGCATTAAATAAAGGTGCGTTCACCATGCTACTACATTTTTGTTAAGCACTGCGTAAGACAGAAAGCTACAGAGATATACATGACTAATTTGCACCATTCGCCACTAGAGCATATCTGTGTTTTTTTATGTCACAGTGTTGCTCAAATAGTTTCAGCTCTTTGAACGCACCCTAACTCATTGTATTATAATTTCATCCGGCAAAATTTTATATGCGTTGAAGCTAAATGTTTCAACATAAGTTAAATCATATTTTTCACTGATAAAATTCTTCTCTTAGTGAACAAACTTTCTTAGAGATTTATTTTGTACATAAGAACTTTAGTTACTTACACTTTTTTTATATAAAATATAGTTTTAGAATCTTAGTTCACATCAGGCTTCAGTAAAGTAATATTTCATCCACTATAAATGATCGGAATAGAATTAAGTACACTTAACAAAGTTTTGGGTTACTACTTACTGTCTAATTTTTATTAGAGCTTCTTGATATTCATTTTTACACCTTAATAATTTATAAAGACAAATGTATATAATATACTGACATGCATACAGTATATAAAATAATAATTTTTATTATCCGTAGCCAGCTTCATAACTTTCTGAAACTAAAAAGTAAAGAATGTAAGCACCCGAGTCAATGGCAATTCAAATTATTTTTTATTTGGTTGCAAAATATTATTAAGTAATTTCTGCCTTCGCTCAAGCTCTTGCTAAAACCTTAAAATTTTCGTTTTCAGTGAAAACTTATTGAAAACCGTGTTACAATTTTGAGTCTAGGCAGAAGATTAAAAAAAATAGTTTAATATAATATCTATTTTGTATAAAAAGCTTATTTTTGTAAATGCTAGCAAAATATATCTATAGGATCGATATTAATTGGCCTTTCAACTTAGCATAGACCCTAGACAACACATGTGGTTTTGTGTACATGTACTTTTCTTTTGGCGATTTTTTACTAACAATTTTTATATCCAGGGTAATTTTTACTGAAAAAGTATAATTTAAAAAATTTTAAAGGAACAAATAATTATTTATGTTGTTTAAGTATTTGAATTTCGAAAAATATTGTAGAGGGATTCCAAGTTTAAGTTTAACTTGTTCTATGACGCTTTTAGCAATTGCATCTTTACTGTGTACTTAGCTCGTTTAGAATTTTATTAAATCTTTTATTAAATACAAAGTCTTTGTACTATCGAGGAAGTTGATTCCTAGGCAGATGGGGGACCTACGTAGTTTGGTCGCTTTACGTCAAATCCAGCCGACAGATCACAATTAAAGTGTGACAAGGCTTTATATGAACGTGGGTGGGAGCGCGCTGGTAAAGGAGAACTGTCAAAAATGACGTTTTTGTATGATGGCAAGGTTAGTTCCTTTTTCGCCACGTTCATTTAAAGCCTTGTCGAGCTGTAACATTAAATTGACATTCCTCGACCAAATGACGTTGGTCAGTGGTCTTGGTCTGTCAACTGCCTAGGAATCAGTTTCCTCGATGGTACTTCATACTGTAGGGCCAGGCCACAACACTGCGTTGCGGCGTCGTATCGCAAAAACAACATCGCGCAAAAATTTCATATAGCATAGCTCTCTCTACATCGGAAATTTTCACGATGCGTTCTGCGCCGTCGTAGATTTATACGATGCGACGCCGCAACGCAGTGTTGCCTGGCCCGTAGTCCCTTGGGTTATTCTTACCTTGGAGACTTTTATGTACCTAAGTGATTTTAATGTCACACACAGGCATAAAAAGTTCTATAGGGACAAATTAATTCTTAGGGAACTGTTTACTTTGTAAGAACATTTTATGAACACTAAAAATTCATGTTACTTTATGTTCTTATTAGTGGATTATTGAATTTAACAGCTGGTGTATTTTTCATGGTTTTGATATGGTTTTGGCAAATTGCTAAATAAGAGTGCATACTTGTGCCTAATACACCAACAAAAATGTACAGAGAAATACCGTAGCAAGCCTACAATATCAATAAGTAGATATAAAATTATAATTTTTTGTATAATATCATTTTTGTTATAAATACTAAATTATTGGGTGTGCTCCGAATTGCGACTTATTGTGATTATTGTACATGTTACAAAGTGTAAAATATATTGTTAAAAAGTTTTGCATTTTATATTTTTATAACTCACAGTGAAGCAGTCGTAACATTTAATTTTGTTTTAAACATTTTGTTTATAAAGGTTTTTTTTTTGTTTTATTATTAGTGTCTAAACACACTAGGCCGAAGTTACGCGGCGGATATTCCGTGGCCGATAACGCCCGCAATGTATTTTAAATTACCGATGACACACTATTCCGTCGCGTTCCGTCCGTATATTGTATGCGTTTGACATTGTGGGCGTAATCATGCGGAATTTCCGTCGCGTAACTTCGGCTTAGTATGTTTAGACACATAAATTATATAGATGACGCCCGCAGCTCCGTTGCGCCTAAATTACCATTCGCGCGGTCACCGTACATTTTTCCGGGATATAAAGTATCCTATGTCCTCTCCTGCTACTCAAAGTATCTCCATCTTCGATCACTAATATACAAGATACACAGTCCGCGGCAAAAAAACGACCTCACTAAAAGAGCACCAAACGCAACATTCTGGTGGACTTTCGATAGTAGTGCTCGAACGCTCCGCTGGGAAACATGTCCCAGTGCTCGTTCAACAATTGTAAAAATCATACGTTTAAAACGGAAAAAATGGATGGAATTTCATATTTCCGGTAAGTATTAATTTTATCCTAATATATTTCATACAATTGTATTATAAATATTGGTATTTCGTTAAGAAATCAACGAAAAACAGTTTTAAAATTAAGTTGTAAATAAATCAACACGAGGTATAAACCATCTCAATTGCGAATACTCATACTAAAGGTACTTATCGTAGTTTATCATGCCCACTTAAAATGTTCGGGTTATACACTGTGTTTCTGTTCCATTTGGTGGAGTCGCTATTAATTATTATTATTTATTTATTGAGGAATATATTTTTTTTAGGTTTCTTCGAGATCCAGTTAGATGTGGAGATTGGATATCAGTGATAGAATGGCAAAGATGCGAACAATTTTTCAAGCCGACTTTAGCGAGCGTTGTCTGTTCTAAGCATTTATATTCAATGTATACACGTATATTTTAGTTAACTATAAAATTAAACATATTAGAACAATATTACAAGTAAAAATACAACACACTTCATACATTAAACTTTGGAAAAATTAAAAAATGGACTATTAAAATTATTACAATCAACAAAAAATGTTGAACAGTTCGACTCCACTCATACTTCACTTCACCCTGTTCCAGCGGCGAAGTGCGGCCGTAAAATTATTGAAGTGCTTTTTTTGAATTGTAATAATTTAAACTTTAAGACATATGGATGATGGTTGAATTTAGTTTGAAGCGTGCGTCGTTCGTAAAAATTTATTGCTTTGTAAACACACATTGTACATTGTTTTATAAAAAGATCTTTAATAACTATTATTAAGATTGATTTTAGATAAATGTATACTTTTTTAAACACTTTTACTCGGCGACAGATTTTCGAGAGGTTTTGTATAGGACTGTGTATCTTGTATATTAGTGATCGAAGATCTCCATACCAAATTTCAGCAAAATCTCATCAGTTTGAGCGTGAAGAGGATAACAGACAGACACATTTTTGCATTTATATTAGTACTAGATGACGCCCACAACTCAGTTGCGCCCAAATTCGTTTATCGCGCGAAAAACGGACATTTTTCTAAGATAAAAAGTATCTTATGTCCTTTCCCGGGACTCAACTCAATCTCCATACCCAACAAAATCGGTTCAGCGGTTTAAAAGTATGGATGGTCATAACCTCGTAAATTCCAATGATTATATTTCTTTGTTAGGGTTCCGTACAAAAAAGGCAAAAACGGCAGGGCCCGATCTTGGGGGGCGAACCGGGCAATTGCCCGGGGCGGCAAATTAAGAGCGGCGCGGTGCGGTGTCGCGTCGCGACGCGACACCGCACCGCGCCGCTCTCGTACGCGAGCCCAACTCGCACTTGGCCGGTTTTTGGGGCGGCAATTATTATTTTGCCCGGAGCGGCGAAATAGCTGGATCGGGCGCTGAAAAACGGGACCCCATTACTGAGACTTCGATGTCTGTCCGTCTGTCTCCAGGCTGTATCTCAAGAACCGCTATAGCTAGACAGTAGACTTCTGAAATTTTCACAGAATGTGTATAACTGTTGCCGCCATAACAAATACTAAAAACCAAATAAAATTAATATTTAAGGGGGGCTCCCATACAAGACGCGTGATTTTTTTGGCCTTTTTTGCTCGTAATCAATAATGGCTAAGTACTTGTCACAAAATCTTTAATTATATTTTGTACTTTAATAATTAATAAAATAAAATAAAAAAAAACAAATATTTAACGGCGTCCCATACAAAAATCACCTTTGTGTGCGAGTTCGACTCGCACTTGGCCGATTTTTTTTGTGCGACTTGGAAGGAGACAAATAAAAAAAATACCAATAAAAGGTTATGATATATTAAGTGTTCCAATGTACTATCAGAGAAGTTGATTCCTAGGCAGATGGCGGACCTAAGTAAGGTCGCGTTACGTCAAACCCATCCGAACGCGGACCGATCACAGCTAACATTGAATTGACATAAGTTGACCACATGACGTAGGTCCGTCATGTGCCTAAGAATCAATTTCCAATGGTACAAGTACCGAGCCTACTTGTTACCCCAACCCAGGAAACCCTTGACGAGGCCGGCGATGCTGCCGGGCGCCTCTTTCTTGCCCGCGCCGGTCTTGTCGTCCAGGTTGGGGAACTCGATGAAGTTGCACGCCAAATCGAAGAAGAGCGGTTTGCATGGGATCGCCTCCATCGGCGGCGGGATCTTGTATATATTGGGGTTCTTGGTCAGCACCTGAGTGTCCTCTCTGTAGTCGTCCAGGCGGTCCACTAGCGGCTTCTTGTCTTTATACGTCTTGCTGCTGGAGTATTTCAATTCCGGGTCATCCTCCTCATCCTCTAGCACGGAGTCGGCGTGGACCTCGAACTTGCAGCTCTCCACGTCCTTGACGAGCGTCTGCAGCTTGTCCACAAGCTTCTGCTGGAGTTTGCTGCGGATGGCCTCGTTGGCGTAGGTGTTGCAGCGCTCTAGCATAGCCAGGGCCTCCCTGAACCTCCGGAGACCGGTGAGAACTTGGGCTATGTAGTAGCACCGGAATGCCTTGTACGCCTTCAGCTCAATCTCGATCTCCTCCTGGTAAGCCTGGTCGTTTTCGAAGCCGGGCAGCTGCTGCAGCTCGATGTAGTTCTGGAGGATGATCTCGTAGAGGCGCGTCAGGTCCTGAGGACGGACTTTCTTTCCGTCGAGCTGCTGGTTGTTTTTCCTCGCCTCCTCCGCCTGCTGGACTAGCAGGTTGTTCCTCTCGATGGTCCGGATCAAACGGAGATACATCAGATAGGTGAGCAGATAGTTAATGCCGGACACCTGGGTCTCGGACGCGGACTTCAGTTTGGGGTCGTTCTTGATCTCTTCTTTTATGGCGGAGATGGCGTCCTTGCAGTCCATGAGCGTGTTCTCTAGGACGTCGATCTTGGCCTGCGTGTTGGCGGCGGTGGCGACGGCCTTGTCCAGGTCCTGCAGGCCGATGAGGAACAGCCTCACCTTTTCCGGGCGCACGGTCACACGCCGCCCGCGCCACTCGATCTCGTGCATCACGCCTGAACGTGATTCCCTGCAGCCAAACATTTCCATATCACATTTTTGCTATAACTTTATTATATTAACTGACTTATAACTGCTACTTAAAATTGCAATATTACTTCATTCTATTATTAACTCGCTGTTGCCCGCGACTTCGTCCGCGTGGACTTTAGTTTATAGTTGTTCCCGTACATCGATTGAATAGTTTACGCGCAAATCATAAAAGTATATTGTGTGGGAACCGCACATTTTTTCGGGACAAAAAGCATTCCTTGTCCCGAGATTCAAATTAGTATCTCCATGTTATCAAAATAGATTGAATAGTTTGGGAGAAAATCATAAAAGTTTATTTCTGTGCCGAAACATAAAAATTGGTCCAGTCTCATCAGGTCCAGAGATAAGCATGCACAAACCAATTTTGGCACAAGTTGTGGGCGTCATCTAGTATGTAATACGGACGGAAATACAGACAGATATAACAAATCTATGAAGTTTTCGTATACCCTTATATCTTTGTAATGAAACACGTGCTGACATATAACAGTACTAACTTAGCCTGAGCCATGAGCGTGTCCAAGTTCTCGATGAGGCCCTGGCTGCGCATGGCCAGCAGGTCGCCGGCGGCTGACGCGTCGCCGATGTTGTACGCGCAGTAACGGAGACTCGGCTTTAGCTCGTCCACCTTCAAACATATAAAAAAATTAGATTCAAGATTGAATGTACCACAATGTTATGAAAAATTAACATATAAACTGTAACTGAAAGTTGTGGAATAAAATTTTAATTCAAAGAAGGTTAAAACAAACAACAAAGAGTTTTCTCGTTTATACAATTACTGCATAGATGACGCCCGTAACTCTGCTGCGCCAAAATTCGTTTATCGCGGGGGAACCGTATACTTTTCCAAAATAAAAAGTATCCTACGTCCTTTCTCGGGACTCAAAGTATCTCCATACCTTTCAGCAAAATACGTTCAGCGGTTTGGGCGTAAAGAGATAACAGAAAGACAAACTTTCGCATTTTTTTTTTATTATTATTATGAAATAAGGGGGGCAAACGAGCAAACGGGTCACCTGATGGAAAGCAACTTCCGTCGCCCATGGACACTCGCAGCATCAGAAGAGCTGCAGGTGCGTTGCCGGCCTTTTAAGAGGGAATAAAATAGGGGAGGGTAGGGATGGGAAGGGAAGCGAATAGGGGAGGGTAGGGAAGGGAATAGGGTAGGGGATTGGGCCTCCGGTAAATTTATAATATTAGTATGGATTACAGTTGGGAATTTTTGAATTTTACATAAAACTACTCTTGTATAGGTCTGTTGGTCTTATATCAATAGATTACAGTTGGGAATTTTTGAATTTTACATAAAACTACTCTTGTATAGGTCTGTTGGTCTTATATCAATAGATTACAGTTGGGAATTTTTGAATTTTACATAAAACTACTCTTGTATAGGTCTGTTGGTCTTATATCAATAGAAAACCGGCCAACGTCGTCATTGTATTAAGAGACTTAACCAGCCAGTAGTTTGGGAACTATTTTAAGCTCACCTTCTGCTTATAAACTATGCGCTCATCGTCAGGCAGCGCGGTGCACAGGTTATCGAGCACAAGCTGTGCTCGTGTCAGACTCTCAGCGGCCGCGCGCCATTGCCGCAACTCCAACAGAAGCACACCTTGCAGCCACGCCGCGTACGCGCCCGCCTCTAGTGTGGTGCGCGCGTCGCATGCCCCACTCTTCTGCGTTTCAGTGACAAAATAATAGTTTAAAAAAAACTTTTAAAAAATAAAATTAACACATTATTGCATTCTTATGGGCTCTTATCCCATCAAGCCCCAAGCGGCACATCTTTATGAAATATTTGAAATATTAATGCTGACCTCAGAAACGCTGAAATCAGTCGGTATTCCTCATGTATTTCTAATGCTCTTATATCAAGAAACTAAATAGGTATAGACACTGAAAAACAATAATTATGGTAATCCTTATTTTTCCTACAGTAAAACAGTTATTTAGGAAGCTGCCAAATATATACAATGTGTCCTGATACCAGTGTCCGATCCCTTAATGTCAAGATTTATGGCATATTTTATCAACAAATTGCCTCTCAAACTTTCTCTCTCTCTCACAGTTGTAAAATGGCAGCCATTTTAGTTTTTCTTGGGCTTTCACAGTAATCTAGTAATCTGACCAATACTTGTAAATATCCTTACTAACTTATGGACTACGCTTACACAGGCAATAATCAATATGTTATAAATTTCGTGGAAATAAACAGAAATACCAAAGTTAAAAGAAAAACAATCTAGTGCACTAAAGTGATTCTTTTTTATTTTAAAAAGATAGAGGAGGTTTTCAGCTTAAATAATTTTATTTTACTTCTCTGCTCTAAGACAGATAGTTTAGAAGTTATAAAGGTTTTTTTTATGAAGTCTTGTTCAGATTAGTATGAGAGCTAGAAATAATTATTTTTTTCCAAAGCTGGAGGAAAAATTTTTCTGAAAGCTGATTTGTCAATAAAATATGCCATACATCATGTCATTAAAGGCTGGGACAATGGTGTCGGGACACATTGTATATAAAATATTGCATAATAAAACAAACATCTGCCCATATTATGAAGAGGTTCTAACAGTAGAGTGTAAATTAAAAATACCTCGCATAATTCCAAGAGGGTATTTGCATGAGTGCAAGCTTTTTTCAAACGAGATGTAAGATGGAACTTCTTCCTTGGCTCGGTGTTAGCTTCCTGTCTGAGTTGCATAGCGTGAGCCCAAGCACGCTCTGCTTGGAGGAGAGGTATGCACAACAATCGGTTTTCAGCGTTTGAGCCAGTAAGATGTGTTGCTGTTACATCACGCCTGCGGTAATGACGTCTGTCCCCCTGCAATAAGAATTATCTATAGATTATTCTGATTATTATCTTATTTGAGCTATTAATGTATTTTTTATTAAACTAGAGTATAAGGAACATACAAAATATTATAAAGCCTAACAAATAGTTTTTCTATCAGTTGTATTTCTGCTAGTTATGATTTTAAAATTAATATATGAAGCTGTGGGAGGTTACAATAATTCTAAGTATTTTTAATTGAACCAGCATGCTATAATATTAAATTAAGTTTAGGTTTAACCCATCAATCCCCAAGCGGCACCCGGCTGCCGCATAACAATTGAAAATATATTGTGTTTGTGATTCCCATTATTGAGGTATTACTGAATAGAAGACACACAATAACAATTGATCATACCTGTGGAATCTTAAGCACTTTTCTCAACCTCCTGATGCGTCGGGAGCAGTACCCACGATAACGCTGGTAGTCCCCATGTCTAAGCCCATGTTGCTGCTGAGCGTCCTTCGTTAGACGAAATACTGATTCAAGTTAAGAATTATTATTATATTATATCAAACATATTTATACATTGTCAAAGGAATAAAGGAGGATTAATAAATACAGACACAATCCAGATCTGTAACAAATACTTAATATAAAATCACAAGAAATGGAACCTGTGGTCTAAGCAGTCAAGTGTCCAACGCCTAAAAAGTGTTTATAAACATGAATGATAAAGACTGGGTTTTTATTGTTTTGAAGATATAGTTCGTGCACGTTCTGTTACATTTTAAAGAAACACCATTTAAAAAGGATACTTTCTAATGATAAGGAATTGGATATTTTTGCTTCAGTTTTGCCATCTTCTTCAGCGGATATCAATTGTTGATCACCTAATTCACCCTCTTGTACAACCATGTTCGCTAAAAATGTTACCTTTTATTTAATAACTTTTACATATCCAGATAAATTTAAAGTTTAAAATAATTCAAACCTCTAAAATTACAATTCCACAGATGACTTGAATAGCACACGTCACTAATGTTTTGGAGTTGTCATTTGTCAATTTTTGACAGTAGACAGATTTTTTATTCTTATTATGGCACTTCGGCTATTTAACCATGGCCAGTGTCGAGTATATTATCGCGGGAATACAATTTTCAGCATCGTTTTTCTATATTGTCAGATCCAGAGTCTAGTCAAAGTCAAAGTAAAAGTCAATACAGTCAAAAAGTCAAGTCAGTCGATTCAGTAAAGTGGTAGACGCTTTACTGAAACTTTCGAAATCGATGGAGTTTTGGAGGGAACACAAAATATAACGTTTCTGGATATTGTATCGCTTTCTTACCTAGTTTTCCAATTAGAGAGCATAATGCGATTCAGTGGTGCTTAATGTCGTATTATGCTGAAACCACTTTTCTGTCAGAGTTGGTATCCATTGCACGCATCAAGCGAAAGCACTTCTTTTGATAGTGCTCGATTGTGCGAAGCGGTGTTGTTGTTGAAACATTCAACGTTAAGCATTATGCCGCATGATGCACTATAATGCTCTTATTGGAAAACACCCTTAATTAATTCATACACTTGTGCACGATAACGAATTATCTAATTGTTAATATTATCCTACCAATATTACACATTAATAACTGGGTTATTAATGTGTAATATAACACAATTTTAGGAAAATAATACAAGAACCATAAAGTTAATATACCTAGGCTCCCAGCGGAATAGAGCAACAATTTCGAGCTGTCAAACGAAACCGAAATTGGTTTTCATCATTGTGAAAAATATGTGTACGTAATACGTATACACTTACACATTCATTCAACATGACTCACAGTCATTGAACATGAATTCTATGAGATTATATTGTCAACGTGCGGCACATGCCGACCGGACGTCAAAAAAAGAGTGCTGCTGTCATGTATCACACGTCTCTTTTTACCACGCAGTGTTGGCCTTTGTTTCTCTATTCCGCTACGTATATTAACTTTATGGTGGCAACAAAGTAAATTTTAAATCATTTAGCAGCGTTTATTTCAGCTATTTGAGGTTATATTTTTCAAAAAATATTGGTAGTAATTCTGTGACTCGGCTATTCGGCTAACTTCAATTTATATTTTGTCACCAACGGCTACATTCATTCCATACCCTTTGCTGCACTGCTGCACCTAGCGCCACTCTTGGAGGATTTTTCAACTGGACACACATATACAGGGTGTAACAAAAATGAGTGATAATACTTTAGGGTGTGTACGTGTTCCTTGTAGAGAGTTCACTGTGAAAGTAGCAGCGTTGAAAGACCAATTTTTTTTTTTCACTTTTGTATGGGGAAGCTCGTGACGCTCGGGCCCTTGCCCATACAAAAGTGAAAAAAAAATTTCGTCTTTCAGCGCTGCTACTTTCACAGTGAACTCTCTACAAGGAACACGTACACACCATAAAGTATTATCACTTATTTTTGTTACACCCTGTATATATATATATATATATATATATATATATATATATATATATATATATATATATATATATATATATATACAACTGTACATTTCACTCTGGCAAATAAATGATATTATTATTATTAAAGTAGGATTAATTATATATCATATAATATAGTTCACTAAACAATGCTGGCATGTCTTGTATGGCAAAAGCCCTTATTAAAATAAAAATGAAAAAAAAAACTCTTTGTCGCGGGACAGAAAACCGACAACAATCGGGGAACGGGCCGCGAAGTGCGAAACATATGCGAATCGGATCTCTCACTCATGCTTCGCAGGAATTTCGCGGCGCCGCGCGAGTGTGGATGCGGTCGGGGAACCAGCCGCGAAGTGCGAAAAATATGCGAATCGGATCCATACTCACGTTTCGCGGAAATTCCGCGGCATCGCGGGGGATGGGGCCTTAAGGGCCCCGAAGACGATCAAACGGTTTGACTCAAACACGTAAATTTTGGTTTGACTTAAACCGATTTGATCGTTTACAAAGCTAGTTTGAACGGTTTGTTAAACATTTACGTGTTTGAAGCTTGTTTGATGAAATTTCATATTTTCGTTGTGTTTGACGCTAAACTAAGCCGGGTTTGATCAAACCTTCAAACGCGTCGGAGGTTTGATCAAACCCGGCTTAGTTTAGTGCTGGATTATGAAGAAGAAAAAAGGATTCTGTAGATGTTCGTGGGTAAAACGATATTATGTTAGTCCATAGTCCATACCATTCTTTGGACCAGTCTTTTTTTGAAATACGGGGGCAAACGAGCAAACGGGTCACCTGATGGAAAGCAACTTCCGTCACCCATGGACACTCGCAGCATCTGAAGAGCTGCAGGTGCGTTGCAGGCCTTTTAAGAGGGAATAGGGTAATAGGGGCGGGTAGGGATGGGAAGGGAATAAGGAAGGGTAGGGAAGGGAATAGGTTAGGGGATTGGGCCTCCGGTAAACTCACTCACTCGGCGAAACATAACGCAAGCGCTGTTTCACGCCGGTTTTCTGTGAGAACGTGGTATTTTTACGGTCGAGCCGGGCCATTCGTGCAGAAGCATGGCTCTCCCACGTATATCTTTCTTTTCTCTTCTGACAGAGGACATTAACGTTATAAACATAAGATACGCGATCCTCGATCTAGAATCTAGAGCATCTTCTGCATCACAAGATGTGTACTCGACAGCGCGTATTGAATGAAACTGCGCAGTGTCGTTGGACAAACCGTTCAAACCGACATCAAACGGTTGCATCAAACACGTAAGTTTTGAATCAAACCGTTTGATCGTCTCCGGGGCTCTTTAGGTTTCCGATTTTTTTTTTTAATAAAATTTAGCCTATGTTGCTCGTGAATAATGTAGCTTTCTAATGGTGAAAGAATTTTTTAAGTCGGTCCAGTAGTTTTTGAGCCTATTCGTTACAATTATACAAACAAAGTTTTCCTCTTTATAATATTAGTGTAGAAAACAGTTTGACATTGACATAGTTTGTGGCTGTATGGGCAACGCTCCCTTTGCCTGTCCCGACCTGGACGAATTAAAAAAAATGACATGGTTTGACGTTGACAATAGCCAACCAATTGTCAAAATTTGTTTTGAATTGTTCTTTCAAATTTTTCTTGTGTTGTGGTTAGTGCCGATAAATTTATTTATTGTAAAATATCTTTGTAATCCTTTCGTTTGAATTGTGATTATGAATTAGGATTAGTGAGTACCATTTAACACAATATTTAAAGTGATTTATTTTCGTTACAGGACATAATTACTCAGAAAAATGGCCAAGTCTAAGAATCATACCAATCATAACCAAAGTAAGTTATTCTATCTAGCAAATTCTTATAAAATTATCAGAATATTGAGGTTCATGTTCTTAAATTATTGTGTTTTTACATTATAGACCGCAAAGCGCATCGTAATGGCATCAAGAAACCCAGGAAGTTCAGACACCTACCCTACACACATCTACCCTTGGTGTAAGTAAATTGCAATGTTCTGTTTTCCATCGCACTTGCAAGTTACCAAAGATATTCAGTAAATTACAGTGCTTAGGAAATTTGGCATACCGTACTTATAATATTAATTGTCCTTGTTTATACTTATTTAAAAAAAAATTTAAGTACCAAGTAAGTACTTACATTTTATAACACAAGTACTAAAATCGCTAATGCCCGGTTTCTCATTGAAAATTATCTATTCACTAGCATTTTTGATTGGCTATCAGTAAAATATTAATAATAATAATAATAACCCATGAACAACACTATTGAATAGATGAAGGCTGCGTTTCCACCAGAGATGTGTTGCGAGGAATGTGTTTTTATGATCCAATAGCATCGCCGCGCTGAGTGACGTCATGGCAAGCGCACAACAATGAAGCGATTCTATTGGTTCTCAAAAACACATTCTTTGCAACACATCCGTGGTGGAAACGCAGCCTAACTGACAAAACCTCAGAAGTTGGTTATAAATTTGCTAAAACTTATAAAGTATTAGAATGATCATCAATTATTATTAAAATTAGATTCTCTCTACTAAAAGATGGCCCCGTGTTTACACCGGTACTTCTCGCCGGGTTACTTCCTAAACTGATGGTAGGCATTAACTACCTCTTTGACTGTCTTTTAGCAAAAATAAATTTTGCTGAAAGTTAGTATGAAGATACTTTTTATCTCGGCAAAAATTACGGCGGCTTTTTGGCGCAACGGAGTTGGCTATCATCATCTAGTAAAATATTTATTTTAAGGGTTTATTAAAAGTAATATTTTACTAGATACTAGTTAAATCTCTATGCATAAAGAAAAGTAGAGTTATTTTTTTTATAAAACTTCTTGATAAGTATGTCATAGGTTTGTGCCTAGAAAATATTACAGAATAGGTATATGAAAAAGCATTTTGATTATTACAGATGGACCCTAAATTCCTGAGGAACCAAAGGTTTTGCAAGAAAGGCAACTTGAAGCCCGCAAAGCAGGTTGCCCGTGCTGCCGAGAGGAAAGCTGTCAGAGAAGCCAAGAGCAAGAAATAGATGTCGTAAGGTTAAATAAAATTTAAAAATCCAATTATTTTTTCATTTTGAGGCTATACTTACTTTACATTAGATTGTCAATATTGTGCATGGTTACACTCATTAATATTTATATTTAGTAAGGAGTTTATGGCAATACTTCAGATAGTTATGAAAATATTATGTTAAAATTGAATATACCTTTACATTATGTTAGCTGTAACAGTCACTGCTTAGGGGAATGACAATAAAATAGCATGCTAGTTAAACATAACTTAATTAAAGCAAAATTTTAGTAAGCTTTTACAAATGGAAATGCACAATTTATTTTTAATCTTTATTTAAAAGTAATTATTTCATAAATCTTAATAACAAATGGCAAAATTAAGAGTGTAAAGAGCAAATTACATATTAATTATTATTCTTAATGATTTTACAAACTATATTATTATCAAATAGTATCAAGTTATGTCAAAAAAGTGAAGAAATTAAAAAGTGGCAACATCATAGTGTCATCCCTTTTTTCTTATGCTAAGTACTCACATACGGTTTTGCTCGATCGAGCAATAATGTCGAGCAAAACCCGCGGCTCGGGCTTTCGTTGACACATTCAGCATTGCTCAATAGTTTTATTCTAAATCAATATATTTCATTCTATCAATCCAGCTCGATCCTGTTCTATTAATCCTTCCAGTGGCTCGATGCGAGCCTTCGAGCTGTCAGTTTTGCGGTCCACACAGTAATTATTACTCGATTTGGAGTAAAACTATAGAGCAAAACCGTATGTGAGTACCTAGCATAATATTGATTTGAAAGGGATGACACTACAATGTTGCCACTTTTTAATTTCTTCACTTTTTTGACAGACATAATATTATAATGTCTAAAATATAGTAGTTAATTAATTTAAAATAATATTAATATTTTTTTCCTCCGTAATAATAATTAAAATATAAGGAAATAAAGATCTGGGTTCATGTTCTTTGTAGGTTAGCTTATGAAAGAGGTACACTGATTACTGATTATTATAAGATACTAAGATAGTGGTCAGTGAAGAGGTACAATAGCTATGTCCACACTGAGCCTTTTTTTGTTCATCAAGGGCATGTTACTATAGTATAGCTTTGTCCACACTGTGCCTTTTTCTGTTTGTTAAGGGCATGCGTTATAGCGCAATCAACAGCGAACGTGAGGCATGCCCGCAACGCATGCCATCTGACCGTATCCAAAAAACAAAAATGACAATGTCGGCGTTGCGTTCGTTGACGTATTCAATAATTATTGAATGCGCCAAAACGAAGAACGAAAAAGGGCCGCTCGAATTGTTGACTGCCATAGTGTTTCAAACAGCTTGGACCCCTTGGAATTACACCGAGATGTAACACAGGGAATGCTCTGAGGAATTCTTCGGAATTCATACCTCCTGCAACTTGTCGCCATCGTCTCACGCGAAAAATATACCATCCTCATCAGCTTGATGTGTGGCAGTCTTCCACCGTGCGTTTCTCGCGTAACTTTGTGCCGCGCACTGTAAAACTCTGGAACAAACTGTCACCGGCAGTATTTCCGGAACTATAAGGACCTGCAAACCTTCAAGAAAGGAGCGTATTCCCTCTTAAAAGGCCGGCAACGCACCTGCAGCTCTTCTAATGTTGCGAGTATCCACCGGCGACGGTAGTTGCTTTCCATCAGGCGACCCGTTTGCTCGTTTGCCCCCTTATTTCATAAAAAAAACGAAAGTTGAATGAAAGAAGATGACGAAAATTGAAGACGAAAGCGCATAATGTGGAAATAGCTAATATACATTAATCTGTGAGGGCATGCGTTATAGCGCACGTCACACGTGAGGCATGCGCTGCGACCGTATCCAAAACTTTCGCTTTGTCCTTTTTTTTCTGGAATTTCTTATAACCAAATAAGCCGCACATATTCCACCCAGTAAAATGTTCTCGCCGCACATCTAACAGACACTGCAACTGAATAAAATGACAATGTTAGCGTTGCGTTCATTAGCTTTATCCACACTGTGCCTTTTTCTGTTCGTCAAGGGCATGCGTTATAGCGCAGTCAACAGCGAACGTGAGGCATGCCCGCGACGCATGCCCTCTGACCGTATCCAAAACACAAAATCTCCATTCAAAAATGACAATATTGGCGTTGCGTTCCTTGACGCATTCAATTATTGAATGCGCCAATATGAAAGTTGATGAGGAAAATTGAAGATGAAAGTGCACAGTGTGGACATAGCTATTGACGCATTGAATTATTGAATGCGCCAAAACGAAAGTTGAATAGCTTTGTCCACACTGTGCCTTTTCCTGTTCCTCAAGGGCATGCGTTATAGCGCAGTCAAGTGAGGCATGCCAGCGACGCATGCCCTCTCTGACCTTATCCAAAACTTCAAAAATGACAATATTGGCGTAGCGTTCCTTGACGCATTCAATTATTGAATGCGCCAATATGAAAGTTGATGACGAAAATTGAAGATGAAAAGGTATGGACATAGCTAATGAAAGAAGATGATGAAAGTGCATAGTGTGGACATAGCTAATGATATTCAACCCAGAGTTAACTTTCAATCTAATCTTCACAAATTACTTTTGAGACTCCTGTTTTCTGGGCCCTCTAGGACCCTTATGTGGTGTTTTACAGTCTTCCATGTGTGGCCCAGGACTTTTGCTCCTAAAGTTTGGTTTCTCGCTCTTATTTGGTCCCTTCTTTATAAACTCATTTTTATCCCTTTTCGCATAGTCCTTGGTATTCTTAACAAAGGCTTCATTTTTAATTGATATTTTTAATGTGATCCTGTCATTTTCCACAAAATGTGCAAACATTCCCAATGGCATTATGCCACATGTTCCATTACTGAAAATCTCTTTAATGTCACTAGTGTCGCTATA
Source organism: Aricia agestis (assembly GCF_905147365.1). NCBI lineage: Eukaryota > Metazoa > Arthropoda > Insecta > Lepidoptera > Lycaenidae > Aricia > Aricia agestis. Next base: position 11,520,816 of record NC_056417.1, read on the forward strand.
GCAGTGGTCGATGAAAATGACTTTTCTACGACTGTCCTTTTTACTGACAATGTTGATTTCATATACAAACTGTTGGGCAAATTTTTTTATGCCTATGTGTTGGACAACATAGTAAATCATTTTCTGATAGGTATCAATTTTTATGGTGAAGAGGAAAAGGTATTTTCCTTGAGACAGCATAAACATTAAACGGTTGTCAGTAGAAGAATTAACCTTTAATTCTGATTCTTGGTCCAATCGAATTCTGCAATTTTCTGCATGGTTGCTTTTGAAATGCTCAAAAAGGTCCTTTATTTTACCTAGAAGTATACAATGATAATGTATTAAGATAGAATATGTTATCTTATCTATATTTATTGATAGGAGATCTTAAAACAAAGAATATTGTTGTCTGCGAGGTGCGACTTCGTACGCGCAAAAGAATTTCTCGCGGACACTGTACACTTTGTTGCGTTAAAAAGGAATGTGTCCTTTTCCGTAGTCAATTAAATTTGTGTGTCTGGAACAAGTACCAGGATACAGTTATATCGGACCATATAACTCTTTTCTGCTGAGGCTGTTAACATAATAAAATAAACTTTTATACCTGACCAAGAACAGGCTCCAAATATCTCCCCATGAGGGCAGTTCATCTCACGGAATATGCATTCTTTAAGATGATTGTCTATTTCTGAAGCATTCATTATGTAGCCACAACCTACTGCTTTATTAGGGCATTCTTTTTTAGCCTGTAAATAAATAAGAGTGAGTAATTTATTTTTATTCTAAGGACTAAGTATATTCAAATAAATTGAAACATTATATTAATTTTTAAACGTCAGAGGATATTGGCGGAATTATACAGAGAATAAAAAAAAGTCAGCTAAAAGTGAGGACTCGCGCACGAGCGGCACGAAGAAGCAACCCTTTAATTATAAGGTAATCAATTATAGTAAGGTAATTTTTTTTGTAACAATGAGAAAAAAATTACGTGAGATTTGCCGAGACCCCTCCCCCTGCCCCCAACGTAATATTAGATGAGATTTGACTTGACCCCCTCCCCCCCCTTAAACACCTCACGTAATTTGTGGGCGCCCCCTAATGTGTGAGCGCGGGCCGCGGAGGGTAGAGACGTAGAAATTCATAAGTAGTACCATAGACAAAGGAAAATATGTAGTACATTGCATAATGCATACCCATCTCAATTTTCAACTTGTCTCTCGTGTACTAAATTATTGTTATTGCTTAGGGTATGATACACCTAGCGAATAGAGTGGCGAGACAGCGAGTGCTCGGCCGAGGGCATTGTCTTGCCACTCTTCAACTCGTCAGGTGTGATCATGACAATAATATGGCTTGATTGCACCTACCGAGTACAGTGATGCGACAGTGCACTTGGTTAAGCTCTTTGTATGTTTATGGATTTGCTTCGGCCGAGGCCACTGTCTCGCCAGTCGCCACTCCACTGGTAGGTGTAATCAAGTTAATACGCGAACAAAAGGGACAATTTTTTTCCGCGACAGACGACAGTACTGTTTTAAAAATGGAGTATGGCGTATGCAATATATTATAATAGTAATTAATATCTTCCGACCGAGCGATGTGTTGTGCTAGGTAAGGCCGAAGCCCACAAGTCCACAACACATAATGTCAAGGCATGGGCTTTGATCAGACATTTGTACCGCCACAAAAGTAAAGACATAACATAAGCCCTAAGTATTAGTTTAATATTTTGTTAACATTTTCATCGAAATTTGGAATAAATGAAATAGGTACCTTGTCCACCAACTCCTCAAGTTGCCAGTTCCTCATTTGCGTCATCACTTGGCTGCACAATGGACACTTAGACGGAACTAGCTCCTTCGTACAAGCATGACAGACGCTGTGGCCAGTTTGGCATTGGAAGATCGGTGACGTCATATCGTCCATGCACACTGGACACTTCGGTACCTCCAGACCCGTCATGGGCATCCTTCCAGCCTTCGGTTTCGCCATGGTAGTATTAATGTGTTACAAGAATATTGTCCCTGGAAAGGAAAATATACCTAAGACTTCTTACAGACGAACGGCACGTGTTGGCGGCAGGCGACGGCTGCCGTCGACTGCCGCCGACACGTGCCGTGGATTGCCGCCGACGCGTGCCGCCGACACGTACCGTTCGTCTGTAAGCGCTCTAACAATGTCAATATGAACTTAAGAGTTAATGTACTAAACGAAGCAATGAAACTGATCAAAACTATACCATACTCTTTTAATTACTATGACTATACACTATACCTACACACAATAAAATGCACCATAATAATTAATTATTACTATTATTGCCTATTGGTAACTGGTAAGTTGAGAATAAGTACCTACAACTTAATAAACTTAGCCATAAACTTCTTCTACATAAATTAAAAAAGATTGGTATAAAAGGCACGGCTTACAAAATAATAGAATCATATTTAAAAAATAGAAAGCAGGCAGTCAAAATAGACGAAACATTGAGTAGTACTAATCCAGTATCTTGCGGAGTCCCACAAGGATCAATTATAGGACCCCTACTTTTCTTAATATAAATTAATAACATAAAAGACTTAAATCTAATGGCTAATACAACCCTATACGCGATGACACCGGTCTCTTTTACTTTGGACGAAAACTGGACTCTCTAGTTTCACAAGCCCAGAAAGATTTAAATAAGCTTAATGAATGGTTCAAGTATAATTTGCTAACTATTAATGTCAAAAAAAACTAATTATATTATTTTTTCGTCAAAAAATAAAAAACTAGGTAGTTTTACACCGTTAACAATTGACAAGGAAATGATAACAAAAGTAGAATCAGAGAAATATCTTGGCTTAACTCTCGATAATCATCTCACTTGGAAATATGTAACAAACTGTCGTCGCTGATGGGTGTTCTTAAGAATAATACACACTGTTTCCCAATTAACATAAAATATCTAATATACAATTCACTCATCAAAACACACCTTACCTACTTGATTGAAGTATGGGGATCCACTACACTTGAAAATATAAAAAAACTACAAATAAAGCAAAATAAAATTATAAAAACTCTTTTTAATTATGATTACATGACACCTACTAAAACTATTTACAAAAGACATAAACTAATGACTGTAAAACAAATACATACATTCCACACCTGCCTACTAATAAGAAAAATATTAACCAAAGACATCCACTCACAAATCATCTTTAGTAAAAAATCGCAAATCCACACTCGCCACTTGAGAAATGCAAATAATATAAATCTATATACACCACGCTCAAACTATGGGATTAAAAATATTATGTATGAAGGTGCCAAAATGTATAATAGCTTGCCTAAAGATATAAAAGAAATAAAATCACTGCCATTATTCAAAAAGAAACTTAAATTTTATGTACTAACTGATATTAATTAAATGAATGTAAAATAGTAATAAACTACAGTATTCTATGATCCTATACCTATATAAAAAATAATAATAATAAAATGTTTTTCCAGAGAATGTATGATGTACCTATAATTCTAAAATAGTGATGAATGATAAATGTAATGTTTGTTTTTCAGAAAATGTATGATGTATAATTTTGAAATAATGATGAATGATAAAATTTGTAATGTTCGTTTTCCAGAGAATGTATGATGTACAATTTTGAAATAGTGATGATAAATGTAATGTTTTGTGAGAACATGTAAAAGACAAAAAATGTAAATGTCTATACTTAGGAAGTGTTTGCCAAATGTATCACTCAATTTATTTTTGTAACACGTGTTTCTCGCCGTGTATAATAATTTGTAAATTATTTTGTGAGAAATAAAGTCTTAAACCGTAACTTGCAGACGAACTTGGCTCGCTTTGATAGTTTCCATAGAACGCGCCACAAACTAAGTAAGTATTATATAGAATGCTAATGGAACGAGCTGCCTCGTTAACTTTTGCGTGTTCTTGTTGGTATTAGATTACAATGTAGGTAAATATTATTATGAGTGCAATGGCTATTATATTGAGTATCGCCTTATCTCGTTGCAATGACTAACGGGAAAAACAAGCTATCCACTGTTTTATAGCTATAATTTTGGATTTAAATAGATATAACATTGTGATACTAATGTTATGTTGGTAAGTATACTTAAGATATTATAATCATTAATTTGTACTTACAACTCTTGAAACAGCAGCTTCTAGCTGTGTAGGTAAGTATATTATTTACACAAAGAGAACGTCATGCAGTGGACACTGATAAAATGAAACTGATTTTATCAGTGCAACTTACTTAACTATTGGCTAAACAATTTACACTGCGCCCACTTGCCCCGGTATGGTTTAATGAGAACCGTAGATTAAATATAGTGTTATCTTCTTGTTTTTCATATTTATGAAAGAGAAGGCATGAATTTTTAACGAATGATAAAGTTTAACTAAGACTGGCGCAAGTGGGCTCGTGAGTTGGAATTTGCTGGTAGATGTAGTAATATGAGACTTCCCCAAAATTTATTGCCAGGTAAAAAAATACACCTATTGTTAACGGCAAATGGCAATACTCAGCTTGGGGGCCCGCGGCATAATTTCTAAACAGTAAACCTCAAGATATACATTCAATTACCAATATCCATAATACTGCAAGTCATTATCACAATTTACAATGTCACTGATTATGGGATAATAATATAATTTATAACACATCAAACTTGTTTTGTAGAATACGCCTTCGGTGGCCTGCGGGTATCAAAAAATGAAACTGAATTGATATTTCCAGCATTATCTTATCCCTTATGTACCAATGGGCATTGTCCAAAAAAAATCACATGTACTTTTTATTTTTTTTTTCGTTAAAATAGGGTATTTTATGAATATAATTAAATAATTTTGAAATTCATTGGCTAGTTTTTTCTCAATAAATTTTTAAAGTTTCGCTTTGACGACATCATCGGCGGCCAATAATTGACCTCTGCAGTATGTTTTTTCCTTTCAATCTTGTTTATAATGGCTGGTTCGTCAAATGCAAGTTCTCATTATGTGAAAGCTGATACGAGAAGCTTACCAAAAGTTCGAACCGTAATGTTGGTCGAATTTATTGCTAATTTAACGCCATTGAAGGTCAAACAAAGGTTAAACATATTTGTTCAAAAATATAAGTAACTAATGGGTATTTTTTTCGTTTATATACAGAAAAACGATCACTGACCTTCCTCGAAATGTTTTTGTAATGAGCAAAATTAAAAAAAAATGGACAATCCCCATTGACATACCAAAATTAATAAAATATGAACAATAACGAGAAACGGCAGTGTGGATATATTTTTGAGCATGTAACACTATAATTATATAATGAATAAAAATAAAAAGTTAAAAACGTCATCTGTCAAGAGTAAGCTAAGACGAAGAAGAAGACGTTGTGTTGTTTGATGTTTCAGTATGTTTGTGGCTGTAATTGTTTTAAAATTTGTAAACATTTTGTAAATTATATTAATGTTATTTAATAAATGTTATATTATCAAGAAAAAAAATATATAACAAAGAAAATAACGACGCATTTTCTATCATTCCTAAGAGAAGTCTACAAATAAAGAACAAACTTAAAATTTCTGTTACAGTCTATCAAGTCTTTCTAGTTTTACTTCTTATTATGGATTCAAGTTCACTGCAAAGTTATCAAGACATGAAAAGTAATCCCTATGAAGTATGTAAATTAATATCCAGATACGTAAAGATAGATTTAATAAAAAACTCAGTGCTCAAAGGGTTTTTATCTTCAGTGGATCCCGTTACTTACAGGTATGCATATTATGCTCGTGAGATTTTATTTTGTGCTTTAAAAAGTAGTGGGAATCATCCACCTATTGCTTACGAAGTAACCGATAAACTAGTACACATGATTTATTTTTGTTTAATTGTTTACAGCATTATATTGTTGGTTCCACAAGAAAACCAAAAAGAATATCAAAAAGTTCTCATACCTGGTCATGCTGTTCTTGATTTAACAGTGGAAGATTCTGAAGAATTTACAGAAGTACCAGTAACATTTTCATTAACTTCTACTTCTACAGATCACAAAAAAAGAAAAGAAAAAGTAATGGAATGGTTTAGATTAAATTTATTGACCGTAACTGAATGTGATGATAATATATTGTTTGGAAATGTTACAATTTTACCTCCATACGACGTGGAAGATATATGTACAGATAACCCCATTATAGCCATGCAAGTTAAAAAGGTTATGGAGAAAATGCCAGAAGATTTTAATTCACAGTTAAAAAATACTGAAAACAGTTGATACAATAAATTATGATTTGATGCTGCAATGATTTTTAATATTTTAATGCCTACTTAAATATTCCTTAATAATTTATTTTAAATAATGTTGAAGAGGTCTGTAACTGTTATTTAATGTACCATAATCTTACTAAAAATAGTATCCAAGTCCATCTATATTTTCTGATGTTTTTTTCATATTAGAGGGTAGTTTAGAGCATAATGATCAACAAAACTTAAAGTATATTAATAACCTCCTCCTTTTTGGAAGTCGGTTAAAAATGATGGGATGTCGTGTTGTCTAGAGGTACATATTCACAGATACTGCAGCATAATCAGTATCTACAACTAAAACAGTTATATTATATTATGTATTATTATGTATAAGGAGTTAAGTACAACTGCTTACAAAGGAATTTTTGTAAGCAGTTGTACAAAGAAGTGTAGCTTGTCATTACTTTAATGATGCTTGAAAATTTGCGACTTTGTAGTGATTTTGCATATATGTATACGATTAATCGCGCTATGAATATGCCGTGTACGCTTTTATTGCCTTATTGTGCGTAGGTAGTCTGCCATAGATAAGCGCGAACGACACAGTGTGCAGTGGCCGACTCAGTGTATAAATAAAACATAGTGGTAAGTCTATTAAACAGCGAGCATAGTTTAGTTGTTTTCATTCATTTGTCACGAGCGGTTTAGTGTTGGGTTAGCATGGTTAGATTTTGTCTACCAATCATACCAGACAAGCATGATTATTATCGAGTGTCAAAGTAATTTGATAAATGACAATACGAACGGTTTATTATTGGCGTCAAAGAGAATATAATCACTTGATTGGCGTGAAATTGGCTTGAAAATGTCGCAGCCAGCTAAAAGAACGGTGCAATATTTGGCGGGATTATGCGGTAAACGGCGCGAAAATTTAATTTTTTCCTTATTCTTAATAATGACTTGCTTAGTATCAATTTTGTAAATATTTTGTGCAGTGTCCTTTGCGTTTTCGTTTACCGGCGCTACGTTATGTTGGGCTTCTCCTGCCATTCCCAAGCTTAAAAGTGGTGAAGCCAACTTATTGATAACTGATGTAAGTATCTACACAATCCTACTGACTTTTAAACAGCTGTTTTAAGATTAAATCGAGTTTTATTTGTTTTCCAAATTTACAATAACAAGCAAGGTATATGTATTTTCTCTCAGCTTGTAAACTAACTAAACAAACTAAATAATGTTAAAATAATAGATACGTCAGACCTACATCTACTTGACCTTTCTAACGCGATATCTATTAACATTTTGGTACGTAGGCTACTGACATTATTATAATAGTCTGAATTCTGATAATGATACTTACTTAGTAAAAGTTTTTTCCAAAAACTTAGAAAAAATATTTTTAAAAACGCCAACTATACCGCTTAGAACCATGAATATTAATTATAAATTATAATGATAATGATGATAATCCGCACTAGTCTAACGGCCGCATTCAAAAATTTGATGATTACGTCTACTACTAACTGCCACATTCAGAGACGAATATTATTAAGCACATATTGCCGCACTTAGAATGGAACATTAATTACTTAACTGCTACGAATAATAACATAACTGTACTTAATTAATTCAAAATTTTGACATAAGCCCCATACATTATCTGTCAAACTCTTCATTAAATTGAAGGTTAATCATAATTAAAATTTAAATGTCTTTGAGTACCGCGGCGGTGATTGCGGCGGTCACCTTAATTTTGATAATAATTCCTTAACATTTTCTGTCAAATTCATAATTAATTTATAGTTACTATTACTTAAAAGATTTATAATTATTTATAAAATATATTTGAGTGCGCCCGTTAATCTTAACACTACGTTAATTACTAATTAATATTAAATAACTTGTGGTAAAACTATTTTTAGGGTTCCGTACCTCAAAAGGAAAAAACGGAACCCTTATAGGATCACTTTGTTGTCCGTCTGTCCGTCTGTCAAGACCCTTTTTCTCAGGAACGCGTGGAGGTATGAAGCTGAAATTTATATCAATTACTCAGGTCTACTGTCCCTTGAAGCTGTGAAAAAATCAAACTTCTAAGCCAACGCAATCAAAAGATACAGCCGTTTATGCCGCAAATTTTCGACACTTGCAAGGGAATCAAAACCTACAGGGTGCTTCCCGTGAACTCAGAATCTTGAAATTTGGTACGAAGCAACGTCTTATAGCATAGATAAAGGAAAAATTACGAAAACCATAAATTTTTAGTTACATCACATAATATATTTTTTTTTAATAATTTTAAACTTACTACCCATTTCCTCATAAACGCGTAGAGGTATTAAATTGAAATTCATACCAAATACTCAGGTCTATAATACCTTTAAGCTGTAACAAAATCAAACTTCTATGTCAACGCAATCAAAAGAAACAGCAATTTAAGCTGCATATTTTGAAACTCGCAAGTATTCGCAAGGGAATCAAAACCTAAAGGGTACTTCCAGTCGACCTAGAATCTTGAAATTTGGCATGAAGCAACGTTTTATAGCACACATAAAGGAAAAATTCCGAAAACCTTAAATTTTTAGTTACATTACAAAATATATATTTTTTAATAAATATAAACTTATTACTTTTTTCCTCATGAACGCGTAGAGCTATTACTTAAACGATAAAGAGATCTTTGTCTTAAATTTATGCTCCTCCATCTTTCCCCATTGTAATGTTATGAATTTCATTTTGCAATAAAAATACCATAGTTATGACTCGATTGTCGTAATGAACGAACTTTGTAAACCTTGCAGGTTTGTACGGAACCCTCGGTGCGCGAGTCCGACTCGCACTTGGCCGGTTTTTTTTAGTCTCAAATCTCTTGGGCAGTATCCTTGGCGCATCTCGGTGCCCTCCCTGGTTGCTACGTCGGCAAAATACTGAGTGAGCGCGTGGGACGAAAACGCACCGTGTTTTATTCCGCAGTACCGGGATTTATTGGATCGGTAAGTGTAAAAAAATTTCAGTGGCCGATTTATATTTTTTATGGACGCTGTCGCCCCCTCTAGGGACTAGAACCCTTCCGCCCCCAGGGCGCGACCTATGTAAAAATCCAGGGCTGGCTTGTGTGATAAAATGTCAGATTTCCTTATAGCAAGCGTTGCCTAGCCTAGGAAACCAACAACAACCTTTTTAAAACCCGGTGTCCGTTATGCTTTCAGAGTACAAGTATTCTGAATCTGCACTCTGCAGTATTTTTTGACTTCCTAATCTTCTATCCTTTTCCGGGACCGAGTAGGTACCTCCTTTTCAAATCTGATCCAAATCGGTTCATCGGTTTCTCTGTGAGGACTGAGGCCACGGACAGACGACCATTATACGACCTGCAAAAATTCAATGAAGATTCGCTCTTAAAAGGCCGGCAACCACCTGCTACTCTTTTGATGTTGCGACTTGTGAGTGTCCATAGGCGACGGTAGTTGCTTTCCACCAGGTGACCCGTTTGCTCGTTTGCCCCCTAATTTTATAAAAAAAACGCGTGTCTAAATGTGAGCATTGATTAGCAATATTTTTTCAGGGCGTTATACTATGGACATCATCGCCGGAAGTATTGTGTGCCGCCAGATTTCTAGTCGGGATTGGCATCGGAATTACCGCAGTGGTATGTAACAATACTTTTTTGTTCAACGAGCACGCATATCGCTTAAATTTATTATGGCAACATAACCGTTACATCTGTGACTCCTATGGTGTTGTGGTATTCTGTAATCTGTTCTTGTTTTTTAATGTAATAAGGGGCAAATGAGCAAACGGGTCACCTGATGGAAAGCAACTTCCGTCGCCCATGGACACTCGCAGCATCAGAAGAGCTGCAAGTGCGTTGCCGGCCTTTTAAGAGGGAATAGGGAGGGTAGGGAAGGGAAGGGAATAGGGGAGGGTAGGGAAGGGAATAGGGTAGGGGATTGGGCCTCCGGTAAACTCACTCACTCGGCGAAACACAGCGCAAGCGCTGTTTCACGCCGGTTTTCTGTGAGAACGTGGTATTTCTCCGGTCGAGCCGGCCCATTCGTGCCGAAGCATGGCTCTCCCACGTATAAAATTTTTCCACGTTTCATAAAGCACAGTCTCGAAAGTCCGGAAGTGCCACCGCCAAGACAAGTGAACATCTAAGTGATGGTTATACTATAAGGGGCTATAGGTACTATAAGATTAGTTATGTAGGTACATGACGCCCGTAACTCCGTTGCGCCAAAATTTGTTTAAGCTGTACATTTTTCTGTGATAAAAGTATCCTATATCCGGCACTCAAAGTATCTCTATACCAAATATCAGCAAAACCGTTTCACCGGTTAGGGCGTGAAGTAACAGACAGACACATCTTTCGCATTTATAATATTAGTATGGATTCTATTATTCAAAGTGGGAAGACAAAAGCTACTGTGACTACGTCTTAGTTACAATGTATCTTGGTATACTTATTGCATTGTTATTTTAGTTTATTTTAGATATGAAACCTCGTTAGCAATTACAAATAATTACATATTTTATACAAATATTAATTACTTACATGATTAATAATAATATTTAAGCTTCTATTTTGGTCCCTAAGTATTTGCCTATTATTAATTTAAAACCTCAACCTTTGTTCCACGAAAAGAGATCTCACATGAAAAGAGATCACAAAATATTTCTGTTGCAGGTCACAATGATATATCTGACAGAGATAGCAGATAAGGAGATCAGAGGGGCCCTGGGTATGCTGGTCCAAGTGATGATTAATCTCGGAGGCCTAGCGGTGTACGGCCTGGGACCGTTTGTGTCTTACACCGCTCTCAACTCTATGGTCCTTTTCATCTCCGTCTTCTATGCGGTGATATGTCTATGGGTGCCGGAGTCACCTTACTACCACCTGACAAACGACGATGTTGATGCTGCGAGAAAAAGTCTCAAGTTTATCAAGGGGAGCACCGATGATAAGGTAGATAGTTGTAAACTAGTCCGCAACTCCGTTGCGCAATTTCCGTACCGTACACTTTCCGTATGTTCTTTCTCGGGACTAGAAGTAAGCCTATCATAAACTAGATCAAGATAGATACCGCATGTCGCTTCATTTGTATGAAAACGAGCATGTCACTTTTTTGTCACCTACTGTGATGTACCGACGATAAGAAACGTGTCCATTACCTAGGCCAACGTTTCTATTTGAATTTCTACAGCTCAATACGGCACTTTTAGGCATTTTTAAAATTCCGATTGACTTCCGATTCCGATTGCTAAATACTAAAGAACAGACTTGAGAGACGAGCATAGGTCGTCGTTTGGGAACGCGAAATGGCACACGAAGTACACATACGGTATCTATCTTGATCTATGTCTGTGATGTCCATACTCCATACCAAATATCAGTAGAATCGGTTCAGTGGTTTGTGCGTAAAGAGGTAACAGACACACTTTCGCATTTACAATATTAGTAAGGGCTAGTATGATTGTGTTTTATCTTAGTTTATAATATTTACAAATGTTGTTAACGCTTCCTTATTTTAAATTTGAGTATACTTATAAGATTAATGGTAAGTCTTATGTGTGCGTAAGCAATGTTCTATGTGCAAGCAATATGTCCCTCTTGGACTCTTGTCAGAGAAGACAAGAGTCCAAGAGGGACGCGGGCAAATGCACCTGCAGCTCTTCTGATGTTGCGAGTGTCCATGTGTGACGGAAGTTGCTTTCCATCAGGCCCGTTTGCTCGTTGGCCCCCTTATTTCATAAAAAAAAAATTATGGACCTACGTAATTACGTTGAGATAACTCAACGTAATTACCTCATACCTTACCTTACGTATTATCACGCCCAGCCGACACGCATTACAAATACAAATATCTTTATTTCTAACTACTATGGTCCTTTGGCTAGTATAGTAAACTTAAGAATTTAGGGTTAGTTAAATATCAAAAAACATAACTTAAAATTAAATATTATCATTAATGGCGAGACCACACTAAGCGACACTGGAGCGGAGCGACGCGACAAGACACTTCAGCCCCCCTAGACAAGTGCCAAAACGCTAACGCTACAAAATGTATGCGATTTGGCATATTAAGTCATCGCTTCGCTAGCGAATACTAATGTCAAATCCATACATTTTGTAGCGTTAGCGTTACCGTTTTGCCACTTGTCTAGAGGGGCTGTTCTATTGAACGTAATTAGCCTCTCTTTTAATTTGAGTCTTGACATAATCCGACCAAACGACGTAGGCCGCTATCTCCCTGCTAACTTCTATGGTATCCTATTTCCAGTGGGTTGACGAGCAGCTGGAGTCGATGCGAGTCCACGTGTCAGAGAGCATGGCGCACAAGACCACGGTGAAGGAGCTGCTCACCAACACCAGGTATAGGAAGAACCTCTACATAGTCGCAGGTTAGTGGTGTTCCTCGTTAAACCATATGAGTACTGGAGAGCAATATGCGGCATTATAGTCAAGTTCTGTCATGGCTCAGTGGTTGAACGCGTGGTAGCTAAAGCCGGGGGTAGCAATAAAGTTTTCAATGTTGCTGGATGGACTGGATGGATGGAATGGACATTCATGACATGGATGTGTATTAAACATGTTTATCTTATAATAAAAATCTGAAATATGTATACTATAAAAGTATTAAATATATTTTCGTATAGTCTGGTACGGCAAAACATGTCCTTCAGGTGTTTTACCACATAGCCAGACTGTGCTTCACACAACGCGTGAAGCATTCATAGATATTAAGTGCGGTAGCCCTTCTCGAACTTGGCCGGTTCTCACTCCTCATCTCAATTCCAGGGTTGAAGATCATGCAATACATGACCGGTAGCCTTGTGATCCAGTCCTACTTGGAGATGATATTCAAGCAGAGCGCGTCCATATCGCGCCAGCACGCCAGCATCGTGTACGGATTTGTGCAGCTAGCGACAGGTACCTACCTACTTTCAAAAATAAGGATATACAGGGTGTAACGAAACTAAGTGATCATACTTTATGGTGTGTATGTGTTTCTTGTATAATAGTTTAATGTAAAAGTGGCAGCTCTTAAAGAGTTTTTTGTGAATTGTACGGGCAAGCGTCCTAGCGTCAGAATTTTTCCATAGAAAAGCTTTAAAAAAGGTTACTCTTTCAGCGCTGCTACTTTCACAGTGAACTCAATACAAGGGACTCATAAACACCCCAATGTTTTATTAGTTATAGCTTAGTTAGCAAAATCGGATACCCATAGATTTGACTTATTTTTAGTAGTTGAGCATTGTTGATTCTATGATACAAGAGATATTATGATAGATCAGGGGTCACCAATTAGTTTCGCTCGGGGACCATTTTCAGGAATGATCCTGACCTTCGCGGTCCGCACATTTTATAAAAAAAATATTTATTAATAAATAAAATAAATAAAAATAAAATAAAAAATGTTTTATTTCTGAGTAGATTTCAAGAAAATACTTTCAGAATTTTAATATTGGTGCCTACCACCGGTTCGGGAACTATCCCGGCGAGAAGAACCGGCGTAAGAAACTCGCTATCGCTATTAAACAAAAGTAAGTAATTACGGAAATTACAAGGATCTGATGTTTGAAGTTAAACTGGTGCAAGCTATTGATATTAAATCCTGAAGATGTTCATCAGTTTAAGTCGAGAACGACATTTATTTTTAACGAAGTTCATCTTCGAAAATACTCGGTCCGCACACAATGGGTCGGCGCGGCGGCGGCGGTCCGGATGCGGACCGCGGTCCGCCATTTGGTGACCGCTGTGATAGATCTTCATTGAAGTATCAAAATATTATTTTAAAACATAAGGTAGATACATAAATTCACATAGTACAATAACTTAAGTACACCAATGAAAAATATTTTAAAAAAATCTAAATTACATTGAAAAACTATCTTTGACACTGAGTAAAGCCATATAATATTGCGATAAGATATCGCATGGAGACATTTACCAACTCGCTTCTGATAAGATAGAACTGTGCCTATTTACTTACATAATATTTTACTACCGTAATGATATTACCTATATACTACTATTTTATTACGAAAAGTATTTCCTTCTATGTACTACTTGTATAACTTAGAAAAAAATACTTAAGGGCGAAGCCAAACGAGCGTAATTTGTGAGTTGTGACTCATGTGAGTCGCAGAATTTCGATTTGGCAGAATTCTGCTATTTCATACAAAAGTCCTGTTCGATTCACACGAGCGTAATTTTGTGAGTCATGATTTGTATGAAAATATATTTAAGCGGCAGAAATTCTGCGACTCACAACTCACAAATTACGCTCGTTTGTTTGGCTTCACCCTAAATCGTAATACATACTATTTAAGTCCTAGTAATGAAATAAAATATATCTTGTTTGCCATCAATAAAATTCACCGATTCAGATGTAACATAACGGATATCATTCCGACATATAACATAACCAAGGGGAAGGAAAAAAGCTTAAAAAAATAAAGCTAGAGTACATGAAATGCGGCGCGTACAGTGCGGGTGAATGTGCGAAGTTTTCGAATTCTAAAATGCGGCGACCGGCGCGTTCGAGCTGATAAATGTGCGATCACTTTAATAGGTCTGAAAATGAAATAAACAATAATTTACTGTTGCAGGAATCTGCGCGACTTTCATCACGGACCGCTTTGGCCGGCGACAGCTCATGTTATGCTCCAGTTTCGGAGTAGCCGTCTCCTTGACTGTAATCGGGACATACTTCTTCCTGCAGGACAACATCCAAGTTAGCCCGGGGACATTGGCTTCTATATCCGCCATGCCTCTTGTTGGCGTACTCAGCTTCAATGTCCTATACGCTACAGGCCTAGGAAACATTCCTTACATCATGCAAGCCGAACTATTCCCAATAAACGTAAAACTGGCCGCGTCTAGCTTAGCGACAATGCTGGCTTGCGTCCTAAATTTCTTAATCACCAAGTCCTACCAAGGAATTAAAGATGCTTTCGGCCATTTCTCTGTCTTCTGGTGCTTTGCCTGCGTGGGATATTTGGGAATGTTCTTCATATACTTCTGTGTGCCAGAAACTAAAGGAAAGACGTTGGAGGAGGTACACGATAACTTAAAAGAAGATGGAACTATAGAAGCGGAGCCACTGAACAAAAAATTGAATGTGGAAGAGCGGTAGAACATAATAATATTCATATAACGCACACAAATGTGCGTTATATGAATATTATTATGTTCAAAGCAAACCCTACTAGTTTTTTGTGCTACCTGAATGTGATATTTTCTTAAGTAATTTCTAAGTGTTATTGTTTGCAAAGGAACATTTTTATCCACATTGTCAAGTGTGTTGAGATTGTTAATTTATACCGAAGCGGATGTAAGGTTTTATTAAGAGCGCATCAAGCCGAGAAACTTTGCCCTTTCACGATACGATGCCGCAGCCCGTAACGCAGTGTTATGCTATTTGTCCACTGCCACTGCACCATCACAAGGACGCGACGTCACCGACAAAAATTCAAATAGAATGCCACTTTATGACCTATAGCCGAGTTGACGTACAGGCGCTACTGATACGCTTTGGTTACGTGCATACGTTAGGTTGACGCCTGGTTGACGGCTAGGCGAAAGGCGATACGGTGACGATACCTTTCCTAGTTGATATGTGTGCTATCTATCGCCCGAAGCGCCTACACTTAAAATAGGATAAATGTAAATAAGAGGGTAAGGTTTAATTTTAAGTCGGGTTACTGAAATAAAATAAATACATATGTGACCAATATTTGTTTTATTATACTGAATATATATCTCTAACAAATGTTAGCGACATTACAAAACTTATGTATAATGTTCCCAGAACTTCTGTAGAATGTTAGCGCCTCCCATTCTCAGAGCGCTTACTATCGAAAACAGGTCATATACATACATATATAATATTATAGGTATAGTGTTGTATCTTGAAATAAATATTTCCAGCCCTGTAGTATATAAACATACGATAAGTCTACATCATATTACGACTTTGAGTTTGTATTTAGTTAGCCAAATATTATGTATTACTTGTCATGTTAAACGTAATATCTTTAGTCAAATAATCGCGGACTTTTTATGTTTTACTTGTCATGTTAAACGTACTCATCTTTAGTCAAATAATCGCGGTCTTTTCGCGACTGTCTTTTTCCCGACATTAAGGCCTCATTCGCACGAGAGCGGTAACTATTTAGTAATCTGTGATTTAACGCCAACGCTCAAAGTCGAAAATCCAACAGTGCTCGATAAACCGCGCTTTTTTAACTGTTGAAAAATCGTGCGAATGAGGGGTCAGGGCCAACCATAGAGTATACATTATAGCAAGCTATAGAGTGCTTCTAACAAGGTATGAACTGTAAGCACGAGTGTTAACATATTTTCCTATAAGCGTCAAACGATGGCGCATGGAACATCACTAGACTTGCGTTATACGTTTGACAAGTATCTATAGAACTTCTGCTTACGATCGGCACAACGGGGAACGAGCGATGCGCGCGCTCTATAGCTTGCTAATGTATACTCTAAGGGGCCAACCCACACGTACCACATCCACGTGGTCGGGCGTATAATTCGTATTGTACATGAACTGGACCATTCACACGTACCACATTTTGCAGTCGTTGTCGACCACTTGTGTGATACCGACCACATCGCAACCACAACGTTGCGTCGATGCAATGACATTGACTTTCGTACGTAACCACATCGCAACCACTGGCGACAACGCAACCACGTAGCCATTTTCAGGGCCCCCGTAAGGGCTACTGGCGCCCGTGTGCAAAAAAAGGATTTTGGCGCCCCTTTAGGCCAATTTTTTGGGTCCTTGGTTTGGCGCCCCTAGAGATGGCGATTTGGCGCGCCTAGAGGGTGGCGCCCGCGTGCATTGCACACATTGCACATATGGTAACGGGGGCGCTGGCCATTTTGTCGGTACCACAACTACAAAAAGCTGCAGCGACACCATTCACACGTAACCACTGCGCGACGACATTTTGTCGTTGCGATGTGGTGTGGTTGTGGTACGGCCCTTAAGCGCGTAGACATGGCGCGCGCTTTCTTTCAAAGTTAAAATACTGTATAATCTTCGAGACCTAGTTAGGGCACCTCCTCTCCTGCTATAATTTGTAACTACATCTTAATTGCCACATTCTTTTGTATTGTGGGAAAAGTTAAAAAAAAATGTTTTTGATTTTTTTGATAAAATCTTGTACGTAAATACCTCTACGATAGTAAGAGCTCTACCGCTCGACTACAGACTCTGTTTAAATCCTCTTGGAGTTGCCGTACGAGTATAACGGCGCGAAGGGCGTGTCGGCCGGCTCGTCGCCGCTCTCTTCCGATGCGTCCGACTCGAACGTGTTGTCCGGGATGTCGTACAGACGGATGAGGGGCTTGTTCGGGTCCTTCATTATCAGGTATTTGCCTGGAAGAGAGGTTACGACGTTGAAATTACATTGTTTTTATATATTATAAGGTGTAACAAAAGTAAGTTATAATACTTGAGGGTGTGTATGTGCTCCTTATTATAGTTTATTGTGAAAGTAGCGATGCCATGCAATAATTTAGGGTTGCAAAATTACAAATGCAATGCACAGTGCACATAAGTACTATCACATAGCTTTGTTACACCATGTATACAAGTAACATTAATATTTTATGACTTGGTCGAAAAATTTGGCTAAAAACGCTTTTACGTGAGTCTAAATAAAAACAACAAAGTGTTTCAAATAAAAGCTAAGCTGATATTATTACTGTCAGCCATTCAAAGCACAGTGTAGCATTTTGACTGAATTCATTTGCGAACAAAAGCATCACATTACGGCTTCCAACAATTAACTGTAAAAATGCAACTCAAAACGATCTTGGTATCAAACAAACAACTAAATACCATTTGTAGACATTAAAGCATTTCATCCAAGATTAGTATTGAGCAGTGCATGGGCATAAGAGATTTCTAACATAAGTGATCCCCGAGACGATCAAACGGTTTTATTCAAAACTTACGTGTTTGATGAAACCGTTTGATGTCGATTTGAATGGTTGTCAAACGGCATTGCGCATTTGGTTCGGTACGCCGCCATAATTAGACGTGTGTGATGTAGACAAGATGCTCTGAAACTTCAAAATCCAGTACTAAATTAAGCCGAGTTTGTTCAAAAGGTTCAAACACATCGGAACACGATCAAATGGCGCGTCAAAAACAACAAAAATATGAAATTTCATCAAATGAGCTTCAAACACGTAAATGTTTGACAAACCGTTCAAACTCGCTTTGTAAAGGATCAAAATGGTTTGAGTCAAACAAAAATGTACGTGTTTGAATCAAACCGTTTGACCGTCTCGGGGGCCCTTTAGTGACACTCACCGTCCTTCTGCTTCATGCATATATCGATGATGCAGCGGAGTATGCCCCACGCGTTGTCCATGGACAGGTTGATCTGTGCGGCGAACTCGTGCGGCTTGAACTGTTGCGTGCCGAGGATCACGTGACGAGAGTTGTCACGCACTTGAGCTCGGGAGACATACCCGAACTTGATCTGGTCCGATCCGGCTAGCAGCGCCTGGAGATTCGAGTTTAAATACATATTGAATAAAAATAATATGAATAAATATTAAGCAAGTGTAGAAACTAGAAGACGGCGAGAAAAAAGTTATTTATTATTACAAGAATGTAATATTAACAACTTAAAATTGAACACTGTTTTTGTACTCATTCTTCATAAAAGGTATATAGATATGGTTAATCTATATGGTCCTCCGTAATATATACTATGTGTTAGTGTAATCACCATTATCCTTGAAAGCATCAAATGAGCCCGTCAAAATGAACAACTTTATCTATGAGAACAATGCTGGGAACTCAAAAAAAATACCGTCTTCATACCTACACGGATGCCCGGATCGGCAATTTGTATGGGTATGAAGACGGTTTTTTTGATTTCCCAGCATTGTTCTCATAGAAAAAGTTGTTCATTTTGACGGACTCATTTGATGGTTTCAAGGATAACGGTGATTACACTAACATATTGTATATTATAAAAAAATATGTTTAACATAAAAATAGACATTGCCCTCAACCGTGTGGCGCCCAATAGAGCCAGCGAAAGACTTTCGTCATCTTATTAAAACTGAAATTGGGGCCATAAATATGTTTATTGTGCAGAACCTATAATATTATATTGATTTCACATTTCGGAGGTCCGTCAGACACACACATAGTTTTTTTTTTTTTTTTATGAAATAAGGGGGCAAACGAGCAAACGGGTCACCTGATGGAAAGCAACTTCCGTCGCCCATGGACACTCGCAGCATCAGAAGAGCTGCAAGTGCGTTGCCGGCCTTTTAAGAGGGAATAGGGTAATAGGGGAGGGTAGGAAAGGGAAGTGAAAAGTTGAGGATAGGGAAGGGAATAGAGTAGGGGTTTGGGCCTCCGGTAAACTCACTCACTCGGCGAAACACAGCGCAAGCGCTGTTTCACGCCGGTTTTCTGTGAGAACGTGGTATTTATCCGGTCGAGCCGGCCCATTCGTGCCGAAGCATGGCTCTCCCACGTATGTTAGTATAGTTACTTTCAATTCTATAATATTAGTATAGATGAACCGTACCTGAACGGTCCACTTGGCGAGCTTGCACGAGTTGTTCCTCAGCTCGTTGGCGAGCACCGCTCCACGCTGCGTGTCCAGCTTCTGTCGCCACTCCACGCCGTTGGCGAGCTTCGAGTCCCACTCGTTGAGCGCCTTGATCGACAGGAACTGCATCTCGTTCTGCGGCCCAGCCATGACAGCGTCGTGCTCGCACCGGGCTACTAGCACCTGGAAATGATGATGAAATATTACGCCGCTAGTATACCGACGCTGCGAAAACAGATAGAGCGAGATGCAATATAACGGGTTATGTTGCATCTCGCTCGGACTGTCACACGCGCGGCGGACGGTGGGCACACGGCGAGGGCGCACGCATTTCGCAGTCGACGTTGTTTTCGTTGACGTCTTTTTGCCAAATAATAAATTATTAGTAAATGATCCATGGTAATCTACTCGACACATTAACTGTACACGCTCGAGATAAAAATTAAACTAACAGCGCTAAATGAGATGGGCGTACGCGACGGGTACGGTACGGCTCGCGGATTCATGGCCCGTGGCGGTCTTCCGACGCGTGCGCCCGCGCCCGCATCCGCCCGTGTTTTAGTGTTGGCCCTAGACACCGCTTTTATAGAGCGTCAAGTATATAACACAGTTTTTAAGCATTTAACAACCCCCATTAAGATACATTATACCATAGAGTAATAATATGTCTACCTGATTATACATACAATTTTGAAACCATGAATAATATAACACAGGCTATAGAAAAAGAAGGATAACTAAATGTTATCTATAGTAATCGGAAATAGCACTTACCACTCCATTATTAAGGTTCCATTTCCTGTAGCGGTAGCCCACCGATGCTACCTCTCCTTCTTCTTCCTCGGACACAAAGGGATTCGGTTCCGGGAACTTAAATTTAGGTTCGTTTTGACCTGACTTCAGAACCTGTTGAGCAGTTTATGTAACATTATTTTAACGCCAAAATTACAAAGCAGAAAGTTAATGTGTGTGTTATAAGAGATATTAATATCACAGTCAGGGTCAGTTCCCATTGCCTTTCAAAACTGAACTTTATTTGCTTCACAAGGTACAAATTTAATTGAAGAGCTTTGCGTCCTTGGTGTTCGGCTGCCTAATTCACACGGAATATATAACACTAAAGGAAGGGCCATAGCAAGTAAGTTTCATTGAAACTGCTGTCGCCAAACTCACACAGTAACATTTTACGCACACAAAAGAAATAACCAATCACAAAGAGATTTCTTTTTTAATTACAATGTCGAAAAAACAACCCTAACCCTTTTGAAATAAAGAAGAATTTAAATTTAGCAATACCGGCTCTGACTACCGAGTTCAGTTATTCAACGCTAGATGGCGCTTGACAGCTAAATATGATAAGACTTGAAGTTGTACGCAATTTTACACCTTACGTCAACTAACGTAAGGTTTAAATCCGTACTCACGAATTTCCTTTTGCGTGCGAGTTAAGTTATGTCCAGCAGGACATAACTATGGCACGCGGGCCACGCCCATATGCCCTTTCCTGTAGTGTTATATATTCCGTGCTAATTCAATTTCAAATAACTCATTAAAAAATGTTTCATAATATAGCTTTGTTATGTTGCTATGTTAAATGGCCCTAATTCCCTTCTTTTTTTATGACACTGCTTCCAGCAAGAGCGTCGCTAATGTAGAAAACTTTACTATATTGTTTCCCCCCTAGAGATCAAAACAAATGTAGTAAAGTTTTATACATTGATAGATGTTAGAACCATTCTTATTACAATCGTCATTGAGGCAAAGACTTCTAATGTGTAACGCTCATGCTCTTGACTGTACTAGCAGGCGTAGCATGGTCACCATAGAAACGGATTCTTTCTACGAAAGAATAGACAAAGTGACAGTTAGACAATGGAAATCCGCCATTTCGTCGATAAAATCTGTCAGTATGTTGCTCCTTCCGTAGAAAGAAACCATTTCTATAGTAACTCTAATGATATATATAGATATATATCTTATGTCTTTAAACGAGCAATTCTATATATATATATATATATATATATATATATATATATATATATATATATATATATATATATATATATATAAGCTATAGCTATAAATGCTACGCCTGCAGGCGTTCATAATTTTTATTCTTTTAATATTGCGCCATTACCCTCCCAAGTTATGACTAAGCCAGCTTATGAGCTGGCTATGTCCTTAGCTGCCAGTGAGGCAGTCAATTCGAACAATTTATATCTCTGTTACTTCACTTAAGTAATTGCAATATTAATTTTCTTTTTACTATCGGACTAAATTTTTTTTAGTATACCTGCTGGCTGAAGTTGTGGTTGATGAAGGTGGCCTCGAGGGCGAGGTTGCGGGGCGAGTTGATGGAGTTGCCGTCATCGGCAGGCGGCTCCACCGACGTCTCGTTCACCGTCAGCAGGTCGAACTCCGTGTTGTCACGCTTGTCCAGGAACAGCTTGTCACCTGGATATTAATGTTTCTAGAGTATTAGTAGAAGATTTACAGTAGGACTAGGCCAGTAAGTGCTTGTTCAGACACAGCGGGTACAATATAGGATACGACCCCTCACACATTATTACTATGGTGTTGTATTATAGTGTTCACAGTTAACCGCCCGGTTTCCGCACGGGAACCGCGCGGTTTCCACTGTAACTGAACAAACACTAAAGACTAGGGGACACTATGCTACAACGGAGCAACGCGGCACCTCATGTTCCATGGTACCAACATTTTATATCATGTGTCTTGCTGACATCTTATTATTTCATACAAACAATATTTGGCTGTAGCGTGTCACGTCGCTCCTGCCCTACTAGTCTTTTGTATTAATATAGGTCACAATTTATCCTGAAAATGTCGAAAATTAACCATGCCAAATTTAAGAAAAAATATGTTCAACTAATAACTGCATAAAGAATGAGGACTTTCATTGTTATAAAATAAGTGTGGAATTACCGATTTTCTCAATGACAATATCCCAGGAGTAGTTGGAGCGAGTGCAGCACATGATTGTCGCAAGGATCGTGTCGGTGGCATACACAGTGCCCACAGTCTTGCTGAGACGACGGATCACCGGGTCATCAGTAGTTGTCACCTAAGAAATGCATTAAAACTTATTGAAGTTACATAAAGAAATATTCAGTTCATTATTTATTTCAATAAATGTAACAATAATTTTGCATTTTTAATATGTAAGGTTTAAGAAGTTGTGCTCTGAATATATGGACATTAAAGTTACACAATGATTTATTATTGCCTAGCAAGCTACTTCTGCTAGTTATAATGCAAGGGGAAAAAAACGCTCCATAAATAAAATATCTGTATACACAATGTAGATTCTTTTGGGCAGATTTTTGAGGGTGATAGAATTTATTGTTACCGTATGGAAGATGCGATCAATGCGCTGCAGTTGCTTCTCCTGCTTCACATTCACACGGTCATAGGCCTTGTCATAGTACTCCAAGGTACCGCAGCATGCAATATCCTCACCTAAAATAAATTCATACATACAAAATTACTCTTATAGGTACTATCAGACAAGTTGATTCCGAGGCAGATGTGGGACCTACATAATTTGGTTGAGTTGTCAAACCCAGCCAACAAATCACGACTTACATTGAACTGATATAATCCGACCAAATGACATAGGTCCGTCATCTGCCTATGAATCAATTACTTCAATGGTACATATTAGTATAACTTTTATTTGCTTTAAAATTATACTATATTTAAACTTTTAAAGTTTATTAAGTGGATCTTCAATTATTTGTGATTTTATTAAAAATAAAGTTACCTTCTTTAATTCCTGGCAAGGACAACTTAGCCAGCCTGGGGAAGTCCATATCTTCAATGGTGACCCAGGTAGGACGCACCGTGACGGAGGCATCCCTGATCTTCATTGGTGCACCACGCTGGCCCCACCTCTTACCGAGCTTTCTCTCCCTTTGTTGCTAGAATTATTATGAAAATATGTAAATGACACAATATTAGGTAATCCCTTTTCTGATAAAAATACTTGTAAAGCAAATTACTTTATATAGTTTCCTTTGCTTTGTCTAGCATAATCAAAATGTGTCAAGACACACAAAAACAGAGGGCCTTGAATAGTTATGTGTTGCATCAATGTCATTAGTAAGGTGGTTAAATACTTTGCTATAGGACAAATAAGATACACTTAATTTTTAGGAATGAGATTGTGGAAATATTAGTGGAGGCCCCAAAGGGAGACTGAGTGATGTGTTATGCTCAGGCTAACACCCACTAAATTAGTTTACAGCTACAGCATTAGACATCAACAAAGTTTCATGTTACACTTTTCGTAGAAACTTTCACTTTTCTTGACGCTTACCTTGTTCAAGGTGGTCATTCCGCCGGCGGTGCGAGCGCCTCTCGCACCACGACCGCGCTGGCCGCGAGCCCTGCCTCGCTGGTACGGCGGCTTCTGGACCCTGGTCGTGTCCACCAGATGGAACGTACTCTCGTCCTCATCATGGAAGTACGCGTAGGATGATCCAGCTCCGAATTGAGACGCGTACTTATCTAAAAGTATTATCAACGCGTTAACACGTCAGTGAAGGCTCTATGAACCAAGCAACCATAACCTCAAACCACTATAAAAGGAATTGCATAAGTAACACAAAAACATATTTACTCTGGTATTTCTTGTCCTGCACAACTGTCCAATCACTTATCTTGCCCAATCTGTCGCCTTTGCTGAAAGGCTGGTAGGGCATGTCCCGGAATTGGTCCGGCATTTCGCACGGGCCCCATCCTGTAGGGTTATCTTGAATAAGAGGAGCCACAAATCGTACGGGCTCCTCAGAGGGTAAAACGTGTTCCGACATAACTTTTCAATGTATTTAGTAGGATTTTCCTATTTTATCATTAGCAATAAAATAAGAATTAGTAACACAATTTTATCATGCCACACGACAGATTTTCTCGCGAAGTTTGACAATTGACAGTACCACAGATTACTAGTATATATTTGGACAGTACTCACTAATCTTGCACTAATCTTTAATCTATGAAGAAAAAAAAACTCTTTCAGTTTTAACTTTTAACCATAAACCTATAATGCTAAAGACCAACAGAGAGTGCGAGATAGAAGAAAATCCTTTATGGAATTATAACAAGATGAAAAGAGAGAGGCAGTCTAATGAAAATTGTAACCACTTTCATTTCACAGGTCGTCAAAAGTCGTCAGTCGTTTTTATGCCCTTTCGGTATTTCCAATATATTGTTCAATTTGTTTGTTATTTTTAATAAATATTATTATATTTAAAAATTGTGACTTGTGCTGCTAGTATTTGCAGTGTAAATCATAAGAATAATCCTGAAAAATATACATTTCACAGGTAATTAATCTTCATGTCCTAATTGCTACGATGTGTTTATTTTTGCTATATTCTGTCTTTAGTTCTCTATTTCTAATAAAATATTGTGAATCCTCCCTTTCACTTTCATATTTTGCGTAACTAAAGGTACTATTGTTCTTATATTACACAAATTTTGAAGAAAAATTTTTCATCAATTTTTTTTACATATACGCTAGTGCTTGAATCAAATTTATCGATATGCTTATCGATATTTTACAATAACATAAAACTAAAATAAAAATAATTTACCTTTTTATTTATCACCTTAAACCCGGCCGCACATTATCCGAAATTTCTGATCAGAAAAATTCGGACGCCCGGCGGAACGCACTCTGTTCATACATTTTGTTGTAGACCCATCATACTAAAAGAATTTCTGACGTGTCAAAATGTATGAGCGGGGCGGGGCGTCCCAATTTTTGTGATCAGAAATTCGGAAAATGTGCGGCCGGACTAAAAAGAACATATTATCTTATTTTAACTAATATAATATAGTTTAATATAATATAGCTAATATAATATAACTACTATAATATAGAGTGACTCTAAAACTAGAGGAATGTTTATATTTATATATCATAATCATTTGTTTTACAGATTCCCTCAAGATCCTCTAATAAGAGGAAAATGGCTGAAATTAATTGGGCGTGTTGGTTGGAATCCCAAGAAGATTATTACTCGAAAGATTTTGAACGTTTTCTGGGACCATATGTTCCCATTTGAATATTAAGGAGTCACCTCGATTTCTCATGGTTTCCATCACCAGACCACCACTTTTGTGAACATGATACCTACTCGAAACAATACAATGTACAACAAAAGAAACATTTTGAAAATCGGTTCATAAACGGCGGAGTAATCGTTGCACATACTTAAAAAATATATCCAGAGCCGAACGTCTAGACTCCTCCTGTTTGGAAGTCGGTTAAAAATAATTGTAATAAAAAATATTATGATAATAAGAATAAAATATAATATACTAGTATAGTGTGTTGTTTACTTTCAACGTTTACTTTCAATGTAATGGCTGATTTACCAGATAGATTTTACCTGAGTAATAAATAAGTAACTTTATAATGTGTTATGTGTATATTATTTACCCCTATAAGAACCTCATGTCATAACATATCCGACGATTGAAAAATCATTTCAAAAGAAAATGTGTATCTACTTTTCAATCGTCACCTTTTTTGCCAATTAAAATTTATGATACCTAATTTGAAATACAAATCTGTCAAAGTTTCATATTATTTATTTCATATATAAACTCAGGTAAAATAACTCGAACGGACTATACTATCGATAACAAAATACTATACTATCGATAGTAAAATATACATCACTAGCACACGCACACATTGACAGATCGAAAATGGTCACGCATTTTCGGGTTGTCAGATGGTCTTTACGACAGTATATAATAAGTCTATGCTTTTAACCATAAAGCTTTTTCGGAACGTCCTGGCTCTCACCCGCGCAACCCGTGTTCTTCGTGCTCCATACGTCGAGGTCTCTCCGTATGTCGTAGCCGTCCCGCGAGTTGTGCGACCGTGCCGATCCCTTCCGAGTGTCTTCGCCTGTGGATGCAGTGTTTTACCGCCTGTGGATGCAGTGCTGAAACCTCGGAGTGCAGTGTGACAGGCTTTTATAAGCCCATATAGCAGCCGACATATCCTGCCGCTATTTCTCGCGAAATAGTGAACGGATTGTCGCCGTGCTCGGTGCTGACCTGTCCCTGACTTCCCGCCGGAATATATTTTCGGTGTCGGGGTCACGGGGAGACAGTTACCCTGAGTGTGTGTGTAGTGTTGTGGCGACGTGAAGTACACTCAGTGCAGTGACCACAGGACCAGTACGTAAGTACACCCATTTTTAAACAATAGTGACTAGCTATTCAGCTATTATGTGACAGTGACACTAAGTGTTGTGATATCTGTGAGTGATGGCCGATCGCGAACCGCGGCCTATGAGCCGCGACCCGCGAGGCCGCTCCCGCGACGCCTCGGGATCGTCGTCCCGGAGCACGACCTCATCGAGGTCCAGCTCCCGTTCGGCCCCCGAACGCGTGCACCGCCTCTCCACCGCCGAATCCAGCAGCGGCGGCGCGGATACCGCCCATGGCCGGCAACCGTCGACATTACCGCGGGGTAGTGATGTCACACCCCCGCCCCAATGCACGACGATGCCCCGCCACGAGTCCGGGGTCCCGCCCCGCCCTGCCGAGCAGGATTCGGCGCTTACCCAGCGCTCCCAGCGCCTGACCGCCGAGAGTGGTGGCCCTCGCCACCCCCCGGCCCACCCCGTGCGACGTGACGCCGCTACCGCGGGCCCGTCCCGCGCTCCCGATGGTGCATCCCGCCCCTCGCCGGCTTCCCCGCCGCGAGACCCACGCAGGAATGTTGCGCAGGCCCCGCCGCGTGACCCCCGCCCCGCGCAGGTTTCCCAACCGCGCGACCCCCGCTCATCGCAGGCTCAGCAGCCGCGTGAGCAACGTCCAGCGCAAGCTCCGCAAAGGCGTGAGCAGCGTGCCGCTCCAGCCTCACCGCCGAGGCACACCCGCCCCGCGCAGGCGTCGCCCCCGCGCGACCTTGGCCCCGTGCGCACCTCGCCTCCGCGCGATAGTTTCGCCGCGGAGCCGCGAGCGGCGCCACCATCGCAGTCGTGTGGCGACTGGCGACAGTCACATGGCTGCACCCCCCGCACCTCAGGCCCCCTCCCCCGCGCTGGCCCATAGTCCGAGCGCACTGAGTGGGACCTATGTAGCCGGTGCAACCGGCTTTCTGCCGGCCTCGCCGCCGCCGGAGGTCCACATCGTGGCCCCCGCACCCCTTGGGCACCCTGCCCCTGCCCCCGCACCCCTGCCCACCGTGAGCCGTGCCCTATGGTGCAAGGCACGAGCCGAGGCACTATGGGGCAAGACATGCGTCAGGGCACAACCCCGACGACATCACCGGCGGGGGATATGCCCCCCCCGCCCCCCTTCCCTGCACTTGCCGCCAAGCGGCCCCGCCCGGAAGCCGCGACGGGTGTCTCACCTCCCGCGAAACGAACCGACCGACAGGTATCGTACGCGGAGGTGAGCGCGAGGCCCGCCGCCCCCCGCACGACACCAATGGAGACAGACCCCGCTGCTCCTGCGCGTGCGTCACCGCCGCCGCCCCCGCCTCCCCGCTACCCCCCGCTAGTTGTGGAAAAACTAGACGGCTGGGTAGGACATTTCAAGAAGCTCACTGAGCTCCTAGGGCACGCGCCGAACGCGAAACCCTATGGAGCCGGTGTTCGCTTCTCCCCCCGCACTGAGGGGGAATACCGCATCATAGAGCGGTACCTGAACCAGCTGGAGGGGCTCAGCTGGTTCTCTTACTCGCTACCAGCGGAGCGAGCTCTAAAGGTGGGCATCACCGGCCTGCCCACCAACACCACCCCCGAGGACGTGGTAGCCGGGCTTGGGGAGCTCGGCTACATAGCGGAACACGTCACCAAGGTGTCGGCCAGGGCCGACAGACCTGGGTGCATATTTTTTGCGCTCCTCACCAGGACACCGGACCTCACTCCCGGCATATACGAAGTAACGCAGCTACTTTGTATGCCGGGAATTAAGATCTCCGCCTGGCGAGGGAGAGGGAACCCCGCCCAGTGCCACCGCTGCCAACAATTCAGGCACTCAAGCCTGAACTGCCGCCGCCCTCTGACCTGCGTGCGCTGTGCCGGAGGGCACTACGCGCGTGACTGCCCCGTCTCCCGCACCGAGAGGCCGACGTGCGCCAACTGCAAAGGGCCGCACGCGGCTAACAGCAAGAAGTGCCCTATATATATCGCGGAGGCGCGCAATAGGCAGGCTGGCACGGTCTCTAGAACCGGTGCCACCCGCCCTACCCGCCCTAGCCGCCCTGACGTTGCACCTTCCGTCCCGGAGCAGGAGATGCCCCCGCCCCCGCCCACCGCCACTTCACTCATGGCGGAGGCCAACGACCCCACCCCCCGCCGCACCCCTTCGACGGCCCAGGAGCAGAGGCCGAAGAAGAAGAGGGTGCGCATCAGGAAGAGGGTGAGGCCCACCACCTCTTCGGCGGCGCCGACTGACTCCGAGTTGGAGATGTCGGCGCCCCCCGCTTCCGACCGCGAGGACACGGCCGTGGCTCACCCGCGGCCGCGACGCCCGCCGCGCACCCCGCGCACCCCGCGCGCCCCGCGCGCCCCCCGCGCCCCAAGGGCACCTGAGGACGACACCGCCGCTACCAGGGCCGTCAGAGGCGCAGCCCCCGCGACCGCCCCCGCAACTGCACACCGCCAGCCCTCACGCGGGCGTACCGCAAGGGCCTCCGACAGGGGCGATAATGCTCGCCCAGCTCGCACTCCCGGCGCCCCGATGCACGCCCAGGGGCGTACACCGACGGGCCCAGACAACCTAGAAGGGTTGTCAGTTTTCCAGCTCATCCAGCAGCTGCTCTCCCTGGCCATGGACACCTATTCTAGGATCCAAGCCGGGGAGGAGACCCTGACAACCCTTCTGCAGGCATTCCCTGCAGCAGCCGCCATCATCACAAAACTGATTTCCCAATGGACCCCCACGGCCCAACGAATCTAAGGGTGGTCCATTGGAACGCCAGAGGCCTCAGGGGGAAAAGGCAGCTCCTCCTGTACCTCCTCAGGACGTATGAGGTTGATGTAGCGCTAGTCAGCGAGACTCACCTCACTCCCCATGATCGCCTGGCCATCCCGGGCTTCCACACCTACCGGCAGGACTACGTGGACGCTGCCATTTCCTGTCGAGGGCTTGCCGTCCTCGTCAGACGTAGCCTGCTGCACCAGCGGCTCCCGGACCCGGACATAGAGTCCCTCTATGCGCTCGGCATCGAGCTCATGCTCGGCACCACTCCTGTCCATCTGTACGCGTGCTACAAGCCCCCGCAGATGCGGTTGAATACCTCCGAGATCCACCGGCTCCTATCGGAAGAGCCGACTGTGATCGCGGGGGACCTCAACTGCAAGCACCCGGGCTGGGGCTCGCGTACATCCAACTGTGACGGCACGCGTCTCTTTACTGACGCCGAGAGCGTCGGGTACAGCGTGGTGGGCACCTATGGGCCTACCCATTATCCCGAGTGCCCCACCCATTCCCCGGATGTGCTGGACATCGCGATCACGCATCGCCTCCCGGGGAACTTCGAACAGGAGGTCCTCGAGGAGGCCCTCGGATCCGACCACCTCCCAGTGCTGGCGACCATTAGCGCCGCGCCCGTGGTTTTACCACCGCCGCCGCCACGTCCAGCCCGTGACTGGGAGGTGTTTTCCCAGCACCTCCACGACTCTACCCCCAATTTTCCGGTGGTCTGCGCGTCAGACGTGGAGGACCTGACGCAGCAGATCACCGCCTCCATCACCGCTGCCATGGAAGCGGCCTCACAGCCGGCCACTGGCCGCAGCCAGAGGCGCTATGCTTTGCCGCGCCACATTGCCGCTCTTATCCAGGATAAGAAGCGGCTGCGCAGGCGCTGGCAAGCAACCCGCTGCCCCCGGTTGAAAGCCGACCTAAATCGCCTCACCGAACAAGTGAAGAGTGCGCTACAGGAGCATAATGCCGCCGACTGGTCCCGGCGCATTATGGACGCCGGTGAAGACTGGCACTCTCTGCACCGCCTTTGTCGTACCCTGACCCACACCACCGCTCCGACGAGACCCCTGCTTCACCCTGACGGTAACTTGAGGTACCGAGCCGAGGACCGAGCCGAGATCCACGCGGCCCACCTGGAGAGGCAGTTTTCACCCCTGCCCACCACGGCGGTAGAGCATATAGCCACGATCTCCGAGGAGGTAAGATCCTTCCTTGAATCCCCTCCTTCTCCCACTGATACCCCCAACTTTTCCTTCTCGCCTAGAGAGGTTAAGAAGGTCCTGTCCAAGCTCAAATCCCGCAAAGCTCCCGGTGCCGACGGAATACCTAATTCCGCCCTCCGGCACCTTCCTTTCCGCACCGTGGCCGCCCTCACCCGCCTATATAACGGGATCCTGAGGACCGGCCATTTTCCCTCCTCCTGGAAGATGGGGCTAGTCATCACCATCCCGAAGCAGCATAAAAACCTGCGCCTGCCTGAGGGATATCGCCCCATCACTCTCCTTTCCACGCTCTCGAAAGTCTTCGAGATCGTGCTCCTAAAGCACCTTAACCCCTACCTTCCTCCTCGGAGAGAACAGTTCGGCTTCCGCTCCCAGCTGAGCACCACCCTTCAGCTGGTCCGAGTGGTCCACCATCTCACCGCCGCCGCCAACAGGAAGAACTCCAGTGTGGCCGTTTTCCTGGACATGCAGAAGGCTTTCGACTCGGTCTGGCATGACGGCCTCATTTACAAGCTCAAGGAAGCAGGGCTGCCAGGTTTCCTCGTCCGGGTTGTGGCCTCCTTCCTCTCAGGAAGGACCTTTAAGGTCAGAGTCGACGGAGCCCTCTCCACTGAGCACCCAATCACCGCTGGAGTACCACAAGGTGGAGTCCTATCCCCAGGGCTCTACAATTTCTACTCCAGCGATGTCCCAGCAGATCCGGGGACCATTACCGCCCTGTACGCTGATGACACGGCGTACATCGCGACATCCCTGTCGCTCTCGCATGCCGCCATCAAACTCCAGAGGACGCTGGACCTCCTCCCTGACTGGCTGAGCAAATGGAGACTGTCAGTTAACGCTGCCAAGTCCCAGGCGCTCGCCGTGTCCACGAGGAGGGTCACACTGGCCCCTCTGAAGATTGGCGACAGCGACATCCCTTGGCGCAACACCGCCAGATATCTTGGGGTGACCATTGATCGTCACCTCAACATGGGAGAGCAGTGCAGGCTGGCCGTCGCCAGTGCCAGAGCCGCCGCCTCCCAGCTCCGCCCCCTGTTTGCTGCCCCTGCGGTGCCCCTGAACATGCGACTGGCGCTCTATAAAACCTACGTCCGGTCCCGCCTTACGTACGCGGCCCCAGCGTGGTACCAGCTGCTGCCTGTGACGCGACGCAAGTTGCTCCAGCGGCAGCAAAACCGCGTGCTGCGCCGCGTCGTCGGTGCGCCGCGCTATGTGCGCAATGCCACCATAGCCAGGGACCTGCGTGTGGAGAGCGTCGAGGAGTATGTCGCCAGGCTGTCCACCAACCTCTTTTCCCGAGCGGATGCCTCGAGCCTGGTCGAGTTGGAGGACCTGGCTCCTTGGCACGCTCGGCCACCTGACCGCCGCCTGCTGCCCCGGGACTCCACCTTCGACGAGGGTGGAAACCTACGTCGCCTACAGCCACGCCGTCACAGAAGAGGAGGAGCAGTGCGGACGAGCGCCACTGCGCCCCGCACCACCCCAACATCTTCTTGATGGGGCAACCCATCGCCCACCCCCCTCCGCGCCGGGATAACCCCGGCGCGGCCCCCTTTTCAACGTGACACCAGGGGCCTGGCGAGTGGCAGCCCTATTGCCATTGCCGCCGACCCCTCGGTGTCCTTTCCCCCCCGGCATCACAAGCCAGGGCCTCGGGAACTATTTTCTCCCGCTTTTCCCTTTCCCAACTCGGTCTGGCCCACAGAGTAGTGGAGAGACGGCGCGCGTGGGAGTGGTCCCATACACGCTATCTCCGCCCCCGGGCGGGGACCCTCGTGCGCCGCCGGGACCCTACCTGTCCCGGCCGAGTTCGGCTTTTCCGGCCACAGGACATCTCCTGGTCGTCCCAGGCCCCTGGGTTTTCCCCGCGTTACCGCGGGGTTTTCTTTACCCAAAAAAACAGTTAATATTTCTGCGCATCCCGGTACTCATACCGGGTGCGTATTAACAATATAGGACCTCCACATGTAGAGGGGCTTAGCCCCTGGTCATGTTTCCCCACCCAGGCCCACATCCAGGGCCAGGTGTGAGACGACGTACGATTCGGATAACCATAAAGTAAAATTACCTTTACCGATAGGTAATATTAACTCTATGCTTTTAACTTAACTTTAAAAGTTTAAAATGTGGCAAACGTTAAATTAACTAAAGAGTAAAGGGAAATTGCTTGTGTAGGTATATAAATGAACAAAAAGACGAAATTAACGAACACTGGAAAAAATAACCATAATTTTTTCATATTAATAATACAAAAATCTCACCAAAATAAATAATAATACCAGGGTAAAATACGAGTCATTAGAATTTTTCAGTACAGGGACATTTTACACTTTGATCGTAAAAATAAAAGTTTGTGGCTTTGATACGACGTACATAATGAATTACAATATATTTGAAAACAACAACACTTACAAATTACAATACCTACCAATTACCAAATCTCAATCAAACTTTGCTTGTCCAACTACTGATTTTGGGTGTCCCAACTACTGTAATTCCGTCCCATGACTGTGATTTACCTACCATTCAGTTTTTACCAAAAAATCAATATAAACTGAAAAACCATCGCATTTTTATGTTTGCTTATCTTAAGCTAGATAATTTATGAACACAAATATAAAATCTTTTTCTATTTCAAGTGAAGTATTTAATGTTTTACAGCTAATTTCTGTAAAAAAAATCCTTAGCTGTCCAATTAAAACGTAGTGATTATATTCTCTTTGTGTCCAATGACTGGTAGTTTACTTTACGGCATAATAATAAATATTAATTTACCTACATTCTCATTTCACGTAAAAGCAAGAAGAAGAAAAATACCTCGCATGGACATTGACATTTGCCTGAAGTTCCTTCCAAAATTCAAATTCACGAATTTCTAGTATTTGTAAACAAATATGTTATTTATTAAAATATTTTGAGTGTTCAATAAATTAAAGCCTCTATAGAAATCAGAAACTATTTATCCTTATGGAATATACTAATTATACTACAACGAAGGTGTCAGTCTATAGTTTTCTGTATATTACAAATAATTTGTTTTTTAAATTTATCTTTGCCGGTTGCTAATTCGGTAAGTAATATAATAATTTATAAAAAAAATGTATAAAAATGTTTTACTTATAATATTATAATAATAGCCGGGAGAACTGAGAAGTAATTACAATGTAAAGGAAGTATCCACGTGGAAGTACCTATCATGTTTTGCTGACGCGCGCGCATTGTTCATTCTTCCATTCATAGTTGTACCAATAATGATAACAAAACCACTTTTGCAGTCAAGGGCTTAAGCTATTAGTGTATTTGAATTTTGAGTTTACTGTCGACCCCTACTTTCAGTCGGCCAAAGCTACATTCCTAATTTAACTATTGCTGATTGTTTTCTTTTTTAAATTTTAGACCATGGAAAAGGGTGTACTAGTGCAGTACGGTGTGGCTTTATCAGGTAAATAAGTAAGAATTAAAATATTTTAAAGTACTTAACAATATAAAAGACATATTATGAAGTTATGGCTTTGTGCCTCGTGTTATTATATATATTTTTTTGTTCTTATAGCTAGAACTTTTATCTGATCTTTCAATAATTGATTAATTTCAGTTTCACTGATAACTGTAACCATGGGTGTTACATCGGGGTGGGCCACACCCATCGCTACAAAGCTTAAAGCCAATCAAACAAGCATTGATATCACCGAGGTAATATTCATACAATTTATAAGGAAACTTTATATTATTCCTTTCCAATAATATCACAGAAATGTTATTCAACTCTTGTTGTTTTGTGTGGGTAGTTCTTCTGTTATTATTATTACACTAGCTATCGGCTGACTGAGCTTTCTCGGTATTCGTTAAAACATGAATAAAATGACATTTTCTAAAAATGATTCCTAGCTAGATCGATTTATCGCCCCTGAAATCTAAATTTCATGAAAATCGTTGGAGCTGATTCCGAGATTCCAATTATATATATACATATATACAAGAATTGCTCGTTTAAAGATACAAGATAAGATAAGATACACCTACACATTATTCAGGATCCATAATGTATTTTCATTTCTGTGTAAAGATCTAATAACAGTTGACGTGGAAGAGCCATGCGTCGGCACGAATGGGCCGGCTCGACCGGAGAAATACCACATGCTCACAGAAAACCGGCCTGAAAGAGCCCTTGCGCTGTATTTCGCCGAGTGAGTGAGTTTACCGGAGGCCCAATCCCCAACCCTTTTCCCTTCCCTACCCTGAGCTCCTATTTCCTTCCCTACCCTCCCCTATTACCCTATTCCCTCTTAAAAGTCCAGCAAGTTCTTGAAAGTCCTGCAGCTCTTCTGATGCTGCGAGTGTCCAAGGGCGATGGAAGTTGCTGTCCATCAGGTGACCTGTTTGCTCGTTTGCCCCCTTACATAAAAAAAAGAATAATCAACTGATTTTATCAAAAATGCTTTAATTTTTTCTTTAATTCTTAAAATATTTTAATATTATGGTGTAAAAGTTATAATCATATTTTTTTCAGGATCAGCTAGGATGGGTTTTTGGTATGCCACCAATAGGGTTCACTATTGGAAGCTTGGTAACTGGATTTTTCCCTGACCAAATAGGAAGAAAAAAAACATTATTGTCTACTGCTGCCCCATTTTTTTGTGGAATGGTAAATTTTAAAGGTACTTAGTAGATAAAACAGAAAAATATAACCAAACTAGATGTGTTGGCTGTAGTTGTTTGCTGTTGGTTGGTTGGTTTTCCACTATATCCATATTCTGTCGTTCAGTGGTTATTGGTTCAGTGGTTTAAGAAGGAAAAGGTGACAGACAGACATAAGACATTTATAATGGTTTTTCTTTTTTGTAGGTATTAGCAATAACGGCAAAACAAGGTTGGATGCTCTGTATAATGACGCTGCTATGGGGGTTTGGTACAGGAATGGCTTCTACTGTAAGTATTAATTCATTAAATTTAAAAAATCATGCACTGAGTACATGTGACAGAAGTAAACCATTTTTTTTTTAATTACTAAAATCGAGATGCTAAGCCTTTGGTCTGACGTGACCTTAAAACTTAAAGGTGAGACTGCACTACGCCTACGCGACACTTTAGTTGTATGAAACGTGACGACGTGAAGTGTCGCGTCGCGTCGCTGCCGCGTAGTGTCGCGTAGTGCTGTCTCGCCTATACTCTTAAAGTGACTTTTCGATCTTTTACGCGGCTAGCTGCGAGTCGCGAAAAAAAACAAATAAAATGCCACTTTATGATATAGGTCATAGACTATAGGTATCATCAGTGGCGGGGCAAGAAAAAATAATAATAATACCTATTTAGTGTTAATAATTATGGTTTTTCAGGTCCTCATGACATACATAGCCGAGATAGCTGACAAGAGCTTAAGAGCTACATTGTCAGTTATAACAAGAGTCGGTTTCAATCTTGGCACATTTCTAATGATGCTCTGCGGCCCGTTTATATTGTATGAAACACTGAACTACACAATATTTGCGCTACCAATTTTTATTTTCTTCGGTTGTCTATGGATACCAGAGTCACCATATTATTTTTTAAAAGAAGGACATGTTCAAAGAGCAAGAAGGGAGCTAATTAAATTGCGCAACAATCCAGAGGCAAGTGTGTTTTTTACATAAGAGTATAATCTATATAAAATTCTCGTGCCACAATGTTAGATAGCGTACTCCTCCGAAACGGCTTTACTGATTTTAACCAAATTTTATATGCATATTCAGTGAGTCTGAGAATCGGCTACTGGGTACCTTATATATTGATAAGTGCATTTGTTGAATAAATAATAGTAAATTATTACAACTCGAGACTGACGGCGACTATTGTTTGTGCGACGGGATAGCGATGGACGTTGCCATGGTGACATACTTATTTAGCCAATTCAATAAAATAATACGGGCGAAATATTTTATATGGCCAAGAAACGTTTGCCGGGACAGCTAGTATAAGTCTAAAAAAACAATTTGCTAAAATAATATGTGCTCTGTATTTACAACGACTTTAAGAGGATTCCACACCGCCATTTTTTCCATACAAACGTTGTCCCCTGTTTCCTCCCTGGATAATGCTAGTAGAGTTATAATTTTTTTCCTGAATATCTACGGCCACTAATACAATGTCCCTATGTTTTCTTTTTTTTCATTATTTAATTATTAAATAAGATATGAACGTTCAGAAAACAGATTTGGATAGATTATACAAAAAAAGCAAAACATAGGAACACAGCTCCAGCCTTTTTTTAATCTTTAATGAAAAAATTACTTAAATCGGTTAAGTTTTGGAGAAGGAATCAGGGGACAACGAATCGTTGATTTTCTGGATTTTCTGCAGTTGTCTCTATCGCGTTCTGCGGTATAGGCTTGAGGTAAGGGAGACAGCTATAGATATTACACGTACTTTTTTTTCATTTCTCTAGCCGCTGTGGTATCCTCTTAAGGCTGGATTCATATGCGCCCGCGCGAACGCGCCGCTACACCGCGCACTATCACAAGCATTTATAGCAAGTAGTAGTAGAAATCCCGGCTTGAAATCTTAAACTTATGATTTCAGGTCGTAGAAGCAGAGTTGGAAACAATAAAAGCCGGTGTAAACAAGGACATGCAACGGTCCAGCACTCCCAAAGAGCTGTTCACAGGACCCCAATATAGAAAAGCTATTATTATAGCCGCTGGTAATTTTTGATCCGCAATTACGACCCCGAAAACACTATTCAGTTATTTTAACTCGATAGTTATATTTTTCGAAATTATGAATCTTTCTGGGCTTTTCAGTTTTCACCAAATATCTGTTACACTTATTGAGTTACCATCATTAAATAACTTGCACTACTACAGTCACACACTTTATAAAATAATGGCTAAAGGAAATATTAGTATTTCCTTTAGCGGTGCGTTCGACGCGTACGGCGCGTACGTATGATAAAATATGAGCGATCAGCTTTATGGTCATCGCATATTACACCGACTCCACTCCAACCCAACTCACAGAATGGCATTGAATTCTCAGCTTTATTTATTTATTTATTTAATATGGCGTCGAATCGATGTAAACTGTAATGTGCGATGAGCTTTTTTTTTATTCAATTTTTTTACGAGGCTTAAAATGCACTTGGCATCTATGCCAGCCTCATAATATTATTAAAAATTAAACTGCGACGCACGCTGCGATGAGCTTTAAGGTGTTGTGCCATATTAAAAATTCTAAACTTGAAACATTTTTTATCATCCAACAAAGTCTTTTTTGTAATATTAACTGTTTTTATTACTTTGTTCACATATTTTTTTACTTTAGGTCTCAAAGTGGCTCAAATTTTGACCGGTGCTTTGGCGATACAACAATACCTGGGGACGATTATTGGCGAGAGCAAATCTGACATCAAGCCGTCCACTGCCATGGTCATATTCGGAGCTGTCAAGTTTGTTGTGTGTAAGTGATAAGTATACACTATACATGTTGTAACAAAACTAAGTGATAATAATACCTTAGGGCCAGGCCACAACAACGTTGTATCGCAAAAACAACCTTTGAAAAGCAATGTATTTTTTGCGATGCGACGCCGCAACGCAGTGTTGTGGTCTAGCCCTTAGGGTGTGATAAAATAATGTATAGCTTATTTATTGTAAAAATTTTTTACTAGGACGAGATGGCAAATACTTAGAACCATTTTTCTTTCAGCCATAACGTCTACGGTGCTCGCTGATAGAGTGGGGCGGCGGCCGCTCCTGGTCTACTCGTTCTTCGGCAACGGAATATCTCTAGCATCCGTAGGCACATACTTTTCCCTCCAAAACGTCGTCCATGTCAATGATAATATATTAAAAATATTCGGATTCATACCATTGACGGGTATAGTAGTATCCAACGTCGTATCTACTCTAGGCTTCAACTCCATAATCGGTATAATCCAAGCGGAAATCTTTCCGTTGAATGTTAGAAATGTAGCGATGGTATCACTAAACATTTTCGGCGGTTTCCTTGGGTTTTCCGTGTCCAAGGGATTCCAAATGGTCAAAAATAGCTTCGGTATATCGAGCGCTTTTTGGACGTTCACAGTTATATCGATTTTGAGCGCGCTGTTCTCGTATTTTTTCGTCCCTGAGACCAAAGGGAAGAGTTTGGAGGAGATACAATGTATTTTAGCGGGGAAAGTTAGTAGTGAGATTTCAGAAGTGAATGTAGATTTGGTACAACCAAAAGATGTTGAAATGAAGGAGCTAGTGAATGGTGAGGAATTGGATAAACCAAAAAGTTAAATCTAAGAGTTAAGACTGTAATCTATTATGTTATGGTGCCATGATCTAAAACTCTTTAGTATTTAGGATATAAAATTGAGATTTATTACTTTTAGAAAAAAAAAGCTTTTATTTTTGTATTAATTTTTGTAAGTACGTAAACGCTTTTTTCTATAATTAAGTATCTACTTAAAAATATTATTTTTATTATTATTTCTGTTTTTATGACTGATCTCAGCTAGATTTCGGAAATCCTAGGTTTTTACTTCATATCCAAAGAAAATATATCGCTGAGGGACTTTTATAAAAGGCCTCTACTAGGTAATTTATTCGTCGTTCCTATTTTTTATTCATTAACCACTAAACCTTAAAAAAGTAAAAAATAAATTATGTAAGTGATAGCTAAAGCTGTTTTGCTATATTGAAAATGATTTTAATATTGTTATTGGCAATCACAGTTATTAAAGGCTCAAAATTTTGATACTATAATATTCCATGTTAATTGTTATTGTTAATTTGTAAGTTGTAAGTTAGTTAGTAAGTTAGCTTGTAAGTTGTAAGTTTATGTACTTAAAGTACCTACTAATATTATATTTTATATTTTTATACGTAATAAATGTTGCTACATTCAAAGTTCTTGTTTAAATTATAATATTGATAAATGTATAAAAAATAATTATTGCCTGCACCCTACAAATAATAAAAACTAAGGAAACGTAACGCCCATGCTATTACCGTTTTAAATTTGGTTCCTTTCGAACTGTCATGTAACGTCAGCCCTTATACCGCTCAAGGCTAAGGTACACTTTTTTGACAAGTATTGTGGAGCATGTTTTTTGACGGAGTTACTTTTCCTTAGTTTTTATTATTCGTAGCCTGCACCCTTACTCCCTTCGAAACTGATTTGATTTCGATAACAAGTTCGATCCACTGTTGATTTTGATTTTGCTTTGATCGTGATCCATACTCCAGAACAAACTCGATTAGGGTAACACCGCGACCAAAGGTCTTAATTCTGATTGGTTCCAAATTGAGCCACCGCAAGATGGTGCGCTAGTGTAGATGTTGGGAGTACCAGAGGGCCTAAACAAGCGGCAAGCGATTATCGTAACCGCCAACGCCACAAAATGTACTAGCGAAGCGATGACTTATGTCAAATCGCATACATTTTGTTAGCGTTTACGATAATCGCTTGCCACTTGTCTACTAGGGCAGATCTTACCGAGATCAAGTTGAATCGATTTTCGATCATGTATTGGGCTGTTGTTTAGTAGCATTTGCCCGCAGCTCCGCTGGCTAATTTTAATTAAGTATTAAGGTTTGAGCGCCAGATATACTATAAGGCCTCAGCCTCGAAATCAGCGGGTAGCGCGGTGAGCGGCGCTCGGCGTACTAGGCGGCTTCCCGCGGCGCCGCCGCTGCTCCCGCCCCGCTGCCCGCAGATTTCGAGGCTGCGGCCTAGTATATCTGGCGCTCAAACTTTAATCCTCTATTTGAACACTCTAGGGTTGCTCGCCACCCCCGCTCCGCTCCCGCTTTCGCTTCCACTCCCGCTCCCGCTTTTGCTTCTGCTCCCGCTTCGGCACGAATGGGCCGGTCAGCTCGGATCAATATCACGGCCTTACAGAAAACCGGTGAGTGAGAGAGACTGAGGGAAGGCCAAACGCGACTCGTATTTATGGACCAAAAATGAATACTCGCGTCTTGTGACCTGATCGAAAATTCGTGTGACGGAGAGAGTAGTGGCGCGGCGTAAGTGAGAAAGTAACATCTTTCAACCGCAAAATATATGCCTATTTCTGGTTTTTCGTAAGTTTGTATGAAGGTATGTGTCACTTCTGCCAGTATTCTCGGAGTGCAACTGTATGTAATGCGGGCTTCACACTCGCGGCGCGAATTGCGGCCGCGATTCACAGATGCAATGCGCCGTGAACACGACGCGAACAGCCTGGATACGGCCCTCTACACTCGCAATCTTCGCATATTTACGTTCGCGCATTTGAGAAAAATGGACGTTGAAGTCACTGTTGCTGCTGCTCTGACAATGTGTGCGACAGCGAATAAAAGCGAGTGTGGATGATGTTCGCGTTCGTGCTTCGCGAGCCCTTTGTCGCGGGCCAAAAATCGCGAACGCGAAGCCGCGAAACCCTCCACACTCGCGGTTTTCGCGGGCTTTCGCGCCGCGATTGTGGAGCCCGCATAACGATTTATTAGACGCGTCGTGCTGTCATTTTACATTTTCTTGTCATCTCATCTTGATATGATGCCGCCAAACCTGGACCCGCTTGTTCGCGCGGACACATATAAATCCAGCCTAAGATCTATATTACCAACATCCTACGCATTTTAATTATGGATGAATTTTGACCAAAGGCGAAACTATAGTTTTAATATTAATACACTTATCTACATTAAAATATCTTCATAATTCCACAAATAGCAGGATATTGCAAGATTAATATTTTGTTTTAATATTTATAATCTCCGGGATGGCATTGATCTGATTAGCAACTACAGGCCGTTCGTTATTGCGCGTACTATAAATAATAATAATAATAATAATTTTTATTTCGGATCACAACAAAAATCCATAGTGTTAGTAAATAATATAATTGAGACTTAAACTATGTTAGTTCATCACATTATCAAATAACAATAGCAACAATTTGTGTATTAGGAATGGTGAGGCGTTGGAACTTTTAATGAGCCTATTCCTATTTAACGTGAACCTCTATCCAATGCCTTACCAAACTATTAAGATTATCAGTTAATACCCTTAGAATGCTGTTATAACTACTTCTGACACGCTGCATCAATGACGCCACTCTTTTTCTTATTATGGCGTTAAAGCCATCAGTGCGCATTTCTGCAAACATGCCTGAGGCACTAAAGTACCTTGGTAGTCCTAACAGCATTCTAAAGATATTATTGTATTGAACACGAAGAGCATTTATCGCTCGCTGGGTGTAGCTCGCCCATAGATTGCATGTGTAAAAGGACTGGCAGTAAGCTTTATATAAAGTCACTTTTACCTCATCAGAGCATCTTGCAAATCTACGAGCTAACATGTTCCCACGCACGGCCAACGCTCTTCGCTCCCTCTCAATGTCTACATCGTCAACAAGCGTATCAGTTACCCAATGACCCAGGTATTTAAATTTATGGACTCTAGCAAGTGGAACTTCATTAAGAAACACGGGTGGTATTGTGCTAACTTTATGTTCACGGGGTTGGAAAACAAGTAGTTCACTTTTCTTACAGTTATACCTGAGTCCTTGGGCCTCGGCATACGCTTGACACTTGCCTAGCAGTTTTCTGAGGCCACTGACCGAGGGACTGAGCAGCACCATGTCATCAGCATAACTAATGTTGTTTAGCATCACTCCGCCCATGGAACAACCGACATTAGTGTTGCTCAGCTCCTCGATCAGCTTATTTATGTAAAGGTTGAAGAGACGAGGAGAAGTTGATCCACCCTGTCTAACTCCACACCTTAATTTGTACATGTTAGAGAGAGCCCCAGACCACTTTACAGCATTTTCCTGGTTCTTGTACCAATAATCAAAAATATTAATAACCTCAATTGGAAGATCCGTTTCATCCAGCAACTTGTTGCGTAGTATCTCATAGGACACCATATCGAAAGCCTTTGAAAGGTCCAGAAAACATGCATATACTGGAGTGCTTCTATCGGTGTAGTATTTGACAGTCTGCTTGAGAGACAGAATTGCAGTTTCTGTAGATAGTCCTGCTCTGAAGCCAAATTGGGCATCGTGCAACTTAAGATGCTTGTCTAGATATTGATCAAGCAGACTGTCTAGGACCTTTGCGATTGTTGTGGCTAGCGATAGCTTTACTGGAGGAACCTCCAGTTTTATTTTTGATTATTGGTACAACAACCGTCTTCATACAATCGCCAGGTAAATAAGTGTGCCTAATGCAAAGGGTGTAAAACAAAGACAGAACCCTTGGTAAGTGTGAGCCAGCGTATCTCAGATGCTCAATGCTAATTCCATCATGACCTGGAGATTTACCCTTCGTCATAGCGCGTATTGTGTTAAGACACTTCTTTCGCAGTAAAACGTATCGGGTGAGCAGATGTCCGGCTGGGCGAGTGGTTATTAGACTCGAGCGGCTGAGACACACAGTTTGGCCTGGATAAGGGCTCTATCAAAAAGTTCTCCCTAAACATATTGGCAATACCAGCTGGCTCTTGTATGCCTTCAACATTGAGAGGAATGCACGGCCTTGGATTGAGCTTATTGGTTTGCCTCCAAAAAGATTTAAAGTTCTTTTTCGTGTGATGTGATGCCAGAATATCCATTTTTATTTTCTCTTGATTATTCTGACACCACCTCAGTTTAGACTTAAATATACCATACATATATATTAATATATGTACCTATATAAAATTCTCGTGTCGTGATGTTTGTTGTCATATTATGACATATCTTTAAAGAAGAAGGATAATCCTTCTTTATAAAAAACAAGTACTTATTAAAAATTCAAAATTGTAACTGGGTACGGTATATTAATCCTTATTAGTATCGGGGTGATTGCCGTAATCTATCAACAGATCCACTT
The DNA here is from genome assembly GCF_905147365.1 of Aricia agestis. Taxonomy (NCBI): domain Eukaryota; kingdom Metazoa; phylum Arthropoda; class Insecta; order Lepidoptera; family Lycaenidae; genus Aricia; species Aricia agestis. Next base: position 11,564,687 of record NC_056417.1, read on the forward strand.
GGCTTTACCAAAGCATTTTTTTGTATGTCAGACAGTAAGGATGGCGTTCGGAAGTATGCCATATTCTTATATTATTTTTTTATTATCTTTTGAGGTACATCACTTTGCTGTAGGACGAGGGGTAATTTTCTATGGGCAGTAATCCGTCTTCTTTTGTACCCTTATCGGGTCTGAGAATCGACCAACACCTATTGGCAGGTATTGCACGCATCAATATTATCACGATACCGTGATAACATTGGCGGTGTAATAGGCCGAATCGCAGTATCACAGACTCACAGTACACTTGTGAATCGCGTGATACTGTGATGCGTGTAATACCTGCCAATGCCATTATATTCATGTAATTCAATGTAATGCCATTATATTCATACCAGACATACTTAACGACAGTATATATTAAGTCTATGTACGTAACAACCTTTGCCGGGTCAACTTTCGCCTTTGACGACCTCCGTGGCTCAGTGGTTGAGCGTGTTGTCAGCGCTCAAGCCGGGGGTCGTGGGTTCGAATCCCACCGCCGGAACAAAAAAATTTCTATGTTCCTGGGTCTTGGATGTGTATTAAATATGTGTATCATATAATTAAAATCTTAAATATATGTTACATAGTATAAAAGTATTAAATATATTTCCGTTGTCTGGTACCCGTAACACAAGTCCTTCAGGTACTTAGCACGGGGCCAGACTGACGTGGTGTGAAGCGTTCATAGATATTATTATATATTATTATTATTTGTACCTGGATGACCGAGCTTTGCTCGGTATAGCAAACACTCATTGACTTCGTGTTACTTAATAACGCCATCTGCTGGTCGTTAAAATAATTAGTTACTAACAAAATAGTATTATTATTCACCAATAGATGTCAGGAAGAGTCATATTTTTCAGTTAATCAATTATCGATAAAACACGAATAAAAATACATTTTCTGAAAATGATTCGTAGCTAGATCAATTTATCGCCCCCGAAACTATATATATATATGTCGTAGGATGATTTGATAAATCCGTGTTTTCGCGAAATCCCTAGAATTTTCGCGAAAATTCGATTTATCAAATCATCCTACGACATCGTAGGATTTGATAAATCGAATTTTCGCGAAAATTCTAGGGATTTCGCGAAAACACGGATTTATCAAATCATCCTACGACATATATATATATATATATATATATATATATATATATATATATATATATATATATATATATATATATATATATATATATATATATATATATATATATATATATATATACATACAAGAATTGCTCGAAAAAAAAACTTGTACTTTATAAGAAAGATTATGTTTCTATGGCTGGTAATCGGAAACGGAATGCTGCCAAGCATTCCGTTAAAAATGGCGTAGTCTGGTGTTTAGCAATATTTAGAGATTAACGGATAAAGTAACTTTATTTGTTAATTTTAGAGAAATAATTCGTTAACCTCGTATAAAATATTATTGGTATTACATTAAAGGAGCTCATGTTGAATAATATGGATGCTCCTCACGTAACGCCACCAGTTTTTTGACGGTCGCCACAAAATCACATTAAAAAATATTAACGTGATTGAAAATTATATTAAAAATAAAACGTGTTTAATTATTTTGTGTTCATGTTTATTTAAATCGGATTTTAACCTATAACTTAGGTCATAAGCGGGACCATTTTGCTATAAAATATACCTACATGTAGATATCGGCAATGGTCGTTTTTCATCTACGAAAAAATAAAAAGATTTTGTGCACTATTAGTGATACAGGTTTAGACTACAATAGTTATGGTTATGTAATATGTTGTACCAAATATTAATGTATAAGAGTTAATACTTGATCATAAAACCACGTACATATTACCGTGTGTGACAAAACTGTCGCTTCTTATTCTTTCCGACGATTATAGCAACACGATCATAAAAACAAAAATGTTGAAAATCGGTTCACAAACGGCGGAGTAGTGGTCGAACATACAAAAAAATATCCACAGCCGAATATATAACCTCCTCGTTTTTTGGAAGTCGGTTTAAAAAACAATCACATCTCAATAAAACCTTGAATAACACCTACTAATTACATTTAAAATATCCAACTTTTCATATATAATTTAAATCATTATCCGTCTTTGCAAAAATAGTTAAGTTTTAGAATTTTTTAACCAGCAATAATAAGCACTGACCAGAATTTTCCAGGCGAGCAATAATTCTGGAATTTTCCGATTCAGCACGAAATGATAAAGGCTATTCGTTTCAGCAAAGCCTACGATGTGATTGTATTAATCCGGGTATCAATAACGGATTAGCCGACTTGTTATGAATTCGATCGTTTTCCGTACCTAATGTAGCGAGCTAAGCCGAGACGGGCTCTTAGTAAATACTAATCTTACCCTAGATGTGAGCCACAGATTATGCTGCTACAGAACGAACTTTCATTGTAGAATAAAATATTATAGAGTATCGTTTAATTAAATTTATATTAATTTCGGATCGATAGGTTGTTTATTTTATGAAATAAGGGGGCAAACGAGCGAACGGGTCACCTGATGGAAAGGAACTTCCGTCGCCCATGGACACTAGCAGCATCAGAAGAGCTGCAGGTGCGTTACCGGCCTTTTAAGAGGGAATAGGGTAGTAGGGGAGGGTAGGGAAAGGAATAGGGGAGGGTAGGGAAGGAAATAGGAGAGGGTAGGGAAGGAGAAAGGGTAGGGGATTGGGCCTCCGGTAAACTCACTCATTCGGTGAAACACAGCGCAAACGCTGTTTCACGCCAGTTTTCTGTGAGCCCGTGGTATTTCTCCAGTCGAGCCGGCCCATTCGTGCCGAAGCATGGCTTTCCCACGTCAATCAAACGTGATGGTTGGAGGGACTGGAAAAAGTTAATATTTTTGATCCGTACTCTGTATTGCATATAATACTTACTAACTTTTTTTTTATTTTGTATTCTTCAACCTATTTTCAAAGTTTTTCAATACGATTTTTGCCTGCCTTGTCGTTTAACTGTTGACCCGTTTCTTGATCCTGTTGGAAAAGGAATATTTGCACCTACCCATATATTTTTTTTGCAATAAAAACTTCTCTTATCCTCCCTCGTCTAAATCTATAACTGTGCTTTCATCAAACGTTGTCCAGTACTTTTGGATCATATTTGATGCAAACAAAACAAACTTGTGCTGTATGATATTCGTGTAGATCAGGGGTTCTCAAATTTATTTTGCAAATTATGTTTTAGTGCCCCCTATTTGTTTCAATTAAAAAGCATCCAGATGAAATAAATCAGCCCACAAGCCTGTACAAAACGCCCCTATTTTTTTGTGGGTCCCACACCTTTTTAGACCTTCAGCGAAAACGCCCCCTTGTGGGCGAAAGGCTGGTGTAGATAATACTCATTTTGATAATCTCTTCTGCAACGTTTAATCTATGCGGAGGGAGAGTCGTAGACTTATTCCCGCAAGCGATTTGGAATAAATAAACGAAGCTACATCGATTTGATTCCGTCCGCGGACATCTACCACTTTGAGTTTTATTAACTTGAAGTGGTTTTCAATTTATCTTATAATCAATTTATCTAATAATCTTTTAGGCGCAGCGCAGACGACAGACTATCCGTTACGCACTTTTTAATCCGTGGAAATAGAACCACGACGCGCAGCGCAGACGTGTGCGTTATTGCATATAGCTTATTTGGCTGAACATTTGAAAGCTACTTTTCATCAATAGAGATTAGATACACTCCTAGACAGTTTAAAACCGTGGTCCCCAACCTTTTTCACATACGGGCCACAAACATGTCTTGTCCTTGGTGTCACGGGCCGCAACAAAAATTTTTTAGGGTTAAAAATAACGTTCTTTAAAATTATTAAATTAGTGAAAAAAAAATTCACATCTTTCATGACAACTTTACATTATTTTGCCGGTGGGCGTGAATTTTAAAATGGTTTAACATCACGCGGGCCACAGATAAAGTCCCGGCGGGCCGCGGGTTAGGGATAGCTGGTTTAAAAGGAAGTTGCTTAGAACTCTCTTTTAATTTTATAGCAAAACTCTATCTTGTATCCCATTCTTATAATAAAATAACTAGTTGATGCTCGCATCTCCGTGGCAAAATTCGGAAACCACACATTTTCCGGGTTAAAAAGAATCCAATGTCCTTTCCTGGGACTCGAAGTAACAGACAGACAGACAGGCACACTTTCGCATTTATAATATTAAGGGCCTGTTTCACCACTTCCTGATAAAGTGCCGAATAGGCTATCCACAACTTTTTAGACAGATTCTCCATACTTCATCTGTCAAGTTATGTGGTGGATAGCCTATTTGGCACTTATCAGGAAGTGGTGAAACAGACCCTAAGATGTATATATCCTATCCTATGTTTTCAAATCATTGACGAATTTCAGTTTTTTCAATTTCAAATTTCGAATGTACTTAGTTTAATAAAAACATAAGCGATTTAACCGAACAGCTTGTTACGGAACGTCCGGAGGTAAGCGCGGATCAGCATGTATCACCTGCGTTATATCTGAGCTGTGCACTTTTAATGCTATCTAGAATCCAATTTCGGAACAAACAGGGGCCTTACTCCCAAAACTGATATCTTGACTTCTGCATGTATTTGGCAGCTTGAGAATGCGACATTTTTATCGACGGGCGGTATCAGGCCGACGTTACATGACAGTTCGAAAGGAACCTAAATTCTATCTACTCTGCTAAAACGGTTAGTTTCCTTAGTTTTTAATTTTTATTATTCGTTGTTTGTAGGCCTATAATTTTCTACATTTCCCATCCCTAACAAGTTTTATATTCACCATAGTTCCTTATATGAAATGGTTAAAGCCTTATATTATATAGGTCCTTTTGAGGCATTTGAGGCATTTCGCGTTGGACAATATTTTTCATATATTTCTATTATCCATTTGCAAAACTCTTTGATCTCTAAAATAATTTTCGCTCAGCCAAAATATAACCTAGGTCTATCTAGTCTAGGTCTAATCTAATCTAGGTCTAGGATTACTAGTATTTCAATATTATAAACCGCTTTTTACTACACATAAAATTGTTTAAGCATCACGAAGTAATGGCGTTGTATTTACATAGAAATGAATAATTTCTTAAACGCGCAATAAAAGTGATGTATGGCGGTGAGGTTTTAAAATTTTTAGCTGAGTTTAAATAAAAAAATAAACTAATCCGCGGGCCAGGCACAAAACTTCATATAAAATATTCAATTTGTGAGACGACTTATGACTATTGACGAGTGTCGTGGTTCGACAGTAGTTCAGGCTACGCCGTAGGCTTTTTTTTACATGGGGAAATGTTTTGCGCATCCCCGGCAATTGGGGACATCGGCCGGGGTATGTGGGACTCTCCGAGGACTACCCACTAAAACCCCGCCTAGGCACAGTCACGGGCACGGTTAGCCGCTAGCCGCTACGAAATCGACGAGTTTTTATCGTTATTTTGGCCATATTGCCGACAAAATATAACTATGAATGAATGAACGAAACACAGCGTGGTTAGTTTTAATAATTTTCCATTTAATAAAAAATTTTGTGTGATTATTTCGTTTCATATTGTACCTACGTAGAATACTGATATAATTTATTAATTAAGACATATTCTAGTTTGTAAGAATCTTATAATATGGTAGTCCTAACTCCTGAAACATGTAATTTTAGTGGTAACCATTTTAGTGGTAACCGGAAGTACTTCGTGGCGAGTAACAGAGTTTTAAGGATAATAGTAATAATATTAATATTAGGACAATAAACTTTTTTTTTTATGAAATAAGGGGGCAAACAAGCAAACGGGTCACCTGATGGAAAGCAACTTTCGTCGCCCATGGAATCTCGCAGCATTAGAAGAGCTGCAGGTGCGTTGCCGGCCTTTTAAGAGGGAATAGGGTAATAGGAGAGAGTAGGGAAGGAAAGGGAATAGGGGAGGGTAAGGAAGGGAATAGGGTAGGGGATTGGGCCTCCGGTAAACTCACAGACTCGGCGAAACACAGCGCAAGCGCTGTTTCACGCCGGTTTTCTGTGAGAATTTCTCCGGTCGAGCCGGCCCATTCGTGCCGAAGCATGGCTCTCCCACGTATAAATGCTAAATGCTAAATAAACTGTGCTACGTACTGAGAATTGAGATACAGAGGTTAAGTATAAATGAGGAGGGTCTGTTCAAAAGGAGCTATTTACTTTTTGGATCTTTCAACGCTTTTATTAAAGTCAAAGTCAAAAAAAAATATTCAGAATAAGTTTTTTTCAAACATTTTCCGAACGTTGATGCTACTGGGGCCTACCACCGGTTATGAATTTCACTCGCTATCCATTTATTATGAATTTCACTTGCTATCCAAGATCTTATCGTGCGTTTATTTTTGGTCAAATGTACCTATTTCCTCTTCAAACTTCTACCTTATTTTTACGGTTTTGGTCAAAAGGTGCTAATTGTAACTTTAAATTATATTATTTTTAAATACTCTTTTTTAAATTACTTAAAAAGTGGTTAGCTTGTAAATATCCCTTTTTGAACAGACGCTCCTTAAATATAAACGCTATCTGCGCTGCCTTCTATTATATTTTCGCGTGGGAAGAACAAAAAAGAAGATGTAAAATATCCTCCCACCACATCACTTCTCTCCCATCCTCAAGTCAGTTTCACGACATTGGAGTGTTGTTCTGCGCTTCGGCGACGTCACTTGTTTAATATTCTATCGCAGGTTGGTGCACGTCAAACAACTCGCAACCCGCTCGAGAACATATTAGATGTGTTCCCCGCGTAGACTGTAGAAATGGTTGTAAGCAGTATCGGCTTTATATTTTTTATATTGGCCACTTTATGAAATCTGCCGATCCCTAGGACGATGTCGCTCCTCTGCTCCAGGAGCGACATCGTCTATGGCCTATTTATAAATCCATTGCTGGTTGTAAGTGACGGTTCTATTACATGCTAAACGCCTTAGTGGTCTAGTGGTATACAGCGCGGCTCTTGACTCGGAGGTCGTGGGTTCGATTCCCGCGTTGGAAACATTTTCCAAGTTTGGTTAGGACAATGCAGGCTGATCACCTGATTGTCTGATAAGCAAGATGATCCATGCGTCGGTCGTGTCGGTCTTCCGTCCCACTGGCTTATGAGAGTAAAGGAATAGAGAGTGCTCTTGGGTACTGCGCACACACTCGGGCACTATAAAATTACTCCTGCGTAGCTGGCCTGGTTTCAATGAAATCGACCACCGAAACCGGTGTGGGAGCTATCATTATTATTATTACATGCTAGATGACGCCTGCAACTCCGTTGACCGTTGCGTCAAAATTCGTTCGCGAGAATCGCACTTTTTCCGCAACAAAACTATGATGGATATGGATTTGTCCTTACTAATAGAAATAATATATTATTATGTATTTAGCGAATAGCTATTCTACGTCCAGACGTAGTATGCTACGTATGGCCGAAACTGCTGACCGATTTTGAACTGATTTTGCTAAAATCCTAGGAAAGGATAATATAGAATACTTTTTATAACAGAAAAATGTATAGTTCCCGCGCGATAAACGAGTTCTGATTCAATCAAATTGTGTTAACTGTTAAATACTTAACTACCAGTTAACTTAAAAGTTAATCGTCACATCTGTTGCTCCTATACTCTGTGGCTTCTTATTTTAAAATTGCAAGCATGTCACTTAGCAAAACGAGAAAAGTGGAATTGACTTTGATATTGTAAGCTGCTTGGAGACGAATTCTTATTGACGTTGGTACCAAAATCCAAATACCCACTTACCACTACTACAGCTAACAGCTTACGTTAAGAGGATACACCAGGGGCTAGAGAAATGAAAATAAAGTACTTACGTGTAATATCTATAGCTGTCTCCCTTACCTCAAGTCTATACCGCAGAACGCGATAGATACAACTGCAGAAAATCCAGAAAATTAACGACTCGTTGTCCCCTGATTCCTTCTCCAAAACTTAACCGATTTAAGTACTTTTTTCATTAAACATTAAAGAAAGGCTTGAGCTGTGTTCCTATGTTTTATTTTTATTTATTTAATCTAGCCAAATCTGTTTTCTGGATGTTTGAACACAGTGGAAAATCTGGCAATTTTTTTGGGTTTTTGAACGTTCATATCTTATTTAATAATTCAATTATGAAAAAAAAGAAAACATAGGGACATTGTATTAGTGGCCGTAGATATTCAGGAAAAAATTATAACTCTACTAGCATTATCCAGGGAGGAAACAGGGGACAACGTTTGTATGGAAAAAAGGGCGGTGTGGACTCCTCTTAAAGGCCTAAAATATAATGAAGTTATAATATATATTATTTAAAAAGATTTTGCCTAAATAAGAATTAATATATGTATTTACGAACGAGTATTGAATAGCTCTATACATTTTTAATTTTAGCTACTGAGTAACATAACATTCGGGTCGTTGTTCAAAGAGCTTTCGCATTTTCGGTACATAATATTAATTATATATTTTATAGGAGAAGTCTGTGTATCACAAAATTGACAACGAGAAAGATAAAAATTGGCCAAGTGCGAAATGGACTCGCGCACGAAGGGTTCCTTACCTTAGAGGAAAAATAGGTAAAAATGTGTTTTTTGTATGGGAGCCCCCCTTAATTATTTATTTTATTAAAATTTTACTATAAATTATTAAAGTACACATGTAATTGAGGATTCTGTGAAAATTTCAAGTGCCTACATGTTGCCATTATTGATACCGAGCAAAAAAGGCTAAAAAATCACGCTTGTTGTATGGGAACCTCCGCTTATTATTATTTTTTTTATTATACAATTGTGGCCGTCTATTCGTCTGTATGACTGTTCGTCCATATCCTTTTTTTGTTATTTTATTATTTAGATTTTTCGCACCAAGGATAATTGAAATAATATTATGAATTTTAATTAATTGTGGTCCATCATGCCATGGACACTTTTTTTTTTATTTATTATGTTTTTAATATTTGTTGTTAAAGCAGCAACAGATATACATAATCTGTGAATATTTTGAAAATCTAGCTATAGCGTTTCTTGAGATACAGCCTGGAGACCGACAGACGGACAGACAGACATACAGACGGGCGGACAGACGGACGGACAGACATCGAAGTTTCGTAATAGGGTTCCGTTTTTATCCCTTGGGTACGGAACCCTAAAAAGCATTTTTCTATCCGATATAGCACTTAAAACACGTTCTAGTGCCATTAGTTTCAAAATGAGAATTCAATAAATAACACGCCAAGTAATGACTGCACTCCTCTGTTCATACTTATTTTACTTCTATATACTCTTATAAACTAACCCTTAAACCCTTGACATAGAGGTCATGTAGGAGGTACTATAACTTTAAACTAGCTGTATATTACTGGCAGTTTAAAAACACTTGATAAACGATCAGTGGACGTGTTAAAGAGTGCTCTCGCAAGGCTCGAGCTTATACTTTGTTTTTCCACTAAACCCGTGACCTGTTTCCGCTAATCTTATTTCAACCTCATTTCATTGTATTAGCTAAGCCAGCTTTTAGTTATAAAACTAGTAAAAACTAAATAATATTTTATGAAGTTAAGGGAAAAAAGGTTCTTTACAATGGTTCTTTAGCGATGTTAAGTGTGAAATATCCTTAGATTTCTAAATTATGGATATTTCACAATAGGCTACCTGACCTACTTTTTTCTTAATGCTAATCGCTTCTTAATCATTAATTTTCACAAAAAAAAAAAAACTAATATTTTAATATTTTACACAGTAGAAAACCATAAAAATGTTGATTGAAAAATATGCCTTATAAACCGCGCCGAAAACACTGTCCGCCATAGTGTGACGTCATACGTTTTATAATTTTTGGGCACTTTTAGACTCGTACATTAAGCACATAAAAAAAAGTTCAATAAAAAGAGTTTAAAATATCAACACAATACAAAAAGGTTTTAAGAGGAGTCCACACCGCCCTTTTTTCCATACAAACGCTGTCCCCTGTTTCCTCCCTGGATAATGCTAGTAAAGTTATAATTTTTTTCCTGAATATCTACGGCCACTAATACAATGTCCCTATGTTTTCTTTTTTTTTCATAATTTAATTATTAAATAAGATATGAACGTTCAAAAACCCCAAAAAAATGGCCAGATTTTCCGCTGTGTTCAAACGTCCAGAAAACAGATTTGGCTAGATTATACAAAAAAAGCAAAACATAGGAACACAGCTCAAGCCTTTCTTTAATCTTTAGTGAAAAAAGTTCTTAAATCGGTTAAGTTTTGGAGAAGGAATCAGGGGACAACGAATCGTTGATTTTCTGCAGTTGTCTCTATCGTTTTCTGCGGTATAGGCTTGAGGTAAGGGAGACAGCTATAGATATTACACGTACTTTTTTTTCATTTCTCTAGCCCCTGGTGTATGCTCTTAATCACTCCGCCAAATACGATCGTAAATCCTTCAAAGCATTTCGAATTTAGACTAATTCAAGTTTGGAATCCCAATAATTAACTTATTGGCGGCCTGGCGGGTTAACGTACCTGTGGTTCTTTTTGTCCGTCCTCCGGCCAGGGGTCGAAATGAAGGGGTAGGGCTCGAAGCAGAGGCGTAGCGAACTTCAACGTTTGTTTGGAGGCCCTTAGGAAGGGTGAAGATTTCTTACAAAAGAAAAAACTGCACAAAATTATTATTCAACGAATCTGTCACTTTTGTTACATTTTTACAAACAATTCAAATTAAACCTGTTGAACGCACGCTTTACGCGGGAAATAAAGAAATTATCATTTTGACTTGTCAATTATTATTGTCAATGAAAAAAAATATTGGGAGTTTTTTTATTTTTGTTTACGTGTAGCCCATCGGCCCGGGGCCGGGGGCCCTTACAATACGACAGATACGGCACTAGCTACGACCCTGGGTCCTAGGGTACGAAGGGTACGAAATATAATTTTAATACCGCATGAGTGGCGTTTAGACGTTTTAAATTACTGGAATTAATTAAACGTAGATAAGCTTTATTTGTTTGCGAGGGGCTGTGATGTTGGAACACACTTTTAATGAATATTACTTAGGTTATGTTAATACGGTTGGCGTATGACAACTAGCTAGAAAGCCGATTGAAATTCTGACCGTAGCTAAGACTGGGTTGCACCAGAGGCGTGGTTAAAGTTAAATATGGCGTCCAAACACCCCATATTCTCATACGACATCTGTCAATTTTTCCGGTTATAGTTAAAGTTAGTTGGTGCAACCCAGTCTTAGTGGTCGTGAATTTTACTCCTTGTTTGAAAATGTTTGGAGAAACAAACTGACCTGAACTTACCCATGAGACCATGGTATAAACAAACTGTCCTTGACAAACGCCGGAGTCGGATGCGCATGTAAGAAGTTGGTTCTGCGCCTCAACCACAGATTACTAAGGGTGGGTTGCACCAGAGGCGTTGTTATAGTTAAGGTTAAGGTTATCGTCAAATATGGCGTGGTAGACATTTCACATTTTGTTATGGTTAAAGTTAAAGTTATAGTTAAAGTTGGTGCAACCCACCCTAAAAAGTTACTACGTAGAGTACGTAACCTCAACTCTCATCACTCCTGTCGTTCATCTGTGCAATGGGTTACGAGAGAAAAGGAAAAGATAATGCTCTATATGTAAAATGCACACTGTATGACCTCCTCCTTTTTGGAAGTCGGTTAAAAATTACTTTTCACTAAAACTGGCGTGGGAGGCTTTATGACGGCACAGTGAACAAAGTTATTTCTTATGTTCAAAAAACCAGTATACATATTACATATTGTTACGGTACATGGTATACGGACACGTGGTCTATCTAGCGACAAACCAGCGAAGCTTACCGAGAGAGCACAGGCAACATAAATCCCCTACTCAATACTAGATGGCATCAGGTGCGCAAGTACATACTCGAACCTTCTAGAAAGGTCCAATGTTTGTTTACGTGTTTACCGTTTATTTAGCGTGTTTACGTGTTTTAATTTAGACCTTATGACTGAGTCCATAAGGTCTAAATTAAATTCAACTTACTGCACTTATCGCAAGGAGGGCAGTTTTATTGTGGTACATGCCCGAGCCTCCTAGAAATTTCCCACGGTTGTTTACTTGTTTACGTGAATCGGGAAATTTCTGGAATTCGTCTCGCCATATAAAAAGAGCCGCAGGCAGGCCCGGCAAGTTAGTTCAATCTGAGCGATCTTCGAGGCGACATCAAGTGATCAATAGTGAGTGAACCAGTGAAACCTGCGACTTGGCTACGACCTAGGACAGTGATAGTGCTTAGTGATTGGACCTAGTGATTAGTGTTTGGACTTAGTGCTAAGTGTTGTGACCTAGTGTTTAGTGCAGTGTTAATAAAGTCTTCAAGAGAGTCACCAGGTCTTTCTCTCCAAATCCTCGAACCCTAGCACGTAACAATATTATACACTCAAAAAATATTTAAAAAACTCCATCTACTTACGCCCAGGAATACTAACAACGCGTCTGTGTTTATTCTCAAAAAACGCCATCTAGTTGACGCACAGGAATACTATCAACGCCCTCTGCGCCTACCATGCAGTTACTAATAAAAAGTGTCGTTAAAACTTTTTCAGTCTAGCGCAAAGCGCAACGCACGATAAGGAACAACGTTCCAAAATTATCTTTAAAACTACGTTACTAATAATAAATCTATGGACGCTTCACACCACGTCAGTCTGGTCCTGTGCTAAGTACCTGAAGGACTTGTGTTACCGGTACCAGACAACGGAAATATATTTAATACTTTTATACTATACATATATTTAAGATTTTTATTATAATAATACACATATTTAATATACATCCAGACCCGGGAACATTGAAAACTTTTTGTTCCGTCGGCGGGATTCGAACCCGCGACCCCCGGCTTGAGCTGCCACACACTCAACCATTGAGTCACAGAGGTCGTCAATTTATATTTTCATTTCATTAATAATTTTCATTTGTATTCTTTAATTGAAAGGCGACTTTAAATGAAGTACTTTAAGAGGATTGTATAATATTATGGAATGACGTGTACAACAATAACAAAACACCGTTTGCCAGTTAACCTAGCATAATATCGCTAGCTATTAGTATTTTCAGTACAATTCAGTAAAGTTCTGTAAGTTAAAGGGTAATGAGTTTTCTAAGAACCTGCATTTGTAAGATTTCGATTAAATAGAAAGCTAAATAAACCTCAGTAAAAGCTTTTAGTGCTGAAATATTGGAAAATAAACTGAAATGATCGTAAAACAGTTTTATGTGGAAATTGATAGACTAGTTTCCCGTAAATTCGTTGTGCCAAAATCCTTGGAATAACCGTACATTTTTCCGGGATGAACTATCCTATGTTCTTCCCCGGTTCCTAAAGTATCTCCATATAGAATTTTGTCTAAATTGGTTTTGCGATTTAATTGTAAATATGCAACAGATAGACACACTTTCGCATTTATAATATTAGTATGGATTCGTCCTCACATAATAATAACTAGCTATTTGAGAGAGCTTTGCTCGGTATTCGACAAAAGTTAAAACACGAATTAAATGACATTTCCTAAAAATGATTCCTAGCTAGATCGATTTATCGCCCCCGAAACCCCCTATATACTAAATTCCATGAAAATCGTTGGAGCCGATTCCGAGATTCCAATTATATATATACAAGAATAATTGATCGTTTCAATATATAACCAGCTATTTGACCGAGCTTTGCTCGGTTACTTTCGATAAAACACGAATAAAATGACATTTTCTAAAAATGATTCCTAGCTAGATCGATTATTATCGCCCCCGAAGCCCCCTATATACTAAATTTCATGAGAATCGTTGGAGCCGATTCCGAGATTCCAATTATATATATACAAGAATAATTGATCGTTTCAATATATAACCAGCTATTTGACCGAGCTTTGCTCGGTTACTTTCGATAAAACACGAATAAAATGACATTTTCTAAAAATGATTCCTAGCTAGATCGATTATTATCGCCCCCGAAGCCCCCTATATACTAAATTTCATGAGAATCGTTGGAGCCGATTCCGAGATTCCAATTACATTTTACCACTTTGGAAGAGTGTCTCTCGCAAACTATTTAGGTTAGAAAAAAATTATATTAGAAAATACAAACAATTAATATAAACAAGATATTACATAGGTGTCACAATGGCGGCCTTATTACTAGGTAGCAATCTCTTCCAGGCAACCACGAGCGAAGGTGATATTGTGGAAGAGACAAGTGTGCATGCGCAGACAAAAGAATACAAATATTATATTGTTATGTTAGTGTGAAATGTGAAATGCCCCTAACAACCCACAAGTTTCAAAGCTATGTGAAATTATATTACATTATATTTTATATATATATATATATATATATATATATATATATATATATATATATATTAAATTATATTTTATATATATATATATATATATATATATATATATATATATACAAGAATTGCTCGTTTAAGGATATAAGATAAGATAATAATAGCTCCCACACCGGTTTCGGTGACGGTGGCCGGTTTCATTGAAACCAGGCCAGCTACGCAGGAGTAAGTTTATAGTGCCCAAGTGTGTGCGCAGTACACATGAGCACTCTCTATTCCTTTACTCTCATAACACAGTGAGACGGAAGACCGACACGACCGGCGAGAGATCAGGCGCAAGACCCACTTTTTACATGACCATCCGACGTATGGATATCATACTTGTCAGACAATCAGGTGATCAGCCTGCATTGTCCTAATCAAACTTGGTAATAATGTTACCAACGCGGGAATCGAACCCACAACCTCCGAGTCACGAGCCGCGCTCTATAGCACTAGACCACGGAGACGTTATCGCTCCTCACATACCACTAATATGTCGACAGCTGGGGTTCCCTCCACAATGCAAGGAAATTATATGTACGCGTAACATACCAGCTTTCACATAGCTTTGAAACTTGTGGGTTGTTAGGGGCATTTCACACTAACATAACAATATAATATTTGTATTCTTTTGTCACCTTCGCTCGTGGTTGCCTGGAAGAGATTGCTACCTAGTAATAAGGCCGCCATTGTGACACCTATGTAATATCTTGTTTATATTAATTGTTTTTATTCTCTCTGTATTGTGTGCACAATAAAGAATATTTGAATTGAATTGAATTGAGATACAACATGTCGAGCACCGTATAATAATAGTAGCGAGACAAAAACGAAATCGTGACGCCATGAAGCGCACAGTTGCGCTAGTCTTCTCAATGTTTTGTGCATAATTCAAATCGAATTCAGAAAAGTTTATTTCAAAATAGGTATTTTCATACACTGTCTATCTGACATAAGTTGTCAAGTCTAAAATAACACCCATTGGTACGTTGCCCACTATTATATTGATAACTAGCTTATGAAAAAAAAATTAAGCTCTATTTATTCAAAGGCATTTTCATCGTGCCTCATACTATTTATAACAAAACTTACACCAAGAAATTAAAAGCAAAAAGCTATGCAAATGATTTTTAACATTTTTTCTAAAATAGACAACCACTACAGCCACTTCTTGGAAGTATGCGGAAGTGGTATTTGCAATTATAGTCTATCACATTTTAATTAAGCGCCAATACCCTGTGTGCGTCCAGAATACGCTTCAAAGCGATGCAATTCCGAAGTTTCCAGAATCCCCGCGACTGAGACGAGCAATATGATTTCTCGAGCGGGCCGCTGCTTAACTTCGCTCGACAAAGGAGTTACACGCTCAGTTGACTCGGAGTAAGGCTGAAGATAAAATGGCGACTTTCGAGCGACTTCCCAAAATCGAATCGCAAGCTATAAACAGTGGCTAACACTGACCTCTATAATGAGGTCAGTGGTGGCTAAGTAATCGCATTTCATTACGACTTCCAAAATACTTCAATTCTATTTGTTCTACGAAATGATGTGTCGCACTTCGTATTTAATATATTTTATTGACCGGTTTTATAGTAATTAAGTGATGATGGTAACAAAAAAATATGGGATTTAATCTAAATATATAATCCAAATATTATGTCACTAAACGATGTTGCGATGATTGTTTCGAGATTTCGTTTTAACTTGGGTAAATATTCGTTGAAGTTACATTGTAACTATTTAGTTATTTATGGGCGAAGCGCGCTGTAAACAAATCATTAAGTATCCAAACTATTTACAATACAACCTTTTTCCAACCAATCAGTGTGACTTGGCCCTAACGCAGCGACCACGACATGTTTATTGCCTTTAAAATACTTTATAGCGATTGCTCTCTCTAGTCTATACTTCATAAATACTGTAACACTTATCATCACGAAACGATATTTTTATTCAGTGACCACTTTTATGGGGATTATTTTACCGCTTAAGATTCTATGTATCAACTATTATGTTGGAAAAACGCTTAAGGCGAATTTATTTACAGCTTTATATAAGGCGATTAGACCTTTATTATTAGTCAGTTTACCAGTTGTTAATTATAGCAAAAAGTTGAAAATAATTCAACATAATAATTCAACAACAAAATATTTTAGTATTCGTAAAATAATATGTAAAGTGCGCTTTATATCAATAGATGTTCACTCTATCAAATATGTTATGAACATAAGAATATTATATACTATCAGAGAAATCAATTTGCAGGCAGGTAGCAAACCTACATTATTCGGTCAGGTTATGTCAAGTCAATGTGAATCTGATATTGGCTAAACTAGACTCGTCATAACCTAACTTAATTATGTAGGTTTTCCATTTACCTATTAAATTATTACGGCTGCGCCCCTACAGCACGATTCCAACACTAAAATAGACCTATACATTGCTTTGGGTAATATAATACCTAAAAAAAGCAAGGGCGCAGTTGTAGAAGCTCGCACAGGGCGCAAAAAAGACTGTTTACGGCACTGCCGTTGCGTCAAAATTCGTTTATCGTGCGGGAACCGTACATTATCCGGGATGAAAAGTATCCTGTGACCTTTCCCACGAATCATTTCAGTAAAATCCGTTTAGCGGTTTGGGCTTGAAGAGCTTACAAATAGGCAGACACACTTTATAATATTAGTATGAATATTGGAACAGGATAAGAGTTCTTTCTATAATAATTACTAGCTATTTGACCGAGCTTTGCTTAGTATTCGATTAAATGCCTGCCTGCCTGCCTGTAAGTAGATGTAGTCTGTGAACCGCTTTAATATTTTGATACAAAAATGGAAAATTTATTAAAAATTTTAGGGGTCCCCATAGACATACTGAAACAAAAAAAAATCATCAAACCTATGCGTGTGAGGTATCTATGGATAGGTCTTCAAAAATCATATTGAGGTTTCTAATATAATTTTTTTCTAACCTGAATAGTTAGAATCTAACCTGAGTAATTACTACAAAAACTACCAACGAAAATTGGTTAGAACGAGTTCTAGCCAGTAGTTTTTATACGTCATAAATGGTAAACCTTAATTTAACTTTCATTAAATTAACTGAAATATGAAAATAAATCATAAACCTCTCAATTTCATGAAAATAAACCTTATTGCTGCTGCGGAACCCTTCATGGGCGAGAACAACTCGCACTTGGCCGGTTTTTATTTTTGATGCGACGGGATAGCGATGGACGTTGCTATGGTTATTTGGTCACCTTAACAAAACCAGCTATTTGACCGAGCTTTGTTCGGTATTCGATAAAACACGAATAAAATGACATTTTCTAAAAATGATTCCTAGCTAGATCAATTTATCGCCCCCGAAACCCCCTATATATACTAGCCCTATATATAGGAGCCGATTCCAATATATATATATATGTGTATATATATATATATATATATATATATATATATATATATATATATATATATATATATATATATATATATATATATATATATATATATATATATATATATATATATATATATATATATATATATATATATATATATATCACTCAAAATATTTACATATTTACATACCAAAAAATATTACGATTACAATTTAGTATGTAAATATTGCAGTGAATCTTTATACAGGAACCTAAGTAATTAGGTACTATCTTAAGCTGAATAATAACACAAATATGGTAAATATTCTCTTATAAGGGAAATGATCTTGTTATTACGTTTGTATGAGAATTTCGATGGCACCCGTCAGTCAAAACAATAACTAAAACTGATATCTCATCATCGAAATACTATCCCATAGAATATAGAACTAAATTATTATGGCTCCAGTCATAAACACGTAACACAACGAAAATTCGTTGTCCTACGTGTTAATGAATGGAGATGACGATGTATGGCCGACCTGAGTATGATAACCATGCAAAATACTATCTAAGAACTATTTAATTCAGTTACTCTTCCATTGCATAGTATTTCGATGTATCTAAGCTCCAATTGTAGCAATACGGAGAGCTGCGATATGCAGATGCTGCTCGTTACGTCTGTCTCGCCACCTCGTGTTTTATCCTGGATTAGAAGCGTGCAGCTGATACATCTGTCCCTCTCTGACTATTCCTGTTCTAAGTTCAAAATGTTCCGTATTTCGAAATGAAACGTTGAATTATTATCTGTCCTTTTAGTGTCTATACAGACGGACCGCATTTCAACTGCAATCCAACCGCAAATTGCAGTTTGAATGCAGTTGAAACGACTGCAATAGAACTGCAAACCAAACGCGCAGTCGGATTGCAGTTCAGTTGCAGTTGGCGTGCAGTCGTGTGAACTGCATACCGACTGCATCCAAACTGCACCATCCCACCCGCCCGTACACTTCGCTCTCCCGCGCATGGAATCAGTAGCAAAAACAAGGTGAGAGTGAGCGCACGCGTTGTTTGTCAGTACAGATAAAATAAATTACCTAGCCGATATGCTCGCTAAGATTCACGAAAATCGGTCGAGCCGTTTCAGAGATGTTCAATCACGCACCCCGTGACACGAGAATTTTTAGGGTTCCGTAACCAAATCGAAAAAAACGGAACCCTTATAGATTCGTCATGTCTGTCTGTCTGTCCGTCCGTATGTCACAGTCACTTTTCTCCGAAACTATAAGAGCTATTATACTATTGAAACTTGATAAGTAGATGTAGTCTGTGAACCGCATTAAGATTTTGATACAAAAATGGAAAAATTATTAAAAATTTTAGGGGTCCCCATAGGTACAACTGAAACAAAAAAATTTTTTTTCATCTAACCTATGCGTGTGGGGTATCTATGGATAGGTCTTCGAAAATTATATTGAAGTTTCTCATTTGATTTTTTTCTAACCTGAATAGTTTGCGAGAGAGACTCTTCCAAAGTGGTAAAATGTATGTCCCCTCCCTCTAACTTCTAAAGTAGAGGCATGATAAGTCTAAAAATAATATATGATGTACATTACTATAAAAAATACCAACGAAAATTGGTTTGAATGAGATCTAGCAAGTAGTTTTTTTTTTATACGTCATAAATGGTAAACCTTAAACCAACAAAAATAATTTTTTTTCATCTAACCTATGTAATTGTGTATCTAACCTATGCGTGTGGCTATATAGGTCTTCAAAAGTCATATTGAAGTTTCTAATATATTTTTTTCTAACCTGAATAGTTTGCGAAAGAGACTCTTCCAAAGTGGTAAAATGTGTGTTTTACCACTTTGGAAATTTTTTTAGACTTATCATGCCCCTACATTACCTACTATAAAAACTACCAACGAAAATTGGTTTGAACGAAATCTAACAAGATGTTTTTTTTTTATACGTCTTAAATGCTCTTCCCCCTCGGATAGCCAAAAGGCCAGACGTAACTTGATCCGTACCATTTAAAAATTTATTTTTAATTAAATTTTATCCAGTGTAAATTCAGCGCAATAAATAGGAGTGCATAAAACATAAGGAGATCTCGCCTTCAACATCCCACGGCGAGTCCATCCGAAGTCAGTATTGCCGTCTCCATACGTGAGTGCTACCTGTCTCTTGTACTCTGCAGCGCAGAACAGCTACAGTGCGACGATACTGTGATACAGCTACCTGTCCCGCTCAAACCACGGGACACGCCGCTTACGCGCGTACGCCGTAATTCGCATAACTCCCTGCGTGCTTATACTATCCTAGTACAATGAGCGACGAAACTACCAACATGTCCATTTGTGACGTAGCCGAAGGAGGAGAAGACAGCGACACGATTTACATGACGGGTAATGTTACCCCGCCGTATGTTTTTTCACGCCCAAAAACAATAACGATGGATGATTTTAACGTATTTAAGACTGAAATTAAGGAGATGATACATTCTTTATTTAATGCGCAACAAAAAGAAACGAAAAATTTCGCTAAAACATTGGTAGAAATTAAAAACTCCAATGCTAACATCGAAAATGCCATTAGTCTATTATCATCACAATATAAGGAGCTAAACAGTAAAATAACCGAACTTGAAACAAAATGTAAAGAGGGAAATGAGCGTATAAATATACTAGAAGAGAAAATTGAAAATTTACAAATTGGATACCGTAAAACAAACTTTGAAATAAAAAATGTACCGAGTAAACAAAGCGAAACAAAGGGGGATCTCATCGATATGGTCTTACACTTATCATCTACAATTGGTGGAAATCTACGAAATGAAGACATTAAGGACATTTATCGAGTTCGTGGTAAAAAGGGGCAGCAAAACTCACCCATCGTGGTTGAAACATCGTCTGCCATTATAAAATCGGATATCCTGAGATTAAGCAAGGTATTTAATGTCAAAACAAAAGGAAAACTCTGTGCTAAACACCTAGGATTACACACATCGGAAGACACCCCAGTATTCATCGGCGAGCAACTAACCGCAAAGGCTGCACGACTACACTTTTTAGCCAGAGACCTATCTAAGTCCGCCCAGTACAAGTTCTGTTGGACTTCATATGGCAAGGTGTACGTACGAAAAACGGAATCCTCACCAGTTATATGTATTAGATCTGAGTCCCAAGTTCACCAGCTGCTTCTAAGTAAGTGACTAGTATGTGTTTTTTGCATTAAATATGAACCCTACGACCAGTGTTATAGAATGAAGCAACAAAAATGTATGATAAAGTATAATCACTATATTTCATGTAATTTTAGCATGCCCCTTGTGTACAAAAGTGAAAACATATTTCTGCTAAAAATACCTTTCGAGTCGTGTTTATATTTTGTAATGTTAATTATTATTATAGGATTTGTTTTACTGTATAAAATACATATTTATCAGCAGACCATTACTTACATTCTAATTGTTATTATTATATTTACACATATACTTACACTTATTATATTTACACATATACACTTACACTCTTCATCACACAACATAGTAAAATATAGTATAAAACGCACAATTTTATTAAAATACATAAATATTGAAAATAAGTATTATACATATTATTATAGATACATGCTATATACAAACTCATATTATAAAGTAAGAGCTATGCTTGTCCAACTATGCCATGGATAGTAACCTACAAAATATTATAGATATGGACAGTATAGAATTTGCAATTGCAACTGAGTGCTACAGCGACAGTGTTGCCAAGCTCTTTAAAATAAAAAATAATGATTTTACTTTAATAACCCAAAATATAAGAAGCGTCTACCAAAATTTTGATGATTTCATGATCTCAATCTCACAATTAAATATTTATCCCACTGTAATAGTATTAACCGAATGCTGGCTATGCGACTATAAACCAATCCCACCAATACCCAACTACAAAATGTTCTCGTCTTCTCATCATAAAAACAAAAGTGACGGGGTTATAGTATACATACGTGATGTTGTGGCATCCGATATTAAGGAAATACGTCTAAAAGACGCATCTTGTCTGCAAATTCAGTGCGAGAGCTATACCATAATAGCCATATACAGATCTCCTTCTATTGTAGATGCTAATGGGTTTATTATTTCACTGAACTCCCACTTGGAACGGATACATGCATCCGACTCCACAGTAATTATAGTGGGGGATATAAATATTAATTTAATTCCTAAAGAGTCTGAGCAATGTATAGAACGTAGAAATAGATATGCCTACTTAGATATGCTTGCTGGTCATAATATAATGCCTGGACACAATCTCCCAACCAGAGAAAATAACTGCTTAGACCATATCATGATAAAATTGGATAGAAGTAAAGTTTCTGCAAAGGTTGCTGTCCTGAATACGTCTGTCACTGATCATATGATGATATTATTACATTTAAACAGTACTACTATGGTAAATAATTGCATAAAAACTAAAAAAGTTACCAACTTCGAAGACGCGTGCGAAGACTTAAAAAATAAAAATTTAAATGAACTATTACTATGCAGTGATCCCGAGTTGGTGGCTCAGGGACTTATAGACAAAATTACACAATCAATTGAAGAAAACACTAAAACTATAATCATATCAAAAAATAAGCGTACTTTAAAAACATGGATTACCCCAGGAATTCTCAGGTGCATTAGACATAGGAACAAATTGCAATTAAGACTTCGTATAAACCCAACAGACGATATTCTTCGACTCACCTACAGACGTTACCGCAATTTTTGCAACAATCTAATAAAGAAGTTGAAACGAGATTACGACAGACAACTATTGCAGGATTCTGGTGGTGACTCGAGGAAGCTTTGGAAAAGTATTGCTACAGTTACAAATCTAAAAAAAGATAAATCAAATAACTCTAAATTGCTACAAATTAAGTCCTCAAAAGTGGATTCCGTTAATTATATTAATAGTTACTTCAGTAACATAGGTAGAGAGCTTGCAAATAAAATACCGCTGTTGCAGTCTGATCAACCTGATGTTACTTTTGCGGGTTCGCCACTAACCACCTCCTTCGCTCTTTATGACTCTGATGAGAGAGAGGTTTACAATGTCCTTAGGAACCTAAAGTCTAATAGCGCACCTGGATGGGATGGCATCTCAACCAGTTACCTTAAGTTAGCTAGACATCATGTTGTACCAGTCATTTGTCACCTAGTAAATTTATGTTTCGAGAAAGGTGTTTTTCCTACTGCATTAAAAGAATCCATTATTACGCCAGTATTCAAGGGTGGGGATGAGCTTGACATTAGCAATTACAGACCAATCTCAGTATTAACTGCAATCTCAAAAATTGTGGAAAAAATAATAAATATACGTATCGTAAATTACCTATGCAAATATAACATCATAGCAAATAATCAATATGGTTTCCAATCTGGCAAATCAACTACAGACGCCGTTGAGGCACTGACGTCTGTAATTGTTAATGAACTAGATGCTAAAAATAAATGCCTAGCTGTTTTTCTCGACCTAAGAAAGGCATTTGACACAGTCTCAATCCCCCATCCTTGTAAAAAAGTTGGAATACATTGGAATTAGAGACATTTCACTAAAACTGCTTATAGACTACCTTAGCAACAGGACTCAGAGGGTCAGGGTGGGTGAACTGGTTAGTAACAGCGAAAAAATAGATTATGGAGTTCCTCAGGGTAGTGTACTCGGCCCTACCCTATTTCTGATCTACCTGAATGATCTCTGCAATCTAAAAATACCTAACGCTCATATTTTTTCATATGCTGATGACACCGCAGTTGTATTCACAAACACTACCTGGGAGGCGGTTAATACGGACACTGAGTATGGGTTACATAAAATAGCGAAGTGGCTAAGAAAAAATTTACTCACGCTAAACACCCAAAAAACAAACTACGTGACCTTCGCACTTACTAATAAGACTCAGCCTGAAGTTGACCCTAACATCAGAGTACATCAGTGTAGTAACATAATAGGCGCCATAAATTGCAACTGCCCTGCACTAACTAAAGTAAACGCTGTGAAGTACTTAGGTATTATGCTGGACCAAAGACTCTCGTGGCATCCTCAAATAGATCTGGTTGCCTCCAGGTTACGTAAGCTTATTTGGCTCTTTAAACTTCTTCGTCACGTTACCACCAGAAAAATAATAGACCGAATCTATATTGCTCTGGCTCAATCGATAGCGATTTACGGCATTACAGTTTGGGGTGGCGCTGACAAAACAAGGATTATTGATGTTGAAAGAGCACAAAGGGCACTACTAAAAGTCGCTTATTTTAAAAAAAGAAGATTTTCCACACAGAACTTACACAATATTACCAACACTCTATCTATTAGAAGACTATTCATACTACATATCATCATAAAAAAGCATATAACATTAGAATATGACCCAAAAATTTTTAAAAAAAGAAGGGACTACAAAGTAGCAAATGTTGCACAGTTACGTACAAAATTCGCCCAATGTCAGTTCCATTACCTCTCCTCGTATTTATACAATAAATGTAATAAAATACTAAAAATCTACTCTTTAAATAAACGCGACTGCAAAATCAAAGTTACAGCCTGGCTTAAGACCCTAAATTATGAAGAAACAGAATATTTTCTAGTATGAGTTTTAATTTCTAAAGCTGATTATTGTTATAATATTTTACTAAAAATTACACCATATTTAATATTTACACTGTTTTACTATTTTACAGATTATTTTACACCATAATTATTTAATATTTACACTATTTTTACTATTTACACGTTTAATATTTACACTATTTTACTATTCTACACCATAATTATTTAATATAAAATTTACACTACTTACTATTTACACGATATCTAATATTTACACTATTTTTACACTATATTTAATATACATATATACATATATATTACACACACACACACACACACACACACATACACTGCTGATAATAAAATATAATAATTTTTGTAACTATTTCATCAGTCTAATATAAGACCTATGTGAAGTTAGCAACCGAGTTCAAGGTAAATGATTTTTATGTATGTCATTCGATTGTACCCGGAGTGTACCGGATTGTACCGCAATTAAAATCGTTTGTACCTCAATAGGGTAGAAATGGGGGGGGTGGTAAAATTTGCTTAGCAACCGACATAAAGATACCGGAATTTCAATGATGCCATCTGGAAGAGTATCGTTTGTACCGGATTGTACCCGTTTTTAAAGTAAATTTTTTTTTATTTTACGAAAAAAAAAAACAAAAAAAAATTTTTCCCTAAAAATAAGGCTTTGTATGGAGTAGAAGGAAAGAAAGTATATAAAGCAGTTCAAATGTGTAAAAGAAGTTATTTTTTGAGGTAGATTCGTTCGGTCTTGACGAATTTTCCAATATCTTACTATAAAAGTCGGAGTTATATTTTGCAGTTTTTTTGTCGTTTGTACCTCGCCAAAACAGAAAGATTATAAAAGAAGATACTATTCACTTTAAATTCACACAAAATTTTTTGAGGTACAAACGATTTTTCATATAGTAACAACGTCAGAAATTCGATCGGTCTTGACGAATTTTCCTATAACTTACTATAAAACTTTGAGTTAAATTTTGCAACTTTTATCGTTTGTACCTCGCCAAAACAGAAAGATAATAAAAGAAGATACTATTCACTTTATTTTAACATAAAATTTTGAGGTACAAACGATTTTTCATATAGTAACAACGTCAGAGATTCGATCGGTCTTGACGAATTTTCGAATATCTTACTATAAAAGTCGGAGTCAAATTTTGCAAATTTTATAGTTTGTACCTCGCCAAAATCGAAAAATTATTAAAGAAAATACTATTCACTTCATATTAACACAAAAAAATTTGAGGTACAAACGATTTTTCATATAGTAACAACGTCAGAGATTCGATTGGTCTTGACGAATTTTCGAATATCTTACTATAAAACTCGGAGTCAAATTTTGCAATTTTTGTCGTTTGTACCTCGCCAAAACAGAAAAATTATTAAAGAAGATACTATTCACTTTATTGTCACAAAAAAATTTTTGAAGTACAAACGATTTTTCATATAGTAACAACGTCAGAGATTCGATCGGTCTTGACGAATTTTCGAATATCTTACTATAAAACTCGGAGTAAAATTTTGCAACTTTTATCGCTTGTACCTCGCTAAAACCGAAAGATTATAAAAGAAGATATTATTCACTTCATATTTATATAAAAAATTTTGAGGTACAAACGATTTTTCATATAGTAACAACGTCAGAGATTCGATCGGTCTTGACGAATTTTCGAATATCTTACTATAAAACTCGGAGTCAAATTTTGCAACTTTTATCGTTTGTACCTCGCCAAAATTGAAAAATTATTAAAGAAAATACTATTCACTTCATACTAACACAAAAAAATTTGAGGTACAAACGATTTTTCATATAGTAACAACGTCAGAGATTCGATTGGTCTTGACGAATTTTCGAATATCTTACTATAAAACTCGGAGTCAAATTTTGCAACTTTTGTCGTTTGTACCTCGCCAAAACAGAAAAATTATTAAAGAAGATACTATGCACTTTATTTTCACAAAAAAATTTTTGAAGTACAAACGATTTTTCATATAGTAACAACGTCAGAGATTCGATCGGTCTTGACGAATTTTCGAATATCTTACTATAAAACTCGGAGTCAAATTTTGCAACTTTTATCGCTTGTACCTCGCTAAAACCAAAAGATTATAAAAGAAGATATTATTCACTTCATATTTATATAAAAAATTTTGAGGTACAAACGATTTTTCATATAGTAACAACGTCAGAGATTCGATCGGTCTTGACAAATTTTCCTATATCTAACTATGAAACTCGGAGTTAAATTTTGTAACTTTTATCGTCTGTACCTCGCCAAAACCGAAAGATTATAAAAGAAGATACTATTCACTTCATATTTACACAAAAAAATTTGAGGTACAAACGATTTTTCATATAGTAACAACGTCAGAGATTCGATCGGTCTTGACGAATTTTCCAATATCTTACTATAAAACTCGGAGTCAAATTTTGCAACTTTTGTCGTTTGTACCTCGCCAAAACAGAAAACTTATTAAAGAAGATACTATTTACTTCATATTCAATCAAAATTTTTTGAGGTACAAACGATTTTTCATATAGTAACAACGTCAGAGATTCGATCGGTCTTGACGAATTTTTGAATATCTTACTATAAAACTCGGAGTCAAATTTTGCAACTTTTATCGCTTGTACCTCGCTAAAACCGAAAGATTATAAAAGAAGATATTATTCACTTCATATTTATATAAAAAATTTTGAGGTACAAACGATTTTTCATATAGTAACAACGTCAGAGATTCGATCGGTCTTGACGAATTTTCGAATATCTTACTATAAAACTCGGAGTCAAATTTTGCAACTTTTATCGTTTGTACCTCGCCAAAATTGAAAAATTATTAAAGAAAATACTATTCACTTCATATTTACACAAAAAAATTTGAGGTACAAACGATTTTTCATATAGTAACAACGTCAGAGATTCGATCGGTCTTGACGAATTTTCGAATATCTTACTATAAAACTCGGAGTCAAATTTTACAATTTTTGTCGTTTGTACCTCGCCAAAACAGAAAAATTATTAAAGAAGATACTATTCACTTTATACTCACTCAAAATTTTTTGAGGTACAAACGATTTTTCATATAGTAACAACGTCAGAGATTCTATCGGTCTTGACGAATTTTCGAATATCTTACTATAAAACTCGGAGTCAAATTTTGCAACTTTTATCGTTTGTACCTCGCCAAAACCGAAAAATTATTAAAGAAGATACTATTCATTTCATATTTACACAAAAACATTTGAGGTACAAACGATTTTTCATATAGTAACAACGTCAGAGATTCGATCGGTCTTGACGAATTTTCGAATATCTTACTATAAAACTCGGAGTCAAATTTTGCAACTTTTATCGTTTGTACCTCGCCAAAATTGAAAAATTATTAAAGAAAATACTATTCACTTCATATTAACACAAAAAAATTTGAGGTACAAACGATTTTTCATATAGTAACAACGTCAGAGATTCGATTGGTCTTGACGAATTTTCGAATATCTTACTATAAAACTCGGAGTCAAATTTTGCAACTTTTGTCGTTTGTACCTCGCCAAAACAGAAAAATTATTAAAGAAGATACTATTCACTTTATTTTCACAAAAAAATTTTTGAAGTACAAACGATTTTTCATATAGTAACAACGTCAGAGATTCGATCGGTCTTGACGAATTTTCGAATATCTTACTATAAAACTCGGAGTCAAATTTTGCAACTTTTATCGTTTGTACCTCGCCAAAATTGAAAAATTATTAAAGAAAATACTATTCACTTCATACTAACATAAAAAAATTTGAGGCACAAACGATTTTTCATATAGTAACAACGTCAGAGATTCGATTGGTCTTGACGAATTTCGAATATCTTACTATAAAACTCGGAGTCAAATTTTGCAATTTTTGTCGTTTGTACCTCGCCAAAACAGAAAAATTATTAAAGAAAATACTATTCACTTTATTTTCACAAAAAAATTTTTGAAGTACAAACGATTTTTCATATAGTAACAACGTCAGAGATTCGATCGGTCTTGACGAATTTTCGAATATCTTACTATAAAACTCGGAGTCAAATTTTGCAACTTTTATCGCTTGTACCTCGCTAAAACCGAAAGATTATAAAAGAAGATATTATTCACTTCATATTTATATAAAAAATTTGAGGTACAAACGATTTCTCATATAGTGATAACGTCAGAGATTCGATCGGTCTTGACGAATTTTCGAATATCTTACTATAAAACTCGGAGTCAAATTTTGCAACTTTTATCGTTTGTACCTCGCCAAAACCGAAAAATTATTAAAGAAGATACTATTCATTTCATACGAACACAAAAAAAATTGAGGTACAAACGATTTTTCATATAGTAACAACGTCCGATATTCTATCGGTCTTGACGACATTTCGACTATAAAACTCGGAGTAAAATTTTGCACCTTTTATCGTTTGTACCTCGCCAAAACCGAAAGATTATAAAAGAAGATTCTATTCACTTAATTTAATTTATTCTATTCTTTTCTATAAAGTTGCAAAATTTTACTCCGAGTTTTATAGTAAGATATTGGAAAATTCGTCAAGACCGATCGAATCTCTGACGTTATTACTATATGAAAAATCGTTTGTACCTCAAAAAATTTTGAGTGAATATAAAGTAAATAGTATCTTTTTTAATAATTTTTCTGTTTTGGTGAGGTAAAAAAGACAAAAGTTGCAAAATTTGACTCCGAGTTTTATAGTAAGTTATGGGAAATTTTGTCAAGACCCATCGAATCTCTGACGTTGTTACTATATGAAAAATCGTTTGTACCTCAAATTTTTTTATGTAAATATGAAGTGAATAGTATCTTCTTTTATAGTCTTTCGGTTTTGGCGAGGTACAAACGATAAAAGTTGCAAAATATAACTCAGAGTTTTATAGTAAGATATTCGAAAATTCGTCAAGACCAATCGAATCTCTGACGTTGTTACTATATGAAAAATCGTTTGTACCTCAAAAAATTTTGAGTGAATATGAAGTGAATAGTATCTTCTTTAATAATTTTTCTGTTTTGGCGAGGTACAAACGACAAAAGTTGCAAAATTTGACTCCGAGTTTTATAGTAAGTTATAGGAAATTTCGTCAAGACCCATCGAATCTCTGACGTTGTTAGTATATGAAAAATCGTTTGTACCTCAAATGTTTTTATGTAAATATGAAGTGAATAGTATCTTCTTTTATAGTCTTTCGGTTTTGGCGAGGTACAAACGATAAAAGTTGCAAAATATGACTCTGAGTTTTATAGTAAGATATTCGAAAATTCGTCAAGACCGATCGAATCTCTGACGTTGTTACTATATGAAAAATCGTTTGTACCTCAAAATTTTTTATAAAAATATGAAGTGAATAATATCTACTTTTATAATCTCTTAGTTTTGGCGAGGTACAAATGATAAAAGTTGCAAAATTTGACTCCGAGTTTTATAGTAAGATATTCGAAATGTCGTCAAGACCGATCGAATCTCTGACGTTGTTACTATATGAAAAATCGTTTGTACCTCAAATTTTTTTATGTAAATATGAAGTGAATAGTATCTTCTTTTATAGTCTTTCGGTTTTGGCGAGGTACAAACGATAAAAGTTGCAAAATTTTACTCCGAGTTTTATAGTCGAAATGTCGTCAAGACCGATAGAATATCGGACGTTGTTACTATATGAAAAATCGTTTTAACTTATAATTTTTTTTTGTTAATATGAAGTGAATAGAATCTTCTTTTATAATCTTTCGGTTTTGGCGAGGTACAAACGATAAAAGTTGCAAAATTTTACTCCGAGTTTTATAGTAAGATATTGGAAAATTCGTCAAGACTGATCGAATCTCTGACGTTATTACTATATGAAAAATCGTTTATGCCTCAATTTTTTTTTTGAAAATATGAAGTGAATATTATTTTCTTTTATAATCTTTCGGTTTTGGCGAGGTACAAACGATAAAAGTTGCAAAATTTTACTCCAAGTTTTATAGTAAGATAATGGAAAATTCGTCAAGACCGATCGAATCTCTGACGTTGTTACTATATGAAAAATCGTTTGTACCTCAAAAAATTTTGACTGAGTATGAAGTGAATAGTATCTTCTTTAATAATTTTTCTGTTTTGGCGAGGTACAAACGACAAAAGTTGCAAAATTTGACTCCGAGTTTTATAGTAAGATATTCGAAATGTCGTCAAGACCGATAGAATATCTGACGTTGTTACTATATGAAAAATCGTTTGTACCTCAAAATTTTTTGTGTAAAAATGAACTGAATAGTATCTTCTTTTATAATCTTTAGGTTTCGGCGAGGTACAAACGATAAAAGTTGCAAAATTTGACTCCGAGTTTTATAGTAAGATATTCGAAAATTCGTCAAGACCGATCGAATCTCTGACGTTATCACTATATGAAAAATCGTTTGTACCTCAATTTTTTTTTTTGGAAATATGAATTGAATAGTATCTTCTTTTATAATCTTTATGTTTTGGCGAGGTACAAACGATAAAAGTTGCAAAATTTTACTCCAAGTTTTATAGTAAGATATTGGAAAATTCGTCAAGACTGATCGAATCTCTGACGTTATTACTATATGAAAAATCGTTTGTACCTCAAAATTTTTTATACAAATATGAAGTGAATAATATCTACTTTTATAATCTCTTAGCTTTGGCGAGGTACAAACGATAAAAGTTGCAAAATTTGACTCCGAGTTTTAAAGTAAGATATTGGAAAATTCGTCAAGACCGATCGAATCTCTGACGTTATTACCATATGAAAAATCGTTTGTACCTCAAAAAATTTTGAGTGAATATGAAGTGAATAGTATCTTTTTTAATAATTTTTCTGTTTTGGTGAGGTACAAACGACAAAAGTTGCAAAATTTGACTCCGAGTTTTATAGTAAGATATTGGAAAATTCGTCAAGACCGATCGAATCTCTGACGTTGTTACTATATGAAAAATCGTTTATGCCTCAATTTTTTTTTTGAAAATATGAAGTGAATATTATTTGCTTTTATAATCTTTCGGTTTTGGCGAGGTACAAACGATAAAAGTTGCAAAATTTTACTCCAAGTTTTATAGTAAGATATTGGAAAATTCGTCAAGACCGATCGAATCTCTGACGTTGTTACTATATGAAAAATCGTTTGTACCTCAAAAAATTTTGAGTGAGTATGAAGTAAATAGTATCTTCTTTAATAATTTTTATTTTTTTGCGAGGTACAAACGACAAAAGTTGCAAAATTTGACTCCGAGTTTTATAGTAAGATATTCGAAATGTCGTCAAGACCGATAGAATATCTGACGTTGTTACTATATGAAAAATCGTTTGTACCTCAAAATTTTTTGTGTAAAAATGAACTGAATAGTATCTTCTTTTATAATCTTTAGGTTTCGGCGAGGTACAAACGATAAAAGTTGCAAAATTTGACTCCGAGTTTTATAGTAAGATATTCGAAAATTCGTCAAGACCGATCGAATCTCTGACGTTATCACTATATGAAAAATCGTTTGTACCTCAATTTTTTTTTTTGGAAATATGAATTGAATAGTATCTTCTTTTATAATCTTTATGTTTTGGCGAGGTACAAACGATAAAAGTTGCAAAATTTTACTCCAAGTTTTATAGTAAGATATTGGAAAATTCGTCAAGACCGATCGAATCTCTGACGTTGTTACTATATGAAAAATCGTTTGTACCTCAAAAAATTTTGAGTGAATATGAAGTGAATAGTATCTTCTTTAATAAAATTTCTGTTTTGGCGAGGTACAAACGACAAAAGTTGCAAAATTTGACTCCGAGTTTTATAGTAAGATATTCGAAATGTCGTCAAGACCGATAGAATATCTGACGTTGTTACTATATGAAAAATCGTTTGTACCTCAAATTTTTTTGTGTAAAAATGAACTGAATAGTATCTTCTTTTATAATCTTTCGGTTTTGGCGAGGTACAAACGATAAAAGTTGCAAAATTTGACTCCGAGTTTTATAGTAAGATATTCGAAAATTCGTCAAGACCGATCGAATCTCTGACGTTATCACTATATGAAAAATCGTTTGTACCTCAAAATTTTTATATAAATATGAAGTGAATAATATCTTCTTTTATAATCTTTCGGTTTTAGCGAGGTACAAGCGATAAAAGTTGCAAAATTTGACTCCGAGTTTTATAGTAAGATATTCGAAAATTCGTCAAGACCGATCGAATCTCTGACGTTGTTACTATATGAAAAATCGTTTGTACCTCAAAAAATTTTAAGTGAATTTGAAGTGAATAGTATCTTTTTTAATAATTTTTCTGTTTTGGCGAGGTACAAACGACAAAAGTTGCAAAATTTGACTCCGAGTTTTATAGTAAGATATTCGAAAATTCGTCAAGACCAATCGAATCTCTGACGTTGTTACTATATGAAAAATCGTTTGTACCTCAAATTTTTTTGTGTTAATATGAAGTGAATAGTATTTTCTTTAATAATTTTTCGGTTTTGGCGAGGTACAAACGATAAAAGTTGCAAAATTTGACTCCGAGTTTTATAGTAAGATATTCGAAAATTCGTCAAGACCGATCGAATCTCTGACGTTGTTACTATATGAAAAATCGTTTGTACCTTAAAAAATTTTATGTTAAAATAAAGTGAATAGTATCTTCTTTAATAATCTTTCTGTTTTGGCGAGGTACAAACGATAAAAGTTTCAAAATTTAACTCAAAGTTTTATAGTAAGTTATAGGAAAATTCGTCAAGACCGATCGAATTTCTGACGTTGTTACTATATGAAAAATCGTTTGTACCTCAAAAAATTTTGTGTGAATTTAAAGTGAATAGTATCTTCTTTTATAATCTTTCTGTTTTGGCGAGGTACAAACGACAAAAAAACTGCAAAATATAACTCCGACTTTTATATTAAGATATTGGAAAATTCGTCAAGACCGAACGACCCGAAAAACCGAAACCTCAAAAAATAACTTCTTTTACACATTTGAACTGCTTTATATACTTTCTTTCCTTCTACTCCATTCAAAGCCTTATTTTTAGGGAAATTTTTTTTTTGTTTTTTTTTTTTCGTAAAATAAAAAAAATTAACTTTAAAAACGGGTACAATCCGGTACAAACGATACTCTTCCAGATGGCATCATTGAAATTCCGGTATCTTTATGTCGGTTGCTAAGCAAATTTTACCACCCCCCCATTTCTACCCTATTGAGGTACAAACGATTTTAATTGCGGTACAATCGGGTACACTCCGGGTACAATCGAATGACATACATAAAAATCATTTACCTTGAACTCGGTTGCTAACTTCACATAGGTTAATATAAGTAAGAGTGTGCTAAGGAAGAGTGGCCTTTCCTGACACAGGTGCGCTAGTACTTAATAGGGAAGGTCAACATTTGTTTAATATAACGTATGTACAATGTTTTGATGAAATAAATATTTATATTTTTTTTTTTTTTTTTTAAATGGTAAAACTTAAATTAACTTTCATTAAATCGACTGAGATGTAAAAATAAATCAAAAACCTTTTAATTTCATAAAAATAAACCTTATTGCTGCTGCGGAACCCTTCATGGGCGAGTAGGGTTGCCAGATGTCCGGTATATAAGCGTACAGTCCGGTATTTTCGAGGCCTGTCCGGTAAAAAATTAACGGTCATACCGGACAGAACAATGTCCGGTATTTTGAGGAAAGTTGGTGTTACTGGTACCTAGTTGTAGGTGATTTTAATTTTTTTAGAAGCATGAGTAATGTATCATGTTTAGAGTACAAGGCGATATCGTCCCTAATAACTTTTATACTATGGTCTGATACAAGTGTTTTTGAAAAGTCAATACTTAACTGAACAAAAATAGCAATTTTTTAAATTTATATTATGTTAAGAAAGGGGTACATAAAGAACATATTTTGCAACTTACCGAACAAAAGTTTTCTTTAATCTTAATTAAAATAAAATTGTGACCTATTAAAATTCTAAGTGTACTTATAATTAAGTTGAAAATGTTTAACTACCTAAAGCTTTCAAAGTTCTCAAACAAACGACACTTTTAGATGAAGCTTTGATATGTGGAGACGCTTTTACGCCTTTGAAGTTTCTGGGCCGCGAGCGATAGGCAAAAATTAAAAATAGAGGCAAGGGCTATAATGTAAAAAATGTAGGCTGAAGGCGAGACTCAGTTTGCAACCCTTTTATGGTGAAATAAAGACTTGTACATTTGGCAGAAGCTAGGCAAAGTAAAAGGAGGGGAAGTAAGTTATCTTCATACAAAGGCACCGCGCACGGCTTGTATGTGTGCGCCATAGTATCAATGCGTCGCCACGTACGGCACACAACAAAATCGCGGCGAGTTTTAGAGGCTGGTACCTGCGATGGTAATCGTTTATCACTTTAAAGCATTTTGGGCCCATTTAAAATTAATCCCTCTAACCGATTTGCTGTCTCACTCGCCACACGGCGTGCGTTATATGGCATCTCGCTCTATTCCTATTTTGCAGATATTTCGCGATGTTTTTGTAAAAAGATTTTTTCTACCCAATATACGTTGTAACTCTTTTTCTCTTCTTAGGTCTGCTGGAAGAAATCTCTTTAGAGATAAGCAGTACCTGTTGTGTCGTCTTTCTTTATAAGTATAACTTGTTACATGTTTTTGTGTGCAATAAATGATTAAATAAATAAATAAATAACTTGTATTACGTCTTGAGGTTTATATTTACCTCAACAAACCTTTATCTCTGCCTTCCTAATATGCACCTGTTCAAACTTCAAATATCAAGAAATATAAAGTTATTTTTTCTTCTATCATGGACCGGGAGCTGTCAATCTTAAAAGTGCTGTCATACCGTGCATGGTTAAAATAAACAGTCACATTTATAGGAATTGGCCTTTTTAACTCAACCGAAATCAAAACGACAGCTACAACGAGAATACAGAAATGGCGAACTAAATACACACAATTATTGTACAAAATGTTCCATATTGAATGTATGTTGCGGACATTATCATATCTATTACCTCAATATTCAGATATTGCATTTTAAGTTTCATATTTCAGGTAAAAATATCGAGCATTTTGCAAGACCATTCCACGCAAACCGTTAGGGTGAAGCCAAACGAGCGTAATTTGTGAGTTGTGAGTCGCAGAATTTCGGCTGGCAGAAATTATGCTGCATTCAGTTTCATACAAAAGTCCTGATCGATTTATGCGAGCGTAATTTTGTGAGTCATGATTTGTATGAAAAGATATTTACACGGCAGAAATTCTGCGACTCACGACTCACAAAATTACGCTCGTTTGGCTTCACCCTTATTGCCGAAGTTAATAAAAATCTACCTGGGTACTGGGAGTTGATTGCCTGTGAATAAATAGTATATAGTTTTTATCCGACTGTGCTATTGTTTGTATGTGTGATGTGTTTTGTTCAATGTGGGTGTTGGTGACTTATGAGAGTGAATTTTATAATTAATATAATAATGGGCATTGTCCAAAAAAAAATCACATGTACTTTTGATATTTTTTTTTCGTTAAAATAGGGTATTTTAAGAATATAAATTAAATAATTTTGAAATTCATTGGCTAGTTTTTTATCAATAAATTTTTAAAGTTTCGCTCTGACGTAATCATCGGCGGCGGCTTTTACAGAGCCAACGTCTCGCATTAATATTCCTATGTAAGGCATATAGAACGGTCAGTACTGAAGCACTTCCTGTCCTGTCGGGTGTTTTGCCTGTAGACTTAGAAAGTCAGCGCCGAGCTGCCTTATATTACAAAAATAAAAAAATTACGACCCCTGATTTCTTAACTATGAGAGACAGAAATAAAGTGAATAGACTATTTGAACCACTAGACTTTACACTACAAAATCTTATATCCGAGTGGTAGGAACGGTGGGATAACTCGATCAAAGGTCGTCACCTGTACAATTTCTTTTCTCTTCTTTCCTTTCCTTTCCTTTCCTTCGGTTCGTGAACGACTCGCCATGCATTGGATAGAAATAGATCATTGCGTCGCACAATTCCTAACTGGTCACGGTAATTTTAAAGCTAAACTTCATGGATTTAAGTTAGTTCCATCTCCTTTTTGCGAGTGTACGACCGAAGACAGCCCGCAAGAACAAACTACTCATCACTTACTCTGGGAGTGCGGTCTCTGGCATGAGGAAAGAACCGATCTGTTAAACAGCCTCCAATGTGTCTCTGGAGTCGTATATTACAATGACCTCGTAGGCAGCGCAAGGAATTTCCGTGCTTTCAAACGTTTTTGCCATAAATACTATTGGAAACAATCGAACACAAGTTTGCCATTATAAATAAATGTCATTATTTTTTTTTATGAAGTAGGCATATTGTATAAAGTATAACAAAAATTTTTTTCCCGTGGTGCTTTCCCCTCTGTTCGGACATCAATGTCATTACAATTTGGCTGTCTCCCGCTTTGCTTGGGGAGGGAAATTGAAAAATATGGAGATAATTTCGTTGCGGGTCACAAGACAGATTTAGCTTGTCCCTCGGGCATCCCTGAGATCATATCAAAGGGTTGTCGTGGTTGGTTACCACTGTTGATCCTGGCGACACAGGAGTTGCAGTGGTGGGAATGTGTGGTGGGCCTTTTGCCCGATAAAAAAAAAATCATCGGCGGCCAATTGACCTTTGATGTTTTAAATTTCCTTTCAATGCAAGTTCTCATTATGTGAAAGCTGATACGAGAATCTTACCAAAAGTTCGAAACGTAATGTTGGTCAAATTTATTGCTAATTTAACGCCATTGAAGGTCAAACAAAGGTTAAACATATTTGTTCAAAAATATAAGTAACTAATGGGTATTTTTTTCGTTTATATACAGAAAAACGATCACTGACCTTATTCCTCGAAATGTTAATATACCTAGCGGAATAGTGCTCTATTCCGCTAGGTATATTAATTTTATGGTTATCACACATATACTTGCAGAAACCTTATACAAGGTCAAGTTGGCACTAATTATAAGTTTCTGTAGCCATCTCAATGGGGCTGTCTCTCTCTCTCTCTCGAGCTGTCAAACGAAACCGAAATTGGTTTACATCTGTGTGTAAAAATATGTGTCCGTTTACACTTACACAAGCGTGATTGAACATGAATTCTATGAGATTAAATTGTCAATGCGCCGACAAGTGCTGACTGGACGTCAAAAAAAGAGTTTTGCTGTCATGTATCACACGTCTCTTTTTACTACGCAGTGTTACTGATAGTGATATCTCGCTTGCTTAGGCCTTCGTTTCTCTATTCCGCTAGCTATATTAACTTTATGGTGATAACCGGCTACCTTATCATTAGTACCTATACATGTTATGAAAAAAAAACTTTTTAAACTTTCTTAATTTATTTTTTTGGCAGCACTATCACTTTTACTTTAGGATATTTATTGTTATAACTTATAATATTATACATCTCGTAAACCGTATAATGATTTTGAAAAAATATGGACATGTAAAAAGTCGGTCCTGCGTCTGATCTCTCGCCGGTCGTGTCGGTCTTCCGTCCCACTGAGTTATGACTTTATGAGAGTAAAGGAATAGAGAGTGCTCTTGTGTACTGCGTACCCACTTGGGCACTATAAAATTACTCCTGTATGGCTGGCCTGGTTTCAATGAAACCGGCCACCGTCACCGAAACCGGTGTCCGAGCTATTATTATTAATGATTTTGAAAAGTAAAAATTTTCATATTTTTTTAAATTTGTAAAGCGTTACGGTGTCTAGACGATAAAATTTTAATTAATTTAATTATACCACCACTATCTATGTAGACCTCACTATCTTAAAGCGATAGTGATGTAGATTATAAAGGCGCGGCACTAAGTTACATGCAAACTCTATAATGGAATATGGTAATTGCCTTTTTTATCGACCGAATGTAACGGAAAAATAAAGCAATCATTTTTTATGTATGATTTTATAGTGTGTTCAAATAGAGAATATAAAATCTCAGTTAAAACGGCGGATTCGCATCTCTCGCGTAACGGCGGAAATCGGCCTCTCAGAGAGGCTGTAAAGCTCCCTGTTATAGTCCCATCGGGTTAAAAAAATAAAAAGATTTTTACATACCAGCAGAGTGTATGATAATATTTTCAATAATATGAAGCATGGGAACAAAGTGTTATATTATTTTGTAGCGCAGAAGCGCGCAACTTATTTTAAATTTTTGGAATTGTAGTTATAATGGAGTTTGAATGGTAGCAAGTTGTATGCTAATTGCGTTATGTATAATATTAATATGATGTAATAATAATAATAAAATAATATCTATGGACGCTTCACACCACGTCAGTCTGGCCCCGTGCTAAGTACCTGAAGGACTTCTGTTACAGATACCCGACAACGGAAAAATATTCAATACTTTTATACTATACATAATATGTTTAAGATTTTTATTATATCATACATTTATTTAATACACAACCAGACCCAGGAACATTGAAAACCCGCGATCTCCGTCTCGAGCTGCCGCCTGCCACACACTCAACCAAATTAGCCACAGAGGTCATCAAATGTAAATATACTAGTGCTACGATGCTGAACGTGGCTGTGCTACGACGCCAAATGTAGCAGTGCTACAACGCTGAACGTGGCCGTGCTACGACGCCAATGTAGCCGTGCTACAACGCTGAACGTGGCCGTGCTACGACGCCAAATGTAGCCTTGCTACAACGCTGAACGTGGCCGTGCTACGACGCCAAATGTAGCAGTGCTACAACGCTGAACGTGGCCGTGCTACGACGCCAAATGTAGCCGTGCTACAACGCTGAACGTGGCCGTGCTACGACGCCAAATGTAGCAGTGCTACAACGCTGAACGTGGCCGTGCTACGACGCCAAATGTAGCAGTGCTACAACGCTGAACGTGGCCGTGCTACGACGCCAAATGTAGCCGTGCTACAACGCTGAACGTGGCCGTGCTACGACGCCAAATGTAGCAGTGCTACAACGCTGAACGTGGCCGTGCTACGACGCCAAATGTAGCAGTGCTACAACGCTGAACGTGGCCGTGCTACGACGCCAAATGTAGCAGTGCTACAACGCAGAACGTGGCCGTGCTACGTCGCTAAACATGGCCGTGCTACGACGCCGAATGAAGCAGTACTACAACCTTAAATGTAGGTATGCCACAGTGCTAGTACAATTTTAACATTTCTGTGCTTTCGAAGCCTGTGCTACAATTAGCGAAGGTCAGTTTACAACGTTCCGTTTATAAAATATTCAACTTTGAACAAAATTCCGATCAATCAAATTTAACTAATTTTTGTTCCAATTTTTATTTATTTTAGGTTAAAAAGCAACTAAACGAAATAAAACAAAACTATTATTAAGTAAACAGTGTTTCACTCTTAATCCTTGTGCAGAAGTGTTAGTGAAGCAAATAATAAAATATAATGACAAAATAAATAAAGTTGTGTTAAGTATAGGTAATGTTTTATAATTTAATTTCTTAATCCACTTTATTGAAATATATTTTTGGTTCCTGATAAGTATTTGTGAATAATTTTATCCGGGGTAACTGTATACAAACGCCTGAGAGGGAAGGAGAATAATGGGTGAGGAAAATTAATAAATGAGATCACGAAATACCCGGCTACGTTGCTCGCCGCTGCGATAATTAGCGGGGAGGGGTATACTTTTATACAGGGTTTGGGGTGTTATATCAAATTAAAATATATTTAAGCGTATAACTGTATTTGTTATAATGGATTTTGTATTAAATATATTTAGATTTGTCGGTTTTCGAAAACGGTGGTAAGTCTT
This sequence comes from Aricia agestis, assembly GCF_905147365.1. Classification (NCBI taxonomy): domain Eukaryota; kingdom Metazoa; phylum Arthropoda; class Insecta; order Lepidoptera; family Lycaenidae; genus Aricia; species Aricia agestis. Next base: position 11,604,824 of record NC_056417.1, read on the forward strand.
ATAAAATATCTCTTTAGGAGTTTTAAGCATTCCAGATTTAGACATGGGAGAGCCATGTTTCGGCACGAAAGGGCCGGCTCGACCGGAGAAATACCACGTTCTCACAGAAAACCTGGGTGAAACAGCGCTTGCGTGTGTGTTTGTGTGCTATGTGTTTCGCCGAGTGAGTGAGTTTACCGGAGGCCCAATCCTCTACCCTATTCCCTTCCCTTCCCACCCCTACCCTAACCTATTCCACCCTATTCTCTCTTAAAAGGCCGGCAACGCACCTGCAGATCTTCTGATGCTGCGAGTGTCCATGGGCGACGGAAGTTGCTTTCCATCAAGTGACCCGTTTGCTCGTTTACCCCTTATTTCATTAAAAAAAAAACTGCATGTGCTAGTAGCGGCCTCTGCTCTGACGTTTGTACATAATCTATACATATAAATAAAATTGAAGTGTCTGTTTGTAATATTGAAAGAACCGTTTTTAACTAGATGCATATGAATGTATATAGGGTATGAATGTATACAGGTATACACCAAAACAACATTTTTTACAATTTTTGTCTGTGTGTCTGTCTGTCTGTCTGTCTGTCTGTCTGTCTGTTTGTTCCGGCTAATCTCTTAAATGGCTGGAGCGATTTTGACGGGACTTTTTTTGGCACATAGCTGATGTAGTAAGGCATAACTTAGGCTACTTTTTAACCGACTTCCGAAAAGGAGGAGGATATATTTCACTTTTTTTATATTGGTTCGCGGACAACTCCGTCGTTTGTAGACCGACTTCCAAAATTCTTTTGTTGTTGTATGAGATGTAGCCCGAATTTGGTAACATGATCACAAAAGTGGTGATCTGATGATGCAATCCATGAGAAATCGAAAGGACTCCTTAAAATTTATATGGGAACATATAGTAATTTTACGTTTTTCTGAAGGATTTTAAGCTTAAACTACCAAAAAATAAGAATTTGCGCCGATGAACACCCTGGTTCCGAAGATACTGTAGAGAACTCTTGAATCCTTATAGATAAATGTTCGACAATTTTGGCGTTGTTTCAACAACTTAAAGTGCCCATACACGGGACAATTTGTCGTTTCGATCGATCGTCAAGAAAATCATCCAATCGATCTTTTGAACGTAAAATCGTTTGCGATATTGCTACACACGTACAATTTATCGTTCGATTTTAACATCGAGGAGATAAATCGTTACGATAATTGTCCCGTGTATGGCCACCTTAAAAGCATATTATTATGTCAATGTGTCAATAATACTAATCATCATCATCGCTCTAATTATGCCATGAAATCTTGCCTTTGATTATATTATCGTTCCACCGTTTGTTGACTGGTTTTCAAAACTCTTTTGTTGCTATTTTAGTGTTTACTGTTTATAGAGGTACAATAACCCGAATTTGGTACAATGATTACGAAAGTGGTGATCTGATACTGAAATTCGTGAGATATAGAGGGAACTCCTGGATATTTTTTGTGACACACATAGACGCGTCAACTATTTCTGTATTCAATCTTCATAATTTTTTACTCCGTAGCAGCTAACTTTAGCGCAATTTCTAAGTGCAATTTACCGCTTTTTGTGTAGATCTAGATTAAATGAATTAAAAAGTATTAAATAATTCATATTCGGTACTCAGTATTTCTGTTCTCAGTCTTTTTTATTTTGAAGTCGGTACCAACTACCGGCTAACCTAATCACCAGTTCCATGACAAAATATAACTGCAACTTATATGACTGGTACCGACTTCAAATTATGAAGATTGAGAACAGAAATACTAAGTACCCACAGAATATGAATTATTAATTAATACTTTTTAGTTCATTTAAGAAAATTACTATTGTCTTTACCTTGGAAGTCAGTTTCAATTTTTGTTTAAAAATAATAATTTTACTCTTATTCGTTATCTTTAAGATTTTCTATACAGTATTGGCGTTACTATTTGGGTAAGGAAGGGGAAAATTTCTTTCTTTTTTATTTTCTCTTTTATCACATTTTGCTAACGCGGACGAAGTCGCGGGCAACAGCTAGTAATACTGTATAATAGGAATCCTTTAATCATAATGCGCATCGGACGTTTATTTTTAGGCAAGTTTTTGGAGTATCGGCCGGCCGTTTGGTGGAATTGACGTACCGTGAAGCCCGTCACAGACTTAAGCTATAATATATATTAATATATTTATAGCTAGACATATTTTCTATACTAAATCCACATGGCACAGAAATATATATTATAGCTGAGTGTGTGGTCACGCGAAATTAGTATAGAAAATATATATTAATATGCCGAGCTATAAATATATTAATATATATTATAGGTAAGTCTGTGACGGGATTCATTCTACAACCTAAGGGCGTTTGTGCACTACACGGAATTTCACCGTCCGGCGTTCATAACTTTCACGTTTGCCATATAAATAAGGTAGGAAATCGGATGCCGCGCCGCGCCGGATGGTAAAATTCCGTGTAGTGTACAAACGCCCTTAGACGTTAAGTAAAACTTAAATATAGAGTAGGCGTTCACTAGAGGCGTTTGAAATTTTGGCGGATCTAAAAGCTAAGGCGGCCTCTGACGTGTGCATACATAATACTCTGTAATTAACCCTGGCTTAAGATGTTAACACGAACGAGCGTAAATAGCTGGTGTAAAGTGCTTTACTATTTTGAGGTAATTTTATATGACACTACAAGAAGCGTGGCTCCGTCAGTGTTTAAGCAGTATTCCGCGGTGGATCGTCATTTTCCCACGCTAAAAAGAGCCCTATTTCCTTAACCGTAGTCTACTTTATATCTTCCAAATTACATTAACATTGGCTCTTTTTAGGGTTCCGTAGCCAAATGGCAAAAAACGGAACCCTTACTAACGGGCTTTGGCCCATCACACATTCCCACCACTGTATCTCCTGTGTCGCCAGGATCGACAGCGGTATCCAACCACGAAAACCCTTTGATATGATCTCAGGGAGCCCGAGGGACATGCTAAAGCTGTCTTGGGACCCGCAACGAAATTAATCAGAACAAAATAGGAGGAGTAGGAAGAATTCCAGATTCCCTCCCCATATAAAGCGGGAGACAGCACAAAGTTGCAGTGACCGAAAGTCAAAGAACTGGAAGGAGGAAGCACTACGGGAATAAACGTTAATAATAATAGTGACTACTACGCTAGAGCTAAATGACCAAAACGCTTGAAGGCACGGAAGTTCCTAGGGCTGTCCACGAGATTACCGTAGTATGCGACACCAGATATACAGAGTAGTTTGTTTAGCATTGTAGTTCTTTCGTCCTGCCAGAGACTGCACTCCCAGAGAACATGATGAGCTGTTTGTTCAAACATGTTGCCTTCGGTCGAGCACTCGCACATGGGTGATGCTACTAGATTAAATCCGTAGAGTTTGGATGTTGCCTTCGGTCGAGCACTCGCACATGGGTGATGCTACTAGATTAAATCCGTAGAGTTTGGCCTTAAAATTTCCATGACCGGTCAGGAATTGAGAAACGCAGTGATCAATATCCATCCAATGTTTGGATAGCCGTTCACGAATATTAGGGAAAAAATTATAAAGACGTCGCCCTTTGGTGGAACAGTCCCATCGCGTCTGCCATTAAACGGAACCCTTATAGATTCGTCATGTCTGTCTGTCTGTCTGTCTGTCCGTCCGTATGTCACAGCCACTTTTCTCCGAAACTATAAAAGCTATACTATTGAAACTTGATAAGTAGATGTAATCTGTGAACCGCTTTAAGATTTTGATACAAAAATGGAAAAATTATTAAAAATTTTAGGGATCCCCATATATACAACTGAAACAAAAAAAAAATTCATCTAACCTATGCGTATGGGGTATCTATGGATAGGTCTTCAAAAATCATATTGAGGTTTCTAATATCATTTTTTTCTAACCTGAATAGTTTGCGAGAGAGATTCTTCCAACTACCACTGTCCCCCCCCGTCTAACTTCTAAAGTGAACATGATAAGTCTAAAATATATATATGATGTACATTACTACAAAAACTACCAACGAAAATTGGTTCGAATGAGATCTAGCCAGTAGTTTTTTTTATACGTCATGAATGGTAAACATTAATTTAAGTTTCATTAAATCAACTGAAATATGAAAATAAATCAAAACCCTCTTAATTTCATAAAAATAAACCTTATTGCTGCTGCGGAACCCTTCATGGGCGAGTCCAACTCGCACTTGGCCGGTTTTTTCAGTGTCTTAGTAGCCAAAAATTTACAAACATTTAGTATGTAAAGACTAGACGAGAGAAAATTCACGCGGGAAGTGTCCTTGATATCATGTCCAGGGACTCAATGAATTTTTATACAAAATTTTTGTTATTTTCATTAGCGGTTTAAGCGTGAAGACATAATAAAGAGACATACAGACTCACATGGCTTACAGGAGTAGCAGTGGTGGGAATGTGTAGTTTTTGCAAATTGCCTTAAAAAAGACAGACAGACAAACATCCTTGCGCATTTAAAATATTACTATCTATTTATGTTATCAAAGTTAAAACACTACAAAATCAATCCTACAATTTATAGCAGGGGTTCCCAAACTAATTTTGTCTACTGCCCACTTTGAGAGCAAAATATTATGTTTTAGCGCCTCCTTTGTTTCAATTTAAAATGCATCCAGATGAAATACATCACATCACCCCCAAGCCTCTGCATAACACCCCCATTTTTTTTCTGGGTCCCAAAACCCCCCTCCTTTAGACCTTCAGCGCCCACAGGGGGGCGTTATCGCCCACTTTGGGAAAGACTGATCTATAGTATGACCTTGTTGCCAAATATGGTCCTCGACAAGTTTTCGTACGTCGGCCTAACCTCTTTAAATATTTGCGTTCGATTTTCAAATTCAATAAGACGTATCAATCAACACGGAGGAATCCCAAATGTTTGGGCATCCGTCAATATTTACTGATATAAATCAACTACCTACAGGGCTCCAATGCTTTAAATGAATGTGGACGGGGCGCTGCTGGTAAAGGAGAACTGTCAAACACATGTCAAAAAATGACGTTTTTGTATAATAGAAGCGTTAGTTCCTTTTCTCGCCACGTTCATTTAAAGCCTTGTCGAACTGTATAGATTTATTTTGTCCGTTAAAATGTAGTAGCAAAAAATCTATAAAAAGTGTATAAAACTCTGTGTAATAGCACAGAATACATATTAGTACAGTGCATAATTTTTTTTCCTACATTTAAAAGCCTTAAATCGTAAGATCAAGTCGGCCATAAAACAAATACTTATTTAATTTTATTAATCTGCTCACGTGAATGAGAATCTCACGGAAATAATACTTTTTGGATTTAAAAGTCTTTGTTTATCCAAAGTATTAAGTGCTTAAAACTACTTTTATGAGTCATGACCAATTAATTAATTCAGTAGTTTTTTCGTTAAACAGTTAGAAAAATTCACCCACTTCTTTTCACTAATTTAAGTGCACAATATACACACACACACAGTTCCGTATACAAAATTTTCAGAACACTTTTACAATTATTTCTATAACCTTTGCTTAAAGTCTTTTTATATCAGATTAAGTAAGCAATTGTTACAATGTTAATCTAATATAATCAGCTTCATTCCTCTCTATTTACTGACAAATAAAATTACAATTTAAAGGTAATTCAGCAATTACGAATTACACACTCAAATTACGGGACAAAGTATATTAATTAAGTTTTCCCGTTACAGAGGAGCAATTCAGTATTTAAATTTTAAAAGACCGCACAATATAAAAGGTACCGTCTCGCTGGGTCAAAGGTTATTTTGGTTTGTGGTTAAAGCTGAAAAGTGGGTTGATTTTAAACTGGCACATTTTAATGCCTTAAAAAAATAAATTGCGCTCGATATAACGTCAAAGGATTACGGTTCAGAGTTTTATTGTGCGGACTGCGGTTGCTCCCAATTTGACATGTTGTTTTGTAATTTCAGAAGCATTGGCGGTAATTACTAATTAGCCTATAATTCATGGAGTATATTATATATTATAAAGTGGTTTTTTCTTTACTTGTTCGATACGCTTTCCTCCATAGTACAATAATTTTGACAGAACGAGCGACAGAGTGGACTGTCAAAGCGCATCACTTCATCTTCGTTCTTAACTATAAATATGCGGTCAGTGTTTAATCTGAGGGCTAAATAAGAACAATTGAAGTCTCCATATTGGTACCATTTTTTTAGCCCATACCACACATAGCCCACTGCTGGGCAAAGACCTCCCCCAGGATCTTCCATTGTTCTCGCTCCTGCGCCACCGATGGCCAGCCTATCTGTACGATTTTGCTCGTTTGCAACCCCCTTATTTCATAAAAAAACGTGACCTGCCCAATCCCACTTTAGCTTGGCCGCCTTGACAGCCACGTTCTTGATGCCCGTTTGTGAGCGCAGTATAGTGTTATCTCTAAGCCCGGGCGCGCACTAGCGGCCAAGCCGCAGCGGTCAGGCCGCGGCGGCTATCGAGAGAGCTACCACAGTATAAAACCGCCATAGACCACGCGCACCTGGCCGCAACGCGGTCAGCGGCCAGTGGCCACACCATACTTTCGATGGCCGCTGCGACCTAGCCGCCGCGGCCTAGCCGCTAGTGCGCGCCCGGGCTTAGGGTGTTATCGAGAAGGTTAATTATCCCTCGCATACTGCGCTCCATTGCTCATTGGCACTATTAACAATATAAAATAGCGCTATTACAATTTTCATCTTCTTCGATAATGTTACGAATACTTAGCTGTTAACTCATATACCAGTGGTGTAAAGTTAATAGTTATTAATATATTAATCACTCGCTGCAGGCGTTAACGTGATTGTTCCGTGTCGCCGCACATTCGCGTATTTTTGGCACATTTTATTGATTATATTCAATTATTCGGTTATATCGTCACCAATTATACGTGACGAACGTGAAAACTACGGACCAATATAAATTATGTCCCATCAGAGTAATTGATTTATTGGTATTGCAGAACTACGTAATATGGTCGGGTAGTCAATGTTAGTCGTAGCCCGTCGGCTAGACAGGTCACGAAGCTAGGCATAATATATGAATCAATTTCTCCAATAGTACATCGTACATCGCGTCGGCATGGTGACTAGCAAGTTGCATGTTAACTTTTGACGTTATGAATAAAAAAGTTATTATTAACCATTATTAACCTTACCAACGTAATAGTAAAAATATTTTCACAAGGGATACGCTATACAGTATATGATTCCTATCTGCTACATTAAAACAATAGTTCGCAAGACAAAAAGAAAACAGTAATGGGGTGAATGTAAAATTTGATAAAGGGGTTCACATTTGAAAGAGATAAACAACAATATTTACAATTTATGAAAGGAATCACGTAAAACTTTTTATCTTTTCAAAAACAAAAAGTAACAAATAAAGCAGTGCAGTCCGAAAGAAAACAAATGAAGAGTGAACTATGTTTAAATAAGAAATTATAAGTTTGCGAATAAATACCTAACGTCAGTTCACACTGAGACGCTTTGCGACGCGAAAGGCACTGCGTTTTTATTACATTTTTTATGTTTCGGGCCATACTTTTATCATTTTACAGAGTAACATACTCTGCGAAGGTAGTCATCGACATCTTCTGTAGATGACTTTGTGGCGGTACCCACAAACGTTCGATCGGAATCCACGCATATTTCCACAACTTCAATTATTAATTTGTAAAAAGTTGATTGAAGCTGTTTCCGAAAAGATATGACTCTAAATTAAACTTTGTTTAGGAGATGGGCGATGTATAAAATACTATTTATTCCAAAAATACTTACATCCTTACAAAATGATAAATTATTTTTACACATCGCGTCGCGTCTTCATATGAAATCACCTTTTTATTTCAACAAAGTACCAACCTGTAAGTAGAAATGTACTACATAAATTGTTACATAGCTTTAAAGGGATCTAACAACCGCAAGGTTGTCAACTTAAAACTTGAGAATATGATTGTTATGTTGGCAATACGTGTGTCTTGTATCGGGACTACAATGATTTATCGCTAATGCTATTAGAGATACATCTATGGTAAATTAGCGATAGCTAGCGACCTAGTTAGGACCTGTTTCACACGATGAGGTAAGTCATAAGCATAATATAGTTTTACATGATTTGTTTCTACCGATTGATACCAAGTTTGTGTCAAAAAACAATAGACGCCGGACATAATTTTGAAATCACATAAAAATTATAAATTAACCTTATTATTTATTTTTATACAAAATTAGGCAAAATGGGGGAAATGGACAAACGGGATAACATAAGATGGAAAACAAATAATTCAATTTCAAGAAATATAATTTTTATTTGTGGTGCTAGTGCCCCGAAGCGATCTTTTACAAAATGGCGGTGTTAGTTCTAATTTTGAAATCATCTCTTGTGGGCTACTTGTAGGTCTGTAATTTTCAATCCATCAAAACCACTCTGCCATTTTTATATAACAAAGGCTCAAAAAGGCTAAAAGTTGTGCAGTTTGTAGGTGTATTTTTACATTGTTCGGGGGCTGCCGCGGCTGTATAAATTTGATATACGAGCTAGCTGGTTGTTAGGATTACACGGTGTGGTTCCTGACACCTGCAGCTCGAAAAAATACACATTTTTCAGTTGTGCCTTTTTGGTTGTAGCTGGTGCGTTAACTGGATGCAGCAGAAAAGCTGGATGGCTGATATTTTACATGGGAGAGCAGATATAGGAAAGAATTTTGAGTTTAAAGTAATACAGCAGCATAATGTTATAGCGTGCAACACCAAAGGAAGGAATGTATTTCATAAGTATGAATATCCAAAACATGTATAGAGTTACTAAAACGTAGCTATTGTATGAGAATTATTGAATATAGAGTTTGAAGATAAAACAGTTAATAAGTTATTTATATTATAAATTCTGTAATTATGGGTAGGTAGGTACCTACTCATAATTACAGAATTTAACAAAGGTTTTATTGGTTCGGATAGCCTGTGAAAGTCGAGAATTTTTAAAAAGAAATTGTGGGTGATGATTTCCAAAAAAAGTTAATGTGATGTATTTAAACCGTGTTTATAAATTCTTTTATTTCAACCAAATGAGCTACATTCAGCTTGTATACAGAAATTAAGGTCACGATTACAGAAAGGGTTTTCATAACCCGTTACAATGCGACGTGTCATGTCGTGTCACGTCGCTCGCCGTGTTTATGTCGACGTGTTTAATTTTGTACAACATCATTGTCTTGATTCTGTGTTTGAAACAAAGAAAAAACATTATATAAAATGTAAGTTTACGAGGTTACGCGGTGGTTAAAGTGGTTGTTTAAAATAAGCTTTATTTATTACGTGTAGTGTCAAGCTTATAAATAAAGTTGACACTACACCTCGGTCAAATAGCTAGTGTTTATTTATTTGAAAAGCATAAAAATAAATATTATTTCATTTTTTGTAATAATTTGCCATTATTGGTAAGACAAATGAGAATAGTTACAGTCTAAGTACTTTTAATTTAAAATCAATTTGTTGTGCAGTATTTAAGGCTACTTTAGCTAAGTTTTCGTAAACTACGAGTATTACGTAGCATACGTCCTAAGTTCTTACAATTTAATTAATCCGGCCTCTCACGATCCATTTAAATCTTAAACAAACAAGACCAATAAACCAAGTTTCACCTCCACTAGATCTCGGCGCGGGACATAGAACACGTACGGAGCAATCCTAGGATGACTATTAAAAAAAACTAAGACTTCAAGACAGGATAGTGCTTTCTCGTTAAAGCAGTAAAGTAAAATGTTATTGACAGTATTAAATATATTATAAATCAATTTGATATTTTATGTGTAAAACATATTATAAGGTACGAATAGAAAAGTGTGCGCAACGTATTTTTGTAGTCTTATAAGTACAAAAAAAAATTGAGTTCCAAAATTTCACCCGAACATACATAATTACATACATACAGAACAAGTTAAATAAAAGCTGTTAAAAAAAGGAAAAACAATACTGTACAGAAACTGTCCAAATATCTATAATACTAGTGCCATAATATGATGATATTATATTATACCTATATATGACGAATTGACGACCCCTGCGGCTCAGTTGGTGGACTGTTGGTAGCTCAAGCCGGGGGTCGCGGGTTCGAATCCCGCCGACGGAACAAAAAGTTATCAAAGTTCCTGGGTCATGGATGTGTATTAAATATGTGTATCATATAATAAAAATCTTAAATATATGTATAGTATAAAAGCATTATATATATTTCCGTTGTCTGATACCCGTAACATAAGTCCTACAGGCCAGACTGACGTGGTGTGAAGCGTTCATAGATATTATTATTTCTATACTTTATTATTGGGGCATATAGGCGCAGCGCAGACGATAGACTATCCGTGACGCTTTTTTTAGTCTGTGAAAATAGAACCTATGCAATTATATACAGTAACGCACACGTCTGCACTGCGCGGCATGTGCGTTACTGCATATAATTGCATAGGTTCTATTTCCACGGACTAAAAAGTGCGTCATGGATAGTCTGTCGTCTGCACTGCGCCTTATTGAGATTTATAGGGAATGTTCAGTGCATGTTCCATGTCTCGAGTCGGCCGGTCATTCCTAACGATATCTCATCCTTTAGTTGAAACCAACAAGAGAAAGATTTATTTTATGAGTCGCGATAAACTTGTAGAATGTTTGAATAATTCCCCGCTGCCAGAGATTTATTAAGGTCGATTTGGTTTACTAATTTCCAACGGACGAGTATAAATTTATAATAGTTCAGTTGCTGGAGTGCTGTGTTAACTCGTCGTAACGAATTGCACGTCTGTTTTGCTACAATTTAATACATAATATCTGTGTCTTATTAACAACCAGATGTTACCTGCAATTGAGTTCTAAAATAAATTTGTATATAACTAGCTGTCCCGGCGAACTTCGTGTCACTTTAAAACCTTGCCCGAACTTTAGGGATTATTTTAAGACTAAAATTAGCAGAATCGGTCCAGCCGTTATCGAGTTATAGCGTTACTAACACAATTGGAAATCCATTTTTATATTAGACTAGCTGTCCCGGTGAACTTCGTGTCACTTTAAAACCTTCCCTGGACTTCTACGAATATTTTAAGACTAAAATCAGCCCAATCCGTTCAGCCGTTTTCGAGTTTTAGTGCGACTAACACATTTGAAAATCCATTTTTATATATAAGATATATCAGCAATGAAGAGATAGGCGAGAAAAGTGTAGACGCCAAACATAATTTTTAAATTAAATAGAAAGTAATCCTTATGATAATTGCATTGGTTTAATTTTTAGATTTTAATGGCAAAAATAATCGTTATTTCGGGGAATAATATAAAAAGCAAATATGTAAAAAAAGAGTTTTATGGCACTGATGTTGGTCATAGAAAATGTTATGCTACTTATTGTTGTGTCAAAAAAAAATACTGTTCTCCTTGCATTTAGCTTTTTTTCTGTGAAACGCGCTAAAAACATCTATTTTATTTATTATGGTTTTATTTGAAAGTTATTTTAAACTCTGACTTCAGAGAAATACATATGTTTTACTTTAAAAAACAATTCATTGTAACATGTTTTACTTTTCCATCAATATTTTGTTTCTGACCTACTTTAGCATAACCTACGATAACATTTGGTTTCTATTTATTGCATGGATTCTGTTATTTGGTAGCTTGTACATTTCTTTTTATATTGAGCCTATTACAATTAACAATAGTCTCTTAACTATTATAATTTATTTTAATGCTCGAATCAAATGTCTAAGACCAATTAATGATTAATACGGCACTGCTACAAATAGTTTCGTAGCATCATTGTAGCACATCTACGGCATGATTCCGTAGCATCACTGTAGCACACCTACGACACTATTTCGTAGCATCATTGTAGCACACCTACGACACGGATCCGTAGCATCATTGTAGCACACCTACGACACTATTTCGTAGCATCATTGTAGCACACCTACGACACGGATCCGTAGCATCATTGTAGCACATCTACGACACGGATCCGTAGCATCATTGTAGCACGTCTACGAGACGGTTTCGTAGCATCATTGTAGCACACCTACGACACGGATCCGTAGCATCACTGTAGCACATCTACGACACGGATCCGTAGCATCATTGTAGCACGTCTACGAGACGGTTTCGTAGCATCATTGTAGCACGTCTACGAGACGGTTTCGTAGCATCATTGTAGCACACCTACGACACGGATCCGTAGCATCACTGTAGCACATCTACGACACGGATCCGTAGCATCATTGTAGCACGTCTACGAGACGGTTTCGTAGCATTATTGTAGCACGTCTACGAGACGGTTTCGTAGCTTCATTGTAGCACATATACGACACGGTTCCGTAGCATCATTGTAGCACATCTACGACACGGATCCGTAGCATCATTGTAGCACGTCTACGAGACGGTTTCGTAGCATCATTGTAGCACACCTACGACACGGATCCGTAGCATCATTGTAGCACATTTACGGCATGATTTCGTAGCATCACTGTAGCACATCTACGATACGGATTCTAAGCATCATTGTAGCACAACTACGACACGGATCCGCAGCATCAATTTAGCATATCTACGAGACGGTTTTGTAGCATCATTGTAGCACGTCTACGAGACGGTTTCGTAGCATCATTGTAGCACATCTACGACACGGATCCGTAGCATCATTGTAGCACGTCTACGACACGGTTTCGTAGCATCATTGTAGCACACCTACGACACGGATCCGTAGCATCATTGTAGCACATTTACGGCATGATTTCGTAGGATCACTGTAGCACGTCTACGATACGGATTCTAAGCATCATTGTAGCATAACTACGACACGGATCCGCAGCATCATTGTAGCACATCTACGAGACGGTTTTGTAGCATCATTGTAGCACGTCTACGAGACGGTTTCGTATCATCATTGTAGTACATTTACGACACGGATCCGTAGCATCATTGTAGCACGTCTACGACACGGTTTCGTAGCATCATTGTAGCACATCTACGACACGGATCCGTAGCATCATTGTAGCACGTCTACGACACGGTTTCGTAGCATCATTGTAGCACGTCTACGAGACGGTTTCGTACCACGTCTACAACTCTATATTACAGCTGAGTCGTAGCGCAAAATTTCTTATATCTATAAGCCGTAGTTGAAGCTTGAAAGCAGTGCTACATCCAAATATACAATAAGATCTACAATTAAAACCCAATAGTTTTAGGAAATATAACTGAAACGATATTATATTGGTCAAAGTCTTATTATATGTTAGGGGCGCGGCTGCACGCGCTCACGGAACCAATGCATTAGTTTGGATTGCATCCAAATGATAAATTGGCCGGGAGCATGTCGGGCCATGTCGGGGAATGTCGGGTCATGTTCGCCTCATGTCGTAACTAATTATATGGATTTGTCTTGGTTGCAGATGGAATAATGTTCGATAAGATTTTAAGAATTTGACCACATCGGCTTTTGGCTAATATCTGCCAAATAATATTGTTCGGTGATCGGTCAAACTTGGTTTAATATTTCAGGTTTAAAATTCGTTAGATTTCGACGTTTGTTTTGTAATTAGTGAAACGTTATTATTGCACAATTTTGTCAGAACAGCGCACTTTTAAAATATTATGTCGATATGTCTGTTGGGCTGTGGTGGGCTATGGTTGTGCCTAAGGTTTAAGGTTAGTTTAAGATTATAATAAGAATCTTAATTATAGAATAGTCACATAATATTATATTATACAATATATTGTTAAAGTAAAGAGCGTGAAGCCCGCCGACAAACCGCTATGTGGTTTGGCGGGCTACTAGAATAAGTTTTTAATATTTTCATTAAAGACTTATTATTATTGTAAAAAAAAGGAAATAATAAATGAGTGAGCTTTCAGCTTTGGCCAAAAATAGAACTTCTGTCGAACACTTAACGTTTTTAAAATACCACAAACACATAAAACCACAGTAAAATAATTCTTCAAATGTTTTACGAGGAAGAATAGGTTTATATGGACTGAACCTAATATTTATGGTGATGCGAGTGTCCATAGTAAATAATTACCAATAGGTGATACCTCTGCTCTATTTTTAGGGTTCCATATCCAAAGGGTAAAAACGGGACTCTATTACTAAGACTTCGATGTCTGACCGTCTGTCGGTCTGTGTGTCTCCAGGCTGTAACTCAAGAACCGTTATAGCTAGACTTCTGCAATTTTCACAGATTGTGTATATCTGTTGCCGTTATAACAAAAATAGTAAAAACAAAATAAATAAAATATTTAAGGGGGGCTCCCATACAACTAACGTGATTTTTTTGCTATTTTTTGCACGATATCAATAACGGCACTGAAAATATTCACGAAATACTCCGTTGTACTTGTACTATAATAATTTATAATAAAACTTAAATAAATTAAATAATTAGTGGGGGCTCCCATACAAAAAACACAATTTTCAGCCTATTTTTCCCTTCGTGCGCGAGTCTAACTCGCACTTGGGCGATTTTTATCTTTTATTTCAGAAAAAGAATCCCCAATATAAAAACAGTAAAAGATATAAATCCGTAAACGAAACAGTATAAAAGTTGCGAACGATTTGTCCTCGTCACGTCGCCAACTTTTTGCGCGGCTTACCGAGTGTTTATGCGGCTTATGACTAACTATACACTTTATTCGGACTCATTTTACCTTCCACATAACCTTTATGTCAACGATATAAAGACTAATTTCTGTAAACCCGAAGGAAAATAATCCAAACGGAGCAAACTTTGTTCTCACGTGCAATTTTGTTTGGAATTGCCCTGAAAATACAAATAATATTTCGCGGACTCACTTTTGTTACATTGCACTCGACAATTTGGAACAAAGCAAAATCTATATTAGCTACACTAATATTATAAAGAGGAAAACTTTGTTTGTATAATTGTAATGAATAGGCTCAAAAACTACTAGACCGATTTTTAAAATTCTTTCACCATTCGAAAGCTACATTATCCACGAGTAACATAGGCTAAATTGTATTTAGGAAACAATAGGTTTCCGTAAGATATTTGGGTTTTTCGGAGACAAGGTGTAAAAAATCGATCAGAAAAGTTACGCGTAAAAATTTTGCGTACGCTGCCTAAACAAAATTTTTTTTATTTAACAAACCTTGAATTTTTTTGGACTACATTTAAACGCGTTTATAAATAATTTATTTTGATAAGGATCAAAAGCATGAGTAAATGCTTTTGATCCTTATCAAAATAAATTATTTAATCACTAAGTACAGTTTATGTAGATAATATTTGGTCTTTGAATGACTAAAATTGGCCGTTTGGTTTTGAAGTTATGGCGAAATTAAAATATGTATTACGATTTCTACTGCACGACCCGTTGCAAAGTTGGCGTCATCAAGGGGAGTTTAGATCTATTAATTCTTTTCAGAGCTAGAATATTACACGCTATTAACTTTTCTTAAATATTTGAAAATGCCTAAGAGAGCCAGGTCAGACGACCATGCCGCCATACTTATATATTAGTCTCTTCAATAAAATAATATGGGCAAAACAACGTTTGCCGGGACAGCTAGTAATATAATATACCCTCTCAATCACACTCAACATATGAAACGTTGAGTGTGATTGAGAGGGTTTATTATTTCAATAGTGCTGTATATCGACAGGTGAGGGTAGCGACTAACAGGGTAACACTTACGTAGTGAGAAGGAGATTCAACGTAAGTAACTTAACCTGTTGTCTCAATTATTATTGTCAGTGTGTTCTGAAACACATTATAATTATATCGTAGTGTAATGATATAAATTTTACTTTAGATTACACCACCTTTGTCTACGTGTTAAGTACCCGAAGGACTGATCGGGCTGAAATTTGGCATGTACATAGATGTTATGACATAGGCATCCGCTAAGAAAGGATTTTGATCAATTCTACCCCCAAGGGGTTAAAATAGGGGATGAAAGTTTGTATATAATAATACTTGCTAACGCGAGCGAAGCCGCGGGAAAAAGCTCGTATTCATATATAGTTAAGATTTTTAATATTATTATACACATATTTAATATACATCCATGACCGAGGAACATTAAAAATATTTTGTAGTGTGTGCGCAGTAAACGACGACACTGTCTTTTTTGAAAAGCCAATCAATAGCTACGTTACACCCGTAATCACTGAATCACGGAGGCGTTTAACGTTAGCAAGTACCGAGGAACCCCAAACGTCGATAGTGGTTTTAATAAAGGGTACCAAAAGGTTCCCTTTATTAGAGCGTTATTGCATTTCATATATCGGCGCACTCGTTACCACAGACTATAGGTTTATTTAGGACGTTTGCGACCCTCCTTTCTGTAGCCCTAACTAGTGGGTTAATAGAATGTAGTATTGTTTTTGCGAATAGATTTAAGTTTAAACAGCATTACGTCGGAGGCTTCATCGGTGGGAATAGTTAGAGGTGCTTATGAAAGCTTTTGACTAACATCTTAATTTACGTAAATTAGTTTTGTGAATTAAGTTATACAAGATGTTAGTGTAAACACCGTTATCCTTGAAACCATCAAATGAGCCCGTCAAAATGAACTACTTTTTCTATGAGAACAATGCTGGGAACTCAAAAAAATCCGTCTTCATAGAAATTGACGATCCGGGCATCCGTATGGGTATGAAGACGGCATTTTTTTTGAGTTCCCAGCATTGTTCTTATAGAAAATGTTGTTCATTTTGACGGGCGGATAACGGTGTTTACACTAACACACTGTATATATTTAGCTACGCTCTTTATGTCTCGTGGTGCAGCGTACATTTTTACAACATAAAATATCTTTCGTCCTTTCTGGGGACTAAAGGTATATTAAATCCAGATCTCATTTAAATTGGTTGGCCAGGGATTCCCAATATTTTTCAGCCTGCAGCGCAGTTACACGTCTTAATATTTTGTCACGGCGCCCTACTTAGGTGAAGTAGTTAGGTAGATATTAGAAAAAGATACATAAATAAACACCTTTAATGATTATAGTTAGGTTCAACAGGTAAATCATAATAAACAAATATTTAATGATCTGCCTGCTTTGTCTTAATTCATTTTATAATTTTATCTTATAATAATATTTGTGGTTTCGGATAACGATGGAGGATCACGGCGCCCCTCTTGCCTTTCCACGGCGCACCAGGGCGCCGCGGCGCATAGTTTGGGAGCCCCTGGGTTAGGGGGTTAAAGTGAAAATAGGCTACAGGTGACTCAAACCAACTAGCATTATTATCTAGCTAGGTATGACAATTCCAAGGCAAAGCCTTTAATTGAGGCCAATATTTTATAAACAATATAATCAATGTTATTTGTGACCAAATGACATAACCAGACAATAATGCGTCGGTGCCTGAATCCATTACGCGATAGTACTATCTTACGTGATGATAGAGTCGTCGACGCCGGAAAAGGCGGAAACTTGCAAATTGTCGGAAAAAACTTCTCCGATTAGGGGTAAGACAAACGACCTGCCCCTCCACCCCTCACTCGCACGTGATTTACGCATATTACGCAAATATATCGCTCGTAAATATGACGCGTGTGTTTCGAATCGGAAACGTTTTTATGTGTCCATGTAATAAAAGTTGATTTATATGACTTGTTACTGTTTCGGTTCGGTCGGTTGTGAGATTAAACGCGGTCTATAAAATCTAATAACATGGAGACAAGACAAATATGACCAACTAGATGACGTTTATCGCGAGGGAACCGTGCATTTTCCGGGTTAAAAATCTATGTCTTTTCCCGGTAGTCAAAGTAATCTCCATACTTATTTTCAGCAAAATCGGTTCAGTAGTTTGGGCGTGAAAAGGTAACAGACGGACAGACAGTCACACGCATCCTTACTAGTCCTTATCTTTACTTAATCCATACTAATATTATAAATGCGAAAGTGTGTCTGTCTGTCTGTCTATCCGTCTGTCTGTCTGTCTGTCTGTCTGTCTGTTACCTCTTCACGCACGAACCGCTGAACCGATTTTGCTGAAATTTGGCAAGGAGATACTTTGGGTCCCGAGAAAGGACATAGGATAGTTTTTATCCCGGAAAAATGTACGGTTCCCGCGCGATAAACTAATTTTGGCGCAACGGAGTTGCGGGCGTCATCTAGTAATATTATGAATACGAAAGTGTGTCTGTCTGTTACCTCTTCACGCCCAAACCGCTGAATCGATTATGCGGAAATTTAGTATGGAGGTACTTTGTGTCCCGGGAAAGGACATAGGATAGTTTTTATCTCGGTAAAATGTACGGTTCCCGCGCAATAAACGGCTTTTGGCGCAACGGAGTTGCAGGCGTCATTTAGTTTATAATATTACTATGGACTATGGATAAATTATGAGTAATAAAAAAGTGTGATCATGATCATGGTAATAATATATTCAATCTAAAATTTGTAATCACAAAACAATATAGGCCAGGCCGGTGCGGCCGTGTGCAAAGTGGCCCATATCTAGTTCGTTAAAATATTAACAGGCCTAGGTCCATAAGAGCCATAGAGATAGATAACTAATAGAAAGCCTATAAGTCACCTAAAGGGGTTTTGCTTATTCTAAGGCAGGGGTGGCCAACTTGATGAGACCTAAGATCTACTGTTTACTACACAATCATGTATTTTTATTGAACAGTCTTAGTAAGTTCTTTTCATATTAATTACATGTGAGATCGTTTACTTAATAGTCCGGGTTCCCTAGAACATTTTTTTCATTTTATTACTATCAAGCTAATTTTTCGTGAGTAGCTTCATTTTGTTAAGACGAACAACAATTTTCTCTAAGAAAATTCTCGAAAGTAAGCTAACAGAGACAGAAAGGATTAAATATTTCGATTTGATGGTTTTTTGTATATTAGGTTCTTGCCTGGCCACGATCGATTGGACTAACAGTCGCGATCGACCAGTCCATCGCAATCGACCGGTTGGCCTAAGGAATAGTCTGTTCTAAGGAAACCCTATTTAACGACTAGCTAAATGGGGTTTTATTCCTGCGCGCGAATTTCAAGAGTAAGATTTACTTTTAATGCATACCAAATCTTTCATGTCAAGAGTAAAACTAAAAATCGTTTATGTCAATAAACACTTATTTGTTTTAACACTTTTTGATTCCCGAGAAATGCTACTATCCAACGACCGTGCTCACATAATTATAAGCTGTTATATACGTGTAAGCGCATGAAATAATTTCCGATATATCATTTGCCGCCAGGTGGCAGATCAGACCAACTGTCAAAAACCCCCCTGGTCTGACTCCGTCGTTTCAGTTCGGCCTACTTCAGCACGGTGTTTGTGAGAGTGTGACAAAATGTATGCATATGCTATGCTTAAAAAAAAGCTTTACCGCGGCAGTCCCCGAGTGCCACACGTTTTTTTTTTAACTTTTGTAACTACCACCAGCTATATTATATCCATTGGGTCTTTTGTCTCAACTGTCGTGTGACGTGTCAAACAGCTGTCAATCCTAATGTCACTTCTCACCGATTCCTAAATCTACGGCTAACCCGCAGTTTACTTAGGCCGGTAGTTTCTGAATCAGAATAAACTATCCCGATCACTCGGATGAACCTAAGACAACACGACCAATATCTGCTTACTCATCCTTAACTCACTGGGAGCAAACTTTACTTACCGTATTTAATGGCTATCTGATGACAATTGAAAACATTATCTTGGGGTCAGTTCACACCAAAACGAGTCTTGAATATATTATATTAGGCTTCAGTCTCGATATCAGCGGACAGCGGGGCGGGAGCGGCGACGGCGCATTCCTATGTATAGATTTATGTGGACATTGGACAGGCCTCGAAAAAGCGGCGTGGCGCGGCGAAAGGCACGCAGCGTACTAGACGTCTTATCCATATAATATTGAAACGAGTCGCTCCCGCCTTGCTGCCCGCTGATTTCGAGACAGAAGCCTTAGCGATGTTTAGCAACAGAAAGGGTCAGTTCACATTCCAACGTGGCGAGGACATGCGATGTAGTTATGAGCAATTCAAAATTGGAGTAGGCAATCCAACACAATAGACATGTCAATTCAATGTGTATCTTTTTATGTACTCAATAAACTTCAGTTTTAAATGCCTCACTTAAAATACATCCCATTACATCTACGCGTCACGTTGCCACCAACTGGCCCTTAGGGCTTTGTTACACATACCGAGTTGAGTGCTCTCGGCCAATTTAATTGGCTGAGAAAACTGCCTCACCACTCTACTCGCTGGTGTTATCAAGCCCTTAACTCACTATAACTTAGCATTGCTAGTTTGCATGCCTAGACACCTACAACATGCATAGTTTCCTAGTCGTTGCTTTGGCCGGTTTTCTGTGAGGCCATGGCCTTTTCTCTATAAGTTCGAGCCCAACAAGCTCACTTAAAACATGTTTACAATACGGTGGAAATACATTGTTTCTAACATAATTTATTTGGTCGAAGTGCTATTCAGCGGATCTGTTGCGAAATTGTTAATGCATAAGTTACGCCTGAATATCGATTCATTTTGTGTTTTCATTTTATTGACTGCCAGTTGGGAATATTCACTTTGTGGTTGCAGTTGTTAGGTGAATACTTAGAGGGAGAAATCCACTTGATATAAAATACAAGACTTCCTTAAGAAACGGACAAAATATTGTAGAACTATAAAGTCCGTATACACATTACACAGCGTGGACTGCGGATTGCAGACTAGAAGGGCCTACAATTATTTTATTATTATTATTTATTTATACCCATACAATATATACTTTAATGACTAAAATACATATAAATTATATAACTACACTTTATCACGAGTTATCGGCGACGTGACGCGCGCTTCATTTCGGAGTCTTCCCCCCCTTTCTACAATGAAGGACGTATGCTTGTAGCAGTGAAATTGACAGCTTAGTGCGTTTGTGCACTACACGGAATTTTACCGTCCAGCGTTCATAACTTTCACGTTTGCCATATCAAAATGTAAGAAATCGGAACGCCGGACGGTAAAATTCCGTGTAGTGCACAAACGCCCTTACTGTGTTTCTCAGTACATTTTTACTCTGCGCAACAATGAGTTTCTAAAATACTTAGTAACATAGAATATCATTGCTGCGCAATAAATCTGCTTTTTAAGAAAGTGCTATAAACGTCATTGATACTTAACATTATGTCCAAATATTTGGACACTTTAAAGAGACTTATCCGCCGGAACGAAATGAAATGAAGCCATCAGCGTTCTTTACGACTCGCATAAAACAAAACGCGCCAAAGTGCTCACTTTTTCATTTTATTTTGACATCAGAGACAATTCAATTTGGCTAATATGTTTCGTAAATTCGCTTTCTCTTTGACAAGAACGAAAATATTCAAATGACGGAGTCTAGTCTAAACAGGAACGTGAGGGCAAAATGAATTAAAACGCCAAAATGTAATTTTACATTGACCCTGGTTGACTTTAGATTAGTTCTGATTCAAATATGATTAGAACGTGTTTTGTTTTATAACGGCGAGCCCTTCTGATGTTTTATTAAAATCTAGAAGAACTTATTTCTTTTCGAGATTTTGCAGACGCTTCTGAATATAGGCAACTTTTCCTATAGCAGCAACCTCTGCACTTATAAAAATCACCTAAAAGGAGCTTGCAATAATTCTGCAAATTCTCAAAACGAAATAAACCCTGTATGATTCCTACTTTTATATACCTATATCGTCGTAAAGAGTGAAAAAGCAAGATAAATGTAGTATTAAAATATCAAAGTGGGCTGGGGTGAGTTCACAAACTCCTAGTGTCCAGTGAAGATAAAAGTATCAAGATTACCCCGAGGGCCTATTCTAAATATTGGCCGAGGAATTTTTTCAATCGGTCCGAAGTTTGCAACTTTTACTTTTTATCTTTACTTAATAGATACTTTATTTTGATATATTAAATTTTGTTTATATTTGCCAGGAACTTATTTTAATTATTTGTGAAATCGTAAATATTTTACTTCTAGAGAAAATTGCTGTTTGTTTAATTTTTTTTATGTTCTACCTAATAGTTTGGTGTTGGTGGAGTTTCTACGAAAATTATAATTAAGAGGAGTCCACACCGCCCTTTTTTCCATACAAACGTTGTCCCCTGTTTTCTCCCTGGGTAATGCTAGTAGAGTTATAGTTTTTTTCCTGAATTTCTACGGCCACAAATAGAATTTTTTTTTTTTCATAATTTAATTATTAAATAAGATATGAACGTTCAAAAATCCAAAAAATGGCCAGATTTTCCGCTGTGTTCAAACATCTGTGTTCAAAAAAAAACATAGGAACACAGCTCATCTTTAATCTTTAATGAAAAAAGTACTTAAATCGGTTAGCATCGGAAGCATGGCTCTCCCACGTCAAAAATATACGTATTGTTTCAATGAAAATTATTATTAGCGTAATTTTACTATAAATATTATTATTTCACATGTATAAAATATATTATTATTTCTCATAATTTTGTAGCTTCAAATTATATAAAAATAACTTTAAAGAAGTCGCGTTGTAATGTTCTCAAAAATAGTTTTTCAATAAAAATAAGAATTTTAAGAAACGTGGAACGGAACTTGTTCCAAAATACCAAGTGTCGTCACTCCAGGTTTTGCGGTACATTGCTTCGAAGTCTGCATCATTTGATTTTTTCGAAAAAAATGACAAGAGTGACTTCCCGTTTTTGAAATTTAAACAGTCAGTTTGAATTTCGAAGAAAGAAAGCACAAACCAGAGTAGACAGAATTATAGAGTATGCCGACTTAGAACTGATGTTGAAATTTTTAAATTTGACTTAATATGACGAAAATCGTCGCTAGGGTTGTTGGTAACTTGTTACCTACGAATTTAAAACTATGACATATTCGCTGGACGTGTTCCTCTTTGGTCGTATTGTTGTTTGTGTTTTGGCACATGCGATTAAAATTGTCAGAATCCAATTTTGAAATCTTTATTTTAAATATTTAAAAATAAATTATATCAGCCAGCGCGAGGCACATTCCGTTCATAATCCTAGTAAAACCCGACGAATTTGACAGATATTGAAACAGTCGAACTACTGGTCGTTATGTCTATTGTGCACAAACTCTGGCATGGGGGCTTATGTCAAAATCTTCACTTTTAATATTATTTAATAATTACAGTTAGTATTTAATATTCGTCTTCGAGTGCGACAGTTAGTATCAAATTTAGGTCCTGCCAACCAAATTATATCCTCTACTAAGCTGACAACTTATATTACAGTAATAATAATTAAAACACCGTAGTCCGTACTGTAAGTGCTCTCCTCAATTCGGTGTTGAACTAATTTAAATTTGGAACATAATATTTTGCACAACCGTCAGTGTAATTGCTCTTAAAAATATTTCGCAATCGCATTAGTTCAGAGTATAATTTGCTAACTATTTCGCAAAAAACAATTTTATTAACAATAACACCATTTTATTTATAAAATGTTAAGTTTTTTGGATGGAATCATTTTATTAAATAATAAATTTATTTACTTAATAATAAACTAATATAACTAGATAAATTGCGAAGAGGTTATTTTGCCATGTACGTATTATTGGGGTATCAAAAATAGACTTTAATTTTATTTATATTACATTTTAAAAAACTAAAATTTCTAAGAGCTACCCGATAATGACACAAAATTTTATCAAAATCGGTTCCGACGTTTGGAAGAAGTTTGCCAACAAACACTGCGACACGAATAATTTATAATAAGTATATTATCTGTTAATACTAAATGTTGTCGGGCAACATTTCTTTTATCTCATGGGAACATTTTTAATTTAATAGAAACATTTAAAATCTAGTACAGACTTAACAGAAATATCTCCACGCCAACATCTAAGGCTTCGTCCACATTTGTATCATTTGCGCGATCAGATCTCCGATCAGATCTCCGTCGCGTATCATCGAAGCGTATCAAAATGATACGCGTATCATGATACGCCCCGATCGCTATTAACCGCGTATCTGATACGTGTCGTATCAAATACGCGCATGATCGGCAGAATGATCTAATAGGCATCCACACTATGATACGCATACTTGATACGGCGCGATGATCCCGACGGAGATCTGATCGGAGATCTGATCGCGCAAATGATACAAATGTAGTCGCACCTTTTGAGAGCGCTTACAGACGAACGGCATGTGTCGGCGGGACGCGTCGGCGTATTATTTATTGTAATCTTACAAGTTACAGCCAAGTGTTCTGGAAACATGATAGTTGTAGAAAGGTAGGCCCCCTGCAAGCGTCATAAACTGTCAACGGCTGCCGTCGATAATACATCCAAAATACACCTTAGATAATGATAATATTATTTTATTTTTAGCAGACATGTTGTGTACGGAGCTACCGGGTCTTCCCAAAATAGACGCGCGACCTACGCGACAAATAAAATAATAAATAAATAAAATAAAATATCTGTTTATTCAAAATAGGTATCATGAATACACTTTTTGAAATTCGGAAGAGCGTAGAAACGACAATGCTTACCAAACTTTGAAATAGTCAAACGTAATACAGGATTTATTGCAACAGAAAAATTTAATAAACTTTATTACTTCCATATCAATGACAATCCAACAATCGTGTTATGAAATTTGGTATAGAGATACTTTAAGTCTCGGGAAACGACAGATGACAGTTTTAAGGCGTGATTATAGGCAACTGACATTTTAAAATTTGCGACAAATGAGCTCAATAGATGGCGCTCGAAAGGTACATATTTACTTATCAAGCCGTCGTCGATTTAAATATTTTCAGATATTTTTTTTTAATGAAATAAGGGGGCAAACGAGCAAACGGGTCACCTGATGGAAAGCAACTTCCGTCGCCCATGGACACTCGCAGCATCAGAAGAGCTGCATGTGCGTTGCCGGCCTTTTAAGAGGGAATAGGGTAATAGGGCAGGGTAGGGAAGGGAAGGGAATAGGGGAGGGTAGGAAAGGGAATAGGGTAGGGGATTGGGCCTCCGGTAAACTCACTCACTCGGCGAAACACAGCGCAAGCGCTGTTTCACGCCGGTTTTCTGTGAGAACGTGGTATTTATCCGGTCGAGCCGGCCCATTCGT
The DNA here is from genome assembly GCF_905147365.1 of Aricia agestis. Classification (NCBI taxonomy): domain Eukaryota; kingdom Metazoa; phylum Arthropoda; class Insecta; order Lepidoptera; family Lycaenidae; genus Aricia; species Aricia agestis. Next base: position 11,629,913 of record NC_056417.1, read on the forward strand.
GCCGAAGCATGGCTCTCCCACGTATAAAATATAGAAATAATGTGATCACGTGGTAAACTCGACATACAGAGTAATGATTAACAGAGAGGCCATGTACACCACTTAATAAACGAAATCTTTAATGAATTTTGTATTAAATAAAATTATGTATTATTTAAATATGATGTTTGTTCTGTACTCACGAACATAAAACAGACCCCAAAGTATTAATACCGAAGTAGATTTAAAATTCTGTACAGTAGATTCAAAAGTTCTAAGCTGCAATTCATCATCGTCAGCTCGCTCACTGCTGGAAAATATAGAGCTTATTTTACGACATCAATGAGAGGGGTTCAAATAGTTTTTGTGCTTGGGTTTATTGAAGTAACAAACCTACAAAAAATGTTTGAATGCTTATAATTACTTCTGCCCCCCGATTCACGATCGTCGGAAAGATCTCACGTGAAAAGATTTCATCTGTCAGTTGGTCAAAGATTTATCGAAAATAAAAACATGAATTTACATAGCATAGGGCCTTAAGAGGGCGACTAAAGCAAAATGGATGATCTTATAAGTTATAATATATCTTTATACGTAATAATAAGCTACGAATTGTTTTATTTTTTTAAAATAGATACTAAAGCCTCCAAAACTCTCTATTAAAGCCCGCTCAAGTAAAGTTTACTTCTTCCCACGAGACAAACTTGAATGATTTGAGCTTAAACCCCTGAACTGTTTTTGCTTAGATTGGTTATGAATATATTTACATAATATTTTGAATATCGAAAAAGAACATTGCGTAGTTTTCATCCCGAAGAAATGTACGGTTGCCGCGCGATAAATGAATTTTACAGCAACGAAGTTGCCAGCGCCATCTAGTTTGGTATATGTATACACTATACAGGGAGTAACAAAACAAAGTTATAATACTTTAGAGTGTGTACGATTCCCCTGCATAGCGTTTACTGAGAACGCAGCAGCTTGTCCACACAAAAATAGCTCTTTCGGCGTTGATACTTTACACGTACACATCCAAAAGTATTATTACTTTGTTTTTTTACACCCTGTATAATGTATATACACAATAAACACATAGTCATATACACCCGTAGCACCTCCGTAGTGGGAATCTATCGCAGACACAATAGATTTTCAATTGTCATTTGGCAGCCGGCTACCGCTTGGGCATTGCTGGGTTAAGTATCACTTAGTTTTGTTACATCCTGTATACACGTACAGTGTACACATCCTAAAGTATTGTTTCTCTGTTTTGTTACATCCTGTATAGCGACCCATTTCCACGGCGACGTGAAACAAGGCAGCTGCGGAGATTCGCACTTAGCGAGGTTTCTAATTACAACGTCTTCGATAAATGGTCTGACCTTAATATAAATATAAATTGTATCGACCCCAATTCGGGTGGTCTTTACAGTGAAGAATATTGTAAAGTTAATTACAATTAAAGTATATTGCAACAGTTATAATCAATGAAAATTAGTAATAAAAATACGTGTGGCACTCGGGAACTGCCGCGGAATTATAATTCGCATACGTCTAGTCGCACGCACACGCCCCACATCGCTGTGCCGGTCGGAGTGGGGTGAGGTAGGTTCTTGTCGTAACGGAATTACTTTACGGTCGTCGCAAACAAAGCCCGGGATAAAAGCTATGCAATAGCTTAAAAATATTCCATAGTTAGAAAAGATGATTTTATTAGGCAGAACAATAATTTACATACTAAAATCAAAGATTTTGCCATCGCAAATTACGCATCAACGCGTTACGTCATTTTGGTGCAAACCATAAAGTTAATATGCCTAGCGGAATAGAGAAACAAAGGCCTGGGCAAGAGAGATGTGTCATGAGAGATCAGTAACACTGCGTGGTAAAAAGAGACGTGTGATATATGACAGCAGCACTCTTTTTTTGACGTCCAGTCGGCACGTGCCGCACGTTGACAAGTTAATCTCATAGACTTCATGTTCAATTATGCTTGTGTAAGTGTATAAGTATACATATTTTTCACACAGATGAAAACCAATTTCGGTTTCGTTTGACAGCTCGAGGTTGTAGCTCTATTCCGCTAGGTATATTAACTTTATGGTGCAAACTGAGCCCGAATCGCCGATCAAAATTGTATGGAATTGACAAAAGCGTTTGCTTTTAGGATAAGGACATAATGTTGTAAAATAATGTAATAAATACTTAAAAAAAACATGAGTCGAATTTCAACTCATGTCATGTCAATTCCATTTTGTTCGGCGATTCTATTAAGAAGCGTTAAAGAAAACGTTGGCTAGGGGCTCTGACCCTGAATCTATCAATGACCAGAGCCAAGTCTAGCTTTCGTTATTGTTTAGAAATCGAACTCTACCTCACAATACTTTAGTAGAGTACTTTTGAGTTAGAAACGAAAACTATTTCGTTCAATTGAAACAAAGTCGATACTTGAACTACGATAAAAGAATATTGAAAGAAATACAAATAAACTATTCAATTTACATTTTGAGACTATTTGAAATAAAATAATGTGGACATACTGGAAATGCATGAATGAAAATTTTGTTCAACATAGCCACAAGGCCTATTTGCTTTTGGGAGGTAAGCACAAGAGAATTGTTCCGCAAAGGGTTCACAATTTCATATATCTTATCTGGGAGAGTCAGCAGTGTGAGAATTCAGTTGCATGCGAGATGGATAGGAGGAACTGGATTTACGCAAATTCTTAATATGAGTCCAGAAGTATTTAGGATGATTTAAATATTTTGAAATAAAAAAAAGTGGATTCTATGTATAGCTAGTTATATTACCTTGATTATGTAGCAGGTCAGTTACAAAGTTTGTTCAAGTTATAAGGGAAAAATAATTTGCTAAGTGCGAGTCGGCCTCGCGCACGAAGTGTTCCGTACCATTGTAGAGCAAAAATAGGCCAAAAATTGTGTTATTTGTATGGGAACCCCCCATATTTCTTTATTTGATTTTAATATTGTTATTTAATAATATTAAAGTAAGTACATATAACATACAACTAATACATTTGGTGGGATCATGTCAATTCAATGTTAATTGTGATCTGTCGGCTGGGTTTGATGTAACGCGACCAAACTACGTAGGTTCCCCATCTGCCTAGGAATCAACTTCTCTGATAGTACCTACCAGTTGCCATTATTGATAAAGAGCAAAAAAGGGCTAAAAAAGTCATGTTTGTTTTATGGGAGCTCCCCTTTAAATATTTATTTAATTTTGTTTTTAGTAAGTATTTGTTGTTATAGCGGCAACAGATATACATAATCTGTGAAAATTTCAACACTCTAGCTATTACCGTTCTTGATTACAGCCTGGGGACACACAGACAGACAGACAGACAGACAGACGGACGGACGAACAGACAACGAAGTCTTAGTAATAAGGTCCCGTTTTTACTCTTTGGGTACGGAACCCTTAAAATAAGTTCGATTGTTATAAAATGTTAATATAGCCACTTCATCCTCGTACGTCTTTGTTTTACTGAATCGCTCACTTCATGTGCAGTTTAAATTCGGAATATTCATTCGTAAATGGAGTTCAGTTTCGTAAACAGCCTTATCCGCTTATGCTTAATGGCGTACGAAGAATTATTGCCTATTAAGTTTTGAGAACTTTTAAACGCACCGTTGTACCGCTTAAGCGCTATCAACAAGCGTAATTTGGAAGGCTCTTGGCATTACTTAAATTATCGGAGAATTTGGCGAATAGAATGTGGAAAATTTTTAATGAGGTCAGACCAATGTTGAATTTGTTTTGAATACACTTAGTAAAATATCTTGATTTAGAAGTAAACAAGAATTTAAACTAAACAAAATTAATGCGAAGTTACATTTTCTATAAAAATTGCGTACTTACTATAGTTAAAAAAAACTTTATGTAACATGTACCTACGAGTCCTCGCAAACCCCTTCTGACATAATATAATATAATAATAACTCCCACACCGCTTTTGGTAACAGTGGGCTGGCTTCATTGAAACCTGTAGACCTACTACGAAACAATTTTGAGACTCAAACAATCGGACGAGAATGCCGCGTCCTGCTCTAACAACGGCATTTTCACGTTTGTTAGGGTAGGATGCGGCATTATCGTCCGATTGTTTGAGTCTCAAAACAGTTTCATGGTACAAGGCCAGACCAAGGAGTAATTTTATAGTGCCCAAGCAAGTGTGTGCGCAATACATAAGAGCACTGTGAATTCCTTTTATTCTCATAACCCAGTGGTACGGACGACCGACACGACTGGCGAGAGATCAGGCGCAGGACCGACTTTTTACATGCCCATCCGATCATCATCTAACTTGTCAGACAATCAGGTGATCAGCCTGCATTGTCATAATCAAACTCGGATAACATGTTTCCAACGCGGGAATCGAACCCACGATCGAGTCAAGAGCCACGCTCTAAGCCACTGGACCACGGAGGAACTTTTGACACATTGTTATTTGTAACGTTTTTAGGGCCCTCCTTCTCTCAACCGCGTTATGTCATACCGAAACTTTCCCTAACCATATTATAGCTTGGAGATTAAAATTTTGACTCATTACGGGAGCGACCCATATTCATATTACGTTAAGTATATTTAAGTGGTATTTTAGCTCTGCTCTAAATACTATTTAATTCGTGTATATTACGTTATTTTGTAGTGGAGATAGAAATTTTAGTGGAATATAGTTTTAAACGCTGCTTTAATATTATAATAATACTTTAACAGAATGCATATTATCGCATTCCTAAGAAGATTAATGCATTTATTTAATAAAATAAAAGTTTACTAAAAGGATGAACGAAAAGAGAAATAAGTTACTTTAAAGTTGGTTTAAAGATAAATATTTAATGTATCTTTAAACTAACTTAACAATAAACTTCACAAACATTTAACAGTTCAACTGGTGTTCCTTATTACTTAGTCTTTTAACTTATTACTACATAGTTAAGCTGCCAACTCCAGGCATGGTCGGCAATAGGCATGCCTACATAATAAACAGAAGTCTAATAAACAGGTAAAATATTGCCCATCAAATGGGGCTTACTTAGTAGATCTACTGATTTCCATTTTACTACCTTGTTGTCGTATACGACAACGGTTGTCCCTGTGAAATATAGGCCCTTAAGAGGAGTCCACACCGCCCTTTTTTCCGTACAAACGTTGTCCCCTGTTTCCTCCCTGGATAATGCTAGTAGAGTTATATTTTTTTTCCTGAATATCTATGGCCACTAATACAATGTCCCTATGTTTTCTTTTTTTTTATAATTTAATTATTAAATAAGATATGAACGTTCAAAAATCCAAAAAAATGGCCAGATTTTACGCTGTGTTCAAACATCCAGAAAACAGATTTGGCTAGATTATACAAAAAAAAACATAGGAACACAGCTCAAACCTTTCTTTAATCTTTAATGAAAAAATTACTTAAATCGGTTAAGTTTTGGAGAAGGAATCAGGGGACAACGAATCGTTGATTTTCTGCAGTTGTCTCTATCGCGTTCTGTGGTATAGGCTTGAGGTAAGGGAGACAGCTATAGATATTCACGTACTTTTTTTTCATTTCTCTAGCCCCTGGTGTATCCTCTTAAGGTACCGTTCCGATCAACACGGCAAACGACCACGACTCTCGTACATTTGGCGGCTCCAGTTACGCTCAGAAGTTAGGCAATGAAAATTGTATGATCGACCGAGTTTAACAATTATTAACAAAATTTTCAATTTTACGAAACCCACGCCGCGCGCCGTGGAACCATTTTTTGAAACATCAACACTGAGGCGAATTCCAAGCGTCGTGACGCGTCATGTTCTTTGCCTACAACTATACAACAATATTCTTCTCTATTGTTCTATTATTTACAATAGAGATGAATATTGTTGTATTGTGAGGGCGACTAACCCCAAAAATCAAACATCGTCCTTCTCTCTTCACACTCACGCCCGTCTTTCATATGCCAGGTGAAAAGAGACGATAAGGATTCATCGCCAAATTAGTTTTTTCTCTATAACTCGATAAATATACAACAATTTAAAAATCCGCTAGGTCGATCTCTCAATGATAGAATTTTATACAATGTGTTAAAATATTAACTTAATTCAATGCACGGTTATGGCAATAAATGAAAAATTCGTGAAAATTATATGCATCTTTGTGATTTTTTTCTATCGAGAAAATTTTAAGATATCGTGTTTTTGCTCAGATTGAATTCTCGGAAATATAATGCAGTATTTAATTTTAGAAAATAAAACAATTCGGGGCTTATTTTTAGGTATAAAAATGAATTATAAAATCGACACTTTAGGGTTAGTCGCTTAGGTACTTTTTAATTAAACAATCCATACTTCCATACTTCCATATCCATACTAATATTATAAATGCGAAAGTGTGTTTGTCTGTCTGTCTTCACGTCCAAACCGCTGAATCGAAATTGCTGAAATTTGGCATGGCGATACTTTGAGTCCCGGAAAGGACAAAGGATACTTTTTGTCTCGAAAAATGTACGGTTCTCGTGCGATAAACAAATTTTGGGACAACAGAGTTGCGGGCAACGTCTAGTATGATATATAATAAAGATGAATATGCAGTAGGCAAAGAACATGATGCGTCGCAACGCTTTGACTCTGCCCCAGTGTGAGTTGAGCCTAACTCTTCCGAAGAACTTATTATTCGTAGATGTCTACGGTTGTATAGACACGTTAAAATATTGGCCATCAAGTAGACCTTTATGTTGTTACTTCATAGTTCATTACTTAATGGTTGTACACTCCTGCTTAAGTTCCTTGCACCGTGCCAAGTCCGAGCGCTGGCGGAATTTCAATAAAACACTAATTTAATTTGAATAATATTAAGCTTTAACAATTTTAATGATCGTTTTATGTGTAGCGTTCGAGATTCCTCGCTCATTAAAAGTAAGTCTGGAATAATTAAAAAAAATAAGTCTTCAATTATAGACTGGCTACGAAACTTTTAACAAATGGAAAAAGAGTACCTGCAACAACAATATTATGTTAATAGTTTAATACTCCTTGGCGTGGGTCTATCCAGCGGTTTTCAAACTTCTTTGCTTCAAAGTATTTTGAGAGGCGTTCAAAAATCAAAATTTCATATGACTTTATATTATGTTAATGGCCCCAATCATTATACTCATCACCTATTATTATTTTGTCAATTATCATACAAACAGGAAACAAGTGTTAAATCGTTTTCAATTAATAATTATAATTGAATCTTCTGCTTCACTTGGATTATATCCTGCCGAAATGATAATCTTTACCATCAAGAAACTCGCTCGAGACATCTTATAATTCTAATAACAGTTCCATAAAAGTTCGGCAAATATAATAACCATTCGACAAAATAATAAAGATAGCGTTAGCGCGAGATAAGGCGTGTAAATATTTAGCTGCCTCCTAGACTATACCGGCCCCAAGGCCTTTTGTTCACTGCCGCCGTTGCCGGGACGTCATCATGATAAAAATTCAAATAAAATGCCACTTTAAGGGCCTGTTTCACCACTTTCTGATAAGTGCCGAATAGGATATCCACCACTTAACTTGACAGATGAAGAATGGAGAATCTGTCATAAAAGCTGTGTATAGCCTATTCGGCACTTTATTAGAAAGTGGTGAAACAGGCCCTTAGTCTATAAATGTTATTTTCCACCGACATTAGTCTAGAGACCAATGCCGCCGCTGCTTTGAAGTGTGCTCGAAATCCGCGGACAGCGGGGCGGTAGCGGCGGCGGCGCGTTCCAAAGTCTATATTTATATGGATAAACCATCTAGTACGCAGCGCGCCGCTCACCGTGCCACGTACGCCGCCGCGCCGCTGTTTTCGGGGCCTGTCCATATAAATCTATACATTTAAACACACCGCCGCGCGCCGCCGCTCCCGCCCCGCTGCCGATTTCGACACTGAAGCCTCAGGGCCGGGACACATAAACACGATACACACAAAAAACTACGTCACGTCATCGTAACGTGCCACGATACACGGCACGACATCGCGTCGTAGAAACTCACGATGCGTCGATCGATCTTTGAATTTTGAATAATAACTGTGGTACTGACTCAGGAACGCATCGTGAGTTTCTACGACGCGACGTCGTGCCGTGTATCGTGGCACGTTACGATGTCCCGACGTAGTTTTTTACGATGCTCGTCGTAGATTCCCACGACTCGACGTCGCATCGTGAAACGACGCCGCATCGTGGTACGACACGACGTCGTATCGTGTTTATGTGTCCCGGCCCTAAGGTGACAGATTTTAATTGCGCGAGGCGACATGCCAATCTGTCAGTACAAATTTAGAAATGCATCTGCGCGACGCGTTGCGATCTGAATCAACCCGGCCTAGGTTACAAAGTGACATTTTATTTAAAGTGTCGGCGTCGTCCCGGTGTTGGCGGTGGTGGACCAAAGACCTAACGCCCTACTAGACTACACAGGGCCGCTAAACGGACCATTCAGAGAACTCTGAACCCGGGGCTAACTACTACTTTACGATGCCTTATTCAACGTTTTCTTACATAGTAGTATAATATCTTACAGTAGAGTAATTCTGCCCTGGACATCAAACACGTCCATCATACAAGTTTTATAGTTTGAGATTGGTATGCTACGAAAGATGACTTTTTCCTCCTCGCGGCAAGCGACCGGTATCGACAAAAATCAAATGAAATGCCACTTTATGAATTAGGCTATAGGTTTCATTTTCTACCGACATTGGTCTACCGACCCATGCCGACGCTGCTTTCTAGTGGCGTAGAGCGAAACCTATAACCTAGTTCAGGGGTTCCAACTGTGCGCCCTGGTACGCCGTAGAGAGTAAACAGGGGCGCCATGAGTCAATCCTCCATTTTTTATTCGAAACCACAAATATTATGTAAATTACTAGATGACGCTCGCAACTCTGTTGCGACAAAATTTGTTTATCGCGCGAGAATCGTAAATTTTTCCGGGATAAAAAGTATCCTATGTCCTTTTCCGGGACTCATCTCCACACCAAATTTCAGCCATATCGGTTCAGCGGTTTGGGCGTGAAGAGGTAACAGACAGACAGACACTTTCGTATTTATAATATTAGTATGGATAAAATGTATATTTTCACGTAGAGAACTAAATATTTGTTCGAAATCGAAAAGTCACCTTTAGATTTTCTAGAATTGAGCCCAATTCAGGTGTACGATGGCTACGTATGCTATGTAGAGATATTGTGGTATAAGTTATCTTTAGAACTGCTACCATTATAAATGTATAATTTGGTTGAATGGATATATTATTTTGTTACTTTTTCAACTAATGAACAGTAATTATTTATTATAATAAAATAGAGATAATTTCATAGGCAGATATTAGACTACTGCCGACGTCCTCTGTGGCTCAGTTGGTGGGCTGTTGGTAGCTCAAGCCGGCGGTCGCGGGTTCGAATCCCACCGAGGGAACAAAAAGTTTTCAAAGTTCCTGGGTCATGGATGGTGTTAACATTTTAAACTTTCGCGTTGCATTATAATTAAACTTTTTAATCGGGACTTAACGCGACTTATTTAAGTAGTAATGCTACTACGAGTACATACTTTTTTCTCGACGTTTCGGCCGTGTTGCAACGGCCGTGGTCACGAGGGGACTCAAGTAATGCTAGTAATGCAAGTAATGCTACTCGTAGTAGCATTACTACTTAAATAAGTCGCGTTAAGTCCCGATTAAAAAGTTTAATCATGGATGGTGTATTAAATATGTGTATAATATAATAAAAATCTTAAATATATGTATAGTATAAAAGTATTAAATATATTTCCGTTGTCGGGTACCTGTAACACAAGTCCTTCAGGTACTTAACACGGGGCTAGACTGACGTGGTGTGAAGCGTCCATAGATATTATTATTATTTACTGTTATTTGGTCGAACTAAGCCAGTAGATGTCGACTAATATTGACTTGACATAATTGATTTAAATCAATTTTCATAGTAAGTACCTGTATATTTTCATAGTAGTGATGAAAATATTTTTAACAATGATTTTTAACATGTCATAAACAGAACTGTGGGCTGACATGTATCAATGTGAAAATGTTTTTCAATACAACTGTTTGATCGTATATTGGAAATTCGTCAATACCAGATAGGCCATGAAAGGAAAGGATAAAGAGCACAACCGAAACCACTATTCGCTTCATATCGGAGGCGTTGCAATGCATGTTTTTAATGAGCCATTCAAATTCGGAACATACGTTGATATAATACATAAATACTAATTCTCTTCTTCTTCTACACATAAACATAAATACTAATTCTCTTTCTGAAATTACGATTTATACTGAGTTATACAAGTGTTATATACTGACGTTGTAACTTGTAGTCATGACTGTTTTGTCTTTTGTCCATACGTGCTAGACAAGTGACTTGCCATAGAAAAAAAACACTGTGTAAGTATAAAAGGCCGTATACACGATCGGTTCCAACCACCAACAGAGGTCACCTTGGTAGGGTTGGAACAAAAATCAACCGTGTAGACGCTTGTTTTTGGTTGACCAACCAAATAACCTTCAATTACCTTGGTAGTGAGCGCATCCCTCATGACCAATGTCAAATAGAGAACATTGAGTTGAAACGCAACTGTGTAGACGCTTGTTGGCGCTCAGTCGCACATTGATCGTCGGATGCGTTGCATGTGGTGTGTAGCGCCAGTAGCTAAAAATCTTAACGTTGCTATTAAACGTTCTTCCACAGACATAGCTTTCCGCATCAACAGTGATTAATGAACCCTTAATTACAAAACAAGACACAGGTAATTAAGGGTTGCACCATTTCTAATAATTCATTGAAAGAATTTTCGTCCATTCTAATATAATTGAGAAAATCATCAGAGTCCAATATTTTTAAAATGATTAAGCTGCTCAAAGTTTTTTTTTACTTTTAACCACTGTTTCATCTACAACCGTCTTTTTTTGTTACGTTTTTTTTTCATCACATACAAGCCAGTGCTATTGCGGTCTTTTGAGGTTTAGATAGTGGTCCCATTGTTGACTTTTCCACAGCCTAGTCAAGACAGACGAGTTGATGTACTTGTAGATAGAGATTCAACTTTGTTGACCCAACCAAGGTGACCTCTGTTGGTGGTTGGAACCGATCGTGTATACGGCCTTTTACATATCAGCTGTAATATACAGATACAGTAAACAATCCAACCAAAATCCGACATGTTGCACGCGATATTGACAGAAACATTGTCAAACGTCGAACAATACTTTTGGTTTGGTATGCTGGTGCTCTAGCGTGAAAACATTGGAGTAATATGTATAATAATCTACGAAACGGATTAAACTCGAGCCTTTATATTCCTATAAATCGATATTACACGTAACACTCAAGTACCTACACGCAGCTCACTACCTTTAAGGGTATATTTTCCTTGCCGCGTCATTGGTTTTTCGTTACCGCAAAATGTGTAATATATTTTTTCCCCGTTTCTTATTATTATTAGTACAAACAGTGCTATTAAATGGCTGAATAAGAAAATTGTGCGGAAATTTAAAATACAAAACCTGAGGTTTTGGTTTACGTAGTATTTTTTTAGGTAGACCTTACTAATGTAAGTTTGGCGGTACCCACGACTAGCGCCACAATCCTTCATCGCACTATCGAAGTTTTTGAAAAAGGGCAAAATACAACATCAGCATGAAATGACACCAGTGGGGTTTCGGCCTGGCCGAGCATGCTATCTCGCTCGGTCAGAAGGTCTACATTTGGGGCAGCCAATCGTATCGCCACATTTACACAGCGATAAACTATAGCTACAAGCTGAGCCAATATTTTTTTCTTTTTCGCTTCGTTATTAGAATCGTTAACCAAAATGTATGGAATTGACATAAGCGTTCGTTAATATGACGTTGACGTTCGACACGTCTTATCTCAATTCCATACATTTTGGTTGGCGATTCTATAACGAAGCGAAAAAGAAAAAAATCTTGGCTCACCCCCTGCTTATCTTTGTCTGGCTTATTGGAAAGGTCACGTGACAGACAAAGTCATCGGATCTTGAAAAGTAACACAATGTGTAAATATTAATAGTAGTAGGTAAGGGCATATTAAGAGGGCAATCATGAATACCGAATGAAGATCACAATTGAAGTAAGTCCCAAGTGAAAACATTATACATACTTAGACAAGTTACATTCGATTTTGACATTTAGAAATCTAAAATGTATGGAATTTGGCATTAGGCATCGGCAATACCAGTGTTATGTATATATTTTTATTTTTGACTTCGTGTCTCTTTTTGTCAAAAGTTCAAAACTATCGAATGGAATAATATGATAAAGTTTTCAAAATATTTCTTTTTTTAACTTGCATTCAATTTATTTCGACAGCAAAATATGAAATTAATGTGTTATTTGGCACCCATACTGTACAGTATACATACTATACTAGGGGCCTGTAAGCCTGTTTCACCACTTCCTGATAAACTCCAAAATTTTTTTGACAGATTCTCCATACTCTATCCGTCAAGATAAGTGTTGTATAGTCTATCCAGCACTTATCAGGAAGTGGTGAAACAGGCCCTTACTTTTAAAATATGCGAAAGTGTGTCTGTTTGTTACCTCTTCACGCCTAAACCGTTGAACCGATTTTTATGAAATTTGGAATAGGGATAGTTTGAGTTCAAGGAAAGGACGTAGGATAATTTTTATCCCGGAAAAATGTACGGTCCCTGAGCGATAAACGATTTTTGGCGAAACGGAGTTGCGGCCATCAACAAAACGAATCTAAATAAAAAAAAACCGGTCAAGTGCGAGCTGGACTCGCCCATGAAGCAGAAATAAGGTTTATTTCTATGAAATTAAAAGGTTTTCGATTTATTTTTATATTTAAGTTGATTTAATGACAGTTAAATTAAGGTTTACTATTTATGATCTATAAAAAAAACTACTAGCTAGATCTCGTTCAAACCAATTTTTGTTGGTAGTTTTTATAGTAATGTACATCATATATATTTTTTTAAATTATCATGCCGGAAGTTAGAGGGGGAGGGGGGCGATACACATTTTACCACTTCTCGCAAGTCTCTCTCGCAAACTATTCAGGTTAGAAAAAAATGATATTAAAAACCTCAATATGATTTTTAAAGACCTATCTATAGATACCCCACACCCATAGGTTAGATGAATTTTTTTTTTGTTTCAGTTGTACCTATGGGGACCCCTAAAATTTATAATAATTTTTCCATTTTTGTATCAAAATATTAATGCGGTTCACAGACTACATCTACTTACCAAGTTTCAATAGTATAGCTCTTATGGTTTCGGAGAAAAGTGGCTGTGACATACGGACGGACAGACAGACAGACATGACGAATCTATAAGGGTTCCGTTTTTTTGCCATTTGGCTACAGAACCCTAAAAATCGCAAGCGCCATATCGATTGGTTACATCCCATACAATAAATACATTTTATTTAAAGCTTGTCAAAATGATCGATTGCAATTTGTCTAAGTACCCCGGTCTCAAATGAAGCGGGTCTCGATTGATTAATTGCTGATAACAAAGCATTCGTAATTAACGCGTATATCTAATCGGTGTTAATGGATTTGGATGAAAGCCTCTTGAATATTCCATTAACCGCAGAATGGTTCGTGAAAAATGTACGGTTACTGTGACTCAGTTGGTGAACGCGTCGGCCGCCGGAGGTCACGGGTTTGATTTCGCCGATGGCAAGAAAATTTTTCAATGTTCCTTGGTCATGGACGTGTGTAAAATAAGTGAAAAATTAATTGTAAAATTCAAACTAAAATAAGAAGGTGTGTCTGTCTGTCTGTTTCGATCCTCTTCCCGCCCAAACCGCTGAATCGATTTTGCTGAAAGATATGGAGATAATTGTGAGTTCTAGAGAGTCCCAGGAAAGGACATAAGATATTTTTTATCCCGAAAAAATTTACAGTTCCCCCGTGATAAACGTATTATTTTGACGCAATGGAGTTGCGGCCATCATCGCTAGTAATTGCTAAATAATGTGAGGCTGTCTATTTAAATGTTGAATGGGTCACGTTGCATTAATATAAATTTAATCTAACATATAAAAATAAGTCGGGTTTTCCTTCCTGACGCTATAATTCCAGAACGCGCGAACCGATTTCCACGGTTTTGCATTCGTTGGAAAGGTCTCGGGCTCCGTGAGGTCTATAAAAAATTCAGAAAAAACTTAAAGAGAAAATCAGGAAAACAGGGAAAATCATTTTATGGCAACGTAGCCGGGACAGCTAATATTTAATTAAAATGTATGTCCAAATGAGTCATGCTGCAGCCGCGAGTACATTTTTATGAAAGTAATGAAAAGAACAGACAAAAGCACTAATGCGCGCGAATTTTTATTTCAAAACTGCCAATTTAAATGATAACATAAAACCAGCTGAGCGCTAAGTTACAAGCCCCCTTTAAATCATTATTTAATTTTAATAGTAATTGTTATAGCAGCAACAACAATATGATGTCATTTGAGAAATTTTCGACCGCCTAACTGTCACGGTTATTTATATTTATTTATATAATAATCTTATATCTTTAAACGAGCAATTCTTGTAAATATATATATATATATATATATATATATATATATATATATATATATATATATATATATATATATATATATATATATATATATATACAGGGTGCAATTAAACCTTCCTGCCAAATTTTGATATGTTGATCCTTGTTAAAAATAAAAATACACGTATTTTTTCTTTTATAATCACTCAGTACTGAAATGTTGAGAAATAGCTTCCGAAAGTTATCCTAAAAAACACTACAATTAATGGACACGACGCGTCGCCCGCGCGTGATGTGACCCCGCGCGCGCGCCTCCCCCCGCGTTACCCCCTCTCATTCCACCGCGCCGCGAGTTACCGTTCTGCAACGATTTTAAATAGGATAAAATATGTCATTGAAAAAAAAAATAACACCCAATTTTTTTGGTTAAATGGACTCTCCTAGTAATACCTAAGCCCTGGAAAAAATTTGGCAGCAAGGTTTAATTGCACCCTGTATATAAATTTATAATTGGAATCTCGGAATCGGCTCCAATGATTTTCATGAAATTTAGTATATAGGGGGTTTCGGGGGCGATAAATCGATCTAGCTATGAATCATTTTTAGAAAATGTCATTTTATTCGTGTTTTATCGAATACCGAGCAAAGCTCGGTCAAATAGCTAGTAATAATAATATCTATGGACGCTCCACACCACTTCAGTCTGGCCCCGTGCTAAGTTCCTGAAAGACTTGTGTAACAGGTACCAGACAACGGAAATATATTTAATACTTTTATACCATACATATATTTAAGATTTTTATTGTAATATCATACACATCCAGACCCGGGAACATTGAAAATGTTTGTTCCGTCGGCGGGATTCCAACCCGCGACCCCCGGCTTGAGCTGCCACACACTCAACCAATTGAGCCACAGAGGTCGTCTATAATATAATATAGTAGATAACGCCTCCGTGGTCTAGTGGTACAGAGCGCGGCTCTTGACTCGGAGGTCGTGGGTTCGATTCCCGCGTTGGAAACATGTTATTTCCAAGTTTGGTTAGGACAATGCAGGCTGATCATCATGATTGTCTGACAAGTAAGATGATCCATGCGTCGGATGGGCATGTAAAAAGTCGGTCCTGCGCCTGATCTCTCGCCAGTCGTGTCAGTCTGCCGTCCCACTGGGTTATGAGAGTAAAGAAATAGAGAGTGCTCTTGTGTACTGCGCACACACTTGGGCACTATAAAAATTACTCCTGCGTAGCTGGCCTGGTTTCAATGAAACAGGCCACCGTCACCAAAACCGGTGTGGGAGCTATTATTATAGTAGATAGTGACAGACAGACAGCTTCTTTGTCACGACGTCCTTTTTTACGGCCCTAGTATGAAACCCTGAATATGAAAAGTAAATCGAGTTCATTCATGTTCGGCCCATGGGCGAAATCGTGAAAACCATTTTATAAACAGGGTCCATGAAAAGTTGAAATGCCTAAAGCAAACTAACCGTTCGGGGACACAGAAAGTCAGGAATAATCATTGCAGTTAGTATTAGCCATTTAAAAGTTTCCAACAGTAATAAAACTAGGAAGGGCCGCACGAACTACATTTAATAATAATTTAACTTGACAATGTATGATGACCCTGCCCATTAAATTTAATAAGGTGGTAACTAAAATAGATGTACTCATGCGATGACCGTCACGCTATACGCTTCTTACAAACTATGCGTTCCTGGTATCGATCGCCATAGTTTTTATTAGTATTACAATACCTTTAAAAGCGCGACTAATCCAAAAAATCAAACATCGTCCTCTCTTCACACTCACTCGTCTTTCATATGCCAGGTGAAAAAAGACGACGCGGAATCATCGCCAGGTTAGTTTTTTCTTAATAACTCGATAAATATACAACATTAATAAAATCCGCCAGGTCTGTGTCTCAATGACAGAATTTTATAAAATATGTTAAAATGTTCACTTAGTTTTAATGCACGGTTATGGCAATATATGAAAAATTCGTGAAAATTACATGCATCTTTGTGACTTTTAGAAAATTTTGAGATCGTGTTTTCGCTCAGAACAAATTCTTGGAAATATAATGATATATGTGTAGAAAATGAAACAATTCGGGGCTTATTGTCAAGTATAAAAATGAATTATAAAATCGACAATTTAGGGTTAGTCGCCCCCTTAATCTAACCCAAAACTACAAAAGATTTCCACAATGAAAAAGGTTTCGTCGTTATCTGTCAAGCTACTATTGCTGTTAGCGGGCCCCAAGACCTACAATATTTTATTGAACAACTGATTTGACAATAGTCAATAAGATTGAAAGGCGGGCGTGTTTAGTACCTACTAACCCTAGACTGTCAATAATATTGCACAATACGTGATATTGCACTTTAAAATTGATCGTCTAGGGGCTCGCTTAGATATATAAAATAAGGACAAAACTTTATATGCTGGCATCAATCGTGTGCCCCATATTTCTCGATGCCAATAAATGATACGGAACCCTTCGCGAGATAGTCCGACTCACACTTGGCCGATTTTTAAATATTTTATAGTTCACTGTGAAAGTAGTTTCATAACGATGGGACATTTCTCATAGAAACATTAAAGTCATTATTATTTTTAACAAAAAATTGAAACGGACTTCCAGAGTAAATATACATTATATTTTTACCGTACCTTTACTCGTAATTAATATTAATCACCAAGTTACTAATTAAACATACTTAAGTAATATAGGTCGAGACGTGTGAGAAAGTAATATATTTGCATTGCTTTTATTAATAGTATTTTTAGTAATAGCATAACCTTGTTTCGACTATTAAGGCCAGCGTTATTACTAGCAAAAGCGATGTTTTCAAGAATTAAAGCAAGAAAATTAAGTAAATGTATGAAAAATATTTCAGCAACAAACTTTTCCAAGGGTGGTTTATAGTTTGTACCACAAGTTTCTTACCTTAAAAAGTGGCAACATCGTAGTGTCATCCCTTTTTAGGGTTCCGTAGCCAAATGGCAAAAAAACGGAACCCTTATAGATTCGTCATGTCTGTCTGTCTGTCTGTCTGTCCGTCCGTATGTCACAGCCACTTTTCTCCGAAACTATAAGAGCTATACTATTGAAACTTGGTAAGTAAATGTAGTCTGTGAACCGCATTAAGATTTTGATACAAAAGTGGAAAAATGATTAAAAATTTTAGGGGTCCCCATAGGTACAACTGAAAAAAAAATTGTTTTCATCTAACCTATGAGTGTGGGGTATCTATGGATAGGTCTTAAAAAATTATATTGAGGTTCCCAATATAATTTTTTCTAACCTGAATAGTTTGCGATAGAGACTCTTCCAAAGTGGTAAAATGTGTGTCCCCTTCCCCTCTAACTTCTAAAGTAGGGACACGATAAGTCTAAAAAAATATATGATGTACATTAGTAAAAACTACCAACTAAAATTGGTTTGAACGAGATCTAGCTAGTAGTTTTTTTTATACGTCATAAATGGTAAACCTTAAATTAACTTTCATTAAATCAACTGAAATATAAAAATAAATAAAAAACCTTTTAAAAATATAAAAATAAATAAAAATAAACCTTATTGCTGCTTCGGAACCCTTCATAGGCGAGTCCAACTCGCTCTTGGCCGTTTTTTTTTTTATAACAATGATAACAATTTTAACAAATTTAAAACATTACACACACTACAACACGCACCCTCTAGGGCATTATTTATGATTTTAACTAATTTCAACCGATATTAATTTAAGTTTTCAGTTTTATGATTGTCAAGAGATTATTTTGTACACAAGTTCTTTTAAAAATATAAAAACCCGTTTATAATATCATCTCAATAAATATAAACAACAAAAGTATAAAAGCTTATGTAAGCTACATGTGTAGAATTACTATTGAAACGTCATAAAAATAGGAAATAAAAGTAAAATGTATTTATTTATTCCTCTTTGACGTAGGGCATGTGTGGAGAGTTGTCCAAACGAACCCTGGACTTTAACAAACATAGTCTATAAAAACACACCAGTTTAACAGTGAAGATGAGTTTTATTCCCGTTTCTGTGCAGCTTTATTACATTTAATACTTTTTTCTACCTCTCAAGGAAAAAAGAGGGTATTATACGTGTCTGTCTGTTTTTTTATACAAAAAAATATAAATATATATTTCAATAACAAAATCTTATAATTAATGCTTAGATATAATTCGGCAAATGGATAACTATATTTTCAACAGCTTGTCTTTCGACAAAGGCCTCCTCTACATACAGTTTCTAAGCGTCCATTCTATTATTCTATTCTATTCTAGTCTATTCCATCTTAAGCAACTTGTAAACATAATCTTATAAAATTAGCTATAATTATTATAATCGGCAAATGGATGTATGTTTTTAAAAGCTTGTTTTTCGACAAAGTCCTTCTCTTGTAACCAAAATGCTTACAACTATTTTCTTAAAACGGTCCTCCCATCTTTTTATTTGTCTTCTACGCCTTTTACTTCCTCCAGACTATGCAACTATGAAGGTTTCTGAAATCAATTGAGTCCATTTTTCCCAAATACTACCATAATAGGGGACAAATAATACTATAGTACATCGCAAACAAAGCCGAAGGAAAAAACTGGAATGAAAATAATCCCCATTCGCAAATTAAATTACGAATAAACTCGTAAGTAACATTTAATTTTTCCACGAAAATGCGTGTAAATTATGCGGGAGGGACTACGAGAATACATCCATACTAATATTATAAATGCGAAAAAGTGCGTCTGTCGACTGTCTGTGTCTATTACCTCTTCACGCCCAAACCGCTGAACCGATTTTGCTGAAATTTGGTATGGAGATACTTTGAGTCCCGGGAAAGGATATAGGATACTTTTTATGCCGAAAATTGTACGGTTCTCGTATGTACGGAATTTAATAAAAATAACGTTAAATACGGTCCATTTAAGATCTAGGCCATATAAAAAGTATACAGTACTAGCTGTCCCGGCAAATGTTGTTTTGCCATATAATGTATTTCGCCCATATTATTTTATTGCAGTGACTAAATAAGTATGGCACTATGGCAACGTACATCGCTATCCCGTCGCACAAACAGTTGGTCGCCGTCAACCTCGAGTTGTAACAATTTATTATTATTTATTCAACTTATCAATACAAAAAGTAGACGTTGTCCGATTCTCCCTAGCCGATAAGCTCGCTAAGATTCACGAAAATCGGTCGAGCCGTTTTAGAGGAGTTCAACCATGCACATCGTGACACGAGAATTTTATACGTGGGAGAGCCATGCTTCGGCACGAATGGGCTGGCTCGACCGGAGAAATACCACGTTCTCACAGAAAACCGGCGTGAAACAGCGCTTGCGCTGTGATTCGCCGAGTGAGTGAGTTTACCGGAGGCCCAATCCCCTACTTCTCCTATTCCCTTTCCTTGCCATCCCATCCCTACCCTCCCCTATTACCCTATTTCCTCTTAAAAGGCCGGCAACGCACCTGCAGCTCTTCTGATGCTGCGAGTGTCCATGGGCGACGGAAGTTGCTTTCCATCAGGTGACCCGTTTGCTCGTTTGGCCCTTATTTCATAAAAAAAAAAAGATATTAGATTAAAATTTGTATTTTATGGTCATATATAATCCTTGAAATAAAGATTTCAATTGAGCAATTTCACTTTACCTAAAACCTTTTTATTATACTCACTGTCGGTTTAGAATATAATAGATGATCTGGTTATACCCGGTAAGTAAACATCCTTTATCCGGAAAGCTCTCTTGTCAATCACGAGGGTTTGAACAACTATCCAAGTAATTGAGCCGAACCGAGCACCCTCGAGCCCAATGCCGGTATAATTAGCATTAATATGTCCTACTTTCACTCCGCGAATAGTTTTTAAAAGTTGAAGAGAGTTTTGAGGTGTTTTGAGAATGTTGGAGGTTTTTTTTAATTGGATGAAGTATCGGAGACATTAAAATATGCCTCTTTCAGCCTTATATACTCGTTATCTTATAGAATTTCTTATATTAATTTTTATTATTAATGACAAATATAGGAGTTGCCAGCAACTTTGCGCGGATATGTCATTATTTTATGGTTTTATAGCGCGATCCATTCTATAACAAAATAACTCCCCGCACCGGTTTCGGTGACGGTGGCTGGTCCCCTGTAAGCAGGCAAATTACGCAGGAGTAATTTTATAATGCCCAAGTGTGTGCGCAGTACACAAGAGCATTCTCTATTATTTTTACCTCATAATCCACTGGTTTACGAGAGTGAGAGACGGACGACCGACATGACTAGCAAGACAGGGCGCAGGACTGACTTTTTACATGCTCATCCGACGCATGGATCATCTTACTTGTCAGACAATCAGGTGATCAGCCTGAATTGTCCTAACCACACTTGGAAACAACAGGAATCACGGGAATCGAACACACGACATCCGAGACAAGAGCCATCCTTTAAACGAATGGACCACGGAGTCGTCATTTCCACAACAAGAGCACAACAATGTCAGTGAAAATTATTGAAACTCAAAGTGTCGATAAGTTTCATTAAATCGTCTCCTCCCACATTATCTTCATGTTTTGTATTCGAACAAGATTTCACCTTCTGTCTTACATATTATTGTAGACATATTCATTTCGAATACCGAAGAATGATGGGATAGAATTCTGGGCCGGCGAGGCATACGTAATAGGGTGGGACTGACCGCGATATTAGGAATATATTGAGATGAAATTCGGTTCTGTTTTCTAAAATTATATGAATATTAGTATTGCTAGATAATATTCTACCAATTTATCTTCAAAGAGGAGTGGTGATGTTTGCACGTTCTTGCATGCGAGTGTACGCATTGTACGCACGATTCTCCATACCATATCTATCTTATCAGGAAGTGGTGAAACAGGCCCTTAGTCTTTTTTCTTTAACAGCTGATGATGATATCAAGAAAATATTTTATCAGTTACACGAAGCTACCTTCGTGTTCAACCGAGCGGGAGCGGAAACGGCACAAGCGATGCGTGATTGCTAAATAAAGAAAAGTCACTCGCAATATGACTTGTCTCATACAAATTGTCTCCCGTTTGAATAATCAGCGACTTTGTTACGTCTGTACACGCGTTTTCCTATTCTTTGAGCCGCTTTTATTTTGAGATAGAATAAAGATTTGTTATGGTTTAAGAGGGCGAGTAACCCCAAAAATCAAACATCGTCCTTCTCTCTTCACACTCACGCCCGTCTGTCAAATGCCAGGTGAAAAAGAACGACGCGGATTCATAGCCAAATTAGTTTTTTCTCAATAACTCGATAAATAGACAACATTTTAAAAATCCGCTAGGTCGATCTCTCAATGATAGAATTTTATACAATGCGTAAAAATATTAACTTAGTTCAATGCACGATTATGGCATATAAATGAAAAAATCGTTAAAATTAGGTGCATCTTTGTGATTTTTTTCTACCGAGAAAATTTTAAGATATCGTGTTTTTATAATGTAGTATCTTATTTTAGAAAATAAAACAATTCGGGGCTTATTTTCAAGTATAAAAATGAATTATACACATCGACACTTTAGTGTTAGTCGCCCCCTTAAGGGCCAACGCTAAAACTCGCGCGGGCGCACGCTTGTGTGTTTATAAATGATTATTATAATTAACAAAAAATTAAAACCGACTTCCAGGGTAAAAACAATATAATATCCTTATATCATGAACTAAAAAGTATTAAATAATTTTTCATATCTAATAGTGCCTTTTTCCGAATTCGGCTAAACTTCAACAATTTCTGTACTCAATCTACATAATTTTGAAGTCGGTGCCAGTTCCAATTGAAAGTTTCAAATATTCTGTCAGAGAACTGAAGATTTAGCTATCTGGTACCGATTTCAAAATGATCATCTACATACCGCTTGTAGAATGTGGGTTGTATGGGTGAGGACTCCAGGGCAAACTCCTCAAAGTCTTCCATAAAAATATTAGCCACAACAGCCACAACAGCTGATATTTTTATGGAAGACTTTGAGGAGTTTGCCCTGGAGTCCTCACCTATACAACCCACCTTCTACAAGCGGTATGTACATGATCATATTTTTGAAGTCGGTACCAGAATCTTCAGTTCCCTGACAGAATTCTCTGACACACAATAGGTGAGCCCATTGCTACACCATCTACTTAAATTACCTGTAAAAGTCATAATTCCACAACATATAGCCAGATGTAAGGCAGTTTTCTAACATGTCCGCATATTCAACCGGTAAGTCATAATCTCTGAGCCTTCTTGTAACAATTTCGCTTCTTGTACACTGGTAGGCAAGTGAATAGGGACTGTATATCGAAACTGTTGTTCACTGTCTCTGAAGCGAAGATGTTTAATCCCATCAACAAATTGGTATTAATCCTTTACATGGGCCTTGGTCTGTCTATGTAGAGGCGAGAGTACAGTAGTCACCAGCTGAGCCAGTTTGTAGGTTGGTGAGTCAATTTGGCTTACAATTGGTCGAAGAGGAGCATTGGCTTTGTGTATCTTTGGCAAACCATACAACTTTGGAAGCTTAGGGCATGAAGGTAAAAATAATTACATTTGGGATCCAGATTCAGTAAGTCGGAGTACTTTTTTATAAGATTTTGAGTTGTCTTCAAAACTTTGTTGGTGGGGTGAATTTTGACTTTTTTGTACGTGTTCTCGTCCGATAAAACACACACTGGATCAACCTCGCCATTACATAAGATATGATAAGCCACAAGTACTGACACAAGAAGCAAGATACCGCCCAAGAATGACACGCGAGGCCATACAAATTTAAAAAACACCCTATAGTGTTGTTATGGAATGAAACAACATAAATGTGTTATTACTACGTTTATTGTCTTAATAAACAATGTCATACATTAAGCATATACGTTTAAATGTAGCCTATTAGTGGTTCGTGGAATGGACTGCGGGGCTATCGCACTCCGTAACCTCCTAGCTGGCTTGTCCTGAGGGCTGCGGGGCTACCGCTCAGGTAAGCAGAGGCAACAGAGAGGACTGCGGGGCTATCGCACTCCGTGCCGTCTAGCGAACGACTCAGAACGACTGACTTGATGTTGGCTGCGCCGCTCCTTTTATACTCTTTTGTGACGTATGTAGTGGCATCTATCACGATGTAAATATTGATCGGCATCGATGTGTGCGTGTAGGCGAGACTTGTATTGTGTTTATTTGTTACAACCCTAATTTTAACCGTGAAGATGGTTGGATGCTGCCATCTAGTTAGGATCCAGTGATAAACAAACTAAAGCACAAATCTAGGAAACCTCGGCTTCATGACACTGTGAGTTCGTTCTGCGTAGATCGGAACGCAAACAAAAATTGATGAATCTTCGGGTAGTTGAAGAACTTCAATGAATTGGTGGCCTGTCAACTCAGTCCACCCGTGACCACGGCCGCTGTAAAGCAGTCGAAATGTCGGGATTAACAAAAGACAAAATCTGTAAGTGATTCAACCTTCCAATATCACAATTGAATCTGTCAAATCCATACTTTATGCCGCGCCGCGCCTCGCCTCGCCTCGTCGCGTTCCGGTCTGAATTGACCCTTAGCAGACCCCGGCCCCGCAGTCGGCAATAATATTTATTTGCCGTTCTGATATCAAAAGCTAAATTTTATATCACTACATATTATAAAACAAAGTCGCTTTTTAGGGTTCCGTACCCAAAGGGTAAAAACGGGACCCTCTTACTAAGACTTCATGTCTGTCTGTCCGTCTGTCTGTCTGTCTGTCTGTCTGTCTGTATGTCCGTCTGTATGTCCGTCTGTCTGTCTCCAGGCTGTATCTCAAGAACCGCTATAGCTAGACTTCTGAAATTTTCACAGATTGTGTATATCTGTTGCCGCGGCTATAATAACAAGTACTGAAAATAAAATAAAATTATATTGAAGGGGGGCTCCCATATAACAAATGTGATTTTTTCGGCCTTTTTCGCTCTATATCTATAATGGCAAGAGGTAGGCACTTGAATTTTTCACATATTCTTTTGTTATATTATGTGTACTTTAATATTTAATAATAATATTAAAATAAAATAAAAATTTAAGCGGGGCTCCCATACAAAAAACACAATTTTTAGCCTATTTTTGCTCTGTATCGGTATGGGACCCTTCGTGCGCGAGTCTGACTCGCACTTGGCCGATTTTTCTTGTTTTTAACCGACTTAAAAAACAAGAGGTTATCAATTCGACGCGTATGTATGTAATATTTCCAGAGTTGTCCAGTTTTTGTATATGTTAATCTATCTATAGCGGCTTCTGCACAAAATATGTGCCAAATTTCAAAAGTATATATTATGTAAGTATGTATGTAAGACGTACGTTTTTGTGCACGCATATCTCCGGAACTACAAGTCCGATTTAAGTGACTCTTTTTTTGTTGTACTACGTATTGATCAACTTAGGGAATTCTGCAAGTTTCATCAAAATCGGTTCAGTAGTTTTTGTGATAAGGAATTTTAATTCTTAATTACGTATAATTTGAAGTCAGTTTTATCTTTTTGAAATACTATTATCCTCATGTCCCTTTGTTCTTTTTATCTTTAAAACTACGCAACGGATTTTGATACGGTTTTTTTAATAGATAGAGTAATTAAAGAGGAAGGTTTATAAGTATAATAACATTAATTTAGTAGTGGAGAAATACTATTAATTTTGGGGTTTCTAATGTGATGTCGTAAATGGCCCTTTACAGCATATGATTTAAATGAATATTTTCGAAGATATTACAGATTAAAAAAAATGCGGGACGTAGCTTTTGCGGCAGTACCGACCTGTGGTACCGACCAATGCGGGCCACGGGTACTTATTATGAATATAATTATAAAAAAAAACTACTGAATCGATTTCAATCATTTCTTCAGTGAGTGACATAGGCTATAATATATTTTATACCCGTGCGAAGCCGGGGCGACTCGCTAGTAAATTATAATCGTTGTTTACCATTCGCTACTACGAGTCGCTATCTCTCCCGGGGTCGAACGATAGCGCCGGTCGCAAACGCGAGCCACCCGATAACGCTTAGTCGGCAGTCTACCGCACCCCGAGCACCCGTCGGCTGCGCCATGTCGAGGGTCGCCATCGTCACCGGTTCCAACAAGGGGCTCGGCCTCGCCATCGTCGAGGGCCTGTGTCGGAGGTTCGCTGGCGTCGTATACCTGACCGCGCGGAACGAGGCCCGCGGGCGGCGCGCAGTCGAGGAGCTGCGCGAGCGCGGCCTAAGCCCCGCTTTCCACGTGCTCGACGTCGCCAATCGCCGCAGCGTGGAGGCGTTCCGCGATCACCTGCGGGCGGCCCACGGCGGCGTCGACCTGCTCGTCAATAACGCCGCGATAGTCGAAGACCAGGAGGCCGGACCCGCCTCCTACGAGACCTCGAGGAGGGTCATCGACGTCAACTACGGGGGGCTCGTCAACATGCAGGAGCTGATCTACCCGCTGGTGCGCGCCGGCGGCCGGATCCTCAACATCTCCAGCGACTGCGGGCATCTGTCCAACGTCCAGTGCGAGCGCTGGATCGAGCGCCTGTCTAGGCCGGACCTCGGTCGGGCGGACGTGGACGAGTTCGTGCAGTGGTTCCTGGAGGCGAAGCGCACCGGCACGTTCCGGGCAGAGGAGTGGGCGGACGGCGCGACGGTGGTGGCGTACCGCGCGTCAAAGGTGGCGGTGAGCGCGCTGACGGTGGTGCAGCAGCGAGAGCTGGCGGCGCGCGGCGTGCGCGTGGCGAGCCTGCACCCGGGCCTCGTGCGCACCGACATGACGGGCGGCGTGGGCTTCCTCAGCGCGGCGGAGGCGGCCGAGACGCCGCTGCGGCTGCTGCTGGAGGAGCCGCCGCCGCCCGCCGCCTACGTCTGGTACGACGGCCGCGTGCTCGACTGGTATGACCACAAGGCGGACTACTACTTCAAATATTCTACTCTCGAGCGCTGATGCTCGAGGATTTTCGGAGAGGAGGAGCGAGCGTTTACGAAGTCATTTAAATTTGAATGACACTACGAGGCCTCGCGCCGCGGTCGCTGCCGCGGTAGCGACCCGATACGATGATAATATGGTCGTTATCTAATACTACAAATAAAATATTAAGAAAAACATATTATCTTGCTTTTATTTGTCACTGAAGTATATTTTCTACAATTTGATCAATTAACTGGTGCTGAATGCTGATGACTGCGATGATATAGACATGTCCAAAAACTTGACCAAAACCGACTGATGAGTTAACCGCCATAACATTGGCTTGAAGGTTTAGCCACAGAATACATTTTAACAAGTTTAGCCTACTTTTGACCACATCTTCTTTATTTTTATTTTTTTACAAAAATTATAAGAAACAATGTTATTGCAATTAAATCCTCTATCTTATATATACTATAACTTTGATCCTTGTGTTTTTAATCGTACAATCAATAAGTATTCGCGTCGGTATGGCGGGCTGTAAGCCACACCCGACAAGTATGGCATTAGCGTAATGACGCTACCGCCTACTTTTTTTTTCGACTGTCTGAAAATACAAGCATTTATGTGGAACAAATCGTTCGACACTCGTTATATTTTATCCGACGCATTCGATTTACGCCCACGCGTTTGGGCCGCCGGTGCGAGCGCCATGACCATCATTTTCCTTTTTGCCTTTACGTAATTAGACTCTCAAAGAACCGCCATACTGGTAGAAATGACCGAGAATTTTGTGTCACCATATTTTGGGTCTATAAGCGATGCTGCAATTTCCAAACTCTTTAAAGGTTCAGGAGTTCTGTTCAGTGCCTTCGGATCAAGAGACACCTTCGTATGAAATTTCACTTATTTGTAACATAATATAGTTACTAGAAACAACATCTTAACCATCATTTGTGTTTTAATAAATTTCAAGGATTTACCTCGATTGATCATAGATCCCATCATCAGATCACCACTTTCGTAATGTTTATATGAAATTAAGATTCTATTCTATAAAACAATACAATATTTTTGAAAATCGGTCTACAAACAGCGAAATAATCATCAAAATCATCTGCTTCGATGCGAAATATCATGAAAAGTACCAATTAATGTGTCATAATGTGATGGCACGGCATAATTATAGTTGTGATGATAATGATTAAGCCATTTCAGTTGTTAAACAACGCCAAAATCCCCGAACTTGTATCTATAAGGATTCAAAAGTACTGTTGGGTACCTTTGGAACCAGGTTATGGCCTGCTGCGAAATCTTACTTTTTGGTATAATATGTTTTTATTTTATTTGGAAAACAAACAGTTACATAATAAAGGTAGTGTAAGTATCTAGAAATTTTACATTTTCACATATAAGATTCTAGTTAACATAATATACCTCGAATACTTTAGAAAAAATCGAAATCTCTATCAAGGAGTCCTCTCGATTCCTCATAGATCCCATCATCAGATCACCATTTTTGTGAACATGGTACCAAATTCGAGCTAAACTCTAAATAACACAAATATAATTAAAAACTTGGGCCACAGACGGCTGAGTAATTTTTGAACATACATAAAAAAAAGATACATACAGCCGAACCGTATTACCTCCTCCTTTTTGGAAGTCGGTCAAAAAATAGTATGGGCAGCGTCGAGGCCGCGTCCGCACTCCGTAGGCACCGTAGCATGCGCCTGCGCTGCCCATACTATTTTTCGTTTATACACACGCGAGCGTGCGCCCGCCCGAGTTTTAGCGTCGGCCCTTATTATGGCGCCTCTTCACAATCGGCGATGATCGGCACTCGTTGATCGCCGGTGATCGGCAAGGTAATCGCCACGATCATCGTGCAACCATCCGTCATCAAAATAGACGTGGAGGCTTATTTTTATCTTTGTGAAATTTATGTTTGGGATTTCATATTACTGGGTGGTTTTGATAAAGTTCTATGAACTTAAATGTCTCTACATTTGACCACCCAGTAGCCATGGTTTTGCACTTGCACTAACTTTTATTTTATAAACAAAAGCCGACGCGACGGACGTACGCACGGCTAGGCTCCGCTGTCCTCCGGTGAATGAATGATCGGCGATCGTGTGGGCACGCGCTGCCGACTACACGCGATTCCCTTTGATGCGTGTCCAAAAAACCGACAAGTCACCGATCGCGGCGATCACGACGGCGACTATGGACGATCATGGCCGACTACAGGCGAGTAGCCCCTCTACACAATCGTGCTCGCGCGTAATCGCCTATAATCGCCGATTGTGAAGAGGCGCCATTAGGGTTAGTTGAAGGCATGGGCGTACCGAGGGGGGGGGGGGGGGGGGGGGGGCGCTGCCCTCCTGGATCATGTTGACGTCCCTACTAAGTATATTATTTAGTACTTTTATCTATTTACCTATAAAAATTAAAAATTAAGAAAACGAATTTTTGCCATTTGTTTGCAATACAATATTTTTACAACTAAAAATTATTAATTTTTTATTCTCTATAAACACCTTATAAAAAAAATCTGATTAAAAATCTGAAGACAGGCTTGCAGCGTGTTTGGATGCCTTTTTCAATTTTAAATGGCGTAATCAAAAAATGCATCGCCTCGTCACGTTGCAATGTGAACCGACCCGATAATCATTTACGTGGCCAGCACTAGCACAGTTCTTAAATCAACCACAAAGAAAGTTTCGCCCATTGTGAGGTACAGTTTTCGGGCTGTTACTACAAAATACGAGCCGCGCTCTAAAATTTAGAGCTCGTAATAAATTTGAAAATTCTTTTAAATGTATATTCCATGTTATTCTCAGTTCCCCGCTGTAACAGGTACCGGGTTAGTGTCATGATTTTGGACGTTTCCCTCAGCTGTCTGCATAAAATTTAGTTAGGTCATAGGTGTCTACGATATTTTTCTTTTTAGTTGGATTGGGCGGATCTTTCTATCTTTTTCACTTCACTTATAGTACTTTCGCAGATTTAAAAAGTAGCATTTTACCTCAAACAGCTGGTCGTATCGATTTTACTACTACAATCATAAATTACAATTATAGTTGAGTACTGGATGAGTAAAAACGTTTTACTGTCATATGGTTCTTTTGCTTCTTTCTTCTTCTTGCTTCGCCAAAGCAATCTCTACAGGGTGTAAAAAAACTAAGTGATAATATTTAGGGTGTGTATGTGTTCCTTGTACAGAGTTAACTGTGAAAGTAGCAGCGCTGAAAGGCCAAATGTTTTTTTCACTTTTGTATGGGCAAGCGCTCCGGCGTCGCGAGTTTCCCCATACAAAAGTGAAAAAAAAGTTGGCCTTTCAGCGCTGCTACTTTTACAGTGAACTCTCTACGAGCATCACGCACGCAGCCTAAAATATTATCACTTAGTTTTGTTACACTCTGTATATTGTTCTGTTACTTACTTAGTACTTTCTGCTATGAAAATATGGTAGAGTCGTGAGGCGTCGCGACGCTTCTTTCTATTGTGCTAAAGGTAGAAGACGACTCCAGTTTCAATTTAAGCAGCGCTGACAACAATCAGCGGCTGTCAGATCAACAGGTCAGCTGATCTGTCAGCCAACTATGGGTTGATTAAGACAGCAACGCGACGCGTAGATGCATTTCTAAATTTGTACTGAATTGACAGATTCGCAAGACGAATCTGTCAAATCCATAGAAAATGCCGCGCCGCGCCTCGCCTCGCCTCATCGCGTTGCGGTCTGAATTGACCCTGTCACAAGTACTCGTAAATGCCACACAACTACAAGGGCTACAAAATACAAATAAACAGTCATTATATCCCGACAGACTCGCTTGTCGATCAACTTCTTACGACAAAAAGGCAATAATACAAGCGAAACGTTGGTACGTTTTGGGAAAAAAGGTTCGTCGTTAGCCGATATTTGGGGAACAAAAAGTGCCGTGTAATGAGGTGAAATAACAACAAACTTTAACAAGGATACAGCCTCAAGTGTTGCCATATCAATCATCTCTGACTTCCCAAGGTCTGTAATTATAACTGTTGGCAAGGTTTTGGTAATTCTTGTATTATAAGATGTGGTCCTCATTATTCACAAGCAAAGAAATAATGTTACTTTTCTAGTTTAGTAAATACGAACCAAAATGTTAGTCGAATCACTGTGTTTAGCTTATCGAGTAATTCAACTCGCGTTTATGAAAGGCCAATAATCAGCATTTTTATGCATATAATATGTACATACAGTGTGTTAGTGTAAACACAGTTATCCTTGAAACCATCAAATGAGCCCGCCAAAATGAACATTTTCTATGAGAACAATGCTGGCAACTCAAAAAAATGCCGTCTTCATACCAAATTGCCCGGATCGGCAATTTTTTTAGTTCCCAGCATTGTTCTCATAGAAAATGTTCATTTTGACGGGCTCATTTGATGGTTTCAAGGATAACGGTGTTTACACTAACATAATGTATAGATAAAAATGAGGTAATTCTCTGAAACACATTGATCACTTAAATTTAGATTGAATACACTTAGGTACGCTTTAAATACATTACTACGAAACATTGAATACACTTATGTACGCTTTAAAGCCTGAGGATCACGACTATAGGAAATATTAAAAATATACAAAATATCGTCTATTCAGTTGAATCGAATGCGTTTTAAAACCTCAATTCAACTCAACATAAAGCTCTTGAAAGTGCTCCACAGTTTTGACAGAGTTGGACACTTTTATTCCCATGGGAAATATTTACAAAAATTTCCACTGGTAAGACGAAAGTTACTATTTCGTTGGGTTTCTGATATTTTGTTTTGTGTAATATCTGTTTTCATTTTGGTTGCAGTTTTGTGAATAATATGATTTTTTTACATTCATATTTAAATATTACAAGCTTTTTGTTTATTACGCTTACTACATTATATCTACTACTTGGCAAATATTTTGTACAGTAACGAATTTAAAAAAAATTGGCCATGTGCGAGTCGGACTCGCGCACGAAGCGTTCCGTACCGGTATAGAGTAAAAGTAGACAAAAAATTGTGATTTTTGTATGGGAGACCCCTTAAATATTTACTTTATTTTATTTTTCGTATTTGTTGTTATAGCGGCAATAGATATACACAATCTGTGAAAATTTCAGAAGTCTAGCTATAGAGTTTCTTGAGTTACAGCCTGGAGACAGACAGACAGACGGACAGACAGACACCGAAGTCTCAGTAATAGGGTCCCGTTTTTACCCTTTGGGGTGTACATTGCTTAGTAATTTTACAATGTTGTTAGGAAAACAATCGTCAGTAGTTTAGCCAGTAGTAATGACAATAATATGGGTATATATTGTCATTGAAACTACTGGCCATTTTTCATTTAGCCCGGAGGAAAAACATTTCTCAATTCACCATAATCGAAGCCGCGGCATCAAACGAGCATAAAATATGAGAAATGAAAAAAGATAATGGACGTACATCCGGCATTAAAGTTCCACAACAACAGACCCTGAATAATGAACCGGACGAGTAATTCCGACGTTTGTGGTGGATACTTGCCACTGTATTTTAGTAATGAAATACAATAAATATTTTGTGGAAATATGGTTGAGAAACGACCGAAGGCACGCCATTGTCGTAATTACAAACATATGTATCAGAAATTTCGATGGCACAATTCAGGATTGAGCCTTGTTTCGTCCGCGACGATTTTGTAAAAGTCGGGATCTAAACAATGTTAGAGGCCTTCAGTCCAAAACTTAAACAGCAAACAGACGAACGAATTAGGTTCGGGCCCAGAGCCGGTTTTAGCACTACCAGCGCCCTGGGCGAGATTTTTTCGGCGCCCAGAGTGCTGGTAGTGCTGAAAATAGTGGCGCTTCTTTAGTTTGTCTTCGGAGTCCCTTTTTATCCGGCGTCCTAGGCGTTCGCCCACCCCGCCGCTAAGCTAACCTAACGCCGCTACTGTTCGGGCCCGAAATAATATTATGGGTGGGTGGGTAGCAATAATAATAACATGAATCACTTCTTACGAATTATTATCAATCACCTGTGTTCTGACGCGAGTTCAACATTTTTACCCCAAAAATGCACAGCGCCACAAAAGAAGTTTACTTCAAGAAACAGAGTTGAAATTATTCGTCGTATCCGTTGAAATTAGTATTTAATGTAAGTTTGTATTAGGGCTCCGCTTCCTCGGAGCCCGAGGTTAATTAACAATATCTCTGCTGTAACAAATTATTTCTTATTGTTATTAATAAACGTCTCAGAATTAATAAAATTTAGTAGGCCTATTTTAATTAACTATTTACTTTTACTACAGTCGATTTTCGTGATTCCGTACGCAAAAAATATGCGATAACCGTACATTTTATTCAATGTAAGAATCATTGTTAATTTTCCTGTCAACTATTTAATTTTTCAACAACTTTTTTTTAATAGTTATATTGCCCTGCGTAAATTTTTTATTAGTAAGTAAGTAATTTTAAGTGTAAGTACTCACATACGGTTTTGCTCGATCGAGCAATCATATAGAGTAAAAACCACGGCTCGGGCTTTCGTCCACACATTCAGTATTGCTCGATAGTTTTACTCCATTTCGAAGGAAATTAGCTACGACTAATAAAAACTGTGTCAAAAATTTGTCAAGCCGGCTCGATTCGAGCCTTCAAACAGGCTCGATGCGAGCCATCGAGCTGTGAGTTTTGCGGTCCACATGGTGGTTTTTACTCGATTTCGAGTAAAACTATCGAGCAAAACCGTATGTGAGTATTTAGCATAAGAGCAGTTTACAAAATTGCATGTTTTATGAGTAAGTAAGATTAAATACTCAAAGGTATTTCTGTGTACTACTATATCTGTTCAGATAGTGGATACAACGAACTAAAGAGATAAGTACAAAAGTCAGTATTGAGCATTTATTACAACCACTCGGCTGACTTTCCTCGGAGCGTCGTATCTCTTGTTGTTTTGCTGAGAATACTTTTATTTACTACCAGTTGCCTATGACTTTGACCTCGTTTTGTGTTATTTCATCAATATCTCAGATGATTTTATGATGTGTATAAAATAACATACGAGATTATTACTACTGATACAATGAAAAATATTTTGTCAGATTTAACGAACATACATAAAGAGACACAATGGACGAGGAATTTCTTAGTACTGCAAGTTTTATAAAGTCAAAGTTTTGTGAGTGTACGAGCTTTTGCCCGCGGCTTCGCTCGCGTTAAGAAGTATTATTATATACAAACTTTCATCCCCTATTTGAACCCCTTGGAGGTGGAATTTATCAAAATCCTTTCTTAGCGGATGCCTACGTCATAACATCTACCTGCATGCCAAATTTCAGCCCGATCCGTCCAGTGGTTTGGGCTGTGCGTTGATAGATCACTATGTCAATCAGTCAGTCAGTCACCTTTGAGTTTTATGTATAGATTTCAGTGTTACATTTTTACGCAAAAACTAATTAACGGATTTCAATGTTTGGTTTGGTAGTTTAAGCTTATAACATCTGTACAGGCCAATGAGCATATAGGCTACGTTTCATCCCAATAACTGTAGGGTTCCCGTATACTTACACGGGTGGAGCCGCAGGCATAAGCTATTAGTATTAATGGAGGCATGTTCAGTTTTCATTTGAGCACACTAAGTTTGTCAAACTAAGAGCGTGTTGTCTCATTCGGTGCCGCGGGGAGCGACCTATGCTGATGTTGGACGTGTCATGCCTAATGCGTTGTAAAGTTTGGTGTACACCACACCTGGGGCCCTATTCTTGTGCGCTCGAAGCGATATTTGTAGCCTTGACCCGATGATAGTGACCGGATACAATGATATAGTGGTCGTCAATCTTGGTAGTTACCTGGATTGTGGAGGAATGTTTTTTTTTGTGAAGTAAGGGGGCAAACGAGCAAACGGGTCACCTGATGGAAAGCAACTTCCGTCGCCTATGGACACTCGCAGCATCAGAAGAGCTGCAGGTGCGTTGCCGGCCTTTTAAGAGGGAATAGAATAATAGGGGAGGGTAGGGATGGGAAGGGAAGGGAAAAGGAGAGGATAGGGAAGGGAGTTGGGCCTCCGGTAAACTCAGTCGCTCGGCGAAACACAGCGCAAGCGCTGTTTCACGCCGGTTTTCTGTGAGAACGTGGTATTTCTCCGGTCGAGCCGGCCCATTCGTGCCAAAGCATGGCTCTCCCACGGATTACATCACATTACCAAGATTACCATCATAAGTATGTGATGAATTCGACATAGGTATTGGGTCTATTACTATCCGTGAATCTCAAACACAATCTTGTGTTACCTCTTCAAAATTTCAGACTGGGCCGCACCTGTGAAATGAATTTCTTGTGTACATAATATTATCACAGTGCTTCAAAAATGAGTAAAATCATAGATCATATATCATTGATTGTCGATACATTTGCTTGCCTTTTGGTCTTTTTAGAGAAAATACAAACCAAATAATATAATCACTCCCCCACACTGGTTTCGGTGACGGTGGCCGGTTTCATTGAAACCAGGCCAGGTACGCAGGAGTAATTTTATAGTGCCCAAGTGTGTGCGCTACACAAGAGCACTCTCTATTCCTTTACTCTCATAACCCAGTGGGACGGAAGACCGACACGACCGGCGAGAGATCAGGCGCAGGACCGACTTTTTACATGCCCATCCGACGCATGGATCATCTTACTTGTCAGACAATCAGGTGATCAGCCTGCATTGTCCTAACCAAACTTGGACATAACATGTTTCCAACGCAATCGAAACCACGACCTCCGAGTCAAGAGCCACGCTCTTAACCACTGGACCACGGAGGCGTCTACAAACCATTAAGTTAATATACCTAGCGGAATAGAGCAACAATCTCGAGCTGTCAAACGAAACCGAAATTGGTTTCATCTATGTGTAAAAATATGTGTACGTATACACTTACACAAGCATGATTGAACATGATTTCTATGAGATTAAATTGTCAACGTGCGGCACGTGCCGACTGGACGTCAAAAAAAGAGTGCTGCTGTCATGTATCACACGTCTCTTTTTACCACGCAGCACCTCGTGTTACTGATAGTGACATCTCTCTTGCTCAGGGCCTTTGTTTCTCTATTCCGCTAGGTATATTAAGTTTATGCTACAAACCAAATATTATGTATTCAATGAAAGTCAAGAAACTTATAAACTGTGAAACAGGTCAGGTTCGTTGTGTCACCGGCTTTATAAGCGAAATGTAGAGACTTGGATTATTTTGTACAAAGTTACAATGGGGAAGGTCGGTAAAAGCTTACACTCTAGCTCCGACTTTATTTATTTTATGTAAGCCTCTAAATGACTCTGTCGGGATTCTAGTTCTGATTTTAAAACTAGGTGGTACTTAGCTTAGCTAAATATTATGACTAGGGAAAGCACCATACTGTGTTTTGTGGATACGTGTCACTAAAGAAGATATAAAAAACAAGAAATAAAAAAGAAGAAATGAAAAACCTCTTGATATGGCACGAGTCACGACATATACATAATATTATATTTGATAGAAAAGTGTCTTATGGTCTAAATTAATTAATGTTACCATGATTAAAATTAATCAGTCATTTTTTAATTTTGAAAGTTTCAAGAATTTTTGACATACAATATGAACTTGGATATCTATAAAAGGTCTTTTCCATGCCTATTAAATAGCTGTGATGTCATAAGCCATGTATAAATATCAGTGACTACCAAATCCTCATAGGAAATATCGAGATTTTTTTGACTGTGTATGAAATTGGATATTGCCCAAAGGTCTCCCACGCATACATATCCCGCTATTTGCATTCGATTTCCTCAAGATTTATCGCGTAATAGCGCTAAAAGGTGAAACATTATCTCCATTGTGAGACAACAATACGTCTTATTAAGGTCGCATAAACATCACATAAACACGCTATAAAGAAGACGTATATCCTATTCTATGTGAAACTATTGCCTCGATATCTGATAATATATTAAAATTATTTACAAGTCCAAAATGTGATTTGTAATTGAAGTAGGTACATAATAACCGTACGTATTTACGCTCGCAAACCGAAAAGGAATCAATAGAAAAGCAATTTGTTTTACGGTGGCCAATCATTAGACGTAATTCGTTTTAAAAAAGGAATAATAAAATTTAAGCAATTCTCGACATTAATTACACGAGATCTGAGTTTGCTCGAGACCGGGAAAATTGCGCTACCACACCGTTCCATTAATTATTAGAGCTCCTTAATTACCACCAGAGAAAAAGGGGGTTTATTGAAACGTCAGGCGCAATTGATGGGCCGGTGACCAGTGAATGGCGGGCACCGGCTGCGTCAGTCCGACGTCCGCAGCTGTAGTCGCCAGTCGCCACGCCGCTTGTTTACAGATAAATAAGACCACGTGCGCGCTCACTAGTGACCTCTCGCGCGAGCTTTTCCCGCGCAACATTAACGGCTTAATTTTCGAATTTTTGAATTTCGAATGTTTTATTTTTAATTGTGTTTGTGTTATGGTTTTTTGTTAGCAGCCAGTTCGCTCCGTGATTTAAATGACGAACTAAAAACTTTAATTACTGCGTTTGACGTTTTGATTTTTTAATTATTTTCTTCGATGAAGTTTGTGAATTTAATCGAATAATTTTTAATGAGTGTGGATGACTTGATTAATTGGGAACTTTTTCGTAGTTTGAGCTACTGAAGTGACTATGTGGAGGGGGACTTTTTGAGCGGTTTTTCGGTAGACAACAGTGGATTTTAAAATGTGTTCTCCGGCTTGTTTACTTTTCGCTGTGCTGGCGTTCTCTAGCACCACTTGTTCGAGCTCCGACAGCTTAGGTTAGTGAGAACACTTACTTTTAATAATATTTAAGTATTTTACTTTAAGCGGATCTTTAGATTATGATTAAGACGCTCTGCATGCAAATTGCTACTCTTTGTTTGTAACTTACAGTATTTGAAATGAATAGTTTATTTGTATATTTTATGCTTTTTAAAATATTATATATATTTTTACATCTTAAAAATTTATAATTAATAAATATAATTATTTTTATTACGTTATACTGCGTAAGAATTAAACTTTTCTAATTACTAATTATGAATGTTTTATAATTTTCTAATGGGTAATTATTTATTTATCGGTAATTAAATATCATATTGCGTTTTCTGTTACGGAAAAACAGGCTTTAACAACACACGTATGCTATATTCAAAACAATAACTTAGTCTGTGGGTTTAGAGTTCATTTCTGAATGGCCCATTTATGTCCTATCGTCGCCTGTCTTACCAATTCATATTAGGAAAACATAAGCACTAAGCAGATTATTGATTTCCGTTTCATTCTTTCCTTAAATATTATGTAGTTTTAATAGGGTAGATGGTTTAATGGAGACCAGGCGGTAGTATGTTACGATCAGTTGTTTCGTTGCCCATTTAAAATTCTGAAGTTGAATATAAATCAATTAAGTAAATAAAAAAATATTTTTGTTATCTGTTGATGTTTTATTCGTTAAAATCGGATCGTTAAGGTAGAAGATGATTTTCAAAAATATTTAAGTAACCCTAAATTACATAGATATTGTTTTTGTTATAACCTTTTTTTGATTTTCTTTGCTTCGCTGTATTCGGATAATTGAAAAGTTGAAAGAATGTTGGTTATTTACATGAAATGTATTTAAGCCGTTCATGCCTATAATCTACTTAGTGAAACAATTGTCGATTTACTCAGCATTGTCTACAGATCGACAATATTAACGATAATTGAATCGATTAATCTCTATATACAAACAATAAGACCTTAATCGCTTAAACCTCCATTTATAGGACTATATAAATTATGCAATCGATTGAAATAAGGCGCTCCTCAAACCGATAATAAACGTTACTCGCTCAGAAAATTAAAGGTAAGTAAACTATAAATTAATTAAAGTGGAACCTAAAAAAAATCAATTAAAAATTGTTGCCACACTTAAGAATTTTACAAAATAACGAGCATACACAACAAAAGATAAATAAACGATGCGTTTCCGTACATCTAGGCGAAAATCTTCGCGGTTGATGCCTGATAATAAGTTTCTACTTTCTAAGTGTTTTTGGCAGGAGTTAATTGATTCAACAGCATTGTTGATTGGTTAATATTTTGGCCTTAGCAAATCTAGTAAAAACATCGGCAAATAAACATCATAAACCTGACATTACTGCGTTCGAAACGTGCGAATTGCCTTCAGCAAATAATAATGAGACAGTAATAATTGATTCGGATTGAGATGTCACTCTGATTTAACCTTTGGAAAGTTCTCCAAGTTTACCCAAAGGAATCCGAGCCAGATTGCTTATGGAGATGTAGTAAAAAGCGATCAAGCTCGCCGACCACTTTTGAATCTATCCAAGTTTTCTTAAGTGCTAGTATATACGTCCAAATACAAAGTTTGTCTTTAGAAATCGCATAAATAGTGTAAGTTGCTAAAAGGATGGCTAAAAGCAAGGTTATAAAAGCAAGGGTGTATGCGGTTAGCCATTTTGAAGGATGAAATCATAATATTTTGTCTTGGCAACAAATGTTATGGTTCTTATAAGACTGTCATCAGACGGTTTTGGTTATAATAATAATATCAATGGACGCTTCACACCACGTCAGTCTGGCCCCGTGCTAAGTACCTGAAGGACTTGTGTTACAGGTACCAGACAACGGAAATATATTTAATATACTTTAATACTATACATATATTTAAGATTTTTTATAATATCATACACATATTTAATACACATCCAGACCCGGGAACATTGAAAACTTTTTGTTCCGTCGGCGGGATTCAAACCCGCGACCCCCGGCTTGAGCTGCCACACACTTAATCAATTGAGCCACAGAGGTCGTCAAATTTTATACTCGTATGTTAAGACATTAATATTGGGTAAAAGACACTTGTTTTAACTATTAAAAGCAGTAGCGATGTGCGCTTCCTGTAATTCGACTGTGTATGTAAGTCAGCTAGTTTTACTTCTAGTATATAAAATTCTCGTGTCACAGTGTTTGTGTGCGACTTCCTCCAAAACGGCTCAACCGATATAAATGAAATTTTGTATGTACATTCGTTAGGCCTGAAAATTGGTTTTTATCTACTTTTTATATTGGTACTAGAAAAAAAAAAATATAATTATGGAAAAACAACGTTTGCCGGGTCCGCTAGTCTTTTATTAAAAATATAACATACTGGCGTAACAGTTTCTACGCAGCCATAAGGTGGTCGCTTGTCACGAGGATCGGAAAGCCACCTCTAGGCAACATTTAGAGCGATACTTATAATTTCAAGTTGGTCGACTGTCGTACAACTAAATTGCGCTTCACAATTTAATCGGAAAACTTTTTAATTTGTAGGTAATCGGAAAGGAATCGCGGTTCTTATACGATTGATGTCCAATTATTTAGTTGTACAATACAATTATTGTATTGTAACTGTACAATTTAGTTGGATGCATACGTGGGAGAGCCATGCTTGGCATGAATGGGCCGGCTCGACTTCGACGACGCTTGCGCTGTATTTCGCCGAGTGAGAGAGTTTACCGGAGGCCCAATCCCCTACCCTATTCCTTTCCCTACTTTCCCCTATTCCCTTCCCTTCCCTATCCTCCCCTATTATCCTATTCCCTCTTAAAAGGCCGGCAACGCACTTGCAGCTCTTCTGATGCTGCGAGTGTCCATGGGCGACGGAAGTTGCTTTCCATCAGGTGACCCGTTTGCTCGTTTGTCCCCATGTTTCATAAAAAAAATGCAATGTGAGAGCTCTCATAAGTTGCTATAGCTATTGGTGTACTATGCGATTTGTTTGGCCAACTTGAAATTGTAAGTCTGCGGTCACTCTTAGTGTTTTATATTTCTTTTGAACTGCAGTTTCTTCTGTACCGTAAAATCGACATCACCAATACTCAGACTTAACAATGCTAGACAAAACTTTCATTAAATTGTCCAATTCCCTCTGTGTAACGAAATTACGTCATACATTGCTCGCAGTAATATTGTTCGTGGACGATGCACGTGCGGTGAATATTACAGCTGTACACAATATCCTTACACCTTGCCTGTTTCTTGGGAGAATTACGTTTTTGCCACCATTTTGTGAGTCTTTTAAGCGTTAATTAGGCTCAGAAAAAGTTGATTTTCTGAGTATTTTTAGTCATGATGGATAGTAAAGAGTTCAAAATTGGTGTGACAAATACGTTAACAGTATATGCTATCCTAAACTCTGTTAGCGAAAAAATATGCATTTGCACTTACAAAGTAAAAAATATCCAATAATTTAAAGGAACTAAGGACTATAATATTAAATAACAATTTGTATCTAATAATAGAAAAAAAAACAAAAGTATAATATTTCGCATGTCATGGCCACTCATGGCGTAGCAATCGCTACGAACTTGCTACGAAACCGTAGCGCGCTACGACAGACTCTACGAATGTTGCTCCTTTTAAAAAAATCTTATTAACTTTATATTATATCCACACTAATATTTTAAATGCGAAAGTGTGTCTGTCTGTCTGTCTGTTACCTCCTCACGCCCAAATCACTTGACCGATTTTGCTGAAATTTGGTATGGAGATACTTTGAGTCCCGGGAAACGACATAGGATACTTTTTGTCCCGGAAAAATGTACGATTCCCGCGCGGTAAGTGAATTTTTGCGCAATGTAGTTGCGGACCTAATAATATAATAGTTTCCGCACCGGTTTCGGTGACGGTGGCTGGTTTCATTGAAACCAGGCCAGCTACGCAGGAGTAATTTTATAGTGCCCAAGTGTGTGCGCAGTACACAAGAGCGCTCTCTATTCCTTTACTCTCATAACCCAGTGAGACGGAAGACTGACACGACCGGCAAGAGATCAGGCGCAGGACCGACTTTTACATACCCATCCGACGCATGGATCATCTTACTTGTCAGATAATCAGGTGATCAATCAGCCTGCATTGTCCTAACCAAACTTGGAAATAATATGTTTCCAACGCGGGAATCGAACCCACGACATCCGACTCAAGAGCCGCGCTCTGTACCACTAGACCACGGAGGCATAATTGCGGACATCATCATGTATTAAATGCATCAGACACAATTTAAGCTATTATATTATATCCTGAAACAGGTCAGTTTATCACACAACAAGAACATTGTAATTTTATGGTAATTGTGAGCCTATTTAATAGTATACTC
This sequence comes from Aricia agestis, assembly GCF_905147365.1. Taxonomy (NCBI): domain Eukaryota; kingdom Metazoa; phylum Arthropoda; class Insecta; order Lepidoptera; family Lycaenidae; genus Aricia; species Aricia agestis. Next base: position 11,671,550 of record NC_056417.1, read on the forward strand.
GACTAATTTTTAAGGTTTAAATGTTAAAATAGAGCCGCCGCGTTGCCAAATTTCTTGCTCGAACAAACCCGAGCCAACTGAGCGGTAAAGAGTATTAAAGGAATGTATTGTACAACTTTTATAAGAAGACATTAGTTCACTCTGTTTATAGTTCACTGTGCAGAACACAACAATGTATATATTTTCCAGTCTAATTATGTTATTGTGTTGCTAAATATATTAGTATTAGTTTAGAAGGTAATGAGACGGAATTCAAGGCATCAAACTAATGCAATAAGAAAATTATATTCTCTTTGTCTGTTTCAATTTCGAGCTGCAAATGCATTGTGGAGCGTTTTTTTGCGACCCAACCGTTATATTTTAATGTTTTTCATATAATAAAATATGCATTATTTACCACGGTTTTCCTTGTTTAGAGTTCACCGTGAAAGTAGCAGCGTTACAGAGCAATTGTTTTTGTGATTTGTATGAGCAAGCGCTCCAGCATTATAGATTTGCCCATACAAATAAAAAAATGGTCTTTTAGCGCTGTTACTTTCACGAATCAGTTTGACCTCTTTACAAGGAATACATACACTTCCTAAACTATTATCACTTAGGGCCTGTTTCACTACTTCCAGATAAGTGCTGGATAGGCTATCCACCACTTAACAATACAGATAGAGTATGGAGAATCTGTCAAATAAGTTGTGGATAACCTATCCGGCACTTTATCAGGAAGTCGTGAAATAGGTCCATAGATTTGTAACACCCTATTATAGGTTTTTTAGGTTACTTCATATCTCAGCCAAATATTTTTTCCATTTTTCCATTAAAGCGCATAACGTCGCAATCATATTCCTTACCTTTCAGTGATAATTTGTAAGTTGTAACACTAACCTTTGTATAGCCAAGGTCAGTGTCTTGAATTTTTTTTATAATGCGACCCCCCTGGAATAAAAAATACCCCCAGTCCTCACCCGTTGCTTTTTGTAATATATGTTGTATGTTTATGAGTATACATAATTATCCTTTTGTCAAAATTATTCTACTTAATATACCAATCTTTCGATCTTTATTGTTTTATTTACTGAAATAGTTCTTTCAATCTCTGGCAATCCCCCTACAGAAACTTTGCGACCCTCCACGGGTTCGCGACCTACACGTTGATAAACACTGGCCAAGTCAAAGGGCTTGCAATACTCAAAGGTATATTTACAGGACAAACTCTGAACAACAAAATGACGCCGTAAAAGAATATTCTACAGCTGGGAATAAAGATCGAACATCTGTGTTATTGTACCGACCTGCACCGTATAAACTCCTACAGTCGCGCTCACTTGCTCAGTAAAAACTTTAAACGTTTGTTCAGCAGGTTGCTTTGTGCTTATGATAATACTTAAGGTACTTCTACAAAACGACAGATTGAAATAACTGTATTTCTATGTGATACACTTTGGGAAAATCGGTTGAAAAAGGATGTTTTGTGCTTATGATAATACTTGTATTGAGGTACTCCTATAAATGTACAAACGCATAAGCCGTGGGCTGAAAAAAAACGGCCAAGTGCGAGTCGGACTCGCGCACGAAGGGTTCCGTACTGTTAAGGAGAAAACATAGGCCAAGAATTGTGTTTTTGTATGGGAGCCCCCCTTAATTTTTTATTTTATTTTATTATTATTCTTAAATATTAGAGTAGACATACAATTAAGGCCTTTGTGAAAGTATCAAGTGTCTATCTGTTGCCATTATTGATATCGAGCAAAAAAATCACGTTTGTTGTATCGGAGCCCCCTTTAAATATTAATTTTATTTTGTTTTTAGTATTTATTGTTATAGCGGTAACAGATATACACAATCTGTGAAAATTTCAGAACTCTAGCGGTTCTTGAGATACAGCCTGGAGACAGACAGACAGACAGACAGACATCGAAGTCTCATGAATAGGGTCCCGTTGTCACCCTTTGGGTAGAGAACCCGAAAAAACGCATAAGCCGTGGGCTGAAAAAAATCGGTTGCACTCTGGGAGTGTCGGTAAAAATGAAAACTACAATACATTAACACACGTTACGACAGACAGACACACTTTCGTATTTATAATCAAAATAAATATGTATATTTAATAACATAAAATTTGAAATTGTATAAAACAACCCTTTACCATAGTAGGCGTTTTGAAAAGCCTCCCTTTTAGAACAACGCGTGCTTTGTTTCGTAAATACTCTTTACTGCGTACCTTCTTCCTTTATACATTTACCATTGTTACTAATGTACGCATTTTGCAACTTTATAAACACAATATTGTGTTCCATTTAATACGACTTTTCATATGTGCATTCGATGAATATCAAAATTGTACGCAGAAAAGCCTTGTTCTATTATGTATTGCTGTACTCTGAATATGTAGTTAAGGGGGGGGGGGGGGGGACTAACCCTAATGTGTCGATATATACATTATATTTCCGAGGATTCGATCGGAGCAAAAACACGGTATCTTAAAATTTTCTCGACAGAAAAAAATCACAAAGATGCATCTAATTTTCACCTGGCATTAGAAAGACGGGCGTGAGTGTGAAGAGAGAAGGACGATGTTTGGTTTTTGGGGTTAGTCGCCCTCTTAACAACTCAAGACTTATTACCATGAAGATTTTAAAAAGTCACATATTGGTATCGGTTAATGAAGGTAAATAATAAACAGATTCAATGCCATGATATAATATTGGCCTCGCTTCGCTAAGCGATAGACCAATCATTTTGTTTTCACATAATATTGTTTCAATTACTTTGTGTCTTAAAAGATAATCTGCCGCACTCAGAGTGGAACATAATTACTTAAAATATGTAATTACTTAATTCAAAATTTTGACATAAGCCCCATACATCATCTGTCAATCTCTTCATTAAATTGAAGGTTAATCATAATTAAATGTCTCCGAGTACGGCGGAATGGTTACGATCGGTTGTTCTAAGCATTTTTTTTAAGTTTTGTTAACAGACTTATGGCTAACGTTTTTCTCAATATATCTCTCAATTGACTAGTAAATAAAAATTATTTACTGTCCTAAGTCGCCGAGATTACACAAAGATAACTTCTACCCTTTCCCGCCGTGTTCGGAATACATGGCGGCCATTTTGATTCGTAAAACCCGCACGTACTTTCAACGGACTTTATTTTTAAAGGACGCCGGGCCAAATGAATATAATATTTCGTGTTGTTCCATTATTAAATTATTGATAATTGGATTTCATACGCAATTTAAGTAACTAGATGTATCTACTTAATTTTATTGGTGTGAAAATAGTGGCTCTACTACGGGGTTTTTATACAAAATTGCACACTTTTTATGCAGTCTTGTGCCTCGATTTAGTATTTTATTTATAGATTGAACTATGTAAAGCCTCTTAAACGAATGGGAAAGCTTCTAAACTACAACATTCTTCTAACAGCTGTAATATTCTAAAATTCTGTATGCATTTTAGAATATTGCAGCTTATCTTTGGAAAAAATATCTAGCCTACCTTTATTCCAAGAAAACCCCGCATTTTTGAGTTATTACTTATTACCATATTTTAAAATAACCATTGATAGGTTTAGGGAGGTACACGGCGTAACAGAGTCCGACCCAAGAAAAGGTGGCGCGACGAATTAGATGCGTTTGATAAAGAGTGGCCAACAACATCACAGGATCGTGAACTTTGGAAAGAAAGAGGGGAGGCCTTTGCCTAGCAGACACTGTAGGCTGATAATAATAATTGATAGGTAATGCAATACCTTTTCTCAGGTACTGAAGGCGACATTATTGTCGTATTACCCTATCTTCATTGTGTTAAAACGTCCTAAACAATGGCCTTTGTAATTTTTAACCCTACATCACCGCGTAACATGTTTATTTCGTTATATGACTACAATTGATGGCTCTACTAAAACAAAAAGCGTGTGCGTGCGGCTCTACCCATCGTATATTAATTAAAAACGTGACAAACGTACTTCGCCGAACCGAGCTGGGTCAAACTCGACCATATGTCTCAAACAATAAGGGCAAAACGTACCAAGGGTAGGAAATAGGGTTAATTGGGCATTAGCACTACTTTCATAACGTATGATGTATGTTCGTACGTGTCTGATTCTCAGTATCGCCTGTCTAGAACTAATTTTACACGTAATATTTAATAATTATAATAGTTTCGTAATTATTGTAGTATTTTAAAAGCGCGATCATTCTTAGTATTTAGTCTATTTCATTGAAAATGTCATTACGTATAATTTTATTAAGAGCATGTCAAACTCTTGTCTATATATTAATACGTGAGCCAAAAACTTTGTAACCCTTTTGACGAAAAATGGGGAAACGTAGGTGAATGAAATTTTGCACAGTTATAGTTTATATGATGAAGGAATGCATCGAGTTAATATTATTTTAAAATAATGCTTTTATCATATATATTTTTAACAAATAAAACGTTACACACACTACGACACAACTACTAGGAAAAATGACAGATTTTTGAGTGACAAACCTATACATACGAATTATACTCTTTTATTTATGGTTGAAGTCTGTTGACAACAAGGTGACAAATTGAAAATGGATTATAGTTTTTTTATTGAATCTTAGATACTATTAGACAATGCTTACACGGCTAGTCTGAGATCAGCTGAGTCCCAGGAGTTGAAAAAAAATATGATAAAGTCAATATTTTTTACAAAATATAGGGAGTAGTCCTAATGTCGTTGAAACTTAGGTCGAATTTCGACCATTGGGCGATCTCTAGTTTAATATAATACACTTTACACGCCACGCCATTTTATAAAAAAAACTTCAGTTTTTATCAAATTTTGACGACGTTGAAGACACAATGACGTGCAGAACTTGCCTTTCCCGACAAAACTATTCAATATTCTAAAATGTTGTATGATCAAATCAAGGCCTATCTACCCCTCACATCAAAAGTCCACTTCATGATGGCACTCAGGGGAACTGCACTGTAACCCTTCAATTATGCAATAAAAACTTTTATGCGGTTACAACAAACCATAAGGCTATATTACGGTGGTCAATTTAATAAACCGTACTGAAAACGAATCTTTATTTTCCTTCCTTAGGTACGAATTTTAAATTCAAAAAAATTTCTTTCAGGTGTGTTTAAATTCTTTACCCATCCTTAAAAAGAAGTTCACTTAAAAAAGATTAGCCGGTGAACTTCGTATCAACTGGACTTTCACAAGCATTTCAAGTCTAAAACTAGCCAAACCGTTTCTGCCATCCTGCTGTTCCCGAGAGAGACGACAAAATTGAAAATTAAGTTATATTTATATATATTTTAAGTAATTTGTTTCCAATTATCCATTTATTTCTCGTCAACTTGAAGATAGTGTTTGATTTTATAAACTGAAGCATTTCCAAGTCCAGGGAATCTAGATGCGTATTATAATAACCACAAATAAAACGATTCGTTATATTTTGTTTACACTCTATATGTGCCTTTACTGAATCGTTTATTTGAGGGCTTCAAACAAAACTGGGAAAACGGTATTTAGAAAATAAAATATCATAACATACCTCCAATCAGTTCGCACACCGTGCACCAACAAGCTATTGAACAAACATGGATTTGGACCTGTGAAGTATACGGGTTTTGTACATAAATGTACTTACATAACGTTCGGTTCGTTTTATCAAGTTTTGAAATGGTTTAAAGACTAAAATATTTGGGAAAGAGCGGCATGAAATATAACAGAATCTTACGGTTATTTTCTGTTATATTTTGTACGAGTTTTTGCCTGCGGCTTCGCTTGCGTTAAGAAGTATTATTATATTCAAACTTTCATCACCTATTTTAACCCCATGGAGGTATAATTGATCAAAATTCTTTCTTAGCGGATGCCTACGTCATATCATCTACCTGCATGCCAAATTTCAGCCCGATCCGTCCAGTGGTTTGGGCTGTGCATTGATAGATCACCTTTGAGTTTTATATAATTAGATAGAGGAGAAGGTATTCTCATATTCAAACCAAGTTAAATCATTGATCTCTTCTTCTTTGTTTTGATTGATACAAAACTGTAATCTAAATGTGGCACCAAGATGATTCATTTATGACCATTTGACAGATTAATACTTCGATCGCAGATTCCAGGAAATGCTTTTATGTTCTATTGTACTCGCGATCACTGGTGCTCTTATGGGGCTTGAAGAATTAAGGAAAAAATTTACCAACATCTGTTAAAGTTAATGCTCGAATTAGTATCTGGTTGCCTTTCCCCTTTCTCGTAGGAATAAATGAGAAGACGTCACTTTAACAAGCTGGTAACACTAACAGACATTGGTGAAAGTCTCATTTACATACGGAATGATTCAGTATTGCATGTAACAAAAAATATATTTTTTCTTTCTTCTAACAGGCCAACAGCAATAACGGTGACAGACGATGATTGACAAATTGGGAAGTTAAACAAGCAGTCATCGAGGATAAATTTCTATCGGAAAAATTTGAGAGCTCATGAGAAATTCTTTACACGCGCTTGATTCTCGGAAGTGAATATAAATTTTCCCTCCTCTGATGCTACGCCAGCTAAATATAATTCCATTTAAAAATAAACAATCAAAGCCAAATTATCTACTTAAGTTTGATTAAATCGTGATTGTTGTATATTTTTTTACATTGTTGGTGTTAACTTTTTTCTTCACATTGTACCACCGATCTAGCAAATCAACCCTGTCCATGCTTTAATATTAGCAAATATATATTCTGTGATATTAGTCATAAACAAAAAACGGCAAGATATTAGGTATGTTGGTTGTATTTATCTCAATTAAAGTAAAGTCATCTTAAGTTATCTACACAAAACACAAACTCCTCTAGCCAACTAAAAATACAACTGCGTGGTAACTTTAGTTGCTATTTAAACACAACTCAAGTAAATTGTACCTCAACAAAACATTCTAGAAAAGGTATTTTTATTTTGCTCCATGTGGGGTATGTTAAATATGTGCATGTAAAAAGGTAGTGTCAATATTTCGGTTTCCGCGCGGACAGACGGACGGTGCGTATATTTTTAATCCTCCTATGGCTCTAGTTTTTTGGTTAGTGACAAGGGTTTTAGAAATACGACTATATTCGTACGGATGTAAATAAAATTGGAAAAATGCAATATATCCTTATATTCGTTCAAAAATTGTAAGGAAAATATCAAGTTGCATTTGTTGAAAAAGATTAGGGATTAAAGATTTCAATCATAAAATTGTAAATAAAATACATTTTGCAAAACGTACAAAATAGATTGAAAATTTGTTTTAGGATCAAGAAGCGCTGTTTTTCAGTAACTATTCCAATCAAAAGTTGTTTCAAATAAATCATGATAACATTGTTCGTAAATATTAATTTTTAGTTATTTTATAAAATTGTAAATTACTTTTTCGGGGTTAGTTCTCTAATAATAATTTACGGAAACTCGGAAACGGTTTGTGTACATTCTAAGTAAAGGAGTTAGAAGTAGATTTTTTAATTAGTAGAAAAAACTGCGTGGATTGCAAGGGACATTTCAAAGTAGTGAAGGATCTCTCGGCAGCAGTTGCTTTGATGACTCCTCTCGAGCCTCGTTAAAGGCATAATGATTATACAGGATGCTGGCGAAATTATTCTGGATTTTTCGAAAAGCCACACTTTTGATGCCGCTTTTGTAAATAGATTTTTTTGGACTACGTTAAGGAAAAATGACGCTGACAGCATGTTTTACTAAATGTAACTATTTTAGTATATGGAAGACCGAGCTTTGTTTGGAGTTCAAAAACGGAAAGAATTAAATTAATGTCATTGAAAAATTCGTAGCTTCTCTGGAATATCTTGACGTGTTTTTTCGGCCCGAATTCTTCTACTGTTTAATTTTTTATAAGCACGAGAGTTGATTTAAAGTATGTATATGATTTTGCAGTCAATACTTTTTTAATTATCTTAAATATTATTATATCCAATAAAATCATAAATATAGCGGATGAATGTAAAAGGAAATATCAATTAATTAATAAGTTATAAAGCATAAGTTGCGAAGTTTTTTGTAAAACTGCAGAAGTTTGCGTCTACTAATTTTGTCGATTATTTGCTAACAGATAATTTCTGTAGAGGAAATATTGAGTAAAATATTAAACTTGTTAACTTTATATTCATGTTTTATTGTCAAAGTTACAATGTTATACTGTGGAATAATTACATTAAAGTTAAGTTTAAGTTTAAGTCTCGCTTTATAAGGGCGGACACTCTTTTGCAAACTGTTAACTGGTAACGAGATGAACCCCAAATTTTCCAGCACTGAGTTGGCTGATGATGATGAATTAAAGCTAAGAACAGTTTCCATCGTGTCAGCTTTCAATAAATAAATAAAAAAACAGATTCTACCTGTTTGGATGCTACAAAGCCACGGACAGACTCAAACACAGATAAACACGTTAAATTAATTCCTCTTTTTTTGTCAGAGGTTTTATGTAGGAACCAGTTCATACCAGTTAACTTGGTCGAAACAATCAATAGCAGAATGCCGATCATAAGTGGATACGGTACTTTCTACTACATCAAAAAACATCGATAATGGAATTTTCCATTACTAAAATAGAACTCTTTCGCGTGACTTCAGATCCCATGGGAATTCTGGAAAAAAATATTGTTCGTCACTCATACAACTGTGTAAAATTCGATGCCATATCAAATTATACAGAGATCTAAAACCTAAACTCATTATGAATTATAGATACTATGTTGCTTGCAAGCATTTTTAGTTGTTGTTAATATATAAATTACTAGCTGTCTCGGCAAACGTTTCTTGGCCATATAAGGTATGTATTTCGCCCGTATTATTTTATTGAAGTGACTAAATAAGTATGTCACCATGCCATCGCTATCCCGTCGCACAAATAATAGTCGTCGTCAGTCTCGAGTTGTAATAATTTACTAATATAAGTATTCAACAAATGCACTTATAATACTTACCCAGAGCTGCAGGTGCGTTGCCCGCCTTTAAGAGGGAATAGGGTAATAGGGGAGGGTATGGAAGGGAAGGGAATAGGGGAGGGTAGGGAAGGGAATAGGGTAGGGGATTGGGCCTCCGGTAAACTCACTCACTCGGCGAAAACTCCGGTCGAGCCAGCCCATTCGTGCCGAAGCATGGCTCTCCCACGATTCTCAGACCCACTGAATATGCATATAAAATTTGGTTAAAATTAGTAAAGCCGTTTCGAAGGAGTACGCGGCCCAACATTGTGACACGAGAATTTTATATAAGTATAAAATCTATTCAAATATTAACTTTATTATATTATGTACACAAGAATTTTTACATTGAATTGACACTTGCTGCCTTCGGTGTTGGGCTGCCTGTTCCAATTTTGAATATTTAAAAATGCAGTCCATCGCTTCGTCACGGTCGCGGTGCAATGTCAACTAACTTTAATAGAGTAGACAGAACTAAGCTTGTATGTAACAAGGATTATAATAAGCCATACACGCTACGGTCTACCGGAGAGGTCACCTGTGCAGTTATGACTGCGCAGGTGTTACTCGAAAGATTTTTTTTTCGATTTTGCGCCGGTCGCCTGCGCAGGCTCAAAAACTGCACAGCCCCCCTAGACAAGTGGCATAACGCTAACGCTAGCGCTGACGCTAACGCTACAAAATGTATGGATTTGACATTAGTATTCGCTAGCGAAGCGATGACTTATGTCAAATCGCATACATTTTGTAGTGCGTTAGCGTTTTGCCACTTGTCTAGGGGGGTTTTGCCACTGGTCTATTCCCACACACATTCCGGTCTACGTACGCAGGTATACCAACAGGTACATCTCCGGTAGACCTTAGCGTGTATGGCAGTCATAACTAAAATTAGAGCAAACACCGTCATAATTTTTTAAACTGTCATTTGAACTTTTTAAATTGTTTAAGGATCGCCGTAGTCGGTTAAAAGTATTACAACTATACCGCTTTCAGTACCTAACTCAAACATGCAACGTAAAGTCGACGAATACTGCTGTATGTTTTCGTACGAAATCTCATTAAAACATGTAAAAACTGCCAAACATAAATTACATCAAAACGTTAAAAACGCTAAAAATATTTGTGACATTAATTTTCTAAGCAAAATTATGTTTAAATTATATTTTCGGTGCGGAAATTGGTAAAGTAAGATGAAACTGGTGCCAAAATTTTTTAACGAGAATACGTTTTTCCATGCTTCCAGCACTTATTTATCTTGTTTTATTAATAAAATAAAAACTTTTTCTTTAAAAGAAAGTTACTCAAATATTTAAGTGTTAAGAAGGTTAAAATTTGGGGGTGTCTTACAAAGAAAATATTGGCTGCACTCCGTGTCATCCGCGTCAGTAACAAACAACAACAGAAGCAATACGAATCTACGTTTAAACCTCACACTGAGTATAATAATCTATATATATATATATATATATATATATATATATATATATATATATATATATATATATATATATATATATATATATATATACGGATCGGGCTGAAATAGGGGATGAAAGTTTGTATATAATAATACTTCTTAACGCGAGCGAAGCCGCGGGCAAAAGCTCGTTTACAAATAAACTATAAATAAATTAATTACTCACTATACAGTTATTTTTCCTGTATGTTATAAATAATGTATTTATTCAGGTATGATATCCATTGATGTAATCTGAGTGCGAGTGTCAAGGGAGGAAAACATCTAATAAATTTCGTATTATCCACCTAATGGATGCTTAAAGAATACTTGTGATAGGTAATTTGTAAGATATCTGATATAAGCCGATGTTATGTGGGGCTTGTTGACAAATGCTCGTTATATTATGATCCCAAAATACGATAGTTTGCGGATATCTTGAAATAAGACAATTTTTCTTGGATTTGCAAGTATTTTTATGTTTCAGTTCATGTTAATCAAGAAATACAAAAACTATAACCGCAACAGGTTAATAAAACTATTGTAGTCAGTAGAATAAAACAGATTTATTATAGGACATAGAACTGATTTTAGGTACACCAGGTTTTAAAAGTGTAAAACAGAGGTTGGTAGCTTACTACCATCCTCTGTTTTACACTTTTAAAAAAGTTCTACAGGACTTTTTTTAGTTTTTTAAGAGTGGGCTGCCAAATTTTGCTGTGTTTTCTAATAAGTATTACGATCCTGGAAGATCATTGACTTAAATGAAATTGAGATTTATTTAATCATTGTATATTTATCTGATATTTGCCTAACGGAAAACACGATTCACTTATTTTGACTCAATAGTTTTTTTAGGCTTTTCAACAAATATCTGTTACACTTATTGAGTTACTATCATTAAATAACTTGCACTACTACAATCACACACTTTATAAAATAATGGTTAAAGGAAATATTAGTAATTCGACCCCTAAAGCAACTAAATGCTACTAAAAAAAGAAAAAAAAGGTTAAAATGATATAAGTATGATGCCGTGGCCCTGCAATAGAATCCTGAGACTGCTTTTTTAATTTTATTTTTGTAGTTTTCTCAAGAAAAAGTTACAAATATACTCATTCATAAAATTCGTATTTCTTTTATGTTAATTGATAGTAATTTCGATCAAACAAAGGCAGCTTCATCGATCGTGGTACACATGTATTACTCAGTGTCCCTATGGACCTCGTTCTACAAAAGTACCACAAATTCGTAGAATCTTTGCTCGTATAACGTATAAGCAATTATGGGAACAATTTAGATATTCCCGTAGGACCGACTTATGTACAGGTTTAGCACTTTTTAACGTTATTACCAGGTAATAAGGTCGAAAAGTTGTTGAGCCTGGCTTCGACTGTGCGTATAATGCTATTTCTTGGAATGTACTAACAGAGAAATTGATTCCTAGGCATAAACATAATTTTTGAAATCATGTTAGGCGGACATAATTTGGTGGCGTTAAATCAAACCCAGCTGACAGATCAAAATTAACATTGAATTGACATATTACGCCGATCAAAATATGACATATGACTTATGAGGTCCCTCATCTGCCTAAGAATCAACTTCTCTGATAGTACAGTACACGTTGCAAGGCTTAACATTCGCATAATTATAGTATATTATCTGTATTGTATTGTAATTAATTGTTTACTGTTAACTAATTAGGATCTATTGTATATTATATAGATCAGCATTGATCGACTATTAATATGATAGTCCAAACAACGAGATGAGTCACTAAAGTTTATTTTAATGCCAAACAAGAAATTACCGTCTTAGTGCACTTTTTGAGTAAATATTGTAAATCATCCTGTCATGACACGTGAGCTGATCAGAAATTCGTAAGACGGAGGGAGAGTAAACCGGCGCTGCGTAGGGGAGAAAGTAATATCCCCTCTCTATGTAAATAATGTACACCCGCTATGTTCTTTAATTTTTGAATTAAATTAAGGGATTTTATGAAACTGTTCAAATAATCTGCTATAATATGCATAGAAATCTCCCAGCAGAAATTAAGGAAACATTTTATTTCCAAACGAAAACCAAGCTTTTCTCGGAATGTGGACAAAAATCTACCCGAGACCGCCGAGGAAAAACCAGAACGGGCAATACGAATTACTAAATGAAATGAGAAAATACAAACATAATTTTTGAAATTATGTTAGCAATAGGGAATATTACGCAAAGGTCGGAGTAGAGTGCGCTACTAGCACATACAGTAAATAATGCGACTAAAATCTGACATGCACACGTCATATCAAAATATTGATAGAGTTGTCATTTTGCATTGTCTATGCTGGTGCTGTCTCTAGCGCATAGAGTTAATATACCTAGCGGAATAGAGCAACAATCTCGAGCTGTCAAACGAAACCGAAATTGGTTTCATCTGTGTGTAGAATATGTGTACGTATACACTTATACAAGCATGATTGAACATGAATTCTATGAGATTAAATTGTCAACGTGCGGCACGTGCTGACTGGACGTCAAAAAAGAGTGCTGCTGTCATGTATCACATGTCCCTTTTTACCCCGCAGTGTTACTGATAGTGACATCTCTCTTGCTCAGGCCTTTGTTTCTTTATTCCGCTAGGTATATTAACTTTATGCTCTAGCGTGAAAACATTGCATAAAATAATACTAGATGACGCCCGCAACTCCGTTGCGCCAAAACTCGTTTATCGCGCGGGAACCGTACATTTTCCGGGATAAAAAGTATCCTATGTCCTTTCCCGGGACTCAAAGTATCTACAATCTACATGCCTTTCAGCTAAATTAGTTAAGCGGTTTGGGCGTGAAGAGGTAACAGACAGACAGACAGACAGACAGACAGACAGACAGACAGACAGACGGACAGACAGACACACTTTCGCATTTATAATATTAATATGGATATGGAAGTATGGATTAAGGTGGTAGTTATTTTTTACGCCTTTCTAGAAATATCTTCACCAGAAAAAAAGGAAACCAGCAAAAAGGGCAACGAAAACACACATCAAGCCCTAACGCTTAATGGCATTATATCGATGGCGCTTCCAACATTATTTACAAAATAAAGGTGGAGGTCGACTGGCGCTCACTGAACCGTGACCCCTCGTGCCAGGGGTCTAGGGGGTCGTGGGGCATGGGGGGTCATGAGGTTTAGGCTCTGAGCTGTTAATACCCAATCAAGCGAGCCGATGGAGGGGTCGTTTTATATAAGTTGTTTTGTTCTAATTAAGTTCGCTTATAATATCTCTAGATAGGCAATGTGAGAGTAAATTAAATATTGTGTATGCTAAAGTGGAGAGTCTGTCACTATTAAGTATTACTTATTTAATCAAAAACTGCTGAACGGATTTTGATCGGCATGGCACAGTACCTAGTGATTTAGCTTGTAAGGAGCAAATACCTCTAAAACAGTTGCATACGCCTGTAATTAACTATTGTGTTAGTTTAAAACAAAAATGTATTAGTTTTTAAGTTATTAATGCTGTCACAATATGTTGTTGGTGTATCTTTAAATAAATAAATAGCTTTAGGCTCAGGATTAAGGCGACGCCTTGATAATTTGGCTGTAGCGATATCGATTTTTCTCAGCAATGACTAAAGCTAAGAAATTATAGTTCATTGTCAGTATTCATCATATCTTTGTCTTTGACTTACCCGTAGCATAACACGATTGGTCAACTTTTATAACACAGAATAATCAATCAAAAGGACCTCTGTAAAAAAAGGATTCCTATTTTGCCAACAGACGAGAGTGAATTAAAGCTTCCAAAATTTGTACATAAATTGGTTCAAGCATACACTTTAATTGGCCCATAGCTACGCCCATAGTTTATATGAATTAATGTATTTATGGTTTTTAAATTACGCGACAAAAACCATTTTGTGGCTACGCCCTTTCCATTTTTTGCTGTTCCATTGCTTGTTTTCAAAACAAGCAATCTAAAACGTATCCAACACGATTTTTTACTTTGGCGCGGCGTCACTTAACACATAACAGTAAAAGTACATAATCAGCGGCGGATAGACTTTTTATCCTGAAAAAGTGCAGTGTTCTTCTGGAGTCTGGGATACCGTAATAACTTGATTTAGCAATCCGCGAACAAATTTAGTTCGTTTATAGCGCGGGAATTTTTCTGGGATGAAAAGTATCCTATGTCCTTTCCCAGGACTCAAAGTATCCCTATACCAAATTTTATCAAAATCCGTTCGGCGGTTAGGGCTTGAAGAGGTAACAGAGAGACAGTAACACTTTCGTATTTATAATATTAGTATGGAAATGGATTATAACCATAATATGATTTTACTTTTATTCCTGTGTTGCTCCTTATATTAAAAAAAAAAAAAGAAATAATAATATTTAATTAATCTTATGAACATTTAGTTTAAATACGTAACTGTGTTACTGTGTTAGTAAACCAGGGTGTGACGTCACAATCACCTGTTTAGGTTGAGAGCCCGCTGTGGTTTCAGTTGTGGATATTCTGAATTTGAACAATATTTCCACTAGCCTCTTCGTACCATAAAGTTAATATACCTAGCGGAATAGAGCAGCAATCTCGAGCTGTCAAATGAAACCGAAATTGATTTACGTCTGTGTGTGAAAATTTGTTTACGTATACACTTACACAAGCATCTTTCTAAGAGATTAAATTGGTTCTGCTGTCATGTATCACACGTCTCTTTTTACCACGCAGTGTCACTGATAGTGGTACTACTAATATAATATTATGTTCAGTGCTGATAGTGACATCTCGCTTGCTCAGGCTTTTGTTTCTCTATTCCGCTAGGTATATTAACTTTATGCTTAGTACTCAAATATATGTTCTTGGAACCGAAATCGGACTTGCATCTTAATGTGTCTTTGGAATTTGGTTCTAGTATCTTAAAATTATTTGCTACTTAGATGTTACTTACAACTTCCTTCGCTCGGAAATTTGTTCTTTCGCAAACTGACGCTTAAACTAACATAAGTTCGTTCCCGAGACTCAAAGTATCTCCATATCAAAATCTAAGTCTGTTTGGAGTAAAATAGATTTAAAAAATCTGTTCACTGTCTTAGGCGTGAAAGGGTACATGCCCTTTAGCCAAGGCCTTTTCTTAATCGCTTCTTTATAGCAATCGCCGATCAAAATGTATGGAATTAACATAAGCGATCATTAATATCGACGTTGACGTTCGACTCCTGTAATGTCAATTCCATAAATTTCATACGCCTCCGTGGTCCAGTGGTTAAGAGCGTGGCTCTTGACTCGGAGGTCGTGGGTTCGATTCCCGCGTTGGAAATATGTTATTTCCAAGTTTGGTTAGGACAATGTAGGCTGATCACCTGATTGTCTGACAAGTAAGATGATCCACGCGTCGGATGGGCATGTAAAAAGTCGGTCCTGCGCCTGATCTCTCGCCGGTCGTGTCGGTCTTCCGTTCCACTGGGTTATGAGTAAAGGAATAGAGAGTGCTCTTGTGTACTGCGCACACACTTGGGCACTATAAAATTACTCCTGCGTAACTGGCCTGGTTTCAATGAAACCGGCCACTGTCGCCGAAACCGGTGTGGGAGTTATTATTACATTTCATAGGCTCAGGTATGTATTTAGAGTCCAGCACATTATGTCCTATTAGACAGCTACTAGACTAGGGAATAATTTTTATTGCGGCAAAATGCTCACCACGCGATAAACGAATTTGCGGGCAACATCTAGTTATGTTCATAATTTAATTAAATTTATAAGGTAATACGTTAATAGGTGTGGTGTATAATAGTAATTGATTTTACAGAGCGCTAACGAGTCACGTGACCTACTTGCTCGAGGGCTCCCGACTAACACTAATGAACGTATTATTATATATAAGCGTTTCTTGGAGGTGAGAAATGTGTCGCGAGGTTTGATGAAAATAAAAGAAAAACTGGTTCCTAGACTATAGTTCAGCTAAAGTTACCTTTAGTTCCTCGGGATCCTGGACTAGCCATGAAACTGCAGTTACTGCCCATAAATAGAGTTTTGACAAGAAATAATTAATAATAACTAGTTAAAAAAAACTAAAAAAAAACAGGTTTTTTAACAAACTTTAACAAAATATTATTGCATTGTTATTGGCTATTAATGCAAACTTTCGAATTAATTAGACTACTGGAGATGGGTAAAATCATTATGCTCAAAGATTCCGTTCTGTATATTTTGTGTCAGCATAAAAATTATTTGGTGTTTTTTTAAGCTTTCACTTGCATTATAGTCTAGGATCCCGGTAAACTTGGTTGATTACATGATTAATCAAGTACTAGTTAATGAAGATTTTTACGAATAATAAAAACTAGGAGATTTCAATACACATACAACATAACGCATAACAATAATATTTAGTAACATTTCAACGAGCCAATAATAATAAAATATTAATTCTACATCACTAACAGAATTGAGCTGTTAAAACTAAATTGAAAAGTCTAATAAAATATAATGGCACAGTGTTTTTGCATGTAAATCCGCATTTACTTTGAATGTCCATTTGCAAAATTATACATTCATGTTATGAAGGAACATAAAAATTGACAATCGGCATAAAATTGTATCTGGTTTTTTCATTTTGTTTGTTTGCCCTTAATCTCCTATACTCGATAAGCTTGGGAAAACGTTTAAAAATACATCGATATGATATTTACAGGCAAAGTGCTCGAAATTTTAATGTTTTAAATAGCAGTTTATTTATATGATTTTAGCTACTGGCGCTTTTTAAGGGTTAAATCAATAGAACCAGAGGTTAAATCAGAGTGACGTCTTAATCCGGATTAATTATTAATATAAGTACAATACTATTATATAAAATACAATCTCATTATTTACTTAAAGCACGCAATCATCGTAATATTGTTTTCACTAGTCCAGGGGTTCCCAATCTTTTTCAGTCTGCGGCGCAGTTACACGTCACAATATTTTGTCCCGGCGCCCTACTCTACCTAGAGTATTACAAAAAGGTACATAAATAAACACCTTTAATAATTCTAGTTAGGTTAAGCAGGTATGTAGAAAAGTAATAGCCCATGATATCTAAAATGTTATATTATCTGTGAATATGTAAGTAATGTTATCTGTGATGACATGTTGTCTATTGTCTATTCCTTACTGAAATAAAAGTTCACTTCCGTGCTCACGCTACCAAAGGTCGTTTTATTTAGAAGGTAGATAGTAATAAACAAATTAAACTAATATTACTTGTACTTAGTATTATCTATTCTGTGCTAATATTTAATTATCTACCTGATTTATATAGTTTACATAATTATTATTATAATTTTATAATATATTTTGTGGTTTTGGATAATGATGAAGGATCGACTTACGGCGCCCCTCTTGCCTTTCCACGGCGCATCAGGGCGCCGCGGCGCACAGTTTGGGAACCCCTGCACTAGTCACTACTCAGTACTTACACACTTTTGATTGGCTATCGTCAAATCTATAATAGGAACAAAAAATCCTATCAAATAACTTGAAAAATCTGGTATTAGTAAATTATTTTAAGCTAAGCTTTATTGTGAGCATATCTAAATATACTCAAAGGTGATTGACCGACTGACTGACTGACATAGTGATCTATCAACGCCCAAACTACTCGACGGATCGGGCTGAAATTTGGCATGCATGTAGAAGTTATGACGTAGGCATCCGCTGAGAAAGGATTTTGATCAATTCCCCAAACGGCACCCGGCTGTCGCATAACAACTGAAAATCTATTGTGTCTGCGATTCCCACGATCGAGGTATTAAAATATGGTATGAAAGTTTGTATGAAACTTTGTCAATTTTCTTAGTCCCATCGGGCTGAGATTTTGCATGCATAAAGCTACTATGACGTAAGAATCCCCTAAGAAAGGGTTTTTGATAAATTCCACCCCTCAGGGGTTAAAATATAACATATAATAATACTTTTAAATGCGTTCGAAGCCACGGGCAAAAGCTAGTTAAATAATAAGGCTGAAATTTAACAACGCTTTAAACATTTGGTGCATTGAAAAGCATTAGCGGTAAATGGTAATTTATTATGAATGTGTTTTAAACAATGCGACGAATGGAAAATGTTCAGAATTTTATAGCGATCCCAGATTGACACCATAAAGTTAATATATCTAGCTTCCGCTAGGTATATCAACTTTATGATTGACACACGGTTTCAACCGACTTCAAAAATGACTGTTATGAATTTGACGCATCACGCATGTAATATTTTCAGAACTTTTTCCAGAACTGAGAAAAGACATAGACATATACCAGTTTTCGTATATGTCTATGTCTATGTCAGCGTCTGAACAAATGCGCTTTATTCAGACGCTGATATAGACCATATCTAATATTACGTGCGTCTGAACAAAAAGTGTATACAATATACAGACAATATTGTGAACTGTATAATTTTGTTGATATTTATAAATATCTATATTTTAGTTTTGATGACTTTAAATAAAATCACTTTTAACTCTTCACTTCGATTCGTTATATGAAAAAAATTAAACTATGTGCACTGTACCAAGGCAAAGGGCGGACTACTCAATGTTTATACTCGTTACACCCGTAATCTGACCTATAGGAGCAATTTCTATCCTTCCGATAAGAATGGTGTTCTCTGACCAAGATCCGTCAGAGTTTCGAGTCGTAGTTGCCGTATGAGTCCTATGCCCAATTACTATTTAATCCCAACGTGTCGCAACGTAACGGCGACCGGACTTATATTTATACGTCTAAGCTTTGTTTTTTTTTTTTTTTATGAAATAAGGGGGCAAACGAGCAAACAGGTCACCTGATGGAAAGCAACTTCCGTCTCCCATGGACACTCGCAGCATCAGAAGAGCTGCAAGTGCGTTGCCGGCCTTTTAAGAGGGAATAGGTTAATAGAGGAGGGTAGGGAAGGGAAGGGAAGGGAATAGTTGAGGGTAGGGAAGGGAATAGGGTAGGGGTTAGGGGATTGGGCCTCCGGTAAACTCACTCACTCGGCGAAACACAGCGCAAGCGCTGTTTCACGCCGGTTTTCTGTGAGAACGTGGTATTTATCCGGTCGAGCCGGCCCATTCGTGCCGAAGCATGGCTCTCCCACGTATATTTGTATAAGTATTTTTGTGTTTACATATCTTCAGAATTACAAATCCGATTAAAGTCATTATTTTTAGTTATACTAGGTATTGTTCAACTTAAGGGATACTGCAAGTTTTATGAAAATCGGTTTCGTAATTTTTGAGATAGGAAATTTTGAAGCTTTTTAATATTATTCCAGGTTATATCTAAAGTTCACCACCTTATCAAAGATGCTTCTTCGACGTTACTAAACGTTATATCGATCACCTACTTAAGGTTGTTTACACTAATGCCATACAAACAGCGCATTATCACCCATTGTTCGTCCATTTCCTTTATGATACCTTCGAACAATCTATTTCTTTGTTTTCTCATGAGAGGCGTCGCTGAGATGGGAAGACTTGATAAACATAGATAAAACTTGTCCGTTCTCTATTATTTATTAGATAAATATAGATGTAAATATTGTGAGTACGTGAAATAGATTTTAATCTTCTCTTATTTATTTATACTAGAGATCGCCCAACGGTCCAAATTCGACCTTAAATTTAATTATCTTCTTCTTTTGGCTTCCCGTTTGAAGTATTGACTATTCAGATTTAATAAAAAAAAAAACAACAATCCATTTTTAATTTGAAAGCAAACTTCAACTATAAGCAAAGGAGTATAATTCGTGTGTATAGGGTTGTCAGTCAAAACATGGTAGCGTTGTAGTGTGTGTTATGTTTTATTTATTAAAATAATTTTAAAACATATTAGCTCGATACACTTCTTCTCCATATAAACTACAACTGTGCAAAATTTAATGCTCCTACGTTTCCGCATTTTTCGTAAAAAGGGTTCCGAAGTTTTTCGCTCGCGTATTACTCATAATATATGTATAGATTCTCTATACTGGCCGACGTGAACCATAAAGTTAATATACCTAGCGGAAGGTATATAAACTAGGTATTCTTGTACCGTGTATCTGACTGTTGAACCCGGGGACCTTTTAATCTTCCCTGCCCCCGTAGACAAGTGGCAAAACGCTTACGCTAACGCTAACGCTAGCCCTACAAAATGTATGGATTTGACATTAGTATTCGCTAGCGAAGCGATGACTTATGTCAAATCGCATACATTTTGTAGCGCTAGCGTTAGCGTTAGCGTTAGCGCTTTGCCACTTGTCTACAGGCCCTGGACTTCCATGAATTTTTCAAGATAAAAATAAGCCAAAATGGTGTAGCCTTTCCCGAGTTTAAGCAAGACTAACAAAACTGAAAGTTCATTTTTATTCATAAAGTATAGATAGATAACTCAAGTCTCACTTATCCAGCTATATCGCGCAAGTTAGCATTGCAATATAGGAAATCATAGAAAATATTATAAACAATTATAGCCAGACTATGATCACATAGTGCTTAGTACAAAACATTCGTATCTAAGGTGCTTGAAACAGTTAATGCTATTCCGAAACAAATAATAGTTCGCCGCCGGTAACAGATGTTACTTTGCTTACATAATATTTTGTTAGAGTAAAAGTTTTGTATTCATTTCCAAATATTTATTGGACATACTTTATCAATCTCACAGTGCCTAAACACTAACAATATCTCTTAAGCTAAAATCAAACAAGCCGTTCGGATGCAAAGCATACCAAACAAACATACATAGTAGGTACATACAAGTGATAGTGCAGACTATAAAAAAAATCCGATAGTAGCTACGTAGTTATATGTATGTTTTTAGTTTTTACCTTCCTTCTACAAGACGTAACAAAACTAAGTGATAATACTTCAGGGTGTGTATGAGTCCCCTGTATTGAGTTAACTGCGAAAGTAGCAGTCATCACTGCTAGTAACTTTTTTTACTTTTGTATGGGAAAATCCCTGACGCCGTGAAGCTTGCCCGTACAAATCACAAAAAATTTTGCTCTTTCAGCGCTGCTACTTTCACAGTGAACTCTTACACAAATAACACAATTTACTTCTAAAATCTGTGCAAACAACAAACCCGAAAGTATTATTACTTAGTTTTGTTACACCCTGTATAAACGCAGTCAGGTTAAAACAAGTATACAAATTAATGATTTAAAAAAATGTTGCAGCGCTGCTAACGGGCACCCTGAAGACGATGCGGCGCGCGGCGTGTGATGATGAGCTGGTGTCCCTCTCCTGTCCCCGCGGCACCACTGTCAACATCCAGGTCGCGGAATATGGGAAAGCCACTGCTGGAGCCCACAGCTGCAAGCCCAGAGACGACCAGATGCAGGTCGTGTCGGATGAGCAGTGTTTGTGGCCGACGGCTATGCAGGTAAGCATCTGCAGCATTCTATATTATTAAGTAGTTTAAGTACTATCAAATAGGTGATGGAGATGCCAATGCAAGGCCCACAACTGCAAGCCAAGAGACAACCAGGTGCAGGACGTGTCGGATGAGCAGTGCTTGTGGCCGACGGCGATGCAGGTAAGAATCTGCAACATTCTATATTATGTAGTATCATCATCTAGGTGGTAAAAGATGGCAAGGCCACTGCTGGAGCCCATAACTGAAAGCCCAGAGACTACACGAGGTGTTGTAGGTCGTGTCGGATGAGCAGTGGCCGACGGCTATGCAGGTAAGTCTGTCTTTGGAACACCTTTTGAATATTATGTTAGATGAAGTAGAGAAAAGGCTACCGCAGCGCTGAAAAAGTGCAAACCGATATTAGGATGTTGTTTCGGATGATCAGTTCTTCTGGCTGACAGCAGCATGCAGATTTCCTTATTAAAGCCAAATAACGATTTGTAAAATCTTTGAAGGAATGAAAAATGGAGGGTACCGGAAGACAAACATTTCTTGACGCCAATGCACTATGCATCTAACTTTTTGTGCGCTGACCATAAAATAGATAGGTTATCATAGAAATGTTACAGGGCAATCTATAAAAAGATTCGATAGACCCAAATCATTTGTACATCGATCTTTGAGGTTTATACCTTGAAGACTCTACAAACCAAATGAAACGAGCCTGTGGCTTTACATTGATCTTGTACAATATAATGGTCGTATGAGATACGTTAAGGGTAAATGTCTACAAATGAGAGATTTCAATTGAAGTGATACATTCAAGGTGTATCCCAGATATAGTATTAGAATTTAGGTGTCGAGGATGTCTAAAATTAAAACTAATGAATAATCAAAGGAATGGATCAATTTCTTTGATGGGCTGTTAAAACTCGATGTTGGTGCTGATGATCACAATATTAATTATGATTATTACTCAAGCTGAACAGTTTGTTTCTTTGAATAGGCTAGTTCAGAAGAAAAGTGGCTGTGACATACGGGTGGACAGACTGACAGACATGACGATTCTATGAAGGTTTCGTTTTTTGCCATTTAGCTACGGAAACCTACAATTAACCTAAAACGATGCTAGATAATACCAATGATTTCAATAAAATAAATAAAAATAAAATAAAATATCTTTTTATTTAAAACGAGCTTTTGCCCGCGGCTTCGCTCCCCCTTGGGAGGTAGAATTGATTAAAATCCTTTCTTAGCGGATGCCTACGTCATATCATCTACCTGCATGCCAAATTTTAGCCCGATCGGTCGATCGGTAGGTATCATAAATACTCTTTTTGAACGTCGTAGAAAGAACCAAGAAACTAAGGTGCCTACCACCGGTTCGGGAACTAACCCGGCGAGAAGAAACGGCGTTTTATCAATATTATGACAATAGTGTCGTTGTTCCAGTACTCGTTACTCCAGACGGTGGTGGAGGCGTGTCGGAAGAAGCCGCACTGCACCTTCAGCACCAAGTCCAAGCCGGGCACGGTGGACCCCTGCCCGCATACCAGGAAGTTCGTCGACGTGGCCTTCAAGTGCCGACCGCGTGAGTATACGCCTTACTGTTCTACTGCCAGCACTGCCAGAGTAGACAGAACTAGGATTACCTCGACTTTAAATAAACGGGCGAATATACGCGAGTTGGGCGTGAGTGTCGATTTCAACATGTTTCATACACGCTACGGTTTACCGCAGAGGTTTACGGAACGTGTGTGGGAATAGACCAGAGGGCCTAGACAAGTGGCAAGCGATTATCGTAAACGCCAAAAAATGTATGGGATTTGACATTAGTATTCGCTAGCGAAACGATGACTTATGTCAAATCGCATACATTTTTTGGCGTTTACGATAATCGCTTGCCACTTGTCGACTAGGGCTTTGCAGTTTTTTAGGCCTGCGCAGACGACCGGAGCAAAATCGAAAATCAATTCTTTCAACTGATACCTGCGCAGGCATATCTGTACAGGTGGCCTCTCCGGTAAACCGTACCGTGTGGCGTACATAACGCATTAGCACAGCGTGCGCCGGCCGACGTGACATACTACGTCAAACGTATTTCTCTTCTCAGTCGGTTTACTCGTTCTGTTTACACTGGCACTACTACGAGTATACAGGGTATAACTATTTAATTTTGCTGCACCTATGAACGAACTCTGCCGCCATCCTAGGACGCCTGCACGCCATGGGACGTTGCCGCCCATAGGCCATGGCCTATAGTGCCTATATCCAGAGCTGTTACTCTGCTACCGCTGCAGAAATTCATCAAAATCTATTCAGAAATTCTTCTCAACAAAAACCAGGCCCAGCCTTACATATTAAAAATTCTTTTGTTTAAAATGATAAAATCCCCAAATGTTTTGTTGCCGTATTATATTTTATTAAATTATACCATAAAAGAAGTTCAATATTTCATTTTTTGTGTCAGAATATTCTTGATGGATTTTTAAGATACTTCATTTGAAATCCTGCAATATTACTAGTTTTTATTAACGTGTATTTGGATGTCTGTGCTACTACAATAAACATGAAAGTTTGTCAGGATAGGTGTTTTGTTATCTTAAACTACTAAACGAATTTTATCGGTATAATAGTGTAGGAAGCATAATATGCTGGCCACCTATTAAAGCTTAACCCAGTCGTAAGAAACAGCACAAAGTTAACTTCAAGATAAGAAGAAACTTCTTCGGATTTAAAATGGAGTTATACGCGTTTAGATTGAGACCACATACATTACTTAGAATATAACTCACATCAGCTTATGGGGTCGTGGAGACCCATAAATAATATTCTCAATTACACCAACGGCCCGGGACAAACTCTAAGAAGAGGTGATGTTAAGAAGGTCATGAGTTTTCGTCTTTGATATATTGTGTTGTTGAAAAATACTAGCGTAAAAGTTTTTTATATTACTTACGTAGCAAAGATTATATTTTTCGACATCGATACCTACTAATATTAAAAATAAAAAGTATGCCTAATGTCTATTTATCTGACTTTTATTTTCGACTGAGTCTATTTTGATTAAGGGGGCGGCTAACCCTAAAGTGACGATTTTATAATTCATTTTTATACTTGAAAATAAGCCCCGAATCGTTTCATTCGTTTCATATTCTAAAATTAGATATTAAGTACATTATATTTCCGAGAATTCGATCTGAGCAAAAACACAAAATTTTCTCGATAGAAAAAAATCACAAAGATGCATCTAATTTTCACGAATTTTTCATTTATTGCCCTAACCGTGCATTGAAATAAGTTAAATAAACACATTGTATAAAATTCTATCTTTGAGAGATCGACCTAGCGGATTTTTAAAATGTTGTATATTTATCGAGTTATTGAGAAAAAACTAATTTGGCGATGAATCCGCGTCGTTCTTTTTCACCTGGCATATGAAAGACGGGCGTGAGTGTGAAGAGAGAAGGACGATGTTTGATTTTTGGGGTTAGTCGCCCTCTTAAGAGGAGTCCACACCGCCGTTTTTCCATACAAACGCTGTCCCCTGTTTCCTCCCTGGATAATGCCGGTAGAGTTATGACTTTTTTCCTGAATATCTATGGCCACTATTAGCATTACCCTATGTTTTCTTTTTTTTTTTCATAATTTTATTATTAAAAAAGATAAGAACGTCCAAAACCCCAAAAAAATGGCAAGATTTTCCTCTATGTTCAAACACCCAGAAAACAAAACTGGCTAAAATATACAAAAAATAAAGCATAGGAACACAGCTCAAGCCTTGCTTTAATTCTTAATGACAAAAGTACTTAAATCGGTTAAGTTTTGGAGAAGAATCAGCGGACAACGAATCGAAGATTTTCTGTTCTTTTATTGGAACTTTTGTCGTGTTGTCTCTATCGCGCTCTGCGGTGGGAGACTTGAGACTGGTGGGACAGCAATACATTTTCAAATACCTATTTTCAATTTCTCTCGCCCCTGGTGTATCCTCTTAAAGGCATGAAGAATTTTAGGAGATCCTAAACCTGACTGCCATTATGAATGCTTTATTATAAGTGGACCCATAGATGATAAATTGTATTGTGCAATATCATTGAACAATATTATTGAACAATTTATTTGACAATAAGGTTGAAAAGCTATGTCCACACTATGCGCTTTCGTCTTCAATTTTAGTCATCTTCTTTCATTCAACTTTCGTTTTGGCGCATTCAATGACTGAATGCGTCAACGAACGCAACGCCAACTGTCATTTTTAATAACAAAGCGAAAGTTTTGGATACCGTCACAGGGCATGCGTCGCGGGCATGCCTCACGTTCGCTGTTGACTGCGCTATAACGCATGCCCTTGACGAACAGAAAAAGGCACAGTGTGGACGAAGCTATTGGCGTTAAATGTCAACCCCAGACGGTCAATAATATTGGACAATACGTGATATTGGTAATTTAAAATTCATCGTCTAGGGCCCGCTAAAGCAATCAAAGTTTATATCTTCACCTCAATGACTGCCACAATTTTCATTTTCATTCTGTCAAATAATGTTACACGTTACACGAGAAAAATAAAAAATAAACAGCATTCTTTCGCATTCGTTTGAAGTCTTCTCTCTACTCGTGTGCTCACTCATTGCCAAGGTGTGTACGTGGGGTCGTTTACGCACGTCGGGTAATAAATTAAATTTGTTAACACTATCAAAGACCTTTATAATGTATGACGTATAAATTGGAGCTACGCGCTTAGAGGGTTAACTTAATTTAATTCTCTGGATGCTATCTCTTTATTATGTAAATATATTATTATATAAATAAACATAGGTGATATTTTAAGTCTTTTACGCTATCTTATTTGAATTTGAATGGGAATGGGTCATGGTGAAATATAATGTACTATCAGATAAGTTGATTCCTATGCAGACGGACCTACGTTCTTTGGTCGCCTTACGTCAAACCCAGCCGACAGATCAGAATTAAGTATTAACATTAAATTGACACGATCCGACCAAATGACGTTGGTCTGTTGACTGCCTAGGAATCAATTTCCTCGATGGTACATTGTACGGTCAGACGAGTTGATTCATAAGTAGACCTAGTACTTTTGTTGTCAACCCCAGGTATGAATGGACAGAATATGACGGCTAGCATTGACTTGACATTACACCATTTAGACCCAATTTCACCAACGACTGTTAAAGTTAATGCTCGGATTAGTATCACGTTACCTCTTTCGCTTTTCATATGAATGAAAGAGAAGACATGATATTTTAACAAGCTGTTAACACTAACAGACGTTGGTGAAATTGGGCCTTAACATAATATTAGGTCTACCATTTGCCTATGGTTAGTTTCTATGATGATGCTATCAGAGTAATTGATTTAAAAGACCCACGTAATTTGGTCAGGTTATGTCAAATTCAGTTGAGAAAATATAATTATTAACGTACCCGTCTAGGTATTTCTTAATATCTCTGGTGCAACTCACAAAAATATCTAAAGAATTTTAGTAAACATTTTACTCCTTTACATCATAATCGTTTCGTCTCAATAATTTGTTATTAAATTTCCCGAAGTGAGGAAAATGAAATTTTACACTCTTTAAAAGGCTACAAGGAAATGAAAACCTAATTCCTCGAACCGGGTACTTCGAATTTCCTTTTATTCAAATTAATAGATTATTTTCGCCATAAAAATTTTAGTACGCTAGCATTTCGACGACAGGTTTAAGACTTTGAAAGGTAATAGCAGAGTAGACAGAATGATAGAGTATACCGACTCAGAACTGATGTTGAAATTTTTAAATTTGACGTATTATGACGAAAATCGTCGCTAGGGTTGTTAACTTGTTATCTACGAATTTAAAAATATGACATATTCGATTGACGTGTTCCTCTTTGGTCGTTTTGTTGTTTGTGTTTTGGCACATGCGATTAAAATAGTCAGAATCCAATTTTGAAATCTTTATTTTAAATATTTAAAAATAAATTATATCAGCCAGCGCGAGGCACAATCCATTCATAATCCTAGTGAAACCCGACGAATTTGACAGATATTGAAACCTGTCCGTTTCTTTGCAGTCGAACTACTGGTAGTTATGGCTATTGTGGTAATAGGTATGATGACAAATTTTACCATTAAAAGTAGGATCATTTAAAGTAGAAACATCGGTGAAATAATAATTACTCTATTAGCTTGAAAACTTTCCAAGATATCACAATTCAAAAATCTAATAAAATATAAATGATGACGTCATCATTGTGTAGTTTGTACGCATCGGGAGAGAACTTTGTTCGATAATAATATTATGTAAGTATATTAAATATTATTAAAGTGGTTTCATTGCATAAGCTATCGAATGGTAAATAATTATAATATAGTTAATTTATGTAAAAACAAATCGACTTATCTATCTGACTTTGAAGGCCCATAACAAAAAAAAAATACTAAAGTTATCAAACTGAAATTTTGGAAATACAAATTATTTTTTACCGTTTCTTTATTTTATTTTTAAAATCTGCTAATCTTTGACCTTGTCATCATCCCAATTATTGATTCTAGCCTATAACCTGATTCAACAATTTTTATGAAATATTAATGCAGCTTCCTTCCTTGTACGATCTAGTTCATTTTCTATCAAATATCATTATAGTTTCCTTGTATATGTCAAATGACTGTCTTTTAGAATTTTAACCAATCCAAATGCGTTTTACGCTGGTTTGACATTTCGTTTGTAGTTTGAAAAGATATGGGGATCAGACTATCCGGTCCTCGTCGTGCTTTGTGCTATCTAATCTAACCACAATGCTAAATCAATATTGCAAGGCAAAAGTAGTTTCAGTATTTTAATTTCGGCAAGATTTCATGTTTAAATAAAAGTAAGTACATTATATTTTGTATACCAAGCTTATTTTCAATCCATAAAGACGACCGAAAAGCTATCGGTTTATTATTTTGCATTTATTTATTCACAAACTTCATACTTAGGTGCAAACTTTGATCATAAAAATTCGATTATGAAAGTTTTAACTGAAAGAGTTTGTTGTGGTCGCAGAGTACTTAAAACGTTATTACTAACTGAATTGGAAATTTCGCTAAGTTATTACTTGACCACGAACTGAATTACTTAGGTATAGTGATCATTAGCACAAGTAATTTTTAATTCAGGTTTAAGTATAACGTGAAACTATTTCAAATAGACTTGATAAGCAAATAAAAATAATAATATTGTACGTGTAACCTCATACAAATAAAAAAAGTCCCTTTAGTTATAGTATGCTTACTCTTTGTCGGTTTATAGCCTTTCCAAGCAAGTTTTCTAACGCATCGGACGAGGACAAAACACTATAAGTAAAACTCTTTTTCTTCACGATTTTAAAGTAAAATATTAAAATGAATGGGTAGATGCTCTCAAAAATTTTTGTTGTCCATAGAACAGACACATCTCCAAATTTCACGATCGTAGCAGCAATATTTTATATATATCCAATCAAATAATACAATAACACATAGCATATGATTCTCTCATAAAACGTCAGCCGAACACATCCATAAAATTGATATGAAATAAAAATCTCGAGCCCCACGTTGGGCGCCATCAAATAAAGGGGGTTATACACTAATCGCGTGGCAATGGTTTTATGAGGGGCGAGTGTATGATGTGATTTATGCCTTATTAGCGGACAGGTCAGTGGCCGGGCGCGGCCGGGTGCGGCATAGGTGCGGCTCTCATTATTTTAGTGCTCGGTGCATACGGGCGACGTAAAGAAAAGATAGACTTTGTTAAGGGGCAAACGTTCTTACTTTGTTTGCGTTACTTTAGTGAAATTAGGTTTATAACTTTTGATAGACTGCTTTTTCGGGTTCAATACCTAATAGGGCTAATAATAATTATAATTATTAGCCCAAATAATTATTATTATTGGCTATAATTATTTGGCTATGGAACCCGAGTAAATCAGTACAGCATTACTTTTGCTCTTTGTCAGTCTGTTTGTCACCAGGCGGCGTCTCGAGAATCGCGGTAGCTAATTTCATTCATCATTACAAAATTAGTTGAGCTATTGATTGAAGGGTAGTTTATGAGTTTTTAATTATGTCGCTTACTATTTCACACCTCTTTTTGCAAATATCGCCAGTCTGCGCTGTCCAAACACAAAAGGTAGTTTCATAAAATACTCGTACTAATTGATTAATGAACACTACAGGCTTTTACCGTATTGACGGTTTTGAATTTCGAACAAGGGTTGAAAGGGTTGAAAGCTTCCTGTTTTACTTGAAATTAATACTACTCATTTGTAGCTGTTTGCTCTCAAACTATACACTGGCCTAAGTGTTTTACACTTCTGATGGACCTTAATTGAATGGATCCTACTCTATGTTGCTTTCATAAAGTAATTTTATTAATGCGTGTTTTAGTTTCATTTAATATTATCTTATATATATAAAAATGGATTTTCAATTGTGTTAGTAACGCTAAAACTCGAAAACGGCTGAACGGATTGGGCTAATTTTAGTCTTAAAATATTCGTAGAAGTCCAGGGAAGGTAATAAAGTGACACGAAGTTCACCGGGACAGCTAGTTATTTAATAAAACACTAAAACCCAATTACATGCACTTTTTCTACTATATTTCGTATTTTTTATCAATTTGAATGAAATACACGACCAGTTTCGATACTAATCAATGGTTATCGTCAGATGTAGTTTTAAATTAATAATCAAAACAAATATTATAGTTGTCAGCGTCATCCTTATTTTTATCTAAGTCGTAAACAGTAATAATGTCAAATTACATGTAAAATGATGAATATCCCAAAATAAAAGGACGAACAATGAAGATTTTAATATAAGTAATATAATTTATTACATATATATGAGAAAGCTATTTCTGTATTTTCATATTATATTTTAAATGTTTCATCAGGCTCTTGGTAATGTAATATACGTCCTTTGTGTCTGTAAAAGGCTTAATGAACGAAATTGCACTTCGATCAAAAGTTGGTGGGCGCATTAAGAGTTTTTTACTTTAAATACCAATAAAATACTGTACATAAGGTATTTAAAGTGGTTTTCAATAGGCTCTTTGTAGTTTAATACTATTTAAATTTCGAATACTTTAAATAGTCATTAAGCACCATTCATTACATTCACAAAGTGTTAACGATTATAGAGTCTACATTTTGACAAAATTCTTTTAATTTGGTTTTAATTTATAATTATTGAATTAGTTTTACCTTATAAGTACTGTCTGTCGCAGTTTTGTTTGCAGGGATGTTAGTATATACTTATATAGGTAACCGTACAGTTTGGACCATAAAGTTAATATACCTGGCGGAATAGAGAAACAAAGGCCTGAGCAAGAGAGATGTCACTATCAGTAACACTGCGTGGTAAAAAGAGGCGTGTGATACATGGCAGCAGAACTCTTTTTTTGACGTCCAGTCGGCACTTATCGGCACGTTGACAATTTAATCTCATAGAATTCATGTTCAATCATGCTTGTGTAAGTGTATACGTACACATAATATTTTTACACACAGATGTAAACCAATTTCGGTTTCGTTTGACAGCTCGAGATTGTTGCTCTATTCCGCTAGGT
The DNA here is from genome assembly GCF_905147365.1 of Aricia agestis. NCBI lineage: Eukaryota > Metazoa > Arthropoda > Insecta > Lepidoptera > Lycaenidae > Aricia > Aricia agestis. The sequence goes on from NC_056417.1 coordinate 11,702,914, forward strand.
TTAATAACTTTATGGTTTGGACCAAAAACTGTCTTTTCCCGAGATCTAAAGTATTTCCATACTAAGCATTGAGTTCAACGGTTAAATCATGTAGAAGTTAAAGACAGCCAGAAAGACACTTTCGCGTGATATTAGCATCATATTATGAATGAATGCAATTAATGCGTAATATATTAATTTATAATATGAGCATGAGTAAGAAGGTTACTATATTCCACCTTTTTTGTTTGGATCTACCAAAATGTTTTGATTAAGATAACCTAAGTTCCTTTTTAAAAAAATTCTTCATTTTTCGAATAAAAAATCACCCAACTAGAGATTGGTTCATAGAATAATAATAATAATAATAATAATAATAGCTCCCACACCGGTTTCGGTGACGGTGGCCGATTTCATTGAAAACCAGACCAGCTACGCAGGAGTAATTTTATAGTGCCCAAGTGTGTGCGCAGTACACAAGAGCACTCTCTATTCCTTTACTCTCATAACCCAGTGGGACGGAAGACCGACACGACTGGCGCAGGACCGACTTTTTACATGCCCATCCGACGCATGGATCATCTTACTTGTCAGACAATCAGGTGATCAGCCTGCATTGTCCTAACCAGACTTGGAAATAACATGTTTCCAACGTGGGAATCGAACCCACGACCTCCGAGTCAAGAGCCGCGCTCTATACCACTAGACCACAGAGGCGTTCAATTCATAGAATACCAGGAAACCAAATAGAGGACTCAGTTTGATTTCAAGTGATACCGCGAAAGGCACGCGCAGTTGATTATGATCTGCACTTATGGAAGTTGGTAGTTTCTACCAGTTTCCGCGTAATCGTGATATACATTTTAGTTCATTTCATCATGAGATGAACTAAGCCGTGTAACCATACTAATATTATTAATGCGAATGTGTGTCTGTCTGTCTCTTACCCTTCACAGTCAAACCGCTGAACCGATTTTGCTGAAATTTGGCCGTAGACATAGGATACTTTTTATCCTGGAAAAATTTACGGTTCCAGCGCGATTAACAAATTTGGCGCAACGGAGTTGCGGGCGTCATCTAGTTAAATATGATAATATTATTGAAAAGTACTCGTACGTAAGTATTTTTCGATTTTTGTTGCTATTGGAAATTACACAGTAGCAACACTTCAGGTGTAATTTACCGCCTTCTCTTGTATTATTAGTTGTTTTTAAAAACGAGACCACCTTCTAAGGCTCAAATCCACATACATAGATCAAGATAGATACCGCATGTGTATGTACTTCGCGTACCATATCGCGTCTCCAAACGGCGAGCAATGCTCGTCTTTCGAAAGTCTGTTCTTTAGTCTGCTATGGGAATCGGACGTCAATCGGAATTTTAAAAATGCCTAAATGCCTAAAAGTGCCGTATTGAGCTGTAGAAATTCAAATAAAAACATTAGCCTAGATAATGGACACGTTTCTTATCATCGGTACGTCATACTGTGACGTAGGTGGTGTGGTAGGAAAAATTGGCACGCTCGTTTTCATACAAATGGAGCGACATGCGGTATCTATCTTGATATATGTCTGTGCTCAAATCACACCGAAATGGCAGCGCAGCGCAGTGCATTTTATAAACTTGATCTTCATTATTGTAATACATATCGCTTGAGAAACTTGGAAAGTCTCGCGGTCGCCGGCGCCGCTGCGCTGCCATTTCGATGTGATATGAGCCTAAGAACGCGAACGGCACCTATTAGTGGCCGGTTTACATTGGAACGTGACGAGGCGATTTAAATGAGCTATTCAAAATATCTAAACATTATTTGGTACACAAAAAGGATGTAACACATTGAAATTATGGACTTGCCACCCGCGGTGATGTGCTACCTCCTCCAGTTTTAAATGGCTCATCACATTGCAAAGTGACCTTTAATTCAGGATAAACTAAGCCCACTCTAGACTCTAGTACAAATGCTTACCACTACACACTACCACGCTTTTTAAATTCCTGCATAAAGATCTAAATTAGTTTTCCTTTCAGACGAGTTCCGGAGTCAGACAGCATGTGAGGACGAGGTGATCCGGCTGAGCTGCAACCCTCATTCCCGCGTGGTCATCTTCGACGCAATGTACGGGAGGAAGGCGTACGAGTCCATCATATGCCCGCAGACGCAGGGAGTCGCTGATGAGAGTGAGTTGTTAAGCTGATACGAGCTTTATTATTATTGTCAAAAGGTACTAATTTAGTTAATGCAAGCCGCACTCCCGGATGGTGATATTCAAACCATCTGCAGGGGGAAGGCGTACGAGTCCATCATCTGCCCGCAGACGCAGGGAGTCGCTGATGAGAGCAAGTTGCTAAGCTAATATTATGTGCCTAATTATTATAGTCAAAAGGTGCTTATTTAGTTAATTCAATCCGCGTTCCCGGGTGGTCATCTTCGATGCCATGTACGGGACGAAGGCGTACAAGTTCATCATTTGGCCGCAGACGCAGGAAGTGAGTTTTTTGGCTTTTCTTGGCTTTTCCTGGCTTTTCGTGGCTTATTGAAATAGTGTAGTTCCTCTCCAGGGGTCTTCTATTTTACTCGCTTCTACGTCACCGTTAGACAGCCTGGTTGGTATGACTCCAGCGCGCCATCTTTTCCTTAGCCGGACATGGTTGCGTCGTCCGTCTTAGGGTACCACTCTGTCGATATAGTTTTTTCTCCCAGCGCGGCGGTCGGGATGCATGACGTGTCTAACGTGGCCAGCCCAGGACGTTTGGTTCTCATTTTATTTTTATTTATAAATTTCTTTTCGTATGAACTAGAGCCAATAAGCTAGTGACTTTTAGTTTTTAGTTGCGACAGAAGACGGGTGTTTGCGTTCCAATGAATGTGTTTTAAAACACATAAACCGACTCAAGATATTAATCATTGTACAATATACAGGGTGTAACAAAACTAAGTGTTAAGTATTAAATATAATACAAAAATAATATACTTTAGGGTGTGTACGTGTTCCTTGTAAAGAGTTCACTATGAAAGTAGCAGCGTTGAAAGACCAAACATTTTTTTTACTTTTGTATGGCCATGCGCCCCAGCGTCATCAAGAGTTTCCCCATACAAAAGTGATTTTTTTTTTGGTTATTAAGTGCTGCTACTTTCACATTGAACTCTCTACAAGGAACACATACCCTAAATTATTATCTATCTTAGTTTTGTTATACCTTGTCGAGATACTTTGAGTGGAAAGAACAAAATATGTTAGTTTTGACGGAAAAATAGACGGCAATAAACAACAGCTGCATGCAACATCTAGTTTACCATAATTTCCTAGGTACTCTACGCCCTCTTTGGAGCAAAATGAACAAAAGAAAGGTGCCAATTACAAGTAAGGATACATTGTTCTTTGTGAAGTAGCTTGGCCTGCTTGTAATAGGTTGCATTCGTTCAGAAGTACTCTCAAAAAGGAATTATACGTCATTATGAAGTTGGAGTCTTGTGCCTCAAAAGGAAGGCTCTAAAATGTTATGTGTTAATTAAAAGTGGAGAAGCAACAGAGCTAAGTGCTCAAAACTAAAACACTGAAGTCCACTTAGCTGGGCAGGAATATTTTTGAATTTCTAAAGTGAGAGAGTACAAAGAAAAGAGCAGCTTTTCAAGAACTTTTAAGATATTATATATTTTTAATTAACTTAAATATGCAATGATAAATGCAATTGATTTACTCACATAATAATAATTATTAAACATATTAATTAATACTTCGATCGCAGATTCCTGGAAATGCTATTGTATTCTATTATTGTCGCGATCACCGGTGCTCTTACGGGGCTTGAAGAATTAATATTTCTTTAGGGTCAGTAATTCCCTACGAATAATAAAAACTAGTAATTCCTGACATTTGGTTATAGTAAAAATACGTGTGTGACACTGGACTGCCGCAGTAAAGCTATTGCATAGCATTTTTTATCAACTTATGCAATTACATTTCGCATACATCTAGTCACACACAAACACCGTGCCGAAGTCTGCCGAACTGAAACGACATGCATGGCAACGCCACACCGACCGGCACAGTGGAGCGGCAACGGCCGGAGTAGGTGGTGGTCACTGACATAATATAAGGTGGTGGTAGGTTTATTTTCGTTATGGAATTCTTTGATTAGGTCGTTGCGTTCAAAGTCCGCAAAAAAAACTATGCAATAGTTGTATCTAATAATGATTACGGACACGACAACAATAATTTGTCTATTGCTGTCAAGCCAATCTTTTATCATACCTGATAGGGATTTTCATTGGATTTCAGGGATTGCATTGCATAACTATAATATCAGTATTCACAGTATCTTTTTATCCGTAGGGGTTATTGTACCCAAGAACAAACAGGTCTTTTAGGCTTATAGGCTTACGTTTCAGTCATCGAAATAGAATGCAGTATAGAACGATAACTCCTATACAAGATGTTAGGTTGAACACCGTTATCCTTGAAACCATCAAATGAGCCCGTCAAAATGAACAACTTTTTCTATGAGAACAATGCTGGGAACTCAAAAAAATCCCTCTTCATACCGAAACAAATTGCCGATCCGGGTATTCGTATTTCGTATGAAGACGTTTTTTTTAGTTCCCAGCATTGTTCTCATAGAAAAAGTTGTTCATTTTGACGGGCTCAATTGATGGTTTCAAGGATAACGGTGTTTACACTAACACGTAGACGTTTTTTTTTTTAGTTCCCAGCATTATTCTCATAGAAAAAGTTGTTCATTTTGACGGGCTCAATTGATGGTTTCAAGGATAACGGTGTTTACACTAACACGTAGATGTTGGACCGCTTAAATAATATTATTAAGGGATTACGTGGGAGAGCCATGCTTCGGCACGAATGGGCTGGCTCGACCGGAGAAATACCACGTTCTCACAGGAAACCGGCGTGAAACAGCGCTTGCGCTGTGTTTCGCCGAGTGAGTGAGTTTACCGGAGGCCCAATCCCCTACCCTATTTCCTTCCCTACCCACCCCTATTCCCTTCCCTTCCCATCCCTACCCTCCCCTATTACCTCTTAAAAGGCCGGCAACGCACGCGCAGCTCTTCTGATGCTGCGAGTGTCCATGGGCGACGGAAGTTGCTTTCCATCAGGTGACCCGTTTGCTCGTTTGCCCCCTTATTTCATAAAAAAAAAAAAAAAAAAAAATATGGTTAACTAGATGACGCCCGCCACTCCGTTGCGCCAAAATTTGTATATTACGTGGGAACTGTAAATTTTTCCGGGATAAAAAATATCCTATGCCCTTTCCCGGGTCTTAAAGTATCTCTATATCAAATTTGAGTAAAATCGGTTCAGCAGTTAGAGCATGAAGAGGTAACAGACAGACAGAGAGACACACTTTCGCATCCATAATATTACTAGCTATTTGACCGTGCTTTGCTCGGTATTCGATAAAACACGAATTAAATGACATTTTCTAAAAATGATTCCTAGCTTGATCTATTTATCGCCCCCGAAACCCCCTATATACTAAATTTCATGAAAATCGTTGGAGCCGATCCCGAGATTCCAATTATTATAATATATATACATTTAGGTATACAAGATTGCTCGTTTAAAGATAAAAGATAAGTATGGAAGTACGGATTGTTACTGTCATAAAAACGTAGTTAAGAGCAATTAAAATTGTATCACAACCTACTAGAAAATGTTTATAGAGCCAATTGTTTGACTAAGTTACCCTTCCATAGAATGGTATCTCAATGTTTTCAGTCTACGAATTTCAATATAAGCTATCGCAAAGCGGTAACTTGGATGTCTTCTCTAGAGCACTTCGGCTATAAAATCTAAGGTTCGGTTTACATACTCGTAGCTTCTTAGAACTAAGACCGAACTCCGAGCGAACGAAAACGGAGGCATGATTATGACGTTATGACAGTGATCGTTGAGTTATTATGGGTTTGGTTAGGATTACAAGATAAAAATATATATTGGCAAAGATAAAAGAAATATTTTGTGACAGTAACAGTTTATATTGTGTTTTTTTTTTTATGAAATAAGGGGGCAAACGAGCAAACGGGTCACCTGATGGAAAGCAACATCCGTCGCCCATGGACACTCGCAGCATAAGAAGAGCTGCAAGTGCGTTGCCGGCCTTTTAAGAGGGAAATGGGGTAATAGGGGAGGGAAGGGAAGGGAACAGGGGAAGGTAGGGAGGGGAATAGGTTAGGGGATTAGGCCTCCGGTAAACTCACTCACTCGGCGAAACACAGCGCAAGCGCTGTTTCACACCGGTTTTCTGTGAAAACGTGGTATTTCTCCGGTCGAGCCGGCCCATTCGTGCCGAAGCATGGCTCTCCCACATATATGTTTGTTACACCCATGTTACACTTATATCGCCTAAATTACTGATTTATTTATCTGATTTTAATAAATTAAGTGTCGTAATACTTTCATAGTTTATACTAATATTATAAATGTGAAAGTGTGCCTGTCTGTCTGTTACCTCTTGACGCCCAAACCGCTGAACCGATTTAGCTGAAATTTGGTACGGAGATACTTTGAGTCCCGAAAAAGGACGCAGGATACTTTTTATCCCGGAATAATGCACGGTTACCGCGGCACCGAAATTGCGGGCGTCATCTAGTCTAGCAGATCATAAAATTGGCGTTGTGAGTTTAATTAGTTTTCAACTTTTTATCGACTTTACCAATCCATACTATAATATTATAAATACGAAAGTGTGTCTGTCTGTCTATCTGTCTGTCTGTAACCACTTCTCGCCCACACCGCTGAACCAATTTTGCTGAAATTTGGTATGAATATACTTTAAGCCCCGGGGAAGGACATAGGATACTTTTTATCCCGGGAAAATATACGGTTCTCGCGCGATAAACGATTTTTGGCGCAACGGAGTTGAGGGCGTCATATAGTTACTAATAAAGTTATTTATGCAGCTTATCGGTTGTCTTAGTCTGTGGTGTGACTTTTCCAATACGCCAGACAAAAGCGGACCATGTATGAATGACGAACGGCACTTGTCTACGGCTGTTGTCGACTGCCGTCGACAGGTGCCGTTCATCTGTAAGAAGTCATAAATATTATCTTAGTAAGGGAGGCCTTATGAGTTTTCCTGATTTTTTAGGGTTCCGTACCCAAAGGGTACAAACGGACCCGACGGATTACTAAGACTTCGATGTCTGTCTGTCCGTCTGTCTGTCTCCAGGCTGTATCTCAAGAATTGCTGTAGCTAGACTTCTGAATTTTTCACAGATTATGTATTTCTGTTGCCGCTATAATAACAAATATTAAAAACAAAATAAAGTTAATATTTAATGGGGACTCCCATACAACAAACGTATTTTTTTTTTGCTCAATATCAATAATGGCAACAGGTAGGAGAATTAAGTTTTCACAAAATGCTCAACTAAATGTATTATTTCATAATTAAGAATAAAATTAAAATAAAATAATAAATTAGGGGGGCTCCCATACAAAAAACACAAATTTTGGACAATTTTTGCTCTATAACGGTACGGAACCCTACGTGCGTGAGTCCGACTCGCGCTTGGCCGATTTTATTTTTATGTTTTACGTAACCACGCACTTGGCAACGTAGCGAAGCGTAACGTACGACGATCAATCAAATTAATGATCGAATCATCTTTGTGTGGCGATGCGAATTTGGCCGACACGTGATGCGTGGATGGCTAAACCAGTAATTAACTTCGGAGCCTCGAAAATGAACCTTATGAAGTTGACATTAAGGTCTTGACAGAGGTAAAAGAAATCTGAATTGACTTGAGCTGAGGGTAGTCGACGTGTATAAGTGTGCTCGAAGTACACTTTCTACGCGAAGTGAAATCTATCATGGGCAGTCTACAGCAGCCCCCGTAGACAAGTGGCAAAACGCTAACGCTAGCGCTACAAAATGTATGGATTTGACATTAGTATTCGCTAGCGAAGCGATGACTTATGTCAAATCGCATACATTTTGTAGCGCTAGCGTTAGCGTTAGCGTTAGCGCTTTGCCACTTGTCTGCAGGCCCAGATGCTCCCAAACTTTAAAGATGATGAAACCTTAAACAAATCCCTTTCACAGGGACGATGTGCCTAGTGCACAGCTCTAGGGCATCCCTGTTTAGGCAGAGTTCTTCCTGATGCAATAAAAAACTTTCTTACGATGATTCAAACTAGCATTTGTAACCATGGTTCCATGCTGCTGGTTCCGTGGCAGAGTCTGGTTAAACCCCAAAGAAACCATGGAACTACGAAATTCAGTTTGAAAATCTCTGCAGCTTTACTCGTATTCGTCTGTTTTTGTCCACCATAGAAACAGGTGAGACAGATGAGATAAGATAAAATAAGGTGAAGGGCCTGTTTCACCACTTCCTGATAAGTGCTGGATCCACAACTTATCTGATGGATAGCGCATGTAGTATCTGTCAGATAAGTTGTAGATAACCTAAACCGGCACTTATCAGGAAGTGGTGAAACAGGCCCTAAATAGGATGAAGTAGGATAAGTTAAGATCAGCGGGGCTAAAATGGTCATATTTAGCAATGCCTCTCAATCAAACTGAATTGTCAAAACTGTCAAACTGACGAATGTCAAATTAGTACGAATTACTAGACATGAATTACAAATAGAGTGACCATTTTGCGATTTAAAAAAAAAATCATAATATTATGATTCATAATATGATTCTCCAAAGCGACCATTTTAGCCCCGCTGGAATTGAATATGAGCTGGGTAGTAAATAGAATAGTAGGATAAGTTAATAACAGGAATTGAATATGAGGGTAGTCACGAAAGTTCTGTTTCAGCGTGCACGGCTCAATACGCGGTGGAGACTGTGATGCAGCTGTGTCACGGGAAACGCCGCTGCCAGGTCGTCGCCAACAGCAAGACTTTCGGCACACCCTGCAGACCGGAGACCAAGAGCTACCTGAAAGTGGTGTACACTTGTGGTGAGTTTTTGAAGTGAAACTTCTTTATAATAAATTGACCTGGGGAGTAAGCTGGCAAATGCGTGACGTGAACGTTACGAAAGAGTGATCGAACACTCGTTTTGTTTATTTGCAAAAATATCATATTATATTTATTTATACAGAGAAAAGAATAAGAATATGTTTATTTTATCACCACACAACACATGTAGATCAAACATTATTACAGCTGAAGAGCATATTTCTACAATACGGTACCTACAATACATATATTGTGTTGATGTCAAAATTGGCCCAGGCTCAGCTATACGCAGCAAGCTAGCTCGCTGCACTGGTATTCTGCCAGGGCCAATGAGTGACTTCACCACAAAATAAGGCTTAAAATCTTTACTATACCTACTCACTCTAATAAAATTAAAATAAACTTTTTTTTTTTAAATGAAATAAGGGGGCAAACGAGCAAACGGGTCACCTGATGGAAAGCAACTTCCGTCGCCCATGGACACTCACAGCATCAGAAGAGCTGCAGGTGCGTTGCCGGCCTTTTAAGAGGGAATAGGGTAATAGGGGAGGGTAGGGTAGGGAAGGGAATAGGGGAGGGTAGGGAAGGGAATTGGGGATCGGGCCTCCGGTAAACTCACTCACTCGGCAAAACACAGCGCAAGCGCTGTTTCACGCCGGTTTCCTGTGAGAACGTGGTATTTCTCCGGTCGAGCCGGCCCATTCGTGCCGAAGCATGGCTCTCCCACGTATATTAAAATTAAAAAAAAGAGATACAGATAATTCTTTCTCTAAACAAAATATGTCTTTTTGCGTCATCCATTAGGGGCCTAGCAAAATATATCTTGCCCACATCAAATTTAGGTCTTGCCACGCCACTGGGTAGATACAATAAGTAAAGATGGTCGAATGTAAAATAGAGATGGTCGAATGTAAAATGGCACCCATATTTTGTCGGATACACGTCTTATATTGTGTACGATCAGATAAATTGATTCATGGGCAGGTGCCTGTTGTAATTCTTCAAACTAAGGTTTCCTACAGACGAATGGCATTAATTGTCGACGTCTGCAGCTGTATCTGCCGTTGGCAAGTGCAGTTCGTCTGTAAGAAGCCTAAGCTGATAGACAAAATAGACAACAATTTACGTCGACCTAACTTAGCACGACAAAATGACTTAGGTGCCACCATGTTTCTATTAAATCAATTTCTTTGATGGTAAATTAATACTCGTTTAGTCGTTTTAATAGATAAAAATATTTAAGAGTCTACAATGTATGTCTACCAGTAGGTTGAAAGCATTATCACTAGCCCGGCGAGAAAAACCGAATTGAATTGAAGTCTACAGTAAAATTCAATCGCTTTCAAGGAACTGTAGTTAAAAATATAACGCTGTTTTTCTATTATTGTTTGAACAAAACATTTTGCACTATTGTTTAGTCCATACAACCGAGATAAAAACTTTTATTCATTGCTTTGAAACCTTTTTACCTCTATACATAGGTATACCTATGCGAACCTCTATAACTATAACACCGACAAAAGTGATGATATTATTATAATAAACATTTTTTGGTTGAAACAAAATGACATGTTTCTGGAATACTGTTACTAATTTCAGACAGTTAAAATATCTAAATAACACCACAGTCAGAACACCAAAGAATCACAGTCCATACTAATATTATAATGCGAAAGTGTGTCTGACTGTCTGTCTGTCTGTTACCATGCTCAAACCGTTGAACCGATTTTGCTGAAATTTGGTATAGAGATTGAAAGCCACGGAAAGGACATAGGATCCTTTTAATCCCGGAAAATGTAAGGTCCTCCGCGATAAAATAATTTTGTCGAACAGAGTTGCAGAGGGCGTCATTTAGTTTCGTATATTATAATTTTTAACAAAAAATTAAAACCGACTTCCAAGGTAAAAACAATAATAACATCCTTATAATATGAACTAAAAAGTATTAAATAATTTTTCCTATCTAATAGTGCCTTTTTCCGAATTCGGCTAAACCTCAACTATTTCTGTACTCAATCTTCATCATTTTGAAGTCGGTACCAGATAGCTGAATCTTTAGTTCTCTGACAGAATATTTGAAGGTATTGGAACTGGCACCGACTTCAATTCGACTTCGACTGCGCCCCCGCGTCCCCCCCCCCCCCCCTTCGGTATCCGTGGCTGAGTAGTTAAGTAAGACCCACTCATCACAGCCTTGAAATGCCTTAAAAATACTTCGTAAACATCAGAAAACAGATGATCTTATCTGAAGATTACGAAAATCTCAAATGTGAATTTCTTCTAAATGGAGAGTTTAGAAGAAATTCACATTTGAAGAAAAGGTAAGTAGGAGTTTTTCTCACCCAAAACAATCCTCCTTAACCCGTGTCACCAACATTTAATTGACGTAGGTTCCTAAACCTTAGCCAAATTTTTCTAAGTATTTTCGCCATACATAACATTTCGGCCTGTCATTCGACAGGGGTTGATTTTTGAGAAAAGTTTATCTTAGCTTTTTTGCTTCCCTTGGCGCCCCCTATCGATTGGTATAATAAAAAGGGGTGGTCATAGGGGGTTGTATTTTTGTCGTCAAAATTTTTGATTTTTGAGAAAAGTTTATCTGAGCTTTCTTACTCCCCTTGGCGCCCCCTATCGATTGGTATATTCAAAAAAAGGGTGGTTATAAGAGGTTAAAATTTTGACGAAAAATTTTTATGTCTTTTTTCCATAGTGCCCCGTTTCCTTCAGTCCAACCCAAAAGTGTGCCTTACACACTGGAGTAAAGGTTGAATTTGTTACTCATAAGTAACAAATTCAACCTTTACGAACATATTCAATTTTGTGGTACTTACTTAAAATATTATGTATTTTGAAACAACATTAAGTACATTTTTTTGTTAATACAAAAAAATGTACTTTTAATAAATCGAATTTAATAAATCGCTTTGAAATGTACCAAATAAATAAGGACATAACGTGATGACTGATGATATTTTATGGTGTTGTGTGTATATTATATTCATATACAACCATGTGAGTTGTGACATTGGTGACCCTGACATGGTAGTGATGATGATGATGATGATGATGATGATGATGAATGTAATTAGCATAGTAACATATGCTTTCAGTTCTTAAAACAACGCCTAAACCCCCAAACTTGTATCTATAAGGAATCCGGATTTCTCTTAGTATCTTCGGAACCATAGTATACCTTAGTGCAAAATCTTACGTTTTGGTAGCATATGCTTAGGATGCTTCTCATAAAACCAAAATCACTATATGTTTCCATATAAATTTTGAGGAGTTCCCTTGATTACTTATGGATCCCATCATCAGATCACCACTTCTGTGAAAATGGGACCAAATTGGAGTGAAACCTAATATAACAAAACAAAAATTTTGAAAATCGGTTCACAAACGGCGGAGTAGTGGTCGAACATACAAAAAAAAAAGTCGGTTAAAAATAGACTTTCGTAGCTCAATCCTCAGAACACAACGCACCCTAATACTAACGCTGATTTTTTGTTCAAATATTTGCACGATAAATTGAATGTACAGGGTGTATTTGAAATTACTCGCTTGTAAAATTCCTCGCAGCCAACAATTCCGACCGCGGTTGGATAGAGTGGGCATATTTGGTGGATAATTGTTATGTGCATAGAACACAATACTTGTAACGAAAAAAAAACTTTAAAGAGTATCCTTATACTTAATTATTATTATAATTAGCCTATAGTGTCCCACTGCTGGGCCGTATAATAGGACCTTTAAAATGTCCCTTTCTAAGAAAGTCAAAATCGGTTCGGTATCGATGAAGTTACCCGCGAACAATCATAAAAAAACATATAATATTATTCTGTCGACTTGAGGAATCTTCTTCTTTTTTGATGTCGCGGTCGGTAAAAAGAAAATTTTTACGAAGCGCTATTTGTACGGGAGCCGATTTCGACAGCTACTCAGACCACTATAACAATTCTCTATATTATACTCAATATAATTTCAATAGTAATAATTATAGCACACACATGTTATGAATCTTTGTTTGTTTACAAACCCTACTAATAAAACGTATACATTTCCTAATGCCAGGTTTACATCACACGGCACAATCCTGCGCTTGTTTTTTTGCAGTAAGTATACGTCTTACCGAATAAAATATAGTAGCGTCAGTACAATCGGCGTATGAATGTAAAGACGTATACTGCAAAAAAACGTGCAGGATTGTGCCGTGTGATGTAAACCTGGCATTAGGAAATGTATACGTTTTATTAGTAGGGTTTGTAAACAAACAAAGATTCGTATAGGTATAATATGAATCTTTGTTTGTTTATTGTTGTTGTATAACTGTTGTACTACTGTTGCGCACGATTTGGCGACGCGTGTTACACTCCCTTAAGGGCCTTCCCTACAGAGATTCCGTAATTTACCGTATTTAAAACCTTATAAACTCATAATTTGAAAGCTACAAAGTTATAATAAAAATACAGCAATTATAATTTTCAGTATATTAACATTCTTTTCCCCGTTTTAAATTTTCTATATTTAAAACGGGGAAAAGTTTATACTCATGATATCAGCTTCCAAAGTAAAACCAATTTATTGAAATTCAAGCATACATTCAGCATCTCCTTAGTATTTACAAGTTACTTTTATTTGAAACACACGCCAATAGATCGACAATATCATAAACAGTAAACTACATATTCCCCGTTTTAATTTTATTTAGGACAATTTTGAACTAAGATAAGTAAAAAAAAATAGGGTTTTGGTGCAATCTCGTTTGCTCGGGGGATGGCCCTAACATAATATTTCATTTCTTCTAAATTCTATATATTATGTGGTTTTTGTAGTGCCTCTGGGTGTGCTGATGGAGAAATTCGAGAGTCCAGCTGAGGCTGATGAGAAGGATGGAACGGAGAAGGAGGAAGGGTTGTTTGATGAAACCGGTAAGGATTAAATTATAGAGGTACTTAGAGTGTGGAAGAGGGCTGCAAGATGCTATCAGCAGTGGCGGCCTTACCCATTGCGAGGCCCCGGGCGGAAGGTCTTTGCGAGGCCCTGGGCGGCAGGTCCCTTGTCTTCCAAAAAACACCTTGCGAGGCCCCGGGCGTTTGCCCTATTCGTTACCTCCTAAGGCCGCCACTGATGTTATGAGAACTAAGAGGTGCTTCAGTGCTGAACAATTAAAGATATAAGTGGAAGAACCAGATAACTAGCGTTTTATGACACACGGACAATTACTCATATTTTATTCCCTTATTTTATTTTGAAAACAAACAGTTACGATACAATACTAAGTTACACATTGAATTATATTGAGTAGGTTTTAGTACACTATTTATATATTTTCACATAAAGCTAACTGTGTATGAAGAAAACAAAAAAAAAATACTTGCAACTTAACACTAAAATAAAATATACTATGCGAATAATTAATAAATACTACCTTGCCTACCTACCTACCTAGTTCATCATCTGGCTAATATATCATATGCATAAAATCCATTTTTTTTATTTCGAATAATTTTGCTGGCCCTAAGGCCTCCATTTAGGCAATAAACGGCAATTTTTTTTTGCTGTTACTTACCTGCTTCTTCCACTCATCTCTTTATTATGACTGTATCAATATAAACATGTTCAGTATCAGGTAATCAGGTAAGACATAATATTATGTAAATACATCCAGCATATTATTATAGGGTGGTTTCTATTCGCCCTCGATTTTCTAAGTAAGCAAAATTAAAATTAGATAAAATTTTAAAATCTCTTAATTTTTGAACTACAATTAATCTTAAATCAGATGATTGTGACATAATAATTAATAAGCTGTGAAATACTGCCGTGTTTGCATGAAAATAAATAAAGAAAATTATAAAATGAAAGCATAAATCTGACGAGCAATACAATTTTTTTCACTATGAAATTAACAAATCTGTTTTGTTCATCGCACAAACAGAATATTTGTATATTTTTGCAGCATATTTTGTTGAAATCTATTTTGATTCATAATTTATGACGAATGCTTTTATTTCCATTGTAGTGAGCAATACAAATATAGCGTTTAAAAATACAAACAGACGAATATAATATAACCTCCTCCTTTTTGGAAGTCGGTTAAAAATAAATCCACGACGTACAATTTGGAGCAATAAAATATTCTATCCCTTTTTCACGATATAAGGTGATATAAGTATCTTTACTTCTACGGAATTTGATTTTCTACTGACCAAAAATTGAAGAAATTGATGGCAAAGTTGTTTGTTTGGTAGGTGCCATATAAAAATTATAATATTTATATACATATAAATATTTTGAAGGAATTATTCATAAATGTTTAGTTATTTATAGTTTTTAGTTATGTTATATTTTTAATAATAGGGAATAGGGATAGATGATTACGAAAGACAAGAGGGAACACTAACACTGTTTTTCCATACAAACGTATTCCCCAATTTACTCCCTGGACAATGCGTCTAGACAAATGATTTTTTTACACAATATTGGGATCTGTTAAAGCTATGCCTCTACGTTCGATTTGTTCTAAATTTACTAATAAATAAAAAATATGACCCTTCAAAAATCGCAGAAAATTACTGCGCCGTTCACCGCCAATCCACCGACCATAAAACAAATTTAAAAGATCTGTATGATAAAATAAAAACGTAGAGGCTCACTCTTCCTGAAAATATTAAAAAAATAATTACATAGGCTCTATTTTAAAAGAGGAATCAGAGGACTACGTTACCTCGATTTACTGTATCTGTCTCTATCACAATACACGTGCCGGCGCAGGGTGAAACGTGATGGCAATAGCTTCTTTAAAGTTTTCGTTATTCTATTGCACCCGCGTTTCCTCTTAAGAAGCTAATGAATAACATAATACCTATCATTAACCCATCAATCCCCAAGTGGCAATCCCCGGCTGTCGCATAACAATTGAAAATCTATTGTCTGCGATTCCCATAATTGAGGTATTAAAACTAATTACGGTATTATAACAATCTTTAATAGCATAATAAGTTAAAAAAACAAAAACATGTCTGTAACGTATAAAAACATCATTATGCATAAGTGATTGTTACCTGCACATTTTCTTTAAACTTTGTGATCTCACAAAATACTCACGAAAGGTATAAAAGTAGAAAACAAGATTCTCGTTTTAAAATTTTACGAGGGAACGTCGTGGAATAAGTTATTGAACTTACAAAACAATTGTCTTTACAGCACTCCTGAGGGCACTACTTTGGAGTTCGCAAAACAGAAGTTATTACACATTTTAAAACTTTTTCAACAGTGGACCATGGAGAAAAGTGGAGGGAGCCAAACCAGATAGCACCCGTCGCGAACCCCGCGCTACAACCGCCAGAAAAGAAAGAAGATTCCAAGACAGAGGTGAAAAATGTCTACCCTGTCAGCAATCATAAAGGTATCCTTACTTACATTATAAATGCGAAAGTGTTTTTTTTTTTATGAAAGAAGGGGGCAAACGAGCAAACAGGTCACCTGATGGAAAGCAACTTCAACAAACAAAAAAGTGGACACTCGCAGCATCAGAAGAGCTGCAGGTGCGTTGCCGGCCTTTTAAGAGGGCATAAGGTAATAGGGGAGGATAGGGAAGGGAACTGGGCCTCCGCTAAACTCACTCACTCGGTGAAACACAGCGCAAGCGCTGTTTCACGCCGGTTTTCTGTGAGAACGTGGTATTTCTCCGGTCGAGCCGGCCCATTCATGCCGAAGCATGGCTCTCCCACGTCACTACGTGTATGTCAGTCTGTTACGCTCAAACCGCTGAATCGAATTTCCTGGATATACAGATGCTTTGAGTCACGGGAAATGATATGGGATACTTTTCGTCTTGGAAAAATGTACGGTTCCCACGCGATAAACAAATTTTGCCGTAACTGAGTTGCGGGCGTTATCTAGTACTTTATAGAACTCAAGGAGTTTAGTAGGTTCTTTATTATAGTATTGGATCCGACCGTAAAATCCTGCAGGAATCGTTTTTTTTCGATCAAATTTGTTTTAAAATAATCTTTAGAACGTATAGAATGGATTAATGTTGGGTTGCCTTGTCAAAAGTAGCCGCAAGTACCTCTAATTAAGTTTAATGTTCATGAGATAAATGCATTATTTGTTTGAATATTTTTTTTCAGTAAATTTTACATCATTTAAAAGAAAATGACGAGACAAAATAAGGTATAAATGGTTGCCAGCTCTAAGTCGGCCGCAACCTATGGTTGCCACTTGCCAGCCCGTAAACAGACATAGTTCATCATCAAAATTGAAGCATCGATTTTTTTAATAATTTTGATATAAAATTAAAGTTTTATGCATTTTGTACATGAATATCCATGGTTGCCAGTTGCACGATAGCCGCAAACTGGGGTTGCCATCACTTTTGTTTAAGACAAATGTTCAGGCCTACAATTATTATGCCTGGGAGAATTTGAGGACGTCGAGAACCCGCAAGATTGCAGTTTTTATTTAACAGGCGTTTTTATTTTTATGCGTAGTGTCCTGTCATTCCTCAATGTCTTTCCTTCTTAATTCTCTTACTTTTCTATTGAATACATGCAAGTTTGTATTACGGGCTTTCATTTTACTCAATTAGAGGTACTTGCGGCTACTTTTGACAAGGCAACCCAACATTAATCCATTCTATACGTTCTAAAGATTATTTTAAAATATATTTGATCGAAAAAAACGATTCATGCAGGATTTTACGGTCGGATCTTAGGATATTATAACCTGTAGGTACTGACGTAGTAGTAAAACACTACTAAGTTTTTTATACTTTCTTTGTTTCAGCACCACCTAGCAACGCTTCAGAGACTCAAAAATACATTTATATTAGTATAGTCATATTATTAATAATCATAGTCTTATCAATTATAATAGGCATAAGATACTATAGGAGGTGGAAGCAGGAGAGGGCTTCTAAAAACGGCAACATGTTTTCGACGGAAGCACCGAATGTCTTTAACGATACTCTCTCGGATATCGACAATGACGTCGACGTGAGTCACATCTCTGGGACTTTCTACGATCCTCTCCATCCTGACATGATCCTGTACAAGGACGGGCCCGGTAGGACCACCCTAAGGGCTATGAAGCCCCTCTCCACCATATATCCTACAGCCGGGCCCTGCATGTACGGTAATGTGGATTACGTTCCTTCACACTCGAGGGATGTTCCGAGGTTTATAGCTAAGGAGGCAGAGGGGGAGGTGATGATGAGCCCAAAGAGTCTGAGTGGCTACTCCAACTCCCAGTTCTACTACGGCTGACAAGACAGCGGAGGTGATGATACCTCCAGGACTTATTGCTTTTAATGTGCTAAAATGTGATGCTTGAAAAGCCTGTATGATAAGTTATAGTGTACGCGGGGATTCGAGGCGGCAGCGGTAATTGACCTTTCAAAGCCCTTGAGGTTTTGAGTTATTTGATCGTTTGTACCTACTATCACACAAGTTTATTTATAGGCATGTTATTTGTGATAACATGTTGACTAGGCGACATAATCCGACCAAGTTACGTAGGTACGCCATCTGCCTAATTAATATCAATTTCTCTGATAGTCTATATGCGTAGGTATATGCAGACCGCGATTGACAGTGAAGTGACAGAATATGTTTCTAGTAAGAACGACGTATTTTGCATACTTGGTTAGAAATTAGGCCTGAGTATGGATACTCTGGTATGCACTTGCATTGAGCGTGCGAGTTTTTGCACATCTCTCCTAGATAATGTCAATGACCGCTGATGTCTCGTCTCTCTATTTTGACTATAGTATTTGACTTCATCTATGATAGGTGTCACGTCAGTTAATATCTATGTCAATCAATTTCGTATAGGATTAACTACGCTGTATCTTGTTTGTACAACATAGGCCTCGAGCCTCGATTACACGGGCATTCTATAACAACAGTTTCTTAAATGTCACGTAAAGGTCAACCTACACTAAAACCGGACGCAATACAACGTGGCGCTGAACCTTTAAAAAAAGTTACAATTTAAGTTTTTTTTCGAGACAAGATACACTTTACTTGGTACTTGAAATTTCGGAATTCTCGAAGTTTGATTTTTAAACGACATATTCTTAACGCTGCGTTGCGTAGCGTTTCGGTATCATCTGACCCCATAAAAGTAGTTTAAATTGAATAAGCAAGATATAACGTATTGTGTTAAGAACTACACTTATCCATGCACCTAAATGTCCAATAATCTTCTAGTCAAACTAATTCTAAGCACTGCTACGTCACAATTACTATTATATAGCCCGGTCGCCGAACATGTCGATATTCGGCCATTGACCTAACGTTACTTGTTTTATAATTTACACACGGAAATGTCAAAATAAATCAGTAGAACAGCTAAATACATTTTACACTACGAAAGCAACAAGTTAAGAGTTAAGCCTTAAGATATACCCAACAATGGACCTGAATATTTGGCGACCGGGCTATATGAATATTATGTACTCTATTCTTATCCATTGTAAATATTATGTAAAGTACCCTATATACGTAACTTACTCACTAAGGGTCCATGCACACAAGAGCACGTGAATGGTAAAAGGCTGCGTCCCCATCAGACACGGCACGGCACGGCCACCGTGTTAAGGCACGACGCCGCCACCGTGATACGGTACGGCGCCGCACCGTGACACGGTGCCGTGTACAGTGCACCGCGCGCCCCTATTCTGGTGAAACTTCCCAACAAAATTTGTGTCCAAACTTAAACGAGGCATAATAGTATGAAAATACATATCAAATTCGCGTAATGCAAATATTGTCATGTATACCGAGGAAATTTTATCTATAATAAATAATAGATAAAATTTCCTCGGTTTCTTTTTAACCGACTTCAAAAAATATTTAATGATTCTTTTTCAATCTTTCTCTTAGTAACAACAAGAGAATAATTTTTTCGCGATCCATATCCATTATCCAGACAAGCACTCTCGTTCGAGCGCAAACATCGACTGAATAGGGACGCACCGTACGCGGCACCGTGACACGGTGCGGCGCCGTACCGTAACACGGGGCCGGCGCCGCGACGTGTCTGATGGGGACAGAGCCTAACGAGGACTGACGTATTCTGAAAAACCAAATATAGGATATATTACTGCGATGTTTTCACGCTAGAGTGCAGCACCAGCTTAGACAGTAATCAAAGAGTTTTGTTTCATGTTTGGCAACGTTTCTCTCAATATTCTGACGTGTCCAACATGTCTGATTTTGGTCTGATTGTTTACTGTATTATATGCTAGCAGCCTCTAGCAGCGCAATCTGGTCCGAACTTTGCGTCATATTCCCATTTGTCGACAGCTATTAGCAAATTGGTTTAACTGTACTTATTAAACGCGCTTTAAGCACTTATGTTATTACAGCACAATAAATTTACAGTATTACTCTTATTTGATGATGAAATCAGAGAATTAATAAAATATAAATTAAACAGAAAATTTAATCCTCGAATTGAAAATTAATAACTTAATATTATTAAAATAATAGCTTTAAAGTTGGCAGCTTAATTCATTTCACAATGACTGCCATCTTATAATAAGTATATTTTTAATGAGTTTTATGTTTAAAGTTATAATTTAAGTATTATTATGATTTGGTCAATAAAAGTTCCAACTGTCACTAACAAAAGTATCTGAATACTCGTAACAACTTGATGATAAAAATTTAATTAAATATTGCTCATTAGCTTCTTTGCTCATTTATTGCTATGTGCCAACGAGGATGCCTCGAAGGACCACATTAGAATCATTGGGCTCTAATTCTTATACCTCCGACTTTCGTTCGATTGTAACATTCTTCGAATCCAGGAATCGAAGGAATCAGAATTGGGACTATGGTATTGGTGTAGTCATTTTAGTTTTTTTTCTCTCAATATGCTAATAAATGGTGTGCATGGCGAAAATAACGTTACTTTAGAAATTTTTGCCCTTAAAAGTTATACAGTCCATTAAGTATAAAAACCTTATCTAGGTAGGCATAAAAAATATTGTAACATAGGTCACACAATTTTTGAAGTAAAAACATTCTTAAATTTCTTCATTTTTTAGGTAAAACCATTTTTGGGGTTAGGTAAAACGTGTTTAACACGCATCGAGTCTGTAGACCTACTACGAAACTGTTTTGAGACTCAAACAATCGGACGAGAATGCCGCGCCTTGCTCTAACAACGGCATTTCACGTTTGTTAGAGTATGACGCGACATTCTCGTCCGATTGTTTGAGTCTCAAAACCATTTTGTGGTACGGGCCCAGGATACAAGACAATATATCCAAAATAAGTAAGCCAGTGGCAGCTGGCGCAGCATTAGAGAATTTACACAGGCACATCTAAAGGCTCTCACATAACTGCGAATTCGCATCGCATCGCAAATATCTGCGACAAAACTCATAAAAAATCGGCCAAGCGCGAGTTGGACTCGCGCACGTACCACAATAGGCTGAAAATTGTGTTTTTTGTATGGAAGCCCCCTTAGTTATTTTATTTATTTAATTTTTATTATTAAAGTAAGTACATACAAATACAACTAATTATTTCGTGAATATTTCAAGTGCCTCTATGTTGCTGTTATTGATATCGAGCAAAATATAATAGCAAAAAAAACACGTTTATTGTATGGGAGCCCCCCTTAAATATTTAATTTATTTTATTTTTAGTATTTGTTGTTATAAGCGGTAACAGATAGGTAATTATACACAATCTGTGAAAATTTCAGAAGTCTAGCTATAGCGGTTCTTGAGTTACTGCCTGGAGACACAGAGACAGACAGACTGACGGACAGACATCGAAGTCTTAGTAATAGGGTCCCGTTTTTACCCTTCGGGTGCGGAACCCTAAAAATGACATTGCGATGCGAATTCGCACAAATTCGCAGTTTTGTGTGGGAGCCCTAATAAAGGGTGATGCGAGATACTTAATTTGTCACGTTTCACCTCGATAAGTGCATAAAATTCTATTAGGTACGCCTTGGGGTCAATTCACATTGCAACGTGACGTGACGATGTGATGTGAAGCCTTTTCAAAAACTGAACTTTATTACACGAGAAGATAAAGTTGAATATACCTTATCGTAACCTGTAATATTTTATAACCTTGCCGTAGTTTGTTGTTAAAGCTGCAGTATTCCGATTTTGAATGACTGATTCAATAATACATTGCATCGTCTCGCCATGTCGCTATAAGAACTGACCCTTACTTAAAACGTTACTCTTTTATTAAAATCGCTTTTTCGTTTGTTCTTAGCACAACTTATAAATAATTCTCAACCAATCTAAAGCTGAAACTTCTGATTTTTATGAGTGATGAAATTGTTGACAGTTTGTTTTCTCTGGAAAACGGTGTTAATTCGTGGAATAAACATTGTTGTCTCAAACTCCGTTAAAAGAAATTAGGTTTTGTTTATAATTTACTCGGCGAGTTTAAGTAACGTGATTGGTTAATTGTTAATGGATTATAGTTTTTATTTAATTTATTAGAAAAAACATTTTTTATGCTTTTATATTACCAGACATTGTAAAGATTTGTCACATAATTTTCTGAATAAATGTAAGTGTAAGAACATAAAAATGCTAGTCAAAATATTATAAGTATTATTGTATTTTTTTTTATATAGGGATATAAAATACCAATACACTCTAAGTAATGAAATTTTGAATAATTTAAATACAAAATAAAAACATATCTGTAATATTAGTTTCTACTTCCTAGTTTAAAAAATATGTTATGTTATTTTTAGCTACGCATGTAAATTTTTTTTTGTACGTTTGTACTTTAGTTTCACAAGAATTTTTTTTAATGTTCTATTTCTCATTAGTCTAAGGTTCTTCTATACGTTTCACGTTACTAATAATATTGTGATATTATTATTTCAAAGATTAAGATGATAATTACTACAACGCATGAAAATTATTAGGTAAGTATATAAATAACAATAAAATTGTAATTTTATTGTTATTCTGTAGTCTGTACTAATTTAAAAAAAGATTTTTAATTTTTATTATAATGCAGCCTTTCCACATTGGCCTATGATGGACCCATACAATTTCGAACGTGTATACTGTACAGGCGCGTATAATTAGTCTATGATCGCCCATGTTCCGCTTCATTTATGTGTGCGATAATGGTGGCAATCATAGGTCCATCATGGCTCAAAGTGGAAGTCCCTAACATTATTTTAAATAATATTAATTATATCATTAATTCCAGCACCTGCTTAAAATATGATAAATGTTAAAATTATGTTGTAGAACAATGTCTACCATTTTATATTTTTTGAAATAAAAGATGTAATAATTTGTATTTTATTTTACCTTTTTAGATAAGTACCTAGTAATTAGGGCTTTATTTAATTGAAAGTTTAAATCTTATTTATAGCAATTGAGTGCTCAGAAAATATAGTAAACATGGTGAATAAAAATTTTAAACAGGCAGAATCCTTTTAACGGTCTAAAGTCTAAATATTATTTAACTTTTGCTTCACAATAATTAAATTTTGATAGACTTCGAGGCAAAGGTAGATATCGAAGTAATTTTTTTTTAATGTGATAAGGGGGCAAACGAGCAAACGGGTCACCTGATGGAAAGCAACTTCCGTCGCCCATGGACACTCGCAGCATCAGAAGAGCTACAGGTGCGTTGCCGGCCTTTTAAGAGGGAATAGGGTAATAGGGGAGGGTAGGGATGGGAAGGAAATAGGGGAGGGTAGGGAAGGGAATATGCAGGTAGGGGATTGGGCCTCCGGTAAACTCACTCACTCGGCGAAACACAGCGCAAGCGTTTCACGCCGGTTTTCTGTGAGAACGTGGTATTTCTCCGGTCGAGCCGGCCCATTCGTGCCGAAGCATGGCTCTCCCACGTATATTTTTTGGTAATAAAAACCCAAAGAAGCTAATGTAATAGAGAACGTAATAGGTACAATTATTCTTTGATTTTCTTGGTTGTACATACAGCCAAAGAAAGAAAGAAAATATATAATAATAGAGACAATCTTCCTACAGTATAAATATTTATCATGCAGTATTGTAAGCCCAGTTAAGTCCTTCAAATTAATTTTATCACAGAGACAAGTTTTCGCGGGTATGACATGGTACGTACATCCGTAATTTATTTCCTTACATTCCTTTTAAACATTCACATGAGGAACAGAATAACGAAAATGACATTCATTTGCCCATAAATTTCCACTTCAGTCGGCTACAGGCGCTCACAAGTGGAGAGATGCGTCTTAAAATAAATTAACCCTGAGATTTACGGCTCCAACCTGTGATCCTGTAGATCTGATTTATGAGCTTCCCGTTTTATGAGCTGTATAAACGAATAAAAGGATATTATTTAATTATCTATATAGGTTATGATATTGTTATTTTGTTATTGATAGAAAAGAATTAAGGAACAGCTTGAGACATGGAATGGTACTTACAAACTATTTACAGAGTGTAACGAAACAAAGTGATTAAACGTAAGGGTGTGTACTGTGTATGTTTCTCATGTACTTATAGTAGAGTTCTTTGTTTTTTATGGGCAAGCAGTAAGCAGCCCGTCATGACTTTGCCCATACAAAAAAAAAAAAAATCAGCCAAGTGCGAGTCGGACTCGCGCTCGAAGGGTTCCGTACCATAATAGAGCAAAATTAGGCCAAATTTTTTGTTTTTTGTATGGGAGCCCTCCTTAACTTTTATTTTAATATTATTATTAAATATTAAAGAACACATATAACTAAAGACTTTTGAGAATAAATCAAGTGTTGCCATTATTGATATCATCATATCATATCATCATCATATCAGCCTATAGTCGTCCACTGCTGGACATAGGCCTCTCTCAATGAATGCCAAGATGACCGATCTCCTGCTACTCGCATCCAACATGGGCCTGTAACTAAGCGGAGATCGTCGTCCCATCTAGTTGGACCACCACCAACAACTTATTGATATAGAACAAAAAAAAAAAACAAAAAAATCTTTAAGCGCTGCTTGCTACTTCCACAATAAACTGTCCAGGGAACTCATACGTACCCTAAAGTGTTACACTTTGTTTTGTTAAACTCTGTATGATAAAATTCAATTAATCAAGTAAAAAGATTTGAACTTGCAAAACCACATAAAACTCAAGTCGCGACTCGCGAGTAAAGTCGAGTGTAGTGGTTAGTTCAGAAATTATCGAAGGTACGAAAGTTGTCCAGCGTCGACAGAGCGTCGTACATCATTTATATCGTTGTTCCAGCGTCCGTTACTAGATGGCGCTTATTAATTAAAAGCAAAATACTATCGTACGAAATATATTTGATGAAAAATAATACTTTCTATAAGCTTTCATTATTATAAATAGATCGTTATTGATCCTAATCAACAGTTATAATACGTGTTAAATTGATTTGATAAAATATTCATGTCATTTTATTAAGCATTTATCATGTATCCGAAAACATACAAGAATGAACTTTAATATTTCTATCGAAAGTTCAATTTCATTTATCGTCTCGGTTATATCAATCATACTTGGAGGTTGTACGTTTTTGTATGTCTGGCTAGTGGCATTGTCGATTCCAGGATCCCTGAAAGGTAAAAAGACTTCACTCGTAAAAGCACTACCACTTTTAGGAATCAATAGACATTCGCTAGGAGTTTTTCTTTAATAGTCGTATTGCCTTAGCATTTCGTTTAAAATTATAAATGCAATATACTTACATACACTTTTGTGAAGGTATCGTATGTGTACAATTATTGCATTTAAGGTATTTTGAAAAAAATTGGGAGAGAAAAAGAAAATTTCATAGTTTGCAGCTTCACCTTAACTTTGGTAACTATCAGGAAATTGATTCAAAAGCAGTAATATTTGGTCGAGCTATATCAAGTCAAAGTAAAAAAAGTCCGCAAACTTGCCAAGAATAAATTTCTCCGATGATACCTTTAGAATTTAGACCGTATCGTTTGAAAAAAATCCATTGTGGTAACCAATATTGTTTAACTTAATATTATAATAGTATATAGGTAAGTAAGTATTACTGCAAAGATTCCACGTTGGAGGCAAAAGTTTTGTACGATGTTTGACATTTGTTTCTGTAGGTTTTCTGATATTATACAACTTGTCGGATTTTGGTCGGATAACTTACTGTATGTGGCAGTAGCACCCTCTACTGTTGTAAAAGGGTTAACTAATAATAATGAGTTTGCACAGAACATAAAGTAACAACAAACTGGACCGCACAGCAGATAGTTGCATGTTCAAAGCGCAGACGAAATATGTTGTAATTATACAAGTTATGGCGTTATTCAATTAAGATGTACTTGTACACATAGTTGGCGTTGGTTTATTAAATTTTCTAGAATAAACCTAAATAATAAAGTGGATAGAAGTATCCACTTTATTATCAGAAACTAGTTGTAGTTTGATGAAGATTATTTGTATAAAAAGAACTTGGAAACTTGCAAACAAGAACGATTAAATGAGCTGATAATGATGAATTATAGGTTGGGTGTTTTGCCTGCCTTGAGTCAGAGTAGACAGAATGATAGAGTATGCCGACTTAGAACTGATGTTAAAAAAATTTAATTTGACGTATTATGACGAAAATCGTCGCCAGGGTTGTTAAATTGTTACATACGAATTTAAAACCAAAGAGAATGTCATATACTACGTAACTTTCAAACTATGACATATTCGCTGGATGTGTTCCTCTTTGGTCGTATTGTTGTTTGTGTTTTGGCACATGCGATTAAAATTGTCAGAATCCAATTTTGAAATCTTTATTTTAAATATTTAAAAATAAATTATATCAGCCAGCGCGAGGCACATTCCGTTCATAATCCTAGTGAAACCCGACGAATTTGACAGATATTGAAACCTGTCCGTTTTTTGCAGTCGAACTACTGGTAGTTATGTCTTCTTCTTCTTTTAAAAATGGCCGCCTCAGTGAGTTGCCAATGTCAGCTGTGTGGCTTTATTGTGCTTGAGTCCACACCCATGACAACATAATTGTCATGGACGATGTTGTTGTTATGAAGCACTTACACGGGCAATAATTGCCCGTGTAAGTGCTTCATAACACAAATTGCTTGATGTAGTCATGACGTCATAGTCGACGAGAATTAATTTCGTTGCCCGTATAAGCGTACCTTTAGGCGGGGAGTCTGTAAAAACAACTAATTACCTACTTTAGCTTTTAAATGGAAAAGATCAAAAACTGTTCATCCGTTTGAAAGTTACAAAGCGACATACACGACGAAATGATAACACTATCTACGGTTTTTGTCGTTGGTTAAAAAGATCTCAAAGGAGGTAATAACAATAAATAACGCGGTAACGAGTAACAATCCGAGTCCAGATTTCGATTCGTTAACGCACATTATCTAAGGCCATTTCGCTGAGTCGATTTCGTTAAATGCTGATAGTCATTTCAGATTCTGCTTATTACAATATTATGTTCCTTTGCAAACGAAACCTCCGAAAAACAATGTGTTCCTTTAAACTCACCTTTGGCCTAAAAGTTCCCATTCACGGCAGGACTGCACGGCAGTCCTGCAGTAAATGGGCCTCACTGATTGGTTCACACTCGGTGTTTCCGGCAACACCGAGTGTGAACCAATCAGTGAGGCCCATTCAATGCAGGACTGCCGTGCAGTCCTGCCGTGAATGGGCCCTTATACCCGGTGTCTGTGTAGGTTTTAAGCTAGATCGACTGTGATTGGTTGAGCAGAAGTAGAAGATGAAAAATTTTAAAATATTGGAAATATCGAGATTCGTTTATGCTACGGTTTGTGAAAAAATATTTTACCTAAGTCTTCCAGAATTATTCTTACTAGAGATCGCCCAATGGTCGAAATTCGACTTTAGTTTCAACGACATTAGGACTACTAACTATATTTTGTAAAAAAATATTTACTTTATCATATGTGTACAGTGTTGCCGTGCGAGAATTTACTCGAGAACGGCTTCTGTACTGGGTGGTCGAAAGAAAACACTTCGTCACTATTGTACTATTAGCGGGGGTCGAGGTAGACGCGATTTCCGGCCAGCCTTTCTTCTATTTCCGATGTAGCGATGACCCAATAATTCCCCAATATTTTCCCAATTCTTCTTGTCTTGCTGTTTCTTCTAGGTAGGCTGGCTCGGAGCGGTCTGGTTGGCGGCCGGCCCGGCCCTTTATTTATACTAGGTTTAAAACAATGGGCCTGACCTGCGGTCCCGTTATCGGTCCCGTTATCACCTCGCCCCCGCCAAACTTTCTTTATTGTTTCTAAATATTTACACTATTTCGTACAGACTTAATATGCTATGTTTCTAAACTATTTTACTATATTACTCTAAACA
The DNA here is from genome assembly GCF_905147365.1 of Aricia agestis. Taxonomy (NCBI): domain Eukaryota; kingdom Metazoa; phylum Arthropoda; class Insecta; order Lepidoptera; family Lycaenidae; genus Aricia; species Aricia agestis. Next base: position 11,731,139 of record NC_056417.1, read on the forward strand.
CTATTTTACTATATTACTTACCTATTTCTATTACAATATCGAACATAAACTATTAAAAACTACGGAAAATCGGTAAAACAAAGTGACTAATCTAGCTATCTCTATCTATTACATGCTACTTTGTATATGTCTATCCTACTCTAACACGAAATTTACAATGAACGATATAATTATACTATTTTTACTATTAAAGCTATTTAAATTTGACAGAACTAGAGATAAAATACAAATTAAACAAATTAACTATTAAATGTAAGTATTACACGACTATTAAACTATTTGGTTTTGGGAATAAGAGGCACAATACGAGATCATTTATTTCCGTCTCACTCTTACATGAAACCTATAACTATGAATTAAATTAAAGTATTTTAAACCTATTACTATTATGAACAAACTAAACTATAAATGTTCTTGTATATAACTAAACTATAAAATCTATATTTTCGTCGTCTCGTACAATTCTCCCGCCGTGCAGCGACGTAGCCTCGACGCTGCAGATCCGATGTGCTGGGAGAGACGACGCACTATGTCGACAGGATCACCAGCCGCTTCGTCGGTCGCCGAAGTACTCCTCCTTTGGTCCTCACGTCCACCACTCGAACCGCGCCATCTTGTCCCGGGTATGTGGCGATGACTATCCCCCGGGGCCAGGTATTCCTCGGGAGGTTGCTGTCCACTATCAGCACGACGTCGCCCTCCTTGATGGTCCTCCCGCTTCCGCGAGGCTCCCGCCGGTGTTGGAGTTCCGGCAGGTACTCTCGGACCCAGCGCGCCCAGAACATGTCTGCCAGGCGCTGCGAGGCCCGCCAGTTGGAGCGGGTGATGAGGTCAGCGTCGTCGAACTTGCCGGGCGTTGGTACCCGCGCTGACCCACCCAGGAGGAAGTGGTTGGGCGTGAGGGCTTCGTCGTCTTCGGGCTGGACTGACACGTGCGTGAGGGGGCGGCTGTTCACTGTGTATTCCGCCTCCGCGAGCAGGGTGCTGAGGACCTCTTCGGATGGATGGCGCTCGTGCAGCACGGCGGAGAGCGCTATCTTTACGGACTTTACGAGGCGCTCCCACGCTCCTCCCATGAACGGAGCGCCGGGAGGGATGAATCTCCACTTGATGGCCCGAACGTCGGCTTCCTGGCTCATCGCTTCTATGGCGGCGCGTCGTAATTCCGCGTCCGCCCCGTGGAAGTTGGTGCCGTTGTCCGAGAATATTACGGTCGGACACCCGCGGCGTGCGATGAGCCTTCGAAGAGCCAGTATCGCGGAGTCGGTCGATAGGGACGCCGCCAGCTCTAGGTGCACGGCCCTTGTAGTGAGGCACGTGAACAGGGCGACGTACCTCTTATGGTGCTGCTTCCCCACTGTGACGCTGACTGGGCCGAAGTAGTCCACGCCGGTGTTGGTGAACGGCCTCTGGTGATGGGCCAAGCGGGAGGGTGGATGGTCTCCCGTGGCCGGCGATGGAGGGGCCTCCCGCCGTATTCGGCAGGGCAGGCAGCCCTTAACGATGGAGCGCACAGAGGGGCGCAGCCGGAGTACCCAGTAGTGCTGTCTGCACTCGTTCACCGTGGTCTCGACCCCGGCGTGCTGCAGGCGACGATGCGTGTGTTCTATCCAGAGCCGCACCGCCGGGTGGTCGCCGTCTATTATAGCTGGAGACTTCTGATTTTCTGTTACCCCGTCGACCGCGTTGATTCGGCTTCTTATTCGAAGTATGCCGTCTTCTACTCGAACGGACAGTTGTCGAAGGCGGCTATTGTTCGGCACGGGCTTTCCACTGTTTAACAGTTTTATTTCTTCTTCGAATGTTTCTTGTTGGATTGAGCGAACTATTAATTTTTCGGCCTCCCAGATTAAATCGGCCTCTATGGGGACGAATTTTCGCTTTTCCGTTTCGATCCGTGTTTTCTGTTTTGAGTTTTGCGTCGTTTTCTTCTGTTTTCTCCAGTCGGGATCACTATTATTTTTCTTCTTGCCTCTTCTATAATTCACTATCTCTTTTTTGGGCTTCATTTTCTTCACGAACTGTAGTACCCGGGCTGTGGCACGTAGGTACTTTTCCCAACTGGAGAAACGTGTGGCGTCCGGTATCACTTGGCTGATTGACGGCGGCTTTGATGTGACGTGATGAGTCCTCTCCTCGCCCGTTTCCTTCTCTTCTATGATGCGTTCCGCCGGCCATGTAGAGCTGTTCTCGTACAGGAATTCAGGACCTCTGTACCACCGATGCTCTGTACCGAAGTCAGGCGGGGCGCTCCTCGTTGCGTCGTCGGCTACGTTGAGCTTCGAGGGCAGCCACCTCCATTCGTTTAAGGTGGTCAGGTCTTCTATGGCCGCGATACGATGGGCGACGTAGGGCTTGTAGCTTCGGGATCCGTTCTTGAGCCAGGCCAGGACGGTCTTGCTATCTGTCCAGAAGAAGCGGGCGTCCGGCTTCCTCTCGTGTTCATCTGTGACCGTCTGTGCCATCCTTGCTCCTAGGACGGCTCCCTGAAGCTCCAGGCGAGGGATCGATGTTACCCTGACGGGTGCCACACGTGCTTTGGCCGTGACGAGAGAGACACGTACACGGCCGTCTTCTGTCTCCGATCTCCAGTACAGCGCGCTGGCGTATGCTGTGCTGCTGGCGTCCACGAAGATGTGGAGCTGGAGTGACGAAGCTTCACTATATGCTGCGTAGGCCCTTGGTATTTTGATCGCCTTCAACCTCTGTAGTAGGTCTAGCCATTCCGTCCACTGCTCGGCTAGATCGTCGTCGACTCGAACGTCCCAGTCTATGCCTCTGCGCCAGACCTCTTGTATGAGCCTCTTGGCTTGGATGGTGACTGGAGAGGCCAGGCCCAGAGGGTCGTATACCGACATCACTATTTTGAGGATTTCCCTCTTCGTGGGCGCGTTCTTTTGCAGCAGGTGTGGAGGAATTCGCTCGAAGTTAAGGTTGAAGGCGAGCTCGTCCCGTTGCGGCTCCCATACGAGTCCCAAGACCTTTTCTGTCTTCGTGCCGTCGTCCAGCGCGACTTGAGCCTTCTCGGCTTGTTCTTTGTCGAGGCTTCGTGTGACGTTCTGTGAGTTGGAGACCCAGCCGCGAAGGTGGAAGTTGCCCTTCCGATGGACGTCTTGGACCTGCTTCGAGATCGCTATAGCTTCCTCTTCTGTTTGGAAGCTGTGCAGGTAGTCGTCCATGTAGTGGGCCTGGACTATGGCCGCGGCTGCTGCTGGGTACTCCTTCTCGTGTTGTCGAGCGTTTAGATCTTTCACGAAGATCGCCGTCGCTGGAGAGCTGGTTGCACCGAAGATGAGGGACATCATCCTGTATTCGTCCGGAGGGCCGTCGCGTCGATCTTCGCGCCAGAGGTATCTCAGCGCGTCTCTGTCGTCCTCCTTGATGCCGATGCGCATAAACATCTCTGCTATGTCGGCCGTTACTGCTATGCGATGTTGTCGGAACCTCATGAGAGTCCCGGGGAGTGACTGCAGCAAATCCGGCCCAGTGAGAAGGTAGTCATTGAGGGAGACTCCCTTCGTCTTCGCTGCAGCATCGTGGACTATTCGAACTTTCCCCGGTTTTCTCGGATTGAGCACGGGAAAGTGCGGCAGGTACCATGTTTTTCCCGGCGTTTTATGTGTTGGTGCCTTTTCGGCGTACCCCTTTTCTATTAGGGCCGCCATGAGTTCCGCGTACTTTTTTCGCAGCTCTGGATCCTTGTCGATACGTTTTTCCGTGCTGTGCAGCCTTCTTAGTGCGTTGTCGTAGTTGTTAGGCATCACGCAGTCCTCTTTCTTCCAGAGCATCCCTGTTTCGAACCGGCCCCCGACTTTTTGCGTGCTTCTATTTAAGATATCGAGGGCTCTTTGCTCTGGATCGGACTGCGGCTTCTTCTCCTCTATGCCCATGGACTCGATGGAGAAGTGATGCCTCAGCATGTCGTCCATTCTATCTTCTACCAGGTGGTTGACAAAGTTGACCTGGTGTCCAAGGGTGCGCGAGTCGGTGCCGTGGAGGACCCAGCCCAGAGGTGTCTTCGATGCTGCGGGTTGGCGACGTTCGCCTCTTCTAATTTCGGACGCGACTAGGAGGTGCCAGTTGTCCTGGCCTATGAGGATGGTCGGCTGCATCTCTCGATAAGAAAAATTCTCTTCCAGGTCTTTGAGGTGGTCACAGGCCCACACTGTTTCTCGCTGGACGACCTGCGGCGATAGCTTGAGGTCGTCGATGGTTCGGGCCTCTATTTCGTGAGCCTCTCCGCTGCCCCTTAGCTGGACGGTGACTCGACGAGACGATTCGGACTTGAGGTTCTTCGGCGCCAGGGTTTCTATTTCAAGGGGATCGATGCGTCCTTTGGCGCCGATTTTCCTCGCTATATTGGAGTCCAGTAAGGTGACGGTTGACCCGTCGTCCAGGAGGGCGAAGGTGTCGGCGGAGCTCTTCGAACCGGTGACCCGAACTGGCACTATCTTTAGATAGGTGTGGGCTCTTCTATTTTCACACGTCGATGTGACCTTTTCTTTTTCGACTTCTTTCGGTTTGTCGAAATGCAGCAGCGGGTGATGACTTCTAGCACACCCATCCGTCTTGCAGGTCCGGAAGTCGCACTTGTGAGACATCGTTTTATAGCGCAGGCATCGGAAGCAAAGTTTGCTTTCCTTTGCTATGGTCCATCTGTCTTCCGTCGACGCTTGCAGCAATTTTTCGCACTTGGCCGGAGGATGACCGAGTTGTTTGCAGAGGAGGCACGGCCTTTCTTCTGTCCTCTTCTCGCCTTCCACTCGTGTGTGGTGTGCTCGCTGTTTTCGATAAGGCGGCGTGCTCTCCTCTGTTATTGGCTCCGGAGCGGCATATCTCGCGCATCTTCTGGCTTCCTTCTCTATAAATTCGCAGAATTGCAGCAGCTCCGGTTCGTTTTTCTTCTCGGTCTCTATGGTTTCGACGTAGTCGAACCAGCGGTATTTGGTGGTCGACGGAAGCTTTTCCACTATGTTTTTTATTATCTCTGGGCTATACAAGTATCTATCCTTTCCCAGGAGCCGAAGTGTGGCGACGCTGTTCGCTATTTTGTTAGCGAACAGGCAGATGTCCCTCGGGGCGTCGCTTGTCCTGGGAAGGTTGCGCAGCTTGTCTAGTTCGGCGATCGCTATAGTGTCCGGTCGGCCGAATCGATCCTCCAGGGTCTTCATGATGACGTCCGACGGAGCGTTCGCTATTAGGAGGCTGGTCACGGCTTCCTTGGCCTTTCCCTTCAGGGCTCTTCGAAGCCTTGCCGCGTTTTCAGCCGTGGTCAGGTGGCGCTCCGTCTCCATGTAGGCCGACCGAAAGGCGAGCCATTCACTGTAGGCTCCGTTGAAGAAGGGCAGCTCCCCCAGGTACTTCGAGCTTCTGTTCGCCGCGGCGCTGTTCACGGCCGCGGTGATAGCTGAGGTGAGCTGCGCTATCTCGCTATTCATTGGCTGCGATGCTGTGTGCGATGCTATGTGCCCCGGCGTCGGTGGTGCCGCTGTTTTCGATGCTTCGACGCGGGGCAGGGGGGAATCTTTCGGCGGCTTGGGGCACGCCGATGACGAGCACGGTACTATATTCCCCGACGGTTGCTCGATGACTTCTATGTTGTCTTCGGGTGCTGTGTTACGTGGTGGCGGCGGGGCTTGCGAAGCTATAAGTGCTCCCGCCGGTAACGAAGGCGGCAGAAGAGGCTGGTTGTCTATGTGGCCCTCTTCCGCACGCTGATTCTCCAGCCACGATGTCACTCTCTCCTGTGCACCCTCAGACTCGTTGTCCGTGTCGTCCTCCGATTCCGCTTCGAGAACCCTCATCCGGGCGATGGCGAGCTCCAGCTTGCGCTTTGCTATTTCTTCGGCGGCGCGGGCGAGTTTCTTCGCCTTTTCCGCCTTACTTGATGCGCTCCTGGATTTCGCCCTCGTCGGCGCGGCTTGTGTAGTAACCGGCACCGACGGAGACTTCGGCGGGTCTTCGTGTCGCAGCGGGGACGACGGGCGGGACGCAGGTACTGTGAGATCCGCTGTCTCCTCGACGGACGGTCGGTCCTCTTCGCGGGGCGCCGACGCAGCTATTCCGCTTTGTGAACGGGTCACTGGCATGGTTGACGATGTGTTGATGCGATGATCCGATCCGGCTCGAATGTGACCAAAATGTACAGTGTTGCCGTGCGAGAATTTACTCGAGAACGGCTTCTGTACTGGGTGGTCGAAAGAAAACACTTCGTCACTATTGTACTATTAGCGGGGGTCGAGGTAGACGCGATTTCCGGCCAGCCTTTCTTCTATTTCCGATGTAGCGATGACCCAATAATTCCCCAATATTTTCCCAATTCTTCTTGTCTTGCTGTTTCTTCTAGGTAGGCTGGCTCGGAGCGGTCTGGTTGGCGGCCGGCCCGGCCCTTTATTTATACTAGGTTTAAAACAATGGGCCTGACCTGCGGTCCCGTTATCGGTCCCGTTATCACCTCGCCCCCGCCAAACTTTCTTTATTGTTTCTAAATATTTACACTATTTCGTACAGACTTAATATGCTATGTTTCTAAACTATTTTACTATATTACTCTAAACACTATTTTACTATATTACTTACCTATTTCTATTACAATATCGAACATAAACTATTAAAAACTACGGAAAATCGGTAAAACAAAGTGACTAATCTAGCTATCTCTATCTATTACATGCTACTTTGTATATGTCTATCCTACTCTAACACGAAATTTACAATGAACGATATAATTATACTATTTTTACTATTAAAGCTATTTAAATTTGACAGAACTAGAGATAAAATACAAATTAAACAAATTAACTATTAAATGTAAGTATTACACGACTATTAAACTATTTGGTTTTGGGAATAAGAGGCACAATACGAGATCATTTATTTCCGTCTCACTCTTACATGAAACCTATAACTATGAATTAAATTAAAGTATTTTAAACCTATTACTATTATGAACAAACTAAACTATAAATGTTCTTGTATATAACTAAACTATAAAATCTATATTTTCGTCGTCTCGTACAATATGTTTTTCAACTTTTGTCTCTGGGACTCAGCTGATCAGCAGAGACTGGCCGTGTAAACATTGTCTAATATCTTATTTCCCTGTTCTGAGAATATAATAGTATCTCAGATTCAATAAAAAAAAACAATCCATTTTCAATTTATCACCTTGTTGTCAAAAGACTTCAACAATAAATAAAAGAGTATAATTCGTATGTATAGGCTTGTCACTCAAAAATCTGTCATTTTTCCTAGTGTGTGTGTTGTAGTGTGTGTAACGTTTTATTTGTTAAAAAAATGTATGATAAAAGTAAATTTTCAAAGTAATATTAGCTCGATGCACTCCTTCACGATATAAACTATAACTGTGCAAAATTTCATTCGCCTACGTTTCCTCATTTTTCGTCAAAAAGGATAAGTACAAAGTTTTTGGCTCACGTATTAATATATAGAAGACTAGCGACCCGACCCGGCTTCGCACGGGTAAAAAATATATAGCCAAAGTCACTCACTGAATAAATGAGTTTTTAATCTAAACCAATATTATAAAGAGGTAAACTTTGTTTGTTTGTTTACTCATAGATCTACTACTACTACCCGACTAAGAGCTGATGACCAAATCAGTCATGACTCATGACTCATGTAGCTTCAGCTGTGTTAAAACTCCGTTAGCTACTTCCCTGAACAACCCTTTCAGATAATCTGCGTGCTGCGTGCAGATTATCAGAAAGGGTTGTTCAGGGAAGTAGCTAACGGAGTTTTAATACAGCTGAACCTACATTATTTCTTTTTTTCCCCACCCCACTACTCCCACACCCACCGCCCACGGCCTGCCAGCACGCAGATTATCAGAAAGGGTTGTTCAGGGAAGTAGCTAACGGAGTCTTAATACAGCTGAACCTACATTTTTTTCTTTTTTCCCCCACCCCACTACTCCCACACCCACCGCCCACGGCCTGCCAGCACGCAGATTATCAGAAAGGGTTGTTCAGGGAAGTAGCTAACGGAGTTTTAACACAGGTGAAGCTACATGTAACATGACTGATTTGGTCGTCAGCTCTCCGTCGATACTACTGATAGATACATTACTACTCAATAGTCAATACTCATAGATCTAAACCCCCCTCCCGCGGGCGCACCCCCGCCTTGGTAGCGCCCACTTCGAAACGGGCGTAAATCGCAATATTTTAATTTCGCCATAACTTCTAAACCAAACATCCAATTTTAATCATTCAAAGACCAAATATTGTCCACATAAACTGTACTTTGAGATGAAATAATTTATTTTGATAAGGATTATTATCATGAGTAAAATACATGCATTTAAATGTAGTCCAAAAAAAATCAAGATTTTTAAATAAAAGTATGGTTGTTGTGCCTCACTTGACATAGATAGGTATAGTGTGTCGTGGACATTTTTGTAGATATTTATAAGATCTACATTTACTTAGAACATTGTATAGTTCTATGTTTTATAGTTTAGGCAGCGTACGCAAAATAAGTAAATTTTCTGGTTGTTTCCGAAAAACTGAAATATCTTACGGAACCTACCTATATTTTCCAAAATAAAAAGTAGCCTATGTTACTCGTAAATAATGTAGCTTTCGAATGGTGAAAGAATTTTTAAAATCGGTCCAGTAGTTTTTGAGCCTATTCGTTACAATTAAACAAACAAACAAACAAAGTTTACCTTTTTATAATATTTACTTCAACTTGTTGCTAGCTGGCAGGTGATGCCCGGATGCTGGCGATACTCCTTCAGTTGTTTCCACCTTAGTCCTTACCAGGGTGTTTTTACTTTTCTACCACTAGGGAGTCACAGGGTATGGAAGCACAATTTTTAGGGTAATGAAGTTGCCTCTCAAGTCTCAACCAAAATAAAGGCTTGCTGGTGGTCCTATCAGATAAATTAGTGATTCATAGGCGATAGATGGCGGACCTAGGTTATTTTGTCGAGTTATATCAAGCCCAGTTATCAGAGAATAACATACAATGAACTAATTGACATAGTCCGGCCAAAATATTATAACGTCTATAAATAAACTTTGATTTTTGCTTTTCCCTATTAATTGTCATGTCTATTAAACACTGCTCATTTCTTAGTACTCTTTATTTTTTTATTTATTAATATTCTTAAATAAAAAGAAAATAAAGAAGGAGCAATAAGAAACTTCATACGTGTGTATGAGCCTTAATGTTATTAAATATAGCAATTATACTGATTTAAGTGCAATTAGGGCGTCATTAGCGCAGTTTTAATAGGGCTCCGTGATGGTGACGGTGACGGAACTTAACGAGTTTTGCTCTGTTTGTTATGAGCGTATTCAAAATATATGCAGTCATTTTAGGGCTTAAAGTTTTAACGCGTTTCAAAAGAAAGTTTAGTACGGATTTTTAAGTACTTAACAAGTAATTTTGCTATTACAATGTTTAATACCTAATAAGTAATAACTAATAAGCAATAATTTACGTTACAAAATATAACAATAAAAAAATAATAATCATCTGAAATAAGGGTCTGCAGCCACATTTTATTTGTAAAAAAGTTGCAAATTGTTATTTTATAATATTACTGCAATATTTTCACGCTAGAGGCTGCACCAGCATAAAACAAAAAAATATATTATCAGGCAAAAAAGTCCATATTAAGAAATGTTTTGTTACAATCTAATTATATTAACAATCTAATTTAACAATTATGAAGCAGCTCATCTTGCTACCCTGACATGTAGCTCAATGAGTCTGCGAAGGTGTGCAGAATCAATTCTCTCCGCTTTTCGGCTTTCTCGAACTCTGTGCACCACTGACGCTACTTTTTTGCGCATAGAGTCGTCGACTCCTGCATCGGCAAACATCCCGGATGCACTACAGTAACGAGGGAGCCGCAATATGTTAATGTTAATGTATAAGTAAAGCTTAGGCCAAACCTACGCGTTGACGGTGCGTCAAGTTGCGTCAAGTTATACAAAACACACATTTAACAACTTGACGCAACTTGACGCTCCGTCACTGACGCGTAGGCTCAGCTTGAAGCATAGACAGTAAACAAAAAGTTTTGTTATTCTGATAATACAAGACGTGAGTGGAAGAATAAGGTAAGTAACATGAAAAAACTTCCTGTTTTTTTGCTCAAATGGAGGTTTTAGGACCGGAAAAATTATTTGAAATTGAAAAACTGTGAATTATATGTGTAGCCAGATATATAAGCTAGGTTATGAAGTGGATAAGTTACAAGTTTTATTAAAATAATAAGGGAAAAAATTAATTATTGTCCGTATGTTACGAAATGTAACTTGTTCGATTCTTCCACTCACGTCTTCTTCTGATATGACGTACTGTGCAGCATGTCGGATTTTCTTCAGATTATTTATTGTATGTGCTAGTGTAGCACCCTCTGCTTCGACCTTTGCATAATATTTGCACCATCGTTTTGTTAGCTGGAACTACAAGCTATAACCACCCAAATATCGTGACTGCGTTAAATAGGGGCCAAGTTCCTATCGCCTAATTTTTGGCCTAAAAAGAGTGGAAATCCAATCCAATGCCGAGTTCAGATGCACTTCTTCACACCGAACCGGTGGTAGTCAACATGTAGTTCAACGTTCTGAATATATTTGATTCAAATTTATTCAGAAATAAAACAATTTTTTTTATTAATTTTTTTTCTTCATCGATCATTCAATCATTTTCATTCTTCATCAACAGCTTGTTCCATAATACTTCTAATTTGAACTTGGCGCTATACGCGTGGAGACCAATCATTGATGGATACTGATATTATAAATGCGAAAGTGTGTCTGTTTATCTGTCTGTCTGTTTGTTACCTGTTCAAGCCCAGACCACTGAACCGATTTTTCTGAAATTTGGCATGGAGATACTTTTGAGTGCCGGGAAAGGACATTTGATCTATCCTGGAAAAATGTACGGTTCCTCCGCGATAAACGAGTTTTGGCGCAACGGAGTTGCGGGCGGGTTCTTGTATAATAATAAGTATTTAAAAAAAAGTGATTAAGAATTGCGAACATGGGCGTAGTAAAAAATTTTTGTTTAGTTAGGCACCTTATAGCTCAGAGCCAGGGTGGGGCAAGCGCCCCAGCTTGCCCCAGTGTGGCTACGCCCATGATTACGAAGTAGTCCAAATTCAATCCGTGACTAGAGCTCGACAAGGCTTTAAATTAACGTGCAGCGTGGTGAGAAAAGGAACTAACGCTGCCATCATACAAAAAAGTTATTTTTGACAGAATTCCTTTATAAGCAGCGCCCCGTTCACGTTCACTTAAAGCTTTGTAGTATTATATTACTTTAGTAGTAATATAGCACATCCTACACAAGTCCTAAACATCCATACCCAATCACCGGCAGACCTGCTGGAAAGTTTCCAAGTCTACACGTATCTCCTTAGACAACTTTGACAGACTAAGTGGCTATTACTAAGGCTTAGGACCTAAGAAGTTCTAAGTTTGAAATCTTTTTTCTTGTCGTCGTAGATTATTTCTACTTTTAGATAAAATGAACCTTTGCATTTTTGTGGATGATTTATTTACTATTGAAGACGCTCGTAAATACGTGTTTAGGCGTAAAAAGGTAACAAACAGACAGACAAATTAATACACTTTCGCAATATTAATATTAGTATGGATTTATGATTTTTTACTTTATCATTCATACCCAACTACTATGATGGTTCAAAATCTGTGAGTATCGCTTGGTACCTAGACCTACAGGGTGCAATTAAACCTTCCTGCCAAATTTTGATATATTAATCCTTGTTAAAAATAAAAATACATGTATTTTTTCTTTTATAATCACTCAGTACTAAAATGTTGAGAAATACCTTCCGAAAGTTATCCTAAAAAACACTACTTACTATTAATGGACACGATGCGTCGGCCGCGCGTGACCTGCTTCCGCGCGCGCTCCTTATCCCGCGTCACCCCCTCTCATTCCCCCGCACCGCGAGTGACCGTTCTGCAACGATTTTAAATGGGATAAAATATGTCATTGAAAAAAAAATGACACCCAATTTTTTTGGTTAAATGGACTCTCCTAATGATACCTAACCCTTGGAAAAAATTTGGCAGGAAGGTTTAATTGCACCCTGTATAGATCATGATCAACCAAAATTCTCCACACTGTACACAACTGTTGTTTACTATTATATTACAGTGAAGTTAAAAGTTGTGTATTTAAAAATATTCGGTAACCCGCAAAACCATTTCACTAAATAAATATAATAAAAACTGCATACACAATATCAGATGAACGCTATACTGTTTACATTAAAGTTAATAGGAAAATAATTTCGACGAATCGCACGGGAAACATTCGTTATTTTGACGGATACAATTATTTAAATTGAATTTAACAGTTGCAAAATTATAGAAACCATACAAAATTAATTGAGTAATATATCTATGTACTTAAGTCTAAAAATTCGTAAAACAATCATCACTTAAGTCTGTCAACATAAGCTTCGCATTTATTTCTTTTCTTTCTTTATTATTCACACTGCACACTAATATACAATAGGATGTAATCTCGCTTTTAAGCGCGATTACATTATTCCAATCTAGAAATAATATAAAATAATTATTTTCTCTTTTTGACTTGTGTCGCTTTCATCTCTCTCTGATTCCTATCAGAGTCACTGTCAGAGTTATATGCGACCATGTCTTCATCAGAATCATCTGTGAAAAATGAGAAGGAAATGAGAATCTAATGGATGTTAACAGAGAGTTGGATTGCTACTAGAATAATGTAAACTGGACAGCGCTGGATTGCACATTACCTATGCGCGGTGTTTCTCAACAAGACAATTTCGCGACAAGATTTACTTAATATAATAGCTCCCACACCGGTTTCGGTGACGGTGGCCGGTTTTATTGAAACCAGGCCAGCTACGCAGGAGTAATTTTATAGTGCCCAAATGTGTGCGCAGTACACAAGAGCTCTCTCTATTCCTTTACTCTCATAACCCAGTGGGACGGCAGACCGACACGACCGGCGAGAGATCAGGCGCAGGACAGACTTTTAATATGCCCATCCGACGCATGGATCATCTTACTTGTCAGACAGTAAGGTGATCAGCCTGCATTGTCCTAACCAAACTTGGAAATAACATGTTTCCAACGCGGGAATCGCACCCACGACCTCCGAGTCAAGAGCCGCGCTCTGTACCACTAGACTACGGAGGCGTTAAATTTTTTAATAAAAGATATACAGGCACGCGCGACACTCTTGTGGCACTGTGTGTGTTACCTTTATTGGTTTTTTTTGGCACTGTATGTGTTTCTACAACAATTTATTTTATTATTTTCTTGGGGGGGTTTCATTAGTTAGTAAGAGGTTCGCTGTCACCTGGAAATTTTAACAGGGATTAGTGGAGCCGAAACTTTGAGAAACCCTGACCCTATGGGATGCACATTTGCATTCCAGTGCCCGTTTACATTATTCCAGTAGTAACCAGTGCTGGATTATATTACTGGATTGGAGTAATGTAAACCCAGTATTAGCTTCGCCGTTGGCTTAAAACCAATGATGAATATTAAAAACTTAACCTTATGATGAAATAATAGTATTTTAAAAATATATTTATATAATTATTATAATCGACTTCAAAATTGTACGTAACTAATTGAGAATTAAAACTCAGTATCTCAAAAACTACTTAACCGATTTTGATGAAACTTGCAGCATTCCCTAAGTTAAATAATACTTAGTATAACAATAGTATTTTAAAAAGATAAAACCGACTTCAAAATTGTAAGTGATTGTGAATTAAAATTGCATTATCTTTAAAACTCCTGAACGGATTTTGATAAAACTTATAGTGTTCCCTAAGTTGAACAATACCTAGTACAACAAATGACGAATCTATAAGGGTTCCGTTTTTTGCCATTTGGCTACGGAACCCTAAAAAAGAATTACTTAAATAAGACTTGTAGTTCCAGAGATATGCGAACACAGACATAAAATCATACATACATACACTTTTGAAGACATTTGTTCAGTCGCTGATAAATACTATTAACATAATGTTATACGAAAACTGAGCAGTTCTGGAAACATTACATACATATGCGTCGAATTGATAATCTCCTTTTTTGAAGTCGGTTAAAAATTACTTTTCAATCCCTCAGCGTCACAGTCACATATGGAGGAAAAGGGTTTGTTTTATTACCTTAATCGAAAATTGAAAGGTATACAGAATAAGGGAGAAATAATATTATAAAGTTGGCAACAAAAAGGCCCCAACTATAGTGCTGACGGAAGGTCGAACTGAGTCAGCGCTTCGGTTTCGCCCTTTAGTTAAAGACTAAAGTCCGCCATATTTTTTTGTGAGGTGCGAATTGGTGAAACTGATTTACGAGTACGACGTCTGCAAAAATAATGTTTTTAAAGGTCCCCATAGACGGAGATAGGTCGCTTCGGTTGGACTGATCGCAGGCCTACCTGAATGGACTTCACACAATGCAGTCCGATCCATTCAGGCCCTTTATCCGAGACGTTTTTCATAGAATCGCCGATCAAAATGTATGAAATTGACCGTAAACGAGTCGAATACCGAGTGTCGACTGTATTTTATCGAACGCTTATTCGAAGTTAATTTTGATCGGCGATTCTATAAAGAAACGATAAAGAAAACCTCTTGATTCTTGGCTCAAGGGCTAGCCTTTTTTTTACGTGTTTTTTACGGGTTTAAATTCCCACCTACTATCTCCAGTCTCGCCAAAATCGTCAGCGGTGTCCAACAACGAAAACCCTTTGATATGATGATTTCTTAGGTTTTCGCGAGTTCCTTATATCTTTCACTTACGGATTTTATTGCGGAGCACCGACGATCTTAGGAAGCCCGAGGGACATGCTAAAGCTGTCTTGGGATACGAAAGAAATGAATCAGAAGAAAATATCTGCAGTTAGAAGTTTTTTCAGCACTGGATGAATATAGGCTGATTATGATGATGGATATCATTGGCTCATATAAAATATAGCTCGTAATATATTTATTATTATTGGCTCCTGACTCTCGACTGGCGGGGTCACACGTAGGGAATGCAATCACATTCTCGCGAGATCTCGTTCTCGCGAGATCTCGGCCTTTTTTAGCGAGATTGATCTCGGACGGAAAAAAGGCTAGATCTCGCGAGTTTGACGAGATTGCACTTGAGCATAAAAACGTTTTATTCGAAGCGCGGCCTGACACGGACGGAGTTGCAGTCACGGAGTAAAAACAAAGAGGAGCTGGCCTAATCAACTGTGCACTGTGATTCTCAACTAGGTCCTGAATTTTGACTTCTCATTGTTATAAAAGAACTATTTTGTTACTGAAAGATTTGTGTTTGATAGTGCGCTTTTATAGTTCTGGACGTCACGTTATCGTGGACGCCGGCTTCCACGATAAAACGTTTGGTGTACGTTAAATGCCTTTTTGATTTAACGCACCGCGAACGTTTTGTGCGGTTCAGAAGTGTAAACGTCGTGATGTCCTTTAATTGTAAATGTCGTGATTTAACGTGCACGTTAAAAAGTTCGTGTGTGAAAAAAATCGTGAAAATTAATGTTAATCTTATAAAACTTATAATATTTATTAATTTTTTCGTAATTCTTTCAAATATTGTGTAAAAAACCACCAAACTGCTAATCTCGCGAGATCTCGAAATTGGCGAGATCTCGCGGTATTGTGCTCATAAACTCGCGGGATCTCGCTTGAGCCCCAATCTCGCGAGATTTGCATTCCCTAGTCACACGTTCGACGTTGAGAACAATACAAGTCTTTTTCAAGTCGGCAGAGGCCAATCACCTGATTGGGACGAAAAAGGTGATCCACGATTAAGAACATTAACATTTGATATAGAAGGAGAGTAATATTATAATATCTAATAATATCCATTGTTTTAATCACGCCTGCACTCGTAGCATGGCTACAGTAGAAATACGAAAGTATAGACAAACAGCGGAGATAAACTGAAGGTGCCGCTCCGATCTTTACCGCGGCTTATAGCCGCGATCGACAAAAAATATTTATGACATATACCGCTTTATGACATAGACTATGGTCCTAAAAATTCAAATAAAATCCTACTTTATGACGTAGACTAATAGTCTATGTGTCAAAACACACTAGGCCGAAGTTCCGCGGCGTAAATTCCGCATGATTACGCCCGCAATGAATTTTAAATTACCGATGACACACTATTCCGTCGCGTTCCGTCCGTATTTTGTATGCGTTGACGTAATCATGCGTAATTTACGCCGCTTAACTTCGGCCTAGTGTGTTTAGACACTATGTCATAAAGTGGCATTTTAATTGATTTTTTGTCGATCGCGGCTAGCCGCGGTATAATCGAAACAGCATTCAGTTTATCTCCGCTGCTAGTCTATACCTTCGTATTTCTACTGTAGCCATGCTACGGGTGCTGGCCCCATGCTTATTTCTCGAAGAACTTACGGTTTGTACTTATTACCTATTCTGTGCTTACGGGTACAGAAATAATATTATGTTTCAAACTATTATACTTTATTTAAGATTTTTCTTCGCGACTTCGCCCGCGTGGGCTTCAGTTTATAGCGCGCGGTGTCAACAAAATTGGCGTCAAATTTAAAAGCTTTTTAAAACCCTGGTACCCCTTAAATCAAAAACAGCTGTGCAGTGTGCACATAATATTTCATTTTTTTAATTAAACTTTGTTTATACCAAATTTTAAAGCTTATATTTTAGTCCCCCATTACACAACTTTAGCTTTATCCATAAACTTTAATTTATCATTGGCAGGTTTAAAGGTTACATCACTGCATAGATAAAGTACTGAGTAGTGAGTTATTTATCATTTATCAACAGGTATAACAATCGAAAGAATCGAAAATCTTAACTCAATATAGACATATGAGCAAGCGATAGCGCGATGTAGGCGACTCTTAGCGCCATCTGTTATGAATTTTTGGAACTAACTTAATTTGAACAAATTTACGCATAAACACACCCTTACAACCCCTATTCCAGTAAAAAAGTAGCCTATGTCCTTGCTCTGGCGTGAAAGCGAGACAGACAGACAGACAGACAGAGGTAATTTCGCATTTATAATATTAGTATAGATATAGATAGTATAGATTACGCATATTTAGTACATAACGTGACACAGAAACAATGCATTTTTTTTCTCCCCTAGGCACAGAATATATATTAGTAGTCCCTAGGCGGGATTCGAACTCGTGACCTCCGGATAAAGCACACACGCGATACTAGGACCCACTAGGTCCTAGTGGATCAGCTGTTGTGCTAGGTCGTCAAATACAATACAAATAGAAACACAATACAATTATTCTACTTGAGGATTGTTCGAATGCTGCCATCTTGTAAAGTGTCACTCTCACTTGATATCCGTTTTACACTCACACCGATTATTCTCAACGTGACCGAATTCTGAATCATCATAATACTAGATGTTCCGCACGGCTTCGCCGGCGTAATTTATAGATTTCACGTACATTTTTCCGCAAAAAATAGCCTATATTCCTTCACGTGGTCTATTCTTCATGTGTGCCAAATAACATAAAAATTGCTCCAATAGTTCTTAAGATAATAAGTAATTTCAAATAATTTCCCCCGTTTTTTCCACGTTTTCCTCTATTTCTTCACTCCTATTAGTCTTAGCGTAATAAAATATAGCATATAGCCTTCCTCGATAAATGGTTTATCTAACACTGAAATAATTTTTCGAATCGGACCAGTATTAACAAACAAACTCTTCCGCTACTTAATATTATAATTAAGTATAGATAAGGCATTTTGAAATCCGTATTCCATGACATGCCAATGTTATAAAATGCTTGTAGGTCTGTAAGATATTGGATTAATGCTGTCGATAAAGTCTATAGTCTATTATACTGTAATCGCCTTTAAAAGTGAGTGGATTAGCGACGCTATGACTAAATACACTCGCTATTCATATCCTTTCAATCGAAATTAATAATGTTACTTACTGTTACGCAAAAACTATAATCGGATTGTGATAAAACTTATCATTGTAGTCATTTAGAGTCCTCATTGACTCATAAGCTTTTATTCTCTTCTCAAAACAACAGAGTTTCCATCATAAAGTTAATATACCTAGCGGAATATAGCAACAATCTCGAGCTGTCAAACGAAACCGAAATTGGTTTCATCTGTGTGTAAAAATATGTGTACGTATACACTTACACGAGCATGATTGAATATGAATTCTATGAGATTAAATTGTCAACGTGCGGCACGTGCCGACTGGACGTCAAAAAAAGAGTGCTGCTGTCATGCATCACACATCTCTTTTTACCACGCAGTGTTACTGATAGTGACATCTCTCTTGGTCAGGCCTTTGTTTCTCTATTCCGCTAGGTTTATTAACTTTATGGTTTCCATGGGATAATTATAGAAAAGATAGTTTTGCACATGTATCGGTGTAAATGTATAAACAACACACGCTGTCAGCCGTCACAGGTGTTCTCTAATATCCAGGGAAGTCGTAAATCTACGATTCCGCCCACCGTCTGTATATTTTATCACTTATGAGAATACGAAAACTGTTTACCAGATACACAGATACCATTCCATGACTTATGTTTAGGTTGTATATCATCGAAAAGGTGAAAAATCTAAAATTCTATAGACCGTAGGGCTACTGTTATTATTGATCAAATATCAAAGCGCCTTTGACCCCCCTGTAGCTCACAACGCCCATTTATTTTGAGGTAACCGTGAAAATGTAGCGCTAAAAGAGCATTTATTTAATTCTTGGCAAATCAATATGTAATAATAACAATAAGTACAGGGAAAAAAGATGGTAATGTGGCCCCTGCATATATTATATTGGCCCCCTTCAATATTTTAATGTTTTAACAACGCTATCCAGTATAATTTTGGTGGAACGGGATGCTCGCGGCATGCTACTAATTTAGCACCATACTAATCCAACAGAGGCTGTCAAGTTCGATTGTCATTTGATCGAGTCTAAGCTTGCGACCGGTGTAACTGTAAAGCTTGTCACATACAGAGCAGGTAATGTAAAGATGTATATTATAGCACGATACATCTCAATACGTCTTTCTATAGAAATCGTCAGGAGACCACACACAGCAGCTATAATGTATATTTTTACATCTTCGTATCTTAAGATACCGAGCTTTAATTGTATGTGATTTTATTTCGATAGTTGTAGAGCCATGGGTACAGTCTCAAATTTTTTACTAATGGGCTATGTAGACTGTGGAGGCTCCAAAGGTGACTACTTATTACATTTGTGATTTTTGCCGTTAAGTTTCGCTTTTGCAATACATTTTATGTGACATCCCCGGGAGGTCACATTACCATCACTTGATCTCAAAATACCAAATGTGATTGATTAAGAATAATTAAAACTTTCAATTATCCTGCACAAGTTTTATTTATTCCCTACTAGCTGTCCCGGTGAACTTCGTGTCACTTTAAAACCTTCCCTGGACTTCTACGAATATTTTAAGACTAAAATTAGCCCAACCCATTCAGCCATTTTCGAGTTTTAGCGTTACTAACATAATTGAAAATCCATTTTTATATATTTGACTTTTAAGTATTATCACAAATCTTTTGTATGGGAGTATAGAAAAGTGTTGTTTTTAGACTTTTTCAGGAAATTATTTTTTTTTTTTGAATTTTTCTCTCTGTAAGAACCATCCTCGTACTTCAAGGAATATTAAAAAAAAGAATTAGCGAAATCGGTCCAACCGTTCTCGAGTATTGCGCTTAGCAACACATTTAGCGATTCATTTTTATATCATAAGATTAAGACATGACGTTTAAACAAATTAATAAGAAGTCCTATAATGTATGTTTTAGGTTTCTGACTCCTATATTTTTGAAATAATGCTTGATAAACAAAGTGGGGGGCCACATTACCACCTTGTCCTATATTATAATTATCTAAGTTGAGAGAATTGAGACGTCGAAATAGATCAAGTCTAGCTTAACTAAAAATAACTTGATCTTCAATAAATAGCTTTACGTGGTTTCTGTTATTGCATTGGCAATTATTAAAAATCGTATTAATCACGTATATTAATTTCCCAGTAGATACGAATCAAATTAACGAATTTATCAAAATGTAGTACAATTCCTATGGGCCGGTGGAATTGGAACGCTTTATTATTTTAATTAAAATACGTCAATATGATTAAGCTATGAACAAACTTGTTGTGTCGACCTACAGGGTTATTTTGGTGCGTGGTTGACGTTAGAACCAAAACCACTTATCACTATAATGTAAAATGTCACTTGAAAGACTGTTCCACTTGTCACCGAAGTAAATAAAAACTCTCCGAAATATCACAATTCAAAGCTTACATAAAATAGACCTTCCCAAAACGCTCCAAACTAAATGTTAGCTAACTATGATGTTACGCCTAAGCTAGACTGCACGCATTGTGTGTTGTTGTGGGAAGATTTTGTTAGAACTTCGATGGATTGCGTTTAGGTTCTGAGTTTTTTTTTTAAATAATTAATCGAATTGTATACAAAAATTAAAAAAAATTAAGTTATGAAGCTGAAATTTTGGGAATACTTATTTTTTATCGTTGTCTTTTATTTAAAAAAAAAGTTATTCTTTGACCTTGTCGTCCCTTTTCCATATCAGCAATCATACCACTAATTATTAGATTAGTGTAACAATCATGGTTAGCCAGCAAAGTTCTTCAAAAATGAAAATAATATTTCTTCTTATTTCAATGTAGGAATCGAAGCCTCCAAGTAGAAAACGGAACTAACACAAAATTTTGCACTACTTTCGCAAACTATTTTCGTCAAAAACTATTCATTAAAACAAAACATTTTATGATTATAGCATAATTTTCTCTGCTATTAGTAAAATATGTGTATCGTACTAATCACCTATTAACTATAATCTTGTTTACATGCCAAAATGAATTTAAAAATTAGGTTATTATTGTATACCAAACATCATTAAGTATCTTATGTTGAAGAAATTATTGTTTTGTTTATTTTAGCAAACTTATGAAAAAGTTTGTGCTATATATTGAAATGTTTTGAGTTAAAAGAGTCATTATAAGAAAAACCAGGTGCTTAAGAGGTCTATTTTTGTTTCGCTTCGATTGAACTCTGAGTTAATTTCAAAAGATGTCTTCAAGGAGCATTGAAATTGTAAGTATTTAAGTATTTTGGTAATTTTAAATTTCTTAATATAAATTAGACAGTGCCCGCGACTTTGTCTGCGTTTTGTGAAGGGTACGTGGTGATGGAGCCTTAGCCAACACGTTTTCCTGATCTTTACTTGTTTTATAAAATCGCCGATCAAAAGTGTGTGGAATTGACATTCGCGTTAAATAACGACTCGTCATTCAATTCCATACATTTTAATCGGTGATTCTTAAAAGAAGTGATATAGAAAACGTGTTGGCTAACCCCCCTGTAGTCGCTAATAAATGTAGACGCGGAAATAAGACGAAAGAAGCGGGTCTTGGCAATGCTTAAAATTTAAGCATCCCGCAGGAGGCAGGGGTTCCCAAACTTTTTCAGCCTGCGGCGCAGTTGCACGTCACAATATTTTGTCACGGCGCGGCGCCTTACTCTACTTAGCTATTAAAAAGATACGTCATAAATAAACACATTTAATGATTATAGTTACGTTATGCATGTAAATAATAATAAACAAATATGTAATCATCCACCTGCTTCACCGAATTAATATTATAATTAATTTTTTTTATATTTATTTTGTGGTTTTGGATAATGTTAATGATGGAGGATCGACTCACGGCGCCGCTCTTTCCTTTTCACGGCGCACCAGAGGGCTTAGACATTAGTGGCAAGGGATTATCGTAAACGCCAACAAAATGTATGGGATTTGACATTTCGCATTAGTATTCGCTAGCGAAGCGATGACTTATGTCAAATCGCATACATTTTGTTGGCGTTTACGATAATCCCTTGCCACTTGTCTACTAGGGCAGGGCGCCGCGGCGCACAGTTTGGGAATCCCTGGCTTAAATGCAATATTTCAATTTTTTATCGCTAAGATACTCAGCAGCTTCTGGCCTCATCTCGTTTTGGTGGGTAGCTGTCTGCAAGTTGAAAACATTGTTAAATTAAATTAACCTTTTCTTTCAGGTCCAAAACTGGCTCGACAGATACGAGAAATATTTTGCCAAATGTGATATTACCACAGAGGATAAAGTGAAACAGACAAACATAGTGAAAGGTGAGACAAAGGCACCCACACAACCTCATGTAGCACATTCTAAAAGTAAACGGCATCGGTGTTTTAGAGTTTAAACTTACCTTCTATACCTACTCTCATATTATTATTTATTGTGCATTTGGACGCTATTTTAACCATTTGTCTCACAAAAAAATACGTATTGAGTTAGGAATTCAGTCATAATTTTTAGACATTAGAACAAGACTGCATATATAATTTAACATAAAAAGTTGCTTAATACACAAATGCTTAAAAGCTACCAATTTTTGTATTTCTAGTTTGATAATAAATATTGTTGGTTAACGCACTAATCAGTTTATTTTTTATTTCTTATCATATAAAGTATCTAGTCCTACTTTTATTTCTTTCAAACTTCTACGTTTGATAAACCGACATGGCGCTGAAAAACTACATATTTATGGAGACACCACTTGGTGTATAATTTTGAGACAACAGAGTTGACATAAGAATACTTAACTGAAGTTATAAAGGTACTTTTGTAACGGAAACTTTAGCTCCAGTGAGTCTAATAACACTACTTTAAATAAATTGCCATCATATATTCTTAAAAATAATGAGTAACTAAACTTAATAAATTTTAACTGTATTGTTGTAAGATATTTTAAAAACTTTAAGTCACAACGAATAGGTACTATGAGTCAAAGAAAAGATAGTATGGTACCAAAAATTCATAATCGTTAGCAAATATTGCATCTGCAGGATTGCTCTATTGGTGACAAAAAACCGTTACCGTTAGTCTGCGAAAGATAACAATTTATTAGTAACAATAAGTGAAAATAGTACTGTAAATAATATAAGTGGGGTAGTTTTTACTATGACGGTGATTTCCCTGAAACGTGATGTCTTTTTGATATCTATGCCATAATCTAAGGCTTAAGAGGATACACCAGGGGCTAGAGAAATGAAAAAAAAGTACGTGTAATATCTATAGTTGTCTCCCTTACCTCAAGCCTATACCGCAGATCGCGATAGAGACAACTACAGAAAATCAACGATTCGTTGTCCCCTGATTCCTTCTCCAAAACTTAATCGATTTAAGTACTTTTTTCATTAAAGATTAAAGAAAGGCTTGAGATGTGTTCCTATGTTTTTTTTTTGTTTTGTATAATCTAGCCAAATCTGTTTTCAGGATGTTTGAACACAGTGGAAAATCTGGCCATTTTTTGGGTTTTTGAACGTTCATATCTTATTTAATAATTAAATTATGAAAAAAAAATAAAACATTGGGACACTTTATTAGTGGCCGCAGATATTCAAGAAAAAAATTATAACTCTACTTGCATTATCCAGAGAGGAAACAGGGGACAACGTTTGTATGGAAAAAAGGGCGGTGTGGACTCCTCTTAAATACTTGCATCGTAGCTTACATTCTAAGCAACGATGCGAGTCCCAAAACTTCATATTAAAACTCCATGTAATAATAATAATATACAAATATGTATAAAATTATACAAAATGTATTTATTGCTTAGACAATAGTAGTTATGAACAAGGAAAAAAGATACTAATTATCGAGTATTAAAATCTGTATACGTCTAATATACAACACTATAAAACTTGACTTCTTCCTTGACATCTCTGCACGTGTACGAAATTCCTATGGGACTATTTGTGGAGTTTCTTTTGTAATTGCTTCACAAAAACATTGTCAAAGTTGTGGGTAATTAGCCGTGCGAAGTTGTCTGGAGGAAATGTTGTTAGCAAAAATATTTAAATGTTTCAACTTTCAGGTAAGTATCTTTTTTTCACGTACGTAATATAGGTCAATTTTTAACCGACTTCCAAAAAACGAGGAGGATGTTCGGCTGTGGATATTTTTTTTTTATTTACAAAAATATTTTATGTTTACATTGGCTTGATTTTAATTTTTTTTCTTACATTACTTGCTTGTCTCCTTTTCAGGTATATTTGGACAAAAAGTATTCCAATATTATTTTTGATATTATATCGTTACTAATTTATTTTATTTCTTCACAAAGGTAAGACATTACAAACACAAAACCCGGTGTCACAAAAACCTGAAGGGTTGTCCGTACACCGGTGCATCCATCTTCAAATGCTCACTACAGCTATTTAAAACCTTATTAAACTATATTAGTACATACAATTTCTAATTATTGTAACTAATATTACGGTGAAAATGAAGCTTATATATTTGTGTCATTGTTTTTAGGGTTCCATATCTAAAGGGTAAAAACGGAACCCTATTACCAAGACTTTGATGTCTGTCCGTCTGTCTGTCTGTAACTCAAGAATCACTATAGGTAGACTTCTGAAATTTTCACAGATTGTATATTTCTGTTGCTGCAATAGTAACAAACACAATAAAATTAATATTTAAGGGGGGCTCCCATACAACAA
This sequence comes from Aricia agestis, assembly GCF_905147365.1. NCBI lineage: Eukaryota > Metazoa > Arthropoda > Insecta > Lepidoptera > Lycaenidae > Aricia > Aricia agestis. Next base: position 11,755,741 of record NC_056417.1, read on the forward strand.
ACGTGATTTTTTTAGCTTTTTTTTGCTATAATAGTAACAGCTAGGCATTTGAAATTTTCACAAAATCCTTAATCATATTAATTGTACTTTAATAATTAATAATAAAATTTTAATTAAGTAAATATTTAAGGGAGGCTGAAGGCTCCCATACAAGAAACACAATTTTTTGCCTAATTTCGCTCTTTACCGGTACGGAACCCTTCGTACGCGAGTCCGACTCGCACTTTTGCTTTGGCCGATTTTTATTACTAGTGCAGTTAGTTATCTTTTAGTTTTTTTTACACCCGCCTGAATTGAACGATGTATTTGAAGCAAATACTTTATATGGGACCTGTTATAACAGTTTTAAGATAGACCATAAAATACCAAATAAATATTGCATAGATCAACATGAATTGAAACGTACATTTTCAGCGTTCGTTCAATACCACTTATGAAACTCTACCACAAAAGTTGAACGTTTTGAAGTGCAAAAATACAGTTGAAAACAACGTTATCGCTGGAACAATGTGGAAGTTTGAAATGTTTGGCGGCAAGTTCCCCTAAACAGAGGCGGCATCACCCATTGCGAGGCCCCGGGCGGCAGATATCTCGCAGATATATCAGTATTTGCTAGGCCCTGGCGGCAGGTTTTGCAAGGACCCGGGTGGCAGGCTTTGCGTGTCACTTTGTCTTACGAAAAAATACCTATTAGCGAAATTAGGGATGATAAACATTAAGTAAAATTGATATTTGCGGCTTTTACTAAGATTATCTTTTATTTAAGCAAATAATCCAATTATTTTCCTTGACGCGAGGTCCCTGCAAGGGTGAGGCCCCGGACGATTGACCCGTTCACCACCCTAAAGCCGCCTCTGCCCCTAAATACAGTATTCAGTATCTGATTCACCATCTTTTATCGCGAATTCATATTTTATTCTTCAGCGCATAGTGTTCAAGACGAAATTATTAAAATACTAGATGACTCGGTGAACTTCGTATCGCTTCCTTCCTGAATCATATTATAAACCTTTCCAGGACTTCACGAAGTTCACCGGGTCATGTACTAAATAGTAATTAATAATAATTTAATTACCTAAAATTAAGTCTTATAAGCTATATTATAGAACTGTATTCCAATAATATTATTTTCTAGTTAAGACATAGGGCGAAGCCAAACGAGCGTAATAATTTGTGATTTGTGACTCGTGAGTCGCAGAATTTCGGTTCGGTAGAATTCTTCTGCATTCAGTTTCATACAAAAGGCCTGTTTGATTCACACGAGTGTAATTTTGTAAGTCATGATTTGTATGAAACGGTAACGCGGTAACGGAAAAGGTACGCGGCAGAAATTCTGCGACTCACATTAAGTTCACAACTCGCAAATAACGCTCGTTTGGCTTCACCCTTAATAAATTAATGTTGGCAACACTTTCTAAATAACACATTAAGCCAAAATCTAAAATTTACCAAAATTTTCTCTCATTTTAATAATAAAAAAAAAAAAAACACAAGCGACATTGTGTAACAAAAACAGCTTTCAATTATACAAATATTTACTCTCCTCAATGGGTAAAGCACTACTTAAAAGCTGGACGTTTTAAAGGATCAGATACGCAAAAGCTCGCCGAGGAGCTTAAAATTGATAATGCTTTTCGTTTATATTCAGATTACAGGGGTCAAGAGGACATATTTGGTCGTGACGTGAGTGGAACTCAGTCGAATGTCGGCCGCATAGATTTTTCGATACTCAACCTTATGGGTTATCTATTTCGCATTTTAGCCCCTTACTAATAGAAATATTATTTACACACTTTTTACTGCATTTATATTAGGCTGGCCGCATACACGTTTTCCGTATTAGGTAATCGGAATGCAATCAGTAGAAAACATTGAGGATGGGTTGCACAGGAGGCGTGGTTACGGTAAATTTATGGTCAAAGTTATGGTTATGGTTAGCCTAACTTTAACCTTAACTTTGACCACAGAATTTGACAGATGACAGCTGGTCCGGCAAGGCTTTAAATGAACGTGGGCGAGGGCATTTCTGGTAAAGGAGAACTGTCAAAAATGGCGTTTTTGTATGATGACAGCGTTAGTTCATTTTTTCGCCACGTTCATTTAAAGCCTTGTCGAACTCAAGGTTATCGTTTAATATGGCGTCCCAACGATTTCCAAAGTCCCAAAAAACCAAAGATTAGACATTTTGCATTGAAGTTAAAGTTATAGTTAAAGTTAGTATGTGCAACCCTAACTGGCGCACACATTCATTTTTTTGAGCGGAACGCATTCCGCACGTACGTTTCAAGTGCAAGCCGGTGCGTTCTCGCGTATAAAAACCAACATTTCTAATAGTACATTGTACCTTCCAAGAAATTGATTCACAGGCAATTGACAGACCTACGTCATTTGGTTGTCGGCTGAGTTTGACATAACGAAGAGCGTCCGTGGCCTAATGGGTAGACCTTTGGTTCGCACTCTTAGAGGGTGCAGGTTCGAACCCGGGGGGAGGCGTGTACCTATGAGACATTTTCTGATCTCAAGTACATACGGACGCTCGTACGGCGAAGGAAAACATCGTGAGGAAACCCGCACATAGTTGGTCCCAGACGTAATGACTAGTTCTTTCCTCTGGACTACGCCGACTATGATGCGAGAATGCCGTATGCGCTTGGGCAACCATACGGACATTTAAAAATCTTGTCCCAGGCACTACAGTATTTGAGGAGTGGTTACTTCGCTCTAAAAATACTGTATAAATCATCCACAACAGATGTAAAGGCCTAGTTTTGACATAACGCCACCAACTAGGTCCGCCAACTGCAAAGAAGCAACTTCTCTGAAAGTACCTACACCTCACACATGTCATATAATAAGCTTAAGTTAATGAGATGCGACTAAGTACATACTAGGTATAGCGGCTAAGATAATATTAGCATAGATTAAACAAACAGTCTATCTGATAATGACAGATAGATACATATTGAGGGCAAACAGAGTATTAATTATACATCAATTATGAAATTAATTAAACGTGTCACAAGACTCACAAGCTATAATGACATAGGTGTGTCTGAAGTGGTTGGTAATTATGGCATAATTTAAAAAAAACGACTTCGAAATTTAAAAACTACCGAACCAAAAAACGCTTCGACAAACCTTCACAAACACAAACGTTGGCATCCATTACACGGTAGGTTTTGCTGTCAGTTTTACCACAGTCATGGCTGTAACTGATGGATAACCTACCGTGTAAGAGCGTGACAGACGGTTGCATGAAGTTGATTGACGAAAATCTGGATATCTTGACTTTTGCTTCATGCAATCATCAGTCACGAATTTTGAGTGAGTGTTGTCGCATCTGACAAAATAGGAAAAAAATTAGAAACGTATCTACCTTTGAAAATTTTGGCTTTGGCCTTTGACTGACATAAAACTGAAGAGTCTAATACCATTCGTCAGTCCATCAGTCACCATCAGTCAAACATTATTTATGATTGTCGGAATTGACTGTCGCTTGCATGAGCGTGTAATGGATGCACAGAAATGGACTATATCCATTTCTGTGAATGGATGCCTACGGTTAATTCAGACTGCAACCAGCGAAACGCGTAGATATACATTTCTAAAGTACTGAATTGACAGTACTTTAGAAATGTATATCAAATAAATATATGTCAAATAAATCCATACAGAAATGCATCTATGCGTCGCGTGCGCGCGTGCGGTGAATTGACCCTAAATTAACTATTTAGCTTGGCTTGTGTGCGTTTGTAGTAGCTTGTATAGGGACAGCTAGTTGCCAGTAAAAATTGTGTCTCTGCTGTAAATATTATAAACGTCAACACAGTCGCGGAACTTCCGGCGCGTATTTCGGCACTCTGGCCATGATGGGCGTACCCAGGATTTTAGCTAGGGGGGCAGCATCCCTGTTTCGAGAAGATGGTCGATCTGGTAGGTATATTGAAACAAAAATCATGAAAATTGACTTTTATTAATCTGACTGAAGGATATTTCGTTTCCAATACTTCATTTTGCGCAGAGTAGGTAACACGTTTTTAATTCCCACTTCCTAACAAAATTGACGTTTATTTTATCTTCTCGGGGAAGGGGGGCAGCCCCCCCTAGAAGATAAAAGCACCGCAGAAGAGGGGGGACCTGCCCCTACCTGGGTACGCCCATGAGTCTGGCATAGTGTGTTCAGACACAGGGCCCCCGTAAGGGCTACTGGCGCCTGTGTGCAAAAAAATAATTTTGGCGCCCCTTTAGGCAAATTTTTTTGGGACCTTGGTTTTGGCGCCCCTAATGGCCGATTTACACGGGTGACTAAAGCACGACACGATTTCCGCTGCACGGCGAAAATCGACCGTGTGAATGGCATTTCGACTACGCCACATGCGTCTAAAGTCGCAAGCCCCAAGGTCGTGCGGCCAATGGCCGCATGCGGCTGGTGACTAAAATCGACCGTGCAAACGCTCAGTCGCAAGCGATCGCTTGCTGCAAATACTACTATTGACTGGTGACTTGCCGGGTGACTAAAATCGACCCGTTAGTCACCAGTGTAAATCGACCATAAAGATGGCAATTTGGCGCCCCTAGAGGATGGCGCCCGTGTGCATTGCACACATTGCACATATGGTAGCGGGGGCCCTGTTCAGACACAAAGAGGCAAAAGACAGACAGAAACATCTACGCATTTGTAATATTAAGTATATGTACGACTAGAAAGTAGAAACCCTATGTCCGGTATATATAAAATTTTATGCTACTATTGAATTTAGCCTAAAAGAACCTTAATTAGGCTTAAGGCCACGTTAAAACCTACATTATTCATCCCTTTGTAACCGCCAGCCGCCTATTAACTGTACGTGCTCATTGCTTTATGAAATGGAACAGAATTAACATTTCAATGTTACCTTTTGTTTCGTTTTTTCGCCGGTCACCGGGTTAAAATGGTACAAATGTAAAATAGGGTAACTTTAGGGTTAAGTTGAAATTTTTACTTGTTTTTTTGGGACGAAGTTCCTTATGCCGCGTTCGGCGTAAAGGAGGCTAGACAGAACGATATTTGCCTCGACACTTTTTTTTAAGTACCTGCATAGTAGGGGCAGAGGGCGTTGATAGTATATTCCAGTGCGTCAAGTGCCGTCAACTAGATGACGTTTTTGAGAATTAACAAAGATGCATTGTTAGTATTCCTGGGCGTCAATAGATGTCTGATATGTATAGATAGGTACAGGTGTTTTGTACATAAGAAATAACTTCGTCCATTCGGGTGTCCCTTGACACCTCTCAAGTTTTTTTTAATATTTTTAGTTAAGTGTTTGGTTATTTATAACAAGGGATTGAGTTGAGTGTGCAAAATATGAGGACCGCATTCGGTGTATGAAGTTGAACTCAGAAAAGCGTGCTGATTATGATTTTCTGAAAAAAAAAAACAGTTTTCGCAATCAGAACATTTATTGAAACGAAAAAGCACACAGTACAGTGATCACTTTTTACATTAACACGTTATTTCGACATGAAGAAGACTTACTGCCGCACTCAGAGTGGATAATTAATTACTTACTTAAATGTAATTAATTCAAAATTTTGATATAAGCCTCGAAAATAAAATACAATATCTGTGAAACTCTTCATTAAATTAAAGTTTAATCACAATTAAATTTCTCTTTTTTTATGAAATAAACGAGCAAACGGGTCACCTGATGGAAAGCAACTTCCGTCGCCCATAGACACTCACAGCATCAGAAGAGCTGCAGGTGCGTTGCCGGCCTTTTAAGAGGGTATAGAGTAATAGAGGAGGGTAGGGATAGGAAGGGAAGGGAATGGGGGAGGGTAGGGAAAGGAATAGGGTAGGGGATTGGGCCTCCGGTAAACACACTCACTCGGCGAAACACAGCGCAAGCGCTGTTTCACGCCGGTTTTCTGTGAGAACGTGGTATTTCTCCGGTCGAGCCGGCCCATTCGTGCCGAAGCATGGCTCCCCCACGCATAAACTCTGAGTACGGCGGTTATTATTTTAATATTTTTGTATAGAAAAATGTCAACAGACTATAAATTATTATCATAATATTTCAACCTTCACCGATTTTTTGAGATGCCAGATCCCAGATTAAAATATACAAGAGCTGAGATATTTTAAGCATGTCCGTGAATATGGCGTATGAATTTTTTGCATAAAATTACAAAAGATTTACAAATTTCCATGGCACGCTGTAAAAGTGAAACATTTTTCAGGTTTCGCCAACGATACAGTTTTAAAAAATGTTGTAAAAAACGCGTTCTGATGATTAGTATTAGCATAGAGAAAATATACACAGAAAAAATATAAAATATTGTATGTCTCTGGTATTAGTATAGATTAAGTTCTATTTTGTTTGTCATAATAATTATTTAAAAAAAAACATTGTATAACTAAAAGGTCAGTATACGTATCGAAAGCCTTTTTAGTAACAGGGATATACAAAATGACGGTCAGAAAATGAGTGGCTAATTACTATAAGTAGGTATACCTCATGTAATTAATCACTTCGTCCTCCAGACACCGCCATATTGAATTCTGTGACAGATCTAATGTCGCCTCATTTGTCAAGAGAGTAGAAATCATCATTATCAACTTTAGAAGCATAATGTTGCTGTTACGTAGTTTATTTACATCCTCTTTGAATATTGCTTAATATAATTATTATTATCTTTGTCATATTTTGAATAGCAGCTTTACAATTATTTTTTATATATGCATTTTTTTTTGGAACGTTACAGATAATATAAATTAAAATGCAATGCACATTGTCGCCTATATAAATAAAAAATAATCTTAAATTTTCTTCGTCTTGCTAAAACTGGAGATCGGCTGGACCGAATTTCCGAATTTTAGTCTCAAAATATTCGTCCACGGACGGCTTAGGAGAACTTAAGTGATTCGAAGTTCACGATTCGAGTCATTTAAATTAAATAGAAAAGTATTGCATTGTAACTAAACATTGTATTGGATGATGGATTATCGATAAAAATAGGATAGATTTTGTCATACATATAATATCGCTACATAGCGATTACGAAACTAACCCCAAAACGTCCATAAAACCATAAAACGCATCAAAATAATATTGAGTCCAGGATTTGCGGTAGATCCAAATACGAGACCGCTTTCAGCCGTTTCCTGTAACCTAATCCCTCACCAAATAACTAATGATACTTGGTCTCTTTGGGTACGTGATGAATTATATTTGTGAGGACTTAGTGCATTCGGGGTCTATATTATCAGATATTAGTCGATAGTGAAAACTTGTGACAGCGCAGGCCTACTGCAGAGTAGTGAGAATTATATTATGTATATCTTAGATACTAATATTATTATCTATAATTGTACTAATATTATAAAGCGGAAGAGTTTGTTAGTTTGTTTGCTCAGGAAAGAGGTCCAATTTGAAAAATTCTTTCTATCTAAAAAGATAGACCGTTTATCGAGGAAGGCTATAGGCTATATTTTATCACACTAAGACTAACAGGAGCGAAGAAATAAAGGCTTCATGAACATCGTTGGATGTTTGTTATCAAAACTTTGGTTATTGACCTTCGCAACATGGATTGAAATTTTGACCTCAACCAAAATCGGGTCAAGATTGATAACTCAATTCGGACATTAAGCGCCATTCCAGATAATGGCCCTTCTAAAGTCGGTATAAGGGTTCTGTCGGATGTAAAATAAATGCGAATACCCCGATTCTCCTAATTTAGTTCAACATTAATGCAGTTTTTTCTTTGTTCGTTCTCGTCCGTTATGTAGATAACGGACGAGAACGAACTTTTGTATGTGTAGATACCTACTAGCTAAAAGCCGAGCTTTGTGAGGGCTCGCGTCGTTTTTCTGCGGGGTGATAAGTTTAAGGCAGTTTTTAGGGTTCCGTACCTAAAGGGTAAGAATGGGACCCTATTATAATACTTCGATGTCTGTCCGTCAGTCCGTCTATCCGTCTGTCTTTCCCTCTCCATAACACATATAAATAAAAATTACTATGTTAAAGCACAAATCAATAGGCGTGATAGTTTTCCGTGAATTACTTAGTGTACCACAAGAGTGCTCAGTAGGTCTACCATGAGTTTAAAGCTATAGTTTTTGTCGATACTCGATACCGACTACGTAAATTTTTAGTATGACGATTTTAGTTTCGCAAGTGATCGTAGGCGCTGCACTGTAGCCATACTAAAAATTTACGTAGTCGGTATCGAGTATCGATAAATACCATAGCTTTAAACTCATGGTAGAGTTACAGGTTGTGGGATATACTAGGGCTCGCTTCGCCCGCCCTGATAATTTAGAATGAGATGCTTGGGGTACAAGATGCTCAGTTGGAAAACTTTTTTTTCCGTTCGGCGCGCTTCAACAGTCTACTGCTATGTCCACACTATGCGCTTTCGTCTTCAATTTTTGTCATCTTCTTTCATTAAACTTTCGTTTTGGCGCATTCAATAATTGAACGCGTCAGCGAACGCAACGCCGACTGTCATTTTTAATAACAAAGTGAAAGTTTTGGATACGGTCAGAGGGTATGCGTCGCGGGCATGCCTCACGTTCGCTGTTGACTGCGCCTTTTTCGAAAAAGGCACAGTGTGGACAAAGCTATTGAGCCGGCGTCGTATCGTAGTATAGAGACAACTATTGTTATCGAATAGTAGAATCAAAGTCCCGTAGTCTCTTCCGCGAACCTGTGTAGTTTGATGGATGGCGCGCGGTGACAGCGGTGATCGATGCCCGGTGTTGCCAGCTTGTCGGCGATATTTAACCTGCCCCTAATTACCTTGTCTTCGATTTTAAATTGATGATTATGAGCTCCGCGAAGTTCATAATTGTCCGTCATCCTGGAGTGTTCGCCAAAAAATCAAAAATGTTAGGATTATTATTGGAAATGCACCAGAAATTTAAAGGCTCTCTGTCGAAGCAGTTTATAGCACGCACTATGGATAAGCATAATTCATAATCGCTTGTCGTGGGCCAAGAAAAAATAAACAAATTAGGCCTTTTACATCCGTTGTTGATGATTTATACAGTATTTTCAGAGCGAAGTAACCACTCATCAAATATTGTAGTGTCTGGGTCCTGGGACAAGATTTAAAAGTCCGTATGTTTGCCCAAACACATACGACATTCTCGCAACATAGTCGGCCTAGCCCAGAGGAAAGAACTAGTCAATACATCTGGGACCAACTATTTGCGGGTTTCCTCACGATGTTTTCCTTCGCCGTATGAGCGTCCGTATTATAAACCTTTGAGATCAGAAAATGTCTCATTGGTACACGCCTTCACCCGGGATCGAACCTGCACCCTCTACGAGTGCAAACCTAGGGTCTACCCATTATGTATTATTAGGCCACTGACGCTCGCCCACGGAAAGATAACAGCATGCATTAGCATGAACTTTGACACTTTCATTTTTAATGAAGAAATACTTCACATAAATAGCCTAAAATGTAGGCCAATTAACCTTTTTTGTACCTCAGGTGTTTTGTGCTTCGCACCATAACTGTTAAGGTTACTTTCGGATTTTTGCCGCGAGCGACCGCGACCGACGAATTTTTTTTTTTTATTAAATAAGGGGGCACACGAGCAAACGGGTCACCTGATGGTAAGCAACTACTGTCGCCCATGGACACTCGCAACATCAGAAGAGCTGCAGGTGCGTTGCCGGCCTTTTAAGAGGGAATACGCTCTTTTCTTGAAGGTTTGCAGGTCGTATCGGTCCGGAAATACTGCTGGTGACAGTTCATTCCAGAGTTTTACAGTGCGCGGCAGAAAGTTACGCGAAAAACGCACGAAAAATTCAAACAAAATGCCACTTTATGACATAGGCGATAGATTTCATTTTACTCTACCTACTAGCTTTTACGCCGCCGCCGGCGGCAGCGTGGGTCTCCACCAAAATGTCAGTAGAAAATGATACTTATATTCTATATCATAAAGTAGCATTTTATTTGAATTTTCACCGTCGCGGTCGCTCGCGGCAAAGTTCCGAAAGCCACCTTTAGGGTTGATTCCGACAGCAACGCGACGCGTAGATGACTTTTTAAATTTATACGGATTTGACAGATTCGCAAGACGTCTCACGCAATTGAAATCTGTCAAATCCATACAAAATGCCGCGCCGCGCCTCGCCTCGTCTCGTCGCGTTGCGGTCTGAATTGACCCTTAGAAGCCATAGTCATATTTGGACACAGACCATAACCTACGTCCATACCGTTACCGAGACACATTTCAATAATACCGCCAAATCCTAGCCTCACATAATTCACAGTGAACTCACTTAGTTAATGAACAAACTAATAACATTTAATGACTAGCAATGATCAGCTTAAGTATTCAGATAACTCAGTCTGTAATGTCAGATAACAGTAATCCACCGTATACTGTATTCAATTCTGACGCAGTTAGACCACGTTATACTAAGTACAGACGAGAAATTTAGTGGCAGCTATAGAACTAGTAAAGACACAACCATATTAAAGATATTGGAACTAAACTGGATGTTTCCCCTTCTATCTCAATTCTCAACATTGAATTCATGGAAAACGTAAGGAGAATATAAAATATCAAAAAGTAAAACTAAAATTGACAGAAACCGTAAGCATCTTTTTGTTTAACAAAACACCAAATGTGAAAACCATAACGATAGATAATCTGTTACTTTTTTTATTTATGTCCAAAATTAAGAATTTCAAAAGAAGTATTTCAAAATGTTTTGGAGTCCAATATTACATTGCAATTATGGCGAACTAATTTTGTGAACGTCCTTTAATTCATAGGACAGAGGAAAAAAAAACTTACAGAGTATTATTGCTGAGCAATATTCCCTTCTCTTTTTACTGCACCTCAAAAATATATTCCTGTATTTCCATTTCATTTTTACTTCTGACGGCAATGATAAAGTGCAATCCATTTTTTTTTTACAATATCTTACTTCCAAATTCCAATAATATGTAAAGTCGGTAAATAACCCGTCTAGACATAGTTCAGTAAAAGTTTATTCCTAAAAGGTACAGAATAAATTGAAAGGCGATGCGCAGTAATGTATTCAAGGTTTAATATCAGTCGTATCTGTAAGTCAGGTCTGTTGACCTGGGCTCAGTTGGTATTCAGCTAATGTTGTCTTAAAACTTCTGCGTACGACTTGGCTCGACTGCATTCATGAAACTTTAACTAGTTTTGGTTCGTACTCGATTAAAATAGTTTGATTTATCGTAACGTCTATACGTTGTGTTCCCCGTGCGAAACTAGTTTTGGGTGTTTTCGGAGATACTCGGCGTTTCGACAACTCCGTCGCCTTTGTTGTTGGTAATTAAAAAAGCTTTTAAAATTAAACTTGGACGTCAAAGTTATTAATAATGGTAGAGTTCGACAAGGCTGTTTATGAACGTGGCCACAGAATATATGACGTGGCGAGAAAAGAAACTAACGCATCATACAAAAACGTCATTTTTGACAGTTCTCCTTTACCAGCAGCGCACATTGACACATTCAATTAAAGTCTTGTCGAACTGTACGCAAAGGTCGGAGCAGAGGCGCTACTAGTACATATAGTAAGTTAAACGAGCAAAATTGGACATGTTGCACTCGTCATAATTATTATTTTGTTCACCGTCTATGCTGTGCTGCCTGGAGCGTGAAACCATTGCAGTAATATTATCGTATCCTATTTACCGTTACACAAATGCACATTAGGTATTTGAATTTAGAATATTTTATTTAACCAAACATTCCAATTTCAAATGTATTTTATGCTTCGTTTTTTTTTTAATTGTATTGAATGTTACAATAAGCAATGTTTTGCCAATAATAAAAGAAGAAGAATTTAGAACGCGAAGTCCCTATTTTTTGCATCGAAGAAATAAAATATTAATAATATGCGCTAGCAAAAGCAACGATATTTATAATTTTCAAGCCTTAAGTTTGAAAAAGCAAAAAGTATTTGTTAAAGTAGATTTTGCAAACGTTTTGAGAAAAAAGATTTGAAACAACATACCGAGTTCGGCTTGCGCTTTGAAAACTTTTGTTATTTCGTAAAGTTTTAGTGACTGCTTTTAGAATTTTTCAAACTGGCGTACAGTTAGCGAAATGCATTTTTTCAGCTGCAAAATAATTAAACAAAATACATACCAGGTCCTTCCGGTATGCTCTATCGGGGTAATAACAAAATATTATGTCCTTAGTTTTAATTGATTTACACTATCACATTAAAATTAAACGTATTTTTTTTTATAACAAGAGGCATACTCGACAGCGAAATCTTCATACCTCAAATCTTAAAGTTTAGGTAACACGCCATGTTTTATTACTTTGATCAAATTCGTACGCTATCATCTTTTTTGTTTTTAAAGGCTTTGAACATATTGTAAGACTTTTGGATGTATAACCTCCTCGTTTTTTGGAAGTCGGTTAAAAATGATTTTTAAGCTATTGCATAGCTTTTTTCGCGGGCTTTGAGCGCAGCGACCGGATCAAGAAATTCCGTAACGAAAAACACCTTACATTCGTCTAACGTCGTTTCAGTTCGGCAGACTTCGACTCGGTGCGGTTCTGGCAAAGTTGCACGGTGCGGTTCGGCACGGTATTGTAATTGCAGTTGATAAAAAGTGCTAATCTTATATTATAGCAGTGCTTTACTGCGGCAGTCCCCGAGTGCCATACGTATTTTTTTAATAAAATAATGTCTTAGAATTAAGGTATATAATAGACTAGATGACGCCCGCAACTCCGTTGCGCCAAAATTAGTTTATCGCGCAGGAACCGTACATTTTTCCAGGATAAAAAGTATCCTATGTCCTTTCCCGGGACTCAAAGTATCTCCATACCAAATTTCAGCAAAATCGGTTCAGCGGTTTGGGCGTGAAGAGGTAACAGACAGACAGACAGACAGACACACTTTCGCGTTTATAATATTAGTATGGATTTCATTAGTATGCCTCTGACAAATAATATTCCTTCCCATAACATGAAAACCAAATCTTATACGTGAGGAATACCGAGTTGGACAACTTCGTAACAACGCGACATTCAGAACAAATTAGCAAGGCCGGACCAATATGGGTTTATTGGGCAATTCTTTTCCAAGAATAATTATGCCTTCGCTCAGTATTGGCTTTATTAGGAGTCGCGACATCTCAGCGGTAATCAGAGCCTGAGCGAGATTAATTAAACCCCCGCTATCAATCATTGGCTCGGAATCCACACCAGCCAGCCTACGCGTATTTTACGTGTATCATTTTGGAGAATCACCCGGTAAATGCTTGGTTGCGTTTACTAATAAGGCAGCAATTGCACGCTTATTTAATCCTTATAATATTATTATAATTAGTAATCTTATAAATGCAAAGTCTGTCTAAAATGATTTTTTTTATAGAGATGTTTGGAGTCTCGGGAAAGGCCATAATAATATTATATTATGTACTTTTATCCCGGAAAAATGTACGATATTTACGTTTGTACTCAAAATTTTGGCGTAACTGAGCTGTAGGCGTCACCTTTAAATATTTTTATTAACTTGTATATTTTGTCATTCTCTATAGTTCTTAAGAGGGCAACAAACCCAAAAAATCAAACATAGTCCTTCTCTCTTTAGACTCACGCCCGTCTGTCATATGCCAGGTGAAAAAGGGAATCATCGCCAAGTTAGTTTTTTCTTAATAACTTGATAAATATCCAACATTGTAAAAATCCGCCAGGTCAGTGTCTCAATGATAGAATCTTATACATTGTGTTAAAATATTAACTTAATGCTCAGTTACGACAATATATGAATAATTCGTGAATATTAGATGCATCTTTGTGATTTTTTCTATAGAATTTTTTTTAAGATGTCATATTTTCGCTCCGATCAAATTCTTAGAAATATAAATGTAGTATCTAAGTTTCGAAAACAAAACAAATCGGGGCTTATTTTTAAGTAAGTATAAAAAATAATTATAAAATTGACATTTTTGCGTTTATTTATTTATTTAAGTATATTATGCATATCAACAATATCAATACAAGCTTACATTAACAATTTACAATTAGGTCCTTTAACAGCATTCATATCAATTAGAGACATGCACAACATAATTATTAAACACAATACAACATAATAATATGACTAGAAAAGTCAGAATCAAATTATCACTGTATGTCAATTGCGTTAGTCGCCCCCTTAAAGTATGTTTGTTTGTACTTACTACTATAAAGTATGGTAGTATGTTAGTACTGAGGATACCTTTATCACAAATCACAATAGACACAATCTGTCTACTCTGCCTTTATGTTCTAGGTATAAGGTATGTACTGGAAAACCATGAAATTACACGTGTTCTTCAGCCCTCGTCTGAAGGGCAGTTGTTTCTAACTACGAGATTATATTTTGTCTTCAAACTCTCTCAAACAACTCTTGGCTAGTGTTATTGTGTATTGAATACACTTAGAAAGAAAAAAACAAAGAATTTAAAAATGTTATGTAAAATTAAAAAAATATATATTTTTATCCTTACAAAACTAGTCTTTCCATTTGTAAAAAAAACGTACTTAATGCTTTTAAAGCATTAAAAATAGAGATTAAAATGAAAATATACGCGTTACACAAATTAAGTGTCCACAATATTTTGTATTAAAATGAAAATTGTCCCAAGATTATCTTGGCATCTACATTTTTGTCCCCATAATTAGGGAAAATCCCCATCGGACATCTCCATTACTGATTATAATTTATAATTAGGTATAGGTGTAATTATACTATCGCTGCCCCGACACCTTTGGCGGGGCTGCCGTAACCACGGATTATAAGGGTCACTTATATACCTTTGGACGAAAGAATTTTAGGGAAAATTATTATATTGTATTGTAAATGTTGATGTGCTGCCTCAGAATTATTATATTATAGAATTTTCGGTGTTTTATATAAACATAACAACATGATCTAGGGATGTTTCAATTAAACCTAAATAACTAAAATTCTATTAACTCCGTCTTGTCCTGGTTTAATTCCTATCTTAGGGGCCGGTTACAGCGAGTAATGCTCAATAATGATTACTCTGACTGGTTTGATCTCGATGCGGGTGTCCCACAAGGCGGTGTACTTTCCCCTCTTCTTTTTTCTATTTTTATTAACTTCATTGTTCGAATATTAGTGTCTAAGTTTCATCTCTATGCAGATGATTTGCAAGTGTACCAGCATTTTACTATACCCAATGCAGCTTCTGCAATATCTCTCTTAAATGATGACCTTAAACGTATTTCTGATTGGGCGCAGTCTTATGGTTTACTTGTTAATCCCTCTAAAACTAAAGCATTGTTAATAGGCAGTAAACGCATGCTAGCTTTACTTGACAAAGGCTCTCTTCCTCCAATCATGTTAAATGGCACTACA
The DNA here is from genome assembly GCF_905147365.1 of Aricia agestis. Taxonomy (NCBI): domain Eukaryota; kingdom Metazoa; phylum Arthropoda; class Insecta; order Lepidoptera; family Lycaenidae; genus Aricia; species Aricia agestis. Next base: position 11,771,112 of record NC_056417.1, read on the forward strand.
ATACCCTTCTCTGATACTGCTAAGAATCTGGGAGTTATTTTTGACGAACATCTGTCGTGGAATGCCAATGTTAGCAATGTAAGTCGCAAAGTGTACCACACCTTGCATTCCCTCAAACTGCTCCAAAAGTTTCTTCCTACTCCTACCAAAATTTTATTAGCACAGACCCTTATCCAACCTATCATCGACTATGCGGACGTTTGCTATTTGGATGCTAACGAAGAGATATTGAACAAATTGGAACGGCTTCAAAATCTATCCATACGTTTTATTTTTGGCCTAAAAAAATACGATCACGTGTCCGAATACAGAAGGCAGTTACGGTGGCTGCCTATACGCTTCCGTAGAAATTACCGAATACTCTGTTTCCTCTTCAATATTTTATTCAGTCCTACAACCCCTTCCTATTTAAAAGAGCGCTTCTCCTTTCCCAACTTGCAAAATTTATCCTGTAGATCCTTTAGACGCACCCTCTTAGATATCCCTCCCCATCGTACTGACTTCTTTGCTTATTCCTTCACTGTTTATGCTGCTAAACTCTGGAACTCCTTGCCAAGTAATATACGCGATTGTAAAACACTTGCACTTTTTAAAAAAAGACTGCACGAGCACTATTTAAGCCTATCCTGACCACGTTACCTATTTCAATAAGCCCTAATATATTGTATTATTAATTATATTATGTTTATTATTATTATTATTTAAGTAATATATAACTTATAATATGAAATATATGTATCGTATTTTATTAAAACATAGCATTAGGTTTATATTAAATTTTATTTTATGTAATTTTTAATATTCTTTATATGTACGTTTGTTACCTCTACCTATTGTTACCTCTTTTTTAATGTTTCCTGTAACAGGTCTACTGGAAGAGATTCCAATTGGAATAAGTAGTACCTTTGTACTAAAGTGTATCTCTTATTTTAAGTTTTCTCTGTTAACGATTATGTGTACATAAATTATTAAATAAATAAAAATAAATAAATAACTTTTTGACACCTACACATTAAAATAAACCTTGTTTAATAGCCTATTTAATCCATACTTAATATTAAAAATGCGAAAGTGTGTCTGTCTGTCTGTCTGTTACCTCTTCACGCCCAAACCGCTGAACCGATTTTGCTGAAATTTAGCATGGAGATACTTTGAGACCCGGGAAAGAACATAGGATACTTTTTGTCCCGGAAAAATGTACGGTTCCCGCGCGATAAACTAATTTTGGCACAACGGAGTTGCGAGCGTCATCTAGTCTGATAATAAACTTATAGATAAAGTTACATTTAAAAAAAAAAAACTTAGAAGAAGAGGAAAAACTCAGACAAAATTTCAATCTCAACTTAATATTTTTTGAAACATCAAAATCTAAACAAAAGAACTATTATTTTTTTTAATTGCTGAAAACTTAAAATTAATAATAATATATGACTTAAAATAATATATTAAAATAAAGTGGAATAAGTGCAAGAAAAGTGTGTAATTATTTGATCGAAGAGGAAATTTCCACCAAGAAGTGACAATATCATAATTAAAATTATTAATCCGTGGATACACTTAAGACTAGGAGAGTCTGCAGCGGTTCTGCATACTTTAAACAAGGGTATCAATATCCTGTTGTGGAATACTGTCCCAAGTCCTGGTTAGATGCAAGAAAAGCTGGTTTTCATGCACAATATCTTTAAGAAAATTCATAAGAGCTCTTCTCTGAAGCATATCCCAGGCATGCTCAATAGGATTTAAGCCAGAGGATTGTTCAGGCCAGGATTCATCTCCCAGAGTGGCTCACGATGCACAAAACGCTCCGTGCATCGTGACACCAGAGAAGGCAGGCCAAGCAAGCCCCAAGTGGGGCCTCTGTCGGCCTGTGGGGCGAGAAGCGCCCCCAAATGAGTGTAGTCTGACAAAGGTCGGACGGCCACTGACGGGGTTGCGGTGGGTGTGACGTGCCCGTGGCTTCGTCTTGGGTGGCGAGAGGAGCGTCGCAGAGTTTTAGTGGGTAGGGTCACGTCACATACTATCTTCGCCGCGATGAGCCCCACATATCCGCAGCGGGAGTCTCCATCCCCTGCGTCGAATGCGTTAATGCATTTCTCTGCGTGAAGAAAAAAAATAGGCCAGGATTCATCAGTGAAAAGCACAAGTGACCATTGAGAGAGAGAAGCCTAGATATAACGCTGTGACTGGTCCCCATGGCTTCGGAAACCGCAATTTGGGTAGCGCCAGCCAGGGCTACTGGGGCCTGTTTGCAAAAAAAGGATTTTGGCGCCCCTTTAGGCATATTTTTCGGGTCCTTGGTTTTGGCGCCCCTAAAGATGGTGATTTGGCGCCCCTAGAGGATGGCGTCCGTGTGCATTGCACACATTGCACATATGGTAGCGAAGGCCCTGGCGCCAGCTTTAATCATGCCCACTGCTCTTAAAATTTCGTTCCTGGTCAAGTGTCTTCGTGGCATGATTAAATGAACACCGGAGATGCGTTGACAACAACTTTTATAAAAAATAGTTGTTTTGTTTATGGTTTGATGTTTCACAAATAAAGTTAAGATTGAATTTTTGTCTGAGTTTTACCTCTTCTTCTAAGTTTTATTTAAATTTAACTTTATCTAAAAGTTTATTATCTGGTAGGGTATTACACAAGGTTTATTTTAATGTGTAAGTGTCTTAACAAAAAGTTGATAAAATTTTTGTTATTTAGGTTTAATTGAAATATCCCTAGACCACGTTGTTGTGGTTATGACGCGTGAGGTTTAGGTAATATAGATATTATTATATATTAGTTGAAAAAAAATAATATCAATTGATCACTAAGTAAATGTAGCTTAAAGTTAAATAATTATTTACCCAAGGCGCGCGACGCGGGGCGCAGGCTGCCGCGCCGGCCGCATAGTAATTAACTAAGTGTCCTGTGTCCATGATAGGGAAATTTGGTAAAAAATGAAGTACCTAATTTTATTACATAATTACAATGAGAATCGAGTACCGAGTACTCTCCTTAAGTATTGATCACGTCTCACCAGTCATGCTGTAGAGTCTACAGCCAAAATCAATCCTGATTTTCCGTCTACAGTGTAGACGGAAAATCACGAATGATTTTGACATTCCATCCGACGCGACGCATGTAATGTGCATGTAACATTCTTCTTGTAAGATCACTATAATGATTTTGATACCAGGTGACGTAAGCCAAACCAAACATGAAAGCAGCACCTTCAGTTGTTCCAACATGGGAACAGAACCCATAATTTTCGAGTAGAGGATAATATACATAAGTATGTTAAGAGGGCGGCTAACCCAAAAAATCAAACATCGTCCTTCTCTCTTCACACTCACGCCCGTCTTTCATATTATGCCAGGTGAAAAAGGACGCGGTTTCATCGCCAAATTAGTTTTTTCTCAATAACTCGATAAATATACAACATTTTAAAAATCCGCTAGGTCGATCTCTCAATGTGTTAAAATATTAACTTAGTTCAATGCACGGTTATGGCAATAAATGAAAAATTCGTGAAATCTTTGTGATTTTTTTCTATCGAGAAAATTTTAAGGTATCGTGTTTTTGCTCAGATCGAATTCTCGGAAATATAATGTATCTAGTATCTAATTTTAGAAAATGAAACAATTCGGGGCTTATTTTCAAGTATAAAAATGAATTATAAAATCGACACTTTAGGGTAAGTCGCCCCCTTAAATGAATAATAACATTATAGGAGTAATGTTATTATGCGTTTAACATAATAATTATGTTATTTATTGTAAAGAAGCTACGTCTCAAAATAAAGTATTGAGATGTTACATCCTTAATATTATAGAGGTAGGTATTCACAAAAAGGAATGATATAAGTAGGTACGTGATATTGAGTGACATGCGCCTCCATAAATCAATATAAAACGTATTACCACTTGCCTATAATGCAGAGCCGCTAGACTCTAGAGAAACATCCAAATCCCATAGCTTTTGAGATTGCCAAAAACTGACAATGCTCGCCTTGGGAAAGCGAGAACAAATATGTCACTCAATTTCCACCTCAATGCGTCGAAATACTATCCTATAGAAAGATAAATAACTATAATTGAGCGTTCAATATATGGCTCCTTTTAGGGTGTTTCCATCGGAGTTGAGCAAAACTGCGTAACGTAACGTAAGCGTAACGTAAAGGAAGGCTTCATTTAACGATTCAATTGGATCTTAAAAACACATTCCTCACAGCGCAGACTAGCTTAGTAAAGAAAATTGTATGACTAAGTATGACAGCGAACTAAAAGTATGGTCGTGCATTTTGTGGAACTATTTTCTTGTCTCAGTTGCTCTTCTATAGCATGTTATTTCGATGCCCCAAGGAGAAGTTAAAGTAAACAAGTCGGGAATGAAAATAAAATAAGGAAAGCCGTCACAAATAAGGCGACTCGATAATTGCATTTCTCTGAGTTTGTTCAGTCTGTGGCATGGTTGATGTTATGTAGGATAATATGAGTAAACAACTACTATTATCTTTACTAGTCCTCGATTAAGTTTATTAGATTGAGTTATCATTATCACAACATACTGTCTAACGAAGATAATTTTTCTTCAGAAGAAAACTCTAGGCCCTAACCTGTGCTACAGCAAACCAGTGGCAAACACTGATAGCACTGTCCGCGCCGCATAGTACACGAAATACGGCATGTACGGTGCGGACGAATACGCGCGGTTTCACATCATTTCACACAGCGAATTGAAAAAAATCGGCCATGTGCGAGTCGGACTGGCGCACTAAGGGTTCCGTACCATTAGAGAGCGAAAGTAGGGAAAAATTTTCTTTTTTAATTTTTGTATGGGAGCCTTCCTTTATTATTCATTTTATTATTTAATATTAAAATAAATATAAGTTGTAACTGTAGGATTTTGTGACAATTTCAAATGCCTACATGTTGCCATTATGGATTACGAGCTAAAAATACCAAAAAAAGTCACGTTTGTCGTGTGGGAATCCCCTAAATATTAATTTTATTTCATTTTTAGTATTTTTTGTTATAATGATACTAAAAATACACAATCTGTGAAAATTTCAGAAGTCTAGCTATAGCGGTTCTTGAGATACAGCCAGAGACAGACAGACGAACGGACAGACATCGAAGTCTCAGCAATAGGGTCCCGTTTTTACCCTTTGGGTAAAAAAAAACGAACCCTAAAAATGCGGCACCTTCAGTGAGAAGTTCTTATGGCCTTGATACACTTGCCGAGTAGAGTGTCACACTGTCTCGCCAGTCGCCACTGTCTAGCCACTGTACACATTTATAGGTGTTACAAAGCCCTAAGCAACAGCTTTACAAACCATTTTTCTGAGGAATAAGCTGTTGGCCAAGCGACAGAAAAAAAAAAGCAATTGCTTACCGAAATAAGTGCCCTAGAGTTAAAAACAAACGAAGGAGAAAGTTGCTTCATCAAACATAGCTATTGTTCTCTTTCTAATTGAATCCACGAGTTGGGTCCGAATTTAAATGTTGTTAATTCGATTAAAAGGTAATTTTGTTTCGGAAAATTTGAAAGGAGCGAAACGAGAAAGATTAATTAATAATTATTAAGCTAGCTACTCGCCATTGTCGCGTCGCACAATAAATGCATAAACAACTGTTTTGTTAATAGGGTGAGGCCTTTGTGACTGTTATTATCTTTTGAACGAGACTATCTTGGATATTAAAATTGGTTTTATAATAGCTGGTTTTCCTTTTTAGTATGTATGGGGTTTTGGGGGAGAAGACGTAGGGTATTTTCCTGGGAAATCGCAAATTTTGAGTTATTTATATTTTTGGTATTACATAATGACACAAAGCTTTGACCTGGAGACGCATCCCTAGGTGTGCGCGGTAACGTAGCTCACAAATGGAAGAACAGGTTTTGATCTAGTTTATATAATTTGTAGGCTGATAATATGATCATGATCGAGACGTGTTGTCAGCCATAATCATCACTCGGTTAGGCACGACAAAATTCCCGGACATTTGGCCGAAAGGTAGTTATTTAGACGTGGGAGAGCCATGCTTCGGCACGAATGGGCCGACTCGACCGGTGGAATACCACGTTCTCACAGAAAACCGGCGTGAAACAGCGCTTGCGCTGTGTTTCGTCGAGTGAGTGAGTTTACCGGAGGCCCAATCCCCTACCCTATTCCCTTCTCTACCCTCCCCTATTCCCTTCCCTTCTCATCCCTACCCTCCCCTATTACCCTATTCCCTCTTAAAAGGCCGGCAACACACCCGCAGCTCTTCTGATGCTGGGAGTGTCCATGGGCGACGGAAGTTGCTTTCCATCAGGTGACCCGTTTGCTCGTTTGCCCCCTTATTTCATTTAAAAAAAAATTACTCGTACACCTCTGAAACAGTTACAATTACATCTTGCCAATTTTTGTAAAAATCTCATTGACTCAAGTCCGTGCGAGAAACCGTGTGTATGCTTAGCGAGTTTTTATCTTTCGTTTATTGCCCTGAAGGGCGTCCGGAAAGCGTCCGGCCGGGTTTTGAAAAGTGTCCGGATGAATTCCGGACACTTTTGTTGAAACTTTTAACGCATGCAGCAATAAACGAAAGATAAAAACTAGGACAAATCCAGGGATATCCGGACGGATGGTAAATAAAGTGTTTGATTGCCATTTCAAACCAATTTACAACGTTTGTGAAAATATATTTCCAAAACTGGTTATAACTTGTTATAACTTTCCAATTCGGGGGTTAAATAAATATTCTTTGTGTAATGAACGGCGCGTGTAAACTTGTACATAAGTTTTTTACCTGTTTACGTGCAAGCTTTTGCTTTTCATTCCAATAATAAGGAAAATCACACCGGATGTTATAAATTTGGGTTTGTGTAGGACGAGAGCACGAGCTAGTTAAATTCGCAAGGTTATATTAGCATAGTATATAATAATAGTTTACCTTTAATATAAGGACGCTGTTAAGCATTCGTGTACTAACCCACACAAAAATTACGTATTGAGTTATGAATGCAATTATGTTCTTTAGATGATTTAAAACAAAACTGCATTCAAAATTTAACAACAAAAAAAAAAAATGTGTGTTAGGACACTAATGCTTAACAGCGACCAAGTACCAACTTACCTGTGTGTTTGAATTTAAACCAGCTCAACAGTGATACCAGTTTTATGTACGTTGTATGCACTATGCACTGTGTATTTTGTACTGTTTGTTTTTCTAAAATAGTTTTTCTCCCTTTCCGATCGCGGCTAGTGACCGCGACCGACATAAATTCAAATAAACTGCTACTTTATGACCTAGGCTGTAGATTTCACTTTGCTCTACGCGTCTATAAAGCAGCGGCATGCGTCGTTAGACCAATGTCGGTAGAAAATGAAGCCTAAGGCTGCGTTTCCATCAGAGCTGAGCGGAGCTGTGTTGCGAGGAATGTGTTTTTGGGAACCAATAGCATCGCCGAACTGAGCGATGTCATGGCAAAGTCATGTCAATGAAGCGATTCTATTGGTTTTCAAAAACATATTCCTCGCAACACAGCTCCGCTTAGCTCTGGTGGAAAGGCAGCCTTAGCTTTGTGTATAGGGTTGCCATCACCCAAATTGTCTTCGCCGGTCAGGCACGACAAAATTCCCGGACATTTGGCCGAAATGTAGTTATTTCTCCGGACACCTGTTAAACAGTAATTACGATAACGTCTTGCCAATTTTTGTTTTTCCAACAAGAATTTGTAAAAAATTGACTAACTCAAGTCCGTGCAAGAAAGCGTGTGTATGCTTAGTGAGTTTTTGACTTTGTTTATTGCTGCATGATTTAAAAGTTAAATTTCTCTCATCAAAAGTGTCTGGATTTCACCCAGACGCTTTTCAAAAAACTGGCCGGACGCACCCCGAACGCCCATCAAACTAGAACAAATCCGGGAAAATCCGGACGGATGGCAACCCTATTTGTGTAGCAAATAAATTGGCATTTTATTTTGAATTTTTGTCGCTCGTTGTCGCTTGCGGCAGAGATGAAAAAGCCACCTTTAACTTATGTAGCGTTGTTCAATGCCAAAATATATACTGCATGACTTTAATAAAAGAAGAATTCGGAGAAAAATTAAGAACTCAATTTTATTACTTAATTATAATGACAATCGAGAACAGAGCTACTCTCTGTAAGTATTGAACATGTCTCACCAGTCATGCTGTAGGTACACCATTCTTTTCTATTTCCATTTGTCTTAATGAACAACTAGATAAGACAATATAAATCTTTATATAATTCGCGAATAAATTACCGAAGAAGTTTCTTGCGAGAGTTACTGTCGATCCACTTCCCCCATAAAAGCGTTTACGAAGGAATTACTCCGACCACTTAATTGGTTTAAAACTTGGATGCTGAAGATTACTGGTTTGTTAAATAAAGACATAAGTGGATGAACCGGGTAACTAACATTTTTATCATAAGAGCAATAAATGATGGCAATTTTTGACAGCAGATTTTCAAAAAATATCCTTCATGATTGGATACATTTTTATATTTGCATGTTTAACACACACAATCAGCCGCTATAAGAAAAAAAACTCAAAATGTTTTATTCCAATTTCCCTGGTATTGCTAAAGTCAATTTATTTTCTCACTTTTTGCCATCAGATTCTGGTAGACCTTTACCTACTCATTTTTCTCTTACAATTTGAACAAACCTTGTTATCTACTTCATCATCCGGCTAATATACTTAGCTATACATAGAATCCACATATTTTTAATTAAAGCCATTTTCATGGCCCTAAAGCCTCCATTCATGCAAAAAAAACGACAAATTGTTATTTACCCGCTTCATCCTTTCATGTTTTTAAATACTAATGTTCTAAGCTCACCAGTCACCAGATACTTAGTGAAGTCGCAAAACTGTAAATTGTATTTTCAAATGTCACTCATTTTAATCCAGATATTAAAATTATTCGAAGCCGTAGACAATTTGATTGAGGTCGAAAATTTTGAATAAGAATGAACTAATAATTCAGCAGTCATGAAAGTAATAAAGATCTTGGTTGGATATTTGCTATTCTACTTTATATACAAGACGTAACTAGAATTATTATTGGTATGCTTATGTACTAGCTTACCCCATAAATGTGTATCACTATACTAAATTATAAATGATGCGTTCGTGGTCTGGAAATGTAAAGCTTGGCTTGATCGAATCGCTGATTATATGATCATTTTCTTCATTAGAATGACTAAAAAATGGTTCAGGTTTTATGAGGACAACATAATAGTGATACAGTGAACATAGTAATAGCCTGATTGTCTGACAAGAAAGATTATTATCCATGTGTCAGATTGGTATGGCCAGTCTTTTCGGTTTATTACATAGTACATACATTCAGAGTAATCTGAGACCACAGCCAACACGTTTTCTTTATCGATGACTAGCTGTTGCCCGCGACTTCGTCCGCGTGGACTTCAGTTTATAGCGCGCAATGGCAACAAAATTGGTGTCAAAAGCTTTTATAAAGAAAACCCCTTAAATCAAAACAGCTGTGCAGTGTGCACATGATATTTCATTTTTTAAAATCAAACTTTATATTTTATGCCAAATTTTAAAGCTTATTTAGCCCCCCAATTACACAACTTTACACATAAACTATTTATCATTGATAGGTTTAAGGTTACGTCACTATAAATAATATAAAGTACTGACTTATTAAATAACGTAAAAAAGAAATAACAATCGAAAAAATTTAAATGTTTGATGATACCACCTCTTATAGAAAGATGTTGGGCAAGCGTTAGCGCGATGTAAGAGACGCACGGCGCCATCTAGTATGAAGTTTTGGAACTAACTTGAACAAATTTTCGTATTTTCACCCCCTCACAACCCTTTTTTCCAGTAAAAAAGTAGCCTATGTCCTTTCTCAGGCTTTAAACTATCTGTATACAAGATTTCATTACAATCGGTTCGGTAGTTTTGGCTTGAAAGCGAGACAGACAGACAGAGATACTTTCGCATTTATAATATTAGTATAGATGATCAAAATGTTTATAACTGACAACTTTTGAGTTGCCCATTTTACAATGTATCGCGTCGCCTCATCTAATTGCAATATTAATAGGTATTACTCCGGTCAATGTGGACTAGCAGTGATTATACTTACTGGTTATAACCATTGGTTATAACCAGTCTATTAACCTTAAATCCTAAATAATTACATTACGCGTAGGCTAAACCCAGGTCATGTTTGCTCACGAAAGCTAACTCAACATTAACATAATTGTAACTTGTAATCGATTACGTGGATATTATACTAGATCCTATAGTAATGAGGAAAGTTTCGTTTGGAATTTTAGATGGAAGACTTCGAAATTATCGAACCAATTTTGATGAAACAGACCACGTTACAAAATACTTAGGGTCAATTTATAATAGAGCAGAGTCGAAGCGAAGCGAAGCGAATTTCCAAAAGCTGAACACAGAAAATTCAACCTTAACTCCAGAGCGTAGGTAACGCATACATTACATCTTCGAAGCCAATCAGCGTTGGCCGGGCGTATTCACGCGAATTCGCACGGGTGCGCGCGCCTTATTAAATGCTCAGAAGTAATAAAGTGCGTTAACGCTTTGGAGTTAAGGTTGAATTAGTTATGTTCAGTTTTAACAATTCGCTTCGATGCGCTTCGACTCTGCGCTAGTATAAATTGACCCTAAGTAAAAGCGGTAAAAGTAAATGACGCTTAGAACGAGACAAATGGAAAAATGGTCGGCATTTGCCCAGTATGTAGTGAAATAGTATAGGCTCTTTAAAATAATCAGCTAAGATCGAGTCAGATTCGCGCACGAAGGGTTACGTACCACTATAAAGCAAATATAGAAAAAAAAATGTGTTTTGTATGAGCGCTCCTTAATTATTTATTTTATTTAAATTTTATCATAAATTATTATTAAAGTATAAACACATCTGAGTATTTTGTGAACATTTCAAGTGGCTAACTGATATCATCATTGATACCGAGCAAAAAATGATGAAAAACACGTTTATTGTTTGGGAGCCCCCCTATAAATATTTGATTTTTTTTAGTATTTGTTGTTATAGCGGCACCAGATATACATAATCTGTGAAAATTTCCACCTTATAGCTATTACCGTTCTCGAGTTACAGCCTGGATAAAGACAGACGGACGGACAGACAACGAAGTCTTAGTAATTGAGTCCCGTTTTTACCCTTTGGGTACGGATTACGGAACCCTAAAAATGACGGCTCTTATTTACGCGCACAAAGCCGTGAAGTCCTTTTAAAATTTTCTTCACTTTTCCTGCAACTTCAGATGTAACAAGAACAAAACAACGTTTATCCTAATTTTTTAACAGGGCGCTTATAATATGATTGCTGATTTTGCTGATTGTCTGTTACGGCACGAACTTTGCTCGAAATACGAATACAAAACATTACCTTATTCGTGCATCATTTTATTAGCAAGCATGCAACATACATGCGGAAAAAATAAGCGTATATTTTCGCGAAATGTTCAAATCATTTGGGATTATCTTCTAATACTCGTACCCGATTTAGCATCGCCCTGTATACGCATATATTAAGGTGGAGAATTAAACGGATCTCCAAATACAGTCATGACTTTGAATTTGTTAAAAATTATTGACTTACACGGAAATAGCTTCCTTATTGTTAAGGCAAGGAGGTGCTTTTTCGAATACCTTCTTTAACTCTCTACATTAAGACAATGATATTACAGATGATTAATAATAAATTGAAGACGTGAGTGGAAGAATCGAACAAGTTACGTTTCGTAGCATACGGACATTAACTAATTTTTTCCATAATTATTTTAACTAGAGATCGCCCAATGGTCGAAATTCGACCTTAGTTTCAAGGACATTAGGACTACTACCTATAATTTGTAAAAAATATTGCCTTTATCATTTTTTTCCAACTCTTGTCTCTGGGACTTAGCTGATCTCAGACTGGCCGTGTAAGCATTGTCTAATAGTATCTTAGATTCAATAAAAAAAACTGTAATTCAATAAATAAAAGAGTATAATTCGTATGTATAGGCTTGTCACTCAAAAACCTGTCATTTCTCATGTGTGTGTGTTGTAGTATGTGTAATGTTTTATTTGTTAAAAAAATGTATGATAAAAGCATAATTTCAAAATAATATTAGCTCGATGCACTCCTTAACCATATAAACTACTAGCTGTTGCCCGCGACTTCGTCCGCGTGGACTTTAGTTTATAGCGCGCGGTGTCAACAAAATGTGTGTCAAATTTAAAAACTTTTTAAAACCCTGGTAAGTGGTACCCCTCTTAGGGCCGCGCTACACCGGAATGGCAGCGCTGAAAGTGCTCGCCTCGCCGCTGCCATTCCGGTGTAGCGCGGCCCTTAATTAATCAAAATACCCAAAAACAGCTGTGCAGTGTGCACATAATCTATACTAACATTATAAATGCGAAAGTATCTCTGTCTGTCTGTCTGTCTGTCAGTCTCGCTTTCACGCCAAACGCCAAAAGTATCTCTGTATGTCTGTCTGTCTGTCTGTCAGTCTCGCTTTCACGCCAAACGCCAAAACTACCGAACCGATTGTAATGAAATTTTGTATACAGATAGTCTAAAGCCTGAGAAAGGACATAGGCTACTTTTTTACTGGAAAAAAGGGTTGTAAGGGGGTGAAAATGCGTAAATTTGTTCAAATTAAGTTAGTTCCAACAGTTCATAATAGATGGCGCCGTGCGTCTTCTACATCACGCTGACGCTTGCTCAAAAGTCTTTCTATAAGACGTGGTATCATCTTACATTTAAGTTTCGATTTTTTTCGATTGTTATATCTATTCTACGGTATTAAATAAGTCAGTACTTTATCTGTGCAGTGACGTAACCTTAAATCTATCAATGATAAATAGTTTATGGGTAAAGTTGTGTAATTGGAGGGCTAAATAAGCTTTAAAATTTGGCATAAAATATAAAGTTTAATATAAAAAAATGAAATACTTATTGTGTGCACACTGCACAGCTGTATTGATTTAAGGGGTACCAGGGTTTTTTTATAAAAGCTTTTGACACTAATTTTGTTGACATCGCGCGCTATAAACTGAAGTCCACGCGGACGAAGTCGCGGGCAACAGCTAGTGTTACAATAAAGTAAAAAATAAAACGCCATCTGTTGAATCGTATTAGAACTAAAATGTTCATTCCATCGATATATTTCTGGATTTTTTATAATATTATACATAAAATATGTTTAAGATTTTTGAAATTTTATTTTAATACACATCCAAGACCCAGGAACATTGAAAACTTTTTGTTCCGCCTGCGGGACTCGAATCCAGGACCCCCGGGATGAGCGCTGGCCACGCGCAATGCGAATTCATTTTCATCGATATTTTCATGGAAATAAGATATTTTCCCACATCAAAATGTAGCCTATGTCCTTTCTCAGACTCTAGAATAACTGTATACAAAATTTCATTGCAATCGGTTCAGTAGTTTTGGCGTGAAAGCAAGACAGACAGACAGACAGACAGAGATACTTTCGCATTTATAATATTAGTATGGATAGTATGGATTAGAAATGCAGTAGGAGTTCTACATAAGATAAGATTGATTATTATTATACCAAGTGATAATATTACTAAACATAATATTCTAACGTATTAAAAACTATAAGTAAACAAAAACATACTAACTAATAAGTATGATTAGTTCTATGTTACAATAAAGTAAAAAATAAAACGCCATCTGTTGAATCGTATTAGAACTAAAATGTTCATTCCATCGATATATTTCTGGATTTTTTATAATATTATACATAAAATATGTTTAAGATTTTTGAAATTTTATTTTAATACACATCCAAGACCCAGGAACATTGAAAACTTTTTGTTCCGCCTGCGGGACTCGAACCCAGGACCCCCGGGATGAGCGCTGGCCACGCGCAATGCGAATTCATTTTCATCGATATTTTCATGGAAATAAGATATTTTCCCACATCAAAATGTAGCCTATGTCCTTTCTCAGACTCTAGAATAACTGTATACAAAATTTCATTACAATCGGTTCAGTAGTTTTGGCGTGAAAGCAAGACAGACAGACAGACAGACAGACAGACAGACAGACAGACAGAGATACTTTCGCATTTATAATATTAGTATGGATAACTGTGCAAAATTTCATGCACCTACGTTTCCCCATTTTTCGTAAAAAGGGTTACAAAGTTTTTCGTTCGCGTATTAATATTATGATGATAAAACTTGTAACTTGTCTACTTCATAACCTAGCTAATATATCTGGCTATACATATAATCTAGTTTTTCTATTTCAAATAATTTTACGGCCCTAATGCCTCCATTTAAGCAAAAATTTTCATGTTACTTTATTTACCTTATTCTTCCACTCACGTCTTGAATTATTATAGATGTTTAGATAAATACGCTATTTTTGATGTCTGTTGCTAAGTCCTAATACATATTTATTTAGGTAAAACACCCAATTGTTACAGGTAGGCACTTTAAGAGTTCATATTACAGCAAGTCCAAAATATTATCGACACATTTTATTTTGAAATAAAAATCTAAGATGTCAATATTAAGGTACAAATTGAAAGCCGGTTACATGAAGTTGCAGCAGACGACGTGTCGTCGCGACGCTACTGGTTTATATTTCAGTTCGACAAGGCTTTATTTGATCGTGGCAAGAAAAGGAACTAAACGCTTCTATCATACAAAAACGTCATTTTTGACGTTACCCTATTCCCTCTTAAAAGGCCGGCAACGCACCTGCAGCTCTTCTGATGCTGCGAGTGTCCATGGGCTACGAAAGTTGCTTTCCATCAGATGACCCGTTTGCTCGTTTGCCCCCTTTATTTCATACAAAAAAGTATAAAAATGCGTAAAATGAGCATAATTGGATCTTACTACATATTTTATAGAAAAGAATTAAGTAGGTATGTGAAGTCTTCGAAAATCATTGTGTAAGTGTACCCGATTCGAGTATAGTATGAAGTTAGTATTTGAAGGCATCGAGAAAGATATTTTCGAAGTTACATGAGCTGGTTTTTTTTATAAGTAGCTGGGCATGGTAATCCAGTGTGTGCGATTCTCGTGTGACACCGACGCGAGCCGAGTAAGTTCGCGAGCTTAAAACCCGCGTACTTTAAGGCTGGTATAAATATAGTCAGTACTCAAGATGCATCTCGGTCTCAAGACACGGTTCAGGCTCTGTGATTGGTTGGCTGTCAAAATTTGGACCAATCATGGAGCCAAACCGCGTCTTGAGACCGAGATGCATCTTGAGTACTGACTATTTATACCGGCCTAAGTTCGTACGTCTATCAGGCACTTTATGTCAAACCGCATACATTTTGATAAAGAATTTCGTTATCGTTTTTACCGAAAGATACTTCGTCTAAGGGGGCAGGTCATTTGCGTAGATACAATCTGTAATTTAAGATTAGTGGCCTAATAGATGAGTTTTATAAAATGTGATTTTTATGATTTTTGAACATCAAAATGTACTGAACATTTTGATGCTCAAAATCATAATACTTTTACCTAACAACCTTTTTAACCTAGTTATTTAAATTAGACCGAAGCCGGAGATGGGAAAAGGTATTATGACCACTCCTACATTCTGATTAAATATTTTTATTACGTTCCGAATAAATATTTTGAATGTATAATAAAATATTTGATGTCGTAATAGCGGTAGAGTACCAAAGGGGCTTTATTTTTCTTTCCTGGTCAAGAGGTTTTTGGTCCTGGTAATTTTTAGGGTTCCGTACCCAAAGGGTAAAAACGGGACCCTATTACTAAGACTTGGATGTCTGTCTGTCCGTCTGTCTGTCTCCAGGCTGTATCTCAAGAACCGCTATAGCTGGATTTCTGAAATTTTCACAGATTGTTTATCTCTGTTGCCGCTGTAACAACAAATAGTAAAACCCAAATAAATTAAATATTTAAGGGGGGCTACCATACAACAAACGTAATTTTTTTGGTATTTTTTGCTCGATATCAATAATGGCTATAGGTAGACACTTGAAATATTGACAAAATGTTCAGTAGTATTTAAAATTTAATAACTAATAATAACATTTAAATAAAATAAATAACATTTAAATAAAATAAATAACTAAGTGGGCTCTCATACAAAAAAACACATTTTTTACCTATTTTTGCTCTGTAATGGTACGGAACCCTTCGTGCGAGAGTCCAACTCGCACTTGGCCGATGTTTTTATGTTGTTTGCAAGTGTTTTATGACAGTGACTCTTTACAACTAGTAAAGTCTACTTTTACAACTGGTATTCCACGGAAACAATTTTTTTCGCTTAACATACTAACTGACTGCGTGACTTCGCCCATCGGAGTGTGGCTCGAAAAATTCCAAAAAATATAGAAAATCGGTTCGCAGACGGCGCGAAGCAATCGGTGAACAAAATTTAAACCCTTTTTTATTCCCTCGTGGGTTTTTAAAACTTTAAATGTCATTTCATTTTATCAGAACAATGCCTAAAAAATTAGTAAGTAAAATTAAAAAAAAAAAGACAATAGGTAAGTGCTTAAATAAAAACTTTTATACCTCTTTTAACCCCCTTACACCCCTGTTTAAAATTAGATAGCCTATGCACTTTTTAGTGATGTGATAACGATAATGACGAGTATATTTTAATCATATTATAATGTATAGCAGTCTCAGTACTTTTTTTAATATTTTGTAATGAGGTACATCCAAAGATAAGTTAAAAGTTTATTCGCTCTCATTTTATAATTATTCATATTATTTCTTAAACAATTTCCATTAAAAATATTCAAAAGATTTACTCCATATTATTTTTAAAATATTAAAACATTATTTAGAAAAAATAAATGTTAAATAGTATGAAAACTCTTAAAAGGTTTTCACTTTTCGGGATAATTATCTCAAAGCGAACGGGGCCTATGAAAACAAAGTTTCCATTTACTGGGTACGAGTATTATGTTAAAGTTGCCCATTATATTATTATTCGTAAGTATAATATTTTGGATGCGACTTCGTCTGCATTAATTTATTGCAATAAAAATGTGTGTCCAGACGTGTTAGAGCCATGCTTCGACACGAATGGGCCGGCTCGACCGGAGAAATAGGTACCACGTTCTCACAGAAAACCGACGTGAAACAGCGTTTGCGCTGTGTTTCGCCGAGTGAGTGAGTTTACCGGAGGCCCAATCCCCTACCCTCCTCTATTCCCTTCCCATCCCATCCTTACCATCCCCTATTACTCTATTCCCTCTTAAAAGGCCGGCAAAGCACCTGCAGCTCTTCTGATGCTGCGAGTGTCCATGGGCGACGGAAGTTGCTTTCCATCAAGTGACCCGTTTGTTCGTTTGCTCCCTTATTTCATAAAAAAAGTACAGTAGAGTGCCTCAGTTATTGGAATCAAACTCGTGCAACATTGAATATTTTATGCTTAAATATGCGCGAGCAATGCGACTGTCCAAAAGATACATTTTACAAAATGTATTTGTTATACTCTCTCATGACATGACGTCAAAATTGTGTGCAATAATAATAATCAGTAATAATTCGTGTAATACAAACATGGAGTTTTAAGTGTAAGGCGTGTTAGTATACTTACTATTACTTAAACCTACATCCTTCAAGTCCCATAAGCGCACCGGTGATCGCGACATCAAGAGAATTCAATAGCATTTCCAAGAATCCGCGATCGAAGGATTAAACTTATTCAGCTATCTAAAATTATCTGAAATTATGCAAATGTGTGCGTGCGCCCGATTCAAACGGCATAAAATATGACGATCTACTGCTTATAATGTACTAGCTGTTGCCCGCGACTTCGTCCGCGTGGACTTCAGTTTATAGCGCGCGATGTCAACAAAATTGGTGACAAAAGCTTTTATAAAAAAAACCCTGGTAAATACCACTTAAATCAAAACAGCTGTGCAGTGTGCACATAATATTTCATTTTTTTAAATTAAACTTAAATTTTATGCCAAATTTTAAAGCTTATTTAGCCCCCCCATTACACAACTTTACCCATAAACTATTTATCATTGATAGGTTTAAGGTTACGTCACTGTATATAATATAAAGTACTGACTTATTAAATAACGTAAAAAAGAAATAACAATCGAAAAAATTGAAACCGTGTATAATTTTTCTCTATGATCGAAACTGAAATGTAAGATGATACCACCTCTTATAGAAAGATGTTGGACAAGCGTTAGCGCGATGTAAGAGACGCACGGCGCCATCTAGTATGCATTTTTGGAACTAACATAATTTGAACAAATTTTCGTATTTTCACCCCTTTACAACGAAATGTAAGATGATACCACCTCTTATAGAAAGATGTTGGACAAGCGTTAGCGCGATGTAAGAGACGCACGGCGCCATCTAGTATGCATTTTTGGAACTAACTTAATTTGAACAAATTTTCGTATTTTCACCCCTTTACAACCGTTTTTTCCAGTAAAAAAGTAGCCTATGTCCTTTCTCAGGCTTTAGACTATCTGTATACAAAATTTCATTACAATCGGTTCGGTAGTTTTGGCGTGAAAGCGAGACAGACAGACAGACAGACAGACAGAGATACTTTCGCATTTATAATATTAGTATAGATAGCAGCTGTTTTAATTAATACACACATAATAATATACTAGCTATTCGATAAAACACGAATAAAATTACATTTTCTAAAAATGATTCCTAGCTAGATCGATTTTTTGCTCCCGAAACCCCCTATATGAGGTATATCCAATATATTTATAAAGTGTGTAACAAAAATAAGTGATAATACTTTAGGGTGTGTACGTGTCCCTTGTAGAGAGTTCACTATGAAAGTAGCAGCGCTGAAAGACGAAATTTTTTTTTACCCTTTTGTATGGGCAAAGGCCCGAGCGTCACGAGTTCCCCATACAAAAGTGAAAAAAAAATTTGGTCTTTCAGCGCTGCTACTTTCAGAGTGAACTCTCTACAAGGAACACGTACACACCCTAAAGTATTATCACTTATTTTTGTTACACCCTGTATAATAAGACTCATACATACCCGGCCTAAAGTATTATCACTTAGTTTTGTTACACCTTTTAGACATTATACTTATAGCCGATATAAAATATCCATACTAATTTTATAAATGTGAAAGTGTGTCTGTCTGTCTGTCTGTCTGTCTGTTACGACTCGCGCTCAAACCGCTGAACCGATTTTGCTGAAATTTGGCATGGTATGTCCTCATAGGATACTTTTTATGCCGGAAAAATGTACGGTTCCCACGCGATAAACAAATTTTGGCGCAACGGAGTTGCGGGCGTCATCTAGTGTTGTAATAAATGTTACATCATATACATTATACACTTTTAAAATAGCTAGGTATATAAACAATTTTAGGACGACGCTTCTAATGAAGCAATTAGGAATCCTTGAGTTATTAAGACGTTTTCGTGGATTCGTCGTTAGTTCCAGCTCAGGTGAGGAGCAATTCCAATCAAACTTCTAAGCGGAGTTTTGAAACAGTTAAGTTATGCAAAAACGTGTCTACGTGTTGATAGAATTAATTCAAAATAACTTTATCGCTCGATCGACGGCTCATTTGAATATGTGATTAATGTTTTTCGTCATTCAATTTACGTCATTTAAACGTGAAATATGAGTAGTTTCTGAAAGAATTTAAATTTAGAAATCATTCGGAAACTCTTTTCTTAACTACACTGATACTATAGAAGCTAAAGTTTGTATATTACGTTTGCCTTTTATTTCTCCTAACAAAAAAATGGGATTTTGATCAAATTTGACATGGTAGTTGTTCAAAACTTCAAACTCTGATTCAACACATAGGCTACGATTTATCTTGAAAAGTACTTAAACAAAGCTCTAAATGTATAAAGTACTTTTGATATTTTATGTAAAAATAATAAATAATATTTTGTATTAATAGATTAGGTATTATATATATATTTTTATAGTATTCAGTAGAATAGTCTCACTCTATTAGGTATAATGTTTGCTTATGACTTAAGTTATATTTAGATTACTCTTCATTTATTTTATTTATTTTCTTCATCCTTTCGCACTATTGGCACCTACACCTATAATTTTGTTTCTGGACACCTAAAGGTTGACTGGTAGAGAATGCCATCTGGCATTAAGTCCGCCTATGTACCAACATTGTGCAAAAAGCATAAATAAATAAATAATAAATAAATAAATGCTCAGCAAAATAGCTTTGCTACTGCTTTTAGTTTTTCATATCAATGTTTAAAGAAAAGCAATCGCATTTTATTATGTAACCCGAGTTCATTTTTTTGCGTACATTTAAAACACCTCCATCGTGGATATCGCGCACAATAGATTTTTGATTGTTAAGCCGGGTCCAGACGAGTGTAACGGGTAATGTAATTCACCGTTTAATGTAACACGAATTCTACGTGTGGACGGCACTACGAGCATTACATGTAACGCTCGGGGTTTATCCATCGGCTGTCGGTTTTCGCACGAGCACAAAGGCTCGTTTGGACCATCCACACTTTTGACGCTAAATTACACGTAATCTTACATTACACGTTACACTCGTCTGGACACGGCTATATGCGGCAGCCGGCTGTCCTTTGGGGATTGATAGGTTAATTCAAAATTGACTGAAACGAAGTACCTACTCGTGATCTTCCACATAGACATTTATTTTAAAAGAACTCGATGGCACTTGACGTGTTAATGTATCTAGTTTTATCACTCACAATCACAAGTCAAAATATGTATCTTAAATATCAAATTTTATTTCAATACAAAGTTTAGCCGAAATATCAACTTTTTCGCTACCAAAAAGGATTTATCCTAGGTTTTAAAAACATCAAAAGAGCTACAAGATACTTTTTTGTTTATTGTGAATTTATAGCGAGTTTTAGGAATAAATTACAGCCGTGGCAGTTCTTGACAAAAGTAACTGGCAGAGATTGATGTGGGGTCGAACGACGTCCACACAATTTATGAACAACGAAATATAGATTAGTCGCTTGTAAACAACAGAACTGGCACTGGATAGGTTGCAGTGTTGTGGACTGCAAGTTTCAACAGTTTCGCATATATATAATATGTATATATACGTGGGAGAGCCATGCTTCGGCACGAATGGGCCGGCTCCACCGGAGAAATACCACGTTCTCACAGAAACAGCGCTTGCGCTGTGTTTCGCCGAGTGAGTGAGTTTACCGAAGGCCCAATCCCCTACCCTATTCCCTTCCCTACCCTCTCCTATTCCCTTCCCTACCCTTCCCTATTCCCTCTTAAAAGGCCGGCAACGCACCTGCAGCTCTTCTGATGCTGCGAGTGTCCATGGGCGACGGAAGTTGCTTTCCATCAGGTGACTCGTTTGCCCCCTTATTTCATAAAATAAATAAATGTATATAACATTAAGGCCATCCCCTGAGCAAACGACCTTGACCATACATAATTGCCGCGTTGCCGAGATCGCACCAAAATCCTATGTTTTCTTTACTTATCAAAATCAACCTTAAAAAAATCAAACGGCAAATATGTAGTTAATGAAATTGTCGATCTTTTGGCGTGTGTTTCAAATAACCGTAATTTGTATATATTAGGGAGATACTGAATGTATGCTTGAATTCAAATAAATAGGTTTAGGAAGCTGATATCATGAGTATAAAAAACAAGAATAGTAAATTAATAAGTAAAAACTATGAAAGGAACGTTCAAATACTGAAGATTATTGCTGTATTTTTATTATAATTTTGTAGCTCTCAAATTATGGGTTAACAAGGCTCTAAAAACGGTAAATTACGGCATCTCCGTAGGGGGAGCGTCTTAAGCATGGTGTAACAAAACAAAGTAATAAATTTTAAGGTGTGTAATGTGTATGTGTCCTTATAAAGAGTTCACTGTAAAAGTAGCAGCGCTGAATGAGTATTTTTGTGATTTGCATGGGCAAGCACCCCAGCATCATTTTGCTCATACAAAAATAAAGTTACTCTTTCGGCGTTGCTCCTTCCACACATAAACATCCTAAAATATTATCACTTTTTTGTATTGTGTCATCTAGTAATACTTTAATTTTAAATGCAATAAGAGAAGTCCCTCTTAGTTTTACATTTACGTGTTTGTCAAAACTTCTTGACGATAGTCTGGGTGCTTTATCCTAAATTATTATAAGAGATAAATGAATAATTATTGGTATATAGACTATAATATACTAATCCTGTAATGTCTATATGACTCCGTATTTTCCATAATATTATTATATTGCACAAACCCACTTTCGGGTTGTTAATATTCATGAATGTAATTTTAATGCCAATGTATCCGTGATAATTTTGTAGCTAATTACTAGATTTAGTGCTAGCTCATTACCGCCTAAACAACTGTTTAGATAATTACTAGCTATTTGACCGAGCTTTGCTCGGTATTCGATAAAACACGAATTAAATGACATTTTCTAAAAATGATTCCTAGCTAGATCGATTTATCGCCCCCGAAACCCCCTATATACTAAATATACAAGAATTGCTCGTTTAAAGATATAAGATTAACGTCAAAATATAATGTTGCGCCATATTCGGCTACTTCCTACGCAAATATTGATTCCTTTATAACAATATGCATCTTACTGCCGTACTCAGAGTGGAACATCAATTACTTAAATGTAATTAATTCAAAATTTTGACATAAGCCCCATACATTTTCTGTCAAACTCTTCATTAAATTGAAGGTTAATCGTAATTAAATGTCTCTGAGTACGGCGGTAACAGTCTTACGGTCGCATTCAGATAAATTATGATTAAACTTCAGTTTAATGAAGAGTTTGACATATTATAATGTATAGGGTTTATGTCAAACGAACTTTTGCCCGCGGCTACGCTCGCGTTAAGAAGTTATAAATTATTAAGAAGTTATTATATACAAACTTTCATCCCCTATTTGAACCCCTTGGGGTTGGAATTTATTAAAATCCTTTCTTAGCGGATGCCTACGTCATAACATTTACCTGCATGCCAAATGTCTGCCCGATCCGTCCAGTGGTTTGGGCTGTGCGTGGATAGGTGATAGTATCTCCATACCAAATTTCAACCAAATCGGTTCAGCGGTTTGGGCGTGAAGTGGTAACAGACAGAGAGACAGACACACTTTCGCATTTATAATATTAGTATGGATATTGTTATTAGTATAGAATATGGATATTATGGATAATAATAATATCTATGGACGCTTCACACCACGTCAGTCTGGCCCCATGCTAATGTACCTGAAGGACTTGTGTTACAGGAAGGACAACGGAAATATATTTAATACTTATATACTATACATATATTTAAGATTTTTAATATATCATATTACACATATTTAATACACATCCAGACCCGGGAACATTGAAAACTTTTTGTTCCGTCAGCGGGATGCGAACCCGCGACCCCCGGCTTGAGCTGCCACACACTCAACCAATTGAGCCACAGAGGCCGTCGGATATTAATATGGATATGTATATTAGTATGGATATGGACGTAAGTACCATAAAATTGTAATATTAAATATTGTATCTCAATTGGTAAGGAAATCCGTAGTGGGATCTGCTATACAGGTTCTTGCGTTCTCTATTCCTCAGAAATCGTTGAATATATTTGAATAATTTCTCCCGCATTCAAGAATACTGGATGGCTCGAGTAATTTTGTTGGGACTGTTCTGCTATCTACCTTCAGCTATCACCGTTAGCTCATCATCATCATTATGTTATCACCTTAAAGGCATTATCACTATTTGAGGTAGATCTTAAAAATAATTTAATAATAAGAGCTCCCGCTTCGGTTTTGGTTGACGGTGGTCAGTGTCATTGAAACCACGGAGTGTTATATATTCCGTGATTGAAACCATGAGTAGCTTTATAGTTTATAGTGTCCAAGTGTGTGTAGTACACAAGAGCACTCTCTCGTCGCATTGCATCGCGTTTCATTTCAGTGTGAACTGACCCTCAATCCGAATGACACGTCTTTTTATTCGTTGTTTTATTTTTTTCGCTTCGAATGGGGTATCTCACCCAGTCAGTTTACTCGTTCAGTTATGGTCGATTTACACGGGTGACTAACGGGTCGATTTTAGTCACCCGTCAAGTCAGCAGTCGAATCGCCACACCATTTACACGGGTGACTAACGGGTCGATTTTAGTCACCCGGTAAGTCACCAGTCAACAGTAGTATTCGCAGCAAGCGATCGCTTGCGACTGAGCGTTTTCACGGTCGATTTTAGTCACCAGCCGCATGCGGCGTAGTTGAATTGCCACTTACATGGTCGATTTTCGCCATGCGGCGTAAATCATGCGGCTTTAGTCAACCGTGTAAATCGGCCATTAGTGAGTCACGGCTGCACTCAGGTACATTTGATGATGATTAAACTGAATTTAATGAAGAGTTTGACAGATAATGTATGGGGCTTATTTCAAAATTCTCATTCGCTTAAGTCTTAATTAACTCAACTCCCAACCGGCACCCGGGTGCCGCATAACAATTGCAAATCTGTTGTGTCTGTGATTAAGAAGGAACGCGGGTGCAGTAGAATTTAAGAGGATACAACAGGGGCTAGAGAAATGAAAAAAAAGTACGTGTAATATCTATAGCTGTCTCCCTTACCTCAAGCCTACCCGCAGAACGCGATAGAGACAACTGCAGAAAATCCAGAAAATCAACGATTCGTTGTCCCCTGATTCCTTCTCCAAAACTTAACCGATTTAAGTACTTTTTTCATTAAAGATTAAAAAAAGGCTTGAGCTGTGTTTCTATGTTTTGCTTTTTTTGTATAATCTAGCCAAATCTATTTTCTGGACGTTTGAACACAGTGGAAAAACTGGCCATTTTTTGGGTTTTTGAACGTTCATATCTTATTTAATAATTAAATTATGAAATAAAAAAAGAAAACATAGGGACATTGTATTAGTGACCGTAGATATTCAGGAAAAAAATTATAATTCTACTAGCATTATCCAGGGAGGAAACAGGGGACAACGTTTGTATGGAAAAAAGGGCGGTGTGGACTCCTCTTAAACGAAGAACTATCGCGATCACGCTTCATCCTGTGCCGGCACGTGTATTGTGATTTGTGATAGAGACAAATACAGTAAATCGAGGTAACGTAGTCCTCTGATTCCTCCTTCAAAATAGAGCCCATCTTATTTTTTTTAATATCTTCAGGAAGAGTAAGTCTATGCCTCTACGATTTTATTTTATCTTAAAGATCTTTAAAATTTGTTTTATGGTCGGTGGATTGGCGGGGTACGGGGCGGTACGGTATTACTTTTTTGCGATTCTTGAAGGGTCATAATTTTTTTTATTTATAAGTAAATTTAGAAAAAATCAGACGTAGAGGTATATCTTTAACAGATCCCAATATTGTATAAAAAATCAATTGTCTAGACGCATTGTCCAGGGAGTGAATTGGGAAATACGTTTGTAGGGAAAAACAGTGTTAGCGTAGCCTTTTAATTCCCACGATCGAGGTATTAATTACAGATTATTTTAAGTAATTAATACCTCGATCTAAGTTCGGCAGTTAGTCTACAATCGAAGCGAAATTCGATGTATGAGAATCGGGCCCCATATGTTTCCATGTCCATTTGTCGGGCGCAAAGACTTCATTAGCCAGCTCGACGTCGACGGCAACTCCTAATTCATACAAACATTTATTGTGATGAAAAAATGTAGTGTTGAATGAGTTTTATGTATGATGTAGAGTTTTATCATTTATGTATGATGTTTATTATGAGCACGAGTTACGTCAATCCTTTTGTGAAAAAGATAATTGCTTAAAAGAATTATTTTGTGTCACATTTTTTTTACTGAATTCGTTTTTAAAAATGCTCAGATTCTGTGTATCAAGTGTATACTATTCAATAGCGCTTTTTACTGGCTAACTCATAAACTCCTCCTTTTTAGAAGTCGGTTAAAAGTATTAAATATCCAATTAACAACTCTACTAGACTACTCTGTTGAACAGATGTATATTCAGAGAAGTTGATTTCTAGTTGATTTCAATAGGTGGCACCAAAATAGTATTAAGGTATAGGTGGCACCAAAATCACAATATTAATACGCGAACGAAAAACTTTGTATCCCTTTTTACGAAAAATGGGGAAACGTAGGTGCATGAAATTTTGCACAGTTATAGTTTATATGATGAAGGACTGCATCGAGCTAATATTATTTTGAAATTATGCTTTTATCATACATTTTTTTAACAAATAAAACATTACACACACTACAACACACACACACACATGAGAAATTACAGATTTTTGAGTGACAAGCCTTTACATACGAATTATACTCTTTTATTTATGGTTGAAGTATGTTGACAACAAATTGACAAATTCAATTCTTGAATCTAAGATACTTTTAGACAATGCTTACATGGCCAGTCTGAGATTAGCTAAGTCCCAGCGACAAGAGTTGAAAAAAAAAAATGATAAAGTCAATATTTTGTACAAAATATGGGTAGTAGTCCTAATATCGTTGAAATTAAGGTCGAATTTTGACCATTGGGCGATCTCTAGTAGTAATAATTAGTCATTAAGGTATATATTGTATGGGCCTACGTAGCCTGATTTAAATAAATAAATAAAAAAAATCCAATCTTCGCTATGCAGATGACACCACGCTACTGGCCGCAAGTAAACAAGAAATGGCAGAGCTACTTCACAGAATGAGAAGGATAAGATTAGAACTAGGTCTCAAGATTAACAACGCAAAAACCAAGCTAATAGTGGTTGATCGCACTCGAACATTAGATTTTGCAAGCGTGCTTGATTTTGAAGTAGTCTCCGACTTTGTGTACCTGGGATCCAACATCAACAACACAGAATCATGTGAAAAGGAGATCAGAAGATAGGTATGGCCAAGAATGCAATGTCGCAGCTCCAAAGAATATGGAAAGATCGTAACATGTCACGGAAGACAAAAATCAGACTTGTCCAGTCCTTAGGCTTTTCCATATTTACCTACAGAGCGGAGACGTGGACTCTAAAGAAAGAGGATCGCGATTGAATTGACGCCTTCGAGATGTGGTGCTGGCGAAAAATGCTCCAAATACCATGGACCGCCTTTCGTACCAACGTCTCCATCTTAAGTGACTTAAAGATAAAACAAGACTGTCGTCGATTAGCCTACGTAGAGTTTTGGATTTCTTTGGTCACATCGCCAGAAAGGATGGCCATAACCTCGAACAGCTTGTGATTACAGGCAAAGTTGACGGTTGTCGCCTCCACCATTAGATGGTCTGATCAAGTGCGCACAACTCTAGATACCGACCTCCATGATGCTCTCCATTCTACCAAGGATCGCCACAGATGGCGTAATGTGGTTGTCACTAAACTCCAAAAGGGGAATCACGACCATCGGCAAAGAGGAACACGACGCGAGGAGGAGGAAGATTTCTAGGCAGATGGCGGACCTAGCCGACCTACATAATTTGATCGCGTTACGTTAAATCTAGCCGACAGAGGCGACAGATCACGACTATTAATATAGGATTGAGATAACCCGAACAAATGACGTATGTCCGTCAACTGCCTAGGAATCAATATCTTCGATTATAGTACCTTAATCTCTTTGACAGTGTGGTTTTCATCAAAATCAAAAACGCATCGCTTTATCACTGTGCTTGCATTTCTAAAAATATAACCTCAATAATTATTTGGCCTATGCCTGCTCTAATTATTCATAAATCATATTATATTTAAAATAATATATCATGCGCGAGCAAATAAATCAAACACGCATATTTAACGCGGTGTAAAATGCATTGCGGTCGTGTCCATGCTAGTTTGTCGCTGATAATATAAAATATGGCTACCCAGAAAATATGGCTTCCGTAAAATTGTTATTTATTACCATTTTTATCGCGGCACTTCAAGTTTAAACTTTACGACTTCAGATTGGCCGTTTAAATACGTAACCGCTAAATCATTTGCCCTTAAGTTCATTTATGAAAAGTGAGTTAAAATTTAAAAAGGAGAATAATAATAAAAATGATATTTTTTTTTACATTAATTTAAAAAAGTCTTAGAAGGCTAATCTTAGTTATAATGTGATTAGTTTAACTAAAGTTTTTTTTGTATACTTAGCGATAGTTTTGAATGTTAACTATACCTATAACACCTATATTTTATCTGTTAGATTAAACTTTAAACCAATACCTAGTGTGTAAACACTAGTTAGTAAAAGTTTAAACAAATAACATGTATGTTAAACCATACATTCTTAGCTTTAGTTTAAAAAGATGTAGACGTAGAGAAGAAGACCTTGACAAGAAGAAACGTATAAATTACGACTTTATTAAGATGAACATGAAAGTAAACTTGGTACTTCAAGTTTTTCTTCATTACGAAATTATACGAAATTATTCGTTGTTTGCAAATGAAGCGGGGCAGAAACGTTTCGGCATTAAAACTGAATGGCATTAAAAATATTCGCAGCCTATTTCGGCACATTATTTAAACAAGTCCATAAATTTGGAGTGTCATTTCGGACGTTTAAAATACATAGATGAGGGTAGACAACGAACTGGCATATTAAATTATGCGTGACTCGAAGGTAAAGAGGGATAATCTGAACTTACGCTTCTTCGGGGTTTTTTTTGAGGAATTTCAAATTTATGTGCCGGTAATATATTTGTAGCTTAATCTTTGTCTTACGGTCGGTTTTTTATGGTGAGGCCAAAGGTTTAAAAATCTTCCTGCAGTTTTTTTTGCGTACCTACTAGCTATTTCCCGCTACTTTTTGCACACGAAATAATTCCCGTAGGAACCTTGTATCCCTAGGTACCTAAAGTCCTTTACCATGGTCTACTCCACATTATATAAATTTTAAATGTTGATATAGCTAAAACTAGAGAAAGGTAAATCGATTTGGCCAATTTAAGTCAAACCTATTTTGCGAAATATTCGTGAAAATCCAGGGAAGGTTTATAGAGTAAAGAGTAAAGAGTAAAGTGATACGAAATTCACCGGGTCATCTAGTCTGCGCTAAATTTCATTAACATCGGTCCAGCCGTACGTAATTCCGTGAGCAAGGTAACTATTTTTTTTATGAAATAAGGGGGCAAACGAGCAAACGGGTCACCTGATGGAAAGCAACTTCCGTCGCCCATGGACACTCGCAGCATCAGAAGAGCTGCATGTGCGTTGCCGGCCTTTCAAGAGGGAATACGGAAATAGAAGAGGGTAGGGAAGGAAGGGAAAAGGGGAGGGTAGGAAAGGGAATAGGGTAGGGGATTGGGCCTCCGGTAAACTCACTCACTCGGCGAAACACAGCGCAAGCGCTGTTTCACGCCAGTTTTCTGTGAGAACGTGGTATTTCTCCGGTCGAGCCGGCCCATTCGTGTCGAAGCATGGCTCTCCCACGTATAATATGGATGGGTTTTAGTACAGGAGCCCTAGATTTTTTTTTTTTTTACTTTCAAGCAAATTTTTTGTGCGTAGCTTCATTTTGATAAGACAACACAATGTGACTTTCAAATCATATAACTATTATTAATCAATATACAAAAATCAGCTTGTTAGGGTTCAGTAGTCAACCAAGTTTTGTTGATTACAGAATCCTATAACGGAACCCTAACGAGCTGTTTTTTTGTATATTGATAGATAAATAGTCATATAATTTAAGAGTAACATTGTACTACCTACAAATAAAACAGTCCATATTTTAGGACCATCAAGTCAAAGTATGAAATCCTTTCTATTTTTGTTAGCTACCACTTTCAAGATTTTTCGCAGATAAAAATGTTGTTCGTCTTGTCAAAATAAAGCTACTCACAAAAAATTTGCTTGATAGTAATAAAAAAAATATTTTAGGGCTCCCGCACTATTTTTATTTTTATATTGAACAAAAATGTCGCGCTTTCAAAATATTATGCGACGTACACGAGGCGTGCAGGGACATTTTTATTTTCACCCCCGTAAATATGCAGCCCGGCTAAATTGAATTCCGACTGCGCTCACAATTTTATACAAAATGTTCACTTTAGTCCGCACCTCCTATACAACCGTGTTCCTTGAATACTGTATCGTTTTTAATTGTGTCACGCACCACAATATGTACACATTTTTAAAAGTAACGCTTTTGAAATAATAACATTCTGTTCTTATTTGTATGGGCCACATAAGTAAGGTATGGAAGCGTTTTTAAAGAGACGCCCCAGTTTTAAAACAGTATTTTGCGGTACGATAGTAATAATATTTATTTTAGAAATATGATTGTATGTGAGCTCCGGGTCGAAAATGGAGGTGATCTAGAAAAAGTCGTTTCAGATGACAATGGTATGCTTTGTATCCATACTAAATACTAATATTATAAAAGTGAAAATGTGTCTGTCAGTCTGTTATCTCTTTATTCTTTAACCGCTTAAATTTACGTGGTAGAGCCATGCCTCGGCACGAATGGGCCGGCTCGACCGGAGAAATACCACGGGCTCACAGAAAACCGACGTGAAACAGCGCTTACGCTGTGTTTCGCCGAGTGAGTGAGTTTACCGGAGGCCCAATCCCCTACCATATTGCCTTCCCTACCCTTTCCTATTCCCTTCCCTACCCTTTCCTATTCCCTTCCTTACCCTCCCCTATTCCCTCTTAAAAGGCCGGCAACGTACCTGCAGCTCTTCTGATGTTGCGAGTGTCTATGGGCGACGGAAGTTGCTTTCCATCAGGTGACTTGTTTGCTCGTTTGCCCCCTTATTTCATTTAAAAAAACGATTTTGCTGTAATTTCGTATGAGCATACTGTCCCGGGAAAGGGTATAGTATACTTTTTGTCTCCAAAAAATGTTCGGTTTACGCACGTTAAACGATTTTACGTGAAATCGACTTGCGGGCATCAACTTGTTATTTATACGTTATAACTTCAGAGAAATTGATTCCTAGCCAGACGACGGGTCAAATCTGTTAAGCGTGATTTGTTGACTAGGATTGACCCAACTCGACCAAATTACATAGGTCCGCCATCTGCCTATGAATCAACTTATCTCTTTGGTACAATATGAAATACAAATAATAATTGTATAATTAATAATATCTAGACGCTTTACACCACGCAGTCTGGCCCCGTGCTAAGCATTTGAAAGGACTTGTGTTATGGATTCTATACAACTGAAATTCCACCAAAAAAATCATGTAAAATAATGCCAAGACGACCACATAAGGCTTGCCCTGTGAAAAATATATTATTTTTATTTATTTTATTTATTTATTTATTAATACAACAAGATGAAAAAAAATTATAATTTAGTACTAACAGAAAAACCACGTAGGTTTTGACGTAGTACAATTTATCAGTTTACGTCTCTGTACGAAATTTTTAGAAGTAAGATGAGTGCATTCCAATGGTGTTACATATTTTGAAGATTTATATCAATGTTCCGAAAGAAAGTAAGATTTTAATTTATTTTTTATGTTAGAATGAGTTATGGTAGGTAGTTATTAATTCAGGTGATATTTGATTTAATAAGCGCGGTATTAGGTATCTCTCCTCTCACCGTACACATTGCTCGCGCGCAGTGTACGGAGCCAGTTATGAGTGACGGCCCGCGTGCACACTGGAAGTTCAATAGAATGTTTTAAGTCATCGTCAAAAAAGTATTCCTTTAGTAAATTATATTTTATCATATCGTGTACTCGTACAGGTAAAACTTTACACTGTTTGAACAATAATTCCAAGCAGCCGTCGTTTGATTTAGATTTTAGAGGTAATATTGTTTTGAGGATTTTGACTTGCAATTTATAGATTTGGTTAAGATAAGTTGTATAAGTTCTCCCGTAGCTACTAAGGCCATATTGCACATACGATTCAGCCAGCGAGTGATATAAGAGTATCTTAGTTTTAAGCGGGATACGGTTTTTCAAAATAGTAATGTTAGCCAAAAATTGCCTTAATTTTTTTAATACGTGTTCGATATGGGATGACCAACAGAATTTGGTATCAATAATGAGTCCAAGGTATTTTTGACTACTGACGATATCAATTTTTGGGCAAGCACAAGTTCGTAAGGTGTTCGAGATATGGAGACAAGGGTGATTATGGGCTATGAGATTGACTCATGGGGTCTTTTTTAAGGTAAGGAGATTTTATAATTAACAATTTAGTTTTGTCCGTATTGATTACCAGCCCTGCGTCATGACACCATTTTAACAGTTCATTAAAGTCCGATTGAAGCTTAGCTATTGCTGTTTTAAGGTCTTTAGCTGCTGCCAATAGACATGTGTCATCTGCAAATTGGTAACACATGCAGTGTTTAAGGCACCGGTGCATTGAGTTAACATAGGTCAGAAAGAATAGGGGTCCCAACACCGATCCCTGAGCTGTGCCATTTGTGACGTTTACAAAGGAACTAGTGGTTTTTTCAACCCTTACCTTAAATTTCCTATTCCTTAAATAATTTTTGCACCATTCAAGTAAATTGCCTCTATTTCCACAACAATCAAGTTGTTCAATGAGCGTACTATGATCGAGAGTATTGAATGCCCGGGAAAAATCAATAAACAAGGCTAAAACATATTTTTTGTCATTTAGTTCTTATTTATTTATTTATTTAGGCACATCAACAATATAAACACTTACATTTTAGCCAACATTAAATAAATAAGAGCTAGTGTTTACATCACTTATAGATATGCACAACATTTTAGATAAATTCAATTAAACAATCAAGATTAAGTTAATAAGTAATAAACAATAATTTAGTAAGTCTACATAAAATTAAAAATTCAAAAGGACATGCAATTATTTTAAGAGTGATCTAATTATTATTATAATTTCATTAGAAAAATGTAAAAATGATTAAAAAAAAATTAATAAAATATAATTGTAAAAAAAGTAAAATTGATGTAAAAAATTGAATAAGTTACCAATAATAGTTATATAGTTCTTCATTGACTGTGTCTGTAAAGTGTCTCAGAAGGTCAGTGGCTCCTTTACCAGACTGGAATCCATATTGTTTTGAATAGAGCACTTTTTTGGTTTTGTAAAAATTATGAATTAGTTCCAAAATATATTTTTCAACTATTTTATTAATAGAACACATCAATGAAATAGGGCGATAATTGCTATAATCATTATGTTTACCTTTTTTATAAATTGGTCTAATAAAACTTTCTTTTAACTCATCTGGGTATATTCCAGTTTTAAGACTGTTGTTAATCAGGTTGGCAATAGCTGAAGCTATGTCCTTCCCCAAAACTTTAATATCAAAGGTCGATATTTTATCCGGCCCCGGTGCTTTTCTTGAATTTAATTTTTTTATAATATTAAATACTTTATGTGTGGTTGCTTTTTTAAAAAATACTGATGAATCTGTAACTTTAGTCTTAGTATTATGTATTTTATATTTACAGTTAGAAATAATAGATTTTACTGATTGATCAAACTTATGTGCAAAATTATCTGCAATATTTTTAACTGATATGCCCTGTGACCCAAAGGATTTCATGATTATTTCATCGATGGATAAACTTGTTCGGCCAAGCATTTGATTAATTATTTGGTATACCTTCTTTGTGTCATTAAAGTTTCTTTTAATTTCTTTGTTATAGTAATCATTCCTTTTCTTTTCTAAAACTTTATGAATTTTATTTCGAATTTTATTATACTCTAGCCGAAGTTTGGGATCGTAAGAGCTAGTAATCCAACTTTTATAAATTTTATTTCTTTTTTTGCACAGCTTAATAATGTTATCGTCAATCCAAGGTGGTTTCTTTTTATTACGTGAATCGTGTTTCGTTACTTTATAGATTAAGGAAGCATGCTGAGTGGCATAATTAAATGAGTTTTTAATAAAATTATAGTTATCAATCGGATCTTTTATTTTTTGTACAAGCGACCAGTCAGTATTTTTAAGTATTTCATAATATTTATTGTAATTAATTTTAATTTTAGTTGAAGTGTCAGTGTAAGTACGCCTTAGTGCTGCGTTATCGATGCAAGCGAACATAATCGCACGGTGGTCGGCCAGTGCAATATCGAGTACCGCCGAGTATGGATGTGAAGTAGGGATTCGAGCAAAAATATGGTCTATACAAGTGTTAGTTACAATTGGTTTTGTAAGGTGATTTATTCTGGGTTCGATTCTGGTGTAATTTGAAATTCCACATGACAATCCATGCTCGGCCAGTATTTCTAAGTAGATGTCATTATGGGATGATTTGGATTTTAGGTCAAGGTTGGTATCACCGATCAGCAGGAGATTTTCATTTAAATTATACTTGGAAATGCATTCATCCAGCTCCTTTACAAACTGAGATTTATTAGATAATGGTGGCCTATATACAGCGCATAAGATTAGATTTTGATCATTACTTTTAGTCTTTAAAGTGCCAGTTATGTTTTCAAATAAAATAGTGCTGTGATTATGCATAGTGAATTTAATATGGCTTTTAATGTAGACAATAATGCCACCTCCTTTCTTTACTTTACGTAGTTGTGAGTACATAAGATAGCCAGGTATAGTATACAAGTTAACAATATTTTCTGATATCCCAACTTCAGTTAGAACAATAATATCCAAGGGAATTTTAGAATCATTAATTAGTTGCAAAAGTGAATTGAAGTTTTTAATGATGGATCTTATATTAATATGAAGACAAGAATGAGATATTTGACACTTATTAGGTAGGTTACTGTAAAATCTGTTAATAGTAGTACAATTAGTTAATTTGAGCAGCCATTACAAAGTTTTAAAGTTTTTACTGAATAATAGGTAATTTGTAAATATGATAATAAACTTCTAGGTTATTTAGGAAGGTGTAGAAAAATGAATCGACTCTTTAGGTACCTGTTTAGTTAAAGTATTAATATCTTGAAGACTGCGAATTTAATAAATTTTGGAGTCGGTCGTTTTCCTCACACATACCTTGCCATCCTTACACCAAACAAATTTATATGAATTACCTAATTGGGTCTTAGCATGGTAAAGAATAGTTTTTACATGTTTAGTTAGAGCTTCTCGCACGAATACTTTATTTTCTGCCTTTTCTTTCGGTAGATCCGGGTTCAGATGTCCAGCAGTAAGAGGTTTTTGCTTCCCCGCGTTTAACCATTCCCGGCGCACAGCTTTGGACTTCAGTTCAACTAGGATACCTCCCGGTTTCTCCTTGCTTCCAGGTAGCCGCTGACAGGAGATGATGTCACTTTGATCCATGCTAATTTTTTCCGCCAAGGTCTTAGCAGTTTTGTTTATATTATTGGGATGTATATCAGGTATACCCGCTACTTCAATAGACGTTAGCAAGGAGTTTTGTTCAAAGCTAAGTATATTTTGCTCTAGTACAGCGACTCGTAATTCCAAATTTTTGTTTCTGTTGTGCAGATCCTGATTTTTGTGTTGACAGTATCTTGTTTTTTTATAGATTGTTCAACTGTTCTTATTTGCTCGCTGAG
Source organism: Aricia agestis (assembly GCF_905147365.1). NCBI lineage: Eukaryota > Metazoa > Arthropoda > Insecta > Lepidoptera > Lycaenidae > Aricia > Aricia agestis. The sequence goes on from NC_056417.1 coordinate 11,806,485, forward strand.
GAATTCCAAGGAGGATTCCAGACTTGACAGTTCAGATCGAAAAGTTTTCTTGATTTCTCTACTAATCTCTTGCACCAACTTATCTGCATCAAATTGTTGAATCTGCGCTGAGCTGGGATCAATTTCCTCGTCATCATCTTCATCGTCATGGGGTCAGAAAGGAAGATCTGCGTGATATGTTTTTCAGACATTCTTCACAACTCCATTCGATTCCGGCGGAACTTTTTAACGTATTAATTTGTTTGTTCGAAAGTTTAGAGCAAGTCGGGTCAGCCTGCACACAGTTTCCACATCGGCTGCATTCTAGACCTGGTGTTTTTTTGGTGATATTCTTTTTACATTTAAAACATTTTTTTCTGGGTGGGTACTTGTAAAAAACGTGATTTGTAAGCGCACTACTTTACTCTGTAACGGTTTGACGTGAACTGATCATTATCATCATTATCAGATCTCATGTAGCCCCAAGCCCCAGCGCCCAAACTCTACCGACCGTAAATTCAACAAAATTCACATAATATGTGTAAAAGATAATAATAATATATATTTTTTTATGAAATAAGGGGGCAAACGAGCAAACGGGTCACCTGATGGAAAGCAACTTCCGTCGCCCATGGACACTCGCAGCATCAGAAGAGCTGCAAGTGCGTTGCCGGCCTTTTAAGAGGGGAGGGTAGGGAAGGGAAGGGAAGGGAATAGTTGAGGGTAGGAAAGGGAATAGGGTAGGGGTTAGGGGATTGGGCCTCCGGTAAACTCACTCACTCGGCGAAACACAGCGCAAGCGCTGTTTCACGCCGGTTTTCTGTGAGAACGTGGTATTTATCCGGTCGAGCCGGCCCATTCGTGCCGAAGCATGGCTCTCCCACGTATGTGGGATTATTTACTCTCTGATCACAATAATAATATTACATTTATATCACAACAATCAAATATTTAGTTCAGTATTTGTGGGGAGACTGGAGTCTCAAACTAAGCAGTGTCCTGCTTGTATTTTAAGACACCAGGCCTCCATCCCTAGTAAGTATATGACTATAATATGAGTAATGAGTACATATTATTATTCAATATATAATTTAACATTTCTAAAATTCATAAATAATTCCTTAAAGCATAATTATAATTGAATGTGTAAAAGATAATAAACTATTCTACTTAACAGTAAATATTAATAAGTTTGTTAGTTGTATACTAAACTTAGATTATATAATATACGAAATTTCAATACAACAAATACTACATTTTGTAGATCATCAGTGTGTGTATTAGTGACGAAATCGGTATATTTTAGATATCTATAAATTATTATAAAGCTATTCAATTGAGACTTTGTCGGTCTTACTGCAAACGATTTAAACACCTGTTGAACAGTTGATTAGAAAAAAATCAGCACATAATGGCCACAAAACAACTGTTCAATAGATGTTGAAATCTTTTGTGGTAAGACCGTGTATGTTTAATGAGTCTATTATGGGATATGATGTCAACATCATATCCTGAGAATATGAACTATCTGGCACATCGAAAACCAACTCTGTGAGGGTTAAAAAAAACGACGAAACACTTCTAGAAAAGGTATGTAGTATCCTTGCGCTTCGTTTAGCCTGTCTTGGCTTGGCAAGACCGTGTCTAAAATCTGTGCCGTGCACCCCTGATATTTTAATATCTAATACTTTTATACTTGTACACTTATTTAAGATTTCAACTATACGATACCCATTAAATAACGCACTTTCCTTTCCATCAAGTGACCAGTTTTTTCATTTTCCCCCTTGTTTTAAAAAAAATATATTAAAATCGTAATTATAATATACTAGATGACGCCCGCAACTCCCTTGCGCCAAAACTCGTTTATCGCGCGGGAACCGTACATTTTTCCGGGATAAAAAGTATCCTATGTCCTTTCCCGGGACTCAAAGTATCTCCATGCCAAATTTCAGCAAAATGGATTCAGCGGTTTGGGCGTGAAGAGGTAACAGATAGACAGACAGACACACTTTCGCATTTATAATATTAGTATAGATTATGTGTTACACAACTGTGACCCAGGAACATCGAAGACTTTTTGTTTCATCGGTGGGATTCGAAACCGCAAGCACCCTTCTTAAGCCACCACGCCCTTAACCACTGAGCCACTCAGGTCATAAATATAGTAAATACTGAAAGTGGCAGAATGAATGAGCTACTGTAATATGCAGCGTGATGGGTAATTTAATATTGTACAGAACATCATATTTCACACACATGTCTCGCTGTATTCTTTGTTCAAATATAACCCAGCGAGGTAGAATTAGTTTTAATTGTAAAAGACTGTTGATCATTTTTAAAGTTTTCAGGTTACACAAGTATTTTTTTCTTCGTAAGGGCGCCACTAGCACGTACAGGGGGGCTAAGATGGTCGCTTTGGAGAATCATATTATTATGAATCATAATGTGATTCATTTTTTTAAATCGCAAAATGGTCACTCTGCTTGCAATTCATATCTAGTAATTCTTACTAATTTTACATTCGTCAGTTTGACAGTTTTGACAATTCTTTTGCTGAATTGATTGAGAGGAATTGCTCAATTGTGACCATTTTTGCCCCGCTGTAAATAATCCGACGTATTGCACACGTCATATCAAAATATTGACAGAAACGTGGTTAAACGTCAAACAAAACTTTTTGTTTGCAAGTTGCAACACATTGCAGTCATAATATTATTATGTCTTATTGTAAAAACAATCGGCCAAGTGCGAGTCGGACTCGCGCATGAAGGAATCCGTACCGTTATAGAGCAAAAATAGGCCAAAATTGCGGTTTTTGTATGTAGGACCCCCTTTAATTTTTATTTTATTTTATTTTTATTATTAAGATTAAGAGATTACACCGCCATTTTTCCATACAAACGCTGTCCCCTGTTTCTTCCCTGGATAATGCCGGTAGAGTTATGATTTTTTTCCTGAATATATATGGCCACTAGTATGTCCCTATGTTTTCTTTTTTTTCAAAATTTTATTATTATAAAAGATAAGAACGTCCAAAAACCCAGAAAACAAAACTGACTAAAATATACAAAAAAAAATAAAACATAGGAACACAGCTCAAGCTTTGCTTTAATTCTTAATGAAAAAAGTACTTAAATCCGTTAAGTTTTGGAGAAGGAATCAGCGGACAACGAATCGAAGATTTTCTGTTCTTTTATTAGAACTTTTGTCGTGTTGTGTCTATCGCGCTCTGCGGTGGGAGACTTGAGATTGGTGAGACAGCAATACATTTTCAAATACCTATTTTCAATTTTTCTCGCCCCTGGTGTATCCTCTTAAACAACAAACATAACAAAATTATTACGCACATTTTTTAATCAAGAAACAATGCTGCATCAACGTCAAAAATCTAAAACAAGAAGACAAAGTTCGTGACCCTTCCCCTTCGCGAAGTTTTTACAATTACAAGCTTAATTATGTACGACGTTGTCGCCCGAAACTTCGGAACAAGACATAAATCATTTTATTACTCCTTCCCCTCTGTTAGTTAGTTTTATTTCCGTCCTTGTCAAACTAAAAGGGACTGTCGAGGGCCAATTTTAATATAATATTCTATTTTACTTGAATTCCGAATGAAGAATTCTGCTATATTTTAAGTATAGGATTAATGATCAATATGATCAATAGTTCCTATATGTTCTTTATCTTGAAAATAATCTTTGCTTTAGGAGGAAACTTGACCAAGTAGGTACTACAGCAATGAGGAAATTAAGTATCTCAATTTTCACTCTATCCCACAAACGTTATAAATTACAGATTTCCTAATTGGGCCTTATTTGAAAATGCTGTTTCTTTTATTATCAAGCATCAGTGCCATCTCCAAAATGTAACTATAACTTAGTTACAAATAATTTTCTTCTCAAATATAGAGCAATTATATAATCACCAGTATTTCCTTCAATTGAAATAATAGGCAACTTCAAACATGCACCAAAATCCCAGAAGAAATTAAAACTAAATAAAATAATTGCATGATCTTATATCTCGACCGCGACGGAGAGCTGGCGACCAAATAGGTCATGTGGCTTCAGCTGTATTAAAACTCCATTAGCTACTTCCCTCAACCAGGAGCAGCCCGAAGGGGGTGGGGACATGACAACCCCCCAAAATATAAGGTCAAATTGAAAAATCTTAAAATCTTGCCAAATAATAAAAGGAAATTTTTGCCAATAAATTTTTAGTATAGTGAGTGACCCCCTCCAAAATTTCAGGCTGCGACCGCACCTGCCCTGAACATTGAACAACCTTTTCTGATACTTAATCTGCGTGCTGGCAGGCCGTGGGCGGTGGGTGGGGTGGGGAAAAATGAAAAAAAAAAAATAGTTTTAGCGACTTTAATTTTTTTCCAAACAGTTGCTCTGTACTTCCGTGCACCCAGATTTTTTTAAATCGATCGGGTGGTGGGAAGTTGTTGCCAGCGTTAATTAAACGTAGGAAAATTATTATTATTTTTATGTGAGTTCAGCTGTGTTGGCTTTTTTACTGACGCGAGATTAGTTAGTTTGTAATCCCGAAAAAAAAATAGCCAGACAAAAATATCGGTGGGAAGGTACCGAAAACAATTGTTGAAATCGGCGAATTTTCGTACAAATTCAACGATCGATTTACAAAAATTCTGGGTGCACAGGAAGTACAGAGCAACTGTTTAGAAAAAAAATTAAAGTGGCTGAACCTACATTTTTTTTCCCCACCTTACTACACCCACACCCACCGCCCACGGCCTGCCAGCACGCAGATTATCAGAAAAGGTTGTTCAGGGAAGTAGCTAACGGAGTTCTAATACAGCTGAAGCCACATGATTGATTTGGTCGTCAGCTCTTAGTCGATTACTGTTTGATGAAATATAAAAGTTCGAAAAGGGGTGTATTCATAATCTCTTAAATAACTTTCATACGAAATTCGACCACTGAACGACGTATAATAAGATGTTATTGGGTCACATACATAAGGAAGCCGTATATAACTATCATTATGACCCATATATTCTGATCTCCTCGGGCAAGGGCAACGAATAAAGAGATCGGAACACAATTACATGAGATTTATACAATGAAACAGTGTTTTTCAACCTTTTTTATGATGCGACCAATAGTATAAATAGTTACGCACCTAGGGCAGGAAAATATAAAAAAATAGTCTCAGATCACATGTAATTTTTGGGCGAAGCGTAGCCGAGGTCAACAAATGTGCAAAATTATTTACTGCCCATGGTGCGTATACTATCTCATTCATCACTTTTCTCATCGACGGAGGCGGAAAACGGCAACATAAAGTTGACGTTTTCCGCCTGGAGGTGAGAAAAAAAACATTTCACCCCACCCTTTTTTGCCTGTGAAAATTATCTCCTCAATATTATATCAATCTTTAATATATTTTATTGTTTTTTTTTTGCTAAAATTAAAGTTGATTCGACATCTGTGACCCCCTACAGAAGCTTCGGGACGCGAAGGTTGAAAAACACTGCAATAAAACATTTGAATCGAAATTGCCACGATCCGTTGAACAAATACAGAAATAAATAGAAAGGATTTTAGAGATTTGAAAAGTGGAAAGATACAAGAATTTATATGTGGATTTTGTGTGATGCCGAAAAACCTTACCCTGGATTGTTTAACCGTTTGCTTTCAGATGGCTTTCCGCGATCCACTTTCTGATGATTGAGAGCTTCTATGCTTACATACAAATTGGTTTTCTCAGTATCCGCAATGATTTCAAAACTAGAGAATTACGTAATTTTTTTATCTTTATTCAGGTGTATAGTTTATTACACTTTTACACTATTACATTATTATAAGTACGTCTTATGTCAAGTCCGGTTGGATCTGGTTAGATCAGATAGTCCAATGATGATGATTACAATAAATTACTGATACAGGTAGGTACGCACTAGGTAGTGTATTAATATTTCTTAAATGAAACCCTTTATGAACTAGCTAAAGCCGGGATTTCTTTTTTTTTTATGAAAGAAGGGGGCAAACGAGTAAACGGGTCACCTGATGGAAAGCAACTTCCGTCGCCCATGGACACTCGCAGCATCAGAAGAGCTGCAGGTGCGTTGCCGGCCTTTTAAGAGGGAATAGGGTAATAGGGGAGGGTAGGGATGGGAAGGGAAAGGAATAGGGGAGGATAGGAAAGGGAATTGGGCCTCCGGTAAACTCACTCACTCAGCGAAACACGCTGGTTTTCTGTGAGAACGTGGTATTTCTCTGGCCGAACCGGCCCATTCGTGCCGAAGCATGTCTCTCCCACGTATAATGAATGAAATATGAATGAATGAATGAATGAATGAAATGAATGAATGAATGAATGAATGAAATGAATGAATGAATGAAATATTCTTTATTGTGCACACTTATAAAGATACAAATTAAGGAGTACAAGAAAAAGGACAAAATATTCAGGTGTCACAATGGCGGCCTTATTACTAGGTAGCAATCTCTTCCAGGCAACCACCACGGGCAAAGGTGAGATTGCAGTAAAGAAGAGAAACGTGCATGTGCAAACAAAAGAATAAATAAAAAAAACACAACATGCATAATAAAAATATACAATAATACTATACATATATATTATAAATAAATTAGAATGATACTATACTTAAATTACTAATAGATATCATAATTATAGCGGACACGGATAGTAATTAATAATTTAAAGTGTAATTTAACTCACAACAAATGCATGGATTATGATTAAGTAATATTTTTACAGATAGCTAAATAATGCGACTTGACGAGACTTTTGAAAGCATTCAATGTTTTTGCAAGTCTGATATGCTTTGGCAACGAATTCCAGAGCCTTATACCAGTAACAACGAAGGAGGAACCGTAAAATTTTGTTTGATGCACGGGCATTTCTAGTTGTTGATTCGACGCAGATCTGAGCTCCTTAACAGTAGCTTGACGAAATACAAATTTTTCTTTTAAGTAAATAGGTGTCGTAGGATCATTTATGATGTTGTAAACGAGTGATAGTATACGAGCATCTCGTCGAAAGCGTATGGGCAGCCACTTCAAACTCGTACGAAATTCAGACACGTGGTCGAATTTTTTTAGCCCGAATATAAATCTGATCGCAAGGTTTTGAAGTCTCTCTAGCTTATTTATTTGATCATCATATTCGTCAAACAAGCGTCAGCATAGTCGAGGATTGACAGGAATAGGGACTCAGCGATCTTAATTTTGGTTGGGATAGGCAAGAGGTAACGAAGGCGACAAACAGAGTACCAGGTTGCAAAAATCTTTTTACTAGTTTCTTTTATGTGTTGAGACTAGGATAATGTGTCATCAAAATACACACCCAAGTTTTTAATACATTTACTAAAAGGGATCACTACGTTGTTTAGGCACACGGGAGGTAAGCTGTTCCAGTCAATCCTAGATACAAGCCCAGGACTGCCGATAATAATTAGCTGGGTTTTAGATGGATTGATTACCAGGCCGTGGCGCTTACTCCAGTCATTAATTAGTTCCAATTCCGTGTTGAGAGAGCCAATAGTACTACATAGATCAAACAAGGAGGTATGAGTATATACTTGGAAGTCATCGGCATATAAATGTGACAAGAGAGAAGTGGATTTAGTGATGGAATTGATAAAAATCGCAAATAGAAGAGGTGACAAGACCCCACCCTGAGGAACACCGGCTAAGATGTCACTCCAATCCGAAAATGATTCATTCAATTTGACTCTCTGACGACGACCAATGAGGTAGCTGCGAATTAAGGCAACCACTGCCGGAGATATGTTGATAGACCTTAGCAAACTCAGCAAAATATCGTGATCGACTGTGTTCAATGCGTTGCTAAAGTCTAACAATGTCAATATAGTGAGTAGTTTGTTGTCCATACCATGACGAATGTCATCGATCACTTTAATTAATGCCGTAGTGGTACTGTGCCCCCGACGAAAACCGGACTGAAAGGAGCTTAGGATATTATTGTCCAGTAAGAAGTTTGTAAGCTGGTAACTGATCAACCGTTCTAAAACTTTGGAAAGGAAAGGTAATACTGAAATAGGACGGAAGTCAGATACCAACTTTGGCTTAGAGGTCTTTGGTAACGGTATTACGTAAGCATCCTTCCAAGCACTAGGGAAAACACAAGTATCAATACAATGATTGAAGATATGGACTAATACAGGGGTGATGGACTCGAGAATAGGAATAATCATCTTACGACTAATTCCATCATCACCTACGGCATTCGAGGAAATTGACGCAACATGTTTTTTGACTTCCACTCCAGTAACATGGCTTAGAACAAGAGGCGAAGACTGAGGAATTGGTAAATTTGCAAGGTGATCAAGTGTACGGGATTTTAGAGCCGGATTCAAACAACTAGAAGCACAGGTAAACTGTTTGTTCAATACGTCAGCGTTTATTGAGCAAGTACCATCTACTGAGCTTTTTCCTACCCCAAGAGTCCTTAAAAACTTCCATACTTTACACGGATCAGCATTTTCAACAGAGGAGTGGATGTAGCGACGCTGGGCATCTCTACACATTTTGTTGCAACGATTCCGAATTTTAATGTATTTTTCTCGTTGAACACTGCAATTGGTCAGTTTATATTTGGCTTTTGCAGAATGCTTCTGTTTTATCAAGGCTTTCAAATCGTCAGTGAGCCAGGGTGCAGGTAACTGCTTTATTTTAACTGGCCTGATTGGTGCATGCGTGTCATAGAGTTGTGTTATGAGTGTATTAAAAGCATTTAATTTGTTATCAACATGATCAGCATTGAATACAGGTGACCAGTCAATATTACTTGCATCCATTTTCAAATTATCTATATTGAGAGCCGAGAATTCCGCTGTAGTACGAGTACAACCTTCTTTTTAAGTTTAGGTGACCGCAGGTTATATGAGACATAAATAAGGTCGTGATAAGAAAATATATCAGCAGAGCATTGACCATGATTCACAACCAGATTAGGAGACGATACAATAATGAGATCCAGAAGAGATGGTGAGCAACCAGGAAAAGTATGAGTAGGATTAAGGGGAAGCAAATGTAAATTACAACCACCCAAAACAGAATTAAGTTTTTTAGTTCTTAAGTCGTATTTTGCCATGCAAGTGTTAAAGTCCCCCATAACGATAGAATGTTGGTAGCTCGGCGTATACAATTCAAGAGTATGTTCAAGTACTGTAAAGTAATCCATTTGTGATGAGGGACAATAGCAGACGCCAAGGAAAATTTTGTTATTATAACTCAGCTGGACCTCAACAAATAAATATTCCGGTGAATCAGGAGGTGGAGGTTGAGCTGACGCACTAAGGATTGAATATGTTAGATCAGATTTAAGGTACATCGTGACGCCACCACCCCCATCATCACGGATTAACTTAAACCCAGGCAAACTGTAGCTTGTAGATGGCAGACATGGTTTGAGCCACGACTCCGACACAAGAATGGCGTCAACATGACAAGTCCTGTCAAAGGAGGCCAATAAGTCGGGATAGTGTGCTGGAATGCTCTGAGCATTTATGTGCACAACGTTAAAATGTATATATCTGAGGGCTCGCATCGTTTTTCTGCGTACGGTAGTAATAATCTTTAAGGCTTTTTATATTTCAATACCAAACCAACACTTAGGAAATTTTAACATAGTAATTTTTATTTATATGTAGATGTGTTATCATCGGTCAGTCAACCGATGATAACACATCTACATATAAATAAAAATTACTATGTTAAAATTTCCTAAGTGTCTATTCTATGGTTAGGTAGTAGGTTATCTTCACTTGACATGGTATATCCCACAACCTGAGCACTTTGGTTGTGGGATATACTAGGCCGAGTGAAGATAACCTAACCATAGAACAGACACTTAGGATATAGAAAGATATTTTCCGCATTTACAGCGAATATAAAATGTGTAGTTTAATATTTCAGTGCTGTTTATATGAATGTAAAACAGGAACGCGCTTAAAAGTTAAATAAATAATAAAAGTCGTATTTCATAGGAGTTAAGTTGGGAAAAAGTTGAAAAATAACAGTAACAGTCGTTCTTGATACGGGCGCTTTAAAAGCTCGTTTTTATTAACGCAACTTTTTCAAGCCCTTTAAAAGCTTAACGCGGAGCTTTTCCCTCGTGCCATATGTATAATACTGTACTTGTTTTTTTTCCAACGCCATGATCATCATTTTAGTATTCACCTCATCACTTTAATGATTTTACGGTACAAACGAGCCGCAGTGCATTGCAACTTTTTAGGGTTCCGTACCCAAAGGGTAAAAACGGGACCCTATTCATGAGACTTCTATGTCTGTCTGTCTGTCTGTCTCCAGGCTGTATCTCAAGAACCGCTATAGTTAGAGTTCTGAAATTTTCACAGATTGTGTATTTCCGGTGCCGCTATACCAACGAATACTAAAATCAAAATAAAATTAATATTGAAGGGGGGCATCCATACAACAAATTTTGTCTTTTTTTGCTCGTAATCATTAATGGCAACAGCTAAACGCTTTAAATTTTCACAAAACCCTTAATTATATTTATAATTTAATTATTTATAATAAAATTTGAAGTACGAGAGTAGAGTTCCTTAAGAAGAAATATTATATCCATAACCGTATGGAGAAGCTCTTTGGATTAAACGGCTTTTGAATTTGTTATTGTTTCTTTGGCTTGTTATGGCTCGAACAATAAAATTTTATAACTTATGTTCTGATCGTAAAAAGTTTTTAAATCTTTTTAATAGTGTTATTATGGGAATAAGGATTAAGAGGAATCAAAGGAAATATTAATGGTGAGATAAATGCCAGCACTTCTCAGGTGCAGGCCATTGTAGTCCGAGAGCCCACGACCGCTTTACATTTCCTAATTTATCATCGACTTTTATTACCTGTTAATGCTAATATTATAATAATTTCGTCCCCAATATATCAGTTCTTACTTCTAAGTATTTTTTGGTAAAATAAAAGATTTTTGAAAATTGTTAAAAATCCGATTTTCTCGACGTACTCACATCTCTTTTTTAGGGTTCCGTACCCAAAGGGTAAAAACGGGACCCTATTACTGAGACTTCGATGTCTGTCCGTCTGTCCGTCTGTCTCCATGCTTTAACTCAAGAACCACTATAGCTAGACCTCTGAAATTTTCACAGATTGTGTATTTCTGTTGCCGCTATACAAATACTAAAAACGAAATCAAATAAATATTTAAGGGGGGCTCACAGCTCCCATACAACAAAGGTGATTTTTTCGGCCTTTTTTGCTCTATATCAATTATCAATATTGGAAATAGGTAGGCACTTTAATTTTCCACAAAGCCCTTAATATTTAATTATAATATTAAAATAAAATAAAAATTTAAGGGGGGTTCCCGTACAAAAACCACCATTTTTGGCCTATTTTTGCTCTATTAAGGTACGAAACCTTTCGTGCGCGAGTCCGACTCGCACTTGGCCGATTATTCTCCTTTAAATGATATTTAGTCTGTAACTAGATTTTAATCTGTTTTATTTTAATTTGCAGCTGCAAGTAACATAGCTAACATATAAAATTATCGTGGCGTGGTTAAACTCCTCTGAAACGGCTCGACCGATTTTCGTGAATCTTAGCGAGCAAAGCGGCTAGGGTGGAGAATCGGACAACATCTACTTTTTATATTGATAAGTGCATTTGTTGAATAAATTATAGTAAATTATTACAACTCGAGACTGACGGCGACCATCGTTTGTGCGACGGGATAGCGATGGACGATGCCATGGTAACATACTTATTTAGTCACTTCAATAAAATAATATGGGCGAAATACTTTATATGGCAAAACAACGTTTGCGGGACATCTAGTAATATATAATTTATTAATTTATATCCGTCAAAAGTATATATTTTAAATCAAAACTCATATCACTAGCGTCAAATATTACTAGTAGTCTGTTTTTTATTCAAAAACAACAGTAAAAAAATTCAAGTTTGGAGTGCCTCCTGGAGTAGTTCTAAAAATTGTCTCTAAATTATATATGGGTATGTTAGTGTGTGTCACCAGTCAGCGAGGAGTGTTTTATTACACAAGCAGCTTCGCCTCGTCTCTCTTAATTATTCCATTCTATTTCGTTAAGGGAAAAAACTTCGACGCGTTAGCAACGGATCTTGTGATAAATTTAAATCCCCCTCGCATTTTTACCGTATCGACTCTATAATTATCGTCGCCATTTTTATTTTTTTATGAAACACCTTTTGAGACGCCGGCTCTTTGTTTATTTTAAGAGCGACAAAAGGTATTTTTTAATATGAGAGTCAACACTCTATTTTTTAATTCCTCTTTCATTAAGCAATTATGTTCTAACGCTAATATGTATTTGTAAATTACTTAGTTTCAAACACATAAGGACTACTACGTTTAACTTGTAAAATTTTTTTGACCTTATCATTTTTTTTTTCAACACTCGTCTCTGGGACTCAGCTGATCTCAGACTGGCCGTGTGATCATTGTCTAATAATATCTAAGATTCAATAAAAAAAACTATAATCCATTTTCAATTTGTCAATTTGTTGTCAACAGACTTCAACCATAAATAAAAGAGTATAATTCGTATGTATAGGCTTGTCACTCAAAAATCAGGTCATCTTATCTTGAGTGTGCATATTGTAGTGTGTGTAATGTTTTATTTGTTAAAAAAATGTATGATAAAAGCATAATTTCAAAATAATATTTGCTCGATGCACTCCTTCACCATATAATATAATTAGCATATTGTATACTTTATCAACATTTTAACCCATTGATCTAAAATCGCTATCTAAATATTATTATATAATAGGTATGTATTACTTTTGTAACAAGTTTAATAATATTTCATCTGACCCAGAGAAGCCCAGAGTACCTATATTATTTAAATGGGCTGGAGCCTGTAACTTGTAAGCGACGGTTGCTCAAAGTCCGGTCTACCGGTGAACTGTAAATGATCGCAGGCAGCAATTTTCTTTAATTTTCCTATAAGATAAGATTCATTTCCGTGATCACATTATTTTTAAGCTTAACTGTGTAAAAATCTATTGATAATAATTCCTTGAAATTTATGAACGGCGGGGACTTATTTAATAATCCCCTAATTTGATCCGGTCCAATAAAACCGGGTCACGGATACCACACCTCCCCATTACCGGTTATTATGTTCGGTCATGCCATCGATACCGCTAATAATATTAATGCAAGATCTTATCCTATTTGATATCAATGACTGTATTTTGTTCAATAGAATAATTATGTTTTATGAGAGCCCCCTCAAATATTTATTTTATTTTTTGTATTTGTTGTTATAATGACCACAGAAATACCCAATATTTTATGGAAATATTAACTGTGCAGCTAGCGGGTCTAGCCTGGAGACACTCCCTGGATATAGACAGACTGACAGATTGACATAATATTATAGCGAAGACTTAATAATATGGTCCCATTTTTAACCTTTGGGTATGGAACCATAAAAAGAGGTAAAATTTTGTAGTTTACACGCATTAACATGTCGAATAGTCGCCGCAATACGAACGTCAATTATTTCCTATAAGCTATGTCCACACTATGCAATTTCATCTTCAATTTTCATCATCATCTTTTTATTCAACTATCGTTTGGCATATTCAATAATTGAATGCGTCAAAATCCACCTGCGTTGGAAAGAAAAGTGTCATAGCGTCGCGGCCCGCGGGCATGCCTCACGTGCGATGTTGAATGCGCTATAACGCATGCCCTTGATGAACAAAAAAAGGCACAGTGTGGACAAAGCTAGCCAGTATTACGCCCTTGATAATTTTGGATAAACAATGCTCTCAAGTTTTTTTTTTAATGTAATAAGGGGGCAAACGAGCAAACGGGTCACCTGATGGAAAGCAACTTCCGTAGCCCATGGACACTCGCAGCATCAGAAGAGGTGCAGATGCGTTGCCGGCCTTTTAAGGGGTAATAGGGGAGGGTAGGGAAGAGAATAGGGGAGGGTGCGGAAGGGAATAGGGGTAGTTACGGAAGGAAATAGGGGAGGGTAGGGAAGGGAAAGGGGTAGGGGATTGAGCCTCCGGTAAACTCACTCACTCGGCGAAACACAGCGGAAGCGCTGTTTCACGCCGGTTTTCTGTGAGGACGTGGTATTTCTCCGGTGGAGCCGGCCCATTCGTGCCGAAGCATGGCTCTCCCACGTCAAAGTATTTGAAGTGCCGTTAAAATTTAATCCCATCAACATGAGACGTCGCTAACTGGAGCGAATCAGAATAATGATAGTCAATTTCCAAAGCGGGCGTCATGTTCAGAGCAGACTTTGCCAAATTGCAGCCATTTCCAAAATTAGGCTCTCAAACAGCGATCAATTTTTATAATTAAACTAGCTGATCCCGGCGGAGGTTGTTTTGTCTTGTTTCATTTTTTCTTAAATGACTTAATAACATTGTATTGAAAAAAAATCATTTAATTTTATGAAGCGATTAAACAATAAGCTTCAGAACTTTTAAAAAGATTTACTATGTGTGTGCATTGTGTGTGTATTTGTGTGAGTGTGAATGTGTGTAATGTGTATGTTTTGCTCTCGTCCGATAAGTTAGAAAAAAAAATCCACAGCCGAACAAATTATAGCCTCCTCGTTTTTTGGAAGTCGGTTAAAAAGTGACTGACAGAAGATTGAATACTGACTACTGTATAACGTCTGCATGGGCGTACCCAGGATTTTAGGGAGGGGGGGGGGGGGGGGGGTTTGCCAGATTAATAAATTTGACTTTTATTAATATGTCTGAAAAGATATTAATATATTGTTTCCAACACTTCATTTTGCGCAGAGTGGATACCACGCAATTAACTCTCTGTCAAAATCTTTACCTCGTCATGAAAATACTACGATTAAAACAATATTAGAAAAACTTCCGCACCCGTTTCGGTGACGGTGGCCGGTTTCATTGAAACCAGATCAGAAACTCAGGATTTTTTTTTATACTGCCCAAGTGCCTCACACGACTGGCGAGAGATCCGACGCATGTACCATCTTACTTTTAAGATAATCGACATGTTTCCCATGCGGAAATCGAACCCACAACATCTGAGTCAAGACCACGATTTAAACCACTGGACCACGGAGGCGTTAAAACATTATTAACCTCGGTACAAAAACAACAGAACTTAAAACACCATTCCCACGCTGTACATACACAGTTTAACCGAGTATATTGATCCCATGAACATTGCACGTGGAACAATAAAACTGTTCGACTGGTGTCAATCCAATATGGCGGAATGTCATTGAGCCGCCAAATTATAAAACGGCGGTGCTGTCAACAATTTCGTAATTTCGATTTAAATTCCATACAGTTTTGTTTTTGGTTTGGTTTTACTTGTTAATTTATTTTAAAAACTTTATTATTTCGTACTACAAATTATAAAACAAAGTCACTTTTTCCCTCATGTCCCTCTGTTCCCTTTAATCTACGGTTTTCTTAGATAGAGTGATTAAAGAGGAAGGTTTATAAGCATAATAACATTCATTAAATAGTGGAGAAATACTGTTATTTTGGGTTTGTAATGTGATGTCTCATGTCGTAAATAATTTCAATTTTTCCGCTTACATTCCAAATTCGCAGGCTGAACCCTACGATATTTATCAAAATAATGTACTTACTAAGTATTGTACACTATGAAAAACTCCGCGATGGTACATGTCTGTCTCTTATGAATATCCCACAATAACATTTTTTTGTCATTTACTTTACTTTTAACTTTCAATAATGGCTAATTATCGAAGCGATTTTAACCAACACGGCAATAATCCTCATTCAATTAAATACTTTAATTTTTACATTACTGATTTAATATAGGTGGGCTATACCTATATTAAATCAGTAATGTAAAAAATTTACAGCATATTTATGAAGATATTACAGATTCTAAAATTGCCGGAAGTAGCTTTTGCGCCCGCGCCGGTACTGACCAATGCGGGCAACGGGAAGTAATAAATATAATTAAAAACTGCTGCATCGATTTTAATCATTTCTTCAGTGAGCGACACATTTCTTCAGTGATCGTATAATATATTTTATACCCGTGCTAAGCCGAGGCGGGTCGCTAGTTGTATATTATACAATTCGTTTATCGGGCAGGAACCGCACATTTTTCCGGGATAAAAAGTATCCTATGTCTTTTCTAAGGACTCAAAGTATCTCCATACCAAATTTCAGCAAAAGTTCCGTGGTTTCGGCGTGAAGAGCTAAACAAACAGACAGACTGACAGACTTTTCGCATTTATAATATCAGTATAGACTATGGATTCTACGACTGTGATTCACAAGAACGGTTGTCATGGCAACAACTCGGCATTGAGTAGGAAGTAGGAACTTAACCCTTCAACATTGTGTGTTCTGTATTAATTAAGAGTTTATGATCAATTACCTCTATTTGCCAACGATTAACTAGTCATATTATATTAGTTCAACTATACAAACTTTATTGTATACGAGGTGTAACAAAACAATGTGATAACTGATAACACTTTGGTATATTGTGTCCAGGCCCGTATCTGGGGGGGGGGGGGGGGGGGGGGGGGCGAGTGGGTGCACTTGCCCCGGGCGGCAAAGATTGGGGGGCGGCCGGAGGCCACCTCCCAATCTTTAACGTTGTTTCGCTGAATTCTATCTGTTGTTAAAAGACTTGGAGGCGCCCCTTGTCGCCAAGGACCTCGGCGTGACTTCTCACCACCGCCACTTTAATTCAACAAAGTTTTATAGAACTCGTTCTGCGGTTAAAACCTATGTGACCATGAAATTATTACCTATTTTTGCTTGGAGGGCGGCAAATTGGGATTCTGCTCCCCCTTTTTAAAACGTAGATCCGGGCCTATTTGTGTCCCTTATGTTATGGAGTTCAGTGTGAAAGGGAAAAGCGCTGACAAAATATTTTTTTCTCACCTCCGGGCGGAAAACGTCAACTTTCTTCCCGCTGCGCTTACCGATGTTGCCGTTTTCCGCCTCCGTCGATGAGAAAAATAGTACCTATACGCACCATGGACAGTAAATAAGAAAGCCTCAGATTACATATATAATATAATAATAATGTCTATGGACGCTTCACACCACGTCAGTCTGGCCCCGTGCTAAGTACCTGAAGGACTTGTGTTACAGGTACCAGACAACGGAAATATATTTAATACTTTTATACTATACATATATTTAAGATTTTTATTATATCATAAACATATTTAATACACATCCATGACCCAGGAACATTGAAAAACTTTTTGTTCCGTCGGCGGGATTCGAACCCGCGACCCCCGGCTTGAGTTGCCACACACTCTAACCATTGAGCCACGGAGGTCGTACATATGATCTGAGACATTTCTTATTTTCCTGCCCTAGGTGCGTAATGTACTATTTTTTATTTGTACGGGCAAGAGGATCAGCATCATAAGGGCCATACAAAAATTGAAAAAAAAAAACTCTTTTAGCGCTGCCACTCTTACAGTGAACTCTATACAGAACACTAATACGCACTCTAAAGTATTATCACTTCGTTTTGTTACACCCTGTAATATTTTTTCTTTTAAAGATCGAACGTACAGAAATATTCAAATCAAAATATGCAAAAAAAAATCCATGATTTGGATTTTTTAAAATTCGAATTGCTCATTTTCGTCAACTGCAAATCCGTAGAAAAAAATGCACAGTTGATTAAAATTAAGAAAACAATTTCTTGGAACGGATTAATCCATTAACAATCCCCAGCGGGTACAGCCGATCGTATTTTTACGGACGAATTTCACGAAGGGTGAACTTTTCTACGTTTAATTTAATTATGACATGGTATAAATTAATTTAGTTATGGTTTTTATTATGATTCTTGCTGAAGTCTACTTAATTATGTTACAATGTTAGTTCCTATATTTTAAAGATAACTAGCTATTTGTCCGAGCTTTGCTATGAATTCGATAAAACACGAATAAAATGACATTTTCTAAAAATGATTCCTAGCTAGATCGATTTATCGCCCCCGAAACCCCGTATATACTAAATTTCATGAAAATCGTTGAAGCCGATTCCGAGATTCCGATAAGAATTATTACCCGGATCAGTTAAAGCAATTTTAAGTATGCAGATTCGACATGGTAATTTCAAAATGCTTTAATTTCCTAAATGAACACTACATGCGTTCTGATCAAAACTTCTACATTGTTTTATTTTAAAACCTAAAATACATCGTCAGGAAAATTGTTATAAAAATCTTCATGTAAGTAATTTACATCAATGACGACCTCTGTGGCTCAGTTGGAGGGCTGTTGGTATTTCAAGCCGGGGGTTGCGGGTTCGAATCCCGCCGACGGAACAAAAAGTTTTCAAAGTTCCTGGGTCATGGATGTGTATTAAATATGTGTATCATATTATAATAAAAATCTTAAATATTATCCCCCTTACTAATAAACGTTGTATGAGCTTTGAATAGTTATACAGTGTTTTGTTCCTGTCACACAAGTGACATTTTTAATTGGATTGAAGAAGACAAAACACTGTATAACTATTCAAAGCTTATACAGTGTTTATTAGTAAGGGGGTATATGTATACTTATTATAAACGTATTAAATATATTTCCGTTGTCTGGTACCCGTAACACAAGTCCTTCAGGTAGGCACTTAACACGGCGCCAGATTGACGTGGTGTGAAGCGTCCATAGAAATTATTATTATTACTTATCAATTTAAAACTTAATTAAAAATATCCCCAAAGCAAGTCCAAAATATGGTCTTTAAACCTGGACACACTATGTAACGTCTGGCAGTGCGTCCATATAAGTTTATTAATTCAGATTTGCCCAAGCGTCAGTGCCAAGAGCCAGTACATCATGATTGAAAATACGGGAGCCTTGCCAAACACGCCTAATGCCTGATATTAGCCGATAAGCGACCTAATGAAAATAAGGATATATTGACGCTGAAGCACAGAATATATATATTAGTAGTACCAAGCTGAAGTTAATTCGGTTATCATCATGATCAATAATCATCACACATTGTCGAATTGAATTGGTCCCGTTTAGAATTAGTCTTGGTCTTGGTCCTCCTTGTTTTGCAAGAGCAAGACCAAGACTGCAAGATCAAGAACAATTTTGCTCATGCTGCTGCCTTGGTCTTCGTCTTGCAAAAAAAGCAAGACTAATTTTGCTCATCACTAGTCACACTCCTTCAGTATTCAATACAGAGCTACAAGGATGAAAACGAGGATGCATAGCAACTGTCAATCAAAATAATAATGATGATTTGTAATACGGTCACATTTAAAATGATATAGCGACAGTGAAAGTAAGGGGACATACATAAGGACAGAGGGACATAGGGTCGGACCATAAAGATAATATACCTAGCAGAATAGAGCAACAATCTCGAGCTGTCAAACGTAACCGAAATCGGTTTCATCTGTGTGTAAAAATATGTGTACGTATTCACTTACACAAGCATGATTAAACATGAATTCTATGAGATTAAATTGTCACCGTGCGGCACGTGCCGACTGGACGTCAAAAAAGAGTGCTGCTGTCATGTTTCACACGGCTCTTTTTACCACGCAGTGTTACTGATAGTGACATCTCTCTTGCTCAGGCCTTTGTTTCTCTATTCCGCTAGGTATATTAACTTTATGGGTCGGACAGACTGACGAAGGAAGAGAAAGAGACAAATGGACGGATGGAGGGACGGAAGGATAGAGGGACAGGGACACACGGTAAGGGATAGAGGGATGAGTAGAGGGACAGAAGGACAGAGAGACAGGCGGACAGTGGGACTGAGCGATAAAGGGACAGAGCGACAGTACGGACACAGACACAGAGCAAGGAATGTTGTGATGAAGAAACACAAAAGAAAATTTACAAAAGTATGACAGACGCCTTTATGGGTATGGTAACTTGGATAAATAATCGGCCAAGTGCGAGTCGGACTCGCGCACGAAGGGTCCCGTACCATTATACAGCAAAAATTGGCCAAATATTGTGTTTTTGTATGGGAGCCCCTCTTAAATAATAATATTCATTTGTTTTTAGTATAATTTGTTGTTATAGCGGCAACAGATATACACAATCTGTGAAAATTTCAGATGTCTAGCTAAAGCGGTTCTTGAGAGACAGCCTGGCGACAGACAGACAGACAGACAGACAGACAGACGGACAGACAACGAAGTCTTAGTAATAGGGTCCCGTTTTTACCCTTTGGGTACGGAACCCTAAAAATCATAAAATTTTGTGAACTCTGTTTCAGCAATCGCATTTTGGATTATGCTGCTTGCATTTAACAAAAAGAATCTCTGTTAACTCTGCGTAAAGTTGTAAATCGTTTGAATTGTCCAACCGTTTCTCTGAATGTACCACCATAATGGAACCCCACCGTCTAGACATGAGTACTCCGGAAGTATTTTGTACTTTGGTACTTTAATTTCTTAGGCAGGTTAAGATCCTTTTAAGAAAAGGGCAAAAATTGTACAATGGGTGTATAAATTATCGTTTAATCTTTTTTTACAGCTGAAATTTTACATTTTTCTATACTGGTTGTAAAATAATTATAAATGAGTTATTGTGTCTGACTGTGTACCAATAATAAAAAAATAGATTGGAGTGGTTTAGGGTGAGTTTAAACTATAAAATCTGTAGCTATTACTGTACTTTATACGTGGGAGAGCCATGCTTCGGCACGAATGGGCCGGCTCGACTGGAGAAATACCACGTTCTCACAGAAAACCGGCGTGAAACAGCGCAGCTTGCGCTGTGTTTCGCCGAGTGAGTGAGTTTACCGGAGGCCCAATCCCCTACCCTATTTCTTTCCCTGCCCTCCCCTATTCCCTTCCCTTCCCTACCCTCCCCTATTACTCTATTCCCTCTTAAAAGGCCGGCAACGCACCTGCAGCTCTTCTGATGCTGCGAGTGTCCATGGGCGACGGAAGTTGCTTTCCATATTCAGGTGACCCGTTTGCTCGTTTGCCCATTCATTAAAAAAAAACTCATCAAAATTAAGTCTATGAATAACGTAGTCCACTTGATCATAATACTACATCGATCTTTTAAGTAGAATTAATTTATGGCACGGTACGGTAAACGTATATTTTTCTCATTTTCCTTTCGAATTGTCTTCCATTCAGTAGTTTTAACATAATAAGGTAACACAATATCAGACAGAAAAACACTTTCACATTTATATCTATATATATAAAAATGGCTTTTCAAATGTGTTAGTCGCGCTAAAACTCGAAAACGGCTGGACGGATTGGGCTGATTTTAGTCTTAAAATATTCGTAGAAGTCCAGGGAAGGTTTTAAAGTGACACGAAGTTCACCGGGACAGCTAGTTATTACAAAAGATTCGGCATATAAAAAACTGACTGTACTAGCGTTATTTAACTTTTTATATAAAACAGCAACAACCCCGCGGGGCTAAAATAGTAAGTTTTAGCAATTCCTCTCAATCAATTCAGCGACGATATTACGAGCAATATCGGCGGTGATCCATCTAATTTTGTAAAATAACGTCCTACGTCAACGGCAATTCAATTCATTAGCAGATTCATAATTGAAACCGTATTGCCATTCTGAAAAACATAAAAACGAACATGACCGGTTTTTTTTCTACATTTATTTATGATTTTATGAATGATCCACGAAATATTTGATATAATTGTTATATTTTATGTATTAAACTGTACATTTATTGTATACTAGCTGTTGCCCGCGACTTCGTCCGCGTGGACTTCAGTTTATAGCGCGCGATGTCAAATTGGTGTCAAAAGCTTTTATAAAAAAACCCTGGTACCCCTTAAATCAATACAGCTGTGTAGTGTGCACACAATAAGTACTTTATTTTTTATATTAAACTTTATATTTTATGCCAAATTTCAAAGCATATTTAGCCCCCCAATTACACAACTTTACCCATAAACTATTTATCATTGATAGGTTTAGCCCCAATTTCACCAACGTCTGTTAGTGTTAACAGCTTGTTAAAATGTCCTGTCTTCTCTTTCATTCATATGAAAAACGAAACAGCTAACGTGATACTAATTCGATCATTAACTTTAACAGTCGTTGGTGAAATTTGGTCTTAAGGTTACGTCACTGCCTGCACAGATAAAGTATTGAGTTATTTAATACCGTAGAATAGATACAACAATCGAAAAAAATCGAGACTTAAATGTAAGATGATACCACCTCTTATAGAAAGACTTTTGAGCAAGCGTCAGCGCGATGTAGAAGACGCACGGCGCCATCTATTATGAATTTTTTAAACAAATTTACGACCCTTACAACCCTTTTTTCCAGTAAAAAAGTAGCCTATGTCCTTTCTTAGGCTTTAGACTATCTGTATACAAAATTTCATTACAATCGGTTCGGTAGTTTTGGCGTTTGGCGTGAAAGCGAGACTGACAGACAGACAGAGATACTTTCGCATTTATAATATTAGTATAGATTATGTGCACACTGCACAGCTGTTTTTGGGTATTTTGATTAATTAAGGGCCGCGCTACACCGGAATGGCAGCGGCGAGGCGAGCACTTTCAGCGCTGCCATTCCGGTGTAGCGCGGCCCTAAGAGGGGTACCACTTACCAGGGTTTTAAAAAGTTTTTAAATTTGACACAAATTTTGTTGACACCGCGCGCTATAAACTAAAGTCCACGCGGACGAAGTCGCGGGCAACAGCTAGTATATATATAATATTATTATAATATTATTAAACATCATATTCTAACGTATTAAAAACTATAAACAAAAACATACTAATTAATAAGTATGATTAGTTCTATGTTACAATAAAGTAAAAAATAAAACGCCATCTGTTGAATCGTATTAGAACTAAAATTTCATTCCATCGATATATTTCTGGATTTTTTATAATATTATACAAAAAATATGTTTAAGATTTTTGAAATTTTATTTTAATACACATCAAAGACCCAGGAAAATTGAAAACTTTTTGTTCCGCCTGCGGGACTCGAACCCAGGACCCCCGGGATGAGCGCTGGCCACGCGCAATACGAATTCATTTTCATCGAAATTTTCATGGAAATAAGATATTTTCCCACATCAAAATGTAGCCTATGTCCTTTCTCAGACTCTAGAATAACTGTATACAAAATTTCATTGCAATCGGTTCAGTAGTTTTGGCGTGAAAGCAAGACAGACAGACAGACAGATATACTTTCGCATTTATAATATTAGTATGGATTAGTATGGATTAAACATCATATTCTAACGTATTAAAAACTATAAACAAAAACATACTAACTAATAAGTATGATTAGTTCTATGTTACAATAAAGTAAAAAATAAAACGCCATCTGTTGAATTCCATCGATATATTTCTGGATTTTTTATAATATTATACATAAAATATGTTTAAGATTTTTGAAATTTTATTTTAATACACATCCAAGACCCAGGAAAATTGAAAACTTTTTGTTCCGCCTGCGGGACTCGAACCCAGGGTCCCCGGGATGAGCGCTGGCCACGCGCAATGCGAATTCATTTTCATCGAAATTTTCATGGAAATAAGATATTTTCCCACATCAAAATGTAGCCTATGTCCTTTCTCAGACTCTAGAATAACTGTATACAAAATTTCATTGCAATCGGTTCAGTAGTTTTGGCGTGAAAGCAAGACAGACAGACAGACAGACAGACAGAGATACTTTCGCATTTATAATATTAGTATGGATTAGTATGGATAGTATGGATTAGAAATGCACTAGGAGTTCTACATAAGATAAGATAGATTGATTATTATTATACCAAGTGATAATATTAAAAAAACATACTAACTAATAAGTATGATTAGTTCTATGTTACAATAAAGTAAAAAATAAAACGCCATCTGTTGAATCGTATTAGAACTAAAATGTTCATTCCATCGATATATTTCTGGATTTTTTATAATATTATACATAAAATATGTTTAAGATTTTTGAAATTTTATTTTAATACACATCCAAGACCCAGGAAAATTGAAAACTTTTTGTTCCGCCTGCGGGACTCGAACCCAGGACCCCCGGGATGAGCGCTGGCCACGCGCAATGCGAATTCATTTTCATCGAAATTTTCATGGAAATAAGATATTTTCCCACATCAAAATGTAGCCTATGTCCTTTCTCAGACTCTAGAATAACTGTATACAAAATTTCATTGCAATCGGTTCAGTAGTTTTGGCGTGAAAGCAAGACAGACAGACAGACAGACAGACAGACAGACAGACAGAGATACTTTCGCATTTATAATATTAGTATGGATTTGTTCATTAAAATCATTTTATAACTAAAAACAAAATGTTGTTTAATAATTTCACCATAATCTTCAAATATCGTTATATTTTCGTAACGTTACTGCCGCAAGGGCCTATCTATGCCCATATAACAATATGAAAATTTAACCGATACTTGAAATTATTAATTATATGGAAACATAATATGGTGATTTTGATTTAAAGAGAAGTATCCTAAGCATATGCTACCAAAAAGTAAGATTTTGCACCAAGGTATGCTATGGTTCCGAAGATACTAAGAGAACTCCGGATTCCTAATAGATAAAAGTATGAGGGTTCCGGCGTTGTTTTACGAAGAAAGCATATTATTATGCTACTATGTAAATTACATTCATCATCATCATCATCACTACCATCACACCACAGAAAAATTATACATAAGACTCTTGAATCCCATAAAAGCGTGTCTGCAGATTTTAGTTCTCATCTGAACGATAGATGGCATTGAGTGTATCAAATTAGCCTAACAAATAAAAAATACAATAAATAAATGCACCATCTAGTAGACTATTTTTAAAACACGTTCACAAAATGCAAAATTCTCCCAAAGATGTCGCTGATTAATTTTAATCGGAAATGACATTTATTAAAGCTTTCTTAACTCTTTTAGTGTTTGGCTCTTTTAAAATATCTATATTTTTTTGTAAATATAGATACTAAAAAAAATTGATTTTTTTTATTCCGTCGGCGGGATTCGAACCCGCGACTCCCGGCTTCAGCTACCAATGCGCTCATCCATCTGTTTTTCTGACATTATGTATTTCTATTGCCGCTATAATACTAAATACTAAAAACAAAATAAATTAAATATTTAAGGCGGGCTATATGTAGCTTCACTCTGCATCCTCTATCAGTTGTATCACGGGGAGTGCTCTGAGGAATTGTTCGGAATCATACCTCCTGCAACTTTTCGCCATCGCCCCACGCGAAAAATATACTTACCATCCTCATCACCTTGATGAGTGGCAGTCTTCCACAGTGCGTTTTTCGCGTAACTTTCTGCCGCGCACTGTAAAACTCTGGAACGAACTGTCACCAGCAGTATTTCGGACCTATACGACCTGCAAACCTTCAAGAAGAGAGCGTATTCCCTCTTAAAAGGCCGGCAACGCACTTGCAACTCTTCTGATGCTGCGAGTGTCCATGGGCGACGGAAGTTGCTTTCCATCAGGTGACCCGTTTGCTCGTTTGCCCCCATATTTCATTAAAAAAAAATCGACTTCCCCACAATGCACTCCGACGCGACAGACCAGAGTACCGAGTACGTATAGATTTTTATTAGCTAGCTAGCTAGATAGCTGCCCTCGCATACATATTTAATCTTTATTCGGTAATATACTGTTGTATAGTTTATTAAGTAATAATATATTATTTTTGTATAGTTAAGTGTTAACTGATTTTATAAATTAGATCCGTCTGCAAGATCGTGTCGTTCAAACTGTTGCAGCGATTAAGATATTTTAAATTTCGGCAATTATGATACTTTTGTCCCGGGGACGGTTCGCTCTTTATACGAATTTCTTCGTAAATTACGAACATCATAACGATTTTCATAAAAATAATTGAAAAACCTATATAAATATCTAAAAATGCACGTTACGATTTAAATGTACTAATTTTAGTTTAGCGAAGTCGGGTTACGTTTCTTCGTACAGTGTAAACGTCCCTAAGTGTGATTTACGTCAGCACACAGGATTTGCCGTGAGATAGGCACGCTCTGTGTACTGTAGTCTGTACACCGATACCAATAATTTCGCTTTATGAATACTTACATCACGAAAGGATACAAATTCGAAGTGTCTGTGACATTGCAGCGTACTTATAGAAAATGCAAAGGGAGTAAGTGACAAAATGGTTTTTGTTGCGTAATTTATAAACCATAAATACATTTCATATAAGCTATGGGAAAATTGAAGTGTATGCTTAAACCAATCTATGTAAACATGTTGGATGCTTAAATCGCTCATCTGTTGGCAAAATAGGAATCCCTTTTTTACAGAGGTATTTTTAATTGATTATTCTGTGTTATAAAAGTTGACCAATCGTATATCTATAAATACTATAATGTATACCTATAAATAAATAATCGTATCGTAAATCGTAACGTATATCTATAAATAAATAATCGTATAAATACTATGGGTAATTCAAAGACAAAGACATGATGAATACTGACAATGAACTGCTTAAGCCCCAATTTCACCAACGTCTGTTAGTGTTAACAGCTTGTTAAAATGTAATCTCTTTCATTCATATGAAAATCGAAAGAGGTAACGTCATACTAATTCCGGCGTTAACTTTAACAGTCGTTGGTGAAATTGGGGCTTAGTCATTGCTGAGAAAAATCGATAACGCTACCAGCCAAATCATCAAGGCGTCGTCTTAATTTTAATTTGTATGCGGACCCTAGTAAGATCAATGCTAACTTTCATTAAGGTCTTCAATTATGAAATCACTGATTGATTGAATGGCGTCAAATATTTTTTTTGTCAGAAACCAGAGTGCATAGTAATAGGGACTTATCAGACAGAGAGTGTTCACGCGGTCAAGCGTTGAAGCGGTCAGTTTTGCGTTCTTTGTGTAGTATTACGTTACATACTCAGTACTCCTACGGGAGGCGTTCACCGCGTTGACAGAATTGCTCCTGTGTATCTGACCGCTCGAGTGTAGAATGCGAACGCAGAACGCTTGAACGCGTGACCGCTCTATGTCTAAAGGTCCCAGATAGGTCCCAGATAGGTCCCAAAATGAATTCCCTAGTTTAAGTAGCGAGGTTAGATATCAAAAATGTATGGATTTGACATAAAACATCGTAAACACGAAGACACCTTTTTTCCATGGGGAAATGCTTTACTTCCGTGGGAGAGCCATGCTTCGGCACGAATGGGCCGGCTCGACCGGAGAAATACCACGTTCTCACAGAAAACCGGCGTGAAACAGCGCCTGCGCTGTGTTTCGCCGAGTGAGTGAGTTTACCGGAGGCCCAATCCACTACCCTATTCCCTTCCCTACCCTCTCCTATTCCCTTCCCTTCCCTTCCATCCCTACCCTCCTTTATTACCCTATTCCCTCTAAAAGGCCGGCAACGCACCTGCAGCTCTTCTGATGCTGCGAGTGTCCATGGGCGACGGAAGTTGCTTTCCATCAGGTGACCCGTTTGCTCGTTTGCCCACCTATTTCATAAAAAAAAAAAAAACATCCCCGGCGGATTGGGGACATCAGCCGTGGTATGTGGGACTCTTCGAGGAACTACCCACTAAAACCCCATGGTGCTTCACTCCCCGCTTAGGCAGAGTTACGGGCATGATCAACCCACCGCAACTTTACCAACGGTTGTCTGTGCCAGACCCATCAAATCACGCAGGCTTTTTAGGTCGCCCCGCGAAAGCACGAAGACACCTAGCAATATAATATGTCGAACAGTGGTCGAATCTCAAAAATGTATGACATCTTTGCTATCAACGATGTCATACATTTGTGACGTGGACGTGGGAGAGCCATGCTTCGGCACGAGTGGGCCGGCTCGACCGGAAAAATACAACGTTCTCACAGAAACAGCGCTTGCGCTTTGTTTCGCCGAGTGAGTGCAGAGTTTACCGGAGGCCCAATCCCCTACCCTATTCCCTTCCTTATCCTCCCCTACTCCCTTCCCTTGCCATATTCTCCCCTATTACCCTATTCCCTCTTAAAAGGCCGGCAACGCACCTGCAACTCTTCCGATGCTACGAGTGTCCATGGGCGACGGAAGTTACTTTCCATCAGGTGACCCGTTTGCTCGTTTGCCCCCTTATTTCATAAAAAAAAACAAAATTATCATTTTGACTAAGCACTCAGGAACTATACAGACGACTAAGAGTCTTTCACTACTTAGTACTTATTGATAAGTGCCGGATAAGCTATCCACAATTTATCTGACGGACACTCTATATTATTCTATCTACCAGATTAGTTGTGGATTACCTATCCGGCACTGATCATTAAGTGGTGAAACAGGCCCAAAAATATTTTTAATAATTAATATGGCGTGATAGCTGCTACGTGGTGTTTTCATTTCTGCCACCACTCACCGCGTTAATACCTGCGATAAATCACAAGCAATATTTTGGCGATACAGCCTGCAATTTACTAGGAGATTACGTCAAAGATACGCCTAATAGTATAGAGGTATTTTCTGGAAGCTAAATTGTATAACTTATTCTGTTATTATGAAAACTAGCTATTTGACTAAGCTTTACTCGGTATTCCATAAAACACGAATAACATGACATTATCTAAAAAAACCGGCCAAGTGCGAGTCGGACTCGCGCACCGAGGGTTCCGACAGCTTAAAGGTATTATAGACCTGAGTATTTGGTATGAATTTCAATTTAATACCTCTACGCGTTTATGAGGAAATGGGTAGTAAGTTTAAAATTATTAAAAAAAAATATATTATGTGATGTAACTAAAAATGTATGGTTTTCGTAATTTTTCCTTTATCTATGCTATAAGACGTTGCTTCGTACCAAATTTCAAGATTCTGAGTTCACGGGAAGCACCCTGTAGGTTTTGATTCCCTTGCAAGTGTCGAAAATTTGCGGCATAAACGGCTGTATCTTTTGATTGCGTTGGCTTAGAAGTTTGATTTTTTCACAGCTTCAAGGGACAGTAGACCTGAGTAATTGATATAAATTTCAGCTTCATACCTCCACGCGTTCCTGAGAAAAAGGGTCTTGACAGACGGACGGACGGACAGACGGACAACAAAGTGATCCTATAAGGGTTCCGTTTTTTCCTTTTGAGGTACGGAACCCTAATGATTCCTAGCTAGATTGATAAAACTGATCGTCTAACCCACTGATTGATGGACTGATCATTTTTTTAATATTAAGAGCGGGCTGTCAAATTTTTCTGAGTTTTCTAATAATTAGTATTACGATCCCGGAAGGCGATTGATATTAAATGAAATTGAGATTTATTTAATCAGTGTATATTTATCTGATACTAGCTGTTACCCGCGACTTCGTCCGCGTCAACGAAATACATAGGTAAAAAATAAAAAAGTAAAAATATGTCCGCCTCCTTTTTGGAAGTCGGTTAAAAAGTAGCCTAAGTTACTACTTATTACATCAGCTATCTGCCAATAAAAGTACCATCAAAATCGGTCCAGCCATTTCGGAGATTAGCCGGAACAAACAGACAGACATACAGACAGACAAAAATTCTAAAAATTGTTATTTTGGTGTCAGTACCGTCTAAATATTCATATGCATGTAGTAAAAAACGGTTATTTTAATATTACAAACAGACACTCCAATTTTATTTTATAGATTTAGCTAATCGAAAACACGATTCACTTATTTTGACTCGATAGTTTTATTTTTCGAAATTATGAATCTTTCTGGGCTTTTTAACAAATATCTGTTACACTGATTGATTTACTATCATTAAATAACTTGCACTACTACAATCACACACTTTATAAAATAATAGCAATTTTTTTTTTAATGAAATAAGGGGGCAAACGAGCAAACGGGTCACCTGATGGAAAGCAACTTCCGTCGCCCATGGACACTCGCAGCATCAGAAGAGCTGCATGTGCGTTGCCGGCCTTTTAAGAGGGAATAGGGTAATAGGGGAGGGTAGGGAAGGGAATAGGATAGGGAATTGGGCCTCCGGTAAACTCACTCACTCGGCGAAACACAGCGCAAGCGCTGTTACACGCCGGTTTTCTGTGAGAACGTGGTGTTTATCCGGTCGAGCCGACCCATTCGTGCCGAAGCATGGCTCTCCCACGTAAAAAAAAAAAGCTAAAGGAAATATTGGTATTATATTTAATTTTTAAGTAAGTAATCATCAAAAACATTTTTAGGACTTACGACCTTTACTTTCGTGCTATAATGCGGGAACCTTTGTTACGCGATATTGTTCACTATTAGCTGCATTGTAAAGCACTTTTCCCGGGAGCACGATTCATGGAATCATTGTATCACGATTGGAGGATAGCGGTGTATTTAGGCGGGGCTAGCATTTTGACAGTAAGCTCTTTTTATAATCACAGATTGACGGAATACTGATGGCAGACTGATTTGTGTAACAATCTTAAAGTACCCCGTACACGGTAATTCAGCATGACCATTCATTTACGTGAATTACATGCTGCATGATGAACGCTCATTTTTCATCATGCAGCATGATAATTCAGGAGGATAATTCAAGAGTATAATAATAATGTTATTTACTAAACTAAAAAAAAACACGTGGGAGAGCCATGCTTCGGCACGAATGGGCCGGCTCGACCGGAGAAATACCACGTTCTCACAGAAAACCGGCATGAAACAGCGCTTGCGCTGTGTTTCGCCGAGTGAGTGAGTTTACCGGAGGCCCAATCCCTTACCCTATTCCCTTTCCTTCCCATCCCTACCCCCCCCTCAGGGGCGTCTTTCCCATAGGTGCAACGTGTGCGGTGCACACGGGCGCCGCGGTCCTAGGGGCACCGAGCACCGCTCGCACTTGGCGCGCGCCCGCGCTGGCCGGCCGCCACGGCCCACGCTTTATTGACCAACGTAAAAAGAACTCCAGTTTGAAAACATTTTTGGGTAATTTTTTTTTAAAGAAGGCAGGTCTCTGTAGCCCTGACGTCACTGCGACCCATGAGGATCTATTGTGACTCCTTCGCACTAGAGTATCATCCCCAACCCAATACTGCTCATAAATTGAACGATATGGTTGGGGTTGGTGCCACGAATTTCCTCTGTGGACGAGTATTCGTGGCGACCAAGGTGCCTATTCCTGCTCTGTAGTAGAGCAGGGCAGTCGAGGAGAAGGTGAATAGGTGTTTCATCCTCCTCTTCACAGAATCTGCAAGTCCTAAACAGAATGGGTATTTGTAGCATAATTTTTGTGTATTATCCGAAGCTCTTCTTATATTTGTAGAATTACAGCAAAGCAAGGCGCGCCATTAGCGGCTCGGCTTTTGCAATATAAATATTATAATCTTTATTTTTCAACGTGAAATGAACCTTAAATGTGAAAAGCACAGTGTTCTAATTTAGAAAACAAACTGTGCCATGCTGGCTCTTCGGATGTAGAGAAGTTAGAGCTCTTCAAATCAAATGAAATCGAATTAATACCGATGTTGTGATGATGTGATGTTTAATAAGTATATAACATGAAATTTAAAGTAAAATTGAAGTACTTAAGCGATATAAAATTTATGTTTTGGGGTTAAGCTTGTTAGGGTCAGTCAAGACATCATGGTCAAAACCGAAAAAAACTTCAATCTACAAACAAATAACAATAGAGTTTGTTATCTATTTATATAAGAGAAATTTGACAGTACCTATACTAACTTGATGTGCTGTTATAGTTCGTCTGGTGGAACGAAGGAAGCCACCGCTTAGAGTCCTCGCCCTCAAACGGCCGGACAAACTGTACTTTTACTTTGTACCCATTTCATTTTGACCGCGCGCGCGCTTCTTAGGGGGCGCTAGGGTAATGTTTGCACACGGGCGCCACATGGGCTAGAGACGGCCCTGCGGCTCCCCTATTACCCTATTCGCTCTTAAAAGGCCAGCAACGCACCTGCAGCTCTTCTGATGCTGCGAGTGTCCATGGGCGACGGAAGTTTCTTTCCATCAGGTGACCCGTTTGCTCGTTTGCCCCCTTATTTCATTAAAAAATTTACAAAAATTTAATTGTTCTCAATAGTTTTTAATTTATATTATAAACTATTAAAAACTAATTATTATAATTTATGTTATAAACTATTAAAAATAATAATTAAAATTTAGTGCTGGTGTCTGTACACGGGTGGCGGGGCTTTTGTCATAATAAACACACTTGTGTTATTAACAAGTTAATTAAAACTAGCGACCCGCCCCGGCGTCGCACGGGTAGGTATAAAATATATAGCCACTAAAAAACTGATTAAAATCGATAGCCTATGATCCTTCACGTGGGCTACTTCTTATCTGTGCCAAATAACATAAAAATTGCCGCAGTAGTTCGCGAGATAAGCCCTTTCAAATTATTTCCTCCGTTTTTTCCGCATTCTTCTATTAGTCTTAGCGTGATAAAATATAGCCTATAGACTTCCTCAATAAATGGACTATCTAACACTGAAAGAATTTTTCAAATCGGACCAGTAGTTCCCGAGATTAGCGCGTTCAAGTTAGCCCTTTCAAATATTTTTCCACATTTTCATCTATTTCTTCGCTCCTATTAGTCTTAGCGTGATAAAATATAGCCTATTGCCTTCCTCGATAAATGGGCTATCTAACACTGAGAAAATCATCAAAATCCGTTGCGTAGTTTTAAAGATTAAAGGGAACAAAGGGACATGAGGGAAAAAAAGCGACTTTGTTTTATAATAAGTACTAGCTGTCCCGGCAAATGTTGTTTTGCCTGTTTACCCAGTTTTCCTGCTTTTCTCTTGAAGTTTTTCTGATTTTTTTTTTGTTTTATAAACCTCACGGAGCCCGAGACCTTTCCAACGAATGCAAAATCGTGGAAATCGGTTCGTGCGTTCTGGAGTTATAGCGTCAGGAAGGAAACCCCGACTTATTTTTATATATTAGCTGTGATATTAGATAGATACAGATATGTATTGAAAGAAGTTACATATCAAAACACTATATTGAACAATAAAACTAAAACGTAAATTAATAAACTTAAAAATTAAATAAAAGAAATGCGAAAACAAGTTACCGCGTGGAGCTCGGAAAATTATCTCCTTCTCTATTCTATTATTAAATTTCGAAATTCAGAACAGAAGAAAAAAAACACATACCTACCTATTATATCCGATAAGTATATATTTTTTTAATTTATGTTTAGGCACAGAATATATATTAGTAGTACCAAGTATAGGTTAAACATTTTAAGAAACATTTCAGTCTAAACTCTAAACTGCCAAAAATTAAAAAAAAAATTAGCTCGAATAAATGTATAATTTCACTAAAATATTTCACACACCATAATAACGGAAAATAAACAAAAAAAACTTGAGAGGTGTCAAAGGACACCCGGGCTTAGATAGGTATTATTTCTTATGTAAGTAATAAAAACCTGTATAGGGGAACTGAAGGCAAAATTGTATATTTAAGGCAAAACTCGTCTTACATCAACAAATATAGCTTTACTCTGTGACTTTACTATTAAATTTTTTATAGAATATCTTTATTATTAATCACTCTACAATTCCTATTAATCACACAGGCCATTTTGCCTGCGTGTGAAGGTAAAATGGACCACGGTAAAGGGCAAAATGGTCCCAATGCATATGTCATTTGGGGAATACCTTTTACAAATAAATGTTGTGTACAACTAAACTACAATGTGCCTAGAGGAGACAAATCATGCACTGCACCCGTCTTTTTTGTTTTTAGGTTTTCATGAATAAATGTCACATTTTGAAGTTAACCGTTTTACCCCTTTCATTCTTTAAATACTATATTAAAGTTAAAATCATGCAGAACACTGTGTCATATCATTAAATAGAAAATATTAATTACAACAAAAGTGCGGACTGGTCAAAAATTGTGTTTTTTACATCAAAATGTGAAAAAAATATTTAACCGCAATAAAAATCCGCTGTTCCGTATGACAGTTTCGCCGGCAATGACCGAGAACGGGAAGGGCCCGAGTAATTAGTAGCGTTACCTAGCAAATAGATGGCCCTAGTAGGTTTCAAGTAATTTGACCGTTCCGTTTTGCCTGCATGGTCCGTTTTGCATGCAGTTCTCCTACACTCAAAAATAGACGTCGCTTCACCGCACTGTTCAATGCCAGAGAGGGGGAGAGAAACAAGCACTACCGCACGGCTTACAACTATTTAGCATTTTTGCTATAGTTTTTAAAGTAACTAGTATAACATGTAAACTGGACCTTCGTTCCATCCGGGTGTCCCTTGACACCTCTCAAGTTTTTTTATGATGATAATCTTATTCATTGCACCTTGAATAAATTATTGTACAAATATTTCCGGTTTCCCACACCGGTTTCGGTGACGGTGGCCGGTTTCATTGAGACCATCCCACAGGAGTAATTTTATAGTGCTCAAATGTGTGCACAGTACACAAGAGTAGGTATACTCTCTATTCCTTTTACTCTCCTAGCCCAGTGGGCCGAAAGAACGACACGACTGGCGAAAGATCAGGCGCAGGGCCGACTTTTTACATGCCCATCCGACGCATGGATCATTACTTGTCAGACAATTAGGTGATCAGCCTGCATTGTCCTAACCAATCTTGGAAATAAAATATTGTTTCCAACGCGAGAATCAAACCCACGACCACGCTAAACCACTGGACCACGGATATCACGATACGTTCTTGTAAATACTTACCGACGTTTTTTGTATAAATTAAATTGAAAAAGTTATTTCATCATCATCATCATCATATCAGCCTATATTCGTCCAAAAGTTATTTATTAGCAATAAAATATTATATTATGGCAAAATATATTATTTGATTTATTAATTTTGCGCACATTAACAGTTTGTATGCCCTGTTCAAAGAAACGCATATTTTTTTTAAGTGTTCGGGAGCACCACCCTGGAACTGAGTTGTCCCATGGGCATGCCGATGACATGCCGATCGCGCGATCCGCTGCATTATTGCATGACGAAAAATTAAATCACTTGTAAATCAATGTACAGCACGTAGTTTGCATGTCATTCGCGTCATTCACTACAATAAACGATCATGCGTGAATTACAGCACGTCACTCATGTCGTGCTGAAAAATTAAAGAAGTTGTCATTCAATGTACAGCACGTTGTACAGCACGTAGTTTGCATGTAATTCGCATCATTCACTGCAATACACGATAATTCGTGCATTACAGCACGTAATGCATGTAATGCAGAATTACCGTTTAGCGTGCGCATAAGGGGTCGTATGTATGAAAACTTTCAACTTTTATAAAATGACTAAAGTCTGGCTCTAAGTATATAATACGCCTTAGAATTATAATTTTCTACCGCCATCTGATGATCTCTCCTCGTTGGATTGTTCATCCCACCACTCACTGCGTGTGATTAATTAACTGAGCACACACTTCGGCATAATATCGATTACTCTAGCGTAGATGGTTTTAATGAAATCAGCTACCGACACCTAAATCGGTGATGCCGCTTTTATTATAATCACAAGTAAGCAACATTGTATCCAATGCTATTTTTACGTAAAAGGCCCATGGGCTTTTCTGACATAATATTATTGTTTACGTAGCTAAGCTCTGATATAACAGGGGACAAAATAAATGAATATATTTTCCGTAATATTAGTGTGTCGGGACTGTGAACACCGGGACACGACGCGGCACTGCGTTTATTAGATTGCATCTCAAAATGGAACTTAATGCTACTGGAGTAAACGGGTAATCCAGTGCCGCGCTGGATTCAATTACTGGATTGGAATAATAAACCCGCTACGCATTGCGAAACTCCTCCAAAACGGATGGACTTAAGTTTTGTGACTTGTGTCATGTTTATCAGGTAGGTCTGAGAAAAGGACAAATAATTTTCTGAATACAAAAATTACAACAAAACAACACAAAAATTACTGCGGGGCTAAAATGGACACATTTAGCAATTCCTCTCAATCAATTCAGCAAATGAATTGTCAAAACTGTCAAACTGACGAATGTCAAATTATTATTAGTAGGTACGATTATTACGGAAATATTCGTTTATTGCAAGCACTCTGCTTTTTGCGATTAAAAAATATGAATCATATTATGATTCATAATATTATGATTCTCCAAAGCGATTATTTTAGACCCGCTGAACGGTATCTTATTAAATTGCCTAATGCCTACATATTTTAATTAAAAAAAAAAAACGTGTGGCACTCGGAGACTACCGCAGTAAAACTATTGCATAGCATATTTTATCAACTTATGCAATTATAATTTGCATTCGTCTAGTCCCACGCACACAAACACCTTGCCAAAGTCTGCCGAACTGAAACGACGTTAGGCATGGCAACACCACATCACTGTGCCGGTCGGAGTAGGGGTGTTAGGTTATTTTCGTTACGAAATTTATTGATCATTTATATTGTTGCCGCGCCAAAACCGACAATAAAAGCTATGCAATTAGCTTATTATAATAATAATTATGATTGTTGTTTTTTATTGATGAAGCTTATTTCATACAAAATCTGTTCAGTCACAACTTGTAACAGTAAGCTAATCCGCTACCTTATCACGTAAAAATAGCGATCAACAATCCACTAGCAATAATCGCGCGAGTGATTGCTGGGTGTCATGAATGTCACAAACAATGGTGTCCATGTATAGCGATCGATTGCAATCATATTGTTTTGGCTCATACGTGATACGAAATTGCGATTTTCGAGCAATTATCGCGCAATAATTGCTATCGCATTGCTCTCGCAAGATACGTAATACGGGGGCCGGTTCAAGTCCATTTCCATTATAATCTGTCAAGTTCTAGAGTAAACTCTCGCATGCAATAAAACGAGCTATATTCCTTCAGTTTACTACCACAAACAACTTCGTCTAGACGTCTATATTTGCATGCATAATACATACAATATGTTGCATATTATATTTTCTTCGAAATGTACTTTTCTATAAACATACACTGAGCGGAAAAAGCGGAAAATATTTTTAAGTGACTAGTTCACTTTACATTTTTTTTATTTCATTAAAATTAGGGGGCAAACAATCAAACGGGCCACCTGATTTATGTATTTACTTTTGTTGATAAACAGTAGTAAAAACTACTAGTACTAGTTACTACAACTACTAATACTATTAAGTAGTCTAATTTAAAATCTAACTTACTACCCGTAATGGACACATTATTACGTGGACCAGAGTCTGTAGCCAAGACCTTTTCTTCATCGCTTCTTTATAGAATCGCCGATCAAAATGTATGGCATAAGCGTTCGATAAAAGAAAGTCAACGTTCGACTTTCAATTAAATGTCAATTCCATACATTTTTATCGGAGACTGTTTATGGATCCGATAAAGAAAACGTCTTGGCTAAAAGGCCAGATTATTAATTTTTTAATAATATTACAATATATTACATAATTATTACATATTACTTGTCTTTTCAATTTTTTATATCATTTAGATAACAAAGTTTTTTAATCAAATTTTACACATAATTCGTGAAAGTTGGTAAAACAAACTGTGATAGATAATACGCACAGACATAGATCAAGATAGATACTGCATGTCCCTTCATTTGTATGAAAACGAGCGTGCCACTTTTTTTCTACCTACTGTAACGTACCGATGATAAGAAACGTGTCCATTATCTAGATTCTAGGCCAACGTTTTTATTCAAATTTCTATAGCTCAATATGGCATAATTAGGCATTTTTTCAATCCGATTGACGTCCGATTCCGATAACGGTGGAGCGCAGACTAAAGAACAGACTTTCGAAAGACGAGCATTGCTCGTCGTTTGGGAACGCGATATGGCACGCGAAGTACATACACATGCGGTATCTATCTTGATCTATGTCTGTGTATATACGCGTATAAGTCCAACACTAGCTCTCACACATAAATCGGGATTGGCCAATATCTCTCGGTAAACGTATCTTTTATCCAAAGATATGCCAATTCGGGATATTTTAGAATTTTAAAAGGTGAGAAGCGATCTTTGTAAAGATAAATCACAATGTAAAATTATGTACTTCAGGGGTAGGGTAGGGTACAATAAGAAAATACACATTTTATGATAATGGGTTTATCGATCTATTAAAAACTCGAAAACGGTCAATGCTGTTCACATAGCAGTATTTTAAATGAGATAATAAAATTAATATATACAAGAAAATATACATTGAATGGACCTACCACCTCCACGGTGTTGGGCTGTATTTCAATTTAAAATTGCTCTTGATGCAAAAGCAATGCGATCGTAACGCCGTCTTGCAATATAGCCTCAATATAGCCCTTAGACCTATACGACTTATAAAATAAGTCTTATGAAACAGCCCATCGTCTATGATACTCATAACTAGACATCGGATTATATGCATTTGCATACTTGCATATGCAAATGCATATAATGGCACTTTTTAGGCTATAGTGCATATTTTGGCAATTTTTCGTTGATAGTGCATATTTCGGTAGTTTTATACCCTCGTAGTCTTCAAACTAGCTATCATGACACACACCAAGGCCACAAAACAGAGGTACGATAGATCAAAACACTTCAAATAATATGTAGCTACAATATCTATCCTAATATTATAAAGAGGTAAACTTTGTTTGTTTGTTTGTTTAATTGTAATGGATAGGCTCAAAAACTACTGGACCGATTTTAAAAATTCTTTCACCATTCGAAAGCTACATTATTTACGAGTAACATAGGCTACTTTTTATTTTGGAGAATATAGGGTTCCGTAAGATATTTCAGTTTTTCGGAAACAACCAGAAAATTTACTTATTTTGCGTACGCTGCCTAAACTATAAAATATAGAACTATACAATGTTCTAAGTAAATGTAGATCTTATAAATATCTACAAAAATGTCCGCGACACACTATACCTATCTATGTCAAGTGAGGCACAACAACCATTTTCTTATTTAAAAATGTAGATTTTTTTTGGACTACATTTAAACGAATTTATATTGCTTATGCTAATGATCCTTATCAAAATAAATAATTTCATCACTAAGTACAGTTCATGTAGATTATATTTGCTCTTCGAATGATTAAAATTGAACGTTTGGTTTAGAAGTTATGGCGAAATTAAAATATTGCGATTTACGCCCGTTTCGAAGTGGGCGCTAGTGCGCTACCAATGCCACAGAATAGATAATAATAGTACGAGTATCAATGCAGGGGTGCGCATTGTACACATTGAAAAGGTCTACAGGAAACTCCGCGATGGTATATATTTTTTTTAATGAAATAAGGGGCAAGCGAGCAAACGGGTCACCTGATGGAAAGCAACTTCCGTCGCCCATGGACACTCGCAGCATCAGAAGAGCTGCAGGTGCGTTGCCGGCCTTTTAAGAGGGAATAGGGTAATAGGGGAGGAAAGGGAATAGGAGAGGATAGGGAAGGAAATAGGGGAGGGTAGGGAAGGGAAAAGGGTAGGGAATTGGGCCTCCGGTAAACCCACTCACTCGGCGAAACACAGTGTAAGCGCTGTTTCACGCCAGTTTTCTGTGAGAACGTGGTATTTCTCCGGTCGAGCCAGCCCATTCGTGCCGAAGCATGGCTCTCCCACGTATAAGTATATCTCTTATGGATATATCCCACAATAACATATTTTTTTGTCATTTACTTTTAACTTCAAATAATGGCTAATTTTCGAAGCGATTTTAACCAATACGGCAATAATCCTTATTCAATTAAATACTTCAAATACATTATTGATTTTGGCCCTTTACAGCATAATTATTACGATTTTAATTTTAAATAAATATTTTCGAAGACATTACAGATTTAAAATTGCGGGACGT
The DNA here is from genome assembly GCF_905147365.1 of Aricia agestis. Lineage (NCBI taxonomy): Eukaryota > Metazoa > Arthropoda > Insecta > Lepidoptera > Lycaenidae > Aricia > Aricia agestis. Next base: position 11,846,211 of record NC_056417.1, read on the forward strand.
AAGTAGCTTTTGCGGCAGTACCGACCAATGCGGGCCACGGGTAGTAATGAATATAAATTATTTAAAATCAAACTACAGAATCGATTTTTAATAATTTTTTCAGTGACTTAGGCCATCATTTATTTTATACCCGTGCGAAGCCGGGGCGGGTCGCTAGTCTTTGAATAAAGTAGTTAACGATTTAATGGAAAATGTTGGTAGAAAATTATTATTGGTGCTGTATAAGAAATGAAAAATCCTGGATTTGAGGAAATTATAAAAATTGGCGTTTTTATTAACGGGACCACCGGAAAACTCTTCAAAAAAGAATAAGATTTTAATATGAAGTGACTTGATTGTGCATATTTTGTGCATATTTCGGCCATTTTTTGGTGCATATTTGCATGCATATTTCGGCACTTTGATCGTGCATATAATCCGATGTCTACTCATAACTCATGAATAAAATGTAGTCTACATTATAGCTTTTGACGACGAACAAGTATGGAATTGTGAAATGTTTAAGATTTTCCAAACCGCCTCGTCTGTTATTTGAAGTGTTTTCCGCAGCACTCCGCTAGTTCCACCTCACTGCTCAAGTATACAATATACATGCACATGGAGTGGAAAAATTTTAGTATTCAGACCGAGCTTTTAACCTACAAGACAAGGGTCTGGCTTGACGCGTCTGTGTTTGTTCGTTGCATCGTCTAAACTTATAAACCGATTATGATATTTTTTTGACTCATTATTGTGGTGTAGTCAGACCTTTAATACTTATGAGACTGTCAGGCGTGGATGCATAACAGCTGTATTTTAAGTGACATTTACAACACACCGAGATTAGTAATAATTTGGCCATACGCATTATTTATATATAGATAGATTGTAGCTATTTCATGAATATTTTTGCTTAGTGCTTGGCAAAAGGGAACGTGTACAATAATGGTGCTGCGAACTGCAAATCCGAAACTAAAACATTGATTATTTTTCTGTCATGTCCTGCTTCCTTTAGTACCTACACCATAGTAAAAGGAGGGGAAGTAAGTTATCGTCATACAAAGGCACCGCGCGCGGCTTGTATGTGTGCGCCATAGTATCAATGCGTCGCCACGTACAGCACACAACGAAATCTCGGCTAGTTTTACTAGGCTGGTACCGCCGAGATTTCGTTGTGTGCCGTAACTTACTTCCCCTCCTTTTACTATGCCAACACGGTCCCCATATCTGATTTTTTATTGTTAAAACTGGGCTGGAAAAAATATGTAACCACGCTAGACCCGCCTACATACCCCGCTATCCTCCAATCGTGATAAAATGATTACATGAATCGTGCCTGCATGAATTGTACTTTGCGCTTCAGCTAATAGTGAACAATATCGCGTAACAACGGTTCCCTCATTATAGCACGAAAGTAAAAGCCGTAAGTCCCAAAAATGTTTTTGATGATTACTTAAAAATTAAATACAATACTAATATTTCCTTTAGCCATTATTTTATAAAGCGTGTGATTGTAGTAGTGCAAGTTATTTAATGATAGTAACTCAATCAGTGTAACATATATTTGTTGAAAATCCCAGAAAGATTCATAATTTCGAAAAATAAAACTATCGAGTCAAAGTAAGTGAATCGTGTTTACCGTTAGGAAAATATCAGATAAACATACAATGATTAAATAAATCTCTCTTCATACGTGGGAGAGCCATGCTTCGGCACGAATGGGCCGGCTCGACCGGAAAAATACGACGTTCTCACAGAAAACCGGCGTGAAACAGCGCTTGCCCTGTGTTTCGCCGAGTGAGTGAGTTTACCGGAGGCCCAATCCCCTACCCTATTCCCTTCTCTACCCTCCCCTATTCCCTTCCCTTTCCTTCCTTACCCTTCCCTATTACCCTGTTCCCTCTTAAAAGGCCGGCAACGCACTTGCAGCTCTTCTGATGCTGCGAGTGTCCATGGGCGACGGAAGTTGCTTTCCATCACGTGACCCGTTTGCTCGTTTGCCCCCTTTATTTCATTAAAAAAAATTAATTGAAGTCAATCGTCTTCCGGGATCGTAATACTTATTAGAAAACACAGCTAAATTTTACAGCCCGCTCTTAATTCTGATCACCCAGTACGTAAATTAGGTAACTAATAATAGCGCTAAAAGGCGAAAAACAGCTAACTAAAGCTCGCATTACTCATGTAGGTTTTGCTAAACGTCGCCTGCACTGGCGCATATTAAAGCAACTTTACACCCGTTTTCACTTTACGCTCGCTATTCCATTAATGACAAGTTGGAATTTTTCACCAGAGCCTCGTAAACTGACGAAAATATAAAATAAGGTTTGAAGAATTTATTATGAAGTGTTGCTCTTCGTTGTGGCGAAATTTATAACGCTGGAACTAGGGAATGCAATACCGGGATACAGGGATCCCGAAATACCGGGATCCCGCATGCGTTTTGCGGGACTAATCCCGGTCGAAAATTTAGCGGGATCCCGCGGGACTGGCGGGATTACAAAGAAGCGTGATTTATACGTATAACTCTGCGCGCAGGGGTGCGTGAACTAGCTACAGGCAGCTCAATAAACAATTTACCTTCAATTCACTTATAATTCACTTTAAATAACAATAATTGTAAGAACCAGCGTGGAAGCTGAGCCAACTTTTTCAGCTACCGGCTACCTTGTGTCGAATATCAGGAACCATTTGGCAGACACAATAATTAATACCTTAACTTTTTTAACATATTTTTATAAGCTTGGGCTAAAAGATTCCGTTACACACATACATGTAACCGAATCTTTTAGCACCATTTTCTGTATAATTCGAGAAAAATTAATAATTTTAATAAAAGATGAAAATAAATAAGCGTGATTTTTCGTTTTTTTTAACTTCTATTATTACGTAGCCATTTCCAAATAAAATGTTTAGTTTTTTTTTTATATCTAAAGTATGAAGTATTAATAAACCCTTGTATAAAAAAGTGTCTGACAAAGTTTGTTTTATTTGAGTTTCTAAGAATAAAACGGGTTCTATTAAGTAAAGTCATTATAACGATTTATTTTAAATGTTTAAGTCCACCCTGCGGGATCCCGCAAATACCGGGATCCCGCGTGATTGTGATGGTTCAGTCCCGCAAATACCGGGATTGAAATTATCTTGCGGGATTGCATTCCCTAGCTGGAACTATACAGTCCGGGATAAAATACCCCATGTTCTTTACCAGGACTCGAGGTCTACCAGAATCTGATGGCAAATTAAGACGGCAGATTTTAAAAAAATATCTTTGATCATTGGATAAATTTATATATTTGCATGTTTCACACACATATTCAGCCGCTTTAAGGAAAAAAAGGATCAAAATGTTTTATTCCAATTACCCCGGTATTGCTAGAGTCAATTTATTTTCTTTTTTTGCCATCAGACTCTGGTAGACCTATAGTATACAAAATTTGATCAAAACCGTTTGAGCGGTTTTAGCTGTGTAGGTGAGTGACAGGCAGACATGCAGATAGCTTCCTCCGAGTTACGTGTCCTAACGTGACCACTTCTTTTAACGAACTAACGATGTTTTTACAGAAAAACTTGAGAGGTGTCAAGGGACACCGGGATGAAACGAAGTTATTTCTTATGTAAGTACAAAAAACCTGTAAAAACTCAAAAAAAAGGGAGAGAGAGACAGAGCGAGAAAGGTAGCCGTGCGGTACGGCTTACAACTATAGCAAAAATCACATAGTTAGATAAACATAGATGTCCCGCGAAGTACATACACATGCGGTATCTATCTTGATCTATGTTTGGGGCAAGAAGTGTCGTTACAACTTTTTGGTCTTAATTTTTTCCGTCTAGCCCCCTTTCGCTACGCACGATAAGGAACTTCGTTCCAAAAATCGAACCGTTTTGCCTTAGGCCGTCGAGAACATTGTCAAAATAAACTTTAATATTGTAATTGTAACAAGGACAACGTCATGAATTTGCACATACAAAAGTTAAAAAAGGTTGCGCTTTCAGCGCTGCTATTTAAGGTGACGCCGCGTTAAAGTAAAAAAATCATTTTGTATATGTTTTAAATCGCTTGTTTTCTATGAGAGACCGGGCCGGCCTCTCATAGAAAACGAGAAATGGAACAACAAGAAATGGAAAGGGCGTAAGCGACAAAATGGTATTTGTCGCGTAATTGAAAAACCATAAATATATTTCATAATAAGTATAAGCTATGGGTAAATTAAAGTATACCTATGCTTGATCTAATCTATGTACAAATTTTGGAAGCTTAAATCACTCTCCTCTGTTGGCAAAATTAGAATCCCTGTTTTTATAGAGGCCTTTTTGATTAATTATTGTGTGTTATAAAATTTGACCAATCGTGTTATGCTATAGGTAATTCAAAGATAAAGACATGATGAATACTGACAATTAAATTTAATTTAGCTTTAGTCATTGTTGAGAAAAATCGATATCGCTGCAGCCAAATTATCAAGGCGTCACCTTAAAGTAAACTCAGTAAACTCAATGTAGGGGACTCATACACAGCCTAAACCTAAAGTATTATCACTAGACATCGGATTATATGCACGATCAAAGTGCCGAAATATGCATGCAAATATGCACAAAAAATGGCCGAAATATGCACAAAATATGCACAATCAAGTCACTTCAATATTAAAAACTTATTCTTTTTTGAAGAGTTTTCAGGTGGTCCCGTTAATAAAAACGCCAATTTTTATAATTTCCTCAAATCCAGGATTTTTCATTTCTTATACAGCACCAATAATAATTTTCTACCAACATTTTCCATTAAATCGTTAACTACTTTATTCAAAGATATTGTAGCTACATATTATTTGAAGTGTTTTGATCTATCGTACCCCTGTTTTGTGGCCTTGGTGTGTGTCATGATAGCTAGTTTGAAGACTACGAGGGCATAAAACTACCGAAATATGCACTATCAACGAAAAATTGCCAAAATATGCACTATCGCCTAAAAAGTGCCTTTATATGCAAATGCATATAATCCGATGTCACTTTGTTTTGTTACACTCTCGTCTGTATAAATCATTCAACACTTCTCTGTAATCTGTTAGCTAACTGAAAATCCACACACAAAAATTGTACTTCACTCTAATATCTTTCTCTCACCTCTTTTCGGTGGTCGAAAATTCGGTATTTAAAAAGAGATGAAATTATTCAGCCATCCAGATTTGTACTCAACCGGTGAGAGGCGTATGCTTTTAGTTCGGGCATATTTAAATCGAAATCCGAGCAGGCTTTCAAGAGAACAGACATCAGGATACTTATACCACTTATATTCGATAATTTCAAACGTCAAAACTTTATTTGCAACCAAGTATACTTACATTAAATCAAAATATTATGACGATTTTCTTGTGATGAAATTAATCAGAATCAAAAAAGGAGGAATCTGAATTCTTCCTACTCTTTTTCTTCTGATTAATTTCGTTGCGGGTCCCAAGACAGTTTTAGCATGTCCCTCGAGCTCCCTGAGGTCATATCAAAGGGTTGTCGTGGTTGGATACCACTGTCGATCCTGGCGACACAGGAGATATAGTTGTGGGAGTATGTAGTAGGCCAAAGCCCGTTTGAAAAAAATTAAATCAAAATATATTGACAAACACAAATTATGCCCTCTTCAGGCGATTTTAACAGCGAACTTAGAAGCGAATATAATAGGATAGTAGTCTAAGATTTTACATAGCACATTGATAAGGGGTGATAAGTTATGAACTTATGACGTTTGCGATGCCATAGGGTCAATTCACATTGCAATGTCCCGAGGCGGTGTGATTACATTTGGAATCTTCTTAAAATGCATCGCATCGACGTGTAAGAGTCAATTCAGACCGCGACGCGTAGATGCATTTTAAAGTATGGATTTGACAGATTTGCAAGACGTCTCACGCAATTGAAGTCTGTCAAATTCATAAAAATGCATCTACACGTCGCGTTGCGGTCTAAACTGACCCTATTGGTTGTCATTATGACTGATCTTTAGTTGCCGTAACTGTCGAATACCATTTGACTAAGGTTCGGATATCGAGATTATTACATTCAGGTCCAGAACAATCTCTGAAAGTCTACAAAAGTTGATAGAAAAGTGAATTATTATTGATACTTGTAGAAAAATCTCAACCCTGGGTCTGGAGATTGTATGTTTTGATTTAACCTGTATCCACCGGAGACACGATAGTATTGGTCAAGGCAGAATACACACCGACGACTTGTTTTTATTAAGGAACTAGATTTAGTCGCCTAATAGACAATAGTTAGGAATATTCATGTACAATAGCAAGGAATGTACATATACTGAAGATTATAATGTCTGTATTTTTTTATTATAATTTTGTAGCTTTCAAATTATGAGTTACTAGATGTCCCGCGCGGCTTCGCCCGCGTGAATTAGGAATTTTACAGAAACCGTACATTTTCCCATAAAAATAGCTTATGTCCCTACTCCCTTCACTTGGTCTACTCTATATCTGTGCTTAATATTGCCATAAAAATTGCTCCAGTAGTTCATAATTTCTAATATTTCCCCCGTTCTTCCCACATTTTCCTGCGTTTCTTCGGTCGTATTAGTCTTAGCGTGATAATATAATAAATTATAGCCTTACTCGATAAATGAGCTATATAACACTGAAATAAGTTTTAAAATCGTACCTGTAGTTCCTGAGATTAACGCGTTCAAGCAAACATACTCTTCAAGTTTATAATATTAGGTAGGTATAAAATTTTTTAATTATCGTTTGACAAACTCGAGTCTCGATCTAAAAGACTATGAAAAGTACCAATAACAGGGTAACCAATAACCATGGGACGATGCATGGTATAATATGGTAGTGATGATGATGATGATGATGATGATGATGAATGTAATTTGCACAGTAGCATATGCTTTCCGTTCTTAAAACAACGCCGAAGCTCCCAAACTTGTATCTATTAAGAATCAGGAGTTCTTTCAGCACCTTTCGAACCACGGTATACCAGGTATACCTCGGTGCAAAATCTTACTTGTTGGTAGCATATGCTTAGAATACTTCTCACGAAACCGAAGTCACCACAAGTTTCCCTATAAATTTTGAGGAGTTCCCTCGATTGCTTATGGATCCTTCATCAGATCACCACTTTTGTGAATATAATACCAAACTGGGTTGATACCCTATATACCAAAAGAAAAAAATTGAAAATGGGTTAACAAACGGCGGAGTAATCGTTGAACATAAGAAAACGAACACAACACCTCCCCCATTTTGAATGTCGGTTAAAATTTTAGCCTATGTTATTCTGATGTATAAGCTATATTATTGTAAAGTTTCATTAAAATCCGTTCAGTAGTTTTTGCGTGAAAGAGTAACAAACATCCATACATCCACACATCCATACATCCAAACAAACTTTCGCCTTTATAATATTAGTAGGATAGTGGACTAGGACGAGTCGGCGCATGAGTACCGAAAACTATTCCACCTCAATTTTTTTATGCGATCCCCTTCAAATTGCCCTCCTGATGATATAAATGCATGTTGCCAGGGCGCAACCCGGTGCCATATTGTTTAAACAAACATTGTTTAAACAATTGCAAGGAATTCTTATTTTTCAACCGAACATTTTTTTTATATTCTTTATTGAAATATCAATAAAAAAGGTACTATGACTTTTTACGATAAAGTTATTATTTTTAAAGATATGAATTTTTAAAGGTTCGAAAAACCTCAAATTTGGGTACTTTCGACCGATGAAAAATATATTAAAAAAAAATGTCAAAGTAATATATTTTTTTAAATTCTATATACAATAGTTAATAATATTGTTAATAGAGATTTCAAAAAATTTCATTGTTTATATATTTTTTTTATCTTAGAAAAAGTAGACAAACAATTGTGTTTTTGTATGGGAGCCCCAACAATTATTTTATTTTAATTTTATTATTAATTATAAAAGTACAAATATAATTAAAGATTTTATGAATATTTCAAGTGCCTAACTGTTACTATTATTGATTACGAGCAAAAAAGGCCAAAAAAATCACGTTTCCTGTCTGGGAGCCCCCCTTAATTAATATACTTACTTTATTTTATTTTTAGTATTTGTTGTTATAGCGGCAAAAGATATACACAATCTATGAAAATTTCAGAAGTCTTAATTATAGGGTTTACTAAGACTTCGTTGTCTGTCCGTCTGCCTGTTTGTCTATATGTCTCCAGGCTGTATCTCAAGAACCGCTATAGCTAGACTTCTGACATTTTTACAGATTGTGTATGTCTGTTGCCGCTATAAGAACAAATACTAAAAATAAAATAAAGTATATTATTTAAGGGGTAAGTGCTAGTCTATAGGGCTCTAGAGACGGTAAATTACGGCATCTCTGAAGAGGCAGCACCTTTTTAAACTATTCCAAAAAAAGTGCGTAATTTTTTTGTATTTAATTTCTTTTTTTATTTTAATGTCAAAAGCTTTTTTAGCAAATCGCCCGTATGGGCAAGGCCTTAATCGAACAACGTAAATGGATAGTTCCATTTGTCTTTATGAAAAATTCTTGTGCTGAACTGAAGTTGATATCCGTTGTATTTATTTTCGGATATCGGATATGAGATTTGTGCCTTTATGAATAAATAGCAAGACGCAGTGCAGTCGAGAGCCTAGATAAATTATATTTTGCCGGCGAAACTGCGTTTGCATACAGGATCGACGAGTCAGACGAATCTGATGTAATAGTTTTAGGTGCGATAAGGCCTAGGGTTTAAAGGGCGTTTAAGGATAAGTATAAATTTGAAAAGAAATAAACTTGCATATTGGTTTACGTAATAAACTTGCATTATAATGGTTTGTCAAAAATGGTTGCTAATCTTAAAAATCTGGTATCTTCATCAGAAGCTCTAGGAGGGGAAAAATATGATCCCTGGAACACCGTGCATTGTAACTAATAACTTATGTTCAGTATGTTCATTTCATCAAAACTAATATTATAATAGGTATGCAAGGATTTTGTGTATCAGTAGTAGGTATATCTATGTACTTAAATAAAAATAAATTTCCAATGTTTTTGGTCTTGCTAAAACTCGAAAACGCCAGTACCGATTTGGCTAATTTTAGTCTTGAAATATTCGTGGAAATTCAGGGAAGGTTTATATTACGAAGGAAGTGAAAATGTCACACAGGTCACCTAGTGACTAGTTCAAGTTTAGACAAGAATACAATTAGTACTTACTATGTACTACCGTGTATAATTATTACTAGCTATTTGATCGGTCGGCTTTGCTCAGTATTCGATAAAACACGAATAAAATGACATTTTCTAAAAATTATTCCTAGCTAGATCGATTTATCGCCCCCGAAACCCCCTATATACTAAATTTCATGAAAATCGTTGGAGCCGATTCCGAGATTCCAATTATATGTATACAAGAATTGCTCGTTTAAGGATATAAGATTACGTACTATGATCAAACTTAATTTGTAATCTACACTTCATGATTTGTAATTACGAAAACAAATTAGCAGAACAGAACTTAATAAAACTTTAACTCAACACGTGAACTGCTGAACTCTAAAGTTGTTAGGGCAAGATTTCCTCCGCCGAATATAATTTCCTTTGCCATGACTTGGGGCGGTTTGAACTCAACACGCGGTAACACAGAGCAACAAGGAGCAACAGCGAGCAACACACATGTAAACAAAGCAAGGGTGTGACTGGTTCGGGTTTAAGTTTGTGAACTTTTGGATGATAGCAATTACTAAAGGGCTTTACATGCGGCAGCCATAGTGTGTATTAATTTACTATTAATAAAATGAAGACTTATGTGAGCGAACGACCATGATCATACATTTGCCGGGTTGCCGAGATCGCGCGAAAATCCTATTTTTTTTTTACTTATCTTAGTTCAAAATTGACCTAAAAAAATTCAAACGTCCAATATACATAGTTAATGAAATTGTTGATCTATTGGCGTGTATTTCAAAGAACCGTAATTTGTAAATACTAGGGAGATATTGAATGTATGCTTGAATTTAAATAAATTGGTATTACTTTGGAAGCCGATATCATGAGTATAAAAAACAAAACTAGGAAATTAATAACTATGAAAGGATTAGAGTATACTAAAGATTATTGCTGTATTTTAATTATAATCTTGTAAAACTTCAACTTTCAAATTATGAGTTAATAAGGCTCTAAAAAAGGTAAATTATGGCATCTTAGGGGGAGCGTCTTAAGTCAAGCTTACAGATCACGACTTAGGGCCGCGCTACACCGGAATGGCAGCGGCGAGGCGAGCACTTTCAGTGTCATATGATTTTAAACTTTATCTTCATCACTGTAATACATAGTATCGCTTGAAAGCGCGGCCCTTACACTGACTTTACAAAGCCAGACTAAATTAACAGGTCCGCCTGCTGCTTGTGAATCTATTTCTCTCTTCATACTCTTACTTACGAGAAAACATAATATATACAGCTAACAGCGTAAAATTTATATTAAAGCTCTCGTGTGGGGATCACGACGATTTCTATGGAAAGATGTAGGAGACATGTATCGCACTATAAACCTTTACATTATAGCTGCAGTGTGTGAAGCGCTTAATATTAGTTGCTGTCAATTCAAATCTGCTATAGCCAATCCTTTTTGAAATATATTTAGTAAGCACTCGTTTCCATAACTGCATTGAAAACAAAACAACTTTGAGTTGAACGGAATTCAGCTGAAGTATGAATTTCACTAACTCCAACTTTTCAACTTTATGTCTGAAAAGTTGGACCAAGTATCTTTTCTAAAAACATACGTTTGTTCATGTTAAAGAAGATGGTTATATTTTTTCGTGATTTCTTCTAGGTTTTACTTTATATAGCAGTATGAAGACTGTACTTTTTGGGGATAAAAAGCCTATGTATTTATTTTATCATGGTAAATTTGATTAAAATCTGTTCAGTAGTTTTTGCATGAAGAAGTAATGAATCTCATTCTCAGAAACACTCGTCTTTTTAAAAATAGTTTGCTAGTCTAATAAGTGTGATGTTTGAGAGCGAATTCAACATATTGATATTGTTAATTATTTTTATCAAAATTCCCATTAGCTATGTCCACATTATGCAATTTCATCTTCAATTTTCGTCATTTTCTTTTTATTCAACTTTCGTTTCGCATAATATTATTCAATAATTGAATGCGTCAACATCCACCCGCGTTGAAAGAAAAGTGTCATAGTGAGCGCTACGATTTCAACGCGCGTCACGGGCATGCCTCACGTTCGCTGTTGACTGCGCTATAACGCATGCCCTTGATGAACAAAAAAAGGCACAATGTGGACATGTGGACAAAGCTAATCTTAAACTATACGTAGGCACGTTAGTTGCAGATTGAGAGATAAGCAAAACGATCTGACGGATTGCCTCCTAATACGCTGGTCCTGCGCTCCTACCAATTCTTAAGTTCCTTTGTGTCTCCAGTTTTCTTATTGGCTCATTTAAGCATAAATTCACGTTTTCTCTGAGGCCGTGTTCATTCCACCCAGCTAGCATTGGCTATGTATGAAAATGTTAATACAAAGTATACGCTGAAGTCTCCTAAATCTAAAAGTACTCTGTCGGCAAAATGCGCGATAAATTGTGTCGACCCTTATCTAGTCCGCGCTCGAGTAAGGGCAAGCGCACACTGACGATACCGCGACTGCCATAGGTGTAGATTTAATTTTATTTGTACAGCTTAAAGCTTAACAAATCTGACTAATGACAAAGTAAAAACAAATGGCTATTAACAAGTTTTACAGTGATCGAACTGTACAGTTTTATAGCTATAGATTGTTAGGCGGCATTTACATGCGACCTCGCTAACGAGCGTTTTGTCGCTACACCGCGAAATTACAAGCAATAGTATACAACGATTTAATCAAACTAGAGATCGCCCAATAGTCGAAATTCGACCTTAGTTTCAACGACATTATGACTACTACCTATATTTTGTAAAAAAATATTGACTTTATCATATTTTTTTCAACTCTTGTCTCTGGGACTCAGCTGATCTTAGACTGGCCGTGTAAGCATTGTCTAATATTATCTAAGATTCAATAAAAAAAACTTTAATTCATTTTCAATTTGTCACCTTGTTGTCAACAGACTTCAACCATAAATAAATGAGTATAATTCGTATGTATAGGCTTGTCACTCAAAAATCTGTCATTTTTTTTGTGTGTGTGTTGTAGTGTGTGTTATATTTTATTTGTTAAAAAAATGTATGATAAAAGCATAATTTCAAAATAATATTGGCTCGATGCATTCCTTCACCATATAAACTATAACTGTGCAAAATTTCATTCACATACGTTTCCCCATTTTTCGTCGAAAGGGGTACAAAGTATTTGGCTCACGTATTAATATATAGATAGCAGCGCGGCCGCGACCCTATGGGCCAGGCCACAACATTGCGTTGCGGCGTCGCATCGTATAAATCTACGACGCTGCAGAACGCATCGTGAAAATTTCCGATGTATAGAGTGCTATGCTATATGACATTTTTGCGTTGCGACATCGCATCGCATTTCTGTGCGATGTTGTTTTTGCGATACGACGCCGCAACGCAGTGTTGTGGCCTGGGGGGTGAGCCAAAATCTTTTCGTTTTCGCTTCGTTATAGAATCGCCGATGAAAATGTATGGAATTGACATAAGCGTTCGTTAATATGACGTTGACGTTCGACTCGTCTAATGTCAATTCCATACATTTTGATCGGCGATTCTATAACGAAGCAAAAACGAAAAAGTTTCGGCTAAATGGCCTGGCCCTATTTACGTCCTATTGCATCGCGATACAGCGGCCAAACTACTCGCTCCCGCGGACCCATAATATAAATTGAGCCCTATAGTATGAAGCGGACATTATTAAGCTCGTGTGTACATATCTCAACAACGCATTATACACCTCCCTAATGAGTAAAAATATTAATAGCGGCCATATTAATTACAGCTATTAGTTACAGCGGGCTTTATCGCTTGTGCTTACTCCAAACGACTGCATATACAACAGTAATGTCATACAATGCTTTTACTGAGCACGTTTTAATGTTAATTGATGTTCTCGTAGATTAAGCGGGAAAAATTTGCAGATTATGTTAGCTTTTGGCAACTGTATTTTTAATCCTCCGATCGCGGATTCTTGGAAATCTATTGTTATTCTATTGTTGGCGCGGTCACCGGTGTCCTAATGGGCTTTATCAAGCCCATAGGTTGAATTATTGATGAAAAAGTTCTGACAAAATTCGTTTATCGTGCAGGAACCGTACGTTTTTTTTTAACAAAAAATATCCTATTTATTTTCCCGAGACTCAAAATATCTGTTTACTCATCAAAAGGGGTTCTGCGGCTTAAGCGTGAAGAGGTAACAGACAGACAGACAAACCGACATTTTTAGGGTTCCGTACCCAAAGGGTAAAAACGGGACCCTATTACTGAGACTTCGATGTCTGTCCGTCTGTCTGTCCGTCTGTCTGTACGTCTGTCTGTCCATCTGTCTGTCTGTCTCCAGGCTGTAACTCGAGAACGGTAATAGCTAAAAAGTTGAAATTTTCACAGGTTATGTATATCTATTGCCGCTATAACAACAAATACTAAAAACAAAATAAAATTAATATTTAAGGGAGCCCCCCATACAACAAACGTGATTTTTTTAACCTTTTTTGCTCTATATCAATAATGGCAACAGGTAGGTACTTGAATTTTCCTCAAAGTCCTTAGTTATATGTGTACTTTAATATTTAATAATAATAATAAAATAAAATTTTACAATTACAATTATTTTTTACAAAAATCAATTTTTTGCCTAATTTTGCTCTTTAATGGTACGGACCCCTTCACGGTACTTGGCCGATTATTATTTATATTTTTACTGAACATCTGTCAAAAAGTTGTTAATTGGATTTAAATGTATTATTAACTTTGAAGACTTTCATACTCATTTTATAAGAAATTTATTGCCTCATCTTAAGTACTTAAATGAGTAATCGTAAGTACCATTTTAAAACTAAATACATTAAAAGTTGAATACTCTACTTTACATTTCTCAAAACGGTTAGCTCCTGGCGGATTGGAATTAAATTTAGATTAGACTTAACAAGGCACAAAGTAATTAACTTTAAACTACTTAACTAACGCAGAGGTACTTGTACTAATATGTATTCTGTGGCAGAGGTCTGGTTGAAGTTACGGTAATTTCCGGTATTTTGATAACTCATTGCCCTTTAAATATATGTTGGATTACTCAAGAGGTATAGGTATACCGGTGTACCACATTTTGGTTTTATTTCATTCAAGCGAATAAATTAATTATATTAATATTTTTCTTAAAATTATACGTGGGAGAGCCATGCTTCGGCACGAATGGGCCGGCTCGACCGGAGAAATACCACGTTCTCACAGAAAACCGACCGCTTGCGCTGTGTTTCGCCGAGTGAGTGAGTTTACTGGAGGCCCAATCCCCTACCCTATTCCCTTCCCTACCCTCCCCTGTTCCCTTCCCTTCCCTACCCTTCCCTATTACCCTATTCTCTCTTAAAAGGCCAGCAACGCACCTGCAGCTCTTTTGATGCTGCGAGTGTCCATGGGCGACGGAAGTTGCTTTCTATCAGGTGACCCGTATGCTCGCTTGCCCCCTTATTTCATAAAAAAAAAAGTATATATATGTCGCAGCCGACTGGTTTAAATAGCCGTTCAATCAAACAGCTAGCCCTTTGACTGAACAACGCCATTCAATCACACGGCTTTACGTCGTTTAGTCGACTTGTTGACTACAACGTTCAACACTATAGCTAGACGACGCTTAGCCAACTGGTTTAATGGCAAGACCATTAGTTTAATATGTAATTTGGGAGAATAGGAAAACTGTTTTGTATTTTATTGAAAGATTATTCTCGGATTAAGTTTAAGGGGTGACCAAAAGTTTAATGCAATAAGTAAAAATAAAAAAATCTGAGGCGTGTTTTGAGACGGTCGCCGGCTGCTGCCGCAGCACAGTCACAGTTCTAACCTAACCTACTTTTGGACTTTCTGGATTGTGTTTGTTTTTGTTTTGGCGGGGGGCTGCGCCCCCCGAGCCCCCCTTTTATTTGATGACGGTCGCCGGCTGCTGCCGCAGCACGCTCGCTGCGCTCGCTCGGCTACCTCTGTGTTGTGGTCTAAGTTCTAACCTAACCTAACCAACTTTTGAACTTTCTGGATTGTGTTTGTTTTTGTTTTGGCGGGGGGCTGTGTCCCCCGAACCCCCCTTTGGGGGGGGGGGGGGGGCTGAAAAAACTGTATTCTAATTATAAAACTGTATTCTAATATTGTAATTTTGAACATATTTAGCACATACCCTGACGACCTCTGTGGCTCAGTGGTGAGCGCGTTGGTAGCTCAAGCCGGGGGTCGCGGGTTCGAATCCCGCCGACGGAACAAAAAGTTTTCAATGTTCCCGGGTCTGGATGTGTAATAAATATGTGTATGATATAATAAAAATCTTAAATATATGTATAGTATAAAAGTATTAAATATATTTCCGTTGTCTGGTACCTGTAACACAAGTCCTTTAGGTAGGATCCATTAGTAACCTAAATATAAAAGGATATACTGTTGCGTCCTCGTTTTGTAGAAATGAACGGAGGGGAGGTACATGCATTTTATTGAAAAATAACTTAGATTTTAAAATACTTGACATAAAAGAATCGATACCATATATATTTGAATGTTGTGCTGTTGAAATATTACAATATAATTTAATAATAATTTGTATATATAAAACTCCTGACTCCAATGCTATGATTTTTTTAAATCATTTAAAATCTCTCCTAAATCGTTTATTACGAAGAAATAAAAAAAAATGTTATATTATGTGGTGATTGGAATATTGATCTGTTAACATGTAATAAATATACTAAAGATCTGATAGGTATTTTGTCTAATTATAATCTTACGAACCACATTATTAAACCTACTCGTAAAAATTCTTGTCTCGACTTAATTGTTAGTAACTTATCAAGAATTGTGGGAGCGAATACTCACTATCTTTGTCTATCAGACCATGAAACTGGACAGAGCATAACTTTTAACTTGGATATTATAGGTAAATGTAAAAAAACACCTAATGTTTGGTTTGAAAAAAAAAGAGATATGAATACTGAGAACCTACATAAATTTCAATCCTGTATGTCTGCTTTATCTTTTGCAGAAGTTTTAGAAGACAATAATACTGAAAGCGCATTTAACAAATTTCACGATATTATAAAGCTGTTCTATGATCTTTGTTTCCCGATTATTAACGTAAAAAAAGTTAACAAGCCAATCAAAAATTCCTGGCTCACGAAAGGTATAAAAAAATGTTGCATAAATAAACGACGATTATATTTAAAATACAGACTTGATTCATCTAATAGAAATGTAAAAAAAAAATAATTATAAGGACTACACGAGAATTCTTAAAAAATGTATTTTAGCTGCTCAAAAATCAATCAATACTAGTCTAATAAAAAAAATCAAAGAATGCTTGTAAAACTACTTGGAATGTAATAAAAAATAATTCTCAAAATAAAAGTATGAATAAAGGAATTCGTGAAATAATACTAAATGATAATAAAATTACTGACATCCCAACAATTTGTAATGAATTCAATAATTTTTTTATTGACATATCTAAATTGAATAAAATTGACATTTCTAATAATACGAATTCATTTAATCATATACCTAATAACCCAAAATCTATTTATTTGACTCCAGTAAATGAAAATGATATATTCAAAAAAATTAAAGAACTAAAAAATTCGTTCTCCACAGGACATGATGGAATATGTACAAGAGTGGTTAAAAAATGTGCCAAAGAACTTTCCTTACCATTGGCACATATTATAAATCTGTCGATGAATCAAGGACATTTTCCTTCCGCATTAAAAATTACAATTGTAAAGCCATTACATAAAAAAGGTCCTTCAGACCTATTAGGTAATTACAGGCCTATATCCATCATACCAATTATATCAAAGATATTTGAAAAAGTCGTATCAGATAAAATCCAGACATTTATTTCTTTGAATAATTTGCTTAGCAAAGAACAATTTGGTTTTCGAAAAAATAGCTCTACAGCCCTTGCCTGCTTTAACTTAGTTAGATGCATCTCTGAAAGTCTAAACAAAGGAATTCATGCCTTGGCTATATTTCTTGATATGAGCAAGGCATTCGATTGTGTTGACAAGAAATTACTTCTTCGGAAGCTTGAGAGATATGGAATAAGAGGAATAGCTTTAAATTGGATAGAAAGTTACCTTGAAAATCGCCAACAAAGGGTCGAAATAACTGTCATTGAAAATAACTCCAAGAAAACATATACCTCTAACTTCCTTACTAATACTTGTGGCGTTCCACAAGGAAGTGTATTGGGGCCTTTGTTATTCCTTTTATACATTAACGATCTACCTATTTTTACGGACCAAGAGTGTATACTGTTTGCAGATGACACAACACTGATAATTAAATGTAAAAATAAAAATATGCTAAAAACTATCGCAATTAAAGAGTTAAACAAAATAGTTAAATGGTTGTATAATAATAATTTAAATTTTAACATAGAGAAAACAAAATTTATAAAATTTCAATCTATAAATAAAAAAGAAAATAAAATTGACATCACCTGTAATATAAACAACAAAACTAATTCAATAGAGGAGGTTAATATGACAAATTTTTTGGGAATAACTATTGACAAGTACCTTAACTGGAAAGCTTGTTACAATAGTGTCATATTGTAACAAAATTGGACCGGTTTGTTTACGCTCTCAATAGATTAAGACAAATTGCATCGAAACAAGCTGCCTTGACTGCTTATCACGGATATGTATCCTCAACTCTACGGTATGGAATTATACTATGGGGCAATTCAACCGATACTACTAGGGCATTTAAGGTCCAAAAAAAATGTGTAAGATCTGTATGCGGCGCAGGGTATTTGGACAGTTGCAAGCCGCTGTTTAAAAAGTTGAATGTACTGCCTTTGCCTTGTCTTTACATTTACGAAACGGCTATATTTGTTTATAAACATATATACTTATTTGCTAAAAACAAGGACTGTTCTAAATATAGAGGTAGGAAACGTGAAAACTTGTGCATTCCCGACCAGAAGCTAGCTCTATTTTCTAAAAATGCATACTGCATGGCTATCCGTATATATAACAACTTACCTAACGATTTAAAAAAAATGTCATTAAACAAATTTAAAAATAATTTATTTCAATTACTATTAGCCAAAATGTATTATACCATTGACGATTTTATTAATGATGATAATATAATATTGTAATAATTTTAAGTAACATTTCATTTTGACAATTTTTAATTTATTTTTTGCATATTTGTACTGTTTGACATTTGATTAATTTATTATAATTTTTACTAACAATATTGTACTGCAACCTATGAATAATAAAAACTAACTGCAACTAAATATTATGTGTCAAAGAATTAAGAAAATTAAATGTAACTTTTATTTCCACAATATTTGCACGTCGAGATGTATCCGACAAAACATGAGCTCTATTTCTCATTGTACCATCTAATATTGTCATTACCATGTTTTTGCAAATAAACGTTATTATTATTATTATTATTATTACGTAGCACGGGGCCAGACTGACGTGGTGTGAAGCGTCCATAGATAGATATTATACCATAATTATAGCTCATTTATTATTTATGGAATTGCAATAAATATCTTGGTGATTTCATAATCCCGTAATAATTTCTCCTCGAATATTTGTTGAAAGTTTGATTCACTCGTATGTGCCTCCCTAATTTTTGTCTCTTTAATAACACTTGTAACATTTATTAACTACTTTCTTTCCGAAAAACAACCACAAACACCAACAAACACCTGCTAGTTGACGCCATATTGTAAGTAAAACGCACCTAGCGCCGCAGCGGTGCGCGCTGAACTACTTCAATTAGACGGCGGCTTTTGAATCAGCTGTAGTGTTGAACGTTTTGAGCGACTAAAATATTCAATCTAAAAGCTAGCCGTGTGATTGAATGGCGTTGTTCAGTCAAAGGGCTAGCTGTTTGATTGAACGGCTATTTAAACCAGTCGGCTGCGACATATATAAATCCAGGACGGAGGCCCGAAAAGCAAGGCTAATTTGAGGTCTAATCCCCTTATTTACAATTCCGTTTCAATTACGTGAAACATGAATGAAAAATGTGCCTGAAAGCTGCAACATTATGTAACGTGGCCCGTGGGTGGTGAAATACATAATTTCCATAAAGTACTAATTAATAGTCTCACTGGTTGTACCAAAAGGATATGTTCTAAAAATATATAAAATGGGGTCCAAAGGTTTTATTGTTTAATACATGACCCGGTGAACTTCGTATTACTTCCCTCCTAATATAAACCTTCCCTGGAGTTCCACGAATATTTAGTAGGTATGTTATTATTTTCGGCAATATTCCGCTAAATAAACCTCAACCTGTGAGTAAACGAGTGAGTGTAAGCGTAGGCATGCGTACAGCACCTCCCTCCTCTCCCACACTGCTAATGTGTACACTCGCATGCAAGAATCTGCAAACACCACCACCACACAAGCAATAATGTAAGCAAATTCGTGCAAGACCTCTCACCACCACGCAAGTTGAAAACCTCGACGCGCGTTTTGCCCCAACACCGGAGCATCCTCAGGATGTTGACTCTACGAACAACGCCCGTCAAGTTGTTCGTAGAGCCAACATCCTGTAACAATAGAGAGTAACAATATTAAAGATTTAGATTGGTCTTTTTAAATTATAGCATATATTTTATACGTGGGAGAGTCATGCTTCGGCACGAATGGGCCGGCTTGACCGGAGAAATACCACGTTCTCACAGAACAGCAGCGTGAAACAGCGCTAGCGCTGTGTTTCGCCGAGTAAGTGAGTTTATCGGAGGCCCAATCCCCTACCCTATTCCCATCCCTACCCTCCCCTATTAACCTATTCCCTCTTAAAAGGACGGCAACGCACCTGCAGCTCTTCTGATGCTGCGAGTGTCCATGGGCGATGGGAGTTACTTTCCATCAGGTGACCCGTTTGCTCGTTTGCCCCCTTATTTCATAAAAAAATATATTGATACACAAAACTTGATTTAAAACAAATTTGAGTCGTAACTGGCCCATAAATTATTATAATCCTTTCTTGTCTCTTTCGTAAAATTATTTGTATTATGAAAGAATTAAAATTTCACAATCGAACGAATCTTTTCGCTTTATTTAGTAAACACATTTTCTACTATAAAAGCGAAATATACTTGTAAAAATAAATTCGGAGAATAGAATGTCTATGCATTATTAGCCGCTCCTTCTTCTGGCATGCATTTCCTTAAAGAGTCCTTATTCAATCAATTACTTTCTAATTCAATTAGCCTCAGAAATACATTAGGTGTAAGACAAATTGACTTTTTTCACGCTCCTCCGTAAATTCTTGTTATTTTACAAAAAGATGGGGAAGTTTGTAAGCTCTTGAGGTTTTGTTTATTTGAGTACATTAACCGCCATACTCAGAGACATTTAATTACGATTAACCTTCAATATGTCAAATTTTGAATTAATTACAATTAAGTAATTAATGTTCCACTCTGAGTACGGCAGTAGTGTATCTTTGGGCGCTAGATTATTGTGTCATTTTTTATCATAAAATGTTATATGAAGGTCAGTTCCACCAACACTAGATGTAATTTTAGTGTTAGTGTTAGTTTTTAGTTACTTTTCTAGTAACTAGAAACTAACACTAACACTAAAATTACATATAATAATTGTATGTATGTTAGTCTATAAGGTATTTATAATATGGGCCAAGATGCCTGAATTAAATAAATAAATAAAATAAATAAATAAAAATAAAAAAGTAATTAAATTAAATAAATCAGCGTCGCACTTGATATTTCAATTTTGTATAGATATTTAACATTTTTGTTTGTTTTCCTTTTTTGTATCATCAAGACGCGCATCCTTTTTTGGTCTAGGTGAAAGCTGGCCCGCTCACGTTACATCACATTTTAACATGAACACTATAACAACACTAGATACATAATACATTTTTTTAAATTACATTAAAAAAACATGTTAGCTGGCTTAGGAAAGAAGTTCCACCCTAATGGAATCACTTTTACAAGGCCCCGGGGGAAAGAGTCAGCTATTGTTGTACCTGCGAGTTGCTGGCGGAAACCGGTTTGAAACTGGATGAAACTGGTTATTACTAGTTTACACTGCTCCAGCAGCTGGAATCAATGTTCAGTGCCTTTTTTCCTGCATATTATAGCTTATTTCATGTGTGGAATGTAAATAAGGGCTTGTGGTGACATACTATGGGTAGGAAGATAGTGAGGTTCAAAGTTCACCACACGTCGCGCGTCACACATGTATCGTCTCAATTTTCATCGCTATCGTTTTGTTTATGTTTTGTCTCTATTGTGCTAATATGTATCGTCCCTTTCTAGTCTGTAAAATTTTGTATATATAGCCGTAAGTTTCATGAATAAAACACTTCTTCTGATCCTACAGTCGAGTTATTATTTACTCCTGTACCAAAGTCGCAACATTGGTGACCCCGTACTGAAAAAAGAACAAATAAGCAGAAACTATGGCCGAGGAAGCATCGAAAATCAGAAGCGAAGAAGAAACTCCGGCAGCCGGATCATCGAGAAGTACTGAAGAAAATCAACCTTGTCACGAACTCTCCGCCGTATCCGTACAGTCAAGACTCCTACCATTTTGGCGCGAAATTCCACGAGCATGGTTTATACAATTCGAAGCCGTCGTCGAACCTCTCAAGACATCGGACGACATGAAGTTCCGCTACGTTCTTCAACAGCTGCAAAACACAGATCTCCAGCATCTCACTGACATCCTCTACAACCCGCCTAAGAAAGACAAATACGCAACGATCAAGAACCGCCTGCTCACCGTCTACGAGAAATCAGAAGTCCAAAATTTCCAGAAGCTCATCAGCGGCCTAGAACTCGGCGACCAGAAGCCTACACAGCTGCTCCGAAGGATGCGAGAATTAGCAGGCGGCATGATCACTGAAGATGGTCTAAAAATAGAATGGCTCAATCATTTGCCGCCTTACATACGTTGCGTGCTCTCCGTAAACAATGAATCATCACTAGACACACTCGCAGCGATGGCCGATAAAATGATGGAGTATTCCGGCGACAACAACACTATTGCAGCAGTCTCGTCGTCGTCTGCACCATCAACCAGCAGAGAAAATAGCGTCATAGAAATGATGTCCAAGAAAATCGAAGAGCTTACCATTCAAGTGGCCGAACTACATACTCACTCATCGCGGCCGCACTATCGCCGTCCCTTGCACACGCGCGCGCGGTACTCTCGCTCCCGGTCAAAGTCCGCGCGCCGAAGGCCTGTAACGAGAGACGAAACGACATGGGAATGTAAATATCACTTCCGATTTGGCGATAAAGCTAAGAGATGCGAATCGCCATGCTGCAGAAGGAATAAAACGTCGGAAAACTAAAATCGACACCGACTGTGGCGGATGTCGGTGTCCCCAAGACGACAAATCGCCTTTGTGTCCGCGATCGCAACACTAACCAATGTTTCCTCGTGGACACGGGCGCGGATATCTCCGTGTTAGCCGCCACTATTAAAAACAAGAAAAAGGAAGAGGGTCCGTACACACTGTACGCCGCAAACAGCACGAAAATAAAGACATACGGCGAGAAAACTATAACACTGAACCTGGGGCTACGAAGATCTTTCACATGGACATTCATCATCGCCGACGTCAAGACATCGATATTAGGAGCCGATTTTCTTCGCCACTATCAACTGCTAGTCGATTTACATAAGAACAAACTAATCGACAGCGTCACAGAATTATCAGTGAAGACTATAGAAATCGCAAGTTCCGTCGACAGTATTCGCCTGTTGAAATCCGAGCAGGCATACCACGACATACTGAAGCAGTATCCGGACATTCTTCATCCTTTTTCACTCAAGAAGCCCGTCAAACACGACGTCGTCCACCACATAGAAACTACTGGACCGCCGCTCTCCGCCCGTCCCCGCCCGCTTCCGCCCGACAAATACAAAGCCGCCAAAGAAGAATTTAAGCGAATGATGGAAATGGGCATCTGTAAACCTTCAAATAGTCCCTGGGCGAGCCCGATGCATATAGTCCAGAAAAAAGACGGCGGATTACGAGTGTGCGGCGACTACAGAAGACTGAATACTGTAACGAAACCCGATCGCTACCCTATACCTCGGATTCAAGACTTCACCTACTCGCTACATAACAAGAAGATATTTACGAAGCTCGATTTAAAAATGGCCTACTATTGCATACCTCTTGCGAGTCCAGAAGACGCACAGAAAACTGCGATAATAACCCCGTTTGGTCTGTACGAATTCACAAGTATGCCATTCGGGTTACGAAACTCGAGTCAAACGTTTCAAAGATTTATGCACGAGGTACTCAGGAATATCGAAGATTGCTTCTGTTTTGTGGACGATATCTTAATGTACTCAGAAAACGAAGAGCAACATAAGAAGCTACTACACGAAGTACTACGACGCCTTAACGACTACGGCGTAACGCTGAACATTGAAAAATGTCAGTTCGGCGTTAACAAAATCGACTTTTTGGGCTACGAAGTATCCGAGGCCGGCATAAAACCGACGGAAGAACGAACATCTGCAATTTCGAGTTATCCAAAACCAAAGACGGTAATCGAACTACGACGCTTTCTAGGCATGATCAACTACTACCGTGATTGCCTACCACAACAAGCGAATATTCAACACGAACTCAACAAATATCTGCACAACGGGAAGAAAAATGACAAGACATCAATAGACTGGACGCCCGCCGCCGAAGAGAGTTTTGAAAAATGCCGCCAAAGCATTTTACAAGCTACAACACTCAGTCATCCGATACCCAGCTGCCCGCTCGCTATCATGACCGATGCCTCCGACCATAGTATCGGCGCCGTACTACAACAACGTGCGAACAACATTTGGAGACCACTGGCCTATTTTTCAAAAGCAATGAGCGCTACGCAACAACGGTACAGTGTATATGATCGCGAATTATTAGCGATATACACTGCCGTAAGACATTTTCGAAGATTAATAGAGGGCTGCGAAGTAACAGTATACACGGATCACAAGCCTCTCGTGTACGCGCTTACAAAGAGTGCGAGCAGTAGCGACACACCGCGAAGAGAGAGACAGACGCATTTCATAAGTCAGTTCTGTTCGGCGATAAAATACATACAAGGAGAAGAGAACACAGTCGCCGACGCATTATCGAGAATCGAAGAAATAATTTGCCCCTCTACGATCGACTTCAATAAACTTTCCATCGACCAGAGCAGCGACAAACAATTACAGAAGCTAAGACGCCAGGAAAACTTAAAATTCGGCGAAATAAGTCTGCCGGGACTCGAACGACAGATAACATGCGAGTTATCTACTTCGACGCCTCGCCCGTACCTGCCGCAAGTGTATCGCTACGCCGTATTTAAGTCACAACACGACTTAAGTCATCCCGGCGTACGAGCAACGAGAAGATTAATTCAATCAAAATATTTTTGGCCGTCGATGAATAAAGAAGTCACAGAATGGGCGAGAACATGCATCAGCTGTCAGCGCGCTAAGGTTCAGCGACACGTCGTCACGCCGCTACAGCGTTTACCGCAGTCGCAGCGTTTTGAAAATATACACATCGACATAGTGGGCCCGCTGCGCTTATCTCGAGACTACAGATACTGCGTCACGATGACAGATCGATGTACGAAATGGTTGGAAGCAATACCAGTACAAGAAATCACAGCCGAAGTCGTAGCCAAGGCATTCTACGACAACTGGATCGCTCGTTTTGGTGTTCCCTTGCGTATCACTACAGACCAAGGACGCCAGTTCGAGTCGTCGCTATTCAGAACTCTACTACAGAAGTTTGGAATAACAAGAATACGAACTACGGCCTTTCATCCACAATCGAACGGTCAAATAGAGAGGTGGCACCGCACTATGAAGACAGCACTAGTGGCCCGCGGAGCATCGACGCAGTGGACAGACGAGTTGCCGACTGTACTTCTCGGCCTCCGCACGGCGCTCCGCGAAGACACAAAAGTGAGCCCTGCGCTTATGACATACGGAACTACGCTACGAGTGCCATCCGATTTCTTCGTACCGTCAACATCAAAAATCGAAGATGCAGAGTTTGTACGAAAACTAACTGAAACGATGGCCACGTTAAAACCGCAACAACGCTCCTGTGAAAAAAGATCTACGTTCATTCACAAAGATCTATATACATGCAGCCATGTTTTCGTACGAAACGACACCGTACGAGCCCCGCTGACACCACCGTATGATGGACCTTACGAAGTATTGAAGCGCAACGAAAAATATTTCAAGATACAATTGCCGCTTCGAACTACAGTCGTATCGCTCGATCGACTAAAACCGGCGTATCTCCTTAACCAAGAAGCATGTGAATCGGAAAATACATCAAGTACGCCGTCGCCGCCGCAGCCGTCGCAGCCGTCGCAGCCGCCGCAGCCATCGCAGCCGACGCAGCCGCAAGTTCGAGTCACAAGGTCCGGCCGCATTAGCAAACCTACGGTGCGTTTCACTTGAAGGGGGGTAATGTGGTGACATACTATGGGTAGGAAGATAGTGAGGTTCAAAGTTCACCACACGTCGCGCGTCACACATGTATCGTCTCAATTTTCATCGCTATCGTTTTGTTTATGTTTTGTCTCTATTGTGCTAATATGTATCGTCCCTTTCTAGTCTGTAAAATTTTGTATATATAGCCGTAAGTTTCATGAATAAAACACTTCTTCTGATCCTACAGTCGAGTTATTATTTACTCCTGTACCAAAGTCGCAACAGGCTTATAGTATTATTGCTTCAGTATCACTGGCATAGAATATGACCGGCCACTGGCCACATGTTCTTTTTAAGTTGATGCTATTACACTCAGGGCAAAAACCTTCCCAAGGTCTTTCACTACCTCTCGTTTTAAACTTTGGTTAACCAAGCTGTGTGTCCAACTATTTGCACCATCTTTAAAAAATGCTGGTTAAATAATAATATAACATTTTTAGTTTTAAAATGAAAACACTTTCTTAATAAAGCCATTGCTGTGTCAAGTTACTGGATTAAAGTGAACGGTCCTGAGCCGGTAATAAGTGGTGTAAAGTTTAGTATGCGACTGCGAACTGCAACTGTTGTTTTCGTAGAACAAGGAAATGGCAATTATGAATTGATTTTTTTCAAAAAGGGTCAGCATCTATTATAGTTATTATTATTATCATTATTTAGATATTTAATTAACAGTTATTAAAGAGTTATTCTAAATTAAACAACAAAGAGAGACCTCCTTATAGTAAAGAAGGGAAATAAATATTTTAGTAAGCTTTAATTGCGTCACAATACTAATTCTCTCTTCTCATCTTTCTATTAGACTGAAATATAGTCAATTTCAATTATGGTACTATGAACATAGTATAAAACTTTTTATCGCTCATAAAAGCTGTTTTATGGAATACGAGTAGGTACCTACATAGTTTTATCCTATTTAAATTATATTACTAAGTCATAGAAGAGGCTTTTTCTTAGCGAGCGTACTTATTCAAACTACATTTAACTTTCACAAGAGACATAAAAATATAATATCTAACTCGAATAATCTTTCGGTATAAAAGAATAACAACCGTTGGGTATGGCGCGAATTAATTTTTTAGTGGGTCGTAAAGCGAAATATTGTTATTTATTTTTATATCCACGTGTTAAATGTCCTACACATGCCTGATTCAGAGTGAGAGCCATGCCACACGATGCGGTGCGGCGGCGCGCGGTGGTGCGGCGTCTGACCGGTGTTGCAACTCCGGTTCCCTACATATAAAATGCATGGTATGGCACACGGCGACGTCCGGTGCGCTCCGGCGCTGCACCGCACGGGCACCAGAATTGAGACGAGGCGGGCAGGGGTGTATGTATTGGTCGAGCTCGAGTCCGTCGCTGCTACGGTACTGCAAAACGTTGCGGCGCCGCACTCGCCGTGTAGTCGGTAGTCCGGCGAGATGACCTGCGGTGCGGCGCCCGCGCCGTAGGTAGGTAGGTAGGTACTAGTCGTTCTTCATTTGTGACGTTATCAGTTTCTGCAACGCATCGCACAGCAGCAATGTGGCTCTAACGCGGCCGTATCTAATGCTATTGAACTGAATAAACAATCAAAATAGCCAATTTTGTGTCCGCGGAAAGTTTTATGAGCAAACTAATTTGCGCGCTTTTGGGAGTGACAAGCGACTGCAATTTGATTGATGCGTATTCTCCTAACTTCTAACTGTTGATTTTGTGGACTCACTTAATTCCACAAAATCAAATTATAGAGATCGCGTACAACTTAAAGATTGCGTGGCAAAAATGGATACGGTAAATGCAGTTTTTGATTTTCCGATGGTTTTTTTGGGGTTTTAGGTATACTGCGACTGTCAGAAGTGATAAAGTCATTTTAATAGCTATTATCACTTGCCAAACTCTACGGATTTAATCTGGTAGCATCACCCATGTGCGAGTGCTCGACCGAAGGCAACATGTTTGAACAAACAGCTCATCATGTTCTCTGGGAGTGCAGTCTCTGGCAGGACGAAAGAACTACAATGCTAAACAACCTACTCTGCACATCTGGTGTCGCATACTACGGTGATCTCGTGGACAGCGCTAGGAACTTCCGTGCCTTCAAGCGTTTTTGTCACAATTACTATTGGCAACAGTCTAACACAATAAATTAATTTAGCTCTAGCATAGTAGTCACTATTATTATTAACGTTAATTCCCGTGGTGCTTCTCCCCTTCAGTTCTTTGACTTTCGGTCACTGCAACTTTGTGCTGTCTCCCGCTTTATATTGGGGAGGGAATCTGGAATTCTTCCTACTCCTCCTATTTTCTTCTGATTAATTTCGTTGCGGGTCCCAAGACAGCTTTAGCATGTCCCTCGGGCTCCCTGAGATCATATCAAAGGGTTTTCGTGGTTGGATGCCGCTGTCGATCCTGGCGACACAGGAGATACAGTGGTGGGAATGTGTGGTGGGCCAAAGCCCGTTTAAATAAAAATATTATCACTTACGTCTATTCCGCCCTCTAGTTTCATCAGGTTCTGCGCGGCCTATGACATGGTTACGCCGCGTTAAAGTAAAATATCGTTTTGGATATGTTTTAGACCGCTTCTTATCTATGAGAGGCCGGGCCGGCCTCTCATAGAAAACAAGAAATGGAAAGGGCGTAAGCGACAAAATAGTTTTTGTCGCGTAATTTAAAATCCATAAATATATTTCATATAAGCTTTAGGCAAATTATAGTGTATGCTTCAACTAACCTATGTACAAATTTTGGAAGCTTAAATCACTCTCCCCTGTTGGCAAAATTTGAATTCCTGTTTTTATACAGTTATTTTTGATTAATTATTCTGTGTTATAAAAGTTGAACATTCGTGTTATCCTATGGGTAATTCAAATATAAAGACATGGTAAATACTGACAATGAACTTTAATTTCTTAGCTTTAGTCATTGTTGAGAAAAATCGATATCGCTGCAGCCAAATTATCAAGGCGTCACCTTAAAATTAACTCAATAAAAGTAAATGATCATGCAGTGAAAAGTTGTATGTCGGTATGACCCATTGTCAGGAACATCGAGTTAATACTCAAAGGTGATTAATTGCTTTAAATTGCTGAAAAGTTCCGCTGCAACAATTGCTTGTTTTCAGATTTACGGTTTGGCTGCTATCAAGTCTTTTATATCACACTACAATGCTAAAATCAATCAGGCGTTTTTTGCGTTCAGGATATTTTTGTAGTTTACAACGTTTTAGGCTCAACTCACACTGCGACACTTCACTTTTTTGCTTGCAGCACATTCGTTTCTATTGTTCTAATAATTAAGTACAAATTTCTACTACACGCGTCGGTGCTATCATTCGGTCATCGACGCTTCCGTGCGCCTCCACCCGCGTAAATGACGAATTCTGTAAAAACCGTTTATTTTCCCGCAGAAAAGAAGCCTATATCCTGCTCCGTTGTTTATTCTATCTTTGTGCCAAATTACATTAAAATCGGTGCATTGGTACGTAAGAACCTAATCCTTCCAACTAAAAAACTGTTCAGCTTTATAATATTAGTATGATTATTTGTATCCTGTAGTAAAATCTTAAATATCGTCGTGCTCGTGTTATATAATCTTGTATCACCACTGTTCAAGCTACTGTAATAATTACAATAAAAAGGTTCACAGAATGTAAAATTTCCAAATTACTTCACAATTTCTTATTCAACGGCGGTTTCTGGAAACGTCTGCAAGATGAATTTCAGAGATTTTTACGAACAATTAACTTGTTGAGACAATCAATTAGAGAGAGCATGATGCATTAATAAAATTCAATTCATAATAATAATAATATATACAATAGCCGTATAATAATAATAATAATAATATTATGTACAATAACACGTTACAAAGTAGTTTAATGCTAAAATATGTACAAATCAAAAATTTATAATCTTTCCGTAAGTTTCTTCAACTTTTTCAAGCAGTTTGTTACGCAGTAAAGATCAAAATAGGTGAGGCTTTTTTAAGGACCCTATTACAGGGAGGCTGATAGTTCTTGTCGGACTGATCGCAAGCCGTCCTGACCTAACTCGCTCACACAAACAGACTGCATAATATTAGTATTGATTCAGAATAAAACTATATTTTGAGAATGACGTTAAGAGTAAGTTACATGAATTTCACATTTAGTGCTTGTTCAGACATGCGGGAACCGCGCGGTTCCCGTGCGGAAACCGACGCTGTAATACAACGAATAATATAAAAAGTTGCGAGCGGCTTAACCGCGCGGTTTCCGCTGTGTCTGAACAAGCACTAAGTCGTACATATCCAATACCATACTAATATTATAAATGCGATAGTGTGTCTGTCTGTTACATCTTCACGCTCAAACCGCTAAGCCGATTTTCCTGAAATTCGGCATGGAAATAGGATAGGACATAGGATACTTTTTTTTAGTACTATCAAGCAAACTTTTTGAGAGTAGCTTCATTTTAATAAGACGAACAACAATTTTATTTGAGAAAAATCTCGAAAGTGGTAGCTAACAGAGATAGAAAGGTTTACATACTTTGAATTGACGGTCCTAAAATATGGACTGTTTTATTTGTAGGACAATGTTACTCTTAAATTCTAAATCTATCAATATACAAAAAATCAGCTCGTTAGGGTAGCACTTCTATATTTTTCGTAGCACCTCCTTGTAGCACCTCTACATTTTTCGTAGCATTGCCTTCGTAGCACCTCTACATTTTTCGTAGCATTGCCTTCGTAGAACCTCTACATTTTTCGTAGCATTGCCTTCGTAGCACCTCTACATTTTTCGTAGCATAACTTTCGTAGAACTTGCACATTTTCCGTAGCGCCTTAACGTACCTTCACTTTAATTCTTGCGTCAGATTCGAAGTCAATACTTTTACCGTCCGGCATTCATAACTTTCACGTTTGCCATATAACGGTAGGAAATCGAGATGCCGCGCCGCGCCGGATTGTGAAATTCCGTGTAGTACACAAACGCCCTAAAGGTTCGGTTTTATCTGCACAGTTATTTGCACAACTGTCGTATACATTTTGATGATTATACCAATAACATTTTACAATGAGTTTAACAATAATTTACAATGAGTTTAATAATAATTTTGCTTTCTAGTACAGTATTATACACAAATCTTCGGCAGCAATGCATCTACTTCAATACCGCTTTTTCAATTAGCCGGGCTGTCACAGCGCAGTACAGGGCAGTAGGTCATCTAGCCACTACAAATATTAATTACTGATCAAGGAGCTCGTCAGATGAAATATAATGAGCTAGTGCCGATATAAAAATATTTCGCTATTCGCAGTTGTGTTTATATTTTTGCTATTCGACTGTTTTAATTATTTTATTGTATTGCTAGCTACGAATAATAAAAACTAAGGAAACGTAACTCCCATACTATTACCGTTTTAGGTTCCTTTCGAACTGTCATGTAACGTCAGCCTGATACCACTCAAGGGCACCTAAATATTGCAAATGTATTGAAAATGTTTACCTAGGTACACATTTTTGACTTAAGTATTGTAAAACATGTTTTTTGACGGAGTTACATTTCCTTAGTTTTTATTATTCGTAGATTGCTAGGTACCACTTGATCCGGCAAGTTTTCCAGTCTACCAGATGATGTCCACAATATTGTTGCACGCTAAACTGTAAATTTTTCGGGATTAATATATCCTATGTCCTTTCCCGGGACTACACTATCTCTATGGCAAATATCTTCAAAATCGGTTCAGAGGTTTAATTGTTAAGAGAAAACAGATAGACAGACTTTTTCGCCTTTATAATATTATTATGGATAATATTATGTTATAGGAATAAACATCAGAGATTTGACGACCTCTGTCGCTCAGTAGTGAGCGCGTTGGTAGCTCAAGCCAGGGGTCGCGGGTTTGAATCCCGCCGACGGAACAAAAAGTTTTCAAAGTTCCAGGGTCATGGATGTGTATTAAATATTATGTGTATCATATACTTAATAAAAAATATTTAAAATATGCATAGTATAGCAGTCTTTAATATATTTCCATTGTCTGGTACCTGTAACACAATTCCTTCAGGGTTGACGGCCAGACTGACGTGGTGTGAATTGTCCATATATATTATTATATTATTATTATTAAAAGGATATGTTCGGAGGGAGTTTTATATGTGGGAGAGCCATGCTTCGGCACGAATGGGCCGGCTCGACCGGAGAAATACCACGTTCTCTCAGAAAACCGGCGTGAAAAGCGCTAGCGCTGTGTTTCGTCGAGTGAGTAAGTTTACCGGAGGCCCAATCCCCTACCCTATTCCCTTCCCTACCCTCCCAAATTCCCTTCCCATCCCTACCCTCCCCTATTACCCTATTCCCTCTTAAAAGGCCGGCAACGCACCTGCAGCTCTTCTGATGCTGCGAGTGTCCATGGGCGACGGAAGTTGCTTTCCATCAGGTGACCCGTTTGCTCGTTTGCCCCCTTATTTCATAAAAAAAAAAGGGAGCAAGAAGTTATTTTATCGGATGCAGATTACTGCATCCGATAAAATAACTGCAAGGTACTGAAAGTTGTCATTAAACAACTTTCAGTACATTGCACTTTCAGATAATATCAATAGCACGATATAGGATTGCGCGCTGTTTGGTCAGCGGTTTCTTAAGAGGGCGACTAGCGCAAAAAATCAAACATCGTCCTTCTCTCTTCACACTCACGCCTGTCTTTCATATGCCAGGTGAAAAAGGATGACGCGGATTCATCGCCAAATTAGTTTTTCTCAACTCAATAAATATACAACATTTTCAAAATCCGCTATATCAGATTCTCAATTATAGAATTTTATACAATGTGTTCAAATATTAACTTAGTTTAATGCACGGTTATGGCAATATATGAAAAATTCGTGAAAATTAGATGCATCTTTGTGATTGTTTTCTATCGAGAAAATTTTAAGATATCGTGTTCTTGCTCAGATCGAATTCTTCGAAATATATTACAGTACCTTATTTTAGAAAATGAAACATTACGGGGCTTATTTTCAAGTATAAAAATGAATTATACAATCGACAATTTAGGGTTAGCCGCCCCCTTAATATTTGTTTGGGTGACTGTAAAAAGTACGTGGGCAGTTAGTCCTTTGCGTTGCGTTCCATCGCAAACGAGTAGTCTCCTTTAATTATATTATACGATAAACAATTTTTCACGTGCACCCCTATGAGATCATTCTTCACGGAGTCTATTAATAAAGCTGTTAACAATATGTAAACGTTTCGCCGCTCATTATACTCCAAACTTCCAAAGCGAGTGAAACTTCAGCGAAAGAGGTGTGGACTTTTCTCTCAGCAATGATGAAGTGATGACGTAAGCGTATAGAGAGTCAATCGTTTCGTACCTATTTTACGATCTGAATACATTTAACGTTATACTTTTAGATTTTTTAAAATGAAATAAAGGGGGCGGACGAGCAAACGGGTCACCTAATAGAAAGCGACTTCCGTCGCCCATGGACACTCGCAGCATCAGAAGATCTGCAGGTGCGTTGCCGGCCTTTTAAGAAGGAATAGGGTAAAAGGTAGGGAAGGGAATAGGGAAGGGTAGGGAAGGAAATATCGGAGGGTAGGGAAGGGAAAAGGGTAGGGGATTGGGCCACCGGTAAACTCATTCACTCGGCGAAACACAGCGCAAGCGTTGTTTCACGCCGGTTTTCTGTGATCTCGTGGTATTTCTCCGGTCAAGCCGGCCGGATCGTGCCGAAGCATGGCTCTACCACGTAAATTTGCCATGGAGATGTTCTGAGTCCCGGGAAAGGACATAGGATGCTTTTTGTCCCGGAAAAATATACGGTTCCCGCGCGATAAACGAATTTTGGCGCAACGGAGTTGCGGGCGACATGTTGTTTTGTATATAAAAAAAGATGAGAAGATTTCCACCTTTTCGGTAAAAGGTGGCCCCGTGCGAGTTTCTTACGCCGGTTCTTCTCGGCGGGGTAGTTCCTGAACTGGTGGCAGGCCTCATGTAGACACAACGTTCTAAAAGCGTTAACTTTGTTAACCTATTTGGAAATAAATCTTTTTGATTTTGATGGGTGAATACTGAATCGGCGTGATTGAGAATGTGACTAGACCGGACAATAGACCTCCTGTAATAGACGAAAATATTATATGTACTGTGCCGTTTGTCCACCGCCGCTGTCACCGGGACGTCAAAGACAAAATTTAAAATAAATTGCCACTTTATGCCCTAGGTTATAAGTCCCATTTTCTACCGACATTGGTCTAGCCACCCATGCCGCCGCCATTTGTAGTGGTGTAGAGTAAAATGATATCTGTAGCGTTGGACATACATACTAACGGCACTGATACACACTAACTCACAAAGAGGTAATCTGAATGGCATGTGTTTTGGTATAAATGATGAAATATTATAATTTCGTGGGTACAGCGAAAAAAAATCATTAGTAGGTAGTACCTAGTAAGTATAGCAAAAAAAATAATAATAATAAGTACTTACATACAAAAATGTATATTTCTACGTAATTAATTTGAGTTATAACTTATTGATGTAGTTCAAATTAAAACTTGCCATTTATTTGATTCGAAGAAGTAGTTTTTCCAATACAAATGAAATCTAGGCCACGGGCCATTACTGTGGCAGTCTTAACATTTTACATGAATTTACGACGCATTACGGAGTGTCCCCTCTGTCCCGTTGTCTGATCAAGTGATGTAGGTGAAGTGTGTTTGTGTGTACACACGCCAAGCTAAAATATATGTTTGCTCGACATTATAAACTTACCTTTAGCTCGTCCATTTTTCCCCGATTTCGAAAACTGATATTCATAATGTGAATCGTGAATTTACTTCCTTTTAAATAGGGTTTGATTAATTTTTACATAACTGGAATAAAATAGCTTGAGCATATTATCTTTACAATCATTTTAGTTATAAGAGAACCGTAATTTATATGTCATGTAGTCGAGTTTTTGTGTTTAACGAATTAGTACTTTATCATTCAAACTTATACTACTTGTATTTGTACGTGGGAGAGCCATGCTTCGGCACGAATGGGCCGGCTCGACCGGATAAATACCACGTTCTCACAGAAAACCGGCGTGAAACAGCGCTTGCGCTGTGTTTCGCCGAGTGAGTGAGTTTACCGGAGGCCCAATCCCCTACCCTATTCCCTTCCCTACCTTCCCCTATTATCCTAAGAGGCCTTTTAAGAGGGACTTAAAAGGCCGGCAACGCACTTGCAGCTCTTCTGATGCTGCGAGTGTCCATGGGCGACGGAAGTTGCTTTTCATCAGGTGACCCGTTTACTCGTTTGCCCCCTTATTTCATAAAAAAAAAAAATTAAATACCTTAAAAAGTAGCGCTGCTTCACATCGCGTTACGTCCCGGCCCGATGTGATTGTTGTTTTCTAATTTATTTAAAATTAAAAAAAGAGCGAAATACATAAACAATCTGAAAAATTATTCTGTAGTATAATACCATAGTTTGTTTATTGAAACGCTATCATAAAGTTTCCGCGTTGATTTCGTTTTATGTAAAATTCATCTGAAAAGTGTATTTTTCCATACGGAAATTTAATAAAAGTAAACAAATATTTTTATGAGTTTAGCCGTCGTCCGCGCTGTGTTGCGAATCTGAAAGGATTTTAACACAATCACGGTTCCGTAGGTTTAATTACATTGTGTATTGAATGAGTCTAACTTGACTGAGCAATTTATAAATGAAAATTACTCCAGTCAAGTTAGCCATGGGAGTCATTTTGTGAATATAACGCAAAGTTCAGAGCAGAGGGCGGTACTAGCGGATAAAGTAAATCCGAACAAACTCTGACATGCTGCACATTTCATATCAGATCTTGACAGAAACTTTGTGAGACGTCGAACAAAAATTTTTGTTTACTTACAATGCTGCCTTCGCCAAAACGTTGCAGTAAATATTCTAATTATAATTAATATCATCGTCATAATGCATTTTTAAATGAGCCATTTCAATTTTGAACGGGCAGCTCGCAAGCCACAGGCAGCAAAAATGCATTGGAACACCTCGCGATTTTTAATTGCGCGTTGCAATGTAAATTGACCCGAAGAGTTGTGGTCAAATAATAAACATTTCGACATAGTAAAATGTTTGTTGACTATCAGAAACAAAGCTTTAAACGTCCCCTTAGATACAAAAATTGCGTTAAAATGATTCAGAGATTCTACTTTTTGCCTTAGTTAACTTATCAGTTAACTAAGGCAAAAAGATTGTGTGGGTACCTATTAAGGAAAACATATTATTTTTACTAGGTCCATCAAAATATATTATTTAATATTCTTACAAAAATATTGTCTTATGAATATTTGAATGTCTGTTGTTCTGTTAAAATAATAATTTGAGGGCAAATAAAGCTTTTGTTTAGAGATTAATTTATTCTGGTAAAATAATATGAGCGTGTTCATTTCGTGATAAACGAGAATAAAATAAAACTAGCATAAAATATCGTTATAAACATTGAACGCAATTAATATCCGGTCAAACGCGAAACGCTTTTTTAATTCCGACGAGTGATCTATTTCCGGTCAAATGCGCGTCTCAATATTTAAGCTTCCGCTGATTATGTTATTGTATTGACATCCAATCAATTAACGTTCTGTTGACAGATTATGTTTCAGTATTTGCAGGTTCATTCTATTTTTGTATCGTTTTACTTCGTGTATATTATCTATACTAATATTATAAAGCGGAAGAGTTTGTTTGTTTGTTTTTTTGTTTGTTTGTTTGAACGCTATATTAAAGGCTATATTTTATCACGCTAAGACTAATAGGAGCGAAGAAATAGGGGTAAATGTGGAAAAAATGGGGGGAAATTATTTGAAAGGGCTTATATTTTGAACGCGCTAATCTCAGGAACTACTGGTCCGATTAGAAAAATTCTTTCAGTGTTATATTTTTAACTTGTAACTTGTAAGGGACATTTTAGATATTTCTAATTTTATTATTAAGATGAATTATTGTTTTATAAAATGGCATTCTAGTAGTTAAGTTTTATTTTAATTAATTAATTAAGTTTACTTTGAATTTTAAAAATTTTAACAAAAACATTACTTATTTTTATGGATCAATTACATACCTGATTTCACTTTTTATATAATATTATTGTACTGACGATGTTTATATTTAATTGTAATAATAATGTTGTGCATATCTGTAATTGACATAAGCGCATAACCCTTAAGAGCCCATATGACCCTAACTTGACTACATACTTTAACCTAGATCTCAAAATCTGTAAGGTCTAGAAAACTGATTTTTTGACACAAGTAACTTCAGTTCATAAAGATTAAATGCTCAAGACGAAAACACGATTACTCAAAAAATGCTCGATAGTTTCTTTTTTACAAAAACCTTGTTTTAGACACATTTTTGCTTGGATCTTTTCTTTAATATTTTTTAATATCTAAAAAGGTATTGATAAAACCTAAATTTTCTCAAAACACTTTTTTCATAATCATTATAGTTCGTCTTTTATTCAAGTAAAACTAACTCGGCGATGATTCCGCGCCGTCCTTTTTCACCTGGCATATGAAAGACGGGCGTGAGTGTGAAGAGAGAAGGACGATGTTTGATTTTTAGAGTCAGGTGAGCTCTTAATCTGAGTACTGTAACTGATTGTAATGATTGTGTTTATGTTGTAGATGTGCCAGAGATGTGCCTTTGAAATAAATAAAATAAATAAATAAATACAAAAGTGGTCCTGTCAATATATTTTTTAAGAAATGTCGCTGTTCATTCTTCAAAAAAACGAATTTAATGAAATCATTATTAATACGGAGAATAAATCCCGAAAACGGTGGACGTAGTATAGTTATTTTCTTATAAGTATTATAATATGACGACCTCCGTGGCTTGAGTGGTTAGAGTGTGTGGCAACTCAAGCCGGGGGTCGCGGGTTCGAATCCCGCCGACGGAACTAAAAATCTTAAATATATGTATAGTATAAAAGTATTAAATATATTTCCGTTGTCTTGTACCTGTAACACAAGTCCTTCAGGTACTTAGCACGGGGCCAGACTGACGTGGTGTGAAGCGTCCATAGATATTATTATATTATTATTATAATATTTTAGTTTAGATTCTCGTGCAATAAACTTCAGCCAACATATTTTATAAGACAGTATATATTTTGCTGTACTTAAATTTTTGTATTCTCTGATTGTTGCTTATGATATAAAACAGCTACAAAATGAATAACACGTATTTAATCTAGGCCTTCATAAAAATAATATTATCCTTCATAAATTATTTATCTCAGCGAGACCATTTATGTCTTAAGTTATAACATATTATGACTATCGTGCCAGAAGTCAGAACTGACTGCCAAATCTGATATTAGTAATTATTTAGCTTTCTTACTACCTACTTACAGTTATTTACTTGAGATATTTTAAATCAAATTCTTAATTGGGTAATAAAAACAAATCACGTCTTTGTAATATTTGTTTATTTCAATTACGTGACTTTTTAATATTTTTATTGTATGGGTCTTAGGTAGTGTATTAAATAATAAATTCTCAATTTTATTTGCAGTTGCACAAAATAAAAATACTATAGCTTTACTGAGTTATAGCTTGTTATTAACGTATCGCGATTTAATGCCATAATAATTTTTGTCTAATTTTACGAGACTCTACATTATTTTTGAATATAATATTATGTTATAAGTTCTAAGGTTCCCACTATTCTAATTTTAAATTTCGGTCAGTTTAATCTTTATTATAGTTTATTAATTTAGCCGAAAAGTGACGCGAAAAGTCTCACGCCAATAGGTCCAACGAAATTAAATAATTCACGGGCTTACAAAAGTTTAATTAATATAAGAGTTAAATTATTAACTTCATAATTCATGGGAGCAGAAGAAAAATGTGAAGCGAGTTTAAAAATAAAGCGCTGCGCAGTTAGGGATGATATCTGCCGACAGTGTGGCAGACGGCAGTCTGTTGCCGGCAGTCGCGTAGCTCGAGCCGCGCTCGAACCACGTTCGAATTTCGAATCGAACGTTCGGTCGCGACCGATCGGTTGTGAATGAAAACTTTTTTGTGGCGATCCG
The DNA here is from genome assembly GCF_905147365.1 of Aricia agestis. Taxonomy (NCBI): domain Eukaryota; kingdom Metazoa; phylum Arthropoda; class Insecta; order Lepidoptera; family Lycaenidae; genus Aricia; species Aricia agestis. The sequence goes on from NC_056417.1 coordinate 11,884,912, forward strand.
TGTGAGATGTGCTGTGTTTCGAAGTTCAAATTTTGACGTTCCACTGGATTTTTCGTGTCGGATTTTGGAATTTAGTAAGTTTTTATATAGTTTATTTTTTTTTAATTCGCAGACTAGTTGGTTATAAAATAATAAAGTAATATATTTTTATTTTTAAATAAAATAATATTTTAAATGAAGATGTTGGAGATTAATTTAAAAATATATAGGAAGTCAGCTTTTTACTAAAATAATTTGCAGTTTAGCATGTTGAAACCACATAATATTTGGTTGATAAAATTATAAATTTATAAAACTATCATGTTTCATTTTAAGTTCAAAATAGTAAGAGCCTGTTTCACCACTTCCTGATAGGGCTATCCACCAATTAACTTGACAGATCAATGAGACAGATATGGAGAATCTGTCAAAAAGTTGTGAATAGCCTATTAGGCACTTTATCAGAAAGTGGTGAAACAGGCCCTAAGTGTTAAATAGCTTTAGTTATAATCTGAATTAAGCTCAAAAAACACTCGTGGTAGCATCTGTGAGCTTTCAATTTCAGATAGTATTTTTCAATAAAAATTAAAAAACCTACGTGGTTAAAACCTAAGCTGATAGGTAGGTATTCTAAAGTCTGAAATCGTAGGAGTAGGAGCTTGAATTTTTTAAAACAAATTATGTAAGTAAGTGTGAAGTAAGCCGATTTAATACTGTGACAGTTTTCATAATATATGAAGTGCATAACAATAGTCATATTGTCATCTTACTCTGGAATGGAGACCAAGGCGGGGAAATCGGGGTGTAGGTCGACCTCCGACTAGGTGGGACTACGATCTCCGCTTAGTTGCAGGCCCATGTTGGATGCGAGTAGCAGGAGATCGGTCATCTTGGCGTTCATTGAGAGAGGCCTATGTCCAGCAGTGGACGACTATAGGCTGATATGATGATGATGATTGTCATCTATACTATTATACTAATATTATGAAATGGAAAGGTCAATTTATTTGCATCGAATAAGCTCCAAAAGTATCAGTACTTTCGGTGATACACTATGCTTACGCAGGGCAAGCCAATACTAGCTTTTTATTATCATATCAAAAAGGAACATTGCAAAATCATTGTTATTATTTCTGCTTTATTTATTTTTGAAAGATAACAAATATACAAACATACAATGCTTGTAATAATAGTACATTTCAAAAGCCTGGACTAACGCCTTATATTGGAACTTGAATGATTCTAAGTCAAAAATTACGTTTCTGGAAGATGGAGAAAGGACGTTTCACGTTTCTATTGGAAATCAATGAGCATTTTATCAACTTTAATCAATTACAAAGTGTAGCCTGAAAGGCTGAAACAATAATTATGGTTTTTCTTTGCTATAATTTTACAAAATCTATTTTTTACTTGAGTATAATATGACAACTGATTACTGAACACTCTGATTTTAACGTCAACGTTTGTTTTTTTCCGATATTAAATATAGGTACTTACTTGAAACCTTTTCTTTGTTACAATATTATTATCAAAATCTAATTATTGTAGCTTGTCATTCAGTGTACCTATTTGTGTAGTGAATAGACGGCTAAAACCTGGAATTACTGAGCTATATTAAGGTTTAAATTAACCTTTCACATTTTCTCATTCCCGTATAATTTTATTAAAATATAAGATGACGAATTCTTTTCCTGTAATTTTCTTAAGCAGGACCGTTCGAGGTTCGCGGAAAAGTTTTTCTTATCTGAATAAACATTTTAAGTTAATTAAGCGAGAAAATTCTGATTAAAGCTATCTGTCCTATTCTTCGAAAAATCTGTTATCCACCCATAAAATATAAATACATGCGAAATAATACGCAAGTATACCTATTATAATATCAGTATTTTTTTGTTCTGACGTTTATTGAAGCTTGTATTGCTGAATACATAATATATTTTGATGACATATTTTGGTATGAAACATAAATTTAATACAATTCTTACCGAGCGAAATAGAGCAACAATCTCGAGCTGTCAAACGAAACCGAAATTGAGTTAAGTCTGTGTGTAAAAATTTGCTTATGTATACACATACACAAGCATCTTTCTAAGAGATTAAATTGTCAACGTGCCGATAAGTGCCGACTGGACGTCAAAAAAAGAGTTCTGCTGTCATGTATCACACGTCTCTTTTTACTACGCAGTATTACTCATAGTGACATCTCTCTTGCTCAGGCTTTTGTTACTCTATTCCGCTAGGTATATTAACTTTATGGTATGAATATACTTCGATTTCATTATAGAATTCAAAATAGATAGAACACCTGGGTATAATTGCTATAAATTAAAAACAAACTATGCACCTTACTTAACTTTTATTGTATTATCCAGAACTTTTGTTTAACTTTGACCTACTCCCATTACTTAGGGATGTATTGCCATTTAAAAATTAAAAGTACTTAAGTACCTTAAATTCAATAATAATTATAAAATCGATGGTGAAATCGATTCAATTGAAAGCGATACCCATCTTCGTCGGGTATCTATTTCAATTGAATACGAAACCTTCAGCTTAATTTAAATAACAATATCTTTGTTTAAAACGTGTATAGACTCTATAACAACAATGGAACCCAAAACTATTGTTGAGGGTCCTATTTGCCCTTAGCTGACAATTAACTTACGTTTAAATTTAGAATAGAATCCTATCCAGAACCTATCTGCACAAAATAGGATTAGCAAGTTTTTGTGGAAAACCAGTGACCAACCTTTGCCTAGCTTGTGATGTTTTGACTAGAGTTTAAATACTAATATAGCGTCTTTGGGTTGCAAATAATTTTAATAGATAATTCTGTCAAAAAACCTTAAAAACCTGCTGAAACAGTATCAGATCTTGTAATTGTATTCTATTGTCATTATTCCATATAACCATCACATAATATTATGTGGATATTGTATATCTTATATCTTTAAACGAGCAATTCTTGTATATATATAATTGGAATCTTGGAATCGGCTCCAACGATTTTCATGAAATTTAGTATATATAGGGGGTTCCGGGGGCGATAAATCGATCAAGCTAGGAATCATTTTTAGAAAATGTCATTTTATTCGTGTTTTATCGAATACCGAGCAAAGCTCGGTCAAATAGCTAGTAAATATTATAATAACAGCCGATGCTCGTACGATGAAAGGTTAACTGCGTTTAATGGCGGCTCTCGACATAGGCGAACGCGTTGGCCAACGCGTCTGCAGACGCGTTGGCCCAATGTGTAGAACGGGCGTTCGCGCGTTGGCCGTAGGTATTTAGACGTTGGCCAACGCGCGAACGCCCGTTCTACACATTGGGCCAACGCGTCTGCAGACGCGTTGGCCAACGCGTTCGCCTATGTCGAGAGCCGCCATAAAATAGATACACTGTCACAACGAAGACGTATGATGGACATGGTATTCCTACGTGATGTAGTTACAGGTCAAATTCCTTGTCAAGATTTAAATAGCTAGTAATATTATTAAGTTACAAAATTGTAAACTTTATTTTAAAAGATTAATTTATTTCTCACTTTTTTTGGTAAAAAAGTGGGCCCCGTGCGAGTTTCTTACGCCGGTTCTTCTCGCCGAACTAGTTCCCGAACCAGTGGTAGGCATCATATAAGACATTCTGAAAATATTTATTTTAAATTTATTCAGAAATAAAACAATTTTGATTTTGATTTTTGATTTTGACACCATAAAATAACTAATTTTAAGGTATAATTTTAGGTATAGTTAAAATAATTGTTATCCATACTAATAATATGCCTAGAATATTCCTAATTTATTTTATTACACATTATGTACCATCAATTCGACTCATTTCATTGCATAGCATTAAACTACACATTTTTGAAAAGTTCTTTGTGAAGTATATTTTAAATATTTGATTGTATTTCAATATTTTAAAAATCATTTCTCCAAATATATCGTGTTTGGGCGTACAAAGAGATTCCATCAAAGCAATGACTGCGAGAACAATATTCGATATTTTTCATCACGCAGTCACAATAGATTTTGTCGAGAACGCCCCGACATCTAAAACATTTTTTGTCGAGTAAATATAGGAAAGTGTGATTAATCATTTCCTGACAGGCAGAGAATTATGTAAATATCGAATGCTAGTAGTATAAGAGCTGGCGCCGACGTTAAGGGTTGCAAATGAGGCCTGATTCATTTGTTATAACAATCGCGGAGGGGAATAGGCAAAATATTATTCGACAAAGAGGCACACATTTTGGCGTGTTCAGGTTACTATTATAAATATGATAAAACTAAAACCTTTTGATCAAAAAAAATCTAAAGAGCTTGTTTGTTCGAACGCGTTAATCTCACAACCTGCAGGACCGATTTTTATGCAAGAATTGGTAGTAGCAAGCTAATTTTTCGTGAGTAGCTTCATTTTGATAAGACGAACAACAATGTTATCTGCGAAAAATCTCGAAAGTGGTAGCTAACAGAGATAGAAAGGATTTCATACTTTGATTTTATGGTCCTAAAATCAACAAAACTTAGTTGACTACAGAACCCTAAAACGGAACCCTAACCATCTGACTATTTGTATGTTGATAGGTTAATAGTTATGTAATTAAGAGTAACATTGTCCTATAAATAGAACAATCCATATTTTGGGACCATCAAATCAAAGTATGAAAACCTTTCTATCTCTGTTAGCTACCATTTTCGAGATTTTTCGCAGATAAAATTGTTGTTCTTCTTATCAAAATGAAGCTACTCACAAAAAATTTGCTTGATGGTAATCAAAAAATCCCTGACTATAGGGATATTGAGTTGACTACGGGAAACGATGTACAATTTGTACAATCTTGTAAGGGAGTAAATTAAACACTCAGCACCTACACTCTGGCTCGTGGATGATAGAAGAAGAGAATGTCGAACGATCATCCCTTTGTATATCAACCCCACCACTCATAGTTGGCGTGTCTGACTTTATCTATCAATATTACACTACAAAGAACATAGGCTACTTTTATGCAGAATGTACGTTCCTGTGAATTTTGTTCTTACGCGGTAGGAGCTGCGCGCAAACTGATTTTAATGAAATTTGGTAAGGTTAAACTTTGAGTCATGAGAAAGAAAACAGGTAAAAGGAAAGATCATGTGAATGTACACATAGGTAAAACTTGTGTACCGAGTTACGTTAGAAACGAATGGTAAAATGAAATTGCGCGATTTTTGTGGTACTAGATGACGCCCGTAACCCCGTTGCGTTTATCGTTCGGGAACCGTACATTTTTCCGGAATAAAAAGTATTCTATGTCCTTCCTCGACACTCAAAGTATCTCCATACCGAATTTCAGCTAAATCAGTTCAGCGGTTTGGGCGGACAGACAGACAGACAGACAGACAGACGGACGGACAGACAGACAGACACACTTTCGCATTTATAATATTAGTATGGATTAGTATGGATATGGAAGTATGTATAATAGTACGTAGGAGTCCAAGCAAACTGGTGAATCCCGCATAACAGCCCACAGACAAAGTAAAATGAGAAGTTCTGATCTTCGACTATAATCTGTAATCGATATATACCGTACGCTTAAACGAAATTTAGCATGGTAATATTTTGAGTTCGGATAAAGGACATGTAATGATAAAGGACATTACTTTTAACCCAGAAAATATGTCGCTTAAAGACGATGAAAGATGGTTAGAAAGTCAAACATAATAGTCCGACTGGTTTCACAGTAAATCCCACAAAGGCCACAGACAAAGTAAAATGAGACACATTTGTATAAAACAGCCGGCATAAGTCGTTACATACTCAAACAGTTATTTGGAATTGTGATGAGGCGCACGTCTTACTGCAAACTTTAAGCGGGCTTCAGTTTCGGAACTTTTAGATTGCACTTATCGCGAGCTGAAAGTACCATTACGAAATAATTGTGCAGTTCTTTAGTGTACGGAAATGTGCATTTTTGGGTGTAAGTGCTCATTTCTTAATGTGATGTGTTTTACAGGGTGTAACAAAAATAAGTGTTAATACTTTAGGGTGTGTACATGTTCTTTGTAGAGAGTTCACTGTGAAAGTAGCAGCTCTGAAAGACAAAAAAATTTTCACTTTTGTATGGGCAAGGGCCCGAGCGTCACGAGTTTCCCCATACAAAAGTGAAAAAAAATTTGGTCTTTCAGCGCTGCTACTTTCACACTGATCTCTCTACAAGGAACACGTACACACCCTACAATATTATCACTTGTTTTTGTTCCACCCTGTAGAGTTCACTATTACAGAAGCAGCACTGAAAGACTAACTTTTTGTTTGATCTTTGTATGGAAAAATTTATGACGCGCTGGCGCTTGCCCATACAATTCTCCAAAAAAAAATTGGTCTTTCAGCGCTGTTACTTTCACAGTGAACTATCTACAAGGAACACGTACACACCCTAAAGTAGTATTGTTAGTATTGTTACACCTTGTATAATAAATAATAATGTATTGTAATTATTGACGATCTCTGTGGCTCAGTTGCTGAGCACGTTGGTAGCTCAAGCCGGGGGTCACGGGTTCGAATCCCGCCGACGGAACAAAACGTTTTCGAAGTTCCTGGGTCATGGATGTGTATTAAATATGTGTATCATATAATAAAAATCTTAAATATATACAGTATAGTATGAAAGTATTAAATATATTTCCGTTGTCTGCTACCCGTAACACAAGACGTGGTGTAAAGCGTCCATAGATATTATTATTATGAGAATGTGCCAGTCACGGCAGTGTGCATAATATTCAGCTTTTGTATTTTTTTTTATTTCAATACAATACTACACAAAGGTCGGAGCAGAGGACGCCGCGCTACTAGTACGTACAGTAAATAATCCGACCAAAATCCGACAACGGTCAGTACACTCGCATATTTCTATTATTTTAGTAACTTGTGATGTATGTTGTTTGTACTGCGGTTTCAGTGTCCTCAAAGCTGACTATAACGAGATTGGAAGACTTTAACATGGGATAGCAACTCCACAATTACTAGTTTGCTAGGTTATAATATACTCCGTGGTCCTGTGGCTTAACTCGTGGTTCTTGACTCGGAGGTTGTGGGTTCGATGCCCGTGACGGATCCTGAGGCTAATTAAGAGGAGTCCACACCGCCCTTTTTTCCATACAAACGTTGTCCCCTGTTTCCTCCCTGGATAATGCTAGTAAAGGTATAACTTTTTTCCTGAATATCTACGGCTACTAATACAATGTTCCTATGTTTTCTTTTTTTTCATAATTTAATTATTAAATAAGATATGAACGTTCAAAAACCCAAAAAAATGGTCAGATTTTCCGCTGTGTTCAAACGTCCAGAAAACAGATTTGGCTAGATTATACAAAAAAAAGCAAAACATAGGAACAAACACAGCTCAAGCCTTTTTATAATCTTTAATGAAAAAAGTACTTAAACCGGTTAAGTTTTGGAGAAGGAATCAGGGGACAACGAATCGTTGATTTTCTGCAGTTGTCTCTATCGCGTTCTGCGGTATAGGCTTGAGGTAAGGGAGACAGCTATAGATATTACACGTACTTTTTTTCATTTCTCTAGCCCCTGGTGTATCCTCTTTCAGACCAGAAAGAATTTTATGAGGCCATGCAAGAAGTCGTTTTTGCATCTGAACCCTCGCTGATCGTGAAAAGGAAGAGGTTGTGCTCTTGTGTATTGCGCACACAGTTGGGTAATATAAAATCAACCCTGCGCAGCTGCCTTTCAATAACACTGACCACCGTCACCGAAACCGTTGAGGAAGGCATTATTATTGACTAGATGACGTCCGCAACCCCGTTGCGCCAGAATTCGTTTATCCCGAAAGAGCCGTTAATTTCTACAGGATAAAAAGTATCCTATATCCTGTCCCGAGAGTCGAAAATATCTCCTTATCAAATTTCAGCAAAATTGGTTCAGTGGTTTGGGCGTGAAGTGGTAACAGACAGACACACTTTCGCATTTATAATATAAGTATAGATATTATGTACATTTAATATTAGTTGTGCTCTAGCTTACTGAGAATTATTACCTACAAAGGGTTGCAATAAACCTTTAAGCCTATATTAACTGGTATTGGTAATATCTACATACAGATAGAGGCTTGGGCTTAGACTGTTAAACCCTAGTTTATATAGGATATCGTAGGTTCAATTTAGAGAAATAGACTTCACTTATTTAGTAACGAATAAGTACAAATATTATGCTACTGTTTGGTTAATCACCGATCAGCTTGCATTATGCTAATAAAACTTGAAAACATGTTTACTTTGTTTCAACGCGGGATTCAAACCAACAGTCGAGAGCTTAGCTACTATGTGGCCCTGTTTTATGTTGGCCAATGATGGATAATTAAGTACAAGTTATTACCACTGAAATAGAGGCATATTTTCACCTATGATTGCCCATGATTGCAACTTCGCAATCATCGTGGCCTTACATTCATAATATGTCAATTCACATTGCATATGCCACGACTCACAAGGCGTTGCGAATTGCATTTTTAAATTTGGAACAACTCGATACCACGAGTAGCATTGTCAATTTAATATGTATCTTCTTGTGTAGCAAATAACGTTCTGTTTTGAATATCTTAAAAAGTATTCAAGTGCATCGAAACGTTACGTTGCATTGTGATCAGACCCTATAGAGAACTAATGCCCGCTGGACATGACTGGTGGTACTGGCTGATATTTATACTGTAACATAATTAGATACTCTGCTAGAATATCATCTTATATTATGTCATTCAGGATGTGAGCTTCATTAATTAGATGAAATATTTTCTTTTTAATCTACAAAGACCTCGACTTCGCTAGTATTTCCTAGCTGTACTAATTAGTAAAAGTAGGCTGACATCTGACCGATATTCTTTTATGTTTTCTTATTATTTTTTATTTTAATGTATGTATCTTATTTCAATAACATAACATAAAATTAAAATAGCAACGTTCTGTGTAAAACAATTAACATCCAAACAGATCATTAAGAAAATTTGGAAACTTGTAGTTTGTAAACTTATTATATTATTATTAGTAAGTCTATTATAACGTACCTTTCAGCAAATAATAATAATAACAATAATATTACAAAAGCGAAAGTTTAAAATTTTTGCCTTTTTAATAATAGCAACAAAAATACATACGTGTCAAGTGTCAACGATACACTTTTATTTCTATAAATTGAGTCGTATAGTATCAAAAACAGCAATCTGACTTTTCACTAATTATCTGTAATTATGAAAAGTAGTTCCACTATTATAATCAACAAATAATTATTTTTCCGTGTATATAATTATATAGTTCTTCGATTTTTGAATTCATTATTTAAAGATTTAAATACATTAAATTTGAATTAAATTTATAATTAATAACTTAAATTCAGATTGCTGTTTTTGATATTGACTTCCTAATATTGCTGAATATGATACTAAACAATAGTTAGATTGCAGCTTTTGATTCTAGCCAAAATTAAAGATACATAGGGTTGTCAACTTAAATCTTATATTGCTAAATAAAACTTCATAATTTTAAATAATCTCTTTATTTAGTTAATAAAAAAGAAGAGAAGAGGGTGGGACATAGATAGCAGATAAAAATGTAATGCATACTGTTAAAAGAACTAATTTCAACATGTGCTTTCCAATTTGCTGGATCTCTTTTCTTTTTTCTCGCAAATCTATTGTTTACGCGTGTTGGATGTACATCCATGTTAACTTTTTTCACCTCCAAACGAATTATTTAACAATATTTTAACAATAAAATAACAAAATACGCACACGGATCTTCTGACGAAATCAATGCACACGCCATCTTGACAGGTGACCATTTGAAGGCCTGTGATTGGTCGAGACTAATAGATTGCTGCTTTTGAATCTCATCATATACAGATTGCTGCATTTGATACTAATATGGGTTTTACAGTCTGGTTTTTGATGAAATATTTCTGTTTTTGATACTTTGTGACTACATAAGTAAAAAATATTTTAACGAGACAGTGTTACCATATTCATAACCCGAATTGCGTAAAAATGACAGATTGCTGTTTTTGATACTATACGACTCAATTAGTATTTTTCGTGAAAGGCTGTTTTCAGTTTCTTTTTGTTGTTAAATGTTGTTAAAATAGTAACTTTTCTTACGTCAAATGATCATCCTTACAACAACCAGAAATGAACAAAACAAATACTTTATCATTAATAAAATTCATCGCCAGATTCAACATGAAATAATATGACGTGCCTACATCGAAATTTGTCTGTTTCTTGTCTACGTCTACACACGTAGACAGCCTACGTTTAGTGTCTACGTTTTCGAACACGTAGATATACGTATACATGTGTTTACGACGTACGAACACGTAGACAAACTAAGACAATATAATGATTAACTGTCTGACCGTCTTGTATTCTGGTGTAATTGATCAGCCTTTGATATTGATTATAAGGCTTGCGATACGAATATTCTTGCTTTAAAATAATTACTTGATACTCGCTCCGTTCCGCAGTAAGTGTTATCGCGCGGGAATTGTACATTTTTCCAGGACTAAATACTTTTCATACCGGAAAAATTTACGGTTTGATATTTTCCTGTATCCTATCAGGGGCTCAAAGTATCTCCATACGAAATTTCATCGAAATCGATTCAGCGGCTTAAGCGTGAAAAGGTCACAGACAGATACACTTTTGCATTTATAATGTTAGTATGTATTTCATCCGTTTAATACCGTACTATTATTATAATATTAATAATACAGGATACCGTGTTTTTTGGAATTATTCTTAAATATTATTCTTAAATATTCAAGTAGACTTACAATTAAGGCCTTTGTGAAAACACCAAGTGCCTACCTGTTGCCATTATTGATATCAAGCAAAAAAAGGCCAAAAAAATCACCTTTGTTGTATGGGAGCCCCCTTTAAATATTAATGTTATTTTGTTTTTAGTATTTGCTGTTATAGCGGCAACAGAGATACACAATCTGTGAAAATTTGAGAACTCTAGCTATAGCGGTTCTTGAGATACAGCCTGGAGACAGACAGACGGACAGACAGACATCGAAGTCTCATGAATAGGGTCCCGTTTTCACCCTTTGGGAACGGAATCCTAAAAATATATCGGGAAATACAAATGTATTTCGAATTTGTTTTCAGTTTTAATTATACTCAGAATAGTTGTCTACGCTGCGCCCTGGTTCGTGTGTACTAACCTTAACTTAGACAAAACCTAGCTCAAGTTAGTGCTAAAGATAAGTTTGGTATTTCGATGAAAATGACGGAAAGTTAAAACAATGGATTCAGACTTTAGTACATATGAAATTTACCACTTTAATTTATACTCTGTCGTTTATCTAGAAAGTTCTAGAAAATTTTGAGGTTTGGTATACTTCAACTATAATGTAGCCAAGGAATATGACAAGTATAATAATTATCTTGCTTACATTATTTTTACTATATCAAAAGTTTTTTTTTTTTATGTAAGTAAGTAATTAAATTTAACCAAAGAAAAAACTTAAACTGTATACTTACTACATACCTATGTAGTTCAAGAAACCTCCCTGGTTTCATTTTCTTTTAATCGTCAAAAAATAAGGCCCTGAAAAATATATTTTATATTTTCTCCCCAGAAACACTTTTCTAGATATTTTTCCCTCTGCCCGTGCTGCCAACACAATGTCTAATTGAGATCTCGATTCCTACAAACTTTGAACGTAATTTAAGAGGATTTTGATAAATTACCGAAACTTTGTTTTGAAATTTCCAAAAAAGTTTCATTTGATATTTTCTGACTCATGATGGAAATCGATGAAGAATTTTCTTGCATTTTCATTGGCCTAGAGACAAAGCATTAAATATTTTACTGTTCGTAATATACACGTATATTTAGGTGCATAGGCAGGCATGCCAAGTAGAAACCTTATAAATGGTTATAGGTTTGTTTTGACAATAATTGAGTTAAGAAATTGGTGTAGATTTCCTCATTTTATTCACGTAGATTTTTCTGCTTAAATATTTTTCGAAACCCTGTCCTGAGTTTTGAAATCATTGAATCGTAAAAATAATATGTTATCGAATATTTTTATTAGCTGACCAATACCAGAAACTTTTACTGTTTCTATTCCATATCTTCAGACATACTATTTTTTTGATTCAAAATCATTAAAAAATAAAGGAATACGTTGATTACATCGTCAAAAATCTTTGCAATTTGCAATCATGGTAACCATATTGAAATACTTTTGCGTACGTTGCACGTACGAAATTTAGTTTCATATTGCATAACTGAAGTTCCGAACAAAAAGTTTGGCACGCACGCACGGAACCCATGCATTGAACATTCGTTACAAGAATTTTCGTTAAGGCCATACAATTTAGCTAGTTCAAAAAGTTGGCGGCTAGGAGCTATACAATTTAGCTGAAACTGGCTTTTCGAATTGGCTAACATTTGAGCTAGGTTCTAACGGTTATCGCGTAGGTGCTACGCTTCGATGCGATTTACACCAATTTCAGAAACAAAAGAGGTTTGATTTCCTAATTGAATTGCAAAACAAAGTTTAATAACAAACAAGTTACCGGAATTGGAGATTCAAATCCTAAGCTATTAATCTCAGAATATTCAGGAGTTTCAGGAAGGATGTAAACAAAATCCCCAATAGATTTTGTATAGCAATAATGCTTTATAGATAAGCTTTTGGCCATTAGCTCGGGAGTCGGGTGTATGACGGTCGATGAGGCAATTTGGGACACGCTAGTTTACAGGCCGATTACGTATTCAATTAGAAAATCGCGCATTTTAAGGTGTAACCACACTTATTCCCTTCAATTCCTAATGGATCCCATCATAAGATCACCACTTTTGTAAACATGGTACCAAATTCGGATTAAACCCTATACAATAACAAAATAATTATGAAAATCGGTCCACAAACGGTGAAGTTATGGTTGAACATCCAAAAAAAAAAATATACAAACGAACATAATATTATAACCTCCTCCTTTTTGAAAGTTACGTGGGAGAGCCATGCTTCGGCATGAATGGGCCGGCTCGACCGGAGAAATACCGGCGTGAAACAGCGCTTTCGCTGTGTTTCGCCGAGTGAGTGAGTTTACCGAAGGCCCAATCCTCTACCCTTTTCCCTTCCCTACCCCCCCTATTTCCTTTCCTACCCTCCCCTATTCCCTTCCCTACCCTCTCCTATTATCCTATTCCCTCTTAAAAGGCCGGCAACGCACCTGCAGCTCTTCTGATGCTGCGAGTAACCATGGGCGACGGAAGTTGCTTTCCATGACGTGACCCGTTTGCTCGTTTGCCCCCTTATTTCATTTAAAAAAGTCGGTTAAAAAGTCGCTGTGTCCTAGGACCCTAATGCGTCAACTCTGAGTGGGTTGGGATTTTTATCGACTAATCACGCATGGGCTCACTAAAGGGTCAACGTATAATTATCAACTGTTTTGAAGTCAAATATTTACGTTGTAGCCCTCGCTTTTAGTGGGTCGAGTGTTAAATTAAATTTCAACGTGACTGTTTTGGTCGTAATCCTTGCTTAGTAGAAAAAAATACATACTAAAAAAAACAATAAAGTAAAAGACCTAAAAAAAACACTTAATAAGTAAGCGCATTTAGAAAAAATACACACCTATTTTCTGGATTAGATTTTAAGACAAAAATTAATACTTACTTAAATGTAGAAATGAAAGCCTCTCTTTTCTTGTGTCTCCGTAGCAACGATGTACGTTAATTAACATTGATTTCGGTTCAGCAGACTCAATATCAAATTTACTCATTGTTATTCAAATTGTTAATAACAACGCTACTATTGTTCATGTCACTCATTTGAAGGTAGAATTTACGTTGTTAATCTAGATCAAAAAGCTAGGCTAGCTAAAAATATCTTCATAGTCATATCTATCTTAAACCTAGCTAGCTTTGTAAGCGTAAATATGTAACAGTCAGATATTATAGGGTGAGGCCAAACGAGCGCAATTTGTGAGTTGTGAGTCGCAGAATTTCGGCTGGCAGAAATTCTGCTGAATTCAGTTTCATACAAAAGTCCTGTTTGATTCACACGAGCGTAATTTTGTGAGTCATGATTTGTATGAAAAGATATTTACGCGACCGAAATTCTGCGACTCACAACTCACAAATTATGCTCGTTTGGCTTCACCAATACACTTTCAATAAAACTAAAGATGAGGCCCGCAACTCCTTTGCGGAAAAATCGTTTATCGTGCGGGAACTGCACATTTTTCCACGATAAAAAGTTTCCTATGACCTTGCCTGGGACTCAAAGTATCTCCGTACCAAATTTCAGCAAAATCGGTTCAGCGGTTTAGGCGTGAAGAGGTAATAGACAGACCGACACACTTTCACATTTGAAATATTAACTACTTGATGAACTCGTTTATCGCGCGGGAACCGTACATTTTTCCAGGATAAAAAATATCCTATGTCTTTTTCCGGGACTCAAAGTATCGACATGCCAAATTTCAGCTAAATCGGTTCAGTGGTTTAGGCGTGAAGAAGTAACAGACAGACGGACGGACGGACGGACGGACGGATGGACGGACGGACCGACGGACGGACGGACGGACGGACAGACGGACGGACGGATGGATGGACAGACAGACAGACAGACGTACAGACAGACATACAGCCATACAGTCAGACAGACAGACACACACACTTTCGCATTTATAATATTAGTATGGAAGTATGGATGTAGTACATGACTTTATTTAGCGCACACTAGGTGGTACTAGTAACCAGGTTATTTCATTGTTGTACAAAATTTGAAGTATGTTTCAGGGTTACCTCGTTCACTCGAGGAACATTTCTTGGCTTGAGAAGTACTTTAATTAAGACGAGGCGCCATTGTGAGCAGCAGCTGTAAAACAACACTGTCGATTAAAGTGCTCCTCTGAGAAAAACGTTGATTTTGTTCCAGATAAAACTTCCCTTTTCAAAATGAAGGCGTGTTTTTTCAGCGAAAATCCAAAATGGCGTCAATCGTGCCTGTCATGTTTTTGTAATTCTTTTGCAGATTGAGTTTATTATGACCCGAGTCTGAGCATAGGAATGTTTTATCCCGTAGGATACGTCTACATATTTTTATAACTTACGAGCTTTTGCCCGCAGCTTCGCTCGCGTTAAGAAGTATTATTATATACAAACTTTCATCCCCTATTTGAACCCCTTGGGGTCGGAATTTATCAAAATCCTTTCTTAGCGGATGCCTACGTCATAACATCTACCTGCATGCCAAATTTCAGCCCGATCCGTCCAGTGGTTTGGGCTGTGCGTCTATAGATCACTATGTCAGTCAGTCAGTCAGCCACCTTTGAGTTTTATATATATATATATATATATATATATATATATATATATATATATATATATATATTTATTACGAAATGTAATAATAATATTGTTTAAATACAAATAACTAGTTACCTACACCGGCCGTAGTTTGATTTTTTTTTCAAATAAAGGTTGACCTTGGTTAAAATTTGAATTCACTTTACATCAAAACCTGTTTAATGGTTTTTTTTGCAAACGAGTAACAAACATACACACAAGCTTTAACATTATTACACACTACAAAAAGTCCCAACCAATAAGAAATTCTTACGAAGCTAATGTTTCCGTAAAAGAGCTAATAAACATGATAAGGCCATATTTTCCTTGTTTTGACTAACAACGTGGAAAGAATGATGACGTTTCAATTTGTGCTAATAGTGCCTGGGGTCGAGAACATGCATTTTGGACCCTACAGCCGTTATTTTAAGATCGACTGTCCTTTATCCTTGGAAGATAGGAGGCCGGTACGTACAATACAAGTAGCATACAGTAGATCGTCTTCAGATTTATACCGAACTAGATGTCCCGCGCGGCTTCGCCCGCGTAAATTAGGAATTTTACAGAAACCGTACATTTTCCCATAAAAATAGCTTATGTCCCTACTCCCTTCACTTGGTCTACTCTATATCTGTGCTTAATATTGCCATAAAAATTGCTCCAGTAGTTCGTAATTTCTAATATTTCCCCCGTTTCTCCCACATTTTCCTGCGATTCTTCGGTCGTATTAGTCTTAGCGTGATAATATATAGCCTATAGTCTTACTCGATAAATGAGCTATCTAACACTGTAATAAGTTTTTAAATCGGACCTGTAGTTCCTAATATTAGGTCTTCAAGTCCTTCAAGTTTATAATATCTACCTAAGGTATACATTTTTTTAATTATCGCTTGACAAACTCGAGTCTCGATCTAAAAGACTATGAAAAGTATCAATAACAGGGTCATTATAGGCTCATAAGTCATAACCATGGGACGATGTATGGTATAAAATGGTAGTGATGATGATGATGATGATGAATGTAATTTGCATAGTAGCATATGCTTTCCGTTCTTAAAACAACGCCAAAACTCCCAAACTTGTATCTATAAAGAATCAGGATTTCTCTCAGCACCTTCCGAACCACGGTATACCAGGTATACCTCCGTGCAAAATCTTACTTGTTGGTAGCATATGCTTAGAATACTTCTCACGAAACCGAAGTCACCACATGTTTCCCTATAAGTTTTGAGGAGTTCCCTCGATTACTTATGGATCCTTCATCAGATCACCACTTTTGTGAATATAATACCAAATTGGGATGATACCCTATATACCAAAAGAAAAATTTTGAAAATCGGTTAACAAACGGCGGAGTAATCGTTGAACATAAGAAAACGAACATAACACCTCCCCCATTTTGAAAGTCGGTTAAAATTGTAGCCTATGTGTTATTCTGATGTATAAGCTATATTATTGTAAAGTTTCATTAAAATCCGTTCAGTAGTTTTTGCGTGAAAGAGTAACAAACATCCATACATCCACACATTCATACATCCAAACATCCAAACAAACTTTCGCCTTTATAATATTAGTAGGAAGTAGGATAGTAGGATAGGGTGCACTTACGTTTTTGCTGTGCTTAGATAAATTAAATATAGGCCGCGTTCATTTTTAAGAGCTCTCAGCGAAACTGGACCCATAGAAA
Source organism: Aricia agestis (assembly GCF_905147365.1). Taxonomy (NCBI): domain Eukaryota; kingdom Metazoa; phylum Arthropoda; class Insecta; order Lepidoptera; family Lycaenidae; genus Aricia; species Aricia agestis. The sequence continues at coordinate 11,901,934 of NC_056417.1, forward strand.
AGATTCTGCCAATAATGTACAATAGCTATCCAGAGGGTCATCATCTGATCGCGGACTACCAATAACAAGGGCGTGAGTTTAAGACGTGGGAGAGCCATGCTTCGGCACGAATGGGCCGGCTTGACCGGAGAAATACCACGTTCTCACAGAAAACCGGCGTGAAACATCGCTTGTGCTGTGTTTAGCCGAGTGAGTGAGTTTACTGGAGGCCCAATCCCCTACCCTATTCCCTTATCTACCCTCCCCTATTCCCTTCCCATCCCTACCCTCCCCTATTACCCTATTCCCTCTTAAAAGGCCGGCAACGCACCTGCAGCTCTTCTGATGCTGCGAGTGTCCATGGGCGACGGAAGTTGCTTTCCGTCAGGTGACCCGTTTGCTCGTTTATTTCATATCAAAATCAACAACACGCAATGTCTAATCCACCAATAACAATATGTCCTCGTTGGCCAATTAGCCCCACTTACACCGCTGAGGTACATAATATACAATGTCATAACTCATATTATACTTAAAAATAGAACATAGCGGGTTTCTTTTTAGCTATGCAGTATCATGCCTATAAGCGGATTTGATTTCAAGGACTGCGTCTACTGTATGATTTTATACTATGTTAGAAGTTAGGAGTTACGGGTTGTGGGGAAAAAGTGAGGAGTTGTCACGTATCGCGAGGTCGCCAGGCCTATCCTATAAAAACCGAACATGATAATGGCCTTAATGCCTCTGGCACACAGAATAGTTATAAAGTATTATAGGCCAAGCGTTGACGGGCGTTTAAGGAGGGTTTAATAATATTATGTACATGCTTAGTAAAAAGCTTGGTGCATAGTATATAACTATAGGCTAGCTGTTGAACTAATCTTTTTATTTCTTTTTTTTTTATGTAAGCTACACGCATCTACGGCATTAAGTCGAAACAAACTCGGTCAACAGATATAACCCGACCGAATATCGTCGGTTCACAAACTGCAATATAAATATAATTCTCTGGTGGTACATTAGCAACTTTCCATACTTCCATACTAATATCATAAATGCGAAAGTGTGTATGTCTGTCTGTTACCTCTTCACGCCCAAACCGCTGAACCAATTGTGCTGAAAGGCATGGAGATACTTTGAGTCCCGGAAAAGAACATACTGTTTATCCCGGAAAAGTGTACGGTTCCTGAGCGACAAACAATTTTAGGCAGCATCAGAAGAGCTGCAGGTGCGTTGCCGGCCTTTTAAGAGGGAATAGGGTAATGGGGGAGGGTAGGAAAGGGAATAGGGGAACCCGGATTGGGCCTCCGGTAAACTCACTCACTCGGCGAAACATACCGCTGTTTCACGCCGGTTTTCTGTGAGCCCGTGGTATTTCTCCAGTCGAGCGGAAGCATGGCTCTCCCTCGTCAAAATATACCACAACGTCAACGTTTTGTAATACACTTTACGGAAAAACTATCACACTTATTGATTATTGTGCTTTAACATAGTAATTTTTATTTATAATATGTAGATGGGTTATCATCAGTCAATCAAGGTGTGACGACGCGAACCCTCACAAAGCTCGGCTTTTAGCTAGTATATTTTTAATTCAATTCATATAAAATTGAATAGCAAATAAAGCAATATTCAATTGCAAGCCTAGGCCATTATTTACTTACAAATGAAGGAACATCTATCGCCCGTTATAAATCTAGGTTATGCGTCAGTATGTAGATCACAGGATGTACGTAACTGGGTGGCTCGTTGACAGACGAAATTAAACCCTATGTACGGTGATGAAAGTTCCAATTACGACGCGTATTTTGTAAATTGAACAGCTTTTTTTTCGTTAATTTGAAACTGATTTCGTATCTATAGTTTTTTATTTGCACAAAAAATGTAAATTTAGTGTTTCATTTACATTTTATGTTGAAGTTATCTAGTTACGCAAAAGGCATATTTATTTTTTCATTTTCTGTTTCATATTTTAGAGGAAATACATTGAAACTGAGTACTTTAACGAGCTTAGGCTGGCGTACGCACGTACGTTTCTGAATTCAATTTCAGTAATAAAAATCCGTTCAATCGTTTTTGGAACAAAGTTCCTTATCGCACGCTGCGAAGGGGGGCTAGACGGAAAAAGTTGTAACAACATGACACAAATTTGTCGATATATTACAACTAGAGCAAAAATGCTACAGTTGTAAGCCGCGGTAGCGCGTGTTTCTCTCTCTGTATTCGATTTCCGAATTCGTTTTCCGTATTCGGAATTCCGTCAGACTAGCGCAAAAGTTCTTTTTTTTAAAAGCGAACGCACCGCCTTGTACTTGAAACGTACGTGCGGAACCTTATTTTATAATAAAATCTAGCTTCGCTGTCGAACCTGGCGAATGCAGACGAAATAATTCATATTGTAAGATTTTAGCATCGAACGTTGTCTATACGAATGCATTTCGTCAAAACTACTAAACTCTTGCCAAATAAACGATCTTTGAAGTGTGGAGTGTTTTTTGACTATTTGTAGTCCGCCATTAGCGCATTGTTACCAATAATAACACTTCCCGTTACTGCCACTTAAAACTTCGCCTGCTAGTTTTATTCTCTTTGAGTTTTTATGGCATTTTTTGTGGGCACTTTGTAAGTACAAATGTACGGATGGATTTAATGGTTGAGGAGTTCTTAGGAAATGCATAAATAGAGTCTCTTAAGGCTCCGGATATAGGATTGGCCTCTCCGTATAAGGGATTTTCTAAATTCAATTTGATCGATTACAAATTGCTTGGTAGAGACAAACTCATAATATTATGCTTGTATAATGTATTTAGTATAACGAGTGGGTATGTCAAAACATTTGCTGGTCAGTTAGTAATATAGATCTTAGTATCCCTTAGTATTCCTCAATAAATAGCGGGATAAAAATTATTTGATACTTGTAAAACATTTCAGCTAATTATCGTCTTGGACCCGTCCGTACTGCGAACTTTCATTGCGATTTTTATTCGTGCTTTGTTTATATATTTTTTTCATCGGCAGTGTAAATCCTAAAAGACTTACATCATAATATTAAGAACAGAATACTCTTACACTAAATGCAATAAAAACGAAATATAGGTACCTTTACAATTTGAAAATCTAAAGAAATGGAAAGCTACCTAAAAATACTATAAATCCTAGCCCACTTCTGTAGTCTACCAGACGTCTGACTGCTCATGCACAGAAATACAGCGAGTTCCTCACATTAAATACCTGGGCATAACTATCGACGAAAAACTAAACTTTCATGAGCAAATAAAAAACGTCATTCAAAGGATACCAAAAAAATTAACGCATGTGTTCAAATGTCTCCCCCTATACTTCCCCTCTGTCAATCCATCGTGAACTACGGCAAAACAATCTGGGGGGGATCCGACAAAATCTACATGAAATACATAGTCTGAAAAAATAGTGAGACCAAAACTCTTTGATTATCGTAATCCATTCGAGATACTTCTCAGCACAGACAATTAATACTTCCTCATTTAAGATAATTCCCAGCAAAAACATTGAAAAGCATGTGTTTCTTTGTGCCAATAAATAGTGCGACTAAAACTGTTTGATACTTCCACATTTCACATTTGAGATAATTCGCAGCACAGACATTGAAAGTGTGTGTTTTCAGGAGTGACGTGATGAGGGCGTGACGGTGTCCAGCATGGCCCGGGGCGCACTGCTCGTCCTAATGTGCCTCATACCTCTGCACAGAGCTGATAATTTAGGTGAGTTATTATTATAACTTTACAGATTATAATATATTATTGAAGAAGAGACCACACCGCCGTTTTTCCATACAAACGTTGTCCCCTGTTTCCTCCCTGGATAATGCCGGTAGAGTTATGATTTTTTTTCCTGAATATTTATGGCCGCTATTAGCATGTCCCTATGTTTTCTTTTTTTTCATAATTTTATTATTAAAAAAGGTAAGAACGTCCAAAAACCCAAAAAAAAATGGCCAGATTTTCCTCTGTGTTCAAACACCCAGAAAACAAAACTGGCTAGAATATACAAAAAAAAAACATAGGAACACAGCTCAAGCCTTGCTTTAATTCTTAATGAAAAAAATACTTAAATCGGTTAAGTTTTGGAGAAGTAATTAGCGGACAACGAATCGAAGATTATCTGTTCTTTTTTTAGAACTTTTGTCGTGTTGTCTCTATCGCGCTCTGCGGTGGGAGACTTGAGATTGGTGAGACAGCAATACATTTTAAAATACCTATTTTCAATTTCTCTCGCCCTTGGTGTATCCTCTTAAGCCAGTCTTCCGCAAAGGGTGTGCCGCGGCAAACCGGTGTACCGTGGTGAGTAGTAATAATAATAACTCCCACACCGGTGTCGGTGACGGTGACGTTTACGCAGGAATAATTTTATAGAACCCAAGTGTGTGCGCAGTAGGTACACAAGAGCACTCTCTATTCCTTTACTCTCTTAATCCACTGGCGAGAGATCATGTTTTTAACACGGGAATCGAATCCACGAAGTTAACTACTAACTCAAAGCACCCCTATGCCACGTACACACTGATTAATTTGTGGTGTACATCCAAAAATTTTCATTTTGCTAGATGTACCCAGAACACAAACAGTACACTGATCTAAGCCCTGAAATGAGACTTCTAAGAACTATTTCCGTGCAACTTGTCCTAGCTCACATTTTAATTTATATTATCTTTTTTAACCGACTTCCAAAAACGAGGAGGTTATACGTTCGGCTGTGGATGTTTTTTTTATGTATGTTCAAAATTTACTCCGCCGTTTGTGAACCGATTTTAAAAAATTTTGTTTTGTTATATTAGGTTTTACTCCAATTTGGTCCCACTTTCACAAAAGTGGTGACCTGATGATGGGATCCATGAGTAATCGAGGGAACTCCTCAAAATTCAATTGGAAATATATGTTTTTTTTGGTTTCATATGAAGTATTTCAGGCATATGTTACCAAAAAGTAAGATTTTGCACCAGAATACACCATGGTTCGAAGGTAGTGAATAGAACTCCTTACTCCTTATAGATACATATTTGAGGGTTTCGGCGTTATCTTAAGAACTGAAAGCATATACTACTTTGCAAATTTAATTAATCATCATCATCATCACCACTATTCCACCATACATCCATGAGTAATCGAGAGAACTCCTCAAAATTTATATAGAAACATTTATTAGAAACATGATTTCGATTATATGAGAAGTATTCTACTCGTAAGCATATGCTACCAAAATGCAAGATTTTGCAATTAGATAATAATATACCATGGTTCCGAAGGTGCTAAGAGAACTCCGGATTCCTTGTATAAGTTTGCGGCTTTCGGAGTTGGTTTAAGAACTGAAAGCATATGCTACTATGCAAGTTACATTCATCATCCCCATCATCATCACTACCACCAGTCACCAGACAATGAATTATCTAGTTATAACCTTATTATTGGTACTTTTAATCGTCTTTAATAAGAGTAAGAATTATTAAATTATTTAATACTTTTTGTTCATTATAAATTATTATTGTTTTTACCCTGGAAGTCGGTTTTAATTTTTTGTTGAAAATAACAATTCTGTCATTGGTGAATCTTTATGGTAGAGTAATCAGACTGATTATGTAACCAACAGAATACATATTGGTCCCACCGTAATACTGTAATTCAGTGGTTTTTGCTGGCAGCATAGGCACTGGTTTTATTATTTGAAATGAATTAATAAAGTCGCGATAGCATACAACTAAAAATTAAGTATAATACCCAGATATACATAGTATAATTAACCTGACAAGCGTTTCTCCTTCATCTGAAAAAAAAAGGAAGTTTTTTAGGTAAATATTTCTTAAAAAATTGAATAATTGTCATACAAACAACATACTAAAATGTTTTAATAATATGAACTATAATTGTTAACACAAGTCGTAACATACGGACTTAGTTTCGCTATGAATATGTATAAGCCAGTGCAATTTAGATAATATCCCGTTAGCATGTTAATACTGTTTGGAACTAGAATTTGTTTTCCTTTAGCAAATATCTGAGACTCAGCTGTACATTAAGGTCTCATATTATAGTGCATTGGTGTTAACTGTTATGCTTGAACAAATGAGGATTCTGCTGTTTGCCTTTGCACAAAAAGTTTGAGAGCGGTGTGGATAAGGGCACAATTTTGGAAAACTCTGAAAATACATGCTGTTATTTTGCAACAAATTTTGTATCCACAGTATTACTAAACGCCTAAAATCCATTGGCGATGTTAGAAAACCGTTAACAGTCTATTAATTGAAAACCACTCACACAATAAAGTTTGGAGGCCATTTATTGTGATTGGAGAACAAAACGTTACCGGTTCTCAAACTTTATGGCCTTCATTAGAATTCGCGTCGCGGTCGCATAAACAATCCGACGTAGTTAAATTGAAATAACTTATGCAAAGTATTCCCAGCGGTATCGACGACAGACTCCGTTCACAGGGGTACCTATACTATGATAATTGATAAGAGATGTTTACTAGCATTAGAGATCGCTCAATGGTCGAAATTCGACCTTAAATTAAAATTTTAAAGTGGGAGAGCCATGCTTCGGCACGAATGGGCCGGCTCGACCGAAGAAATACCACGTTCTCACAGAAAACCGGCGTGAAACAGCGCTTGCGCTGAGTTTCGCCGAGTGAGTTTACCGGAGGCCCAATTCCCTTCCCTAACCTCCCCTATTTCCTTCCCTTCCCTTCCCTACACTCCCCTATTACCTTATTCCCTCTTAAAAGGCCGGCAACGCACCTGCAGCTCTTCTGATGCTGCGAGTGTCCATGGGCGACGGAAGTTGCTTTCCATCAGGTGATCCGTTTGCTCGTTTGCCCCCTTATTTCATAAAAAAAATACTTATTTTGTTCTTTTGGCTCCCCGTTTAAAGTATTGACTATTTCAGACTTAATAAAAAAACAACAATCCATTTTTAATTTGACAACAGACTTCAACCATAAACAAAAGAGTATAATTCGTATGTATCGGCTTGTCATTCAAAATTATGGTAGTGTGCACATTTTAGTGTGTGTAATGTTTTATTTCTTAAAAAAAATTGCATAATATAAGCATAATTTAAATATAATATTAGCTCGATGCACTCCTTCACCATATGAACTATAACTGCGCGGAATTTCATGCACCTACGTTTCCTCATTTTTCGTAAAAAGGGTTACAAAGATTTTCACTCGCGTATTCATATTACTAGGTATTTGACCGAGCTTTAAAACACGAATAAAATGACATTTTCTAAAAATGATTCTTAGCTAGATCGATTTATCGCCCCCGTAACCCCCTATATACTAAATTTCATGAAAATCGTTGGAACCGATTCCGAGATTCCAATTATATATACAAGAATTGCTCGTTTAAAGATGTAATATTATGTGATAGTAAAGAACTATCAGTGATAAATTATTCGTAGGCAGATGGCGCATCTAATTTAGTCTTGTTAGGTCGAGAGCAGCAACTGCAAAAGAAGACGAGATTTATACAATTGGGCACCGCACCTGCGGCAATTTTTTAAATATTTTCACAATTATTAGAGAAATAGATTCAAAGGCAGGGGTTTTTTAATTTTATTAAAAACCTACTCGCAGCAAGTGGGATTTGAAGATTGATTAGTGTGTACCGCAGATTGAAGAATCATAATAATATTATACAAATTGCTAGTTATACAATTATTATTAACGAGCTTTTGCCCGCGACTTTGCTCGCGATAAGAAGTATTATTATATACAAACTTTCATCCCCTATTTTAACCCCTTGGGGGTGGAATTGATCAAAATCCTATCTTAGCGGATGCCTACGTCATAACATCTACCTGCATGCCAAATTTCAGCCCGATCGGTCCAGTGGTTTGGGCTGTGCGTTGATAGATCACCATGTCAGTCAGTCACCTTTGAGTTTTATATATACCTATAGATTGTGATAACTATAGAGTATAGTGTTACCTAATTCTATTTTTTTATATTCTAGATTGAAAATCACACCGGACACGAAACATCCCAAAATATTCAAAGATAAAATATGATGTTACACTAATCTAAAGATTTAAAGATCCATTTCCATTCACGGCGCTGAATGATAAAACACTTACATCAAGTAGTCTTTTAAATTCTTCTCTCTTTCTTCTGACACTTGAGCCGCTTCCGGAAATGTTAAGTACCATTGACGCTGCTTACAGTAGCTTAATTGATATCGAATTCAAGTGTTTATGCTTATTTAAATTAACTTGTGTGTATGTACACATGTATTATTAATGGGTTATTAATAGTATGATGAATAGTGGTTGTAACTACTATCCATCAAACTTTTAAGAGCCCATATGACTCTAACTTGACTACATACTTTAACCTAGATCTCAAAATCTGTAAGGTCTAGAAAACTGATTTTTTGACACAAGTAACTTCAGTTCATAAAGATTAAATGCTCAAGACGAAAACACGATTACTCAAAAAATGCTCGATAGTTTCTTTTTTACAAAAAACCTTGATTTAGACACATTTTTGCTTGGATCTACGAAGTTTGCTGTCTTTTCTTTGATATTTTTTAAAATCTAAAAAGGTATTGATAAAACCTAAATTTGCTCAAAACACTTTTTTCATAATCATTATAGTTCGTCTTTTATTCAAGTAAAACTAAATCGGCGATGATTCAGCGCCGTCCTTTTTCACCTGGCATATGAAAGACAGGCGTGAGTGTGAAGAGGTTTGTTTGGTTTTTAGAGTCAGGTGAGCTCTTAATAATCAATACTAATGTTATAAATATGAAGTGTATCTATCTATCTGACATTACTTCTTCATGCCCAAACCGATGAATCCATTTTCCTGAGGTATAGAGATACTACGAGTCCCGTGAACGGACATAGGATACTTCTTAAAAATGTACGGCTCGTGCGCGATAAGCAAATTTTGGCGCAACGGAGTTGCGTGCGTCATCTAGTAATTTTTTGAGGTAGCCGTGTATTTGGTCTATATAAAAACTATCATGCTTAACAAAGCTTATTTATACCTTAGATTATCCGCTCAGTGGTTTAAGCGTGGACAGACAGGCAGACTTTCGCGTTATAAATTTTTAAAGGTATCACCAGACTTTGCCCTTTCACGCAAAAATTTGTTTCGTGTGGACCGTACATTTTTTTTTCGTTTTATCGGTGACAATATCAAAGCTTGTGGAAGCTCATAATATATCATAATATTAATACGCAAACGAAAAACTTTGTAACCCTTTTTACGAAAAATGGAGAAACGTAGGTGAATGAAATTTTGCACAGTTATATGGTACATAACATAGTTTATATGGTGAAGGAGTGCATCGAGCTAATATTATTTTGAAATAATGCTTTTATCATAGGTACATTTTTTTAACAAATAAAACATTACACACACTACAACACACACACATGAGAAATGACAGATTTTTGAGTGACAAGCCTTTACATACGAATTATACTCTTTTATTTATGGTTGAAGTCTGTTGACAACAAGTTGACAAATTGAAAATGGATTATAGTTTTTTTTATTGAATCTAAAAAGGCCCATTCACTGCAGGACTGCCATACAGTCCAGCCGTGAATGGGCCCTTTAAGATACTATTAGACAATGCTTACATTGCCAGTCTGAGATCAGCTATGTCCCAGAGACAAGAGTTGAAAAAAAAAATGATAAAGTCAATATTTTTCTACAAAATATAGTAGTCCTAATGTCGTTGCAAGTAAGGTCGAATTTCGACCATTGGGCGATCGCCGATCTCTAGTTAATTTTAATTAGCCATGAACCGGACCTAAAGACTGATAATAATATAATTATAACTAGATGTCCCGCGCGGCTTCGCCCGCGTAAATTAGGAATTTTACAGAAACCGTACATTTTCCCATAAAAAATATTTCCCCCGTTTTTCCCACATTTTCCTGAGTTTCTTCGGTCGTATTAGTCTTAGCGTGATAATATAATATAGCCTATAGTCTTACTCTATAAATGATCTATCTAACACTGAGATAAGTTTTTAAATCGGACCTGTAGTTCCGGAGATTGACGCGTTCAAGCAAACATACTCTTCAGGTTTATAATATTAGGTAGGTATAGATTTTTTTTAATTATCGCTTGACAAACTCGAGTCTCGATCTAAAAGACTATGAAATGGTATAATATGGTAGTGATGATGATGATGATGATGAATGTAATTTGCATAGTAGCATATGCTTTCTGTTCTTAAAACAACGCCGAAACTCCCAAACTTGTATCTATAAAGAATCAGGAGTTCTCTCAGCACCTTCCGAACCACGGTATACCAGGTTTCTCACGAAACCGAAGTCACCACATGTTTCCCTATAAGTTTTGAGGAGTTCCCTCGATTACTTATGGATTCTTCATCAGATCACCACTTTTGTGAATATAATGATACCCTATATACCAAAAGAAAAATTTGAAAATCGGTTAACAAACGGCGGAGTAGTCGTTGAATATAAGAAAACGAACATAACACCTCCCCCATTTTGAAAGTCGGTTAAAATTGTAGCCTATGTGTTATTCTGATGTATAAACTATTGTAAAGTTTCATTAAAATCCGTTCAGTAGTTTTTGCGTGAAAGAGTAACAAACATCCATACATCCACACATCCACACATCCATACATCCATACATACAAACAAACTTTCGCCTTTTTTATATTAGTAGGATTATCAATTTTGTGTATATACTTGTAGGTACTATTATCTATTCTGTGGCGAATGTAAATATAAACTGCCTTTATCATAAATATTATTATAACCTGTAGCTCATAAAACTTAATGTAAATACACTTGTTTATGTCTATGTTTGTACGTAGTTTAAGAGCAAAGAGCAATAATTATTTACGATACAATATGATTATCACCCAAGCTTATAGTAGCCTACCAATGGAGTCCAGAACGCAACTTGCAACACCAGAGGAGTTTTAAGGTTCGCGCTCACTTTGTCGGCGCGTGCCGGGGCGTGCCGGGGCGGGTCGGGGCGCAGCGCAGCGCAAAATGCACTATAGCACACTATTGCCGGGTCGGGACGCATCGCATTGACGGATTTTAACGATCACTGTGCCGGGGCGTGCCGGGGCGGGTCGGCGCGCAACGCATTGACGGATTTTGAGCCGAGGCTTGCCGGGCCGCATCGCATCACATCCGCGCGCCGCTTGCTATAGCACACTGTTGCCGGGGCGCAGCGGGTCTTGCCGGGGCGCAGCGGGTCTTGTCGGGGCGCAGTGGGTCTTGTCGGGCCGTGTCGTATTGACGGAAATCCGTCGAGCAAATATCCGCGCCGATACGCCCCGACATAGTGTGCGATACGCGCATCCGCTTCCATACAAATTGTATGGAGGCAGATTTTTGCGATGCGCCCCGGCACGCTGAGCCCCGGCACGGCCCGTCTCAGTGTGCTCACTCCTTTATGTGGCACTGGTGTCTCGAGCGTCCGTAGGCGGCGTATTTTGCTCTCATCAGGTGTCGGCTTGAGTCCTTTTCATTAAAAAATCATCGCTTTTAATCCCCGGAAACGTTCGTAAAGCTAATTTTCAAGCTACCTCGATCATAAGCTAATCCAATTGAAGCTGAGCTGAACAAATCATGCTCTGACCTAATTACGAGCAATTATACTCAGTACGTATTTGCCCCACAGCATTTGAACTGAGGGGTATTTTGACCCCCCTTTTCACCCCCGCGTATGGCGGAAACGAAAATCGTGTGCCCTATGAATAATTTATCAAGACAGAGTTTGCGCTAATATTTCAAATGAGAGGAGCAATTTTATTTAACAAATTAAACATCGGCAAAGACGCTAATATTAATTCAAGTAATATTAATAATTGACAAGATTATTTAAAGCAGATTATTACAGTTCGACCTACGAGTATCTACTTCCGTCGTGGTTTGAAGTAATATCTTTAGCAACTAGTTATACTGGGTTAAAGAAAACTATAATAATTTAATTTTGTAGAGCCAATAAGTTCCTATAATTGTGTAAGTACCTTATAAATCAAGTAGACATATACTACAACTTCATAGCATAGACAAACTTTATACGACAAAACATAACAATATCATGATGACGGTTACTTTTTATCCCGCAAAAAAACTTTTTTACGGGTTCAAAATTAACCTACGTCCTTTCCCTACGTTACCAAATTACACTTACAGTTACATTGTTGTATTAATCGTCGCACCAGCAGGCAGCAGCTCGTCAACGAATTTGGTTTGTTGATGAGCATTCTGTCAGCGCGTGATGAGTGATTACACTCGCTACATAATATTATGTATTAAACCCTGTCTTTTCGACGTAACGTTGTTTAATGTGGGATGACAATTAGGAAGAATAAATATGGCACGTGGATGACATTGTCATGGGTTTTTTTAAATGAAATAAGGGGGCAAACGAGCAAACAGGTGACCTGATGAAAAGCAACTTCCGTCGCCCATGGACACTCGCAGCATCAGAAGAGCTGCAGGTGCGTTGCCGGCCTTTTAAGAGGGAATAGGGTAATAGGGGAGGGTAGGGATTGGAAAGGAAGGGAAGGGAATAGGGGAGGGTGGGGAAGGGAATATGGGAGGGTAGGGAAGGGAACGAGGTAGGGGATTGGGCCTCCGGTAAACTCACTCACTCGGCGAAACACAGCGCAAGCGCTGTTTCACGCCGGTTTTCTGTGAGAAAGTGGTATTTCTCCGGTCGAGCCGGTCCATTCGTGCCTGCATGGCTCTCGCACGTATAAGTAATTGGATCACGAAATTGGATCAGATGAAAATATTATCTTGTAAGCTGTAGCTTTCGGAGCAGAACTTGTCACTTCAAAATATAACAAGAGCGATTCAAAATAGCCACAATAACGACAATATGTAAATTATTGTGTAAAAAAACCTTTTGGCACCTTTTGAAAATAAGATTATGTAAAGGTATTTTGCAAATCTGTACGATTTCAAATTGTAAAGTCTATAACAATAACACTTAGAAAGTGTGCTTGGTAGCAGTTGCTGATAGCAAGCCACAATATACAAAAATACAGTAGAACAACCGGATTGGATGCACGCACACATTTGCGTGATATCATAACTTGAAATAGCAAAACAATTGTTATACTATATACATGTGTGTCTAAATACTTCCGGATTTAAGACCGTTCACAATATCATGTATAATTTTATCTGTTACTTAGAGGTGAAAACTTGTAATTGGCTTTCTGATAATCATACATAAAATTGCCACCGACATTACTTAGCTGTAAGTTTTCCATGTTATATAAATAAATAAATAATTAAATAAATAAATAACAAAATGAGTTGCTGCCCGTTCAAAATAACGCCACCGAAATAACGCAGCGTAATTTCGGTGTTTTACTTGTAATATTAACCTAATCATGCCGAACTACAGTGTTCAATAACTGTGCTTGCACTTAAACTTGTTTGCGTTCTGTCTTGCGGTTTTCATTTCAAGGACACAGTATGGATGATTGCACACAGATACAATGAGACATATTCTACTGTATAATAATTATACTGTATACTTGCTAACTACGAGATGTGGATTATGCACCTTGTTATGCAAATCCCGCGTTAAGTGCGAAATAACCGCCAAATGATGCGAATATCGTTCAGCGGGGCTCGAGCGATCAAATGTTATGTTAAACGTTTGGTCACATCACGGAAATATTTCGTTTAATATTATTAGTAACTAGAAATATATTTATCCTCACAGAATGATGAAGGCTGTGATTTGTGTATCATCCCACTAAAGAATTACTTATTGAGTTATAAAAGCAGGTAGACTGCATTTATAATTCAACTTAAAAAATGTGGATTAATGCACAAATGCTTAACAGTGACCAGATATGTTTTGGTGGTCATTTTTTACCCAAGCAAAGGGAAGCAAAAAGGAGTGCTATGATTTTAACCTGTACAGGGCGTAACAAAACAAATTGGTATTACTTTAGGATGTGTTTAGGTCCTCTGTTATACTATACAGGGTGCAATTAAACCTTCCTGCCAATTTTTTTCCAGGGCTTAGGTATCATTAGGAGAGACCATTTAACCAAAAAAAATTGGGTGTCACATTTTTTTTATTGACATATTTTATCCCATTTAAAATCGTTGCAGAAGGGTCACTCGCGGTGCGGGGGAATGATCGGGAGTAACGCGGGGGAGGCGCGCGTCCGCAGTCACATCACGCGCGGGCAACGGGTCGTGTCCATTAATTGTAGTATTTTTTAGGATAACTTTCGGAAGTTATTTCTCAACATTTTAGTACTGAGTGATTATAAAAGAAAAAATACGTGTATTTTTATTTTTAACAAGGATCAATATATTAAAATTTGGCAGGAAGTTTTAATTGCACCCTGTAGAGTTCACTCTGTGAAAGTAGTATTACTAAAACAGCAATGATTTTTGTACTTTCGTATTTGCAAATTCATAACGCTTCTGCGCGTGCCTTTACAAATCATAAAAAATGCCCTTTTTCGCTGCTACTTTTACAGTGAACTCTATAATATTATACAATACAAGGGTACAGTGAAAATATTATACACCCTAAAGTATTATTAAATTCTACTTTTAAGAAGATACAGACAGCCCAATCCCCTACCCTATTCCCTTCCCTACCCTCCCCTATTCCCTTCTCTTCCCATCCCTACCTCCCCCTATTACCTAGAGGGAATATTTTTTTTAGTCTTCAAGTGCAGCTCTTCTGATGCTGCGAGTGTCCATGGGCGACCGAAGTTGCTATCCATCAGGTGACCCGTTCGCTCGTTTGTCCCCTTACTTCATAAAAAAAAGAAACGGATGAACAAGACAGTCAAACACTTCACCATTCGGACACGGAACCTTAAAACCTGTTGCGTATAATATGTAAAGGGAATGTCATGTTTATTAAATTTTAGCCCTGGGAAGGGAATGAAATTTTCATCTAAAGAACATCGAATCACCTTGTTCATTTACATATTTAGATTGAGGAAGTAATTAATAACAAATACCTGTTATCTTCACCGCGCAGCTCGCGATGCATAAGCTATTGATTTAATAACAGTTTCTGGTTTTGGAATAAGTAATTTTGTTTAAAAAAATATGAAATATTGATAATGAGAAATATGTACTAGATATCAAAAATCGATGCTTAAAATATTTCATTAAAATTAAATATTTCATATTTTAAATTCATATTTTAAATGCATTTCGTAATTGCTTCTGATAAAATATAATTTAATTTTTATATTCACACTAAAATTTAAGTGCGTCTGTCTTTCTGCTATCTCTTCTCTCTCAATATTGATTTTGATGAAATATGGTTTAGAGATACTTAAAGTGGAGGACTTGGAGAAAAGACATTAAATACTTTTTAACCTGGAAAAACGTAGGGTTCTCACGTGATAACCGAATTTGGCGCAACGGAGTTTCAGGCGTCATCTAGTATTCTTTAAAATATCCCAAACATCATGAAAAATATAAAGTACGTTTAAATACTTCTGAATGTAATTAATCTGAACTGAAATACTGGAAAGTAATTACCAACTTCATCTTCAAAGGGTTCCAATTTATAATTCACTATAATTTAAATTAAACATTAAAAATTCACATGGACGAGATAACGATTAGAGAGAGACAGTGCTAGTATTAGCGTAATGTAAATATTCGATCAATACATAAACTTGAGTATGTCAAATCATAAAACCACCATAAGGTTTATAAAAAATCGGCCAAGTGCGAGTCGGACTCGCGCACGAAGGTTTCCGTACCATTATAGAGCAAAAATAGGCAAAAAATTGTGTTTTTTATATGGGAGCCCCTCTTATTTTTTTATTTTATTTTAATATTATAATTATACAATGTGTCCCGACACCGGTGTCCGATGCTTTAATGTCATGATCTATGGCATATTTTATCGACAAATTGGCCCTCATTTTAGTTTTTCTCGGGCTTTCACACTAATCTGACTAGTACTTCTCATGTAAATATCCTATGAATATATAAAAGGTCTCATTTGATAGCTAAACTTTTGGACTACGCTGACACAGGCAATATATTATAAATATCGTGGAATTAAACATAGAAAAACCAAAGTTTAAGAAAAAAAATTGTGTATTTTTTAATTAATGGCTTTTTGTGAAAAATCTAGCAGATAAAACAGATAAATTTGTTTTAGAAAGATAGAGGTTTTCATCTTAAATAAATTCTTTATTACAATGCTCTAATTCAGATACTTTAGAGGTTATAACGATTTTCCTATGAAGTATAGGTCGGATTAGTATGAAGCCAGAGAATTTTTTTTTTTTTCAAAAGTAAGAAAATAAATATTTGAAAACCAATTTGTCACTAAAATATGCCATGAATCATGAGTTCGATTTTTTTTCTCCAACTTTTGAAAAAAAAAAATTCTGTGGCTTCATACTAATCTGACCTATACTTCATAGGAAAATCGTTATAACTTCCAAACTATCAGACTTAGAGCATAGAAGTAAAGAATTTATTTAAGACAAAAATCTCCTCTATGTTTTTAAAATAAAAAAGAACCAGTTTAATGTGCTAGATTTTTCACAAAAAGCCATTAATTAAAAAATACACAATTTTTTTTTTCTTAAAGTTTGGTTTTTCTATATTTAACTTCACCACTGGCTCAGTGGTTGAATGATAGCCCTGTTTTGTTTTAGTCCAGCTATCCCCAACCCGCGGCCCGTGGCGGCCCGCGGTGGCCCGCCAGGACTTTATTTGGGGCCCGCGTGATGTTAAACCATTTTTAAATTCACGCCCACTGGTAAAATAATGTAGAGTCGTCGTGAAAGTCGTGACTTTGTTCCACTTTTAAATCGTCGATTTTGAAGAACGTTACTTTTTAACCAAAAAAAAATTTGTTGCTACCAGCGATATCCAAGACCAAAACAAGTTTGTGGCCCGCATGAAAAAAATTTTGGAGACCACTGTATTTAATTACTCGCTACGTCGTCGTAGAGCGTGCGTAGTAGCGCGTAGCGAGGCCGCGTAGCACTTCTACGAGTTTTATAATAAGGCTGTGGGTACAATGTACCAAGAAATTTATACAAATGGCGGCCGGTCCCAGGTTATTTGGTTAGAATTATGTTTTTTTCCTTCGTTTCTTGCAACAACAATACAACAGACGATCGACAGTCGATATTTCATTCCTTTTTTGTACAGAAAAATTTAATTTATTCCTCCTGTGACTTCTTTAAAAAATAATACTACCTATATCATTTATAAAGATGATGATGACTTAAAAAATTTCCCCATCGTCCCACGCGAAAAATATACCGTCCTCATCACCTTGATGAGTGGCAGTCTTCTACCGTGCGTTTTCGCGTAACTTTCTGCCGCGCACTGTAAAACTCTGGAACGAACTGTCACCTGCAGTATTTCCGAATTCCGGACGAATACTACCTACTCACCTTTAAAAAGAGAGCGTATTCCCTCTTAAAAGGTCAGCAAGGCCGCAACATTAGAAGAGCTGCAGCTCTTCTAATGTTGCGAGTGTCCATGGGCGACGGTAGTTGCTTCTCATCAGGTAACACGTTTGCTCTTTTTTTAAACCTTTCCTTATTTAAAAAAAACGTACATAGATGTATATAAATAATTGGAATTGTTTACAAAGTCAAATAATGTCAGATATAATACTATCCGGTGCAATATTGTAAATTGAAGTTGTAGCAAAATATATGCCAAACGGCAGCCCAACTTTCAGATAGCCGTCTATAGAATATGCATTTTCATTCGTGTCCAAATATAGTTCATTCACGCCAAACATACAGACTACAGAGTGATAATATTGTCAGCTCAACTTTGAAATTACATAATATTATTATATTATATGTTTCATAATGTTATTATAAAAGTATAAAAATAGAAATAAAGTCTTTATTGTTTTTGTAACTTTGTTCAAATATTTCCTTATTATCCAACGAATTGAAGTCTACAAAATGATCTTTGATTTTGTCATAAGCTCCATACATTTTTCGTCACACTCTTCGTTAAATTAAAGTTAAATAATCATTAAATGTTTCTGAGTGCTGCCGTGAGTTTTAATCTTAACCTTGAACTAAGGGTTCAATAATTACGTTAATAAAATCAAACGTCGTTGTAGTTAATTATTGCGTATCTTGCTGACCAATCGCGCACGTATCCCTGAAATGTGGGTCCTAATGCGACCCTCATAATGTCCCATAAATGCTAAGCTTTATCATTTCCATTAAAATGACCAGTTCATTTTGTATTATGTTTTATTGGGTTCGAACACTTTGAGTATTGTTCCTCCAAAATATGTTTATTAAAATCGTTGTTTTGTTTTAATAATACATACGAAGGGTTCCGTACCGTTATAAACGAAATATAGGCCCAAAATTGTGTTTTTGTACGGCTCCCATACACCATAATATTTGCTAAAACAATTAGTTTTCTTATAAAACAGGTAACATACTCCCTGTACAATATTATGTGTGTTGTAATGTGTATCTTTATATTGTTATGGGTTGACTTTTTATTTAACTATTATTGTGAAATGCTAAACAAGAAGATAATGTGTCTTCATATTTCAAATTCTATAATATTATGTTTATCTAATCATGATGCGAAACCTGTAACTAACAAAATACCTAATCTGTATACTGTTACAATATGGAGTATACCCTGTATTCCACTGAATAAAAAATTATGGTGCCTACTACTATAACATCATACTTGTATGTTTGCCTGATTTCCCCTTTTTGTGTGATATTATATTTTTAAACTTAATATCCTTTATTATTTACCCCCAAACTAACCATGTGTCTTCTCAGTTTATTATCAGAATTGTGGTGGACTAAGAACTAAAACTCACACTCTTTATATGAATATTTTGTTACATAACTATGACATCATAATTCTGACCGAGACCTGGCTGAATGACAACATCTCTGATAACGAAATAGTAGATAGCCGCTACAGGGTGTTCAGGTGCGACAGGAATCTTAGTAAATGTCGACGGAAGGACGGCGGTGGTGTGTTGGTGGCCGTGCGGCGCGAGCTCCCGGCTTCGCGTCATCTCGCAGCCGGGTTCCACGCGCCGCGCTCCACCGACCCCACTACCACATCCTCGGCACTTCACTTGGTGGATCATGTTATGGTGCAAATAAATATGAATAACTCTTGCTGGATTGTCAGCGCAACGTATTTACCACCAGCTGTTAGTCCTGAAATATATGACAATCACCTGACTACATAGGATGTATTCTGCAGATGTCGGATGTAGATAGATTTATTATAGCGGGAGACTTCAATCTCCCGACTTTAGGTTGGCGACAAGGCTGTTTACATTTGGAACCAATAACAAATAATGTACGTATTAACCTTGCAGAGTCCCATATGGTACATTTTGTATCTCTCTTTAACTGTGTACAGGTGAATACCTTTAAGAACGAACGAGACCGAATACTAGACCTGTTCCTCACTAATATATCCGATTGTGGCAGCTCAATTGAACCCGTTCCTTTAGTACAAGTAGTTCCACATCACCCCTTTTACGTGGTCATTCCTGTAACTAACACCCTTAAACCTATGAAAATTCTCCCAACTAAAATACATAATTATAATAGGGCAGATTATTCTGTTATAATAAATAAAATTGATGAAACTAATTGGGTAGAACTCTTCCAAAACGTAAAGGCTGAAAGCGCAGTTTCGGTATTATACAAAAATCTGTACTCAATTATTAAAAATAACATACCAACAAAAATACATAAAACATCGCACCCTATATGGTTCACACCTGCACTTATTCACATCTTTAAAAGCAAAAAGAAAAGTTGGATACGGTGGAAAACATACAAAAATATATCAGATTACAGAGTATTTGCTATGTACAGGGAACGTTTTAAATATTATTCACATAAATGTTATAGGCAGTATTTAAATAATGTTGAAAATGGTATACATAATAATATAAATTATTTCTGGACTTATATACATAATTTGAAACGTAATGGAGACATACCAAACTCAATGATATACAAAAACATTGCCACCAGCGATCCTTACCAAGTTTGTAATTTATTTTCTGATTTTTTCCTATCCGTTTTTGAGCCTAGTGAAGTAAATGATGATTTTAATAAGGCTTACAGAATGTACGGATTCGTTATGAGGTCCTGTAAAGACTTTGTGCAATCCTCAACATATTTGCACGTATACAAATCGCTCATACGTTCGCAGCTCGAATACGCTGTAGCTATCTGGAACCCTTACTATAAAAAATACATTGACACGATCAAAATAGCACAAAAAAAAATCTACACGCAATGCATTACAGATGTTGTCATTCCCGAGAATCATATGGCACACTTCTTGAAAAATACAATCTCCTCCCATTATCATCTAGACGTATTCAGTTAGAAATGATGCTGTTTTATGACCTATGCCATAATAGATATGATTGCATACCTTTAAACAATAAGTTATGCTATAGGATACCCATAACTACACATAGTCGAAGACCTCACCAAATATTTGCTACTGTAGTCAGTCGAACTAATGTTGGTAAACGCTCCCCATTCAATAGACTAGCCAGTACTTACAACAAGAATTTTGTCCCCATTGATGTCTTTAGCTATAAAATAACCAAATATAAAGAAGAAATTCTAAAATTACTTAATAATAGTACTGACAAAGTAATTAGTTAGCTGTAATTAAGTATAATCTATTTGTAACAATAAAATCTTATTATGCTTGTATTAGATTATTTAGAAGGCACTACAAAACGTGTCACAATGATTTAACATCAAAAATATACTTATAAATTGTAAATCATGTATATTATAAGAACATCAGTTCATTATGTACTTTTAGCTTTTAGTTTTAGTTTACCATTAATGTTTTAAATATTAGTGTACTTATTATATATTTAATATTACTTATTCTCAACTGGATGATTAGAAATATAGTCAAGTAATTTGTAGTTAACGCCGTTGGTTCCGTAGTAACTAAGTTTTTGTTTTATATACATGATTATAATTATGTACTATGGTTACTGTTTGTTAACTTCAATAAATGAAAAAAAAAACCCTTTCGTCAATTTGAATGTTAGTGTTTCGTAGCTATTGTCATATTTTAGTGTGCGAAAAGGAAACAAATTCAAAAGTATGGGAGTTACGTTTCCTTAGTTGTATTATTCGTAGTTTATTTCTTAATAAACAGTTATAATCTTCTCAAAAAGGAACCGTATTTTTCTTTTATTTATTATTTTTATAACCTTCTAAATTTAAATCGGCTTCGTGGAGTATTTATATAATACGTAATGGAGCTGGCACGGCCGACCTCAGTGACAATAACAGTTGCACGTGACATCTGTAAAGAAAACGGTGAGATGGTGTCGAAACTGTGATACACACGCGACTGAAAACGCACGGCTTTAACGCAGAACGCAAAATAAGAGAAACGCCTAAATAGCAGCGCAATAATTTTAATGCAATTTATTTGTTATTGATAACAATAATAAAAAGGTTCATTGTTGTGCTAAGAAGAACTTCATGGGCAACATTTTATAATTCTTGACTAGAGTTCGCCCAATGGTCGAAATTCGACCTTAGTTTCAAGGATATTAGGGCTACTACCTATATTTTGTAAAAGAATATTGACTTTATCATATACAAGCTGTCCCGGTGAACTTCCCTGGACTTCTACGAACATTTTAAGAGTAAAATCAGCCCAATCCGTTCAGCCGTTTTCGAGTTTTAGCGCGACTAACACATTTGAAAATCCATTTTTATATATAAGATAAGATTTTTTTTCAAGTCTTGTCTCTGGGACCCAGCTGATCTCAGACTGGCCGTGTAAGCATTGCCTTATAGTATCTAACATTTATAAAAAAAATATAATCCATTTTCAATTTGTCAAGATGTTGTCAGTAGACTTCAACCATAAATAAAAGAGTATAATTCGTATGAATAGGTTTGTCACTCAAAAATCTGTCATCTTTATGAGTGTGCGTATTGTAGTGTGTGTAATTTATGATAAAAGCATAATTACAAAATAATATTAGCTCGATGCACTCCTTCATCATATAAACTATAAATGTGCAAAATTTCATTCACCTACGTTACCGCATCTTTCGTCAAAAGGGATACAAAATTTTTCGTTCACGTATTAATATATAGATTACTTATTGATTAACTTAAAAGGTCTTATTATCTTCAAAATTTCTAGCGATAGTTTTTACAGACTTAAAATGCATTATTACAGACTTAACACTCATAATAATTATTTGTGCAATCCCAATTTTGATTAAAAAAATATGAGATTGAGTTCGAGTAGTTCTAAATTTTAGTATAACTTTGCGTTTTAACTCGCACATAGATCACGTCATCTACGAAGGATCTAAGTTAAAACGTATACTGTCACCTTGCCAAGTGCGATGTGCCAAACACACTGCAAATAAAGATTTACTACATCCATTTAATTTATTTACTTTTACCTCTATAGTGAAGTGAAAGTCTGAGAATGAGCTACAATTAACTAATTTGTACTAGTATAGAATTTATAAGTAACTATAGATGAACTGTAACGTATTTCGTCTCACTTTCCTCCAAATATTAACCTTTACTGGACTTTTAGGTATAATTATTTATAGCTTGGAACTAAAATTTGCCAAATCGGTTTAGCCGTTCTCTAGTTTAAGTGTGACTTACAAAATTAAAATAGTTTTTATTTAAATAGATTTGCCAGATAGGAAAGATCTGTCTACAGGTAAAAACGCAGGCCAGTGCTGCACAAATGAGTGCTTTTCTTTTACAATACGAAATTAATTCCTTTTTTTTTTCTTTTACTAACGTTAGATAATAATTAAAATGCCCAGACAGCATATTACATTGTAAAAATATGCCAGCCCCAAAGGAGAATCTTCCAACCGACCGGAGTGGTGTGCTCGGTCAAGCAGAAGACACTGTACTCATTTTTTTACCCCAGTTTAGTTAATTTAATCCAACATTAAGGCCATCCCCCGAGCAAACGACCTTGACCATACATTTGACACGTTACCGAGATCGCACAAAAATCCATTTTTTTTACTTATCTTAGTTTAAAATTGATAAAAAAAAAGAATTCAAACGGGGAATATGTAGTAAATGAAATTGTCTATCTATTGTCGTGTGTTTCAAATAAACGTAATTTGTTAATATTAGGGAGATGTTGAAAGTATGCTTTAATTTTATTATAATAAATTGATATTACTTTGGAAGCTAATATTATGAGTATAATAAACAAAAATAGAAAATTTATAACGGCGAAAGGAACGTTGATATACTAAAGATATACCTAATCGTTTATATGTATATGTGTGCAAGCTTTCGCCAATGTTTGAGTATTATCGGTACACACTAATTACCTACGAGTGCACACTCACACTACAATAAATAGACCAATTAAAAAAAAGCGTCACGGGCAATGGGAAAAATGCTCACCAAAAAAGTGTTGGGACTCGTCTTCGTGGATTGCACGGACTATACCCTTCCCGCGCGCGGTATCCATGCGTTGTGTAAATAATTATTTAAATTTTAACTACCTATATATTTTACTAAGTGATTAATTGATATTACTTTTCATACTATTTTGTTAATCTAATTATAATAGTAAAATATCACGTCCTCGAATATTGAACATGTTACATGTCTCACCAGTCACGCAGTACATTATTTAATGAGAATCCCATTTCGTAGTTTTATTTTCGATAGCGCGATACAGAATCGTGGGTTATTTAAGTCGCTTAAAAAATAAAATAAATTAACTTTTCTTTGAAAATTCTAGAATTTATGTTTCTTTTTATTCAGTTTGCGCGTCACGTAAAATCCACTAATCGGATTTAAAATACAATTACGTACTGGGTTAAAAGGAGCATTACTGTGTATAATAATTTTTAATGCTCGCATGATATTACCCCTGGAAAATGGTTATATCAAGTCATTAAGTCAGATTGGGCAAGAAGTTTTAAGAATCTTTATATTATTTTCTATTTTTCTAGTTAAAGTAGTTTGCTATAATCATGCGAGCAAAAAGACATCTAAAGATTACTGTCGAAGCGGGCCCCTTATAGGCGCTCAATTTTATTGTGCAATATTATATATTAATATAACCGTCTAGGGTTGATATTGAACGCCTTTCAATCTTATTGGTCAAATAAATTGTTCAATAATGATCGATGATGACGATCAATTTTATTACCTATTTAATGATATTGCACAGTAAAATTGATCGTCTAACTCTAGGGGCCCACTAACGTCAATTACAAACAAACAAATAAAGACACTATACCTAATTTAAAATTAAAATGGTTAATTTAAAGTTAAAGGCAAAACGTGTAAAACAAGCAGAAGAAAAGCGAAAATTTTCAAAGAAAAATCAGAATTTTCTACTGTCAAATAACGTGGTCGGTTTATTTACATTTTTACAAGCAGACCGGAAAATGGGTACCGAAGACCGAATGTAATAAAATGTCTTTCAGGTCGGTATGGCGGCCGTTGGCTTTTAGTTTCAGTATTTCTACGCCCTTTTAGCGTTGCCGACCGCTGAAAAAGTGGAAATAAAATCAGAAAAGTAAAAATCCAATAGAATAAAAGAATGCAGCGCTTGTTAGTTCTAACTACTGGCAATTCTAGTTCAAAATCTCTGTCAAAAGGCGTTTTATCTCGCTCTACATTTGGGGAAAATTTCGCTTTTATAAATTTTCTTCTTCGTGTTTGAATTGTGAAATCAGGTGAACATAGTATTTCAGTGCACATAATATTATGTCGCAGTCGACTGGTAAAAAAAGCCATTCAATCAAACAGCTAGCCCTTTGACTCAACAACGCCATTCAATCACACGGCTATTCGTCGTTTAGCCGCCTTGTTGATTGCAACGTTCAACACTATAGCTGGCCGACGCTTAGCCAACTGGTTAAATGGTAAATTAACTAAGGTGACGAATAATTTAGTGCTGTTATTACCCAAGCGTAATGATAACAAGCAGATTAATTGTATTTTAACACATTTTAAACACGATTGCAATAAATACCTTGGTGATGCATTTCATATTCCCGTAATTTCTCCTCGTATATTAGTTTTAATTTTAATTCACTCGTATGTGCCCCCATAATTTTTGTCTTCTTAAATTATGAAGTTCTTATTAATAGTTATTTTTCGTATATTTACGAAAAATATACCCACAAAACTCACCTAGCGCCGCAGTGGTGAGCGCTGAACTAATTCAATCAAACCGCGGCTTTTGAATCAGCTGTAGTGTTGAACGTTTTGAGCAACTTAAATATTCAATTAAAAAGCTAGACGTTTCATTGAATGACGTTGTTCAGTCAAAGGGCTAGCTGTTTGATTGAATGGCTATTTAAACCAGTTGGCTACGACATAATATACATGATAAAATTTCTTATGCATGTACTCTCAGTAGTATGCAGGGACAAAATCCAAGGAAAGGCTATAGCCTTTCCTTGGATTTTGTCCCTGCATACTTAGGACTTATAGTACCTGTATGTCCTATAGGACATACAGGTACTATAAGTCCCAGGAAAGGACATAGGATAGTTTTTATGCAGAAAAATGTACTGGTACCTACCGGACGGAAAACTATCATCTAGTATAAAAAAGGTTTTAACCCCATTACTATACTAATAAAATTCTTGTATATCAGATAAAGTCCTAGTCTATCAATACAGCAAACCTTGAATGTCTCTTTGCTGTGTAAATATTTCCTTAGTAAGGGCTAGTGTGTGATATACACCTGCGATACGTACGTTTTGTATGGTTTCATTTGTGTGTAAAAATATGTGTACGTATACACGTACACAAGGCACAAGCATGATTGAACATGATTTCTATGAGATTAAATTGTCAACGTGCGGCACGTGCCGACTGGACGTCAAAAAAAGATTGCTGCTGTCAAGTGTCACACGTCCCTTTTTACCACGCAGTGTTACTGATAGTGACATCTCTCTTGCTCAGGTTAGTTAATATACCTAGCGAAATAGAGAAACAAAGGGTTTCTCTATTTCGCTAGGTATAATAACTTTATGATTTGGACACATATTTATGTACTTTCCATAATATTATGACTATACCGAGCAGATCTTCCTAACTTGGTCAGATCATAGTCAATAGTCACAGCCCACAGGTTTGACGTAGGCCAACCAATTACCGTAGGCCCGCCATCCACCTAGGTATAACATTTTTCTGACAGTGCTTACTTAACAAAAACCTGCATCCTTAGACACTTTTAGCGCAGTTTTTTTGTCTTTTTAATATCCCAGTAGCGTTCAGGCAAGTCAATTTACGAATTTTAGTATTCCCAATAAACAATATTCGATAAAAACCGCCGAAACTCGATCTTGGATGATCGGCATTTGACTTCCTTTGTTTCTAGTGCCTTTCAGGTCGAGGGAGTTCCTAACTTCATCCCGGCCACAAACAATAGAGTTCTTTGTGTCGGACAAACATGTGAGGTAACAAAGACGTTTTTGACTAAGAGCCAGTCCACACAACGCATTGTGTTGCATTGCGTTGCGCGTCGCAACGCAAACATTTTGACGCATAGCCCGCCATACGAGCGCTGCACCATTGCAGCGTTACTACGAAGCAGCATCAACACCCTCTCCCGCTTCGTCTCGGGGGCTGCTGTCCGTCACCTGTGCTTTGTCAGGCCTGTCCCACTCGCACGTTTAGGCATCGAACTGTAAGTACCACCCGCGGGTGGCACATCATAAGGGACTCACAAGCGAGCGGTGACGCACGCGCAAGATTTTTCGTCACGTATCTACTGTATTCTGATCATGGAGGATTTTAATTCATGATACTGATTTAACCGCTGTGACCGTCGACGCAACGACAGCGCTGCGTCGATGCAACGCTGACGCAACGCGCCGTGTGGACTGGCTCTAACCAGCGCTCGGAAAGAGGGTTTTGTTTATCTTTACATACAATAACGCTTTGTTGAGTTATAACGAGTTTCGTTTAATCGAGTATTTGTTTTTATCGAGCGTTTTCCGTTTAATTTGAAGGAAAGTTTTTTGTAAATACAGGTAGGAATTTTCAGCATCATTATTTTAGGACGCTTGCGTAGTGCGCCGAAATTAAGTTGTCCCGAGGAGTTTCCCCGTCAAGGGTAAATTATTATATTTATTGTTTTCATACGTTTTTATTTACAAATCCTGTGCGAGCAAAAGTTGTAGGCAACATCTATAAGTGATCTATATTAATTTTGTAAATTTGAAAAAAAATCTATTTGTCTGTTACCATCAAGCCCAAACCGCTGAACCGATAATGATGAAATTTGACATGGAGATACTTTGATTCCCGGGAAGGGCATACAATAGTTTTTGTCCCGGGAAAATGTATGGTTCCCGTACGACAATCGAATATTGGTGGGAAGGGCATACGATAGTTTTTGTCCCGGAAAAATGTAGGTACGGTTCCTATTATACGACAATCGAATTTTGGTGCAACGGAGTCGCGGGCGTCATCTAGTCTCATATAATTAATTATTAATTCTAAAACAATCAAAAGTACTATCAAAATATAACAAATTCGTAATAAAAGTGCACTTAAATTTTATTCAGCCAAAACCTCGAACATGTGCGTTTCATGGCCCCATTAACTTCGTCTGTTAAATATTAATGTAATTTTTACTATCTTACCCATCAGCTTCATACAAACAAACTTTTTATATTCTAAACATCATTTCAATCTGTTATGATGAATATGTTATCTGTACACTAGCATTTGTTAGCGGCTTTGTCTGCTGAAAATTCAAATACAGAACAGCGTTAGAACTTTTTTTCAGACTATTTATTAGGGCATTTTTATTCGTTTGTCTTTATATTTTTTTTTTATGAAATAATGGGGCTAACGAGCAAACGGGTCACCTGATGGAAAGCAACTTCCGTCGCCCATGGACACTCGCAGCATCTGAAGAGCTGCAGGTGCGTTGCCGGCCTTTTAAGAGGGAACAGGGTAATAGGGCAGGCTCGGGAAGGGAAGGGAATAGGGGAGGGAAGGGAAGGGAAGGGAATAGGGGAGGGTAGAGAAGGGAATAGGGTAGGGGATTGGGCCACCGGTAGACTCACTCACTCGGCGAAAAACAGCGCAAGCGCTGTTTCACGCCGGTTTTCTATGAGAACGTGGTATTTCTCCGGTCGAGCCGGCCCATTCATGCCGAATCATGGCTCTCCCACGTGTATTAAACCAACCATCCAGCTTTGATTTCGTTGCGGGTCTCAAGATAGCATTAGCATCTCTCTCCGGCTACCTGGGTCAAAGGGTTTCCGTGGTTGGATACCGCTGTCGATCCTGGCGACACAGGAGATACTGCGCGAAACTTTAAAAGCCTTGAAGTACCTACTTAATTACGTAACCAGTTTCAGAGCCGTTAATAATCTGAAAAAATATAAAAAAGTTTATCTAATAAAATCGGCCAAGTGCGAGTTGGACGAAGGGTTCCGTGCCATTAAATAGCAAAAATTGTTTAAAAAATGTATTTTTTGTATGGGAGGGCTCCCATACAAAAAACACCTTAATGATTTATTATACTTACTTACTTACTACGATGGCTCAGCGACCCAAAGTGGATCTTGGCCTCCGACACGAGTTTGCGCCACTTGTCGCGGTCTTGCGCAGTTTCTTGCCACTCTGTGACTTGAAGATCGCGCAGTTCCGACTCCACGACATCTAGCCTTTAATTAATAAAGTATATTAAATACAACATAATATTTTCTAAACATTTCAAGTGCCTACCTGCAAAAAAAATACGTTTGTTGTATGGGAGCCCCCGTTAAATATTTAATTTATTTTGTTTTAGTATTTGTTGTTATAGCGGCAACAGACACACACACAATCTGTGAAAATTTCAGAAATCTAGCTATAGCGGTTTTTGAGATACAGCCTGGAGACATACAGACGGACAGACAGACATACGGACAGACAAACATCGAAGTCTTAGTAATAGGGTCCCGTTTTTAACCCTTTGGGTACGGAACCCTAAAAAGTATCGAGTAGTAGTAGAAGGTAAGTATTTAAAAATAAAACTTAAATCTTTTGTAAGTCAGAAATCTCCTTACAAAGTAAAGTTTTCTGTTCACAACTCGAAACTTACCTACACAGTTTTAACTTGTAAGAACTGAGTAAGTTCCCAACTTAATCGTATAGATGTAAGGCAAATGCATAAGAAAGCGAGCATAGGAGTATTATAACTAGTTGAAGAATATAAGCTTCTGGTTGCAAACAAAACGCAAAAAGACGTCTTTTAACCTTAACGAGGTTTAAGTTGGACGTTACATTGCAAGTTTTAATGAAAACCTGATTTTGTTGGGGTTTATTATTTTGTAGTTGACAATCCTTATAATATCCCTATACTGAGCACTTCAAAAAAAATGTTTGCCACTATTGTGGCAAAGGGTGGTCACATCGTCACTATTGTACCAAAAGATTGCAAAACGGTTACCGCTGAATGGTATACTACAGCTGGTTTGCCATAAGCCATCGCCTTAATGTTTGCCTACTCAAACTATTTAATTTTTTTATTTTTCAATGTAATAATAATTTCGAACAACATCATACTCTATATAATATAAAAATAAGTCGGGTTTTCCTTTCTGGCGCTATAACTCCAGAACGCACTAGCCGATTACCACGGTTTTGCATTCGTTGGAAAGGTATCGGGCTCCCTGAGGTCTATAGAAAAAAAGCAGAAAAAACTTCAAGAGAAAATCAGGAAAACAGGGAAAATCATTTCTATAATATACTCTTCAGAAATATGTTACGAATATCATTTTTTTTTGGAGGCGGTATTCGGTTTTATTACCAATTTTTATTCATCAGCTTATTTGTTAAAATCAGACCTATAGGATACAAACATACACTGGCCCCCATCTAGTCTAGTCTGCTAAACACAATAAAACCTTAAGCAAAATCTAACGAAATCTCAAAGGCAACTTAAAATGAGAGCTAAATCACAAGCTATCTCAGCCCGCTTGGCACAACGACATGGATGGCTTTGGACTTGAGTGTTCTAAATTCAGCCAACGTTTTAGTTTGCAGTCGTAATGGTACAAAGACGAGAATGTACATACATACACTACATATATTTTAGTAGAGGTTTGAGAACAGTATTCTTAAACGCGCCGGAATAAGTGTAAACACTAAACACACTAGGCCGAAGAAACGCGGCCGAAGTTCGGCATGATTCGTAGTACTTGTTGATTACGCAAAATATTTGGTTACTTCGCAAAGCAAAAAAATATGTTTACCAGAAATGAGAAAGCGTATATGGCGAGGTTTTAAAACATTTAGGCTAGTCTTTATAATTTGATGCGTAAATATACTCAGCAAAGTAAAAAGGCCTTTTGTTCTTTAAATTTTCGCTGTTGTTCCTGACAGCTGTTGATTTTACAAAGAAGCAAAATATGTAGCACGAATTAGATTTTTTTATTTAACTTTTTAAAATACCCAACTTTTTTTCTTTTTGAAGCAGTCCGTGATATTATCTTTTTAAAACAGACAGTATTTTTCGCGGCTGATTTCATATTCATATTATAATATATTATCATAAGATAGTGGGATATCGTTTAAGCTCCGGATATTAATCCAACCTAGAGGCTAGGTGTCAACCCCAGACGCCCTTATAGTCTCTATAAATAGAGAACTTCAATTGACGGCTCGTCGAGAGCTCTCTTGGGTTTAAATATTTGAATAGAGAATTGTTTTGTTTTATTTTTTCTAAGCCAATGCCACGGTTGAAATTTCTATTGTGCCAATCTACGAATAATAATTTTATTATTCGTAGGTGCCAATATTATTTTTGGGCTAGAAAAGTTTTGTCACGTATAAGCCTTCCTAATAAAAAACACTACCTACCATTCACATTACTCATGTGAACGGACGTTGTTTTATAATAATGTTATGTCCTTGTATATCAATAATTTACATTAACATGCCATAAATAGACAAACCATCGTAAAACTGTAGCATCTGCACTTAAAATCCGAAACATTGTGGTAGAAACCAAGGAGGCTAATATAAAAAAAAACGAATAAAAAAAATTATAACTTTTAATTTATTGTAATAGGATCCTGAATCTAGTATTCGATCGATTTTGATAAAATTTTGCACCGACGTAGAGTAGACCAAACAGAAGGGGATACTTTTTATTTTTTACAATATATAATTTTTTTAAGTAATTTAATTTTAAACCGCGCACTATCGCAAATAGTTTCAAGCAATAGCGGGAAAATAAACGTTGGCAGAGACCCGGGAAGAATAATGTTTCTATAAAAGAAATCCTCAGTGAAATATAGTGTCGTCCAGCCAATAATGAGTGTTTCGTATTCCACAATGGAGAGGATAATAAATACTGGAGATCCAATAACGAAGGTCCTTTGTAAAGTTCATTTTATGAATTTCTGGAATGGAAATCTCTTTATACTTTAATGATAAAAGAATTGAAATATTATGGCGCTACTACTTATAGACAATAAAAATTTGATGCAGCCAAAGTTTAAAAGAGCTTTAAGATAGCAGCATATTATTATAAAAACTTCACAACGCCTTGTGACATTGCTAGCACTGAACCTAAAGGTATGACATCCGTATAACGTGGAAAATGCCTTAAGGTGATGCCGCGTTAAAGTAAAAAATCGTTTTGGATATGTCTTAGATCGCTTGTTTCAAGTCATAGAAAACAAGAAATGGAACAGCAAGAAATGGAAAGGGCGTAAGCGACAAAATGATTTTTTTCGCGTAATTTAAAAACCATAAATATATTTCATATAAATTATGGGCAAATTAAAGTGTATGCTTGAACTAATCTATGTACAAATTTTGGAAGTTTGAATCACTCTCCTCTGTTGGCAAAATTAGAATCCCTGTTTTTATAGAGGTCTTTTTGATTAATTATTCCGTGTTATAAAAGTTGACCAATCATGTTATGCTATGGGTAATTCACAGACAAAGACATGATGAATACTGACAATGAACTTTAATTTCTTGGCTTTAGTCATTGTTGAGAAAAATCGATATCACTGCAGCCAAATTATAAAGGCGTCACCATAATAGTGCACACAATATAACCAGTGTAGATCGAACCAGAGGGGTTAGTGCGAGTTTTATTCGATCATACGCATCGAGCACGTTAAAGTGAATTTATATGGAATCAAAGCAGCGCCATCTACTGGCTAACGTGGATACTGCTTTGATCCCATATAAATTCGCGTTAACGTGCTCGATGCGTATGATCGAATAAAACTCGCACTAACCCCTCTGTACCCTATTGAGTGCGCCAAAGGCTTACTCAATAGACTTTGCTCGCTTATAGGTAGATGATACCCGCAACTCCGTTGGGCCAAAATACATATCTACGTTTATCGCGCGAGAACACTTTATGTTTGTATGTACATATTTATAATTATTTGTATGTATTCTTTAGTATGTATGTAATAAATAATATAATATAATATCTATGGACGCTTCACACCACGTCAGTCTGGCCCCGTACTAAGTACCTGAAGGACTTGTGTTACGGGTACCAGACAACGGAAATATATTTATATACTACTTTAGGGTGTGCACATGTTCGTTGTAGAGAGTTCACTGTGAAAGTAGCAGCTCTGAAAGACGAATATTTTTTTTCACTTTTGTATGGGCAAGAGCCCGAGCGTTACGAGTTTCCCAATATATATATATATGATGGATTGATAGGAATTATTCTGCACTATAACCAACACAAGTTTAAAAAGTATGAAATAAAATTAAATTAGGAATTAAAAAAAAAACCCCGCCAAAACAACTTTAAAAAGTAATGAAATAATATTTACTGCCTATGATTCCTAACTTGTGTAAAGTAATAATTATTTTCTTTAAGTTCAAATAATTCCTAACTTGTGTAAAGTAATAATTATTTTAGTCCATAATTATTGTTGTCAAGGTGTGTCGGAGGACCGCTAATGTAGATGTTTAATTTCACTTAACAAGTTTAAGGATCAATTCACAGCGATCTGAATCGAGATAGGTAACCAGCGACTTGGCGGTTGTAGGTTGTAGTTTACTTGGCGGTCCCCCGACACACCGTGACAACAATTATGGACTAAAATAATTATTATTTTACACAAGTTAGGAATCATTTGAACTTAAAGGCAGTAAGTATTATTTCATTACTTTTTAAAGTTGTTTTGGCGGGGTTTTTTTTTTTAATTTCTTAATTCAATTACTCTTATAGTTACTAAGTTTTGTATGACATGTTTGTTTTGGTGCAATAAAGTATTAAAAAAAAAACACTTGTCTCAACAGTGGCCCAGTGGCCAGTACAATATGGCGTCGGCTTCGAGAGACATAAACACTGGTCAGTATACTGGGTTAAAGAAAACTCACCCAAAAAGCATAAAATAAATAGTGCCAGCTTAGAAATGAAATTCAAGGAAACCACTGAGATAACGCGAAGATACTATATCAAAGAGCCCGCAGCTTTTCCGCCATGTTGGTTGGAATTTACCCGTCCAATGTTCAACATACCGCGCGGATGTAGTTGGACAAGGTCCTTTAGCCAAGACGTTTTCTTTATCACTTTTTTATATAATCGCCGATCAAAATGTTTGAAATTGACATAACACGCGCCGATCGTCAACTTCATGTTAACGAATTTACATTTTGAACGGCGATTCTAAAACAAAGCGATAAAGAAAAGTTCTTGGCTATAGTACGGACATGAATAAACTGGACTTACACAAGATAGTTCCTTTAAAAGTATACATTTTATGCTAACATGAAGAGTTTTGTGTGGCAGAATACGTTTATGTGACGTCAGTTCTGTTTTAAAACCTTTTGCAGTTGTGAAATTGTTTGGATGCAGTTTCGATATGCTACACTCCACTCGGGCTAACTTGTCGCTAGCGGTCATTGACTCCCTGTCAAAAACTTGTAATTTTCCATATAAAACTACGATTGCCAATATCTGACACTTCATTGTCAATCGCGGTTTATATGGAAAATGACAATTTTTTGACAGGGAGTAAATGACCGCTAACGACAAGTTAGCACGAGTGGAGTATACATGGTACTAATAAAGTATCAAATCGTCGTTGCGCCTGCCAAATCCTGTATATGTTTTGGTCAAATTTTCAGGGGTAAACAATAAACTATTTTATTCAATGATTGGTAGACTTATCAATAAATTAAAAATGCGGTATGGTGGCAAATCTTATTATGTACGAACTAAGACTTTTTACTTTATTGATAAGTCCATCACTCATTCAATAAAATAGTTTATTGTCTACCTATGAAAATTTGACTAAAGCACATACAGAATTTGGCAGGCGCAAATGTCACATTCATATATGTACGTGGGAGAGATATACGTGGGAGAGCCATGCTTCGGCACGAATGGACCGGCTCGACCGGATAAATACCACGTTCTCACAGAAAACCGGCGTGAAACAGCGCTTGCGCTGTGTTTCGCCGAGTGAGTGAGTTTACCGGAGGCCCAATCCCCT
Organism: Aricia agestis; assembly: GCF_905147365.1. NCBI lineage: Eukaryota > Metazoa > Arthropoda > Insecta > Lepidoptera > Lycaenidae > Aricia > Aricia agestis. The sequence goes on from NC_056417.1 coordinate 11,936,422, forward strand.
ACCCTATTCCCTTTCCTACCCTCCCCTATTCCCTTCCCTTCCCTACCCTCCCCTATTACCCTATTCCCTCTTAAAAGGCCAGCAACGCACATGCAGCTCTTCTGATGCTGCGAGTGTCCATGGGCGACGGAAGTTGCTTTCCATCAGGTGACCCGTTTGCTCGTTTGCCCCCTTATTTCATAAAAAAAAAAATCATAGAGTAATAGCCAGCAACAGTCAGTCTTTCGTCAATTTTTAAAAGCTGAAAGTTTTCCTGTACATGACTCCTATAGAGGCAAGAACGACCAGCAATTATGGAGTTTCGGTTTGCTACCTTCTCTCTCCATGATATATTTTACGTTCAGCATTACCTAACATCTAACTATTACTAATTTACATTTATAGTAAGTTTCCAGTTACAGATCCCGTATAAGACCCAAACTTAAGTCTAATGAAATACCAGTCTTGATATTACATTATAGCTAGTAATATTCTGTTACTTGATATGTACCATAATACTAGTAATATTCTCAGTCTAGTTGCTGCTGGCAACTTCGTTGCGCTGATATTATTATCACTTAGAAAAGGTTTCTAAGTGATAATAATATCATTTTACGGCAACAAAAACTTTTCTACTTATAGTATAATATTTTCTCGTGATTAACGTTATTTTCATGCCAAACTTCATAAGAATTTATCTTGTGGTTTAAGAGGGCGACTAACCAAAAAATTAAACATCGTCCTCTCTTCACACTCACGCCCGTCCTTTTTCACCTGGCATACCAGGTGAAAAAGGACGACGAACGACGAATACGTCAGGTCAGTGACTCAATGATAGAATTTATAATATTAACTTAGTATAAGGCACGGTTATTGCAATTTATCAAAAATTCGTGAAAATTACATGCATCTTTGTGATTTTTTTCTATCGAGAAAATCTTAAGATATTGTGTTTTTCCTCAGATCAAATTCTTGGACATATAATGTAGTAACTATGTTTAGAAAATGAAACAATTCGGGGCTGATTTTGAAGTATAAAAATGAATTATAAAATCGTCAATTTTGGGTTAGTCGCCCCCTTTAGTCTAAAGTGGTTGTTATTAGAAAGACTAGCTCAAAGGTAGACGGACAAATTAGGAATTTTACGGAAATTCCTAATTTGTCCGTCATTTTCCCATAAAAAATAGCTCATATGTCCCTACTCCCTTCACTTGGTTTACTCTATACCTGTGCCAAATATTGCCATAAAAATTGCTCCAGTTAGTTTATTTTATTATTGTATTAATTGTATTAATTTCTAATATTTCCCCCGTTTCTCCCACATTTTCCTGAGTTTCTTCGGTCTTATTAGTCTTAGCGTGATAATTTAAAGCTTATAGTCTTACTCGATAAATTAGCTATCTAACACTGAAATAAGTTTTTAAATCGGACCAGTAGTTCCTGAGATTAGCGCGTTCAAGCAAACATACTCTCAAGCAATATTAAGTATAGATTTTTCTCAATTATCGCTTGACAAACTCGAGTCTCGATCTAAAAGACTATGAAACGTACCAATAACAGGTATTATAGGCTCATAAGTCATAACCATGGGACGATGTATGGTATAAAATGGTAGTGATGATGATGATGAATGTAATTTGCATAGTAGCATATGCTTTCCGTTCTTAAAACAAAGCCGAAACTCCCAAACTTGTATCTATAAAGAATCAGGAGTTCTCTCAGCAACTTCCGAACCACGGTATACCAGGTATACATCGGTGCAAAATCTTACTAGTTGGTAGTATAATATGCTTAGAATACTTCTCACGAAACCGAAGTCACCACATGTTTCCATATAAATTTTGAGGAGTTCCCTCGATTACTTATGGATTCACATCAGATCACCACTTTTGTCAATATAATACCAAATTGGGATGATACCCTATATACCAAAAGAAAAATTTTGAAAATCGGTTAATAAACGGTGGAGTAATCGTTGAACATAAGAAAACGAACATAACACCTCCCCCATTTTGAAAGTCGGTTAAAATTATAGCCTATGTGTTATTCTGATGTATAAGCTATATTATTGTAAAGTTTCATTAAAATCCGTTCGTAGTTTTTGCGTGAAAGAGTAACAAACATCCATACATCCACACATCCATACATCCATACATCCAAACAAACTTTCGCCTTTATAATATTAGTAGGATAATGATTATGTAATACATTTCCCTAAAGAATACGACAGTGTAGGTTCCACATAAACCTTTTATTGTAATTGAAATCATTTATATGCTGCGAACCGTAAAATTTTAGGATCCGAAGATACAAAGGTTATTTGATAACCCCAATGTCTTGTCACTCGTTACTGTCAGGTGTAAACCAATCACAAACGAGCTTTCATCCAATATGGCGGAGTATTCTAATTTCAAACGCTTGTATCATAATCGTTAATTTTAAATGTTCAACTAAAATTTGAAACAATGAAATATATTTTCAACCGCTTTGTAATAAACTCATATTAAATTAAAACTAACTTTGTAATGGAGTTCATAATATGAAAATGTATTGTGCGCGCCACTACAAAGTTATATAGGATTGTAAACGTATGCGTATAATAGACAGCTACTAGGAATACCAAAGTTATTTCTGTTTCAAACATTATATGATCATCCGAGTGCTATTCTAAGTATAATAATATCTCACATCGAAACAGAAATAACAGCGAGAGCTATTTGTTTTTATTTTAACTGTTGACTGTGTGATGGAGAACAAAAAGATGATGAGGTTTTATAGTACATACCAAAAAGGATCTTGTGGCATTTGCAACGCATTGTCGTCCACGACGACAATGCTACGACGACGCTAGCATCCATGCTAGCTGGGGTTTAAAAAAAACTCGAAATATCTATTATAGGTCTACCAGAATCTGATGGCAAATTTTAACGGTAGATTTTCAAAAAATTGGCTTGATCATTGGATAAATTTGTATATTTGCATGTTTCACACACAGAATAAGCCGCTATAAGAAAAAAAGATCAAAATGTTTTATTTCAATTACCCCGGTATTGCTGGAGTCAATTTATTTTCTCACTTTTTGCCATCAGATTCTGGTAGACCTTTAAGGCTTACTTAATTAATTTTTAAATTCGTATCAAATATTTGAATTCGGTGTAAATTAAAATAGTCTGTCATGGTCCTTTTACATTAATTTATTTTCAATCCCATCTTTATATTGTAACGATATCAGTTTTTTCTATTTCTGAAACAACGTAACAAGTAACTGTCGAAAAGACACCCTTTACTCGTACAAGAAACATGAGAATCAAACTTCAAAGACATAGCAATAGATAAGAGCGGATCACAAGTTACAACATAACCTTTTTTTTAATGAAATAAGGGGGCAAACGAGCAAACGGGTCACCTGATGGAAAGCAACTTCCGTCGCCCATGGACACTCGCAGCATCAGAAGAGCTGCAGGTGCGTTGCCGGCCTTTTAAAAGAGAATAGGGTAATAGGGGAGGGTAGGGAAGGGAAAGGAATAGGGGAGGGTAGGGAAAGGGTACGGAATTGGGCCTCCGGTAAACTCACACACTCGGCGAAACACAGCGCAAGCGCTGTTTCACGCCGGTTTTCTGTGAGAACGTGGTATTTCTCCGGTCGAGCCGGCCCATTCGTGCCGAAGCATGGCTCTCCCACGTATATACCTCCTCCTTTTAGAAGTCGGTTGATAAAGGATGCACACCATTCAATCCACATTCTACGTGTATGAATTCCCCGAAACAAAAATATGGCCGCGACGTTTATCAACAGTCAACACCCACATTATCCGAAACTTTATTATCTTCCCTTTTAGGTTCCTGTATCTATTTTATTACTATAATATAAAATATTTTTACGATAAAATATTATCTAAGGGCACAAAAGGGATAATGTGAATTGCAAAAACGATTAGAAAACACTTAGGACGGCCCAGATGAAATTTGTTGATAAACATAGTTGGGGAAAACCTAGATATAATTATATTTAGTGAAATATTTTACTTTTTTTTTAAACCATGGATGTTTTCTGTTAAAAAAATCAACAGTTTTGTAGAAACAAAAAATTTGTAGCGCAGAAATCTGTCTAGATTTATAAAATTTACAAACGTGAATCATTCCCAGATAAACTATGTCTTAAGTATTTTCCGTTACAGCAGCTCAAACTTCGTGCCAAGCAAATTATAGTACATACTTTAAAAAAAGTGTGTGCTTGCTAGCAATAATGATTGTTGTTGTTTATTTTCTTACATATTAATTACGATAATTTCTATTTACTTACTAACGATAATTTGTTTGTTAATTATTTATAAAAGCAATTAAAATATTCGAGCAAGAAAATTTTAATATAATTAGCGTATGAATTTTCAATATTCGGCACAAACGAGCGAGTTTCGCTACTTGAAATGAAAGTATTCACGAGAAGCTGATTTTCTTATAATTATTATTGTTTTTATACTGATAGAGATTTATTTCGATAGTGTCCGTGGCCTGTGAGTGGATAGACTTGTGGTTCGCATTCGAGAGGGTGGCAGGTTCGATCCATCGTGCCTCGTGGAGGGTATGATACAATGAGACATTTTCTGATACATAATACATAATACGGACGCTTGTATAGTCAAGGAAAACATTGTTAGAAAACCTGCATACGGACGCCAGACGTATCCTGTGGACTAGGCCGACCATTGCGAGAACGCCGTATGTTCTTGAGCAATCTTACGGACATTTCAAATGTAATCCCAGGCACTACTGAGTGGTTACTTCCCTCTAAAAATGCTGTATAAATCATCCATAACGTATGCAAAGGCCTTATTTTTTTAGCGGACCTTTAACTCAATATTATTAAATGCAACTTGTCTCAGTCCATTTTTTAATTTATTTTTATTTAATAATTTATTGTGCACAAGAAACAATTACAATAAGACAATATACATAGTAAAACGACACAAAGGATCTGCTTATTTCTGCTGCTTAATAGAAATCTCTTCCAGCAGCCCTACGGAGAGAGATTTGATTGAGAGAGCAGATAGAACGTGCACTATTTTATGAATATCCTTTCTTAACTTGACCAGCAATTAAAAGACCAAAATAATACAATATCGACAAAAACCCATAAAATGGCAATAAAAATACACATGCCTGCATTTACGATTTTTAACGGAACACTTCTATTTCGGTCACCCATATTGACCATACGTCGTAAAATGTTGACCATACACGCACATTTGTTAAGGCGACGCCATTTTAAAACCCCGACGAAAAAAACGGTGTTGTAAGTTCAACATTACATTGTGAATGTTCGTGGAATCGTAGCATCAAAACGGGTGGACCGATTTTGATCTAGTTTTTTTTTTTTGTCTGAAAGATGCCATAATCGAGAATGTTCCGGACAACTGCAGTTCATCATCTGCAACCCACTCAGTCCTGGAAATTTTGGGTTTATCCTCTTCATTTATTATAAGAAACTTCTAGTGATTTTATCTGTTCAATATTTTGTGCTGCCTGACAAAGTGAGTAAGTTTGAAGCGGGGTTGTTTTTGAATTTCTTAATTTAACATTATATGCGAACATAAACGCTCACTTTGAGTCATTGTTGAATTGTTTTGTTCATTTTAATAACGCTTTCTTATTGTTCTTTTATTGTTCAACTTTGTTTCGATCATGCATAAATAGGACTGCAATTGTTTTCAGTTTTCGTGATTGGACTTCGCATGTTTGACTTTCAGGTTGTTACATTTGTGATTGTTGATATTGTGTAGTAGTAAGTATTGTATACCCTTTTGTGCATGGTTATTATTTTTCTCTTAATTTTCTTAGTGTCTGGAATCTTGGAGAACTTAGTTTAAAACTTTTTAATAGCTATTTAAGGATACGTATTTTGGTTTGTAATGAATATAAAATATGAATAAGTAGGGTAAACTTTCAAGTTACTACTAAACTGCTAATTGGATGGTTACGAATAGGAACGTAACTAAATAGCTATCCGAGGGTCAAAAGTTAACCCCAACAAAGTTATAAGTGGATGAAACATTTAACTTATTTCTTTGGTCAGTGGTTTGGTCCAGACTTAAGACTTGTTCAAGTCAAAGTTTATAAGCCTCTATCAGAAAGTAGAAACATGACAAAAAATATAAAATAGTAGACTAGATAGTAGAAAAATAACGTCAGTGAATGAAGGTAACAGTAGCTCTACCATGAGCTTATAGATATAGTTTTTATCGATACTCGATACCGACTACCTACGTAAATTTTTAGTATGGCAAATTTTACAGCGCCTCTAGCGGTCACTTGCGGAACTAAAATCGCTATACTAAATATTTACGTGGTCTATATCGAGTATAGATAAACACTATAGCGTTGAACTCATGGTAGAGAAATACACACATTTGAATTTAATATAATACCAGAGTCCAGAAAAGAGACGATAAAATAAAAACACATCCCTGTTGCACGTTCCATTAAACACATATTTTAAAATATCACTCAGTTAATAAAGTCAATTAACTTTTAAATTTAAAAATTTGAAGTCAAATTTAGTGGCAAATATTTTTCATTTAACTGATTTCAATCACAACCGTCATTTAGAAGTCTTAATTATAAACATCGTATAAGTATGGCAGTGATAAATGATGTGTTAATGTCTGTCTGTCTGACTCAGAAGCTTCCCCTTAACATGTGTTTGGTACAAGTTCCGAGTAACGCTATTTCGGGAGCACTTAAGTTAAGGAATGGGATAAAAGAGCATTGTATTGTATGGCAAACTTTAAACGGTTCTAGTTATTGTTGGCGACGTAATGGTCCCGTATTTGTGTACGTACATTAAATGTTTCGTGAACAACTTTCAGTACAGAGTTAATTAAAATTATAGAATATACGAGTAGGTAATAATTATTAGTATGGATTAATTAGTGGTTTCTTTTATTAAATTTTTAGTTTCATCCTATTAAAGACCAGCCCAGCATTTTACTATAACGTCCGCTAGCCTTGTCTGTCATGTCGTTTTTCAAATGAGTATAGTAGAAATACATTAAGTCCAGTTTTATACTTTTTTAGGAGAGGGTAAAGTGATAAAATAAAAATTTTGTGCTGTGGGCAATAGTCCAAGGTAGATACTATTGATCAAAGGTATCAATAATAATGACAATAAATTTTTCTAGTGACACATTATAATATCATTTTATTGAAGCATTTCGAACATTCAATAAATATTTAAATAAATTTTCATTTAAACGATTCTTCAATCTTCAGTCAATGGGTGCTTAAGTAGCGCAAGCTTCTTCAAGTCAAATACTTACCGCGCTTTAAATATATAAATATTTAAGAACAATTACATTATGTTAACCCAGTTTCCTAACAAGTTTCCGAGTTCCCGAGTGTCCCACATTGCGATAACAAATTTAATAACATGCAAAGCTTGCCAATCCGCATTTTGCATGTTAACTCTTACTAAATATTGTACAGAACTACAGAAGCATTTATGTTTAGCTTGCGTGACCTTGAATTTCTCTTTCATCCTAAATTATAAATATTATCTATACTTATAAAATAACATGTCCTGACTGACTGACTGACTGATTCATCATCGCTGAGCAAAAACTGTAAAAGTTACAGCCACGAAATTTGGTGAGTAGGGTTGTTTTATTAAGTAGACACCTACTAAGGAAGGAATTTTGAAAATTTTACCCCGAAGGGGATGAAATAAGGGTTGAAAGTTTAAATGAAAGTCCGTCATTTCTTAAGTTAGAAACATGAAAGTTTATTTTTGGACTGCTGATTAAAAATGAATGGATACGTATTTAAGCGTTTCTGAAAATTCTATCCCCAAGGGGATGAAATAGGGGTTGAAAGTTTAAATGAAAGTCCGTCATTTCTTAAGTTAGAAACATGAAAATTTATTTTTGGACTGCTGATTAAAAATGAATGGATAGGTATTTAAGCGTTTTTAGAAATTCTACCCCCAACGGGGTGAAATTGGAGTTGAAAGTTTGAATGAAAGTCCGTCATTTCTTGAGTTAGAAACATGAAACTTTATTTTTGTGCTACTGATTAAAAATGAATGGATACGTATTTAGATGTTTCTGGTAATTCTACCCCCAAGAAAGTGAAATTGGGGTAGAAAGTTTCAATGAAAGTCCGTCATTTCTTGAGTTAGAAACATGAAAGTTTATTGACGTTTGCGTTTGACGTTTGCTTAAATAGGGTCCGTTTTTACCCTTTGTATAAGGAACTACAAAAACAAAAAGGAGAAAACTATCCATCTTTGTTATTATACTATGTTAACGCGGATGAAGTCGCGGGCAACAGCTAGTTTAGAATGTAAGAGTTTGCCATCCAAAATGAAAGGATTTGCTTCCTAGTTTTTTAGGTGTGCTATTTGCTTTAGGTGACGCCGCGTTAAAGTAAAAAACCGTGTTGGATATGTTTTAGATTGCTTGTTTTCTATGAGAAGCCGGCCCGGCCTCTCATAGAAAACAAGAAATGGAACAGCAAGAAATGGAAAGGGCGTAAGCGACAAAATGGTTTTTGTCGCATAATTTAAAAACCATAAATATATTTCATATAAGCTATGGGAAAATAAAAGTGTATGCTTGAACCAATCTATGTATAAATTTGGGAAGCTTAATTCACTCTCCTCTATTGGCAAAATTAGAATCCCTTTTTTTACAAAGGTCTTTTTGATTGATTATTCTGTGTTATATAAAGTTGAGTGTTATGCTATGGGTAATTCAAAGACAAAGACATGATGAATACTAACAATAAACTTTAATTTCTTAGCTTTAGTCATTGCTGAGAAAAATCGATATCGTTACAGCCAAATTATCATGGCATTGCCTTAAGTTAAATTAGTAGTTATTTAAGATTTAAATCACAAAACTATATGACTTTTGATGACTTTTTTATTACATGACCCACCGTATTACATGCTCTCAGCAAGCGATTATGCCATGGAATATAGAAAAGACGAGTCAAATGTCAATCCTAATATACACAAAAAAATACTTCGTACCAGCTATTACTAAAATATCTTCTTTAAGTTTTTGCCCTAACAGAGAAAAAAAAACTTTATCAGCACGCTTCATCTCATAACTTGGGCCAGTAAAAAACCAGCCTATAGATCACCCACGTGCGCTCTATTACGGCTTGTCGTCTATGAAATACGAGATTATTTATAAATAGAACTTCCCCTTAATGATCCGCTGTACTCGAGATAAGAGGGGGTATCTGTAAATATTTTCGTGTTGCGTGTGGTCACGACTGTATAAAGTTTATGTGGGCTATCTATCCGCGTTTAGATTATTTATGGATAGGCTTAATATGCGGGTACGGTACTTATAATTTTATTTTCATTGTATTTTTTTTTTGTTTTGGTTGTTTGGCTATTTTAAAATAATTAAAGCTGCTAGAAATGGTTATTTATGTTGTGTGCCATGTTTTGCGATGTGAAACAACTTCTATACTTAATTGTGTGTTTCTATTAAATGCAAGTGTATGTCACCGCTGCACATTTAAAGGCAGACTTTTAACAGATTTCGATAAAATATTATATTTTTTGTTATAAAGATAGTTCGAGCTGCAGAAAAGGAGAGATTGCTGTTGTTATCCCTGAAAAATGTGCGGCACTTTATCGTAGGGCATACTAATATAATAAATGCGAGAGTCTGTCTATTACCTCTTCACGTTTAAACCGCTGAACTGATTTTAATGAAATTTAGTATGAAGATACTTTGAATTAGGAAAACTTTTCATTCCGAAATCTTATATATATAAAAGAAAGTCGTGTTTGTTACAACACTTATAACTCGAGAACGACTGGACCGATTGCCATGGTTTTTGATTTGTTGGATTTGTTTCCGTCCCGAATAGCAGAATACATATTAAAAACAATGAAAACTCGATAATTATGTGTAATGAATGTTAATCATTTCAATAGATGCTGATTTGTTTATTACATATCAAACATTTGTTGTCCAATCCTGTCAAATAGTGTAACAACTATTATTTTTTTTAGGAGCCTGGTTCGCATTATAAGTTTATGTTTAAGCCACAACTTTATTTTTTTTTGAAGACATCATGTGTGCGTTCAGAAATTTATTTTTTGTAAAATGTCTACAAAGTTGAGGTACTGTTATATTTGTTTGTTTTAGACATTAATTTTTGAAAATTATTTATTAATTATTTAATTTTTAATTCCCGAAAATAATACCTAAGATTTATTCTACAGTAAAAACATAAAATCATCGGAAAGGAACGGAATTTAGGGAATAAAAAATCAGTTGGTAAAGATTAAGGGCCTGTTTCACCGCTTCCTGATAAGGCTATCCACCACTTAATTTGACAGATGGAGTATGGAAAATCTGTCGGTGCCCGATAGGGTTCTATCGGGCACCTTATCAGGAAGCGGTGAAACAGGCCATAAGGAAAAAAAATCTACAGGTTAACAAAAGTGTAAATGTCTTTTTATAGGATGTCTATGATTTTTCTTGATAAGCTATTCATACGTAGTGGTTATATACTCTTTGAGCTATTGTCTATGTCTCGAAAGTTCAGGCACTGTTATTATAATTATTTGGTGGTTTTATGCGAGTGCACATTTTAATAACAATGCCGCGTCCTAGAAGATCTAATCTTTCCCAGCGAAGCCGTAATGCAATTGGGCAACGGAATTTCGCGAGTCAATTATCTGATGGAGAACGAGAAATTGCACGAGAACAGCGCCGCGTTAGTATGGAGCAAAGAAGGGCCTTAATTCGTGCTTCTCAAACACAAGAGCAAAGAGAGGCAGCCCGTGAAACGGCTAGGTTAGAAACGAGTATATAAAAATAAGTCGGGTTTTCCTTCCTGACGCTATAACTCCAGAACGCACGAACCGATTTCCACGGTTTTGCATTCGTTGGAAAGGTCTTGGGCTCCGTGAGGTTTATAGAAAAAAAAACAGAAAAAACTTCAAGAGAAAAACAGGAAAACAGGGAAAATCATTTTATGGCAAAACAACGTTTGCCGGGACAGCTAGTCATAATATGAAATTACGCCTTTATATTGTAGGTAGAAGTAGGTAGCTTGCGATCAAACTTTTGAGATATTTTTCTGTTTATTTACAGTTCACAGACTACAAAAGTTCAAATGTCAATGGCCCCATAATTCACCAGTTCCTATAGATCCGTGTTAGGTCAAACAAAATGAAATATGTCGAGTTTAAGTTGGCAGCAGTCCATGCCCATACTTCGAAGTACTAAGGTTATTGCTCTCAAAAATGGGGCGCTATACCTAGTGTATAATCATTGTAGAGTTCTGTAGACAAGAAATCATTGAATAGGAATTAATCGTTAATGAGTATTCATTTGGTATTGATCAACAAAGTTATTAAACAGTGATATTAAAATTCGGGCACATTTAAAATTGCTTGCCCTATCTTTCTATTTACAACATAATTATTATCTTATATCTTATATTAAACGAGCAATTATTGTATATATATAGAAAATGTCATTTTATTCGTGCTTTATCGAATACCGAGCAAAGCTCGGTCAAATAGCTAGTGTTAATGTTAAAGTTTCATAAAGACAGCAATTTGTGAATGTCATATTAATTACTACAACTATAAACTATAACTATACAACTTTATTGTAATTTAGTTTTATTGTTTTAGTTTAATAAAGATATATTTTTCTTAAAAAAAAAAAAAAAAAAAAATTACTACAACTTACTCTAGTCATAACAAGAGATACCTATTACCTAATAATAATTAGTTACTTACTAATGAGTGGACAAACGTAAAATGTTAGTCGGATCAAAATGCCTTTCTTGTATAAAACTCTCGCCTTACTTACGATCTAAACGTCCCACAGTTACTAATTTCGCTTACACTATCAATAGCTTAGGGTATTATAACTGCTCCATCATCGCACAAAGGAGGAGTGTAAGCCGCAGATTACAATCCCGGTATTCATTAGAGCCGAGCCGGCAGTAACCAAGTGAATTATATTGCCGCTTAGTGGACGAAATGGTCGCCTTTTTTGGGAAAATACTGGAAAGTTTTGTAAGTAAAAGTATTGTTTGGAAAATAGTATGAGTAGTCTACAATTATTTTTTATAGTTACCGAGTGAATTATATTGCCGCTTGTACGAAATGGTCGCCTTTAATGTTTTGTAAGTAGAAGTAAGTTTTTGGGAAATAATTGTAAAGTTTGGTAAATGGAACGTTGGGAACAAGGATTGGGATGATATTTTGGAAAATTGTTGTAATGTTTTGTAAGCAGACAGCTTACTTACAAAACATTACAACAAGGGAGTGAGTTTTTTTGGGATAATAAAGCAAAGTTATATAAGTGGAAGCATTATTGCAAAATAGTTTTGAAGTTTTGTAATTGGTTAGGTAATTATATTATGTAAACTATTTAGGACTTGTTTAATATTAAATAACTAGACTTTCGACCCTCGTCCCAGGACCTAGATCAACATTCAATATTTACATTGGAATAATTATTTTTTGATAAATGGCTTGTGTAGACTGTAGAGGTCTCAAGAATATTATTATTCAGTTCAATAAAGACTTATTAATATATTACTGCAAATTGCAATATTTTCACGCTAGAGGCAGCACTAGCACAGACAGGAAACAAAAACTTACGTGGGAGAGCCATGCTTCGGCACGAATGGGCCGGCTCGACCGGAGAAATACCACGTTCTCACAGAAAACCGGCGTGAAACAGCGCTTGCGCTGTGTTTCACCGAGTGAGTGACTTTACTGGAGGCCCAATCCCCTACCATATTCCCTTCCCTACCCTCCCCTATTCCCTTCCCTTCCCTACCCTCCCCTATTCCCTCTTTAAAGGCCGGCAGCGCACATGCAGCTCTTCTGATGCTGCGAGTGGCCATGGGCGATGAAAGTTGCATTCCATTAGGTGACCCGTTTGCTCATTTGCCTCCTTATTTCATTAAAAAAAAAAGTTTAGTTCAACATTTGTCAACGTTTCTATCAATATTCTGAAGATATAATATATGCCACATGTCAGATTTTCGGATTATTTACTGTGTATTCTCGTAGCGCCCTCTGCTCTGACCTTTGCGTAGTATTCCACCTTCAGTACAAACTAAATTGCCAGACACAACGTTTCCAAAATATCCAAACTATTTTTACCATTGCAGGCATCAAGGAGATTGTTGTAAATAGCACCTAATTTGCATGTCACGCGGAATGTTTTGCCAGCAGCCCTTTGCGCCCTCATTTCCTCTCAAGTAACGCTGTAGGGACGTAGGGACTCTGTCAACAAAATAGAAATATTGGACTAATAAATACGCAACATGAAAACGTTATATGGGTAACTTTTTTAACACAAAAAATCAAAAGATTCGGAACGAATAGTAGACAAGTCTTATTTTTATGTGTGAACGAAAAACTTACTTTAACTTTGAATTCTTAATGATATATTACTCTTACGATAGTTTTTTGGGTCAGAGATCGCGATAGCAATAATCAATATAATTTGTACGCAACTGAGACAAGTAATTGCGTAGAAATGTGTTTATTGCTTAAGAACAGCCCATTTTTCCGTGAAAAATACTAAACTAGGTCCTGGGTAGTGTATAAGTATAGTATAAAAGCCTACGAACAATAAAAACTAAGGAAAAGTAACTCCGTCAAAAAACACTCCATGCTCCACAATACTTGTCAAAAAAGTGTACCTTAGGTACACATTTCAATACATTTGCAATATTTAGGTGAACTTGAGCGGTACTAGGCTGACGTTACATGACAGATCAAAAGGAACCGAATTGAAAACGGCAATAGTATGGGAGTTATGATTCCTTAGTTTTTATTATTCGTAGATAAAAGCACTAAAATATTCTCAGTGTCTAGGTAGCTTCACTCTGCATCCTCTATCCTTGTATCACGGGGAGTGCTCTGATGAATTGTTCGGAATCATACCACCTGCAACTTTTTTTCCCACGCGAAAAACATACCATCTTCATCACCTTGATGAGTGGCAGTCTTCTATCGTGCGTTTCTCACGTAACTTTCTTTTTTCGCGTAACTGTCACCAGCAGTATTTCCGGACATATTATAGGACCTGCAAACCTTCAAGAATTATTCGTAACGTATTCCCTCTTAAAAGGCCAACAAGGCACCTGCAGCTCTTCTGATGTTGCGAGTGTCCATGGGCGACGGTAGTTGCTTTCCATCAGGTCACCCGTTTGCTCGTTCGCCCCCTTATTTCATTAAACAAAACTATACTAAGCACGGTGCCAGACGTGGTGTGAAGCGTCCATACACAAAAAATCTTCTCATGAACCAGGCTATACCAAGAAACAATGTATAGAGGTTATCTGCGCTGCGGCCCGGTCCCAGCCTCCCCAAGCTCGTAAATCCACGTGATCAATCGCACCGTCTCATCGGACCACTGCATCATTTCTCATAATATATTCTGTTTACGTTTTATACAATAAATATTAGGGCCTATTTTACCACTTCCTGATAAGTGCTGGATAGGCTATCCACAACTTAATTTGACAGATAGATGGCCTGTTTGACCACTTGCTGATTTGTGCCGGATAGGCTATCCACCACTTAACTTGACAGATAGAGTATGGAGAATCTGTTAAATAAGCTGTGGATAGCCTATCCGGCACTTTATCGGGAAGTGGTGAAACAGGCCTAGAGTATGGAGGATCTATCAAAAAAGTTGTATAGCCTGTCAGGCGCTTTACCAGGTAGTGGCCCTTATTCTCGCTAATTTGGATAAAGTTTGTAGGTTTAAAACCATTTTATTACTACTGAATTGCCGTAACAATTCGGACACTGATATAATATTATTATGTTGAGCATCTAGATCAGGGCAGGGGTTCCCAAACTTATTTTGTCTACTGCCCACTTTGGGAATAAATTATATTTTAGCGCCCACATTGTTTCAATTTAAAATGCATCTAGATCAAATAAATCACCCCCCAGGCTTCTACACAACGCTCCAATTATTTTCTGGGTCCCACACCGCCCCCCTGTCCTACACCGCCCCCCTTTAGACCTTCAGAGCCCCCAAGGGGGCGTTATCGCCCACTTTGGGAAAGGCTGATCTAGATAGTTCGTTGTCTTGTATCAAAACGACTTATGATAATATTATTATGTAATTACTTTTTATTCATTGCAGTGTTCTTTGTAAACTAACACAAACTTTATTAATTTTAATGTTCACGTAAATTTTTTAATAATATTTGTAGTCTAAATATTTAGTCTAACAAATTAGAATTTAGTTATTTGCACAAACACTTTACTCGCAAATATGAAAACGCGAACACCTATGAATATCAGCTTGTGCGGGATTTTATCTGCATTACACTGCAGTTATTACAATTTTGCCTACTTTTAGCCGAAAATTATGTTTATTGCTACTTGTATTACACTACAAGAATGATTATTTTGGCTGATTTTAGCATTAATGATTTTTTATAATATAGTTGTAGTCGTAGTATAATATAGGTCATAATAAGTTCATGAATCAATTTATATGACACAATAGAGTATGTTTGTAAATTGATTCAAATAACATACCTATCTGAGTCATTCCTCCCAGAGGCAGATCAGTCACGTTCAGAATATCAATAGCCCACATTAGTATTAATGAGGAAGACGTACCCGATACGCAATTAAAAAGGAGGACCCTAAACGTCATGTAATGGTTCTGAGCTTGTTGACAAAGCAATCTCCATTCTAATCAGTTGGCCAAACGTGATCTGGGTATCCAGATCTTTTACATTTGCATAATTTTATTACCCACTCGCAACAGATCACCCTTATTACTATAATACGAGTTTTCGGTAATGCCGGTTGTATGCTAAACAAAAGATTTCATTAAACATAAAAACCTCAGTATCTGAAAATAAAATGGCTGTGTAACGTACGGAGGTTTGTCTCTACTGATATGAAAACTCTTTGTTGTTTTCTGTTTCTTTATTTGATTTTTTTCTTAATTTGAATTTTATTTAGTAGACTGTCTATTCGTTGAAAATTTTTGTAATGTTCTTTTTTTTAAGTTAGGTTTAAAATATTTAAGAGTTGCTAAGGAATTTCGTTGGGGGATTGCAAAATCTATTTAGGTATAGTAAGCAATCACTTACCACCTACAGCGTATTGTACTTAAGTGATTAAGTACTATAAGGATTAAGTTACAATATTAATAATGTCGGTGGAACAATCTGAGTTATTGTAACATGTAACTGAGTAGGGTTGGAGTAACTCAGAAAGCTAAGATATTACACCTATTTTCATTCAAAAGCCCCTAAGCCAAGGGTTCTCAGTAACAAAGCACACTTTAGACGCTTAGGATAGATAGGAAGCTATATGAAAACGGTTCTTGAAATGAAATTTAGTTTGCTAGTATGGATGACTAGTTGTTACTCATCCATGCTACTGAACGAATTCTGATGAAATAATATGAAGGTATTAGTTAAGGCTATGGAATGACACAAGAACATTTATCCTTTATTGCTAACAGCTATTTTGGAATTCTGTGTTTAGTAATATATATTCTGTGGTTTAGTCTAAGGCACTCTAAGGGCCCTTTCCCTGTCGTGCGTGTTGTCACTCGCGCGCGGATATGGTCTGCGAAAATTTCCCGCGCATGTTGCTCGCATGACAGGAAAAACATCTATGAAATTATAGTACACGGGCAGCTTTCAGGCAGATCCGCGTGCGCTCGATAATGCGCATTACAGGAAAGGCACCCTTACAAGTTCTACGATATTTTTCACTAAAAAGATTTTTATGATATCAGCATACACGTAAATGAATTTAAGTTGGCACCGAATTTGACATGTTACTATGTTACCTGTGTTAACCTAGCGTAGCCACCAAATAAACTATTTCCATAGAAGAGAAGATAAATTGACATATTTTCAAAAAAACCTATATTTTATCCCTGAAATCTACCAGTTTTCCTCTTCCATTTCTTCTGTTCTATACAAATACAACATGACTGGTGAGACATGTTCAATACATTATTAGGAGAGGACTAACTCGATTCTCATTATAATTATTATGTAATAAAATTAGGTAATGAATGAAGGAATGTTAGGCGAATTGTGGGTACCGCCACAGTCTATTAACCTATACCTATTGTTGCAGAGCTCCTGCTCGGCACTCTCCGGACGCACCAGAAGGCGGCTTGTGACGAGGAGATGGTGACGCTAATCTGTCCACGGGGGACCACCATCAGCATCCAGGTGGCGCAGTACGGGGCGTCTGCGTCCCAGAGCGCCTGCGCCTCCGACCTGGCGGAGTACCAGCCGGTCGCGGTGGAGGTGGTGGGAGACACCAGCTGTACGTGGCCAGGGACGCTGCAGGTATTTATTGACTCTAAAGTAGCTTTAGGGCTCTCACTCAAAACTGCGAATTCGCATCGCATCGCAAAAATCTGCAACAAAACTCTTAATAAAAAGACATTGCGAATTGCGATGCGATTCAAATTCGCAGTTTTGTATAGGAGCCCTAAGACTGCGTTTCCACTGAAGCGGAGCGGAGCTTAGCGGTGCCCGAATTGACCAATCACCATGCTCGAAATCTCCGCTCCGCTTCAATGGAAACAGCAAGAGCGGGGTGGAGCGGAGCTGAGCGGATATTCATAGAAACGCAGCCGAGCGAGGCGAAGCGGTGCGGAGGACAACGGGGTGCAGAGTGGAGGACAGCGGAGCGGGGCGGTGCGGAGCGGTGCGGTGTGTACTCGCGCTCAGGCGGTCACTGGCGACCGCGACATCGTTACGTCACAATAGACATAACTCCGCTCCGCTCGACTCCGCTCCGCTCGACTCCGCTTCGCTCGGCTCCGCTACGCTCCGCTTCAGTGGAAATACTGAGCACTTTTCACCGCTCCTCTCCGCTCCGCTCCGCTTCAGTGGAAACGCAGCCTTATAGTTCTAAGATGGTTGAGGGTATCTCGGTTCTTCTCGGCAGGTTGATTCCCGAACGGGTGTTAGGCACCAACCACCAAGTAGGATATTACAAAAGCGTTGGTTACGTTCCAACTTGGAAATAAGAAAGATCTGGGAGCACAGCTGCAGTGCCCCAGCTAAGCTTTTTGGCAAAGGCACGGCCGTACCATACTTTTCTCGAAGCGGTTCGCGGCTATTTTAGACCCCCTCTATCTTCCGTGTTAACAAAGCTAGGGATTTAGAATTTCTGTGACTAGAAGCAAGTATTAAAACTAGCTTAACCTCCAAATTACATGATATTTTGATAAATAGTTTAATAGTTAGAATAAGAATAAGAATAAGAATAAGAATATGTTTATTTTATCACCACACAACACATGTTGATCAAACATTATTACAGCTGAAGAGCATATTTCTACAATACGGTACCTACAATACATATATTGTGTGATGTCAAAATTGGCCCAGGCTCAGCTATACGCAGCAGCCAGCAAGCTAGCTCGCTGCACTGGTATTCTGCCAGGGCCCAGGGCCAATGAGTGACTTCACCACAAAATAAGGCTTAACATCTATACTATAAGTACCTACTTACTCTAATTAAAAAAAAAAAAAAAAAAAAACAATAAAAAAAAAACAAAACAATAACGAACATATAAAAATTTATAATATGTAACAATAATATTAATTAATAAGAAAATAAAAACTAGTTACGGATGATCAAAGTTACTACATTTTGTCACTCACTGACTGACAGATCATCAAAATTCTAAGGTACTTCTAGCAGACTTAGAACCGTGAAATTTGGCAATAAGGTAGGTCATTATCTACAATGAAAGAAAAAATAATGAAACCAGCCAAGTGTGAGTCGGACTGGCGTGCATAGGATTCCGTACCGTAAATTTGTATGGGAGCCCCACTTACATAACAAGTTTATTTACTTATTATTGTTTATTATTAAAGTTGAAGTACAATCAAGTATTTCATGAAATTTTCGAAAACCTTACTGTTACCATTATGGATATAGCGCAAAAAAGGGCAAAAAAATCGTGTTTGTTGTATGAAACCCCTTATTAATAATTTATTTTATTTTAATTGGACTATTAGCTTTTATAGCGACAACAGAAATACATAATTTGTGAAAATTTCAATTATCTAGCTATTGCTGTTCTCGAGATCCAGCCTGGTGACAGACGGACGACATTTTTTTACATCCGTGCTGCCATGTATTCAACCTTCAAGTATTAAAGGCTTAAGAGCCAATTATAGCTGAATATAATAATCGACTCAGAAATATTTACTGTTGAGACTTGTCCACCGTAGAACGAACGAAGCCTTAAAGAAAAAAAAAACAAAGGAGACAGAGAATGGTTGCTAAGCTAAGTACAGAAAAGTTTTAACGTGACCTTAAAAGAAAAGTAACCTTAAAAAAAGAAATGAAATCTCACCAAAAACATGAAATATAAAAAAGAGCCAAGCAAAATATTGCTAGCTATGCAATATGTCTATCGTAAAAAGTTTTCAGATCACATTCAAGCCAAGCCTTGATAGATGGCCGGACCATGCCGACTGTATGGGCGCCGCAGACTCGATCGCACAAAAAGTCTGTCGTCTGCGATCTCCCTTGTGCTCATTGCCGAGTCACTACAATAAATATAAAATAAATAAAACTATTGATAACTTCAGTTTAATTTACAAAATAAGTTGAAGGTTTGGCTTGAATGTGATCTGAAAACTTTTTACGACAGACATATTGCATAGCTAGCAATATTTTGCTTGGCTCCTTTTTATATTTCATGTTTTTGGTGGGATTTTATTTTCATCCCCCACTCTTCCTATATGTCTTCTGATTCATTTCGTTACGAGTCTAAAGACATACTTATACTATAGCTTGTCAATCGGTTACTGATCTACTGCTGTTGATCCTGGCGAATTGAAGCGAATCGAAGCGAAAATTATGACGACAATGAGGGTTTTTGATACTATACTTGCCACCAGGTGCCGCTCTGTAGCCGTAGGGTCTATCGAGTCAAATAAACATATTATTATCGTGACACATGTCAGCTATATCATGACATATGATAGCAGTTTCACACGATAGACCAGATAGAGATAGAGCAATGATGGTGGCAGATAGAATAATATTAAACGCCCTCATTGACACAAAGTATCCTAATTCTGCCTCGGTGTAGGAAGGAAAGTGTCAGAAAATTCTTATTGCCAGATTTTAAAAACATATAAGTCCATCAGGCGGCAGCGCGGCGCTCGTGCTAGTCACCGCCACTTAATGGAAAATTAAAAAATAAGAATGGATTTATTTTTAAGCATCACACAATACATAATAATGTAAGTCAGTAGTACAGTTCGACTATAATATTAATAGGTATTACAATTTACTATAATGCTGTGTGATGCCAAAAATTGGCCCCAGTTCAGCAAACGCAAAAACAGAAACTCTCATTTTACAGTAGGTTCTAATTAATATGAATAGAAATACGGTATACATAGATAAAGCAACGAAAATTGTATGACCGACTGACGAGACGATGCAAAGCTAAATTATTCAGAATTGGAATATAAGTGCGTCAATTAAATATTATGTATCTTCATACGGCCGTTCCCAATATTTGATCTATCTCTGGTTTTGCCCTACTAGAGATAGTAATAGCTCACAATTGACATAAATATATGTCTCTAATGTCTAATGTGAGCTATTCCTATCTCTAGTATGGCAAAACCAGAGATAGATCAAATATTGGGAACCGCCGTTAGTAAATAGATTGCTATCCTTGACATTGGAACTTTTATATTATCAAAGAAATATTATTTGGCTTCAGCAATACAAACACTCATTAAAATGTATGTAAACAAGCTTATGTAGACGATATATTATTACATCCACTTGATGTTCCTCTCAAATACACTTTCATTCATATCACATAGTAATAATACAGCCATATTGGATTTTCAATGATAGTTAACATATTTTACGCATTGTTTAAAACTAAACGCGTTTTCATCACTAATTTTGAACTGTGGGGTGAATTTTGTAAGTTTCATGTTTTGAGTAGTAGTTCTTTGATCAATTTTCAGTTATGAAGGCTTAAATAAATTGTAATCATAATTTTACGATTAATAAGTTATTATAATATAATTATTAGTACATAACAAAAAATTTAACCCGATTTCCAAGGTAAAAACAGTATTCTAAAAGTTATCTAACAAGTTTGAAATAATTCTTAATTCTTCATAGTGCCTTTTTCGTAATTCGAATAGAACTCTTCTCATTCTGTACTCAATCTTCATTCTTTTGAAGTCGGTACCGGCTAAGTTCTATCACTTCTATGTCAAACATCTCAGTTCAGGGCTGGTACCGACTTCAAACGAATGAAGATTAAGTAATGAATTAGTTGAGGTTTAGTCGCATTTCGAAAAAGGCACTTTGAAGAATTAAGAATTATTCCATACTTTCTAGATATTTTTTAGAATAAGTACTGTTTTTACCTTGGAAGTCGGGTTTAAATTTTTTGTTCAAAAATAATAATCAGAGTTGAGTTTCAACTACGATCATATTATTAATCAAAATCTTTCAATATTTTTGCGTGAAACATCGATAGAAAATATTACACAAGTGTCGAAGCAGAGACACGGTTCACTCGGCGTAACTCGGCATAGCGGTCATTGATTCCCTGTCAAAAACTTGAAATTTTCTACATAACCCGCGATCGACAATAAGGTGTCAGATGTTGTCAATCGCGGCTTTGTATAGAAAATGACAAGTTTTTGACAGGGAGTCAATGACCGCTACCGCCCAGTTACGCCGAGTGAACCTTAGTAGCACATACAGTAAATAATACGACCAAAATCCGACATGTAGCACACGTCATAACTCATAATACTTTATAATAATTCAGAATATTAACAGAAACGTTGTCAATTATTTAACATTGAATAGAACATTTTGTTATAGTTATATTCAATGTTAAATATAGTGAATAAATCCTATTTATCAAACTTCAAATCCTTCTACATTTGTCATATACTAAACTTTAGAAATTTACCGTATGCGAGACAAATTTGCTACAAGATTTCTGCATACGTTCACCCCAGTTCGAAATTCGAAATTCATCTTACAGCAACGTGATCGTCAAATCTGGATTATCTGTCACTCTCTGTCACGTAACACCCGGGAGAGATAGAAAATTCGGGCGTCACCTTATTGTGTAGCGAATATGTGGGAGTATGATCGACCTCACAATTACTTGTAATGATGTGTCATCAGCATTATACAGAATGTAGCAAAACTAAATGATAATATTCTGGGGTGTGTGTGGGAAAATTTATAATGCTGGGGCGCTTGCCCATGCAAATGACAAAAAATGTTCTTTCAGCGCTGCTACTTTCACAGTGAACTCTATTTAAGGAACACATACACCTAAAAGTATTATCAGTTTGCTTTGTTACACGTTGTTTAGAAGAAAAGCTATTGGGAATCATCGTTACAAAGGTTCCAAAATTTAGAAAGACGATTTATTGGCAGAAATGACTTCAAATGTAAATAAAATCAAGAGCTTTTTATCAAAAAACAAATTGAGATCTTTCAGGTATTATACCCAAGCTATGTTTGATTGACAACCATAAATACTAATATTATAAATGCGAAAGGTGTCTGTCTGTTACTTCCTCTCGCCCAAACTGACGACCGACCTCTGTCATGGCTCAGTTGGTGGCGCGTTGGTAGCGCAAGCCGGGGCCCAGGTTCGAATCCCGCCGACGGAACAAAAAGTTTTTGTAGTTCCTATTAGTCATGGATGTGTATCATATTATAATAAAAATCTTAAATGTAATATAATATGTATAGTATAAAAGTATTAAATATTTCCGTTGTCTGGTACCCGTAACACAAGTCCTTCAGGTACTTAGCACGGGGCCAGACTGACGTGATGTCAAGCGTCCATAAAAAAAACCGCTGAATCGATTTTATTTTTTGGTATATAATAATAACTCCCACACCGGTTTCGGTGATGGTGGCCGGCTTCATTGGAACCAGGCCAGTTACGCAAGAGTAATTTTATAGTGCCCAAGTGTGTGCGCAGTACACAAGAGCACTCTCTATTCCTTTACTCTCATAACCCAGTGGGATGGAACTCGGAAGACCGACACGACCGGCGAGAGATCAGGCGCAGGACCGACTTTTTACATGCCCATCCGACGCATGGATCATCTTACTTGTCAGACAATCAGGTGATCAGCCTGCATTGTCCTAACCAGACTTGGAAATAACATAACCTCCGAGTCAAGAGCCACGCTCTAAACCACTGGACCACGGAGGCGTAATAAAGGTATCTCTATATTATTTGGTAATATAATTTAGTTAGATTCCTTGAGTCATGGGAAACAACATAGAATTCTTTTTATCCCGGAAAAATGTACAGTTGCCGCACGCGAAACGAATTTTACTGCAACCGAGTTGTGGGCGTCGTCAGGTTTGAAGGTATTTTTGTCTGATACGTTTTCTTTCCTGAATTTTTACGTATATACGTTTCGTATAATAAAACGTGATACATTCGTATTACCTGTAGCTAACAGATAAAATGTATGTCAAACTCCAACTAGGTGGGACGACGATCTCCGTTTAGTTGCGGGTCCATGTTGGATGCGAGTAGCAGGAGATCGGTCATCCTGGCGTTCATTTCGAGATGCATATGTCCAGCGACGGACGAATATAGGCTGATATGATGAAATTAGCTTCGTTTACATATTGTGTACTAGTCTGCATCAGAGTGTATTTTAGGTTACTTAGACCCACCCTTAAGTTTTACCTAGTCCATATCAAGAATGTTAGAGCTTGATGAAATAGTGGCGGTAAAATGATTTCTGTAGAAAACTAGGCCTTTACATCCGTTGTGGATGATTTATACAGTATTTTTAGAGCGAAGTTACCACTCCTCAAATACTGTAGTGCCTGGGACAAGATTTTTAAATGTCCGGATGGTTGCCCAAGCGCATACGGCATTCTCGCAACATAGTCGGCCTAGACCAGAGGAAGGAACTAGTCAATACGTGTGGGACCAACTATGTGCGGGTTTCCTTACGATGTTTTCCTTCACCGTAAGAGCGCCCGTATTATGTACTTGAGATCAGAAAATGTCTCATAGGTACACGCCTCCACCCGGGTTAGAACCTGCACCCTCTAGGAGTGCGTACCGAAGGTCTACCCATTAGGCCACGGACGCTCTGTAGACAAGTCATAGTAAATCATAATACTTTCAAGTCAATCTTCATAAGTAGCTATTTAAAATCAAATCCGAAAGAAGCGGAATAGCGAAACAATGCAATGCAAATTAACGTTTTAGCTTGAGATTTATTCCTTCAGTTGAGTGCTGTGAGCCAGAAGAACATGAATAAAGAATGAAGTGCAATTGTTAAACAGGAATCTTCCTATTTCCGATTTGCACCTGATAGAAATTATGCTATAGTTCTATCCTGGATCTATAAAATCTCAGAAAAGATCAGAAAACTGAAAGATAGAGTAAAATTGTTAATTCTCTTCAAATCGTATACAAAAATTGTTAAAACTCCATATCACCTTAGAAGGTTCCAAATAACTTATTTTTAGTGTTCACCTTTTTTAATAATATATAGTTATTGGTAAATTATTATGTATTAGTTGCTGAGCTAATGTTCTAGTTTGCAATGTATTTTTAATAGTGTGCACATATTAGGGGAAGGGGGGGCATGATGGGGTATCTAACGAAAATACCAAAAGTACAGTATAATCATTACGTTTATTATTCTTATTTATTTATGGCACAATGTCTTATTTATCTGAGTACAATTTGGCATAGTATTTGGGAGATGAACTTAAAGCATTTTTTTTAAATAAATGATTAAATAGGAGCTTTCGAAAAACCATCTTGCCCCTTACCATGAGGTAAGATGGGGTAATGAAAATGGGGTAAGATGGGGTAGGCTAATCCAATCACAATAAATACAAATTTGAATTTCTTGGGTGTTTTCATCATCCACACCAGCACAACCATTGTGCACAAAGCTGACAGCCTCCCAAACCTTCGGATGATTTCAAAAAACCCAATACCCCGTCTTACCCCAAAGGCTGACTTAGAAAAAAAATAATTTCTCAAAAAAAAAAAGATATTAACTGAACGTTTGTCCAACCATACCACAACAAAGTAAACAACACTGACAACCGTATACGAGAAAAAACATAAATTGGGTAGTCATAATTACATTACAGTAAGGACGTTTTAACTGCGTAAAATTAGATCGACGAGACACTCAACGTGATTTTCGTTTGTAAACAAAAAACGCGTGAACCCCCACTCCCTGTTTCTATCGCGCTGATGGTTGATCGAGTATGGCTTCCTATTGGCCTATTGCTTTCTGTTCGCAAGAGTCTAGTTTCTTGTATCTTGCGTGACCCCGTCCCCGTCATGCCCCCCCTTCCCCTATTATGTTACGAGTACCTTGCAATCAGGTCATAATTTTTATTTTATTTTAATGCACAAACACATTACAATGGAAATGAAATAACAATAATATGATAAATACAATCATGTTATTTCATTTCGAATGTAATGTGTTTTGTGCATTAAAATAAATAAAATATAATAAAATGAAAATGCAGATTACAGCAAGAGACACGTAATATACAGAATGTAACAAAAGTAAGTTTACATTTCACACTTTAGGGTGTGTATATGTTCCTTATATTGGGTTCATTGTCAAAGTATTCAGCATCGCTGAATGAGCAAAAGCAGTTGTTGTTCTTAGAACTAAGTTGAAAATGGACTAGCCTAGGATTTAATTTTTAATGATCTAAAATATTACGGCCCTACTTTTCTTTAATTTAAAATACAACATTCCAATTTCCTTCTACATGGACTTCACCTAAGCAGCGTCTTTTAAGCACATTTATCGATTCCTGAAGTTTTTTTAACTAAAAAAAAAATCACCCCCGAGAAGGGTTGGCATCCACCCACAGGGTAAAAACACAAGTTGGCACTATGTTACTTTTGTTTCTTAGGGTATCCCCCACCAACTCACCCATTTTCATGAAAATCGATGGAGGTTCAATGAAATCGGAGGTGAAAACCTTCACTGATTCTACTATTATTCTGTGTGTGAAACATACAAAAATATAAAAATTTATGATCATGGATATTTTTTGAAAATCTGCAATCAAAATTTGCCATCAGATTCTGGTAGACCTATAGTTATTTGAGCAAAGGAACGAGGTCTCAAACCCACTGTCATCTTTCAGTGCTTCTTATTATGAATATATGTTAGCTTTGCAGCTAACATATATTCATAATAAATTAATAATGAAGACATGAGTGGCAGAAGCGGGTAAGTAACTATTAAACATCCCGTTTTTTGCACAAACGGAGGCATTACGGCCTGCAAAATGATTTGAAATCAAAAATGTAGATTTTATGTGTACCCACTAGCTAGATAATGAAGTAAGTAAGTTACAAAGTTTGTTTAAATTATAAGGGGAAAAAAATATACAACATGACTGGTGTGACATGTTCAATACTTAAGGAGAGGTAGGTACCTACTCGTTACTCGATTCTCGTTCTAATTATGTCATAAAATTAGGAACTTAATTTTTTACCAAATTTCTCTTTAAATAAATGAATCATGGACACTTAGTAAATTACTATGCGGCCGGGGCGGCGCGGCGGTGTGCGCCCCGCGCCGCGCGCTACCCTTCCCGCGCGCGGTATCCATGCGTTGAGTTAATAATAATTTAACTTTAAGCTACATTTAGTCAGTGATCAATTGATCTATTCTTTTCATCTAATATAATAGCCAAATAGCACGTCTTTGAGTATTGATTGTGTCTCACCAGTCATGCTGTATAAGTTATAATAATTATTTACCTTATGTTTTATAATGTTAGTTATCTGGTTCTTCACTCACGTCTTTAATTATTATACTAAAACATTTCATATTTGAAGAGACGTACTGCTAATTTAATAAGTATAATAATAAGCGTTAAAAAGCGCTTGCCTTGGAGTTATTACCTTCGGGAACTTAATTAAACATTCAATCAACGCAGTGACTTGTAATTAACTCGAGCTTCCAGTTACTGGCAAATTAAACACTAGACTTTACTGGCGTACCAGTTACAGCTAATTTAAAACAAACATTTTTTTATCTTGTCAGCATTTGGTACGATGGGATCTTATTCATAAGGAAGTAGCTTTATTATAATATACTGCAATACTAGATCCTTGCAACTTTGTTAGTGCGAAATCCATACTAATACTTTAAATGTGAAAGGATCAGCTGTCTATCTGTCTGTTACCTCTTCACGCTTAAACTGTTGAACCGTTTTTGCTGAAATTTGGTTTGGAGATAGTTTGAGTCCCAGGAAAAGACATAGAATACTTTTTATCCCGGAAAAATGTGCGGTTCGCACGCGATAAACGAATTTTGGCGCAACGGAGTTGCGGGCGTCATCTAATACCGCTATCCCCAACCCGCGGCCCGCCGGGACTTTATTTGTGGCCCGCGTGATGTTAAACAATTTTGAAATTCACGCCCACCGGCAAACTAACGTAAAGTCTACGTGATAGTCGTTATTTTTTTCCACTTTTAAATCGTTAATTTTGAAGAATGTTATTTTTTAAGTCTAAAAAATTTTTGTTGCGGCCAACCACACCAAGACCAAAACATGTTTGTGGCCCATGTAAGTATAATTTACTTATTCACCAACGTAGCATTATATTCGATAGTAGATACGAAAAATCAAACTTCAAAAACTAGTTTGTTCGGTATAAATTAAATTACATGGTTGGGTATCTTTCAGTTATTCAGAAAACATTTGGAGATGATTTCCCTCCCGAGGGAGCTAACGGTCGCTTCACATTGCGACATGTTATTGCGAATCCCTAATCAAGTAACGGAAAGGCGAAGCCGATTTCCTATATGTACATAACCGTATTAACCTTACGAGGAAATAGCTATTTTCTATACGAATGTACCCATGGGCGTACCGAGGGGGGGGGGGGGGGGGGGGGGGGGGGCAGGGGGGGCAGCTGCCCCCCCTGGATCATGTTGACGTCCATACTAAATATATTATCTAGTACTTTTATCTATAAAAATTAAAAATTAAGAACGAATTTTTGCCATTTGTTTGCAATACAATATTTGCTTATGAAAAATCTAATGTCTCTAATGTCAAATTTGAGCTATTCCTATCTCTAGTAGGGCAAAACCAGAGATAGATCAAATTTTGGGAATGGCCGTTAATGCTAAGTGTCAAGTAAGCTACATCAGCTACTTAATTATAGCAATAAAGTAAGATCAGGCAATATTCGATAAATTTGTACAAACCCACGCCAAAAATAAATAACTAAATATAATGCGAAAGTAGAACTGTTTTAACCACCAACTACGCCTTGCCATAAACAATGTCACACTCGTATACATAATAATATTAATATAGGTATGTATTGTATTTTAACAAACAAAAAATGTGAGATCGAATGAAGTGCTACCAATTAATAAATAGCTTAGTAGCTGCGTAGCAATTAGCATAAAGTCTACTTTATTGTGAATACTAAACCAGTCTTACTTTTTGTTTTACAAAACTTTTTCATATCTCATTCGGTCTAAGTTTACTTTGGCCAAGTATTAAAAACAGTCTAACACCCAAAACTCAACCAATCAATATAACCAACATTTCGTTTGCACAATTTTATGACCCCAGCCATCTGTTTCAAGTCGGATTCGTAAAAATACATTAAGGATGTAATTTTAACTTGGAAACCATTGTTTCCATTACATAAGTCTTAAGTAGGCCAGCGCGATGGAGTTCTAAATGTCGGTAACGAGGTTTACGCCATTATTTTCGGCCATTTTTACGACGCCATGGAGATTGGGTTTACGCGATCCGGGTTTTATCATATTTTATTGTTATTGGATTATTAGTATCGTAAGTTAATAAGTTGGCTTATCGGTTTGAGATTCACGATCGTCTTATGTTATGTGCGATAATAAAGTGATATGCGATTCCTGGAGTTGGGGGAAGGAATTTTAGACGTTGAAAGAGACGTAGAAAAATTTTAGACGTGGGAGAGCCATGCTTCGGCACGAATGAGCCGGCTCGACCGGAGAAATACCACGTTCTCACAGAAAACCGGCGTGAAACAGCGCTTGCGCTGTGTTTCGCCGAGTGAGTGAGTTTACCGGAGGCCCAATCCCCCACCCTATTCCCTTCCCTACCCTCCCCTATTCCCTTCCCATCCCATCCTTACCCTCCCCTATTACCCTGTTCCCTCTTAAAAGGCCGGCAACGCACCTGCAGCTCTTCTGATGCTGCGAGTGTCCATGGGCGACGGAAGTTGCTTTCCATCAGGTGACCCGTTTGCTCGTTTGCCCCCTTATTTCAAATAAAATATATATAGGGGGCATAAAAGAGGTTAGCATTTATCCAACATAAAAGTTGAAAGCTTCTTCCAAATAGTTATGAATCAAAATAAACACACCACATACACCTATTAATAAAACAGTAACATTAAAAACACTGGAAACATGAAAATCATTGTCTAAACACAAAATGCTGCAACAAAATTCACGCAACTTTGTTGGAAACAATCAATTATAAAAAGAATTCAGCTGTGTCAATAAAAGGGCAGTAAAAACGGCTCGGACGTTGTTTTTCTTAAGCCCATTAAACCGTTTATATTCTGGAGATGCTCCCTGTCTCAGGGTCGGATAAACGCCACGATTGGGGGCACCTTTTGAGCGGCATGTTGCCGTCGGGTCACATATTTTATTACTTTTCCGCTTACATTAGCCTACACGTGTATCGGATATATTACGTGTTTTGTAAATAAAATCTTGTTTTCTAAAAAAAGGACATGGTAACCATCCCATGGTTACCATATCCTTTTTACTTCAATAAAATTCTATTTTTCTGTTTGTGTGTGTGTTACCTCCACACCCTTTTACTACTCAACCAATTTCACAAAAGGCATAGAGATATTTTGGACCCTTCCCAGGATAAGACATAAAAAAGTTATTTCTAAAATATTTATTATGCCTTGCATACCGCACGATAAATAAATGTTGTTTTCAATAATTTTGAGGGCAACATCTTAAGTGCCTTTTACAGTAATTCTGTGACATAATATTCTGTGACATAATAGTTTGGGTTAGGTCATCTGTTTCATTGTTTTTTTATTGAAATAAAATATAAAAACAAACGAGCAAACGGGTCACTTGATGGAAAGCAACTTCCGTCGCCCATGGACAGTCGCAGCATCAGAAGAGCTGCAGGTGCGCTGCCGGCCTTTTAAGAGGGAATAGGATTACAGGGTAGGGGAGGTATGGAAAGAAATAGGGAAGGGAAGGGAGGCAATTGGGCTTCCGGTAAACTCACTCACTCGGCGAAACACAGCGGAATCGCTGTTTCACGTTGGTTTTCTGTGAGCCCGTGGTATTTCTCCGGTCGAGCCGGCCCATTCATGCCGAAGCATGGCTCAACTACGTTATGATAAGATATGAAAAAGTTATTTCTAAAATATTTATTATGCCTTGCAAATTGCATCCCGCACGAGAAATAAATTTTGTTTTCAATAATTTTGAGGGCAACATCAAGTTTTTAAGTGCCTTCTACAGGCCTTTTACAGTAATTCTGTGACATAATATAAAAAGTTTTAGTTAGGTCATCTGTTACATATTAAAATTATGTCACTTGGTGCCTAATTTAGTCTAAGTCCGACCCTGAGTCACCCCATCAGGCGGGGCGTCTAATGACATGAATAAACATGAAACAATGCTAGCTGTCTCATAGGGTTGTATGAGAATTTGTTGGTACATTTGAATTTAACTTGCTCTTGCACTTAATGTACGTCCTTGTATACTAATGTTGAGATAATGTGACTAATTTATACTGGGGACGAAGCGTTATATGGGTAGTTAACTATTGAGAACACCATGCATCCATATTGTAGGGCACTGACATATAACTAGGTACCAGTGTTGTAGGGTCCGTTCTTTATATTAATAGAAACCAAGCTCAAAAGCTAAAACTATGTCTATAATAATGCTATTAGAGTATAATAAGACGTAGTTAAGAGAGTTACAAAAAACAAACTATGTACCCTACATATTATTTGGTAGAGTTTAAATAATTTGTTTACAGGCAGGTCTTAATGAATTGAAATAGAGGCAGTACATACTTATTATTATTGTTATTAATAACTATGCAGCTGATGCCATGCTAATGATTATGCATTAATCGAAAGTCAGTTCAATACAAGAGTACTATACTGAATTGACTTTCGATTGCGTGAGACGTCTTGCAAATCTGTCAAATCCATACAAATTTAGAAATACGTCTAGTATCTACTTGTCGCGTTGCTGTCTGAATTGACCCTTAGCCCGGGCGCGCACTAGCGGCCAGGCCGCGGCGGCCAGGTCGCGGCGGCCATCCAGATAGATACCTTAGTATGAAACCGCCATAGACCACGCGCACCTGGCCGCACGCTGACAAGCGGTCACACCATACGGCGCGTTGCGTCAGCGTTGCCTGGACGCAGCGCTGCCGTTTGACGCATAGCCGGCCATGACACGGGCGCTGCGCCATTGCAGCGTTATTACGAAGCAGTCTTAACGTCAACACCTTCTCCCGCTTCGTCTCGGGGGCTGCTGTCCGTCATGTGTGCGTTGCGCGCTGGTGTCACGACGCTGCGCTCCGTGTGAACACCTTGGTTATTTGTATGTAATACAACGCAACGGCAGCGCTGCGTTGACGCATCGCCCCGTGTGGACTGGCTCTTAGGCGCTTCTCGCCCACCCATAACATTCTGCTAACTCACGTGTCGTAGTACTCTTTGTTGCAGACGGTGGTGGAGGCGTGCCAGAAGAAGCGGCAGTGCAAGTTCCACACCAGCCCCAAGGCGTTCGGCGTAGACCCCTGCCCAGGCTCCAGGCGCTTCGTCGAAGTCGCGTATAAGTGTCGCCCATGTAAGTATTGCTTACTATAGTTTTTTTTGAACGAAGTTCCTTATTGCGCGTTGCGAAAGGGGGCTAGACGGAAAAAGTTGTAACGACATGACACAAAATTGTCAGTATGTTATAACTAGAGCAAAAATGCTATAGTTGTAAGCCGTGCGGTAGCGCGTATTTCTCTGAGCCCCGGCACGGCCCGTCTCAGTGTGCTCACTCCTTTATTGGTCATAAAAGGCCCTACATATAAAGGAAGGTTCGTCTTTGAGATTATAACACCAGTAGCCTTAGCACGGCCACCAGTAGAAATGCGAAAGTATGGACAAACTGTGGAGATAAACTTAAGTAGCGTTCCGATCTTTTTCGTTCCCAAAAATTCAATTAAAATGTCACTTTATGACAGACTCTAGTCCTAAAAATTAAAATAATATCCTACTCTATGACATATACTATAGTCTGTCATAAAGTGGCATTTTAATTGAATTTTTGTCGATCGCGATTGGCCGCGGTAAAGATCGGAACGGCACCTTTAGTTTATGTCCACAGTTTGTCCATACTTTCACATTTCTACTGGTGACCGTGCTAAGGCTACATAAACATACTAAATATATTATATTATGGAGATTATTGGGTTCGGATCTACCCGTGAGCAAATTAAGGAATCAATGGAACTTGCTCCACTGAATCAGCCTATATTTCGACATAAAAGGGTAAATTTGTTTTTTTCGAGGTAATACTCGAGACAAGATCAAAGAGAGGCGGGAGTGTTATTTTTTATTCATATTATTACTACATAAGCTTGTACATCAGCATAATAATCGAATACATAATATTACACCTTTGAGAGTATAAGGCAACAATACTATTTAATGCATAATAAGTATATAACTAGCCAAAAGCCGAGCTTTGTGAGGACTCGCGTCGTTTTTCTGCGTGGTAATAATCTTTAAGACAGATTTTTATATTTTAATAGCAACCAAACCTTCACCTCATTGGTCACAATGAGGCGATGACAACACACACACATCTACATATAAATAAAAATTACTATCTGAAAGCACACATCAATATATAGGTGTGATAGTTTTTCCGTAAAGTGTAGGTACCACAAAATGTACAGGTTGTGGGATATACTAGGGCTCGCTTCGCTCGCCCTGATAATATTATAGTTATCGTGACAAGAGTGTAATGCCTTCGTGATCCAATAGTTTAGACTTTAGAGCTAGGCTCTCGACTCTTCTTGGAGGCCTCAGGGCCCGTACCACGAAACGGTTTTGAGACTCAAACAATCGTACGAGAATGTTGCGTCATACTCTAACAAACGTGAAATGACGATGTTAGAGCAGGACGCAGCATTCTCGTCCGATTGTTTGAGTCTCAAAACCGTTTCGTCGTGCGGGCCCAGGTTCAATTTTCACGTTGGCACAACAAGAATCTTTATTAGACTCTGGAGCAATACAAGCTGATCATCTGACTGTTTAATATATAAGCAAGATAAATACATAAGAATAAAGTGTCTGATTTCTCTCTAGTGGTGACGATCATCCATTCCTCAGGGTTAAAATATTAGGGTAAAGGAAGATAGCTCTTGTAGCTTATGGTAGCTAGCTTGGTTACAAAACTTTATGGAAACCGCTGTATTAGTCTAATATTTTTTTACATTATTTTATTAGACAGCTTAGTAAGGATTCTAGTTTAACGTTAGTTCTTCAAATTTTGCTTTAGTTTTTTTCCTTAGTTTTATACGTTTGTGTTTGAAAATAGAATCATAAAACATATTTTATACGAGGTAAACCAGCTTAATTCTGCTGAAACACACGAACATATTCTAAAAGGAAAATAGTTTTAACAAAACAGTAAAATTTTATATTCTTAGTTGTCCGTGATTTCGTGCTTTTAAAAACCTATTACTCAATTCAAAAACGTAAATTTTTCCACAAAAAAAAGTAGTATTTTCGTGGTATTATCGACGATGTAAATTTTACAGCTTTCAATGAAATTTATTATTGTGTTCTCAGAAATATTACGTTTAAAACATGTTTCAGTATATTATTATAATTTATGATTATGAAATAAAAATATAAGTATCTAAAAGTTTATGAAATATACAGAGAGGAATTGAGTAAATTACCAGGGAAATGATAACTCGGAATAAGACCGTCCGCATTGCAGCCGAAGTCGTTCGTTAGTCTTATAAATGCAAATGAGCTTAACTCCGAAACAAAATACACGTAACGAGACTTATTACATAGACACGACATTCGCTTTATTAGCTGGTTCTCTCAGAATAAAAAATACTTTATTAACTGTTTCTCTGAGAGTAAAAAATACTTTTTATTAACTGTTTCTCTGAGAGTAAAAAATACTTTATTAACTGTTTCTCTGAGAGTAAAAAATACTTTATTAACTGTTTCTCTGAGAGTAAAAAATACTTTATTAACTGTTTCTTTGAAAATAAATACTTTTCATCTGGTCCTCTCTAAATAAAAAATACACATAAGGCAATGTATCTCCCATAATCCTCATTTTGATTTCGATTTTCGTGACTAAATAAGTATGTCACCATGGCAACGTCCATCGCTATCCCTTCGCACAAACAATAGTCGCCGTCAGTCTCGAGTTGTAATAATTTACTATTATTTATTCAACAAATGCACTTATCAATATAAAAAGTAGCCAGCTGTAGCCGATGCTCAGTCCCACTGAATATGCATATAAAATTTGGTTAAAATCAGTAAAGCCGTTTCGGAGGAGTACGTGGCCTAACCTTGTGACACTAGAATTTTATATATAAGATAAAAATGACACATTTTTAAACTTAAGCTCATGCTAGTTTTCAAATCTATTTTACGCTATTATAATAATAATAGTACCTGGATGACCGAGCTTTGCTCGGTAGGAATAGCAAGCACTCATTGACTTCGTGTTACTTAATAATGCCATCTACTGGTCGTTAAAACAATTAGTTGCTCAGAAATAGTATTATTATTCGCCAATAGATGTCAGGAAGAGTCATATTTTTCAGTTTATCGATTATCGATAAAACACGAATAAAAAGACATTTTCTGAAAATGATTCCTAGCTAGATCGATTTATCGCCCCCGAAATACCCAATATACTAAATTTCATGAAAATCGTTGGAGCCGATTCCGAGATTCCAATTATAACCGCGACCGACAAAAATTCAAATGAAATACCACTTTATGACATCGACTTTAATCTATAAATTCAAATAAAATGCCACTGACATAAACTATATGTCTATGTCATAAAGAATTTTTGTCGGTCGCGGTTATCCTCTGGGTAAAGGTCGGAACGGTACCTTTAGTTTATCTCCGCAGTGCTGCAGTGTCTATACTTTCGCATTTCTATTGTGGCCATGCTAGGACTGCAGGAGCATGTTGACACCCGCATGCGGGGAAGATAGTATATTTTATTAGTTATTCTTATTTCTTAGTAATATGCTAAGGAAGATGATAACATCAAGGAATTGTATATTTATTAGATTAAAATAAAATAAATACGATTGTTTATCCGACTATATCGATAGAATTTATATTGGAGAGTCTAGTCCCTAGAAATAAATGGAATAGACACATAAAAAGTAATAGAGCAGAGAAAAGTAGTTTAAATAAAATAAAACCTCTTGGCCTTATTTAAAAATAGAACCCTTTAATATAGGGTCGTTGCCAAAACATAAGAGGCCTCAGGAGCCCGTTATATTTGAATAAAATATTCAACGATTTTAACCCCAATTTTGCTTTAACTGTGCCTATGATTTGGGCAATAACATATTTTTTTTTACTTGGATTATGTAATATATTTTGATACATATTTTGTGAAAACAATTAATATGTCTGGCAGGACTCAGGTGCCGCAATTAGTCCATATATAACTTTTTAAAAAAATATATTGTCTAGAATTAAAAAAAAAATATATTAAATGAATTTCCGTTGTCTCATGTCTGGTACCCGTAGGCCGTATCATAAGTTCTTTGTTACTCTCTACAGGAGGTACAGACGGACTGGGTCATACCGATACTGCGGTATGACCCAGGAGCATTGAAAACGTTTTGTTCCTTCAGCGGGATTCAAACCCGCGAAACGGCGTATGCTTGAGCGCCGACTCGCTTGCACTGGGCAATAGGGGTCTCCAAATTTATTAAACCCTGATAAGTTTAATGAAGTACAAAATAAGTTAAATAAGTATAATAACAGCCTAATTCCAGCTGAAAACACTTCTTAAATTCTTTTGATTTTAATATCTCGAAGCATTTAAAAACACCACCAAATAAGAAGCTTTGTTGGAAACAGGACGGAGAAAATTAAATTTATAACCAACAGAAAGATCTCTCATTTCATTGAGCAACACAAAACAATGTTTCCATTATTTATTCATGAATTTTTAAGAGAGGCCAGTTCAAAGATGTTCGCTATCAGATTTTTCTCGTGAATAACTTTTTATTTTTTAAATAAAAACCTTTTAAAAGGGTCATTCAACTGTGACATCTCAATGAATTCTTTCATGTCTTACATACTCGTAGTTCAACTCTTTTGTGTGCGCAGCCAGGCGCTGTGTTGAGCCCTTGCGTTACGGCTACGGTTGTTTACCTTAAGAGGATACACCAGGGACTCTCTCTCTCTCAGATCTCTTATACAGATTTAGACTCAGATCTCTTATATGTTAGACAGAACATAAATATTTTCAAAAAGAAAAGTGATAATCATAATGTAAACACTAGAAATAAGAACAAGTTAATAACCATACCAATGTTCAGACTAACCAAAGTAAGCAAATCCTTTAAAGACCAATGTATACGCCTATACAATAAAATCCCAGAAAATGTTCAAAATCTACATTTAAACAATTTTAAAAAAGCAGTTAAAGAACGTTTGTGTGCTAAAGCGTATTATGAAGTCAATGATTTCATCGATAACGGCACACCTTGGGAATAGGGTGGCTCCATGCAGGTTACTTTTCTTTTATTTTTGTTACACAGCTGTAAGCCATAACATTGTAATATATAAATTTCCATTTTTCCATTTTTTAACATAATTTTCCATTTTTTTAGTAAAAGATGGCCCCGTGCGAGTTTCTTACGCCGGTTCTTCTCGGCGGGGTAGTTCCCGAACCGGTGGTAGACAACGTAATTTCTTCGTTCGACTTTCAAAAAGTGTATCATGATACCCATTTTGAATAAAAAGATATTTTATTTACTCGAGAAATGAAAAAAAAAGTACGTGTAATATCTATAGCTGTCTCCCTTACCTCAAGCCTTTACCGTAGAACGCGATAGAGACAACTGCAGAAAATTAACGATTCGTTGTCCCCTGATTCCTTCTCCAAAACTTAACCGATTTAAGTACTTTTTTCATTAAAGATTAAAGAAAGGCTTGAGCTGTGTTCCTATGTTTTTTTTTTTTTTGTAAAATCTAGCCAAATCTGTTTTATGGATGTATGAACACAGCGGAAAATCTGACCATTTTTTTGGGTTTTTGAACGTTCATATACGTTAATAGATAGATAACGTACATAGATAGATGGTCGGTCGGATGGATAACTTGGTCGGTCTATATGGAATCAAGCTAAAAGATTAAGAGTTAAGTGACATGACTTAGCCCGACCAAAATATATTGTATCGTAGGTCAAGGAAATCAATTCTTTTGATTGTACGTAACCATAGATAAAGTATTATAGTATAGATGTAGTCTTAGACCGTCTTCGCGTGGCCATTTTGTGCTTATTTTCATACAAGTAATGTGCGCTTATTTTCTTGAATATTTCTATTCGTCGATTATTTCGAAGCACATTATGATACAGGAAAGAAAGTCAATTAGTTCATGATATCGATTAACTATAGTTCAAGTGATGAGAATCCGTAAACACACGTAAAAAGCTATGCAATTTTTATTGTCAATTTTTAATTGATGTGACATTTTTAGCACTAATGCCTTATATAGCACGAATAAGGAATTAATAAACTTATAAATTATCTTTTTAGCTTACAAAAATACCGATTGAAAAGCTCAAAAAACGTTGTTCAAAACTTACGTATTTAAGAGGATTCCACACCGCCATTTTTTCCATACAAACGTTGTCCCCTGTGTCCTCCCTGGATAATGCTAGTAGAGTTATAATTTTTTTCCTGAATATCTACGGCCACTAATACAATGTCCCTATGTTTTCTTTTTTTTCATAATTTAATTATTAAATAAGATATGAACGTTCAAAAACCCAAAAAAATGGCCAGATTTTCCACTGTGTTCAAACGTCCAGAAAACAGATTTGGATAGATTATACAAAAAAAGCAAAACATAGGAACACAGCTCAAGCCTTTTTTTAATCTTTAATGAAAAAAGTACTTAAATCGGTTAAGTTTTGGAGAAGGAATCAGGGGACAACGAATCGTTGATTTTCTGGATTTTCTGCAGTTGTCTCTATCGCGTTCTGCGGTATAGGCTTGAGGTAAGGGAGACAGCTATAGATATTACACGTACTTTTTTTTCATTTCTCTAGCCGCTGTGGTATCCTCTTAATGTTAAATCCACGTGTTTAAGGCATTCTTTGACCATTCTTTTTGTTTATTATCAAGCGGAACCACAAAAATCAACAATATCTAGCATTAAATGTTCACTAAAAACCTTTAATAACACTTTTATTACATGAAATATGCAGACCCCGACCCCTTTGTTATGTCCTAGTAGGTAGGACATAACATTACACGCTTTTGACGCATATACACCGATGTAAGGCTCTCTCCAGTCTATAGTACCTCAATGTACGTAACACAATATTTGGTTTGATAATATGCTGTAATGTTTTGTACAAAGTTTTTTTTAATATTAAACCTCTCGCGGGCCACAACTCCGTTGCGCTAAAATCGAGTGGGAACCGTATATTTTTCAGGATAAAAAGTATCCAACGTCCTTTCCCGAGACCCAAAGTATCCCCGTTTGGGCGTGAAGAGGTAACAGACAGACACACTTTCAAATTTATAATATTAGTATGGACGAATATAAAATATATTAAGTATATCGATCTATGAAAAGACCCGATTTCTGTATTTATAAACATAGAATCACCAACAAAAGGTAAACAATGCATTATTGCATTAGAAAGTAGAATCCAATTATAAAGCAGCCTTTTCGTTTCAACCGTTTCAAAATGTAATTTGTTTAAGTGTTTTCCTTAAAATTTTCCGATATTTCCCAGAAAAATATACCTTACACAGTTAGCTCAAGGCAGTATTTCCATTGCAGACGAATTTCGAGAAAAAACGCCTTTTCAATATTCGAAAATATACCTTACACAGTGACTTCAAGGCAGTCTTTCTATCGCAGACGAATTTTGGAATAAAACAAGTGGCTAATATTCGAAAATATACCTTACATAGTAACCTCAAGGTTGTATTTCCATTGCAGACGAGTTCCGGAGTAAGGTTGGCTGCGAGAACGACGTGCTACATCTGAGCTGCAACCCTCACTCCCGGGTGGCGATATACTCGGCGCAGTATGGACGGACGGAGTACGACTCGATACAGTGTCCTCAACCGAGAGGCATGAAGGAGGAAAGTGAGTAACAAAGTCACTAGATATGTCTTGATTTTAACTGCGGTGGTTATAACGCTAGATATTTTGTCTGAATGTAATCTGTAGCTAACGCGAACGCTATCATAGTAAGGGCGTTATGAACGCTGCAAATCCGCCGCGCCGCGGACAATTTGATAATACCCTAATGGCGATCACTATAGATACTTAGTCAAATTGCATTAATGTTTCGACAGCGGAAGTTAAATCATAGAATTCAAATTGACCGAGTATAAACAAAACTAGAAGTATCTTCAATATAATATCTTAAATATTTATACAGGGTGTATAAATATTTAAGATATTAAGAAAAAACAGTATGTCAAAAAAGTGAAGAAATTATGAAATGAAATGAAAATGAAAAGCATACTTGTACAAGTTTCTGAATTCTCACATGTTACTAAGATGGCTTCGCGGATCGCTTGGAATGCCTTCAGGGACCACCAGTGGTCAGCGGACTACCGGTTAAGAACCACTGCTCTAGATACTGCAGTACAGTCTAAATTCTTGATTATAGATTCCAGGTAACAAAAGTCAGAGTAGGTAATTAGGCATCCATTACACGGTAGGTTTTGCTGTCAGTAATCAGTTTTACCACAGTCATGGCTGTAACTGATGGATAACCTACCGTGTAAGAGCGTGACAATTTGGATATCTTGATTTTTGCTTTATGCAACTATCAGTCACAAATTTTGGGTGAGTGTTATCCTTATCACATCTGACAAAATAGACAAAAATTAGAAACGTATACTTTTGAAAATATTGGCTTTGACTGACATTAAACTGAAGAGAATTGAGTGACCGTCTAATACCATTCGTCAGTCCATCAGTCACCATCAGTCAAACATAATTCATGATTGACGGAATTGACTGACGCTTGCATGATCGTGTAATGGATGCCTTACAATAATAATAATGTCTGAAATTGGCTTATTGCTTGCTTTAAATAAGCAGCTCATGATTATTAATCAATTTCCCCAGATTGTTTGGTTGTCAAATTTAGTTCAGTATACCATGTGTACTGCATGCAGTTATAATTATTATAACTGCATATATATCAGTTAATTTAAGCCTAAAAGGCACCAAATTTTGACTATTACATGACCACTTAGTGAAAAAAAATTTTTCACTAAGGGTAAATTAGGGTGGAGCGAAAATTTTTTTTTCACTAAGTGGTGATGTAATTGATTGATTTTTGTGACTGCATACTTATGCAGTCACAAAAATCACATCAAATTAAAATCTGCAACTTTAAAATTTTTGCCAAATGAAAAAATGAATGCTAATTATAAAGTTGTGCTGGTTTTCTTCATTAAATAACTCTATAATTAGGTAAACCAACTGGTTGGTCCCCGGCTAGACGAACATTTTGTAAGATGGTCCCTCATGATTAAAAAAAACATCTGATCTAGAGCATGCCAGAACAAACGAAGTTCACTCGCTTGAAAATGTAAAATCTAACGATTACAATCTTTGGGTTCCGCCGTGATAACACGATCAATTCCGAATGGTACATGAATTTTGTCGAAAACACGGAAAAATACAGCGCTCGTAAATATTATGCGCGGTAGGACAATAGGTCACAACAACGTGTATTGACGTTTTATTTTTCCGAAAAAATAATACAAAGCCTTGAATTACTACAGCTGCATCGATTTTGGAGATTTTTAGCATTTATTTATCTATTTTTAAATAAAAATGAATTTCCAATTTTGTTACTCATGCTAAAATACAAGAACCGCTGAACCGATTTACCTTATTTTAGTCTTGAAATATTCGGGGATGTCCAGGGAATTAAATGATACAAAGTTCATTCGGGTCATCAAGTAGTACTTACAAAAATAAGACGAAAACAAGCTATTAGACGGTCGTAAGAATATTGCTAATGGTCATATTAATAAGTGATTTGTCTTCCAGGAAAATGATATATTATTATGAAAAAATATTTCGTAATTATGGTTTTTCCATTATAGGGATTGTTAGACCCTCGTCCAGCGACGAAAACC
Organism: Aricia agestis; assembly: GCF_905147365.1. Taxonomy (NCBI): domain Eukaryota; kingdom Metazoa; phylum Arthropoda; class Insecta; order Lepidoptera; family Lycaenidae; genus Aricia; species Aricia agestis. The sequence goes on from NC_056417.1 coordinate 11,977,916, forward strand.
GTTATTTTCTGTCATATTTATACGACAGATCTTAGATGTATGGGAAATAACAATGTTATTGGATTTTAGACGTGTATCAGACACAAAATAATGCTTTTACCTACGACTCCGCCGGGCTATACCTAGTTGCTCCTGTATTTCATTAAAACTTTTTTTATCTGGACTCTGGAGACGTAACTAATACCATGCTGAATATATCCAAAATCCGGTCAGTACTGTTATCGTGAATACACTTACAATTATTCCAAAACTATCGATTATTATAAAATTTGGCATTGACATAGAGTAGACCACGTAGGGTAAATATTGTAATACTGTAACCACGGGGAAAGAAAAAAAAAATACTTTTTATTGCGTAAAAATTCACGATCACTTTTGAACTTGTTCTGAGCCTTGTGCAGCTAAGTATTAAATAATATAATATTATATTGAAAGTTGAAACTCTTCCACAGCCTGCCTAGAGCCTTACGCGACAGAGACGGCCATGCGGGAGTGCCACGGGAAACGACGCTGTGTGCTGTCAGCCGACAGCAAGATGTTCGGCAAACCCTGCCGCAGCGGCAGCAGGACGTATCTGAAAATTGTCTACACTTGCGGTAAGTGCTGTTACGTATATAAAATTGTTTGTTACCGTAAAATTGCAAAATCCGATAGATTGTAATATGAGTAGTGAGATTGTAAAATGTCGCGTCATTAACAGCGAATTTAATTGACAAATGAATAAACAAATAAGTATGGAGGCGCCATAGTCATACTCTACTCAAGCTGTTCCATCTCCATAATCTATCGATCCATGTTATTCATACTAATATTATACATGCGAAAGTTTGTCTGTCTGTCTGTCTTTCTGTCTGTCTCTTATCTATTTACGTTTAACCCGCTGAACTATACAGATACTTTAAGGGTCAATTTATAATAGCGCAGAGTCGAAGCGAAGCGAATTCCCAAAAACTGAACACAGAAAATTCAACCTTAACTCGAGAGCGTATCGCATACATTTCTTCTGCGAGGCCAATCAGCGTTGGTAGGGCGCAGTCACGCGAATTCGCGCGGATGCGCGCGCCTTTTTAAATTCTCAGAAGTAATAAAGTGCGTTAACGCTTTGGAGTTAAAGTTGAATTTGTAATGTTCAGTTTCAATAATTCGACTGCAGAATCTGCGCATCGAATGCGCTTCGACTCTGCAGTCGAATTTTAATTCTAGTATAAATTGACCCTAAAGCGAAAGGCTATAGTATAGTTTTTATGGCAGAAAAATGTACGGTTCCCGTGTAAATGATTGAATTTCGACACAACGGATATGCTGGCGTCATCTAGCATAATAATTTTATAATGTCGCTAGTAATATTACAATTTACTTACCTAATATTACAATTTACTGGTATTTACCATTTTACGGTGACATTATCACTTGTGGTGAACATTAAAGTGCATTAAAATTGTTTATACTTACTTGCGATATCAAAGTGCAACTGAAATGTTTGCACATCTTTCAGAGAGTATTGTAAAAGCCCACACCACCCACGGAAAGCTGAAAATACATCAATGTGGATACTGGATACTCCATATAGGTCTTGCGCAATATCTAGAAATACGATTTAGTATGGATTTGTTTTCTTTATTTCCATGCTTTTTTGAAGTTAGAATTATAATAGAACTTAACGTATGTCCTATGTCCATAAATGCCACCACAAGTAAAGGGTATTAGGAAAATGTTAGTCTAAAAATCATGCATAAACATGTTGTTAATTTTTTAAATATAATGCACCAATAGACTAGAAATTGATTAATAGGCTGACCTACGTTTTTACAAGTCAATGTCAGACGTCACTCGTCAATCGTCTTTCGGCTAAGTAAGTCATCCGATCAAATTACGTAGGTTTGCCATAATATACGTGGGAGAGCCATGCTTCAGCACGAATAGGCCAGCTCGACCGGAGAAATACCACGTTCTCACAGAAAACCGGCGAGAAACAGCGCTTGCGCTGTGTTTCGCCGAGTGAGTGAGTTTACCGGAAACCCAATCCCCTAACCTATTCCCTTCCCTACCCTCCCCTACTCCTTTCCCTTCCCATCCCTATTACCCTATTCCCTCTTAAAAGGCCGACAACGCACCTGCAGCTCTTCTGATTCTGCGAGTGTCCATGAGCGACGGAAGTTGCTTTCCATCAGGTGACCTGTTTGCTCGCTTGCCCCCTTATTTCATAAAAATAATAATACCTAATAATAATATACTATCCCTCCATCCACGAGTTCTTAATTGCTTAATGAAGAGGCCTTATCACAGACTTTTCTTGCAAAAATCTCACTGTAAAAGTTTAGTAATCATTGAAACTCTTCTCAGCACAAACGTAAATAAAGTATAACGTAAATAAAGTAAAATGAAAATTGTTTACACTTGTGGTGAACTATCATTTTAAGGATTACTCTGACATGGAACAATTTAATCCAGGACGCTCGTTGTGGCATTGTGGTATTCACGTTGGGTTGCCGTTATTTATTTTACCAATAGCGTGTTACCTATATTAAAATATACTGCTATTATCTATTGATTTACGGCCAAAAATTTAGTTGAATTAAAATTTACATTAAGGCGAGGATAAACCCCAATTTGTTATTCCGTGACTCCCGGTTTACCTAGTTCCAATATAATAATAATAATAATAATATCTATGGAAGCTTCACACCACGTCAGTCTGGCCCCGTGCTAAGTACCTAAAGGACTTGTGTTACAGGTACCAGACAACGGAAATATATTTTATACTTTTATACTATACATATATTTAAGATTTTTATTATATCATACACATATTTAATACACATCCAGACCCGGGCCGGGAACATTGAAAACTTTTTGTTCCGTCGGCGGGATTCGAACCCGCGACCCCCGGCTTGAGCTACCAACGCGCTCACCACTGAGCCACAGAGGTCGTCAAGAATTATATTGATCTATTATTGTTGCTCCCTCAAAATAAACAAACACAAGGAAAATACACAAGTAACAGTCCATAGATCACGATTAACATTAGACGACAACGTCCCAATAAAAGTTGAGACTGTACTCCATCTTAATAAGAACTTTTTTGGGAGCTAACTACTGAGAGAATAATTGAGAAAGGACGAAAAAGGTTTTATTCCGACTAGCAAACGGTATACTTCTTCAGATCAGAGAAGTAGGTGTTATGTACGTGTGACGTGGGAGAGCCATGCTTCGGCACGAATGGGCCGGCTCGACAGGAGAAATAATAAGACGGACGTCATAGATGACGCCCGCAACTCCGTCGCGCCAAAATTGGTGTATCGCGCGGGAACCGTACATTTTTCCGGGATAAAAAGTATACTATGTCCTTTCGGGGACTCAAAGTATCTCCATACTCAGCACAAAGTCGGTTCAACGATTTGAGCGTGAAGACGTAACAGACAGACGGATGGACAGACCGACAGACAGACACACTGCGCATTTATAATATTAGTATGGAAGTATGGATTCTATTAACTAAATCTGACATCCACCATGTCTATATATTATTTATCTGCGTGTAATCTATACAGTACAAATATTTATCCTTGAAATAATACAAACTAGACTCATGAAAGTAAAACAAATTTTATTCAAGTAGGTACCTACAACTTTTATTAATATACTCTACCTATATCAGAGAAGTCCAATTTTTGGTCCTCTTAAGAGGATACACCAGGGGCTAGAGAAATGAAAAAAAAGTACGTGTAATATCTATAGCTGTCTCCCTTACCTCGAGCCTCTACCGCAGAACGCGATAGAGACAACTGCAGAAAATCCAGAAAATCAACGATTCGTTGTCCCCTGATTCCTTCTCCAAAACTTAACCGATCTGAGTACTTTTTTCATTAAAGATTAAAAAAAGGCTTGAGCTGTGTTCCTATGTTTTGCTTTTTTTGTATAATCTAGCCAAATCTGTTTTCTGGACGTTTGCACACAGCGGAAAATCTGGCCATTTTTTTGGGTTTTTGAACGTTCATATCTTATTTAATAATTAAATTATGAAAAAAAAGAAAACATAGGGACATTGTATTAGTGGCCGTAGATATTCAGGAAAAAAATTATAACTCTACTAGCATTATCCAGGGAGGAAACAGGGGACAACGTTTGTATGGAAAAAAGGGCGGTGTGGACTCCTCTTAAGTTCAAACTATAGCTAGAGAGTAGAGACTAGTGTATTCGCATTGCTTGTCATCTATTACTTATATCCCATCTAGTATATCCCACAACCTGAGCACTTTTGTGGTACACTTTACGGAAAAACTATCACGATTATTGATTGATTTGTGCTTGAACATAGTAATTTTTTTTTTATGAAATAAGGGGGCAAACGAACAAACGGGTCACCTGATGGAAAGCAACTTCCGTCGCCCATGGACACTCGCAGCATCAGAAGAGCTGCAGGTGCGTTGCCGGCCTTTTAAGAGGGAATAGGGTAATAGGGAGGGTAAGGATGGGATGGGAAGGGAATTTGGGAGGGTAGGGAAGGGAATAGGGTAGGGGATTGGGCCTCCGGTAAACTCACTCACTCGGCGAAACACAGCGCTAGCGCTGTTTCGCCGAGTGAAAAAAAGAAAAAAAAGTATACATTTACAAGTTACGACGCTATAAAAAAAGATTCCAAAGGCCGGCATAATACTGGTATAAATAAAAGTAATGTTGTCATAAGTAAGGGAGAATAATATGAAATATGACCCCGTTATATGGCCACTCGATGGAACTACATTGTCTTCATCGACATTGTGATGAGGAATAAAAACAACAGCAATGAGGGGCATGATTAATGAACGTACAGTTTTACCTCTGAGTGAACCTTAATGAGAAAGACATAAGGTGTATTCTCGCAGAAACTCCAAGTCACTCGGACCGCTGGAAACATTGTTTACACAGTATAAATACAGTAGAGCAACTCAGTGGTGTCCTTCAAATCAATCTTGATCTGCAGTGTATCGCATTGGCCTAATTATTACACTGCAGCGAAATGACGCTACACGTCATAAGCATAACCCATTTTAAACAAAATTACAGTGACATAATTCAGCGAAATCTCACTACGCGGCCCGGCTGCTGAGCTACGCGATATGGCCTTTACTTTGAATTTTGATGCAGTGTAGTTACGCTACGTTTTTTTTTATGAAATAAGGGGGCAAACGAGCAAACGGGTCATCTGATGGAAAGCAACTTCCGTCGCCCATGGACACTCGCAGCATCAAAAGAGCTGCAGGTGCGTTGCCGGCATTTTAGGAGGGAATAGGGTAATAGGGGAGGGTAGGGATGGGAAGGGAATTTGGGAGGGTAGGGAAGGGAATAGGGTAGGGGATTGGGCCTCCGGTAAACTCACTCACTCGGCGAAACACAGCGCTACCGCTGTTTCACGCTGGTTTTCTGTGAGAACGTGGTATTTCTCCGGTCGAGCCGGCCCATTCGTGCCGAAGCATGGCTCTCCCACGTATAAACGTGCGGTCCACTTTACTCCGTGGTGCGGTCTTATCTTTAAGTTAAGGCACTCTTGCCGTAATTTGCCGGAGATGCCGTAATTTGCCGTATTTAAAGCCTATTATACTGATAATTTGAAAGTTACAAAGTTATAATAAAAATACAGCAATAATCTTCAGTGTAGCAACATTCCTTTCGTAGTTATTAATTTCCTATTTGTGTTTATTATACTCATGATATTAGCATCCAAAGTAATACCAATTTATTAAAAATGAAGCATACTTTCAGCATCTCCTTAGTATTAACAAATAACGTATATTTGAAACACACGACAATAGATAGACAATTTCATTAACATTAATCAATTTTGAACTAAGATAAATAAAAAGAATATTTTTGTGAGTTAATAACATAAGCAGTGTTTAAGAAGATGTTCTACTGTATATTATTCATATTGTGATGTTTACGTTCTTATTTGCTATTTTCTGTGGTTTATCTAGTAGGCAAATAATAAACATGATATTTACTTGATTAAATAATAATGTATGTTGCATGACCTTGTAAGCCAACCCACTGTTTACTGTTTAGCCTCGCACTTATGTAGTAAGATAAAATTCTAATGTGGCTCCCCTCTATCTCTCTCTCTCTATTCCTCTCCTTTCTCTCTACTATCTCTGAGACGGATGGACTGATTTTGTTAAAATTTTGTGCGCTTACTTACCGGTTTGAGAATTGGCCAAAATATTTTTAAGGCGACGCCTTGATAATTTGGCTGTAGCGATATCGAATTTTCTCAGCAATTACTAAAAAAATAAAGTTCATTGTCAGTATTCATCATGTCTTTGTCTTTGAATTAACAATATCATAATACGATTGGTCAACTTTTATAACACATGATAATGAATCAAAAAGACCTCTGTAAAAAAGGGATTCCTATTTTGCCAACAGAGGAGAGTGTTGTACACAGATTAGTTCAAGCATACACTTTAATTTGCCGATAGCTTATATGAAATGCATTTATGGTTTTTAAATTTCGCTACAAAAACTATTTTGTCGCTTACGCCCTTTCTATTTTTTGCTGTTCCATTGCTTGTTTTCCGGCCGGCCCGGCCTCTCACAGAAAACAAGGAATCTAAAACGTATCCAACACGTTTTTTTACTTTAACGCGGCGTCACCTTAATAACCCAAATCCATCCTATTATCACAGACATACTGATAATTTGAAAGTTACAAAGTTATAATAAAAATACAGCAATAATTTTCAGTGTAGCAACATTCCTTTCGTAGTTATTAATTTCCTATTTGTGTTTATTATACTCATGATATTAGCATCCAAAGTAATACCAATTTATTAAAATTGAAGCATACTTTCAGCATCTCCTTAGTATTAACAAATAACGTATATTTGAAACACACGACAATAGATAGACAATTTCATTAACATTAATCAATTTTGAACTAAGATAAATAAAAAAAAATATTTTTGTGAGTTAATAACATAAGCAGTGTTTAAGAAGATGTTCTACTGTATATTATTCATATTGTGATGTTTACGTTCTTATTTTCTATTTTCTGTGGTTTATCTAGTAGGCAAATAATAAACATGATATTTACTTGATTAAATAATAATGTATGTTGCATGACCTTGTAAGCCAACCCACTGTTTACTGTTTAGCCTCGCACTTATGTAGTAAGATAAAATTCTAATGTGGCTCCTCTCTATCTCTCTCTCTCTATTCCTCTCCTTTCTCTCTACTATCTCTGAGACGGATGGACTGATTTTGTTAAAATTTTGTGCGCTTACTTACCGGTTTGAGAATTGGCCAAAATATTTTTAAGGCGACGCCTTGATAATTTGGCTGTAGCGATATCGAATTTTCTCAGCAATTACTAAAAAAATAAAGTTCATTGTCAGTATTCATCATGTCTTTGTCTTTGAATTAACAATATCATAATACGATTGGTCAACTTTTATAACACATGATAATGAATCAAAAAGACCTCTGTAAAAAAGGGATTCCTATTTTGCCAACAGAGGAGAGTGTTGTACACAGATTAGTTCAAGCATACACTTTAATTTGCCGATAGCTTATATGAAATGCATTTATGGTTTTTAAATTTCGCTACAAAAACTATTTTGTCGCTTACGCCCTTTCTATTTTTTGCTGTTCCATTGCTTGTTTTCCGGCCGGCCCGGCCTCTCACAGAAAACAAGGAATCTAAAACGTATCCAACACGTTTTTTTACTTTAACGCGGCGTCACCTTAATAACCCAAATCCATCCTATTATCACAGAATATATTATGACTAGATGACGCCCGCAACTCCGTTGCGCCAAAACTCGTTTATCGCGCGGGAACCGTACATTTTTCCAGGATAAAAGTATCCTATGTCCTTTGTCGGGACTCAAAGTATCTCCATGCCAAATTTCAGCAAAATCGGTTCAGCAGTTTTAGCGTTAAGAAGTAACAGACAGACAGACAGACAGGCAGGCAGACAGACAGACACACTTTCGCATGCATAATATTAGTATGGAAATAGTGCGTAAGACTTTTTTTTTATACCTACCCTTACACTGTTTTGCATTTATCAATTATCATACATGTCAACATTTTTATCATAATACTGTCAAACACTGATTTAACAGCGATAATGGCCAAACAACTTTGCCGGGTCAGCTGCTACTTCTCTTAAAATACCCTAAACAGTATTTCTAGGTTGAATTAATCAGTCGGGTATAAAATTATGCCCCGAGTACCCTCGTCACGACCAAAAATAAACTGAAGTTACTAGTCATCGGGTCAAAATCAAAGTATTGTTAAGTTTTTTTGGTTTAATTTAGGAAAAAAGGCTAAGCACTAAACAGTTTACAGATTACTGTGAAAAAAATCCGTCTTCATACCCATACAAATTGCCGATCGGGGCATCCGTATGGGTATGAAGATGGCATTTTTTTTGAGTTCCCAGCATTGCTCTCATAGAAAAAGTTGTTCATTTTGACGGTCTCATTTGATGGTTTCAAAGATAACGGTGTTTACACTAACACACTGTATATATTATTAATATGGATTGGACCGAAACGAGACAAAATGAAACATAGCATTCGCGATGCATAAAAGCAATACAAACTCGAAACGTCAAACAGTGCCACGCCGCTGGATATTTGAGATCGCTAATAAGCATCGCTGCGTCGCGCAATATTTCGTGAACTGACTTTTACACATAATATTTTATTCGGTACAGCAATATTCAGAACGTATATCATGAATTCTCCCTGAACTTTGTTAAAGTGCTCTATAAATATTTTTGTTCCAGTAAATTCGAGAAAGAATCATACACTTTTATTACAAGTTTATGAAAGGAATATATTATCGTGCGTTTAATTTATATACTTCCCTGGTAGGCTCGTTTCCCTATCCTGTCCAATGCCACAGTATAATATCAAACAGTAACTCAGCCCTGCAATTTTAATCTAATGGCTGGTTTACACGTATTAAGTTGATAAGTAGTTAACTAAATTTTATCTTAATTTTAAGTTGTTCATTACGTGTTAACACAAAAAGTAGCAAGTAGCAAGTTAATATTTAGTAAGTTCTAAACTAGATGACAATTAGAATTTAGTTACTACTTATCTACTTCATACGTGTAAACCGGCCATAACTGCGGGGCTAAAATGGTCGCTTTGAAGAATGATATGAATCATAATATGATTCATTTTTCTAAAGTTGCAAAATGCAACTCCGCTTGCAATTCATTTCCGTATTTTTGTACTGATTTGACATTTGCCAGTTTGACAGTTTTGACAATTTATTTGCTGAATTGATTGAGAGGAATTGCTAAATGTGACCATTTTAGCCCCGCTGCTTTAACACACAAATATTTTTACATGCTACGTGACACTGGACATGTCAAAATGTGGTTTTGGTGCCACTTATGGCTGTACCATATTATATGAATAACTTATAGTAAAAGCTGCAAAAAATCAGTATATTTTAGGTTAGCCCCAATCAAGTATGAGTGTGCTAGCTCCCGATTTAGGCGGTCTAGACTGTGGTATAAAGATGCTCTACTGTGTATAATTTATATTATACTAGTAAGCTCGTTTCCGTATCCTGTCCAATACTTTCCCTATAATAAATCCGGTATACTTTCATCGTTACCAAGTTTTGAATAATTCCGAAGGCTAAGCCATGATTTTTACAATTATCATAACATTTTATTGGAACAAGGTGATTTGATATCCAAATATTATTCACACAAACTTTTTCAAGGAAACTAAAGAATTTCCTTAATACTCTCAGAAACGAAAGTAGGCCAAATGCGAGAGGGAAAATTTTATTTTGACATAATGTTTTTATTATTTTGCGTCGAAGCGGCTACCGTGTTTTATGTTTCTGAAAATTTGAAGTTATCGCTATAATGGTAGGGGAGAGTCAGTCTGATGAGTGATGCCAGATAGATAGACAGTCACCGTAAGTGCCTTATCACACTGGCGATTAGCGAGCGATTTGAAAGCGACGCGACTGCGCAGCGCACACGCCCTTAGAGGATATAGAATTTCACGTTCCAAGACACAGACATAGATCAAGATAGATACCGCATGAGTGTGTACTTCGCGTGCCATATCACGTTCCCAAACGACGAGCAATGCTCGTCTTTCGAAAGTCTGTTCTTCAGTCTGCTATCAGAATCGGACATCAATCGTAATTTTAAAAATGCCTAAATGCCGTATTGAGCTGTAGAAATTCAAATAGGAATTAAGTCAAGATAATGGACACGATTCTTATCATCGGTACGTCACAGTAGGTAGGAAAAAAGTGACACGCTCGTTTTCATACAAATGGAGCGACATGCGCTATCTATCTTGATCTATGTCTGTGTTCCAAGAGAATATAATAATTAGAATGCGCATTTTAAAGTTGCGAACGAGTGCGCTGTGGGTCATTAAACTATAAAAAAGAGTACAGGGTACACGTAGAAGAAGTGGAACTTTTGTCCAAAATCGTGACGGCACAGCGTCGTGAAGCAATATTATTATTATTTCGATACACTTTTTCATGACGTGAAATTGAAATTTCACTCTCACCTGCCTGAATAAGTTTCAATTAAGGGTGGCCGCAAACACAATTCATCCGAATTCGTTTTCCGTATACGGAAATTCGAGGAATGCATGGAATCAGTAGAAAATACGTTAATTGGTACAAACGTTCGCTTTTTCCCGAAAGGAACGAATTCCGCACGTACGTTACAAGCGCAAGCCTGGGCGTTTGCGCGTGATACAAACGAACATTTGCGATAGTCTCACGGAATTCTGAATACAGGAAACGAATCCGGAAAACATGAGTATGCGGCCAGCCTTAAAAATGGGGTTTGCCCCGCTGCGCCTCGCCTCTCCTGCGTGTATGCTGCACAGCAGTTTTATCGCATTAGTACATTGGTCGTAAAAACCGAGAAGTACATTTTCCTTTTTTTTTTATGAGATAAGGGGGCAAACGAGCAAACGGGTCACCTGATGGAAAGCAACTTCCGTCGCCCATGGACACTCGCAGCATCAGAAGAGCTGCAGGTGCGTTGCCGGCCTTTTAAGAGGGAATAGGGAAGGGTAGGGATGGGCCTCCGGTAAACTCACTCACTCGGCGAAACACAGCGCAAGCGCTGTTTCACGCCAGTTTTCTGTGAGAACGTGGTATTTCTCCGGTCGAGCCGGCCCATTCGTGCCGAAGCATGGCTCTCCCACGTATAAATAGGATTTACTTAGTTTTACGTTGATATTGCGATTGCGGCTTTATGCTTCTAAATAGGAAGGGTTACAGAATTTTCAAAGTAAAATTTATTTTGTTAATAGCAAAAAGCTGTTGCTACTGTTACAGTTCAAGTAATTCTTTACCGCGCTATTACCAGAAGCTATTACGGAGGCAAAAATGACGTCTTGGATCTAAAAACCTTCTACTCAATGTCAACTCGCTAACTGCCGTACTCAGAGTGGAAAATTAAATAAGCCCTATACATCATCTGTCAAACTCTTCATTAAATTGAAGGTTAATCATATTTAAATGTCTCTGAGTACCGCGGTTAGTGTTTTCTTTTCATTTAAAAAATTGTAACATTGGCCGCCATCTTTGTAAGAAGTAATCGAAAATATACGTTTTGAATATATTTTACTTACTTCGATTCTAATTCTATATTATTGTTCGCATTGATCTATTGTTTCAAGTATTTTAAGCTAAAAGAGAGAAAGCTTTCAATCTCTTTCTTTAGAATTTAATTATGAAATGTGATGAAATGTATGTTGCGATTTATTTTAATAGCGGTATAGCGATAATTAATAATAACAAATAATTATTTATATATTATTATGTAGGTACAATTGCTTGTGATCTCGCGATATAGTCAATAGTCATCAAGCCGCACGGATGCATTAAATCGAGCCTGTCCAGATGAGGCGTTTTACGTGCGAGCGAGCAACTCACGCGTTTTACGCGCATTCCCTAGATACTAGAGCTACATATTATATCGCGTTCAGATGCCTACGCGCGTTTTTAAAATCGCGCGTAAAACGCTTGCTTAGTGCCTGTCCAGATGAGGCGTTTTACGCGCGAAGTCCATACGCGCGTTTAAATTTCTATTGCATCCAAATACCGCGTTTTACGCGCGTTTTTACGCTACAAATATGGACTCAAAGTTATCACGTTCCAATTAAATACGTCCATTCGCAACAGACTCTCGCGTAGTTCTGGACGCTGGAATGGCACCCAAGTATCTCAACTCGCACGTCGCTCGCGCGTTTTGCGGGCGAGTCGAGAGTCCCGCTCATTGCAAGCGTTTTACGCGCGAGTTAGGAAACGCATGTATGCATATATTATGTAGCTGTAGTATCTCGGGTACGCGCGTAAAACGCGTGAGTCGCTCACTCGCGCGTAAAACGCGTCATCTGGACAGGCTCTGAGCGAGCCTCTCGACTCGCCCGTAAAACGAGCGCGCGACGCACGAGTTGAGATACTTGGGTGCCATTGCAGCGTCCAGTACTACACGCGAGTCAGTTGCGAGTGGACGTATTTGATGAAAATGATGGAGCGTGATAACTTTGATACGGAACTTTTTATTGACGAAATTAAAAAAAAAGAGAGGCCATTGGAATATGGAATCTTCAGATTTTTCCAATAAAGTTATTCCAATAATCTTTAGTTGTAGTAAAAATGTGTATATAGTAAAGCCACAACACAACTGCTCTTTCCGAATCCATGTTTGTAACTGGTCGCTGAATCCTTTCCAGCGAAAACGTGCGCAAAACGCCTTATTTGAACAGGCTCGAAATTGAAACGCGCGTATAGTCTATGCACGTAAAACGCCTCATCTGGACAGGCTCGAAATTGAAATGCGCGTATGGACTACGCGCGTAAAACGCCTCATCTGGGCAGGCTCATCAGTAGCTTCCGCGTTTTATTATAAACAGAATTCAGAAATTCCCTCAAAAGAAAACAACGCAGTATTGCAACTTTACGGCGCTTTTTATTATTTTGTTTTCCTCCTGTTGAGGGTCAGTTAAATATTCTAATAACTTCAAATAAAACTTTTACGTTCAAATTTTATGTGGACACCTATGGGTTCGTAAAAGCTTTTTGTTTTCGCCATCGGACGGAGTTTTAAAGCAGAAAAATGTTTTTAACGTTTTTAGTATTTAACGTTGTTAGTGGCGGCCGAAAAGGAAGATCTTCCGACCGAGCGAGATAGCATGCTCGGTCAGGCCGAAGCCCACTGACGTCATTTCAGACGTTGTATATATCTTACCGTTCTACGAAACTTCGATAGCGCGATGCAGGAATGTTAGGCGAATTGTGGGTACCGCCACATCACTCCCCCCCGAAGACCTGTGGTATTCTTCGATGCGCTTGTGTTGTCAGGTGTGGGCCGAAGCTACGCGCGCAATGACCAGGAGAGGGACCCCGTGCTCTGCTTGTTGACCGGTCGTTGTAGCCTATGGCTGCCCCGTTCAAGCCAGACACGGGTCCGACCGGCGCGAAGGCTAACGCGGCTTATGGTCGAGGCGACCCGGTTATGCTTGATGTCTGCTGACGTGGTGCGGATGGGCGGGGAGTGTTGATGATGATTGATGTCCAGAAGGATGTATGTTCTTGTCGGTGGTCACCAATTTAACGTTGTTAGTGGCGGCCGAAAAGGAAGATCTTCCGACCGAGCGAGATAGCATGCTCGGTCAGGCCGAAGCCCACTGACGTCATTTCAGACGTTGTATATATCTTGCCGTTCTACGAAACTTCGATAGCGCGATGCAGGAATGTTAGGCGAATTGCGGGTACCGCCACAACTACTTTGGCCACTGCAGTGTGCACTATAACAGTGCACTGTATAAATATCATGCATTAAAGTTATACTATCCTTAAAATAAAAAAATAAAAGTTTAACGCTTCGGACGGGCATTAAAACAATGCCCGTCCGAAGCGTTAAACTTTCTACCTAAAGTTACGTGACACCCACGTGTGTGTCAGGGCGCACATTCGGTCAAGTGAGATAGTCTACTGTGTATATTTATATTAGGTTAGGTATCAATCGATTTACCATATATTAAGAAGCTCGGATCTCGAATATAAATATAGGAAAGTTTTCCAATCTATTTTATATTCGAATCGCTTTTGCAACACTTCGTAAATAGTTTAGCCTACTTCGGAATGGCATTTAGTGCGCCGCTTCAGATATTTCTCACTACGACGTTAATAACTTGCTCTAGATTTTTTATTGCTTGCAAACAAAATTTTTTTTTTTACTTAATTTTTATTTATTTTATTTATTTAAATCAGGCATCTTGGCCCATATTATATATACCTTATAGACTAACATACATAACATATAAACTAAAGCTAACACTAAGCACTAAACACTAAACACGTATTGTCTGCGACGTGGGGCGCGACGGGTTCGGAAGTCGTCCTCGGAACCTCATGTAGACGACTCCAATCGGCCAGAACTCCTCCTTCTCGAAGGTCGATAGATGATGCGTCGGGACCCTCACCACAAAGGAGTTAAAATTGACTTTGTGGCGGGACTCCAAACGCTCGACCCTCAAGACGAAGTGGGTCTTGCTCCTGATGTAGTCCACGACCTGCTCGACCGTCGTGGACCGGTGCAGCCTGGACACGTACAGCAGCGTCGCGGGAGTCTCACGCCGCAGCAGCTGCTCGGGTCCTTCGGGTGCGGTGCCGCGATGGTTGCGGACGACGGGTGTCTTCTTCTTCCTCTCCACTCTTATAAACCCGTCATCATCGCACTTTCGGTCCTTTTTGGAGAGAGGACACTCTTCTGCAGGAGCCTCCTTTTTCCCTTTGTATTTGACCGCGGGGTAGGACACGGGGGGCAAGCGGCGACACTTGCGTAGTTCGTCTGAAAGTGCTGACGGGCTGAACGTGATCTCCTGTGCACCACGACGGCAAGTGACGAACGCGGCATCAGGTGACCTACATATTGAATTACCACTCTTTAATTGTGATAATTCATTAAGTAGATCGCTGATCTTAGACTCTGATGCCTGCAGTCTACCTCGAACTTCGGCCAACTCTTCTTTCAGGAACCTGATGTCCTTTAAGAAGGTGACGACGTCGACGTGGTCCAGCGTCACGGGCGGCAGCTTGTGCAGTTTTTTCGCCACAAAAGCCGGCACCTCATCCGGATCCGTCTGCTTCAGCAAGGATATTATATCCTGCACGCTTCTTTCAGTTCCATCCCTCCGTCGCGATGGCATATTCGCGCTCTGACCGAGCGTCTCATACAGCAACTGCTTTCCCTGGGCAATCTCCTCGCTGGTGAACGAGGACTTGCAGATCTGCAGTATGCCGATCTCGTCCATTGTGTCAATGGCGTGCTGGATGAACGCCAGCAACTCATTCGCCACGAGCGCCATGGTGACGTGCAGCGGCAATCAGCCGCGCGAGCCGCGAAAATATTAATTAATAATTAATATTAGCTGCGTATGCATAAGGACGTGTTCATAATATGACTACGCGCACAATCCGCGTACACGCAGCAACCGTCTTTTCACCGCGTACACGCAGCTACCGCGCAGCGACCGCGCAGCGACCGCGCAGCGACCGCGCAGCGACCGCGCAGCCACCGCGCAGCCACCACGCAGCATCCACTCGGTTGCTAGGGTATCCATAAATTCAACTATTTCTGTACTCAATCTTCATAATTTTGAAGTCGGTGCCAGTTCCAAAAGTTTCAAATGTAACCTATTTTGTCAGAGAACCATAAAGTTAATATACCTAGCGGAATAGATCAACAATCTCGAGCTGTCAAACGAAACCGAAATAGTTTTACATCTGATCTGTGTGTAAAAATATGTGTACGTATATACTTACACTAGCTGTTGCCCGCGACTTCGTCCGCGTTAGCATAGTAGATCACATCCCAAGTATTACTTATTGTACAAAAATATTTAGGAATTTCACGCAACCCTACATTTTGCAGCAAAAATAGCCTATGTCCCTTCACGTGGTCTATTCTTCATGTTTGCCAAATAACATAAAAATTCCATATAATTTCCCCCGTTTTTTCCACATTTTCATCTATTTCTTCGCTCTGATTAGTCTTAGCGTGATAAAATATAGCCTATAGCCTTCCTCGACAAATGTGCTATCTAACACTGAAAGAATTTTTAAAATCGGATAAGTAGTTCCTGAGATTAGCGCGTTCAAATAGGCCCTTTCATATAATCTCCCCCGTTTTTTTCACATTTTCCTCTATTTCTTCGCTCCTATTAGTCTTAGCGTGATAAAATATAGCTTGTAACCTTTCTCGATCAATGGGCTATCTAACTAGTAGTAGTTCCTGAGATTAGTGCGTTCAAACAAACAAACAAACTAACAAACTCGGCAGAATTATAATATTAGTATAGACAAGCATGATTGAACATCAAATCAAAAGAAATTTACCTTGTTTATTTTTTTTTGCATCTGGCATTGTCTCAAAAACTTCTAATTATATAATACTAGCTGTTGCCCGCGACTTCGTCCACGTTAGCATAGTAGATCACATCCCAACTCCCTATTATTTATTGTACAAAAATATTCAATGTACAGAATTAACTTTCCTACGATTTTATTATATATACGTAGATTAAATTTAGTTTGTTATTATTTTTAGCAATATTCCGCGAAAGCAACTTCCACCTTTAAGAGGATTCCACACCGCCATTTTTTCCATACAAACGTTGTCCCCTGTTTCCTCCCTGGATAATGCTAGTAGAGTTATAATTTTTTTCCTGAATATCTACGGCCACTAATACAATGTCCCTATGTTTTCTTTTTTTTCATAATTTAATTATTAAATAAGATATGAACGTTCAAAAACCCAAAAAAATGGCCAGATTTTCCACTGTGTTCAAACGTCCAGAAAACAGATTTGGATAGATTATACAAAAAAAGCAAAACATAGGAACACAGCTCAAGCCTTTTTTTAATCTTTGATGAAAAAAGTACTTAAATCGGTTAAGTTTTGGAGAAGGAATCAGGGGACAACGAATCGTTGATTTTCTGGATTTTCTGCAGTTGTCTCTATCGCGTTCTGCGGTATAGGCTTGAGGTAAGGGAGACAGCTATAGATATTACAAGTACTTTTTTTTCATTTCTCTAGCCGCTGTGGTATCCTCTTAAGTAAATGAGTGAGTGTACGCATAGGCATGCGTACAGCACCTCCCTCCTCCCACACTGCCTATGCGTACACTCGCATGCAAGAACTTGCAAACACCACCACCACACAAGCAATAATGTTGGCAAATCCGTGCAAGGCCCCTCACCACCATGCAGGTTGAAAACCTCGACGCGCGTTTCGCCCCAACACCGGAGCATCCTCAGGATGTGGACTCTACGAACAACGTCGGTTAAGTCTTAAGGTGACTGACTGACTGACGATAATGTTCACTGATCTATTATTACTAGAGATCGCCCAATGGTCGAAATTTGACCTTAGTTTCAACGACATTAGGACTACTATATTTTGTAAAAAAAATATTGACTTTTAAAATATATTTTTTTTAACTCTTGTCTCTGGGACTCAGCTGATCTCAAACTGGCCGTGTAAGCTTTGTCTTATAGTATCTACGATTCAATAAAAAAACTAAAATCCATTTTCAATTTGTCAACTTGTTGTCAACAGACTTCAACCATTTAAAATAAAAGAGTATAATTCGTATGTATAGGCTTGTCACTCAAAAAGCTGTCATTTTTTTGAGTGTGCACATTGTAGTGCATTGTTGTGTGTGTAATGTTGTGTGTGTAATGTTTTATTTGTTAAAAAATGTATGATAAAAGCATAATTTTAAAATAATATTACCTCGATGCACTCCTTAACCATATAAACTATAACTGTGCAAAATTTCATTCACCTACATTCGCGCATTTTTGTCAATAGGGAAACAAAGTTTTTCGCTCGCGTATTTATATATAGATAGATTAATTATCAACGCACAGACTAAAGCACTGGACGCCGACGGATCGAGCTGAGGGATGCAGGTAGATGTTATAATATTATAATAATATAATGAATTATATGACCAAAAGCATCCGCTAAGGATTTTGATCAATTCTACCCCCAAGGGGATAAATTAGGGGATGAAAGTTTGTATGAAACTTTGTCAATTTTAAACCGATTGGGCTGAGACTTTGATACCTAATTCATATTAACACTTCTTAACGCGAGCGAAGCCGCGGGCAAAAGCAAGTCTATATATATAAAACTCAAAGGTGACTGACAGCTGACATGGTGATCTATCAACGCACAACCCAAACCACTGGACCGATCGGGCTGAAATTTCGCATGCAGGTAGATGTTATGACGTAGGCATCCGCTAAGAAAGGATTTTGATCAATTCCACCTCCAAGTGGTTAAAATAGGGGATGAAAGTTTGTATATAATAATACTTCTTAACGCGAGCGAAGCTGCGGGCAAAGGCTCGTTTTACTATAAGATAGTAATAATATTATTATAATGTTTGAGATTATTATTATTTATCGCTACCAGCCCGGAAAAGTTCTGAGATCCTTGACATAGAACTTACGCTAAGGTAAGCTGGTACCGACTTCAAAAGTACGAAGATTGAGTACAGAAATAGTTGAGGTTTAGGCGAAGTCTGAAGAAGGCACTATAATAAGGAATAAGAATTATTTGATTCTTTTTAGATTATGTTTAAGAATATTACTTTTGTTTTTACCTTGGAAGTCGGTTTTAATTTTTTGTTAAAAAATAATAATTTCACCCTTTTTAGTTACCTATGAGACCACAAGGCTATATTACTTATAGCTCGTTGTCTTAGAGTTGTACATATTATTACTAGCGGTCGCCCGCGGCTCCGGTCGCGTGGATGTCGGTTACGGCTGCAAAAAGCCTACCCAGGAAAGACTCGGTCAGCAAAATTATTTCCAGGTTAATTCACAGACTCCAATACTGACATCGACGACGCGGACACAGTCATTATCCGAAGGGATGCATAATATAGTGCACACTGCACAGATTGTCTTCCTCCCGCACACGCACCCCCGCTTGGTGACGCCCACTATCGTTATATTTTAATTTTGCCATAATTTCAAAACTAAACGTCCAATTTTAATCATTTCAAGACCAAATGTTATCTACATAAACTGTACTTAGTGATGAAATAATTTATTTTCATAAGGATTAATAGCATAAGTAAAATAAACGCGTTTAAATGTAGTCCAAAAAAAAATTCAAGATTTTTAAATAAAAAAATGGTTATTGTGCCTCACTCGACATAGATAAGTATAGTGTGTCGCGGACTTTTTTGTAGATATTTATAAGATCTACAATTACTTATAACATTTATGGTTCTATCTTATATAGTTTCGGCAGCGTACGCAAAATAAGTAACTTTTCTGGTTGATTTTACACCTGTCGTCCGAAAAACCCAAATATCTTACGAAACCCAATTTTTTCCAAAATGAAATTTAGCCTATGTTCAGCAGAAATAATGTAGAATCCATTGGCTTTTGCTTGGAGTAGTTTAAATAAAGCCAAAATCCTCGAACTTGTATCTATAAGGATTCAAAAGTTCTGTTGGGTACCTTCGGAATCAAGGTACATCCTGGTGCAAAATCTTACTTTTTGGTAGTATATGCCTGAAACACTTCAGAAAAAATCGAAATCACTATATGTTTCCATATAAATTTTGAAGAGTTCCCTCGATTACTCATGGATCCCATCATCAGGTCACCACTTTTATGAACGTAATCGTTGAACATACATAAAAAAGAAAAAAAATACATACAGCCGAACGTATTACATACATATATACATTTATGGAAGCCGGTCAATAAAAATATAGTCACTCTGCAGTAAATTTTTATCTTAAAACCATTTTAAGTTTAGAGTTTATTAAAGAGTTTTTATTCATCTATTAAATTAAAATTGATTTCAATTTTGTTAGTCTCGCTTACTGAAACTCAAAACTTATTTTAGATTAGTCTTCACTATGTCTCGAATTATAAAGAATCTTGAAATATTCGTGGTAGTCGATTGAAGGCCAAATGACGGTGAACTTCGTAGTACTACTACTATAAGTTACTAATTATACTGTAACTGTAAGAGTACAGGCTATACAGTTTAATTTAACAACGTCTATATTTCGAATAATATAGACGTTGACACATTTCTGAAGAATATTAACAAACATCATTGCGTTATACTTGCCAAAATATTCCACATTTTGAGGAAAAAAAAACCTTTTATACGCGCGACGCGTTCCGACTTCCGACACAGGTAAATAAGAAAAATAAATTCCTTCGCTCTTATTATTTCTGTTTTTGTATATTTTGCAGGTTTTTTTGATCAAAGCTTTGATTGAACTATCATAAATTTTGTACCGAAGGAACAATTTCTTTGTTCCGATTCGCAATAAGACATTTCCTCGGAAATAACCGCGTTTACATTTATTCATTTTCTTTTCCTTGAAGACGCTCATTTTTATTCATTTTCGTAGTAAATTAAGTTTTTTCTTGGCGGACATTACACCAGTGCGGTCAGCATGGCCAACGAGAAAATTTTGTCTAGGGTGTTTTCTCGATGTTCATGTTTGTCTCTTCATCTGTTAAATTGACCCTAACATGACATATATTTTTTGTCGTGTAGATCTGTCGTCAAAATAACACAATTTTGTCGAGTTTTGTCGAGATTTTGACATTATGAGAAGAGAAGTTTTTAACTACGCTCGAGAGTGAGATATCTCGTACCACGAGCTAGACGCACTGATCGTGGTAGATTTGAGACGAATAAATCTGATTAATCAATAGGTTATACTACTGCAATATTTTTATGCTAGACGGCAGCACAGACAGTAAACAAAAAGATTTTCGTTCGACGTTTGTCGCATTACTTACTATGTGTGCAACTATAGCGCCCTCTGCTCAGACCGTTGATATTCCCTATTGACATGGCAGTTTAGAAGCTTTTGCCTTAAGTGTCTCTTTATCTGAACGATCTAAATCTACTTAATAATTGTTTTTGGTTAAATATGAGTACCAAATAACATTTAAAATAGTCCAATAGTTAGTAATATTAGAGCGAGCAAAATATAATAAGTTCCTCCGTTTTTCCACATTTTCCTCTTTCATTCTTCACTCCTATTGGTCGCACCGTCATATAATATAGCCTAACTCTAAAAAAAACTATATTACAAAACAAAGGACGTTTTATTAAAACCCTGAACCAGTATTTTCTGAGATTAGCACGTTCAAACAAAATATAAACAAACACATAAAGTATAAAAATAAGCTCTTTAGCTTTATAAAGTATAGAATTTAATGAATTTAACTATTCGTTGAAGCTAAAGAGATTTTCCTTGTCCTCGAACAATGTATGAGTTAGCCAGTAAAGTCTGTTAAGTCGGAGTGACCACAGGCCCAGGTGGCTCTACAAATATACAGTAGAGTACCTTTGACGTTTCTTGCAGTCAAACTCAATTAACAGCAACAATTTCATTGGCTGAGAGCACTGTCTAGCCACTCTACTCGGTCGGTGTGATCAGGCCCTTTTATAATAAACTACGGAACCCTAAAAGCGTAAACTTATTTAATGCTAGATTTTCCCACAACTGCTTTGCATTTTACAGTGTTTACATAAGTGAAAACTCTACAGTTATCGTTTTCCTCCTTTCTTCCTTTCAAGTTTTTTTTGGGACTATTATACTTAAGAGCTCACCTGACTCTAAAAATCAATCATCGTCCTTCTCTCTTCACACTCACGCCCGTCTTTCATATGCCAGGTGAAAAAGGACGGCGCGGAATCATCGCCGAGTTAGTTTTACTTGAATAAAAGACGAACTAAGTATAATGATTATGAAAAAAGTGTTTTGAGGAAATTTAGGTTTTATCAATACCTTTTTAGATATTAAAAAATATTAAAGAAAAGACAGCAAACTTCGAAGATCCAAGCAAAAATGTGTCTAAAACATGGTTTTTTGTAAAAAAGATACTATCGAGCATTTTTTGAGTAATCGTGTTTTCGTCTTGAGCATTTAATCTTTATGAACTGAAGTTACTTGTGTCAAAAAATCAGTTTTCTAGACCTTACAGATTTTGAGATCTAGGTTAAAGTATGTAGTCACGTTAGGGTCATATGGGCTCTTAATATGGTATCAATATAAAATTCTTATCTTGAAACCGCTTGAACAAGTGATAGCCAAACATATAGGCAGCAGAATATACAATTTCGCATATTTTATGACATTACTAGATCTCCAGACTCCATACCAAATAAAAAAAACGATTCAGCGGTTTGGGCGTTAAGAGGTAATAGACAGACAGATAGACATACACACTTTCGCATTTATAATAATTATTAAGTAAAGATTATTAGTAAGGATTAAAACATTGACTACGGATTCTATTTTTAAAATTGGAATTTAAGTTTTGTCCCCTCACAATGGGCCGAAGCTGCATTCCAAATTCGAATTGTACTTCGTTCCATTGTTCAAAATATTTTTTAGGCGGCAAATTCAAATATCGAATCGGCAAATGTCCTTAGCATTGAGATATAGACTAGGTCCTCAGTATTCACCAAAAAGAACGAGCATAAACACAAAATCACACAAAAGCGATGAATTAACGAAGCGAATGTTCAAAATGTTACTGGTTATAGTGGTTTGGTAATCAAAGTTGGTTTTACGTGGGAGAGCCATGCTTTGGCACGAATGGGCCGGCTCGACCGGAGAAATACCACGTTCTCACAGAAAACCGGCGTGAGACAGCGCTTGCGCTGTGTTTCGCCGAGTGAGTGAGTTTACCGGAGGCCCAATCCCCTACCCTATTCCCTTCCCCACCCTCCCCTATTACCCTATTCCCTCTTAAAAGGCCGGCAACGCACCTGCAGCTCTTCTGATGCTGCGAGTGTCCATGGGCGACGGAAGTTGCTTTCCATCAGGTGACCCATTTGCTCGTTTGCCCCCTTATTTCATAAAAAAAGTGGGTACGCCTCGACATGAAAATATTATGTCTATAGCCAAAATAGAGGGACGAGGCACCCGCGGTTATTAACCTAACTAGTCTAGGAGCAATTTGCGAAATGCCCAAAATGTTATTGTTTGATTTAAGACACAGTAAAGGAATATCTATGCAACATTTGCAATTGCATTTGCAATATTATGCGCCACAGATAGATTATAGAGAATATTTTAAATAAGTAATTGGTAATAGCCTATCCGGCACTTTATCAGTAAGTGGTAAAACAGGCCCTTAGAATAATAATTTACAGTTAAAACAAATTTGCTCCATTCTTAGTTCTAGCTGAATATGAAAAATACTAAACCTCAAGTTTAAACTACATTTTTTCACGCCTAATCCCCATACATTTTATTATGTGGAAAACAAATACTTTGAATCAAGGGAAAATATTATACATTTTTTTTTTCACTTTAATAAAAAAATGTGTGAACGAAGTTGTGGACAATTTAGTTCGTTTTTGAAATGAATGCAATTGTGTTGCACAATAAAAAAATCTACAATCAAGGCGTATTAGTTTACGCGTAATTCGCTTAGAAAAAAATGGAAAACATTTCCTATACGTTTCAAAATACATTTTTAAACCGGTTTTTGTTCGTGCAATCGAAAAATTCCAATTTGTTTCTTCTTGCATTTATATTTGAAACATTTAGGTTTCGCCAGTGATATTGTACTTATACAGATATGTTACGTCCATACTATTTTCCGACTTAAATCTCTTCCGAACAATTTTCAAATTCAAAATTGCAGACATTGACAAATTTGACAGATGAGTGAAACAAAAGATACGAAAAACCATTTACGTAAAAGAGACAGTTCTATTTTTGAACGTCGAATCGTATCGCTGTCTCTTTCTTCGCCTGAGCTATGACGAAAATTCGATTTTTTCCAGATTGTTCGAAAAAATTATTGAAAATGTAAATAATCGAGGTATTTATTGCAATCAAGACATGTGGTAAGAGATTCCATGTGTTTTGTTTACTTTCGAGTCATAATTGGTACATTTTCGATACACGCACGACGTCATTTTCAATTTATTTAGGTAAGACAAGACGTGGCACGTTCGTGACTGCGCTCGATGCAGACTAAACAACAGACGCCCCAATTGGGCCGTATTTGAAGCTTCACAACGCGCGCGGTTGTAACATATCTAGTTTGAGTATTTCATCATTGGGTTTCGCACTATGGCATCCATTATACGATCATACAAGCGACCAATGATATTCTACTTATACAGATATGTTACGTCCATACTATTTTCCGGCTTAAATCTCTTCCGAACAATTTTCAAATTCAAAATTTCAAACATTGACAAATTTGACAGATAAGTGAAACAAAAGATACGAAAAACCATACGAAAAACCATTTACATAATCTTTTATGTAAATGGTTTTTCGTATCTTTTGTTTCTTGACAGTTCTATTTTTAAACGTCGAATCGTATCGCTGTCTCTTTCTTCGCTTGAGCTATGACGAAAATTCGATTTTTTTCAGGATTGTTCGAAAAAATAATTGAAAATGTAAATAATCGAGGTATTTGTTGCAATCAAGACATGTGGTAAGAGATTCCATGTGTTTTGTTTACCTTCGAGTCATAATTGGTACATTTTCGATACACGCACGACGTCATTTTCAATTTATTTAGGTAAGACCAAAGAGAATGTCATATACTACGTAACAAGAGGTCGGACTTAGAAGAAAAAAAATTAACATTTATTATTTTTTTAAATTGAAACTAAATTTAAATTTTTTAAGTGCAAAACCTTCCACTCTAAACATACCAAAAATTTAAAAAAAATGAGCTCAATAAATGTTTTATTTCAATAAAAATTATTGTACATAGCTAAATAAACACAAAACAATAAAACAGATTTAATCCACAAGGTTTAGGCAACAAATCCGTCCGCTGCGTACGCTCCGATTCCGATCCAGTGGACGCGCATCTTTATGCATACACACATAAGTATTATTACTTTGTTTCGTCACACCCTATACATACGACAGCTGAAATCTATCGCGTGGGCTCAGGCCAGCTGTATACCACCTCACTTGATCAGAGGATTTTCCCTTAGTGGCCGCACCTCTCATAATTCCATACCTTCCTTCTCCTCCTTAAATCTCCTTACCTGCCTGCAGACTAAAATGTTGCAAACTAGTACAGGGACCTAAAAATCTGAAATTAATGAAAAGTTTTTCATTTACTACATTTCCATACGTAAATTATTATAGTTAATAACCTTAACGTGCAATTAATTACTATAATAAATCAATAGACACATTTCAACATTTTCTAAATTAACTGCATATATACTGATACATTATAATATTTTCCATGAGTAATTATCTATCTTTTTCATATTATTATAGTTTAAGTTGGAAATTATTATACAAATAATATGCAAATAATCCCTATGACATACTTTGTATTAGAACACGGTATGACATAGTTATGTTTTGATTTAATTTTTTAATTTACGGTTATATTTACATTTTACAATGTCTTACCTTTCGTTTTTCAATAATTAATCCACTAATTTACAATTTTTGAAAGAGTTGCTATAAAATAATTTTCACTAACTGAAAATCGAACTTTGAGTTTTAAACTTCTTCT
Organism: Aricia agestis; assembly: GCF_905147365.1. Lineage (NCBI taxonomy): Eukaryota > Metazoa > Arthropoda > Insecta > Lepidoptera > Lycaenidae > Aricia > Aricia agestis. The sequence goes on from NC_056417.1 coordinate 12,003,494, forward strand.
TCGTCTTTTATTATTAACCAGTCACAGTCGATCTTGCTTAAAAATTGTACAGATTATCCAACTTGGTTTAGGTGCTACGTTTAAATTTGGAACCCAATTTTTTTTTTGTTCGAAAGTTTCACCCACCTGGGTAAGACAAGACGCAGCACGTTCGTGACTGCGCTCGATGCAGACTAAACAACAGACGGCCCAATTGGGCCGTATTTGAATCTTCACAACGCGCGCGGTAGTAACACGTCTGCTTTAAGTTTTTCATCATTGCAAGCGACAGTCAATTCCGTCAATCATGAATTGTGTTTGACTGATGGACTGATGAATGGTATTAGACGGTCATTTAATTCTCTTCAGTTTTATGTCAGTCAAAAAGCCATAATTTTCAAAGGTATACGTTTCTAATTTTTTTCCTATTTTGTCAGATGTGACAATGCTCACTCAAAATACGTACGACGACTGATTATACGACTGATGGTTGCATGAATCAAAAATCAAGATATCCAGATTTTCGTCAATCAACTTCATGCAACCATCAGTCACTGCATTACACGACAGGTTATGCATCAGTCACAGTCATGACTTTGGCAAAACTGACAGCAAAACCTACCGTGTAATGTTTGCCTAAGTTTTATAGATAATGGCCTTATTTTGTTGGCCTAGTAATCCTAGCAATATTATTAATTTTATATTTTTTAAACTACTTAAATGAGAAAAAATAGTATTCTATTTCTCGGAAACTACTTATGGTACATAATATTATTATCATTTAGTATTGCCCATTTTGGGACAGCGACAATAGTTATTAGATAATTACTTATAAAAATATAAATTTATGTTTTTGTGTCACCTGACCTTATTGAGGGTTGTACTAACGAATTTTTCTGTTTTTTTTAATACAAGAATAACAGAAGAATACTTACAGCTTTACGCCGAAGAATATCGCTACAGCTTAATCTCATATTTACAAAACACAAAAAGTCACGTACGGCGAACCGTTAAGATACAATCTTAAAGAACACTCGAAGCGCCAAAACGCCCTAAAATCTAAAATTAACCTTTATGTTCACCACAGTAAAATGTATAAGAGTACCACTTGAGTTCGAGTGAGCTATTCTAAGTTCTATTGTGGGGTCTTAAAGTATAATTTTCGTTGCAGTGCCGAGGACGGTTTTGAAGGAAAGGTACGAGAGCGCCCCTGAGGAGGACGAAGTCGCACACGATGTGTCGGATCTTGAACACGACGATATCGGTAAGTGCCACTTACAGTTCCTTAACAAAATGTTGCTATACATTGCTACCAAGGAGCAGTGCCGAATTTTTTTTTATGAGAGTAGGCAACTTTATCTCCGCCGCACCATGTACATAATCTGTAGGGCCTTTGTGGATGCTGCCGCCAACGAAGTTCCTTATCGAGCGTTCGGCGTAAAGAAGGCTAGACATGGAACGATATTTGACCTCGATACTTTTTTATTAGTGCCTGCATGGTAGGGGTAGAGGACGTTGATAGTATTAATGTGCGTCAACTAGATGGCGTTTTTTGAGAATAAACCGACGCGTTGTTAGTATTCCTGGGCGTCAATAGAATATGACGTTTTTTAAAATATTTTTTGAGTGTATAATATGTAATATACAGGTTTTTTGAACATGATTAGAAATAACTTCGTTCCATTCGGGTGTCCCTTGACACCTCTCAAGGTTTTTTTTATTAATCAGGAGCTGCCAAAGAAGAGTAATAACAGTATAATAAGATTATCATACAGTAAAAGTACAGCTGTGTATATAAGATATTATTACTCGATATAATTAAATAAATAATAAATAAATAATATCTATCGACGCTTCACACCACGTCAGTCTGGCCCCGTGGTAAGTACCTGAAGGACTTGTGTTACAGGTACCAGACAACGGATATATATTTAATACTTTTTATACTATACATATATTTAAGATTTTTATTATATGATACACATATTTAATACACATCCATGACCCAGGAACTTTGAAAAACTTTTTGTTCCGTCGGCGGGATTCGAACCCGCGACCCCCGGCTTGAGCTACCAACGCGCTCACCACTGAGCCACAGAGGTCGTCAAATTCATTTTTTGTTACAGTTTACTTAAACTTACTCACACAAGATGTGTGCCCGATTTTGGCTGACTAGACTAGACTGAAGATAGTGGCGGCCATGGCCAAAATATATATAAATATATATTTTTTTATGAAATAAGGGGGCAAACGAGCAAACGGGTCAACTGATGGAAAGCAACTTCCGTCGCCCATGGACACTCGCAGCATCAGAAGAGCTGCAAGTGCGTTGCCGGCCTTTTTAAAGAGGGAATAGGGTAATAGGGGAGGGTTAGGATGGGAAGGGAAGGGAATAGGGGAGGGTAGGGAAGTGAACAGGGTAGGGGATTGGGCCTCCGGTAAACTCACTCATTCGGCGAAACACAGCGCAAGAGCTGTTTCACGCCGGTTTTCTGTGAGAACGTGGTATTTCTCCGGTCGAGCCGGCCCATTCGTGCCGAAGCATGGCTCTCCCACGTATAAAATATTATTTTTATACGTGGAAGATATTACATAAATGTAATATTATTTTTTATGATGAAAACTTCTTAAGTAGCGTTGTATGTAAGAACTAAATAAAATAAATATGTACTACTTTTTTAGATGGATAACAATCATCGGCAGCTCGACAAAAACTTTTAACTCACTAAAGTAAGGCAGCGTTACAGAGATTTGTAATATTGGGTGTATTTAAACTTAGGTCATTACAAATTCAAATAACACAGGCATCTGGTAGCCCCGATAAAAGTACTTAGGAAAAATTACTAAAGTACCTTCTCTGTTTCACGAAACTCTACAACATAATAATTCTGTTGTTCTTTTAAAATATTCAATTGCCATTGCGGCTTCGCGAGAGTAAAGGCATAGTCTGAAACAGTTTTTGTTTATTTGGAACAACACAGTAAGTACCTACTAACTTACTCAACTTCAAAAAAGAAAAGGACCGCTTTGTAACTGCTTATTAGAATAACTAAAAAGTGACGTTGTTTAAACTAAGTTTAAACATCGACACTTAAAATCTTTTATAGGTTTAGAAATCAAAAAAGTGTAAATCTCTCGGGAAATTTTGCTGAAATAAAAACTATCGTATAACGACATAATCATAGAATTATAATTAATGATTGGTAGCGCCGCGTGCTACGACGTAGACCAATGAATAATAAGGACATAATATTATTACGATCATGCCTTCAGTTTAGTGTCGCCGCTCACGGGCCACACACGACAGCCACAAGAAGCAAGACAAAGCACAAAAGTAGCGGTCACTGACGTGAACCGTGTGCGGCGAGTCCATAAATTTATGAAAACTACATGAAATATGCCGGTAGCGACGTTTGGTGGTTGTGGCCGGTGGCCCTTAGATGTTACTATAGTTGCTTGCAACTCGTTAATTTTACCGTAAATTTGAAACACTCGCTGTCCTTCTCCTTGGTTGGTGGTCTACTTTATCACCTGTTCAGTAGTATGAGCACGTACAATGTGAACACACTCAGAGTGGGTTGCACCAACTTACTTTAACTATAACGATAACAAAATGTCAAATCAACTGTCAAATCTCTGGTTAAGTCAATAACAATGGTTATAAAATAACGCCATTTTTAACGATAACCGTAACCGCTCAATTTTGACTGGTGAATGTTAAATTTGACATTGGGCTCACAGTGTTTTCAAAACAAAATATTATGATTTCCTGACAATTTGTACGGATAATAATTAATTTTCTTATACTCTCAACCCCGTAACTTTAACTGGCTATAAAGTCATGGTGCAAGGGACGTCTGTCAAATTCTGTGGTTATTGTTATAGTTAATGCTAAAATTTACCTTAACTGTAACCTTAACAGTAACTCTATCAACGCGTGTGGTGCAACCTACCCTAACAATCAAATATTTTTTGTAATTTTAGAACATTCAATTCTACAGTGCCTCGCCATAAAAATACTAGTCGAGATCTTTCTCAATCTTGTTTAGTTCTAACGACACTGTGGGGAACAAATTCGTAAGTTTTCAAATGGAAAGAATTGCGAGATAAGTGCAAAGTACACCCCAATTTACCGAGGAGCAAGTTTGGGACGAGTTGGGGAGGAATTGGGACGATTTTGGGAAGAGTTGAGACGAATTGAGACGAGTGTGGGACGTGTTGTCTTAAGAATTTTCGGGTCATAATTAAATGTCACTTATGCTAGCGTGCTTACCGGAAGTACGCTATGAGCAGCGGTCCTCTAAAATTGTGCGCATTTTATTATGCAGGGTGTAACAAAACAAATACTTTAGGGTATACATGTATGAGTAAATTTTATCCCTCAGAAAATTTGCCCATATTTAATTTTAAAAAAAGACGGGTACTTGCCGGCAGAAGTGAAAACTTGATTATTAACGTTGTGCATTATTTTTTAACCCATTTTTTATGAAAATCGATTTTTAAAAAATCGTTTTTTTTAATTAATCGAAACCCTTACAATCGACTAAAAACTATAGACAATCGAAAAAAACAATCGATTATTCGATTAATCGATTTCGATGTTACAACACTACTCTTCAACCGTCTTACGGTTTTTCGATGAGCACGAGAATCTGACGTGAGATTCACAGTTTTTACCCATCCGACAAAAGTGCTCAACGCCGCTAAAGAAGGTTTCACTAATTCAAAAATAAGTTGTTCAGCCCTGCTACTTTCAATGTGTGATAAAACTAAGTGATAATACTTTTGGGTGGGTATGTGTCCCTTATATAGAATTCACTGCGAAAGCGGCAGCGCTGAAAGAGCAAATATTTTTGTGATTTGTATGGGGAAGCGCCTCCGCGTCATGAATTTTTCTATACAAAGGTGAAAAAAAGTTCTCTTTCAGCGCTGCTATTTTCACAGCGAACTCTATATAGGGGACCCATATACACCCTAAAGTATTATCACTTAGTTTTGTTACACCCTGTATAGAGTTCACCGTGAAAGTAGCAGGACTGAACATTTTTTTATTTTATTTAATTTGGACAAATATTTCATAGTAATAAAAGTAACTCTTTCAGTCTGGAATTTTTACAGTAAACTAATAGGGGACACGTACACAACCTAAAATATCACTTTGTTTAGTTACACCACGCATTGTATTATGATTATTTCAAGTTAGGTACGTAACAACAAAAGGACTTACCTCAATATACGCACAATACCTGCACGGTTATCGCAGATCGCAGCACATGCCGATATGAATAATCCCTGTAGGTAAAGTTGGTAATTGCCAAGTGAACAATATGGCAGCGTAACGAGCCTCCATGCATTACGTATGAGCACAGTCCACAACGTACTTTGATAGGAATGTTTTCTGGAGTAGTTAATTTGGGGTATTGATTTTACCTACATAATGTTTTATAAAAATTAATGTTGGTCTTTATTTCTATTTGCCATTCACTTAACATATTTTATATAATATTATATTAAGTATTTATAAGTGGGAGAGACATGCTTCGGCACGAATGGGCTGGCTCGACCGGAGAAATACCACGTTCTCACAGAAAACCGGCGTGAAACAGCGCTTGCGCTATGTTTCGCCGAGTGAGTGAGTTTACCGGAGACACTATTCCCTTCCCTATCCTCCCCTATTCCCTTCCCTTCTAATCCCTACCCACCCCTATTACACTATTACCCCTTAAAAGGCCGGCAACGCACCTGCAGCTCTTCTGATGCTGCGAGTGTCCATGGGCGACGGAAGTTGCTTTCCATCAGGTGACCCGTTTGCTCGTTTGCCCCTTATTTTATTTTAAAAAAGACATTTATACTATAACTAGCTGTATCGGCAAACGTCGTTTTGCCATGTAGGTAAAGTATTTCGCCATGCACCCCGTGACTCGAGAATTTTATATATTTATAAGATAAGACTAGTTCCCGCCCGCAACACCAAAATATCGCCCTGAAACCACACATTTTTCCGGGACAAATAGTGTCCTATGGCCTTGAAGTCTCAGGACTTCCTGCCGACTAATTCAAAAAATCAAACATCGTCCTTCTCTCTTCACACTCACGCCCGTCTTTCATATGCCAGGTGAAAAAGGACGACGCGGATTCATCGCCAAGCTAGTTTTTTCTTAATAACTCGATAAATATACAACATTTTAAAAATCCACCAGGTCAGATTCTCAATGATAGAATTTTATACAATGTGCTAAAATATTAACTTAGTTTTCTTTCTATCGAGATGATTTTTTTTCTATCGAGAAAATTTTAAGATATCGTGTTTTCGCTAGGTCGGATCCTCGGAAATTTAATTTAGTATCTATGTTTAGAAAATGAAACAATTCAGGGCTTATTTTCAAGTATAAAAGTGAATTATAAAATCGACAATTTAGGGTTAGTCATTAGTCGCCCCCTTAATGTTGTCTCAAACCTCTTTTGTAAACAAGTGTACTTAGGACGATTGTCATTTGTTTTTTCTTTTATTTAACTTTGATTGATTGACAGCAAGCAGTTCACTAAAGCAGATAGCGAAATATTGTGTAGAGCGCTATCTATCTAACAGCTAACTTTATAAAAGGTAGAATCCAATTTTTCTAAAATGGTATGTAACATTTTTTAATTTTACTTACATCACTTGAGTCAGCTTCCTGTTGACAATTGTTATGTAGGTAGGTACTTACTTACGCTTGTATGTGTGTTATATTTAGAAGGACGATGGTTAAAACATAATATACAAACTTTTACTATTCTCAAATCGTGAAATTCTGTCTGTAGCGATCATTGACTCCCTGTCAAAAAACTTGTCATATTTCGTCATTTTCTATGTAGTTTTCTTTACTAACCGCGATTGACAACGAAGTGAGAGAAGCTTCTAGTCGGGCTATATCGTATTTTGCATACACGATGTGAACAGAGTATGAATTATATCACTTCAAAGTCATAAATAGTTGGAGATTATCATAGGAAGAGTTACCAAGACGTTTTCCGTTGAAACTATAATAGTCTGTTTCTATAAGAATTCAATTTAATTCTTAAGTTAACAGAATGCAGTGCGATTATTTTTCAAATAGCTCCTTCACTAGAAAGGTCAATGACCGCCGGTGCCACCTTAAATCGTCCTGACTATAGAACTAGTTCATTCTACCTAAAATGAAAAACGATAGCATAAATTAAAATCGACCTACTCAAACACATTTTGATAAATAATTAAACGTTTACGGCAATGGCGTTATAAACTACCAGTAATAGTGTAATAAATAAACCGATACAGCGAAATCCGATAACACAATTTGCTATGTACACAGCGGCCAAGAAATTGCAAGCGCCAACCGCTCCCTAGATAAATCGCGCCAATGTTTGCCATCGCGACTACTGCCTTGATTTAATAACAACAATTTGTAGTTATTACTTGTAGAAATTAACCCAATCAATACTGATATTATAAATGTAAAAGTGTGGCCGTCTATTTGTCTTTCAGTCGATTAGTTTTTTTTTAATCGGGCGTTGGCCGACCACACATACCCACCAATGTGTTCTGTGTCGCCAGGATCGACAGCGGTATCCAACCACGAAAACCCTTTGATATGATCTCAGGGAGCCCGAGGTACATGCCAAAACTGACTTCGGACCCGCAACGAAATTAATCAGAAGAAAATAGGAGGAGTAGGAAGAATTCCAATTGGTGCGACAGTCGATTAGTTACCTTTTCATACTGATTTTGTTGAAATTTTATATGGAGATATTTTGAGTCCCGGGAAAAGGGGAAAGGATACTTCATCCCCGAGAAATGTACGGTTTCCGCGCGATTGGCGAAATGGAGTTGCGGGCATCATCTAGAACTACCTAGTTAATTATCATACGCCTTATAATTTTGTACTTGGTTGTTGTTAGTATTATGCATTTCTAATGGCCTAAAAGCCAGGGGCAGCCAGACGGACAGAAAATAAATTAATATTAAAAAACTTATAATACCCATCTTTTTGGTCGGGGGTTAAAAAAGGAACTTTGTAAAAAAAATTGTGTGCATACTTGCTTGTGCTTGAGGTACCTAAGGCCACAGCTAGATCGTTTGCTGTTATAATATTAAGCAATACAACAAGCTGTTTATGCTCTTTAGCGTGTCAAATATATTTTTATTTTTATTATTATATTAGTAGAGTAGTCTCGCTTTATGAAGTGAAATGCTTGCTGATGACTTAAGTTATATTTAGATTTTAGATTGCTCTTCATTTTTAGGGTTCCGTTTTTTTTTTTCTTTCATCCTCTCGCACTATTGGCACTTACACAATTTTGTTTCTGAGCACCTAAAGGTTGACTGGTAGATAATGCCATCTGGCATTAAGTCCGCCTGTTTACATTGGGCAAAAAGTATAAGTAAATAATAAATATATTATGTAAGTACATTTAAAAAACACTTTATATTCAGTCAGTTCAAGAGTGATTAATTCAAATTAATATTTAAATTATTCTAAAAAAGTTAGGAGTTTTACGTTTTAGCTGTCAGAGAACAATATCTAAAGATAAATGACGGTTGATTCTGTGTCAAAACTTTCGGATATTGGCTGGTGAAATTTCATTAAATTAAATTATGCCATTAAGGCTTTTATTATATTAAATACTTTGCGCTTTAATTAGCGGAATAAATATGATCAGAAATATTTAATTATTAAATTAATGTTTGCATTGCTAATATTGATCTGATATGTGCCTGTGGTTAAAATTCCGTGCCGATAATGATAGTTCATAATGAATGAGCTATGAGTTTATGACATAGTCCGCCGTACTTTATGACATTTAATTACGATTAACCTTCAATTAAATGAAGAGTTTGACAGATAATGTATGGGGCTTATGTCAAATGTCAAAAATTTAAATAAATTACTTAAGGCGGGGATTAATCTCAATCCAAAACGATAACCTTGCATACCTATACAACCAAAGACCAAGCGTATACGCATCGAAATAAGATTAATTTGAGCTTAGCATAAAACTGTACTTACTCGGGCGGATCTTCTCTATTTTTCATGTTTTTTTTTAATATCTTTGGAAATAAACATTAAGAAATAAAATTGTTCGGTTGAGGATATTTTAATATAGATTTACTAACAATTTATTCAAATAAAATGTATAATTATCCTAGTTAATACTTATATTTCGATGAAATAGATTTTTATCGGAGGTGAGTTTGTAAATTAATTACAGCCAAAGTATTACGTTTTATTAAAATGTTTATGGTTTAAGGTATTTTAAATATTGTGCTTTATATCTCATATTTTTTAACACTTCGTTATTATATTGGAACTAGGTAAACCGGGAGTCACGGAATAACAAATTGGTGTTTATCCTCGCCTTAAGTAATCAATGTTCCACTCTGAGTGCGACAAAGTGACATATTGTATTAATTAATATAATATACCTAAACGCACATAGATTGTGTACGTTTGACTACTGCTATACCGGGACTCAAAATATCCTGTATACCTCCTACAGGGTAGAGGAAATTCTATCTAAAGTCTTGTGTCAAAAGTAACATTAATTGTGCATTATGCATTAAATTACCGTGCACCCGCCGAGATGAACCAAGCGAAGCGCAAAGGCACTACATAACTTTTCTCGAAGTGTTTCGTCGTTTTTTTGAACCCTCATAGAGTTGGTTCCCGATTTACCAGATAGTTCATATTCTCAGTATATTATTACGTTAATAATAGACTATTTAAACATACAGAGTCTCAATCGAATAGCTCTAATACTTTAGATTTTATTGATATCAAAAATACACCGATTTCGTCACTGATAATATACTGACTCACTGACACACTGATGATCATCAAAATGTTTGGCTACTTCCCGAAGTGCTAGAAATCTAAGTTTGGTATACAACTTATAAACCAATCTATTCATTTCCAATCTTCGTTGACTTTTGTTTTATGAAACATATCAAAGACTTTATAGAGTCTTGCAATTGCTGATTTGACTCTTCTATTATGGAAATGAGTGGAATTTTCTCCGTAAATAAAATGTTATCACAATCAGGGATCGGTTTGATCTGAAAATTTCGTGATTGCAAATGACTTCTTTAAGAAACTCGCTCTTCAGAATATTGTCACGCAAAAGAGATCTTGTTCGCCACTTACTTTTTTATTTTTTCAAAATACTATGACATAAAAAAATATATTTAGGGCTGGCTCGACCGGAGAAATACCACGTTCTCACAGAAAACCGGCGTGAAACAGCGCTTGCGCTGTGTTTCGCCGAGTGAGTGAGTTTACCGGAGGCCCAATCCCCTACCCTATTCCCTTCCCTATCCTCCCCTATTCCCTTCCCTTCCCATCCCTACCCTCCCCTACCCTATTCCCTCTTGAAAGGCCAGCAACGCACCTGCAGCTCTTCTGATGCTGCGAGTGTTCATGGGCGACGGAAGTTGCTTTCCATCAAATTTAAAGACATACACGGTACGTAGAGGTCAATTGATAGTAATATAATATATTACGAAAACATACAATACTTATGTGAATTTTTTTTGCTCAAAGTAAACAAAATGAATCAAAAACATACAAAATACTTATTTAACATAGAGTGGGCGAATACCAAGGAAAAGTAATGTGAAACGCTGCCCTTAAAAGGGTATTTTATTTCTGTACCGCAAATTAAAACACCAAGTACTTTCTGAAACTCGAAATGTCCGAAACCGTAAAAAGTTCGAAATTCGACATATTCAGTATTTTGAAACCCCATTTTTTAAATCAAAGTGTAGAATTTTTTAATTAAATTTGAAAGCACTTAGCACAGTCAAATTGGTATACGTATAAATATTATGAAATAAAAAAACACAGCAATGGGCACAGGTACTAAGAGCGACTTAAACGTGAAGAGGTACCAGACAGACAGAGTACATACATAATTTCGTATGTACTCCTCCGTGGTCTAGTGGTATAGAGCGCGGCTCTTGACTCGGAGGTCGTGGGTTCGATCCCGCGTTGAAAACATGTTATTTTCAAGTTTGGTTAGGACAATGCAGGCTGATCACCTGATTGTCTGACAAGTAAAGATGATCCATGCGTCGGATGAGCATGAGCAAAAGTCGGTCCTGCGCCTGATCTCTCGCCGGTCGTGTCGGTCTTCCGTCCCACTGGGTTATGAGAGTAAAGGAATAGAGAGTGCTCTTGTGTACTGCGCACACACTTGGGCACTATAAAATTACTCCTGCGTAGCTGGCCAGGTTTTCAATGAAACCGGCCACCGTCACCGAAACCGGTGTGGGAGCTATTATATTATAATATATGTTTATAATTTCGCGTTTATAATATCAGTATGTATAATAATATTATGTAAGGTTTTAAATAAGACACTAATTGTAAGGTGCCAAAATCTCCACACAATATTAAAAACGCAGCGCTCCACATAAATTAGGTTGCTCACATTTTAATACAATAAGAAATAAATTTCTACTTCGCTTTATACTTTCTGAGGATATTACCGACTCTATATCTTGTAAAAATCATACTTTTACACTATATTAGATGACGCCGCAACCCCGTTGCGCCAAAATTGTTTTATTGGGAACCGCGCATTTTCCTGGGACAAAAATCCTATGTCCTTTCCCGGGGCTCAAAGTATCTCCATACCAAATTACAGCAAAATCGGTTCAGCAAGTTTGGCGTGAAGAGGTAACAGACAGACAGACACACTTTTGCATTATATTAGTATGGATTTATCATGAAAATTTTGTTGCATGCTTTAGAAATTATTTGCCCGGTTCTGATGAGCACTGAATTACTGATATCAACTACATTTGAAGGATTGTATTTGACGTCGTTTAATAAATTAAAAATATTTAAATTCTAGTATCGTTGAGTAAAGGAATTGAGTAAAAAAAAAAAGGAAACTTGAGCGGGTACGCTTAGTACCCGCTCAAGTTAAGTGAGACATTAGACATTTTTTCAAAATAACACGCAACGAGCAAAGCATTCACCCGATGGGAAGCCATTAATATCATCCGAACGCAACACCATTTCTCAAAAACGCCGCCGCGTTTAAATTGACTACGAGTACAAGCGAACCAAATTACTTGACTATGTGATTTGAATGCCTCATTATTTATTTAAGAAGCCCTTAAGGATATAAGGGTTCCCGCAAGCGTGGGATTAAACTGTCTTAATGTCTCAAAACAGCAAATGCCTTATCCATCAGGATTTGTATTTGACACGTTGTAATATCTCTTAAGAGATACTCAGATCTTGTACAATAAGAACAGACTTTGGGTCTATCTTTAATATAAAATTCTGATGTCATGTGATTTGTTGGCAAACTCCTTTGAAATGGCTGGACCGCTTGTAATGAAATTTTGTGGTAAATGGGAGAGAATCGGAAGGCCTGAGAATTTATTAAGAATTTTTAATTTTTGAGTAAAATTAAGACAAAACATCGTTTCCAGGGAATCCAGTCGACTTAATTTTATTGCCGTAGAATGTTATTTTCAAAGACAGGAGGAGATATGAAATACTTTTTAGGGGTTCGAATAGAAAATATTTCCACAAATATAAAATGACCTTTATTATAAATAAAACAGCTAACTTCGCCAGCAAATATTTAATAATATTCTCTCCCCGTGATGGAGTGCAATATGAATAAGCCTTACGGCAATTTCTAGGGTATTTCAGACGAGTATTTTCGGTGCAAAATGCGTATATTATATTTTGAAACTTCGAATATTAAAATCGTAAATATTAAGGATAAAATTAATAACTTAAATGTTAATGATGGTTCTCCTTTTTGGATCTCGATTACGAAAAACCAAAAATAGTTATTATACTTAATATTTTTTTTATGAAATAAGGGGACAAACGAGCAAACGGGTCACCTGATGGAAAGCAACATCCGTCGCCCATGGACACTCGCAGCATCAGAAGAGCTGCAAGTGCGTTGCCGGCCTTTTAAGAGGGAATAGGGTAATATGGGAGGGTAGGGAAGGGAAGGGAATAGGGGAAGGTAGGGAAGGGAAGGGAATAGGGTAGGGGATTGGGCCTCCGGTAAACTCACTCACTCGGCGAAACACAGCGCAAGCGCTGTTTCACGCCGGTTTTCTGTGAGAACGTGGTATTTCTCCGGTCGAGCCGGCCCATTCGTGCCGAAGCATGGCTCTCCCACGTATAAAGGAGGAAATTATTTTTGGTATACTGAAACAACGTCTGATTAATTATGTGCCGAACATCCACAGTTGCCTTGCCCGAAACTAGGCCAAGTGAAATACGGACAATATGCGACAATTATACCGAGAATACACAATAAACAACTCCAATAAGTCGGAAAATATAATCGCAACACCATTAATATATTAACAACCTTTCCTCAAAGACATAATCCGTTTCCCCATCGACAAAGACTCAGACAAATCCGAGAAAATTGCAGGGCACAAATTAAACGCGGCTTTACTTTTATCTTATTCTGTCGTTATTAAATGGGTTTTCATAAGTTCGGATTTGTAAGATTTGTTTAGTTCTTTGCTAAGGTATTCACTTTTCTATGTTTATATCTGGGAAAAGGTCGCTGCTACTTTTTTAAGGGTCGATTTAATTGCGTCGGCCCAAGTGGCGGAAAACCCGAGCAGTTTAGCAGCTACATCGCGAGATCACAAGGAATTGTATGGCAGCGCGACCACGCCGCTATTTAAATAAATCGTCAAAAATATCCCATTGCATGTAATATCATGATTCGTGGCCTTGTGTAGCGGCCAAAATCGCGTTCGGACGGAAGCTTAAGGTGACGCCGCGTTAAAGTAAAAAACCGTGTTGGATATGTTTTATATTGCTGGTTTTCTATGAGAGGCCGGGCCGACCTCTCATAGAAAACAAGCAATGGAACACCAAAAATGGAAAGGGCGTAGCAAAAAAATGGTTTTTGTCGCGTAATTAAAAACCATAAATGTATTTCATATAAGCTATGGGCAAATTAAAGTGTATGCTTGAGGGAGATCGCAGACAACAGACTTTTTGTGCGATCGAGATGCCGACTGTATGGGCGCCGCAGACTCGATCGCACAAAAAGTCTGTCGTCTGTGATCTCCCTTAACCAATCTATGTACAAATTTTGGAAGTTTAAATCACTCTGCTCTGTTAGCAAAATAGGAATCAATTTTTTACAGAGGTCTTTTTGATTGATTATTGTGTTATAAAAGTTGACCAATCGTGTTATGCTATGGGTAATTCAAAGACATGATGAATACTTACAATGAACTTTAAGTCTTTAAGCTTTAGTCATTGCTGAGAAAAATCGATATCGCCACAGCCAAATTATCAAGGCGTCGCCTTGAAAACTCCAGTCTAATGCAGTTTCGTTTCTAATTCGATCCAGACCGTTTCCTATTCATTTATTATAAAGACTGGTTTATAATGGTTTCATTTTTAGACTCAATTCAAATGTGTCCGCGTGATCTGCGGAGCTAAAATGGTCACATTTAGCAATTCCTCTCAATCAATTCAGCAAATGAATTGTCAAAACTGTCAAACTGACAAATGTCAAATTAGTAAGAATTACTAGACATGAATTGCCAGCAGACTTGCATTTTGTGTTTAAAAAAAATTAATCATATTATGATTCATTATATGATTCTCCAACCTGTGATCTCGTAGTGTAACGGCCAAACCGATCGTTCGCGCTGATTGAGCTTTAGCCAAAATTAAACAGCAACATTTTATAATTGTGCACCCTTAAAACAGTATTAGGTTTTCTAGAATTATAACGTTCAAACACTTACCCCGGTTCTGCGATGACAAAGTAAGAAAGGGCTAAATGTTACTACAAAATATAACCACAGTATAAAATAAACAGTAATATAGGGTGACAGTGTGGAGTACTACACATACACATACATTACACTACACATACATTCCTATAAAGTTTCTCTTACCTCATACTTTTCGAAGTCATCTCTACCCTTATAGACGCTATGGCTACTTCTGAAGAAAAATCAGCCTTCACGAGTGTTTGCTTAGCTTGGCCATATTAAGGTACCGTCTCGAAAACGCGGCAAGCGTTTCCACAAAAATTCAAAAAAATGTCACTTTAAGACATAAACTATAGGTTTTATTTTGCTCTACACCACTACAAAGCAGCGGCGCCAGTAGGAAATGAAGCCTAGGACATAAACACATAATATAATATTATACCTAAGTATATATTATAATAACATTTAATGTAAGACTGTTTGGAGACCCGTATAAATGAAAATAAAATAAAATAAAGTGGCTTTTTCTTCGGTCATGGTTTACTACCTTGTTGATCGAAGAGCCACCTACATACAGTTTTTTTCACGAAATAATAAACGGAGTGACAAACTGGCAAAAAATTTGTCAGGAAATTATGCCGTTTTCTGTAACTACTACGCAGCGAAGCGAAGGGACACTGGGTGAAGCCAAACGAGCGTAATTTTGTGAGTCGTGACTCGCAGAATTTCTGTCGCGTAAATATCTTTTCATACAAATCATGACTCACAAAATTACGCTCATGTGAATCAAACAGGATTTTTGTATGAAACTGAATGCAGCAGAATTTCTGCCAGCCGAAATTCTGCGACTCACAACTCACAAATTACGCCCGTTTGGCTTCGACCTTTACTATAGCACTGACGTATCGTCGTCGTGCGTACAATATTATATTTCCGCTATATGTAGCGTCGCTGGTTACACCTACTGCGGTTTCCTTTTTAACAAACAGGGTTATTTTCTTTCACATTTGTACATTTGTATTTTGGCATACTAAGTCTACCTTTTTTTTTTTTTTTTAAATAAGGGGGCTAACGAGCAAACGGGTCACCTGATGGAAAGCAACTTCCGTCGCCCATGGACACTCGCAGCATCAGAAGAGCTGCAAGTGCGTTGCCGGCCTTTTAAGAGGGAATAGGGTAATAGGGGAGAGTAGGGAAGGGAAGGGAATAGGGGAGGATAGAGAAAGGAATAGGGTAGGGGATTGGGCCTCCGGTAAACTCACTCACTCGGCGAAACACAGCGCAAGCGCTGTTTCACGCCGGTTTTCTGTGGGAACGTGGTATTTCTCCGGTCGAGCCGGCCCATTCGTGCCGAAGCATGGCTCTCCCACGTGTAGATTATTTGTATTGTACCAAAACTTTACGACATTAATTAAGACGTAATAATGTTAGCGCGTACTTCGGCGAGGTTATTGAAAATATTAAATTGTTCGTAACATTCGTCCCTCTTATAATTAGTCGGATAATTAATGTCGGTGAAAACGATAACGCCAAGTATTCGCTTTTATGGTACACTGATTTTGCAAATTTGCGAAGCAACATACGATATTATGAATTTGAAACGGGGTTACTAAGAGAAAGGGGATTACCCATATTTTTTTATCTCAATTAAAAATTATTTACTTATATTAAAGGTATATTCTTGACTTCCTTATCATATCATAGATCATAAGAGACAATTTAAGTTTAATTGATTCATGGCCTACGTGATTTGATAGGGCTATGACGTATGTCAAGATCAGTGATTAACTTTGACTTGATATAACTCGACCTATTAATAGCCGCCATCTGCAAATGGATCAATATTTCCCTGATAGTACATTCATTTAAAATAAAACTGTGTAGAGTCAATCATCTTACATCGAATAGGGAATAGGGTAAAACGTTGATAGAAGCCAGCTTTTAGTCGCGTATACATTTTTTTTGAAGACCTTTTTGGAAAATTTCTCTATATAGTGACGACTGGACGATAAAGTCAAAATTATTGCATTAAGTATATAATATAGCTTGAGAACAATACTGATATTGTTCTGTGTGTGATAATGACTGATCATTTTAGGTTTCATACTTGGGCCAAAAAGATTAACGATCTTCTTTCTTCGTAGACGAAACGAACGACCGATGGTGGGGCGAGTCAGCGGTGCCGCCGGCCCCCGCGGTGGCTGCCGTGCCGCCTCAGAGGCCGTCCATCGTCACCAACACCAGCAGAGAGGAGCCGTCAGCGTCGCCGCCACGACAGCATCTGTCCAATGAGGATATAGGTGGGTATTGTAAGAGTGTTAGGTTTATATAGGTCTATTTATATGCTTAGTCATGAACGAGTTGCTAACCCATCAATCCCCAAGCGGCACCGGCTGCCGCATAACAATTGAAAATCTATTGTGTCTGCGATTACCACGATCGAAGTAATGCAGCGTCCAAACACGTTTTAAAGGCAGAGAAATTCGGAAACCTATTTTTATGATTTGACATATTAATGGCCAGTTTCTGTTTTTTTTATATAGGAGTTTATCTCTTCAACAGTGTTGATGATTGGTCAAAATGTTGATGTTGGCCAATCGGAAGCGCCTGTCAATTATAGAGAAAGTTCAATAAAAAAACTCTGAAACTGAGTTTAATATTAGTCATAACTCAAATACCCTTAGAGTAATTCTAAAGTTTTTTATTTTAGTAATTTTCAAGAAAAAGGGATAAATACGTTGAAATCAAATTGAACTCCAAGTAAATTTACCTCATGAACAGTCTAGAGAGTGTGAGGTTCTAAAATCAGTGATGCGTAGCAACTTGACTAAGGCTCAGGCTAGTTGATCAGTCATTCGACCAGTTGATCGACTAGTCTTTCGACTGGTTAGACAACGATAGAGAAAGGTTTTGTTAAAAATTTGAAAGTTGATTTCCCAGTCAGAACATCGTTAACATTTATAAAAAGAAGGGAAAGTTTTATAAAATGTTGAGCATTTCAAAACTGAAATTTTACAGTACCTACTAAATCACAAGTTTACATACATATTTTATTTATTGTTTTTAATTTTTTATAATAATAATAAATAAGTGAATATCTGTATCAAGTGGACCAGTCGTGTGATTGGCCCGCGGTAGCTTAATTTATTAAATATTCTTCATATTTCATAAAACATTTTATACGATTGCTTTACAAAGAATAGAAAGTTCAGTTAAGTAAAAATATATGTCACTTTTATACTTAGATACCTTTATCCAATCTTTGGTATAACTTTGAATGCATTTTTATCCTATCTCCGCCGGATCCGGGAACCATTTAAACAAGTTTGACATTTTAAGTACTGTTACCGGATAATTTTAATACTTTTCCCTTCTATACGCCCAATAAATCCCAGGTATCATCCTGCAGGAGACTTAACGATGGAAGTTTTCCAACTTTTCTATCTCCAAATGTATGTCAGCGGTATAACTTGTTAGAAGGCATTTGTAGGGAGTGTTTTTATTGCAAATTCATTCCTTTTGACATAATAGCCTGAAGAATGATAAAGTACCTATTTGGTGGATTATTTATAACACTAGCTATTTGACCGAGCTTTGCTCGGTATTCGATGAAAATGACATTTTCTAAAAATGATTCCTAGCTAAATCGATTTATCGCCCCCGAAACCCCCTATAAATTGCTCGTTTAAAGATATATGATTGAATAATTATGATGTTTTGACCTCTTCTCTTTCAATGCGTCATTAGAAATGTGAAATGTAGAGGTCGTTAGTTTGTCAAGCTGTATCTATATTCTATAGATATATTTCTTTATTATTTTTATCAGTGAAACTTGGTTAATTGGGATCTTCAGGGACCAAGACTTTTGTACCAATTATTAAGGGCTCCTAATAATGCAGTCATCCGATTAAGCAGGTTTTAAATTATGAGGTCTCATTTACAGAGGCTAGCACTCACAGAGGTCAATATGTGTCGATATTCAATATTAAAAACTTTTATTCGTTTGAGTTTTCTTTTCCATCGACAAATCGATGCACTGAGACTGAATTTTATGCCTAGTTGTTTTTAATAATTCTACGCAGTCCTCATCATGCGACTTTCCACAACCATAATCTCACAGAAGTTTTAATTTTTCTGATAAGTGCTGATAACGTTTTATATTAACGTTTGGAACTTTTTACACTTTTATTCCCTTGTTTTGAGGTCAACTGAGATAGTACTGACAAAAAAGTATGCACAATAGACGACGCGAAATGTATGTAATCAAACATGTCAAAACTTGCCTTAAGGTTAACGGGGTAAAGAGTCTCAATTATAGAATTAAATATCGAAAAAGTCATAAAATTCAAATGTCATTTAATCAGTTTCGAAAAATCCATTAACAGAGGTAATTGAATGAAATAGTGCCGGGACCTCATTGCAACTATCAATAATAGAGGTTTCTCGGTTAGCCAGCTCCCGCTTAGCCAGGTTTCACTGTCATATAATATTATATACTTACTTTATATTGTCATAATTAATTTGTTATTTTTTCTGCAGATCAATTCGACATGATGTACGTTTACGGCATCGCAGCTACGGCCCTCATCTGTCTGCTCTTCACCGTGATCGGTGTCGTCAAATTCATCGTCTGCAAGAAGAATGCAGACCAAGACAAGGGGCCTGACGTGTCAGCCACCACAGACATCCCGAACGGCTTCAACGACAGCATATCCGAGGTAGACAACGACATTAACATCACCAGTCTCTCGGGTCCAATCGATGCCGTCGATTCCATGAAGGAGATGCAGATCAACAGCATAGTGACGAGCCACAGCCCCAAAATCAATAGATACGTCGGTCGGCCCGTGCCCAACACGTACCCGCACGTGAGCAGTAACATGTACGGACAGGTCGCCGAATTCCCCGTGGAAATGCCGCTCCGGACAATGCCGCACGGAACGCTCGGCCGAGGAGTCCCGGTCAACACTCTTCCCCGCATGCAGATCCAGGCGGAAATGGACCCTAACGCGAGGAGCTTATATCGATATTCCAACGCGCAGTACTACTTTGGGTGACAAAAAAACGAGTGCCCGGACGTTTCTAGAACCTACTGTTTCTAGTTTAGTGTAGTGAATCGAACTTTGTATTGTCCTACTTTTTAATACAGAAACTGTGATATTAATTGAAACTCTCCTATTGTAGCGGACTATTCAGGAATTGTGGACATGGAAACGTTTTGTTCGCGATGGTTTTTGTCTTCAATAAAATTATTGTAATTTCTCGCTGTTCTTCAATAGATTCGGAACGGATTAAAGTTTCCAGAGTTTTGAAATCTGAATGATAATGCATATCAAAGACTTGTTTTTATTGTTACAACATTTCCAACTCTTTCCGATACTAGAGTATCCATTTTGTATGGTAATAGAGAGGGTTTGATTGTGGAAACGCTTAGAATAAATTTACTGAAAGGTATTGTTTACTCAAATTTTTCCGGGCATTTGTGCAGTACGTGGAATTTTGCTATCCGGCATTCCGATTTTTTACTAAGGCCTTTTGTATTTATATGAAGTACGGAAATAAAAACTCATACTGCCAGACGAAAATAATTCTGGGTATTATCCGTGTCAATTCATTTTGATCGAAATATAAATGAGAAACTCCATGAAACTCGACCAAATAAGGGACCAATCAGTCAGAAAGCGGTCATTCGTTCAAGCGTTCTACGTTCGTATTCTAAGTTCGAGCGGTCAGTCACAGGAGGATGTCTGACGCGGTCAGCGGGGCTAAAATGGTCGCTTTGAAGAATCATAATATGATTCATTTTTCTAAAATCTCAAAATGCAACTCTGCTTGCAATTCATTTCTTTATTTTTGTACTGATTTGACATTTGTCAGTTTGACAGTTTTGACAATTAATTTGCTGAATTGATTGAGAGGAATTGCTAAATGTGACCATTTTAGCCCCGCAGAACGTCCCTGTGTGAGTGCCTACATTTATTCAAAAACGCATTTAACTGACCACTTGAATGTTTGACCGCGTGACCGCTCCCTGTCTGATAGGTCCCTTGATGCACCAATAATTTTGGCGTTTAATATAAAATACGTAACATTGTAAACTATACTAAACTTTTCTTACATTTGTAGATGAAAATGAGTTCCAACGGAGTGCACAAACGCCCATACGTTTTCTCGCAAGTGGAGAATAGTGTATTTAATATGAACAGAGAAATACTGTTATTTATATAGTGTGTTATTTCTGTAACATGCCCTCTATTTTTGACCTTACTCACTTTGATTGATCGAGAAATATAAATATTACGCTAACCTTAATATTGTTTTAGGATTATTCTATTATGCTGCTAAATAATTTGGGATTGTTATTAGATACGTTATTTATTTAGACGTATATTGCTACTGTATTTGAAATTCTCTGAAAACAAATTCAAGATATTGTTTTTGTACTTAATTAGGAATTATTTTTTACGTTACCGCAACTTACAAAAAATAACATTATTCGTCTCTAAGGCATTTAAAATGGTAGTAAAACAATTTAAATTATTGTACTTTAAAGGCCTAAGTGACTTGAAATACTTAAAGTTGAGTTTTTGTAAATAATGTACCTAGGCTGCACACAATTTTAAGATCGCCGGGCTTGCTCCTCGCTCCATCAATAAGACCTAAAATCTAATCTTCTGTTTTTGGCGAACGATTTTAAAGTCGTACTTGAAAGCCTATACTTTGCAATTTCTTTTGAACTGATGCTTAGATAGGAACATTTTCTTTTTCGGAATTAACAATTGTACCTCTTAAACACAGTGTCTTTTAAATATTGTATCTCAGAATTACAATAGGTAGGTAATGTAATTATGGTTGTATATTATAATATGTAAAGAAATTTTTATTTCTAGAAAATAGTTGTAATATTGTAACGAAAATTATAGTAAGTAAGTAAATTATTTAGTAAGTTCATTTGACAGATTCTACTTTTAATTTTTAGGCCGACCTTCTTAATTATCGTAGACATTGTTCGACTTAATAATAAAGCCATGAGTGTTTGTTATGAAAACTTGCGGGGCTAAAATGGTCGCTTTGGAGAATCATAATAATAATATGATTTTTTTTTTTTAAATCGCAAAATGCAAGTCTGCTTGCAATTCGTGTCTAGTAATTCGTGCTATTTTGACATTAATAATAATAATAATAATAATAATAATAATATCTATGAACGCTTCACACCACGTCAGTCTGGCCCCGTGGTAAGTACCTGAAGGACTTGTGTTACAGGTACCAGACAACGGAAATATATTTAATACTTTTATACTATACATATATTTAAGATTTTTATTATATTATGATACACATGTATTTAATACACATCCAAGACCCAGGAACTTTTTGAAAAACTTTTTTGTTCCGTCGGCGGGATTCGAACCCGCGACTCCCGGCTTGAGCTACCAATAGCCCACCAACTGAGCCACAGAGGTCGTCAAATTGTCAATTTGACAGTTTGACAATTCACTTGCTGAACTCATTGAGTTGAGAGGAATTGCTAAATGTGACCATTTTATCCCCGCCTAATATATATTCTATGGCCCCGCTGGCCTTCAGCTTCAATTTGACACTCTTAGGTTCACCACTTTCTGATAAAGTGGCGAAAAGGCTATTCACAACTTTTTTGACAGATTCTCCATACTTGAACTGTCAAGTTAAGTGGTGGATAGCCTATTCAGCACTTATCAGGAAGAGGTGAAACAGGCCCTTAATATTATGAATAAAGACCGACTGTACGTATATTAAGTGTTATTTTAGTAACAAGATAACTTCATTTTAGTCCGTTAGCTTCAATATTATTTATTTCTGTAACATAATACTTGCATATTTTGTCAGCGGTCTGATTATAATTTTCTGAATTGACAAATTTTAATTCAAATGTTTTAACATATTAATTGTTGTCATATAAACAAAACGAATGTACAGGTAAATTTATATGTCGTAAATGAATTTACATTAAAATATAATTGACAAACATTGCTTTGTTTTATTTTTTAATTTAAGTAAAACATCTTTAGCGTCTTCCCTTTTGGGGGTGGGTAAAAAAAACTTGCGTCAGGACACGTGACATCCGTAAGATCAGTGACGGATTAGCCCTTAATCAAATTAAGCAATTGCCTAGGGCGTCACGTCTGAGGGCACCAGAAGAGTAAGTACAGGTTCAAAGACCGATTCTAGTTGAGATACGGATAGGGGGGCCCACAGGCATGGATTTCTTAGGGCATCAAGTAGTCTTAATCCGTCACTGCGTAAGACAGCACAGCGGACCGCCAGCGCAGAGTAGGAGAGGAAGTAATATTTTTCGTCTAGTTTTTTTCTTTATCATTCCAGCCGGCACTTTTGCAAGCGATTGCACCGATTCCAACTCTCTTTCATGTCCACTCTGATTAATAACCCAATCTACGTTAAGTTTTCCAATCTCCAATCTAAACAAAATTAATTTGATCAGTTTTTGTCCAAACTCCAAACGTTCACATTAATCAGAGCTCCACTCCGCAACTATTTTGGCTAAAAGCTTTAATAGAAAGTACTGGACCACTAAACGCGCTCGGTTAAGTAAAGTTGGTATCTTATGAATGATAATTTACTCTAATATTACCCCCGGGTAAGGTAAAAGGGAAACCCTCACAAAGTTTCAGCTTAGTTTTATGTTATGAAAGATATAATAACTCATTGAAGTAGAACTGGATACATTTATCTTGTATGTTTCTGTGTTGTATATAATAATAATAATAATATCTATGGACGCTTTACACCACGTCAGTCTGGCCCCGTGCTAAGTACCTAAAGGACTTGTGTTACAGGTACCAGACAACAGAAATATATTTAATACTTTTATACTATACATATATTTAAGATTTTTATTAAGTATATCATACACATATTTAATACACATCCAGACCCGGGAACATTGAAAACTTTTTTGTTTAAGGGGGCGACTAAACCTAAAGTGTCGATTTTATAATTCATTTTTATACTTGAAAATAAGCCTCGAATTGTTTCATTTTCTAAAATTAGATACTACATTATATTTCCGAGAATCCGTTCTGAGCAAAAACACGATATCTTAAAATTTTTTCGATAGAAAAAATCACAAAGATGCATCTAAATTTCACGAATTTTTTATTAATTGCCATAACCGTGCATTGAACTAAGTTAATATTTTAACACAGTGTATAAAATTCTATGATTGAGAGATCGACCTAGCGGATTTTTGAAATGTTGTATATTTATCGAGTTATTGAGAAAAAACTAATTTGGCGATGAATCCGCGTCGTTCTTTTTCACCTGGCATATGAAAGACGGGCGTGAATGTGAAGAGAGAAGGACGATGTTTGATTTTTGGGGTTAGTCGCCCTCTTAAGTAATAACTAGGTACTCGACATGAAGACTCGTGTCAACAACAAAACTATAACCTACTTCATAACAATTTTATCACAAGTTTATACGGCCACAGGAAAAAACACGTAATGAAATAAAAGGTAAACCGAGTTACGCCAAAATTAATGTGTGGTTCGGATAGCCAATGACCTGTGTGCCCCAGTAAACACTAAATAAAATCTAGCCGACTTTTGCACTGAATTCCCCGTTCATAGAGTGTATGATACGGACTGGAATGAGGTTTTGATGTTATAAGCGTGGAGTTGTACTTTTAAAATGTATTGTAATTTTAATGTAATGACTATAATGTAATGTAACGAAAATTTCAATTTTTTTTTTAAATGTAATATTATGGGTCGCAGAAGCCTGAAATAAATGATTTTTTTTTTATTTTTATATTTTATTTTTTATTTAAGCGGGCCTCTAGACGAGCAATTTTGTTATCAACATCACATAATATTGCGTAATATTGTTGACCGTCTAGGGTTGATATTGAACATCATGCGCCTGCAATCTAATTGTCAAATAAACTGTTCAATAAAATTGAATCGTGATATTAACAATAACTCTATCTTAAGAAGATAAACCCGACTTCAAAATTGTACGTAATTGAGAATTAAAATTCCCTATCTCCAAAACTAATGAACCGATTTTGATGAAACTTACACTATTCCCTAAGTTCAACAATTCCTAGTAGATACAATAAAAAAAGAATTACTGAAAACGGAATGGTAATTCCAGAGATAACCGAACACAAATATAAAAACATACATACATACATACTTACATACATACACTTTTGAAAGTTATATTTGTTCAGACGCTGATATAGACTAACATGTACGAAAATTGGGCAGTTCGGGAAATATTACATACATACGCGTCGAATTGATAACCTCCTTTTTTTTAAATCGGTTAATGAAGTCGGTTAGTAACCTCCTTTTTTAAGCTGGTTAGTAAAATTGCTCGTCTAGGGGCTGGCTAAGAGAGACCTGCCTCGCTATTACAATAAGAAGCTTTACATAATAGTAATAATTATTTAATTGAAAATTATCACACATTATTATTTATTTATTTCTGTACCCAATTTTTAGTATCAGGAGCATAGTTCAAAATATCATCATCCAGAATAATTTTATGTGCACTTGTACAATATGAAAACTTTCAAATATTAACATAGGTTCAAATTTTGCAATAAATAAAATTTGAACCTATGTTAATATTTGAAAGCATAGTGTCTGTCTTTTACCGATTTACATGTGTATGAAGATATTTGCAGTCCCTGGAAAGGTTATAGACAATTTTCGCTTGTGGCAAAATGATCTACCTTTATTCCTTCACGTACAGCGAGCTTACATCTCGTCAAAATATTTTTGAAGTTTAGCGAATCTTGAGAATGTTTACATTGAGGTGATTCTATTATATTCTAAAAAAAAAAAGAAAGATAGTAATAATTATTTTAATGAGAATCGCCATCTTAAGTGGCTTTAAATTTAATTAGGTCAAAGGAAAGCTAATAAATTATTCAAATGCAGCACAGAATAAAAACTTGAAAGCCACGATATCGAGGATTTAATTAATGAGGACGACTTAGCAAATGAGCATTAGATAATCTAATGGTAAATCAATAATACTGCAAACTTATGCAAAATATAGTTTGAAAGCATTGGAGAAATTATGATTGAAAGTTATGTGTAACAATATTCTGAAAACGAACTATGAAATAATAATTTAAATGTCGGTCTATATTTTTGTATACCGATTATAATATAATATCTGTTTTTACCTCAGGTTACTTTGATTCCCGAAATTCTATCCCAAATTGCCATATGGGCGATTCATTATCGCGGGTGCAACAGTTTGACACACTTATAGCTTCCTACAGGCAAAATGAAGCATATTTATTAATAAAATATCCCTTGAATCATTTTAACTAGTGTAACAAAGATTTATAAATGAAAACCTCATCAAATGTAACCACAAAACAGGTTTGAAGTGCTGTCGCGGGTGCAACCAATTTGACCCTCCATTAAGAACTGCGATGAGTTCATATGTGAATACTGTTTAGTGCAAAACTTTTACAAAATAACTTGCCTATATTTCAAAATAGCATGAAACAAAGAAACTATGTAACTAGATAAAAGTAATTATAGTAATAAGTACTAGAAATTATTAACATTTCTACGATCGCGGGCGCAACATCAAAATTCTCAAATATGTTAAAGGTGAATTAAATCGTAATTCTCTAACAAATTTAAAAATTTTCGACATGGAATATATAATTATACTAGTAAATTTGAAAAAGAACTGCACCAAATTAAAGTTTTTTTTTAATTTTCAGTTGTTTATTGGCCTGACAAAATTAATCGTCTATATCACTTAACGATTGAATAGTGTAATTTATACAAAAGATTTCGACGTATTGTTGTATAATTACAACTAAACATTGATTTAAAATATACGCTATTTTAATTTAAAAATATGGGAAAAAACATCGCGTCCCTTTGTTGATATTGTTTAAAAAAGCTCTAAATTATTCGAAATCCATATTTCACAGATAAAATTGTTTTTTTAGTAAATACACATCTTCTTACGTATATTCCAATTATAAAATGTAACTAATGCTCATTTTAAAAATTCTCGTTGAGGGCCGTCTGTAGCGGAATGGCCCATATGGCAAATTAATTTCATATTCATCTAGAATCTCTTTAAAAGGAATTGTTCAATTTACAGTCAGTCAATCAAGAGTAAACGCTAAACTTTAGTTTTCTAAACGTCATCACGATTATTTAGTGATTCTGGGCGTGTTTGCCTTATCTTATCTTATATCTTTAAACGAGCAATTCTTGTATGTATAATATGTATAATATATATAATTGGCATCTCGGAATCGGTTCCAACGATTTTTATGAAATTTAGTATACAGGGGGTTTCGGGGGCGATAAATCGATCTAGATAGGAATCATTTTTAGAAAATGCCATTTTATTCGTGTTTTATGGAATACCTACCGAGCGAAGCTCGGTCAAATAGCTAGTTTTATCTTAAACAATATTTATAACCCAGATACATTTTCATTCCATAAGTTTTTCATATTTTCTAAGCAATTTAACAAATATTTTTGGCGCCTACTCTTTTGTGACGAAATTTACTGTAGTCCTGTTATATTATTGGAAAATCAGAAAAGGTTTCGTGTTAGTAACCAATATCCATCTCCCTGATGCCCTTTAGTCGATTTTGACCCAAAAAGTCCTTTAATGTAAATGTAGGTATGTGTCAATAATGGGGACAGTGTTTGTACAGTTTGACGTGCGTGGGACGTTTTCCCTTATTATTCCGAATTCGGATACCGAATCAGTAACTTTTGCACCCACGCTCTCTGATTTGGAGTAAATATTGAGTTTTCGATTGCCTAATTTGTTGTTTGGTGATATTAGGTCAGGTGAATGTGAATTTAGTAGGGTAAAAATCGGCCAAGTGCGAGTTGAGGCTCGCGCACGAAGGGTTCCGTACCATTAAATAGCAAAAATAGTAAAAAAATGTGTTATTTGTATGGGAGCCCCCCTTAATTATTTATTTTATTTAAATTTAATTATTTATTATTTTGTGTACATTTCAAGTGCCTACGTCTTGTTGTTGTGATTGATACCGAGCAAAAAATGTTTAAAAATCGTTTGTTGTATGGAAGCCACCCCTTAATTATAATAAATTAATAATAATAAATTAAATTAAAATAATAATAATATAAAATTAAAATAATAATAATAAATTAAATATTTCATTTATTTTGTTTTCAGTATTTTTTTGTTATAGCGGCAACATAAATACTTAATCTGTGAAAATTATGAACTCTCTAGCTATTATCGTTCTTGAGTTACAGCCTGGAGACAGACGGACAGATGGATAGATGGACAGACGGACAGATGTACAGACATCGAAGTCTCAGTAATAGGGTCCCGTTTTTATCCTTTATG
Organism: Aricia agestis; assembly: GCF_905147365.1. Classification (NCBI taxonomy): domain Eukaryota; kingdom Metazoa; phylum Arthropoda; class Insecta; order Lepidoptera; family Lycaenidae; genus Aricia; species Aricia agestis. Next base: position 12,031,608 of record NC_056417.1, read on the forward strand.
TATGGAACCCTAAAAACAAACTTGGCTGGAATATCATTTACTACCTATTGGTAAGAATATTGCGCTACGAGTAGCTCTACCATGAGTCTAAAGCTATATAATATTTATCGATACTCGATACCGACTACGTAAATATTTAGTATGGCGATATTAGTTCCGCAAGTGACGGCTAGAGGCGCTGTAAAATTTGCCATACTAAAAAATTACTTAGTTGGTATCGAGTATCGATAAATACTATAGCTTTAAAGTTTAAACGCATGGTAGAGCTACAGGCTCTACAAATCTTCGTAGAGCCTCATAGAGTTTGTAGAACCTGCTACAAACTGGTGTCAATCAAATTTATACTGTATTTTAACCCACCAGCAGGAATGTGGTGTGCTATCAGGACGCTCCCCCTACGGAGATGCCGCAATTTACTGTTTTTAGAGCTTAGTAACTCGTAATTTAAAAGCTACAAAATTATAATAAAAATACAACAATAATCTTCGTTAAAAACGTTCCCTTCATAGTTATTAATTTCCTTTTTTTGTTTTTATCATGATATCGGCTTCCAAAGTAATACCAATTTATTTGAATTCAAGCAAACATTCAGTATCTCCCTAGTATTTACGGTTATTTGAAACACACGCCAATAGATCGACCGAATTTCATTAACTACATACTGGACGTTTGAATTTTTTTAAAGTCAATTTTGAACTCGTCAACGCGGCAAATGTATGGTCAAGGTCGTTTGCTCAGGGGATGGCCTTAAAAAACTATTCTTTTACAATCGTAATGGATGATTTATACAGTATTTTTCAGAGTGCCTCCACTCCTCAAATACTGTAGTGCCTGGGACAAGATTTTTAAATGTCCGTATGGTTGCCCAAGCGCATACGGCATTTTCGCATCATAGTCGGCCTAGTCCAGAAGAAAGAACTAGTCAATACGTCTGGGACCAAATATGTGCGGGTTTCCTCACGATGTTTTCCTTCACCGTACGAGCGTCCGTATTATGTACTTGAGATTAGTGATGGGACTCGAATCACATTTGATTCGAATGTTTCGAATCATGACATTTATATCTCGATTCGAGTCAGTTTTTAAATTGATTCGAATTGTCGAGTTGATTCGAATCCACGAGCTGATTCAATTCCACGAGCTGATTCGAATCACGTCAATTAATTAAAGAATTTTAATTAATTGACGTGAAAGATTAGTAGCATATAAGGTAATGTTCAGTGCGATTATAGAGACGCGAGCTCTCATTGGGCCGGTGTGGTCGCGAAGGCCTGTGATTGGACGGCGCCTAAGGCCAAGGACGAGGCTTCATTTCGTTGTAGTTATGTCTTTCTGTATGATTATGGATTTAAATCGTGATCCGAATCAAGGATTTGATTTGAATCAACAATCTATTCGAATTAAAGATTTGATTCGAATCAACAGTCTATTCGAATCAAAGGTTGATTCGAATACTCAATTTTGATTCGAGTCCCATCACTACTTGAGATCAGAAAATGTCTCATAGGTACACGCCTCCACCCGGGTTCGAACCTGCACCCTCTAAGAGTGCGAACCAAAGGTCTACCCATTAGGCCACGGACGCTCGTGATGGCCTTGAGTCCCTTCAATATTAACCCATCAATCCCCAAGCGGCCCGCAGCCGGCTGTCGCATAACAATTCAAAATCTATTAAGTGCTACACCATACGTGGGAGAGCCATGCTTCGGCACAAATGGGCCGGCTCGACCGGAGAAATACCACGTTCTCACAGAAAACCGGCGTGAAACCGGCGGAGCTTGCGCTGTGTTTCGCCGAGTGAGTGAGTTTACCGGAGGCCCAATCCCCTATCCTAATCCCTTCCCTACCCTCCCTATTCCCTTCCCATCCCTACCCTCCCCTATTACCCTATTCCCTCTTAAAAGGTCGGCAACGCACCTGCAGCTCTTCTGATGCTGCGAGTGTCCATGGGCGACGGAAGTTGCTTTCCATCAGGTGACCCGTTTGCTCGTTTGCCCCCCAATTTCATTAAAAAAAAAAAAAAACACCTTATTATCAAACGAGTAACGACGAGTGTAAGCAACACGTTTGACTGTACCAGAGCCTAATTCTATGGGGTCAGGGCACTTACACATGGTAGTGTACACGTCGTTAGAGGTCGTCCATTATAAGCTGACACCTGCACGGGAGTTGGCAGGCTGCCGACTCGGAAGAAAGCCTATTGTATTTTTGGCACGCAAAATTAATTCCCCACTAAAATCTCGTATGTGATAACGTAACCGTTTAGTAATTCGCGCCTGTGGTTCTCAAACTTTCCCGTCAACTCGAGAACTTTGGTCCAGTTGCGCCAATCCGACTTAGGCTTGGTTCACACGGCACAGTCCAGCAGCTGCACGTTTGCGCTTACAATGTATATAGAATACAATAATGACGACCTCTGTGGCTCAGTGTATATATATATATATATATATATATATATATATATATATATATATATATATATATATATATATATATATATATATATATATATACGTCGCACGAGGACATAAATGCATAAATCCATAGCAAATAAATTTATTTTAATAGCCTTGTAATTTTGTCTAGTGTTCTTTAATATACACTTTATATTAGACTGCAAAAATAGACGCAGAAAAGTAATCCTACATGAATGGAGTTCATATTAGCGAGCGCTGCACTGTGCAATTAGTGAGATAAGGAGCTCGTTTGAATTGAAGATTTTCTGAAGACTGTATTATATTTTATGTAACATATTATCATATTTTATATAATTATTATAAAGACATCAGACTAAAAGCTACTTTAATGGTTACTTAAGAAGTTAATTAATATATTTTGCACGGTTTCTAGGTTTATTTCACAGGAGTTATAATAATTTATAATATTATATTTTAACGGCGTTGCTGGTTGTTCAACGTTTTGACGTTAGGCAAAAGTGCTAACGAAGACACTTCAATGATTTGTCAAACCTCAACACTAATGCTAATGTGATGGTTTTGACATAACTGATATATCGACTTACCTCACCTTACTATACTGTACTCGGGTCTCGGCGAAACATGGCGGTAGCGGTCATTAACCTTTTTAGTCTAGGCGCTAAATGAAAAGTGCTCGCACTGTATTTAGAATATCTATATCTATAATCTATATCCATAATCTATATCTATAATCTATAATAATAATATATATAAAACTTAAAGGTGACTGACTGACATGGTGATCTATCAACGCACAGCCCAAACCACTGGACCGATCGGTCTGAAATTTAGCATGCAGGTAGATATTATGACGTAGGCATCCGCTAAGAAAGGATTTTGATCAATTCCACCTCCAAGGGGTTAAAATTTATGTACATTTTAGAAATATTTAAATTCGTTATACACAATAAGGACATTTTTACACAATTGATTGACACAAACCCAACTAAATATTTTAGAAATTCAAATAGATTAATTATAAATAAAAAACCAAAAACAACTCTTTTCTAAATAATGCATATACAATGTGTGTAAAGATTTATAACAAAATACCAGATCACATAAAACACTTGTCTAAAAAACAGTCTATTAGAGAACTAAAAAGAATGCTAATAAATGAATCTTATTATGATGTAAAGGAATTCTTAAACAGTTGACATTAACTTATTTTATTTTATGACAATAGTTTTTAAATTAATTGACATTTTTACTTTATTTAATTTCTTGACATAAATATAGGTAGGTATAGATTTCTCATTACTCTCATGACATGTTTAATTATTACTAAGTATGTAAAAATTGATTTGAATAGGTATTGTTAGCGTAAAATATATTTTGTATGATTATAATTACTTATATTATAACTTTATGATAATATGTTTAATTATTACTATTATTAATGATGATTGATAACTTATGTATAAAATTGATTTGAATATTTTTAGTGTAAAACATATTTTTGTACATGATTATAATTTAAATATATATTTGCATGCTATTTTATACATAGCTAAAAGTGTTAGATCTTAAGAAAATAATCATTACCACCTACTGTATTCACCACTTTTATAGCAAATAAACGAATTGAATTGAATTGAATTGAAAATACGGGAGGAAAGTTTGTATATAATAATACTTCTTAACGCGAGCGAAGCCGCGGGCAAAAGCTCGTTTAAGAATAAAATTGACCTCTTATAAAGACGCAAATTAGTACAGATTCATCGGAAAACCTCATGGTAACTCTTAGAATGATAATCTCCAACTTTTTATGAGTTCGAAGTGATATAATATATAAGTGATATAAGAAGTGATAATAATATTACTATTATCACTTTCGAACTGAATAATAATAACGTGAACTGAATAATATTATGAATCATAATATATGCTTCATATTATTCAGTTCACATCGAGTATGCAAAATACGATATCGCCCTTAGACTAGGAACATCTGACACTTCTGCATTGTCGATCGCGGTTTATATAGAAAATGACAAGTTTTTTGACAGGGAGTCAATGACCGCAACTGTATCAATAGTTGATTCCCGGAGTAAATAAACAAACAAATAAATAAATAAACGTTTATTCTCCTTGTACAACAACACACCTTGTACACCTTACTTCATTTAAAACTATAGAAAATATAATATTTTCATAGAACCTTTTTTAGGGTTCCGTACCCAAAGGGTAAAAACGCGACCCTTTTACTAAGACTTCGATGTCTGTCTGTCTCCAAGCTGTATCTCAAGAACCACTTTAGATTTTTGAAATTTTCACAGATTGTGTACATCTGTTGCCGCTATAACATTAAATACTGAAAACAAAACAAATTAAATATTTAAGGGGGGCTCCCATACTACAAACGTAATTTTTTGCTATTTTTTCTCAATAGCAATAATGGCAATAGGTAGGCACTTGAAATGTTCACAAAATACTCAATTGTATTTATATTTCAAATAAAAGTAATTGAGGAGGGTTCCCATACAAAAAGAACACATTTTTTACCTATTTTGCTAATTATTGATACGGAACCATTTGTGCGCGAGTCCAACTCGCACTTAGCCGATTTTTATTGACCATATAAATCTAGGCTGCAACAGTTTGAGAATATCTGTGTGTCTGCCATACTACTAAAACAGTTACGGTAAAATGGAATATTTTAATACAATTTCCTTTTTGTTAAAAGCTTTTTGGTTTGGAACAATTAAGGGAAGCCATGGAAATAATTAAATCGATGTTTCAAATTAAGATGTTTGTAGCTGCAATATCTCGGTTCTTGTTTATTATACGGTCTACGCCCTTTGGAAGCTTTTGTGAATAATACTGCCAAAGATTTAACGGTGAATGATCCTTAAGTGTTCAAGGTTCAATGTCTTGAGTTGGCCACAATACAAAATATAGGTATACAATTATATACCGTATATAATAATAATAGCTCCCGCACCGGTTTCGGTGACAGTGGCCGGTTTTATTGAAACCAGGCCAGCTACGCAGGAGTAATTTTATAGTGCCCAAGTGTGTGCGCAGTACACAAGATCACTCTCTATTCCTTTTTACTCTCATAACCCAGTGGGACGGAAGACCGACACGACCGGCGAGAGATCAGGCGCAGGACCGACTTTTTACATGCCCATCCGACGCATGAATCATCTTACTTGTCAGACAATCAGGTGATCAGCCTGCATTGTCCTAACCAAACTTGGAAATAACATGTTTCCAACGCGGGAATCGAACCCACGACCTCCGAGTCAAGAGCCGCGCTCTATACCACTAGACCACGGAGGCGTTTTAATACCGTATACAGCAGTGGCGAAGGGTGAATATTTTCGGAAGGGAAGCCGGAGTAAAAAATCTACTTACCAAAACGCTCAGCACTGATGTTCAACAAATGTTCGAGTTTCAAGTTTGATAATGATGCCCTTGAAAAATGCCTTCTGAGTTAAGTTGTATGCGTGACGACTGACGGCACATACGGTCACACAAAACTAAGTTTGGAAAACGAAGTTTCCTTCGACAGCAAATAATCTGTCAGACAACAGTCTCAGCTGTACGAGTCACAATTAACAAATCACAATACAAATTAATTTAAATTCGCGACACTGCACTCTTTTAACGCTAAACCAAATAACATTCGACATATAAACACAAAACAAACAAGTTGTTTACAAACACTCATCCGCCATTTGACTCATAACAATTTTACTTCATGAAGTTCATCTTTCTCGCTCGCACTTGTGCGTTGCTAATTAACCTTTCTCCGTAATAACTCGCCGAGTATCGGCTTATTTCCGAGTATATTGGCGCGTGGTAGAACGAGACAGAACATGACGATCAGTTCACAGGAATGAAAAGGACAGATGCTTACTATGAAATATCGTTGTATGAAGAAATAACCCGCTAATTTATCGGCTTGTATCGGAGATGGCCTGCACGTTGCATTGCCTCTATAGATTTGTAGGCGATTAAGCATTAATTCAAACTATTTCAAGTGAGAGAAAAATTTATTGCATATAAAATTTTGTAGGCGTTTAGTGAATTCAAAGTTTTTTAAGTATGTAAAATATTTATTAGATAAAAATGTATTTGGCCCATATTATAGATTCGATTTTCCAAAAGGGAAGCTGACGGGAATCGGGTACAGGTACACAAAACTAAGAGATGATACTTTAGTGAGTGTATGAATCTCCTGTATACAAGATGTTAGTGTAAACACCGTTATCCTTGAAACCATCAAATGAGCCCGTCAAAATGAACAACATTTTCTATGAGAGAACATTACAAAAATTACCATGATAAAGCACAAAATTAATCAATAGGCATGATGATAGTCTTTCCGTAATGTAGGTATACCTACCACAAAAGTAAGGGGATATACTAGGGCTCGCTTCACTCGACCTGATTAATTATTATTATTCGATTGCTTCAAAATTAGAAAAAGGTTAGGTTTATTTTTGGAGAACGTACAATCAGACTTAAAAATGAGGTAAACACAACACAACCTGACACAACGGACACAAAATAACTCAAACAATGACCAATTACGGACAAAGTGACTAATCCCAGACTTTTGATGTCAGATTAAGCGAAAGGGTTAAATGAATAATTCACGAATCACGAGGGCACAAGTTTTTGACAGGATAAAACACAACCAGCAAAACGTAAATAATTCACTCGCGCCAAATAGTTATTTATGTTCTTGAGTCACTGAGGAACGGGCTTGTCACTTAGTCCGATATGTGACAATGAAATAAGTATGTCATACATCATCACGACATTAGGGGGTGCATGGAAGTAATCCAAAATCAATTTGATATTTCAATCTTTCATCGACGTTGCGATTTTGATGAAAATATATATATAATATATATTATAACGACGAGTGTTATTAAAAATATAAATATTTTATATTTTTACTAACACTAGCCTAGCTATTAGTGCCTAAACACCTAAAAAATATTGTAATACTTACCCTGTTATTTTATTCATACCTTTTATACCTATAAAAGTATGTTTGTATGTTTCCATTTGATTATAAATGAGCCGTAATGTAGGGACGACTTGGACCCTCAAATAATATTCAACGCGATAACTCGCGACGAGGATGGAATAAAAAATTTCAAATAAAATTGAATTATTGGCGCAGAGAATAAAACACCTTGATCCCTTCAAACAGGGTCACATTTTGGGTGACACGAACAAATTAATTTTTAATGTCCTCCCGATCGTTACTCAAGAAATTATCAATTTCGTCAAGTGATTTCAGGATCGTCACAGGTGTTAAAACCACAGGTTATAAACTCGTTCTTCGCGTGGTTAGTGCGCATCCCGGTGCTAACAGAGAGACGTCCTACAACAGTCATTTTGTTACAAGTAGATGCTAGAATATTCTATATTAGTCCGGGTCCACTAGACCAATTTTTTTATTACTATCAAGCTGATTTTTTGTGAGTAGCTTTATTTTGATAAGACGAACAACATTTTTACTAGCGTAAAATCTCGAAAGTGGTTGCTAACAGAGATAGAAAGGATTTCATACTTTGATTTGACGGTCCTAAAATATGGATTGTTTTAATTTTGTAAGACAAAGTAACTCTTGCCATGCAGACTGTATGTGCGCCGCAGACTCGCTCACACAAAAAGTGTGCTGTCTGCGATCTCCCTTAAATTATACAACTAATAACCTAGATATCAGGTGTGAAGCGTCTAAGGTATAGATATTATTATTATATTTTTATTATCAATATACAAAAAATCAGCTCGTTAGGGTTGTGTAATCAACAAAACTTGGTTGACTACGGAACCCTAAAACGTAACCCTACAAAGGTCTGGTAAACCCGGTTAAGCGTCAGAGCTATCGACGCCGCGCAGTCTGTATCGAACTTGGCACCGCTACAAAATATCGTTCGAAGGATCATTTGAATCGCGTGTTGTATATGGGCAATTATGTTCCGCCTAGCGCCTGATTATTCTCACATAATTCAAATGAACTGTCGATAAAATCCATAACAAGTGAAAATGTATGTTTGTTAGATATTTCTAAGTTGCCGAACCGATTTAGATAAAATATGGTAAGGAGATACTTTAAATCTCGGGAATGGATTATATAGGATGGTACTATCTATATATATATACAATATACAATTTGCGGCACAACCAAGTTGCTGAAAAAACCTTAAACTAAAATACGAAATCATTATATATTATAATATTATAATGATTTCGTATACTGAAACAGCAATGCAACAGGCAAAAATTACTGTGGCAAGATGGGTGATAAACCTTACAAAGGCTTTTTTAATCGCTGCTCAATTGACGGTTCCTGCGCGATCGTCTTTTGCACATTTATGCCTATGTTCTTGAGGACAGGCGTTTATCTATTAGCCCATCAACTTCCAAGCGGCACCCGAGTGTCGCATAACAATTGAATATCTATTGTGCCAGAGATTCCCACGATCGAGGTAAAAGGAGTGAGCACACTGAGACGGGCCGTGCGGGGGCTCAGCGAGCCGGGGCTCATCGCAAAAATCCGCCTCCATACAATTTGTATGGAAGCGGAAATCCGCTGCGCCCCGACACAATGTGCGATACGCGCATCCGATTCCATACAAATTGTATGGAGGCGGATTTTTACGATGAGCCCCGGCACTCTAAGCCCCGGCACGGCCCGTCTCAGTGTGCTCACTCCTTAAGGTAGTAAGTTGGAAGCGGCAGCAAACAACGTGTCGTCGCGACACTACTGGTTTCTATGTATTTCTATGATAAGTGTCGCTAGTTTCGTGTCGCTAGCTGCGGAGGGTGTTTCATAGAATTACATAGAAAATGTAGTGTCGCAACGACACGTCGTCTGCAGTTGCGACGTGTCGCTCGAATTCCAACGTGTACCTTAACATAGCGCTATTGCATAAACGCGCTATAAGCATCGAACATCAGACATCAAACTAGTCAACAAAATATTATATATAAACTGAATAAAAAAATCGAAGGCCAGCCATTAGTCACATAAATTGCAGTAACATTAGCACTTAACTTGAATCAAGACACTTTAAGTAGGTACTGACTTCTTCATAGAGTAATTCGTAGGACAAGCTGGTGCCGTTTTACTTCTTGTACTTTATAAAAAAGTAACTATTTGACCGAGCTTTGCTCGGTATTCGATGAAAATGTCATTTTCTAAAAATGATTCCTAGCTAGATCGATTTATCGCCCCCGAAACCCCCTATATACTAAATTTCATGAAAATCGTTGGAGTTGGAGTTGGAATCGTTATATATATATACAAGAATTGCTCGTTTAAAGATATAAGATATATTTAAACTTTCATTCAAAAGCACTTAAAATAAAGTTCGCGATACAGTTTAAAAATAGTTGGCATTTAAGCGCTGCCTTGAAGCGGTTTTGGAGTTCCAAGGATTAGCACGGGCTCGCATTAAAACGTACTTTAAGTTATTAAATTTCATTTTAAAAATGTTACTTTAACATACAAGAGATTTGTGAGAGCTTAATATTTTTTACATTTAAAATTCTCTCATGGCAAACCATGGCAAGACTAGAGAGAATAAGAAAGTAACCGAGAGCATTAATCCATTTTGATGTGGCGATATTCACAGATAACTATAGAGCAGCCTTTCCCAAAGTGGGCAAAAAAACCCCCTTGTGGGCGCTGAAGATCTGAAGGGGCCGCCCGCCTTACCAGTGTGTTGTGGGAACCAGAAATAAAAATAGGGGCGTTGTGTAGAGGCTTAGGGGATGATTTGTAATTTTATTTCATCTGGATGCATTTTAAATTGAAACCATGGGGGTCGCCAAAACATAAATTGTTCTAAAAGTGGGCAGTGGACAAAATTAGTTTGGGAACTACTGCTATAGAGTAAAAAGTGCAACAAAGCGACTAAAATAGCAAGTACTACAGTTGTACGTTTAGCAAGGCTACCATAGACTATATAGAGAAAATTTCTTCCTGCATAAGGAAGAAAAGTGATTTACTAAGGAAATCCATTATTTTGTCCCTGTCATTGCAGTCCTGTCATTTACATATTAATTTCTAGTCCTTTGCATTCCCAATTTAGTTTTACTTACCCCGCTGGCAATGCCACCTCTGTCTCTAGTATTTGCTACGCATCCCTTAACCACAAAAAACACCATCGCATGTAGACATCAAATCAAAAATATTACTTGTTGCCTTCACCACGATGGCAATATTATGACACAATTAAGGCCCATCGCCCGTCGTAATAGACTTCGACTCATCCTATACAGATGAAATGATAAAGGCAAATGACGTCATTAGTCGGGTCAAAGCGATCCTGGAAATAATTTTCTTTTCAACGCCCAAAGGTACTTTTGGGGGTTATTCGACGCTAACGCCCCTAAACCCCTCCTTTATCCTTGCTAATAAATATTTCTCAACTTCCAAATTTCTTTTATGAATATTGCTTTCGTATTGGCAATGACGATACATTTTCTTTGATGTCATTTAGATAGTTGGTCATTTATTATATTTATGGGTGCTGTATTATTATTATAATTTGTCTTATACTTACTTAGAAAAATATTAGGTAGTTAGGAAAAAGCTTTCCTTAAGAAATATGCTAAAAGATATTCTTGGTAAATATTCTGATCCATATTCTTCGTAAATATTCTATTACATAGCGCAAATTAAATAATCGTCATCATTATGTATCTAGAAATCACATTGAGGTATCAGAAAAATATTATATTTCTAATGTAAAATCTGTAGTAGCAACAAAATAAATGAATACGTATTTGTAACATAATATTTTATTAAAGTGTGTTACAGACACACAAATACACGCACAATAAAACAATTAATAATTAAATCTTAAAAATAAAGTGCACATTTTTAGGTCATTAAACGTTGGTTGGTGTTCAAACACCTCCGTGGTCTAGAGGTATAGAGCGCGGCTCTTGACTCGGAGGTCGTGTTTGGTTAGGACAATGCAGGCTGATCACCTGATTGTCTGACAAGTAAGATGATCCATGCGTCGGATGGCCATGTAAAAAGTCGGTCCTGCACCTGATCTCTCGCCGGTCGTGTCGGTCTTCCGTCCCACTGGGTTATGAGAGTAAAGGAATAGAGAGTGCTCTTGTGTACTGCGCACACACTTGGGCACTATAAAATTACTCCTGCGTAGCTGGCCTGGTTTCAATGAAACCGGCCACCGTCACCGAAACCGGTGTGGGAGCAATTAATGTTTTTTACAATCACATGCCACATCAGACCCACAAATAGTTTTTGATCATTAACGATTCTATATTTAGAACACACATCCCTCAACTGTGTGTCCTTAAAAAATCCTATTAACAGTTTTAGAACAACAGTTTTTGCTATAAATATCTGTTGTATTTTTACACATGCGGCGCAGCTGTGGAGCTCCATCGTGTCACTCTCTGTCACTCAACCGAACAACAAAACAACGGAACCAGGTCGATACCACTTCTATGAGATACATCACACGACAACAGAGTTACCAGTTTTTTTTGTGCCAAGTCGGGAATTTGGAACTTTTTGAGTGAAAAAGCGGAATTCTTCAGTCAAAAGGGGGACAAAGAAAAAAGGTATAAAATTTTTATCTTTTTATTTGCGTTAAAATAACGTTTACGTGACAATAGATAGCAAGAGTAGCCAAAGAAAATCCACCCCTCTACCTCCCATACTGTTATCTTCATTACGCATCTTTCTTTCTCAGCACGCTGCACGTACGTTTGGGCTTTTCCCGAAAAGCGGAACTGAGTATGTCCCGCGCGGGCCGAGCTGGACATTAAATTTTGATGAAAAAATCGGGACGTCCCGATTCAAGTCAGAGTTGCCAGACATCCCAAAATCGGGACGTACTATGGCAACGCCGCGCTGCACGACAAGTTTCTCCGAACGTACGCACGAAATTTAATCCCGCGGGTACCGTACTTGACGTGAAACATGTAGTTTATCTCATTTCCCGTGGTCTACTCTTAAATGTGCTTGCCAAATTTCATAGTATTCGATCCAGTTTTAAAGCCATTTTATTCGCAAGCATGTACACGAACCATAAAGTTAATATACTTAGCGGAATAGATAAACCTCAGAATACAGAACAAATTCTGTTATGTATTCTGAGAGAGAGAAACAAAGGCCAGAGCAAGCGAGATGTCATTATCAGTAACACTGCGTGTGATACATGACAGCAGAACTCTTTTTTTGATGTCCAGCCGGCACTTATCGGCACGTTGACAATTTAATCGCATAGAAAGATGCTTGTGTAAGTGTATACGTACACATATTTTACACACAGATGTAAATCAATTCCGGTTTCGTTGACAGCTCGAGATTGTTGCTCTATTCCGCTAGGTATATTAACTTTATGATACGATTTTTTTTTCCTGTTGACCTACTTAAAAAAAGGAGGACATTTTAATGATTCTGTTTTGGTTGGAAAGGGGATAAATTATTATAGTCTGTCATTTTTGTCGGTCGTGGTTTCTATTCTTTCGCCTTTCTACTGTATACATGCTAAATGGGCAGGTATAATTTACTTACTTATCTCTTAACGATATGATTAAGGTGCTGCAAAGTGCAAGGGCATATTTATTGTGATAGATTCTGTAAGAGTTATGAGCCGTAAAGTAGCAAGACAAATGTGTACGGCAGCCGGCGAGGAGCCAAAACTCTCATTGGGAAACTTTACAACAGATATCGGAAAATTCAGGATTAAAAATTTAATCTAGGAGAAGAAGCGATTGAATCTGGAAGACTCTGACAAGATAAGATTGATTTTGTATATACAATCGATATAATATTATGGATAGAGTATAGTATTAATATTATTTTGATTTCATAAGACATGTACGTTTTTTGCCGTAGCATTTGGGAAAACACGTGCTGATTGCGGATTTAGCTCGGATTCAGCGTGGGCCGCGCACAATATTTTTGTTTCCTATATACGGCCTTCCCGTGTGTAGGAAACTAAATAATAAATATTATAAGGATGTCGATCGAATCCAGTTGGACGCAGGCCTTCTCAACGGGTTAGTTCCCGAACCAGGGCAAGATCATACAGATGTTTTAAAAGTAATTTTATTAAATAATATTTTTAATTAAAAAGATTTAGTTTGAGTTTGATAAACGATTTAGCCGCTAGCCGTAACGAAGTAGCCGGTGACATTAATGTGCTGACTTGTGATAAAGAGACCGAGCAGGAACTATAGGCAGCGCTTATGAAATGTATAAGGAGACCGAGCAGGGACTATAGGTATAGCACAATATGTTTTTTTTTATTAAATAAGGGGGCAAACGAGCAAACGGGTCACATGATGGAAAGCAACTTCCGTCGCCCATGGACACTCACAGCATCAGAAGAGCTGCAGGTGCGTTGCCGGCCTTTTAACAGGGAATAGGGTAATAGGGGAGGGTAGGGAAGGGAATAGGGGAGGGTAGGGAAAGGAATAGGGTAGGGGATTGGGCTTCCGGTTAACTCACTCACTTGGCGAAACACAGCGCTTGCGCTGTTTCACGCCGGTTTTCTGTGAGAACGTGGTATTTCTCCGGTCGAGCCGGCCCATTCGTGCCGAAGCGTGGCTCTCCCACGTTTAAATATTATGTAAATATTATTATAATGTCAAGTAATTAGTATCATTCAGTAGTCAAGTATCATTCAACATCAATACCAGTGCCCGGCACATTCGTTACGCACGTGCCCTTATACTGGATGTTAGGGTTAAAACCGTTATCCCTAAAACCATCAAATGAGCCCGTCAAAGTGAACAACTTTTTCTATGAGAACAATGCTGGGAACTCAAAAAAATACGCCATAACATGGCAACATTCCGGATACGGATACTCTACACCAGCCTTTCCCAATGTGGGCGATAACGCCCTTTTGTGGGCGCTCAAGGTCTGAAGGGGGGGGTGGGACCCAGGAGTATTTATTTCATCAGGATGCATTTTAAATTGAAACAATGGGAGCTTAAGAGGATTCCACACCGCCCTTTTTTCCATACAAACGTTGTCCCCTGTTTCCTCCCTGGATAATGCTAGTAGAGTTATAATTTTTTTCCTGAATATCTACGGCCACTAATACAATGTCCCTATGTTTTCTGTTTTTTCATTATTTAATTATTAAATAAGATATGAACGTTCAAAAACCCAAAAAAATGGCCAGATTTTCCGCTGTGTTCAAACGTCCAGAAAACAGATTTGGCTAGATTATACAAAAAAAGCAAAACATAGGAACACAGCTCAAGCCTTTTTTTAATCTTTAATGAAAAAAGTACTTAAATCGGTTAAGTTTTGGAGAAGGAATCAGGGGACAACGAATCGTTGATTTTCTGGATTTTCTGCAGTTATCTCTATCGCGTTCTGCGGTATAGGCTTGAGGTAAGGGAGACAGCTATAGATATTACACGTACTTTTTTTTCATTTCTCTAGCCCCTGTTGTATCCTCTTAAAGTGGGCGGTATATAAAATAAGTTTGGGAACCTCTGCTCTACACGTTGGCAAAAAGCACTGGATCAATGTGTTGGCCCAATATGTACAGCGGGCTTAAAAAAGCCTTGTTATTAAGTATCATAGTACGGAACTAATAAACAACTATATTTTCCGGCCTATCGTTGACCTACATACTACGCATTCATTTTTATCGACGAAAATCAAGAATACAAATCAGTAGTATTTTCCGTATACAAGGGTCTCGTCCTTTATTTCGGTTTAGGAAGATGTGGTATGGTGATAAATTCCCAATTCTTTCTGTCCCGTTGAGCTGTTGGGACAAACGAGATTCGTCCCTGTCATGTCGGTGAAAAACAAAATTATTTTGTCCTTTTTATTATCCTGCGGTACGAGAGATGGTTTTGGATGTTGGAACTAAGTGCCTTATCACACTGGCGATTAGCGAGCGATTTTTAAGCGACGCGACTGCGCAGCGCACACGCCGCGATGGCGCGGCGTGCACGTCGCGACGACGCTCGTCGAGGCGTGGCGTGGACGCCATTTTGTACACTCGTGACGTCAGAATCCATTTTACTGCTGAGTTTCCAAAACGCTGAAGGCAAGCTGCGTCCACGCCGCGCAATCGCGGTGTCATCGCGGCGTGTGCGCTGCGCAGTCGCGTCGCTTTCAAATCGCTCGCTAATCGCCAGTGTGATAAGGCCCTAAGAGTGGTTTGGTGTACGTAATTTATATACCTAGGTGTCGCCAGTGGCTTTGTTGCGCGGATATTATTTTTTTTCGCGATAAAACTAAACGCTTGCGCTAACTACACGGTTCTTTTCCGGAACTCAAAGTAGCTTCGACAAATATTATCTGAGGTGAGCGGTTTAAGCATGAAGTGTAAAATACAGCTGGGGGGTGATCCAAGATCTTTTCTTTATCGCTTCTTTATAGAATCGCCGATCAAAATGTATGGAATTGACATTAGACGAGTCGAACGTCAATATCATAATATTAAGGTTCGCGCTCACTTTGTCAGCGCGTGCCGGGGCGGTACGGGGCGCAGCGCAGCGCAAAATACGCTATAGGCTATAGCACACTATTTCCGGGTCGGGTCGCATCGCATTGACGGATTTTAACGCTCACTGTGCCGGGATTTTGAGCCGAGGCTTGCCGGGCTGCATCGCATCACATCCGTGCTGCTTCCTATAGCACACTGTTGCTGGGGCGCAGCGGGTCTTGCCACTCTCACTCCTTTAACGAACGCCTATGTCAATTCCATACATTTTGATCGGCGATTTTATAACGAAGCGATAACGAAAAAGTCTTGGCTAAATGGCCAGATATAGCAGAGCAGACATGTATAGCCAGACATAACGCTTTAGAGAAAGAGGGGTATTCCCTTGAATCCTCTCGTACGCCGCGGCGGCGGTCTTCTCCCTCCGTCTTACGAATTTTCGATCAGGTCACGTGTCCTGAGTCCTGACGTTAGTTTAAAATTATTTTCAAGTCCCAAGAAACAAGAGAGTCTGCTTATTTTTGAAGTTTTCACATCAAAAGCAAGCATACTACTTTCTCAACATCCATTATATTTTACGAACTATAAAAAATATACTCAAAATATTTTGGCCAGAGTTTTTGCTTCGTATATTCTGCGCTGTTAAATTTAATAACGTTAACCGTATCTGCATGATATCCTGTGGTTCCATCTCTGTATATTTTGAATGTTGCACTTAATGTAATGACGGTTATTCTAGGTAACTTTGGAGTTACGACCTCTTACTTCTAATGTATACGATAAAATCGTCTAGCCATTCGAATATTAAGTTTGATGTTGAATGAAAACAGTGTTTGGGGTTTCATAGTGGGGTTTTCGGCTTGTCACACTTGACGGAGAAATCTGAGAAACTTCATGATAATTTTTCATCATCACGAATAATTTTAAATGACTAGATGATCCATTTCTCATCATAAAATCTTCCCTGGGCCCCACGAATATTTAAAGACCAAAATTAGTCAAATGGGTTTCCATTTGGCTAATTTTGTACTCGAGTTCTAGCGAGGCTAACAAAATTGAATTTTTGTTTAAATATAGACGTAGATATAATATGACATACACTAGAATGTAAAACGCGAGAGACACAACAGTGTAGCAAAACATCAGCAAACTAATAATTATTATTAGCCTAACAGTTTGTGAATATGACACAATACAAAATACTGCAAAAGGCAAACTAAATGTATGTATTTAATAGTAAAATAACGATAATTTTGTTGGACGAAATCTGTCGAAATGAGAATTGATTATGGCACCATTATAGTGTTGAATTAAACCCAGATTATATTAATGTTTAACGTTGTTCGGTGATTACAAATGCGGTTTCCTAAATCCTAATATGGGCTAAACGCTTTTTAATGCGATATTTAAACCAACACCCCGTTGTAATGACGTGGACGCCACAAATTGGTCCACTAATATTATAAATACGAAAGTGTGTCTGTCTACCTGTCTGTCTGTTACCTCTTCACAACCAAATCGTTGACACAAACCAGCGTTGCGAACTGTGTTTTGCAACATATGCTGAGTAGGCGCCGATTTGATAAGACTTGTATTTGAAATGTTATTGATTATTTGTATTGTACATGTTTTATTGTTTTACCAAATAAAGTTTCGTTCTTTCTTTCTTTCTCTCTTACATATCTCCATACCAAACAGCAAACGGACTCAAAAGTCCCGGAAAAAGACAAAGGATATTTTTATCCTGGAAAAATGTACGGAGCCGCGGGATTCATCTAGTAAAGAATAACATAAACCGCACATTTCTATAAGTTTTGTATTAAAAAAATAGTGTTTCTGAGGTTTCGCCCGTCTGAGAAAGTATTCCTGGCGAACAAACATTTGACTCTATTTGACTACAACTATATTTATACAGGGTGTAACAAAAACAAGTGATAATAATTTAGGGTGTGTACGTGTTCCCTGTAGAGAATTCACCGTGAAAGTAGCAGCGCTGAAAGACCAAAAATTTTTTTCACTTTTGTATGGGGAAACTCGTGACGCTCGGGCCCTTGCCCATACAAAAGTGAAAAAAAATTTTGGTCCTTCAGCGCTGCTACTTTCACAGTAAAATCTCTACAGGGAACACGTACACACCCTAAAGTATTATCACTTGTTTTTGTTACACCCTGTATATTATATAGGGGTTAAATTTTGACTATCTTTCCACCACTCTCAGAGTGGAACATTAATTATTTAAAATAAAATATGTAATGAATTCAAAATGTTGACATAAGGCAAACATTACACAGTAGGTTTTGCTGTCAGTTTTACCACAGTCACGACTGTGACTGATGCATAACCTGTCGTGTAATGCAGTGACTGTCGTGGTTGCATGAAATTGATTGACCGTTATTTGGATATTTTGGTTTTTTGTCATGCAACTGTCAATCATGACTTTTGAGTGAGTGTTATCACATCTGCCAAAATAGGAAAAAAAAAATAGAAACGTATACCTTTGAAAATTTTGGCTTTGACTGACATAAAACTGAAGAGAATTGAGTGACCGTCTAATACCATTCGTCAGACCATCAGTCAAACATAATTCATGATTGACGGAATTGACTGTCGCTTGTATGAGCGTGTAGTGGATGCCTAAGCCACATACATTATTTAAGTCAAACTTTTCATTAAATTGAAAGTTAATCATAATTAAAATTCTCTGAGTACGGCGGTTTTTGGATGTCTTTACCATAATATTTGTGTGAAATTTCAAGTTTCTAGCTCTGTGCATTGCTTATCAATGCACAGAGCTAGAAAATGCTATATCAGTTAATCAGCTTTTCATTGTATTACATTTTGCTATTGTCACTTTCTTCATTTACTTTTTTATTGCCAAAAAGAATAAAACAAAGAGACAAAAACGTCTACACGCCCAATAAAAGGAGGAAATAAAAAATACAAAGGCACTAATAAAATCTAAGCACTTGTTATATTGAAGTTTTGTGTTTGTTTTATTTTGGCAGTCGTCAGCGGTATTCCGTAATGATAAAAACTTGGGCGAGGGCCCGGGAAAGGACTTTTACAAATCGCCCTTATTTCTCACATCTATCTGATTAAATCCGATGATTTGTAAAAGATGTGTTATCATCTACATGCGTGAAATATTGAACAACAGATGGGTTTTTATTTCGATGATTTAGCAAACTCGCTGCTAAGATGGCTATGGAGAATAACCATAGAGAGAAAATATATAAAACATAAGGGGGGGGGGGGGGGGGGCAGTAAAATACACGTCAATTTGGGGGATTTAAGAACCTGTTACCTACTCAGCGCAAAATGTTTTGTGTCATAATCAAACTAATTAATAAAAGCCAATTTTCATGAGTTTTTGTTTCAATATACCGGACCTATCATCTTCTCGAAACAGGTAATTGGTATTTCCATTCCATTGGTATTGGTAGGCCCATTCATGCCTAAGCATGGCTCGCCCACGGCTTTATAATATAAATTATGTAAAGCAGGCAGACGATTAAATATTTGTTAATTATTATCTGTATTTACCTGTTTAATCTAACTTTTTTAATCAATAAACGTGTTTATTTAAGTAAATTTCTAATAGCTAGGCAGAGTAAGGCGCTAGGATAAAACGTGTAACTGCACCGCAGGCTGAAAAAGATTGGGAACCCCTGGATTAAGACATTTTCTCCCGATCCCGAAAAATAGTAGGTATGCGTTGTAAAACTTTTCTACTTCTACCACAAAGAAATAACTTATCTGACAGTACCTACGACTATTCTCTATCAAGTTAAGTCGTGGATAGCCTGTCCGGCACTTATTGGGAAGTGGTGAAACAGCTCCTTAATATCAACTTGATAGATAGAGTATTGAGTATCTGTCAGATAAGTTATGGATAGCCTAATCGTCGGAAGTGGTGAAACAGACCCTTAAGATAGTTTAAATTTATTATATTCTATTTTAATCAGTTTTTCTATCCTTTATTGAAACTTTTTTAGCTAAATCTACCTGGTAGCTAATAATTCTTTAGCTGCTCATTGACGTATATTAAATTACATACCTACATAAGCTCGTTATAATCTCTCTGACGACCTTTGTGGCTCAGTTAGTGGCGCGTTGGTAGCGCAAGCTGGGGTTCGCGGGTTCGAATCCCGCCGACGGAACAAAAAGTTTTCAATGTTCCTGGGTCTTGGATGTGTATTAAATATATGTATAATATAATACAAATCTTAAATATATATTTACTTAATATAAAAGTATTAAATATATTTTCGTTGTCTGGTACCCGTAACACAAGTCCTTCGGGTACTTAGCACGGGGCCAGACTGACGTGGTGTGATGCGTCCATAGATAATATTATTATGTATTTTAATAATTTCATCCAAGATGTTTTAATCAGTGAGTCCACATTTACCCAGCGTTTTAATAAAATTTTCACTTTATATAGTAAAGTCAATCTCGATAATCCAGCTCCATATAATAGATGTGACGTACGGCCGGACAGGACAAATTTATAGCGTTAAACCCTGAAAAAAGGACTAAGGTCTGTATTATTTTATGTCGGGCACATTTTAGAGCCCGGGCGCGTACTAAAATATTTACAGACATACATTAACAAGAATGAGCACACGAAAACTGAAGTAACATTTTGTTTTATTAGATAATATAAAACTACTTTAAGATTCAAAACTTTGCTTTAAAATTTAAATATCTAATTAAGACGCCTCCCCTACGGAGACACCGTAATTTACCGTTTTTAGAGCCTAATCTCATAATTTGAAGGCTATAAAATTATAATAAAAATACAGCAACAATCTTCAGTAAGTATATGTTTCCTTTCATAGTTATTAATTTTCTGTTTGTTTTTATACTTACTCATGGTATCAGCTTTCATAGTAATACCAATTTATTTTAATTCAAGCATACATTCAGTACTGTTGTCTTTTTTGGCATGCCTAGAATCTTGAGAAAAAATATTTCTGATCCTTTCCACGCCGCAAGAAGCTTTAATCATCAGAAGACTCCACTAAATCCGCAAAGGAAACCCCTCTGACCTCAGACGTTTTAACTAAATCGATTCCCGGTGAAAAACGTTCACCTTGTGATATTTGTGAAACAGCCCACGAAGGGACGCGGACGGGACAATCAGGATAGGGACATAAAGAAGTCGACAAAAGGGACCGGTCTTGTGATACCGAGGGTTGAGTCAACAAGATCATGATATTTGCACTAGAGTCTAAGGCCGGTATAAATAGTCAGTACTCAAGATGCATCTCGGTCTCAAGACACAGTTCAGGCTCTGTGATTGGTTGGCTGTCAAAATTTGTACCAATCACAGAGCCGAACCGCGTCTTGAGACCGGGTCACATCTTAAGTATTGACTATTTATACCAGCCTAGAACATACAATTCATACTTCCATGCTTCCATACTAATATTTTAAATGCGAAATTGTGTCTGCCTGTCTATTTGTCTGTTACCTCTCACACCCAAACCGCTTAACCGATTTTTCTAAAATTTGGTATTCTTATATCTAAAAATTGCACGAAATTGAGAACTCAAATTCCATATCTCAAAAACGACTGAACTGATTTTGATGAAACTTGCAGTATTCCCTAAGTTGAACAATAACTCGTACAACAAAAAAATAATTATTTAAATCGGACTTATAGTTCCGGAGATATACGAGCACAAACATAAAAACATACATACATACATACACTTGAAATTTTGCACATATTTTGTTCAGATGCTGATACAGACTAACATATTACGAGTATATGTACGAAAACGGGGCAGTTCTGAAAATATTACATACATACGCGTCGAATTGATGACCTCCTTTATTTGAAGTCGGTTAAAATGATTTGAAATAAAAAAATAGGATTGTATGTATAGCCAGATATATAAGTTAGATGATGAAGTAGGTAAGTTATAAGGTTTGCTCAAATATAAGGAAAAAAATCGGCCAAGTGCGGTTTGGACTCGTGCACAAAGAATTCCATACTAGAGCAGAAATAGACAAAAAATGTGTTTTTTGTATGGGAGCCTTTGGGTCCGGAACCCTCAAAATGAGGAATTACTCTTAGGTTGTAAATTATTAGTAACCCACTCCATTCACTCATGTATTCAATAATTATTATATTACAGTACAATTGGACAATATAACATAACATAATGTTAACATATGAGCCTGTAAATGTAGAAATTATACAATCTAGAAAACAAGTGTTTATGATAATATCATAAACAGGTCATATTTTACATCTAATTTCATAAATTATTACTCAATCCAAACATTAATATAATATGATTGTATTGCAAATTACTAATTAGAATTTATGTGATATTCCCAAACTTTTGGAAGTAATACAAATATAATTTACTGTATGAAAGTTTAGTTTAAATTTTTAACGGACCCTAAATCATGATATTTAACGTGTAGATTTTGACGACAGGATTGGTGATGCTCTGATCATGTCCCGGGAAAGGACGACATGTGTATGTATGTCGAAAAATGTACGGTTCATGCAATTTAAATTTCAACACAACGAAGTTGCGACTTGCAAGTGAACATCTAGTAGTGTTTCCCAACCTTTTTCTGCCACGGACCCCCAGGAAGTAAAGCACAGTTTTCACGGACCCCCTTAATAAAATAAACAGCAAAAAAATCGGATTACGTATCCAGAGATATCCAGAGATGACATCGCGGACCCCCAAACGTATACTCGCAGACCCCAGGGGTCCGCGGACCACAGGTTGTTAAACACTGATCTAGTATATATTTTAGAGTTCCGTCCATTTTAAATGTTACCATCATTTTACAGTTTTCTAATTTTAAGCACGGTGGGTCCAAAGTGAAGTGACCCAATCTGTTGCGGTAGATTTATTATTCATAATGCGATGCTCAATAAAACCAATATCAAGTTTAAAACTGCTGCTCTTGATTTACGTTCCGTATGCGTTGAGAGGGTTAAACGCGGTACGTTATTCTGTAGGGTTAACATTCGATAGCCGCGTAATCCTTTTTGTTACTCGGTCCCTGTTAAGAATTTGAGTATTAACCCACATGTTTTTTATTGAGTTATGAATGCAGTCTTGTTCTAAACAAGCTAAAAGCTAAGCTTTGTGAGGGCTCGCGTCGTCACACCTTGACTGACCGATGATAACACATCTACATATACATAAATAAAAATTACTATGTTAAAGCACAAATCAATAGGCGTGATAGTTTTTCCGTAAAGTGTACCACAAAATGTTAAGATTGTGGGATATACTAGGGCTCTCTTCGCTCGCCCTGATTAGGCTGATTTTCCACCAGAGCTGAGCGGAGCTGTGTTGCGAGGAATGTGTTTTTAAGAACCAATAGCATCGCCGCGCTGAGCGATGTCATGGCAAAGTCATGTCAATGAAGCGATTCTATTGGTTTTCAAAAACACATTCCTCGCAACACAGCTCCGCTCAGCTCTGGTGGAAAGGCAGCCTAATGACTCATCTTCGGTAGAAACGCAGCCAGAAAAAGAACATGATTGCATTCATAACCATGTGATCTGATGGTTGAGCTTGACATACACCACCAAATTACGTTGATCCGTCATCTGCCTCTGATAGTACTTCTGCTCGAGACTGTACGCATAGAAACACATAGTGGGTACATACCGCGACTATAAACGGAGGTGTATTTCAGGATTAGGAATGCGAGCAACATTTGCGTCCAAGGTGCCGTACAAGTGTTGTTTTTTAGTATAAATATAGGTCTATGAGTAACTGAACTACAGACTTAAGCACGCAGCAAGAGTTTGTCTAATTACACTAAGCTAACTTGTAAGGGTTAGTTCACATTGTAACGTGACTAGGCAAGAAATAGGGAATACGCTAAGGTGCGCTGAGCAGAGGGCGCTATTAGCACTTTTAGTAATTATAATCCGACTTAATCCGACATGTTGCACACGTCATATCGGAATATTGACATAAAAGTCGTCAAACGTCGGAAAAACTTTGTTTGCTGTTTTTTTTTTTTTTTTTCGAAAGGGTCTAAGCTACTGGTCTGGTTAAGACCATGGTAGTTTAATCGTGGCTATAACTAGTGTGTTGCTAGTTGGTTTGGAAATAAACAATGAGGGGGGCCTGGCCCCCTCCCCTAAAGTCACACGTGTGACATTCTAGACGGGCAATATTGGGGAGAGCTACGAAAATAAGCTATTTTTATCTGAAGTGGGGATTGTTTGCTGTGTATGCTGGTGCTGCACTCTAGCGTGAAAACATTGAAGTAAAATATCCTATGGTGTATAAAATTCATTTCTGCCAAAACTGTCACTTAGCTGGCCCCTAGACGATCAATTATATTGTGCAATATCACGCTTCAATTTTATTGAGCAGTTTATTTGACAATAAAGGCGGCCAACCCACCGCGGCGCACGGAGAGGCTGCGCGCGTGCGTCAAGCTTCGCTTTGTAAGAAAATATATTATGTGACTGTGTCCACTGCAACCCACGCACACGCTACGCACGAATTGTGTCAAGTCGAAGAAATAAACCCATGCACATCCACGCGTGCGCGTGGCCGTGCACAGCGTGCACCGCGGTGGGTTGGCGGCTTTAGATTGAAGGCGCGCGATGTTATTGAACACAACAACCGTCTGGGGTTGATATTGATCAACCCTAGACGATCGATAATAATATTACGAAATATTTTTTATTGCATTTTTTTAGATAAGTAACTCTGGTTTTAATGTCAAAAGAAGTGTCTGTAACAAAAATAAATAAGCATGCACCCATATGACCCCTACCTAAATCATCAGTAATTGACGAAGAAGCCAATGACGATGATGACTCTATGTGATACAAAAAACTAATACCATCAAAGAGCCAGAATTAGTGATGGCACGGTAATCCCACAATCGGCATCAAAAGAAAATGGCCGATACGACAAAGGCGCTCCACTAATCCGCCATAAATCAGGAATATAATGTTATTTTTCCGTGATAAGTAGACGATCAGTAGAACACGCCATGGATTATATCCCCATCATGAGATTAAGGGTGTTTATGGAATGGCGCAATATGGCTTATGTGGTTTGAGACGTAAAAAATCTGTGAAAACATGGGGATTGGGGACTGAAAAGATTTATTGACAGGCGGTTTCACAGTGTTTTATGAAGTGTGTATTGTATTATAAAGTTAACGGCTGCACTCAGATATAATAGTAACTTAAGAATAATGAAATTAACATTAGGACTTATGCTCTAGGTATATTATTTATGTCAAACACTTAATTTATTAATTAATTAAGTTATCACAATGACCCCTGTCTGGGAGGTTGCCGTATCCATCCTGGCTAACAAAAGTTGGTACTTGGTGGGAATTAGCGTTGGGCCAACAAACAATCCCAACTTCATCCAGACAAAGGAACCCGTTAAAAATAACTGCAATAAACCTGCTGTACGTGCTGCAACTGTTGTCGATTTTTTATTTATTTGGTGGTTATTTAATTACTCTGTTCGTGAATCGTGGACAGCGGGGCTATCACGTGAATGGCGATGGGTGTCTATGGTAAAAGATACTAACAAATTTTTTGTCCGTTTTTCTCAGCAGGCTACTTTCCGAAAAGATATCATTGTAACTTGACTTGACGATAATAATAATTTACTTAATTATTTTTTTTTAATTATTTTTTTTTATGATATAAGGGGGCAAACGAGCAAACGGGTCACCTGATGGAAAGCAACTTCCGTCGCCCATGGACACTCGCAGCATCAGAGAGCTGCAGGTGCGTTGCCGGCCTTTTAATAGGGAATAGGGGAGGGTAGGGAAGGGAAAGGAATTGGGGAGGGTATGGAAGGGAATAGGGTAGGGGATTGGGCCTCGGGTAAACTCACTCACTCGGCGAAACACTGCGCAAGCGCTGTTTCACGCCGATTTTCTGTGAGGACGTGGTATTTCTCCGGTCGAGCCGGCCCATTCGTGCCGAAGCATGGCTCTCCCACGTACAAATAATTAATTAATAATTTACTTACCCATTCAAAATTATGTGTATACGTATGTCTGAGGTATGAAAGTATTTTTTGCGTCTTTTACATTTTCACTTCCCCTATGGACAGACCTATGAAAAATAAAAGGTGGCATCTATTTAAATTTTTTTTTTGTAAAAAGAAAAAAAATTAATATAGATGGTGTAACTTTTATTTGCATTAAAGAAAAAATCTTTCACAAAAACTTAAAAATTATGAAAAAATACTATGGTTTTGCAAGGGAATTAATGTTTATTTCCTATGAAATTGGTCCGTTTAGTCGACTGGGCGTAAATAGTGAGTTTCCAGACGACCCATGCCAAGGGAAATATGTATAAATCCCGTTTAAAACGTGCTAGCAACTTGACAAAACTGAAGTCAAGTGACTATAACCTGATCTATTTGCCACAACAGCTTTAATTCGCTTGTAGTAAGTGCCAGAAGAATATTCTAACTCTATGATATACTAGTAGAATAAATTATTAAATAGTAGAAGTAGAATAAATCGCAATAAACTCATAATACTAGCAATAAAATCTTAGTAAAATTGACTAAGCATTAACAACAGAACATGCAAATAATTTCATTGAATAATGAGCAAAAATGAGATTTAAAAAAGGCGTTTAGCTGTTCAATCTTTAGTTACTTATAATAATTGTTTACCTTATCCTAGCAGTAATTTATAGGAGTCTAGCAAATATGCGAGTTATTGGCATAAACGACATTCGCACCGAACGCTGCATCCTTAACTATTTTTCTTGATTGGTTTGTAAATTGTATCATATTTATGTTCGAAATTTTTATAAAATATTGCATACCAATTAAGCTATATTATTCATAAACAAATTCTTCTGCGACACGTGGAAATGCATTATAAACGATAATAACAATAAATTGTAACAACGTCATGTAAACTAGTTTTGATAATTTAAAATTTTGTTGTTATTATTTTTAGCAATATTTCGCGATTTATTTCGCGGAATATTGCTAAAAATAATAACAACTAAATTTTAAGCCATGGATTTCCGCAAAGTAACGCCTGATTCCATTAACTAGTTTAGATAATGTAAAAGAAGAGAAAAAGATAATGAAGTTAAAACAAATACTATTTTGGCTGTCGATACTTTTTCCGAAGTATATAATATTTCTTTTCATAATAAATCGGAATCGAAAAGCTAATGACACCAGATAAATAAAATAAACATGAGTTGGTAACATTATCAATTAGTTCTTAACTTTCTTATTATTCACGACGTTATCAAAAGAAGTATTTACACGAAATTGTCATTATCAATAAATAATTACCATGACTTTAATTCTTACAACCAAACACAAAAGTAAAACGAAGAATTAATAATTTTTTTTATTCTTCGATTTATATTATACACTGGATGCGCTTGCAACTCCGATTAAAAGTGTCCTATGTCCTTTCCCGGAATCAAAGTGTCTAAAATCTACATACTAAATTTTAGCAAAATGTTTTTTTTTATTTATGTAATTTGGGGCCGTCTATGGGCTGTTCGCCCATATCCTTTTTTTGCTATCTTTGTATATAGGTTTTTTATACGCCTCCGTGGTGTAGTGGTATAGAGCGCGGCTCTTGACTCGGAGCCCGAGGTCGTGGGTTCGATTCCCGCGTTGGAAACATGTTATTTCCAAGTTTGGTTAGGACAATGCAGACTGATCACCTGATTGTCTGACAAGTACGATGATCTATGCGTCGGATGGGCATGTAAAAAGTCGGTCCTGCGCCTGATCTCTCGCCAGTCGTGTCGGTCTTCCGTCCCACTGGGTTATGAAAGTAAAAGAATAGTGAGTGCTGTTGTGTACTGCGCACACACTTGGGCACTATAAAAATTACTCCTGCGTAGCTGGCCTGCTTTCAATGAAACTGGCCACCGTCACCGAAACCGGTTTGGGAGCTATTATTATATAGGTTTTTCGCACCAAGGATAATTGAATAAAGCCGGTGGTAGCCCAGTAGCATCAACGTTCAGAAAGTGTTTAAAAAAAACTTTATTAATTATTGTAATACCTAACCTAACTGTAATTGTAGTATTACTATTACAGTTCAGTGGTTTGGGCCTGCGTCAGTGTGTTTGTGTGCTTTACCTCTTCAGTAACAAACAAATAGAATAGATATACACCTTCGCATTTATACTACCTCTATTAGTATGGATATTGAGCTAGGCAAGTATTTTTATTGCGTCCTAAATGGAAATAGTTTTAATTAAAAATCAATTTAGGATCGATTAAGAGATAGTATAGTAGGCACAGAAGGTATAAGGCTACGTTCAGATTATAAATATTGACACACTGATCACTGAACTGAAATTTCTAGGGCCTTGTTACACCCACCGACTAGTAGAGTGGCGAGTCAGTGCTCTCGTCGGCTCTGTGTAATCAGGCCTTAAATGTAAAAACCTAATTTTATTAGTACACACTGAGTTCATCACACAATGTGTGGAGACCGATCCATCTGCTTGGACTGAAGTGACTGATTGCAGGCCAACCGGACTGAACTCGTGCACACACTTAGGGCCGCGCCACACCGGATTAGGAATGGCCGCTCGAGGCGAGCACTTTTAGTGTCATGTAATTTTAAACTTTATCTTCATTATTGTAATACATAGTATCGCTTGAGAAATCGCGGCCGGCGGCCACGGGCGGCCGTAAACTTCTTAAGCGATACTATGTATTACAAATATTACAATAATGAAGATAAAGTTTAAAAAATTGATTCATAGGTAGACGGCGGACCTAAGTCATTTAGGCCCACCATCTGCCTATTAATCAATTTATTTGATGATAACATTACTGACCGGACCCAATGTGAACGAACCTTATAAAGTCGAATTAAATTTAGTCATCTTCTACGCACACAAAAGTAGCCGCTTGTGACTTCACAAGTTCACGTAATATATAAGAACCAAAAATACAATAACAAGAATTGTAAGTATGCGCTTCAAAATAAATAAAATAAATTATATGTACATAATATTTTCTTCAATATTTTTTTGTCTAAATAGACTACTAACTTTTTCACGAATTAAGTACCTACCTAAGTATGTATAAAACCTGCAAACCTTCAAGAAGAGAGCGTATTCCTTCTTAAAAGGCCGGCAACGCACCTGCAGCTTTCTCTGTTACAAGTGTCTTTTCGGGACTTAAAGTAATTTTATATTAAATTTAATCGCAGTTAGTTACTTGGTTGAGGCATAAATTTCGTATTTATTAAATGAATTTTAATATAATATAATATACCGTACATAATATAATATACATACTTATAAATTATAATATAATTATTTTTAGATGAGGATGGATTTCTCGCACGATAATTATATTTTGTTACTAGATGTCCCGCGCGGCTTCGCCCGCGTAAATTGGGAATTTTACAGAAACCGTACATTTTCCCATAAAATATTTCCCCCGTTTTTCCCACATTTTCCTGAGTTTCTTCGGTCGTATTAGTCTTAGCGTGATAATATAATATAGCCTATAGTCTTACTCGATAAATGATCTATCTAACACTGAGATAAGTTTTTAAATCGGACCTGTAGTTCCTGAGATTGACGCGTTCAAGCAAACATACTATTCAGGTTTATAATATTAGGTAGGTATAGATTTTTTTAATTATCGCTTGACAAACTCGAGTCTCGATTTAAAAGCATATGAAATGGTATAATATGGTAGTGATGATGATGATGATGAATGTAATTTGCATAGTAGCATTTCCTTTCTGTTCTTAAAACAACGCCGAAACTCCCAAACTTGTATCTATAAAGAATCAGGAGTTCTCTCAGCACCTTCCGAACCACGGTATACCAGGTATATCTCGGTGCAAAATCTTACTTGTTGGTAGCATATGCTTAGAATACTTCTCACGAAACCGAAGTCACCACATGTTTCCCTATAAGTTTTGAGGAGTTTCCTCGATTACTTATGGATCCTTCATCAGATCACCATTTTTTTGAATATAATACCAAATTGGTATGATACCCTATATACCAAAAGAAAAATTTTGAAAATCGGTTAACAAACAGCGGAGTAATCGTTGAATATAAGAAAACGAACATAACACCTCCCCCATTTTGGAAGTCGGTTAAAATTGTAGCCTATGTGTTATTCTGATGTATAAGCTATATTATTGTAAAGTTTCATTAAAATCCGTTCAGTAGTTTTTGCGTGAAAGAGTAACAAACATCCATACATCCACACATCCATACATCCAAACAAACTTTCGCCTTTATAATATTAGTAGGAAGTAGGATAGTAGGATTGATTCTAAAAATGTTGAATCTATAAAGTAAGGAACATTGTAAAAAAATGTGTAATATTATAAAAATTAAAAACATTAAATAAATAAAATTATACGATTAAACTAATAATTACTTTATATACGCTTACTACTACTCCTGTTTATAACATTGTTTCATGTCGATAAATAAAACCTGAAATAAAAGCAGATAACAAGAACAAGAAAACAGGCTTGAGGTGTCATCGTTCATTCTCAATTTGCATCTGACTGATACCACGCCGCGCTTCGATGGCTTACGAGTGAGTACTCATTTACTAACCAACTGAATATTCATATTCATCTATTCAACAATTCATTACAGGAAAATTTTAAGAGGATTCCACACCGCCATTTTTTCCATACAAACGTTGTCCCCTGTTTCCTCCCTGGATAATGCTAGTAGAGTTATAATTTTTTTCCTGAATATCTACAGCCACTAATACAATGTCCCTATGTTTTCTTTTTTTTCATAATTTAATTATTAAATAAGATATGAACGTTCAAAAACCCAAAAAAATGGCCAGATTTTCCACTGTGTTCAAACGTCCAGAAAACAGATTTGGCTAGATTATACAAAAAAAGCAAAACATAGGAACACAGCTCAAGCCTTTTTTAAATCTTTAATGAAAAAAGTACTTAAATCGGTTAAGTTTTGGAGAAGGAATCAGGGGACAACGAATCGTTGATTTTCTGGATTTTCTGCAGTTGTCTCTATCGCGTTCTGCGGTATAGGCTTGAGGTAAGGGAGACAGCTATAGATATTACACGTACTTTTTTTTCATTTCTCTAGCCGCTGTGGTATCCTCTTAAGGGGGCGTCTGCAAATTACGTAAGGTGTACAATGTAAACTATGTTTTTTTAACTATTGTATGCAGTATGCACCCTTAGTACAAGCGCCCCTTTTTAGGGTTCCGTAGCCAAATGGCAAAAAATGGAACCCTTATAGATTCGTCATGTCTGTCTGTCTGTCCGTCTGTCAGTCCGAATGTCACAGCCACTTTTTTACACGAGTACTCGCGTGGCCTACCATTGTAGGCCATTTAAAAATATTAATTGTTATAATTAAGTATTATTATTTTAATAAAATGACAATTATAATCAAAATTAATTACGTTCTTTAAAAACCAAAAACTATTCAATAAATTATGAAATTACCTACGAATAATAAAAACTAAGGAATCGTAACTCCCATACTATTACCGTTTTCAATTTGGTTCCTTTTGATCTGTCATGTAACGTCATCCTAGTACCGCTCAAGGTCACCTAAATATTGCAAATGTATTGAAATGTGTACCCGGTACACTTTTTTGACAAGTGTTGTGGAGCATGTTTTTTGACGGAGTTACTTTTCCTTAGTTTTTATTATTCGTAGGAAATTACTGAAAAATAAACTTTGTGAATTTCTATGAAAATCTGACAAAAATCGTACTGATGAAAACACACATGTGCGCTCCTTTTGTGAAACTAAGAAAGTTAGACTTTTCTTTGCTTTACGTTATTCGAGATTCAATCCTACTTACAAGTCAGAATAAAAACAGAAATTACAAATCTATAACAACTTTTTTGGCGATCGAATTTGGCCTAACATGCAGCGTTGACATGGCCCCATGGCCCATACGTATTATCGATGTGGGCTGGGGCTATGTTGGAATCTTAAAAAAACTAAATTTTGCCACATTAATAAAATACTTATAAGTTATTACTTCTATTTATAAACTCAATTATTTTTATATTTTTATAGCTGTCCCGGCAAACGTTTCTTTGCCATATAAAATATAATTTTGGCCGTATTATTTTATTGAAGTGACTAAATAAGTATGTCACCATGGCAACGTCCATCGCTATCCCGTCGCACAAACAATGGTCGCCGTCAGTCTCGAGTTGTTATTATTTACTATTATTTATTCAACAAAATATGCACTTATCAATATAAAAAGTACCGAGTAGCCGATTCTCAGACCTACTGAATATGCATATATACTCGTAATTTGGTAAAAATCAGTAAAGCCGTTTCGGAGGAGTACGGTGACTAACATTGTGACACAAAAATTTTATATATAGGATTATTTTGTCTTAGAATAAACGACCCTAAATTTTCTTAAGTCACCGGATTAGCTCATTTTTATATAAGTGTGACTCCTAGGCTAGGGTTTACAAAACTGGTAAATATTTGTTATTACTTTTCATTGGTTAGTTCAGCAGCCAACTTAGATCATAATGTTTCATCTCAAAACTCACATCAAAATCTGGTTTATCGTGTGGGAACCGTACATTTTTCCGGGACGAAAAATACCATTTTTCCTTTCCCGGGACTTAAAGTATTTCCACGCCAAATTTCAGCAAAATCGGTTCAGCGGTACTTATTTTAACAATTTTATATTATCTGAATTCGTATTCAGATAATTTGTCGTAATTTATACGTGGGAGAGCCATGCTTCGGCACGAATGGGCCGGCTCGTCCGGAGAAATACCACGTTCTCACAGAAAACCGGCGTGAAACAGCGCTTACGCTGTGTTTCGCCGAGTGAGTGATTTACCGGAGGCCCAATCCCCTACCCTATTCCCTTCCCTACCCTCCCCTATTCCCTTCCCTTCCCTTCCCATTCCTAACCTCCCCTATTACCCTATTCCCTCTTAAAAGGCCGACAACGCACCTGCAGCTCTTTTGATGCTGCGAGTGTCCATGGGCGACGGAAGTTGCTTTCCATCAGGTGACCCGTTTGCTCGTTTGCCCCCTTATTTCATAAAAAAAAATCTCCTAAATAGTGTAATGAATTTACTATTTTCAGCGCTACCGATACTTGTTGCTCAACAACACCTTGCAGTTCTGCAGAACTGTTCTCGTCAACTCTGAAGTTGATCGCGGCAGCGCAGTGCTGTTTAACTGATGACTTCGTGTCTGATGAAATAAAAGGTAATAAACAATAATCTTACACAATAGAATAGGTGAGTGGAAGAACACAATAGCTATGTCCACACTATGAGCTTTCGTCTTCAATTTTCGTCATCTTCTTTCATTCAACTTTCGTTGGTCCTGACAATGTTGCCGTTGCGTTCGTTGACGCATTCAATTATTAAATGCGCACGAAAGTTGAATGAAAGAAGATGACGAAAATTGAAGACGGAAGCGCATAGTGTGGACATAGCTATTAGGTAACATTTTGTAACATACGGACATTTACTCATTTTTGGAACGAAGTTCCTTATCGCGCGTTGTGAAAGGGGGCTAGACGGAAAAAGTTGTAGCGACATGACACAAAAGTGTCGGTATATTACAACTAGAGAAGAAATGCTATAGTTGTAAGCGCGTGTTTCTCTCTCTGACTCTCTCTCTCTCTTTTGTTTTTTGATTTTGTGTTTTTTTTTTGTTTTGTTTTTTTTTTTATAACATCGTTCAATCCGGGTGTCCCTTGACATCTCTAAAGTTTTTTTCCATATAATTTGAACAAACCTTGTTACTTATTTACTTTTTCACTTAGATAATATATCTGGCTACACATAAAATGCACAGTTTTTTATTTCAAATCATTTTTCCGGCACTAAAGCTTCCATTTATGCAAAAAAGGGCAATTTTTATGTTACTTATTGTGTTCTTCCACTTACGTCTTCAAGACGATAATATATTTTGTCTATACAGGGTGTAACAAAAATAAGTGATAATACTTTAGGGTGTGTACGTGTTCCTTGTAGAGAGTTCACTGTGAAAGTAGCAGCGCTGAAAGACCAAAAAATTTTTCACTTTTGTATGGGCAAGGGCCCGAGCGTCACGAGTTTTCCCATACAAAAGTGAAAAAAAAATTTGGTCTTTCAGCGCTGCTACTTTCACAGTGAACTCTGTACAAGGAACACGTACACACCCTAAAGTATTATCACTTATTTTTGTTACACCCTGTATAGTAATAGATAAGCGATATTTTGTCTCTTGTCTATCAAGATTATTTTTCAACATAGAGCAACGCAACGCCAAACGTAAAGCTTATGAATACAAAACCTGCCAAATAACCACCATTTGTACCATGGGAGAGCCATGCTTCGACACGGATGGGCCGACTCGACCGGAGAAATATCACGGGCTCACAGAAAACCGGCGTGAAACAGCGATTGCGCTGTGTTTCACCGGGTGAGTGAGTTTACCGGAGCCCAATCAGCTACCATATCACTCCCCTACCCTATTACCGTATTCCCTCTTAAAAGGCCGGCAACGCACCTGCTGCTCTTCTGATATTGCGAGTGTCCATGGGCGACGGTAGTTGCATTCCATCATGTGACCCATTTGCTAGTTTTCCCCCTTATTTTATAAAAAAAAATTGAATCATTGCTTAGGTACCATAGAGATGATATATTTTTTATTTCAGACAAAGACTGCTTCGATTTCATCATCGTTGGGGGCGGAACTTCCGGTAATGTTCTGGCTAATAGACTTAGTGAAGTTAAGGGCTGGAATGTACTACTACTAGAAGCAGGACCTAAACCACCAATATTTGGATCCGTGCGTTTGTTGTAAATTGTAATGTAGTAAAATTAAAAATTCTAAGTATATACCTCTTATTGTATATTTTTTAAATAATTATGATTTCAGATACCGCAACTGTCGAGAAATTTAGCAAGAACAAAATACGACTGGAATTACGTGACAGAGAATAATCACAGAACTAGCCAAGCTTTAAAAACTGGACAAGTCACGTGGGTACGGGGTAAGCTATTAGGAGGCAGTAGCGTTACCAATGCTGGGTTTTATGTCAAGGGTTTAAAACCGGACTATCAACGCTGGGCCGACGAAGGTAATCCAAGCTGGACACCTAAAAACATATTTAAATATGAGAGAAAAGCAGAGTCCCTGCAAAATGAAGCTTTAAAAAATAATCCTCTCATCGGAAAAAACTACGGCTCAAACGGACAACAAGTACTCAATAGATATAACACAACACGAATACCAGTTCACAACTTGATTCTTGATTCATGGGACTCTATTGGCATTAAACAAGTTGAAGATACAAATAGTGAAGTGTACAATAACCGCGGATATTGTAGCCCTGCGGTGTTTACTGCAGCAGATGGCATAAGATACGATACCTATAGATCTTATTTACTACCAGCCGACAAACGTAACAATCTCAAAATTGTCACAGAAGCCTTCGTTTCGAAAATATTAGTAGATGAAAATAAAAAGGCTTATGGAGTCGAAGTTACTATCAATGGTACGAAAATACAATTGTTTGTTTCTAAAGAAGTCATATTAGCTGCTGGAGCAGTGAACTCACCACACCTTCTGTTGCTTTCCGGAATAGGACCTAAGAATGAGCTAGAATCTAAAAATGTCTCCTGCGTAGTCGATTTACCTGCTGTTGGTAGAAACTTGCAAGATCATTTAAGAATTATTGTACCCATATATGGAGATAGATCCCAGTATGATAATAGAAACGAGAGGAAGTGTGCACCAGAAAAGTATTGTCGCAACAGAACTGGATATTTGGCACAAGGCAGCTTAGAAGACATATCTGCTTTCTATTCTGTTCAATCATATTTAAATTATCCAGAAATTCAAAACCTTGCTTTAATAATGTATGAAAATGGAACAGCTTTTACAGATAGCTTAGGATTCAAAGAGGAAGTGTCCGAATCGCTTTTTAAGTTTATTCCAAACAAAACTTTGTATTTGTTCTATGTGATACTATTGCATCCAAATTCAAGGGGTACTATTAAATTGAAAAGTGGTAGTGCTGATGAACCCCCAATCATTGATCCAAATTACTTTGGGAGTAATCGTGACTTGATACTAACGACACGTGGAATTATGAAACTAACCGAAATATTAAATACCAAATTTTTCAAATCAATAAAAGCGTATATTCCACGTATTAAACTGGCCGATTGTGATCACCTCACATTTAATACTTATAGGTATTGGAAGTGTTACGCAAGAAATATGGTTACTTCCATATTTCGTCCAGCTGGTGCTTGTAAAATGGGCAAGTATGCAAAGAACTCAGTGGTTAATAATTATCTTCAAGTCCATCAAATTGCTGGTTTGAGGATCATTGATGAAAGCGTAATGCCTACACATGTCAGTGGGAATTATAATGGGCCGATCCTCGCCATTGGAGAATTTGGTGCAGATATGATAAAAAATTACTATAAAGCAAAAGTTACTAAATATTATGTCAGTTAGGTTAGGCCCTTATCTACAAAGGTCTATGGTGGATAACCACGATTGTGCAAATGTCTACAGTAGTAGTAGTCTACAATATATAGTAAAATATATAAAAAATAAAAATAAAAAAGCCTTTTATTTCATTACTAATTAAAAATTAATTTGTACAATAGATTAAATATCTTAATAATTAATCTAGTTTAGTAACATTTTTTCTAGATTCAGTACTTTTCATTAAACCATAATATTATTAAAAATTGTATGCATGTTATAATTAATAATTTCTTAAAATTGAATATTAGTTGATATTTTAATGATTGATTAAAATTTACAATTTCATACTATCTATTATTATATTAATTTCGTAACTACAATATTATCATATCATTAGTGCCATAATCTTATAATATTAAAATTTTGAATATTTTGAATATCTAATTGTAATTGTTTATTTACATGGTTATATTATTATGAGTATTAGTATTAGTAAGAGCCCCTCTTTATTTGAGGGTGAAGGCCTCCTCCAGACTAGACCATACTTCCCTATCTTGGGCTTTCTCAAACCACTGCTTTCCTGCGATATCTTTTATCTCGTCTTCCCAGCGTGTCACCGGTCTACCTCTTTTTGTATATCCTTTAGGTCCTGGCCATTTTGTGATTTGTTTTGTCCAGCGTTCGTCTGCCATTCTGGCTACGTGACCTGCCCACCGCCATTTTAGCCGTTTAGCGTAGGTGTTGGCGTCAATGGCACCGGTTATTTTTCTTATAGTTGCATGTGGTATGCGTTGGATTTTTTTAATATTTGTCATACTCCTTTCCATTGCTCTCTGGCAGTGTTTGATTTTATTACATATTCTTCGAGTAAATTTCCACGTCTGAGAGGCATAGGTTAGTGATGGTAGCAGGCAGGAGTTCAGTGCTTTTCTTTTGATTTTTACAGGCGTGTCGCTTTTGAAAATTTCTTTCAGTTTCCAATATTTTTGCCAGGTAGAGATTATTCTTCTGTCTACTTCAATGTCATTGCTCATTAATTCAAATGATAACTGTTTTCCTAGGTAGACATAGGACTCTACATATTCCAAAGGAACACTATTTAATTGAACTGGCAACTTTCTACCGTTGGTATTTATTTTTGTTTTTTTTTTTAATTTATTTCTAGTCCTGCTTCTGAGCTTGCTTTTTGTAACGACTCTAACATAAACTCTACTTCTTCATTTTTTTCGGAAAACAGCACAATATCGTCTGCAAACCTTAAGTGGCTGATGTAGTTGCCTGAAATATTCACACCTATATCTCTCCAATTCAGTTTTTTGAATATTTCCTCTAGGACAGCGATAAAAATGCGTGGGGACAAAGGGTCACCTTGCCGAGTTCCTCTTCTAATGGGTATGGGTGGGCCTATCCTGTCCAGTTTTATTCTGCTTATGCCTTTGTCTCCTTGAGCTCTTAAAGTTTCCCATATTGCAAAGTGCTCTATAGTATCAAATGCTTTCTGGTAATCGATAAATGTTATGTAGAGTTCCTTTTGAAATTCTCGATATCTCTCGATAATCAATTCTATTGTATGAATGTGGTCCACGGTAGAATAGCCTTTCCTGAATCCTGCTTGTTACACTGGTTGGTAGAGTTCTAGGCATGTACTTAATCTTTTTTCTAGAATTGAAGCAAACAATTTGTAGATCACCGGCAACAAGCTTATAGGTCGATAGTTGCTTATGTTTTTTGGGTCGCCTTTCTTGTATAGTAGAGTTATACGTGATTCTGACCACTGGAAAGGAGTAGATCCTGTTTCTAGTACCATGTTAAATAGCCTTGTTAAGTGTCGTGTTAAGAGTCCGCTTGCAATAATAATAGCCTCACTCGGTATCTGGTCGGGTCCTGGGCTTTTATCTAGTTTAAGCCTTTTTATTTCTTTAAATACCTCATCTGCTTCAATTTTTAGCACTTTTGATGGCTCTATGCTCGTACTTTGCTTGTTTTCTACTCGAGATTGCAAGCTATATAGTTCTTTATAATACTTTGTAGCTATGTCTAATATGTCTTTTCTATTATTTGAAGTGTTTGTGCTCCCACGTAAACTGTCTATCCAAGTCTTATGAGTTTTCAATTTTTTGAAAGCTTTTTTGACTCCACCTGTAGTTGCGAGATATTTTTCTAGTGTAGCAGCTCTATGATGCTTATAATCTTGTTTTATGTATTTACTGATGAGTTTGTATAGTGCTCTCAGTTCGTTTTTTGTCGATCTACTTTTTGGCTTAACTCTATGTAGCTCTTGTCTTCTTTGTATGAGCTTTTTTGTACGATCTGATAGGATCGTGTCTGCTTGTTCATTTTGATGCGTTGAATGTGCTTCTGTTAGGCTGTTTTGGATAGAGCTTGATATAAAATTGTAGAGTTCTTGCACTGAGTTACATTTTTCTGTTGACGTGTATACAATCCATATAGGTTTTTAGCGATTTGATATAATTGTTTTTGTGTTTTTCGTATTTAAGGCAATTTTTCTGACTCGCGCTTAATTTTGCTCTACTTCTTTTGCATGAATCCAGGTGTAGTTTTGCCCTCACCATTCTGTGATCTGTGGGATAAGTTAGATTTAGTACTTGTATGTCATATATTCTGTCCTACAAATTTGTAAGAATAAAGTCTATTTCGTTTTTCGTGATGCCGTTTGGTGATTTCCAGGTCCAGCGTTTTTTAGGATAGTAGAAGGCAAATTTAATAAATCGATCGCCTCGGTGATTTCTTGTCCCATAGCCATGCTGCTTCATAATAATATGTTCTCCGGGTTTAGGCTGACCAATTTTTGAATTGAAATCTCCCATCATTATAACATTTTTCCCTGACATTTTGAGTGCCCTGTCGATGGTGTCGTAAAATAGTTCGACTTCTACCTCGCTGGCTCTTTCTGTCGGGTCTACAGTAGAAACAATGGGTAAATGCTTACTATGCCCCTTCGCATTGTTTGTCCATCAAGGGCTTAGGTGAAGAGGCCGTATTGAATGTATTGTAATATAAATTAAGTAAATAATTGTTACATAATATTATGGTTCAAGTAAAATAAGGTATTGCTTCGATTAAGAATTTGTGAAATGTCATTTAACGTAAGTACAAATGTGATATAAAATTTTATTGATTGTTATTTACATGTCGATTGATAGTAATAACTATAGGTCGCTTGTTGCTACTGAAGAACTTTTATTAAAGTATTATAATATATTAAAACACAATACAATATTAACGAGATTTTTTATTTAGTATGTTTAATTTTTCCTGCTTTTTAGTTTTTCCTTTCTCTGGCAGTCAACCTGGCCCGTCAATCCCTTAAGCGGCAGCCGGCTACCGCATAACAATTGAAAATCTATTGTGTCTGCTATACGCACGATGGAGGTGTTAACAATATTTTAATTAGACAAAGTAAAAAATTGCATGACAACAAAGGCAATTTCGTAACATTAATTTAACTAGAGGTTGCCCAATGGTCGAAATTCGACCTTAA
Organism: Aricia agestis; assembly: GCF_905147365.1. NCBI lineage: Eukaryota > Metazoa > Arthropoda > Insecta > Lepidoptera > Lycaenidae > Aricia > Aricia agestis. Next base: position 12,071,475 of record NC_056417.1, read on the forward strand.
ATATAAATTATAAGTTTCAATGCTATTATTATTCTCTTACCAAATCATAAACCTATGATGCACGAAATATTGACTTTCTTCTTCTTCTTTTGGCTCCCCGTTTAAAGTACAAACAAGTTAGTTAAAAACAACAATCCATTTTTAATTTGACAACAGACTTCAGCTATAAATAAAAGAGTATAATTTGTGTGTATACTTGTCATTCAAAATATCGTAGTGTGTAGGTACTATACTATAAACTAAAAAATTACTGTGTGTAATTTTTTATTTATTAAAATAAGGTATGATAAAAGCATAATTTTACAACAATATTGGCTCGATGCACTCCTTCTCCATATAATAATTTATAATAACTGTGCGAAATTTCATGCACCTACGTTTCCGCATTTTTCATCAAAAAGGGTCCAAAGTTTTTTCAATTTATAGATTTTTCATCAACGTCTATTTAAGCTAAATATATAATGTTATGATTCTGTCTATTTAGTTTTTAGGTCATATTATTTTCACCGATTACAGTTACGGGTAATTTTACTACCATGCTCCTAATACTTAATTAATTAATTAAGGGGCTCCTGATAATAATAATTGTTTATCGTGTGCTAAACTTAATGTATTCTTCGTGACAATAATTATATTATAGCATCGTATTTAACATACAGTCAACATTCATATTTTGTAAGTTACACAGTTAACATGCATACTTACAAAATTAACTTTTAATGTTTTAGTTCATTTTTTGTAATAATAGTAAATATTATTGTGATTTCTCAATCAAAACAATGTAAGTTGTATATTTACTGTTCTTTACATTTTCTATTGATTATTATTTTCGTGATTCTTAAAAGCGAACTTTTCATATTAATTTAAAATGAGTATTTAACTTTGAGTATTTTGTATTAACGTAATGTACGTCTCTAACCCTCTCACTCTGATTGATTTAAAAAATACTAGTCTGCAGTATACTTCATCTTATCACCAATTCTACTTGTGTAGGGTCTCCAGTGCATGTTGCAATACTTCCACTACTTGTAGTTCAGCTGACCTATTTGCAGCAACCATACGTGTCCTTGCAGCAGCGCAATGTTGTTTTACTGACGAGTTTACATCGGATGTAGTAGGTGAAATATTTTATTTTTTATTGAAATATTATGGTTCTTGTCCTAGTCGAAGATATTAATGATAGCATAATATCGCTAATCCATTTTTTTATCTTAGAACAAAATAGATAAAATTAAATTATGTAATCTTCTATTTACTGAAGTCAGGGCTGACGCAGGAGCTCCTAAGGAATCAATGTCGCAAATAATGTTAAAAAATTGTAGTGCATGCAAATGCATCGATTAAAACGACATTAATATTATGTTTTATTCTAGATAAACCGTTCTTTGACTTCATTATTGTTGGAGCAGGATCTGCTGGTAGTGTTGTTGCTAACAGACTGAGTGAAATAGGAAAATGGAAAATACTGCTATTAGAAGCTGGAACAGAGCCACCTCCACAAGCATTTGTAATAAACGCAACCTTCATTATATTAAAATCCTTTTGACTTTTCATAGTGTATTTTTTTAAAGGTTAATAAAAACAATTAAAAATTACGAATGTGAATATTTCCAGGTACCAGCCCTCGCCAATACATTGAGGAAAACACAGTATGATTGGAATTATACCACTATTAATAATGGCAGAACAAGTCAAGCTTTAAGAAATGGAGAAGTAGATTGGACGCGAGGTAGACTATTAGGAGGAAGTAGCGAATTAAACGGTATGTTTTATGTAAAGGGTAACAAGGAAGACTATAAATCTTGGTACGTAAAAGGCAACCCCAGTTGGAATCCAGACAATGTTTTTCGTTTTGAGAGAAAAGCTGAGTCATTGCAAGATGAAGAATTAAAAAATAATCCTTTTGTCAGTAGAAACTATGGCAAGAGAGGTCCACAAGTTGTGACTAGATTCAACAGTACTCGGACGGAATTACACGAACTAATACTTGAATCGTGGAGTTCTTTAGACATCAAAAAAGTGATAGACATAAATAGTGTAGAATATACAAGCCCCGGTATATGCAGTGTTGCAGTGTCTACCGCAGCAAGTGGCATAAGATTTGGTACGTACAGGTCCTACATATTACCAGCACGAGGAAGAAGTAACTTAAAAATTGTAACCGAAGCATTAGTAACTAAAGTGTTAATAAATGACAACAAAACAGCTTATGGTGTGGAAGCTAATGTAAAAGGCCAGATCAAGGAATTTTACGCAAAAAACGAAGTAATTTTATGTGCCGGTGCCATTAATTCGCCACAGCTTTTAATGCTGTCAGGAGTAGGACCTCGTCAGCATTTAGAGTCTAAAAACATTAAGGTGAAAGTTAATTCCCCGAGTGTTGGAAAATTTTTGCAAGACCATCTGAGAATAATAGTGCCCATATATGGAGATAAATCGAAATTTGACAGTAGAGACGAAAAGAACTGTGCTATAGAAGAATACTGTTGCAACAGAACCGGTTACTTAGCACAAGTGGGACTTGACAGCCTGTACTCGTTCTATTCCTATCATCAGTATTTAAAATACCCAGAGTTACAGAATCATGTGCTCATAACTTTCGAGAATGCTACAACGTTTGCAAGGAATGCGGGATATAAAGAAGAAGTCATCAACTCACTTTTCCAATATTTTCCCGACAAAACTCTTTATTTGTTCTTTGTTGTTCTGCTACATCCGTATTCTACCGGCTCCATTTCGCTGAACACCTCCAGTCCATACGACAAGCCTATCATAAACGCTAATTATTTCGGAGATCGCCGTGATCTTGTCCTAACTGCCAGAGGAATTAACATCTTGACAGAAATCGTGAACACCAAATTCTTCAGATCCATTAACGCTTACATTCCAAGAATAAAATGGCCCGAATGCAACAGATATCGTTTCAATACGACTAGATATTGGATGTGTTTCGCAAAAAATACGGTTACAACTTTGTACCATCCCTCGAGCACTTGTAGAATGGGACCGAACCCTTTGGATTCGGTCGTTGATAATTTCCTTAGAGTTCACGGAGTAAGAAATCTTCGTGTCGTAGATGCAAGTATTATGCCAAGTTTGACGAGTGGTAACATCAACGGTCCGACTATAATGATAGGTGAGATGGGTGCTAGCATGATAAAGAAGGATTACAATAAAGAATAGTAGAAAATTCTACTAACCAACCCAGGAGTGAAACCAAATAGATAATGTTTTAGAAATATTTTGAAATTAATCATTAATATTACGAAGAATAAACAGTGAATAGTTTTTGTGTTAATATAATTCAGAAAATCCCCTTGTCCTCATTTCTGTTATTATCTATAAGAAGTTAAAATGGCATTAATGATACATAAGATATTTAAGTATTAATTAGCAATTAATGACACACTAAACTAAATTGGAGTACCAGACACGGGTAAGATAAGTCACACACACACACAAGTTTGTTAAATATTATTTATTTTTAAAACTCTTAAAAAACAACTTGATAAACAAGGATCTATAGAAGTTGGGCCGAATAATTTTTGAAACTTAACTAACTTACTTGCCAAGAAAAAGATACTATTATAATGCTGATATCAGATTCTAGTATTAGTAGTAATTTTTAAGCGTATTTCATTTGAAGAAAATATCTTTCCATCTCGTTTAGTATTTTAATTCATCAAGCCCCATACGGTCACCGGTGACCGAGACACAATAGAAGTTGTGTCTCGTTTTTCCACGATCGACGGGTTAATAGTATTTTAGTAAGTAGTAAACGTAGTGTTTTTGTATTTTATTTTTATTTTATGCGAAAAACTTACAGCTTGCCAAAAATACAGTAAGAATACAACAGTAGAGAACATGAAACCAAGTTTTCACAAGTAGATAATATAGAAGTAGTATCGGCACCCAATATCAAGTTCGCTGTGAAAGTAGCAGCGCTGAAAAAGCAACTTTTTTCACTTTTGCATGGAAAAATTCATGACGCTCGGGCGCTTACAAATCACAAAAAAATTGCTCTTTCAGTGCTGCGAAACGGTCACACACTGTCACAGTCACAGTTAACTGAATAATAATAGCTCCCATACCGGTTTCGGTGACGGTGGCCCGTTTCATTGAAACCAGGCCAGCTACGCAGGAGTAATTTTATAGTGCCCAATTGTGTGCGCAGTACACAAGAGCACTCTCTATTCCTTTACTCTCATAACCCAGTGGGACGGACGACCGACACGACCGGCGAGAGATCAGGCGCAGGACCGACTTTTTACATGCCCATCCGACGCATGGATCATCTTACTTGTCAGACAATCAGGTGATCTTTGTCCTAACCAAACTTGGAAACAACATGTTCCAACGCGGGAATCGAACCCACGACCTCCGAGTCAAGAGCCACGCTCTATACCACTAGACCACGGAGGCGTTCAACAGTTAACTGTATATAAGGGACTAGCGACACATATAAAATGCAAAAGTATTAATATCACATAGTTTTGTTACACCTTGTAGAAGTATACAATATCATGTAGGTATAATCTGCGTTCTTAATCTCTAAGCACACGAATTAAACGTTTTCAAATCGTTAAAGTAATATCACATCTGGAGACCTACTACGATTTGAGACTCAAATCGTAGTAGGTTTTGAGACTCAAATAATCGAACGAGAAAGCCGCGTCCTGCTCTAACAACGTAATTTCACGTTTGTTAGAGTAGGACGCGACATTCTCGTTCGATTGTTTGAGTCTCAAAACGATTTCGTTGTACGGCCCCTGAGTCGGCAATCCCAACGTATACATTCGATTTACCGACGTCGTATTTCAGCACAATGGCTTCCCAGTTCCCTCGCAGTCATAAATTAAAGGACTAATCCTGGCGAGTCACCCGATGAATCAAAAGCAGCTTTGTCACCAAACAAGGATGTTTAAACGTCACTCGCTACTGACATATTCTATTTTTAAACGACAGATTTAAGGAACATTTACACCCTTGATGTTTTCGCACGTTGACAACTTTTTTATGGTGAGACCTTTTTTAATATGACATTTGGAATATTGCTATACTGTGGCCTGTGGGTGAGACCGCACTAGGTATTATAACCATACCACATCTGTCTACTCTGACCATACTCTGGCAGATTACGATAGGACCACTATCGTAACCACTATCCGCAATTCTGCCTTAAGCCATTGGAGCACCATGGAGTTTTAGTGATAGTACATTTGGTAGACAAAATTATTTACCCAATGAAATTTTTACTTAATTTAATATAAATAGTAAGTGCGTTTACTATTACAACAATCCCCAATACACGGAATCTTCGTTCGTCGATAAGTAATAAGTTGAGGGCTTAGGAGATAAAAGGATCAGTTATAGAGACGTTCCTTAGCTAAGCCTGTAAAGTCTCCTTTCAGAACAAGATATCATAACATAAATTATATACAGTAGTTTATAATTGCTATGCTTTTTAATTTGTGTGTGAGTCATCAATATCTGCCGCAGACGTTGATGTCTACAGTTGTTGTGCCTATTATAAAAAATAAGACGGGGGATGCCTCCGACCTGTCCAATTACAGGCCGATATCACTGGCTACTGTGACTGCCAAGGTACTGGACAGTCTGCTTGACAAAAGGCTGGAACTGCATACAGATATAAACGATTCTCAATTTGGGTTCCAGCCGGGCCTGTCCACTGAAAGTGCCATTTATTGTCTTAAGCAGACTGTGCAGTACTACACATCCAGGAAAACGCCGGTATACGCTTGCTTCCTGGACCTGTCGAAAGCATTCGATTTAATGTCATACGACAAATTGTGGCAAAAACTTGGCGACGAAACCAATCTGCCCAAGGAACTGATTGGACTCTTTCAGTACTGGTACGGTCATCAGAAAAATAGTGTAAAATGGGCTGGAGTGTTTTCTGATGTGTACGGGTTGGAGTGTGGGACGAGACAGGGGGGGATAAGCTCGCCCCGCCTCTTTAACCTGTACATGAATCGGCTGATAGGTGAGCTCAACAGCACCTACATAGGATGTCACTTTGACGGCGTCTGTATCAATAATATAAGTTATGCGGACGATATGGTGCTGTTGAGCCCATCGATCAGTGCGTTACGCAGGCTTCTCCGTGTCTGTGAAGAGTATGCGGTGGAACATGGGCTCAGGTATAACGCTAATAAAAGCGAATTTATGGTTTTTAATGCAGGCGCTGACAGGAGTCGCAGAAGTGTACCTCCTGTGACTCTTGGCGGTGTGCAGCTGAGAATAGTCGACCGAGTTAAATATCTGGGTCACTGGGTCACCGCCTCTCTATCAGATACGGAGGACATAGAGAGGGAGCGTAGAGCGCTATGTGTGCGCGGTAATATGCTGGCACGTAGGTTCGCACGATGTAGCAGGGACACAAAAATAACGCTCTTTAAAGCGTGTTGTCAGTCGTTCTACACGTGTAGCCTATGGGTCAGATTTACGCAGCGCTCATATAGTACGCTCAAAGTCCAGTACAACAACATATTCAGGATGCTGTTTGGTCTGTCGCGTTATTGTAGCGCTTCATCTATGTTCGCTGAGGCACATACAAACTATTTTCAGACAATTATTAGAAAGAGATGTGCCTCGCTCTGGTCGCGTGTGCAAAACAGTCCAAACAGACTCCTGAATGTGTTGGGTAGCAGGTGGGATTCCATGTTGTTGAAGCATTGGGTGCAGCTCCATGCTCCAATAGCCCGGTTCCCATATATTTAATTTTTAACAATATTATGTAATGTAATTCCAATTTCTTTTATATTTTACTAACACTAGAATAAGGACATATTGTTGTAACTAACACTATGGATGAAAATCTGAAATAAATGAATTGAATTGAATTGAATTGAATTGAATTGAATATAATATCTATACTTCCATACTTACTTAATAGAATAACTTTTCATTAAGTTTAAGGAAGTAGTATGTATTAAATATTATAGGAATAAAATACTTTTTATCCGGAAAAACGTACGGTTCCCGCGCGATATACTAATTTTGGCGCAACGGAGTTACGGGCATCATCTAGTACAGTGGTTCTTAACCGGTGGTCCGCGGATTACTGGTGGTCCCTGGAGACATTCCAAGTGGTCCGCGATGCCGTCCTAATAATATGTACGAGAATTCAGAAGTTACTAAAGAGTATGCAGTCACAAAAATCACATTAAATTAAAATCTGTAACTTTTAGATTTTTGTCATATAAAAAATAAATGAGTAGTGCTAATTAATAATATAAATTTGTAATTGCTTTCTTTATCAAATACCTAACTCTTTATTTAGGTAAACCAACTGGGTGGTCCCCAGCAAGACAAACATTTGGTAAAATGGTCCTTCACGACTAAAAGGTTAAGAACCACTGATCTATATTATTATAAGCCAGGATACCCACAGGTAGCTCGACATACGCAATATGTGGCAAGCTGTATGCATCAACCACATACCTAGTATTATGTATACAGGCGTACAGTACTGCCAAATTAATAATGCGCATGGAGAAACACGAAAACGCTCGAATCTACGAAACTTGTTTTTTGCACCTTGTTCAAAGGAAATGGAATGAAATATCATATACCTAGCCGGTGGCTGTCCGCTGTCGCTAACTCACCGGGAAGCCATCGCGGTGTTACCATGGTAACGTCCAAGCAAAGTCAGGCGCCTCTACGTCGCTGCAAAGTGCTGTTTTTCTTAAAGTTAAGTTTAAAACAGCGCTTGCAGCGACGTCTTCCGACGCTCGGGAAATACGACCGTTGCCGAAAAATTACTAAAATTTCTATGTGCATTATCACTTTGGGAGCACTGTAGTTATTATATCCTGCTGCCTGCCTAACTGGCTTCGACCTTTCTTGTAAATCTTATCTTATATCTTTAAATGAGCAATTCTTGTATATATATAATTGTAATCTCGGAATCGGCTCCAACGATTTTCATGAAATTTAGTATATAGGGGGTTTCGGGGGCGATAAATCGATCTAGCTAGGAATCATTTTTAGAAAATGTAATTTTCATCGAATACCGAGCAAAGCTCGGTCAAACAGCTAGTATACTTTAAACGAGCAATTATTGAGAAATCGACCTGGCGGATTTTTAAAATATTGTATATTTATCGAGTTATTGAGAAAAAACTAATTTGGCAATGAATCCGCGTCGCCCTTTTTCACCTGGCATATGAAAGACGGGCGTGAGTGTGAAGAGAGAAGGAAGGAGGATTTTTTGGGTTAGTCGCCCTCTTAAGCTATCGAACATTTGACTTTATTTACTACACAAGAATATATTACATAAGCAAGCAGATAGGCAGAACAACATCCCAATTTACTATTCCAAATTTAAATTACACATTTCATCAATTTAATTTCACCTCGCTCTCAAATCAAACACTTTCTACTATGATCAAAGTAGGAATTAAATCTACTAAATATCTACTTCCCCACAAAATATGTACTATGTATTAGAGAAGTTGATTCCTAAGCAGATGGCGGACCTATGTAATTTGGACGCGTTGTGTCAAACCCAGCTTGTCAGCTGGATTTGACACAACGCAATTTTTAAATTACATAGGTCCGCCATCTGCTTAGGAATCAACTTCTCTATCACGATTAACATTGTATTGGCATGATTGACAATAGACGTTGGTCTTTCAACTGCCTAGGAAACAATTTCCTCGATGGCACATTCGGCAGAGGAGACAGAATTATAGAGTATGCCGACTTAGAACTGATGTTGAAATTTTTTAATTTGACTTATTATGACGAAAATCGTCGCTAGGGTTGTTAATTTGTTACCTACGAATTTAAAACTATGACATATTCATTGGACGTGTTCCTCTTTGGTCATATTGTTGTTTGTGTTTTATCACATGCGATTAAAATTGTCAGAATCCAAATTTGAAATCTTTATTTTAAATATTTAAAAATAAATTATATCAGCCAGCGCGAGGCACATTCCGTTCATAATCATAGTGAAACCCGACGAATTTGACAGATATTGAAACCTGTCCGTTTCTTTGCAGTCGAACTACTGGTCGTTATGTCTATTGTGCATTCGGTGTTTCAGCAAGACGTAAGTTGTCTTGAAGCTCAATGTGTAAGTAGCTCCACAAATGCGCTTCACTGCAGCTTTGGCACGACACAACATAAAAGTAAAAAGTTTATTTTTTTAGGGTTCCGTACCCAAAGGGTGAAAACGGGAACCTATTCATGAGACTTCAATGTCTGTATGTCCGTCCGTCTGTCCGTTTGTCTGTCTCCAGGCTGTATCTCAAGAACCACTACAGCTAGAGTTCTGAAATTTTCACAGATTGTGTGTATCTGTTGCCGCTATAACAACAAATACTAAAAACAAAATAAAATAAATAATTAAGAGGGGCTCCCATACAACAAACTTGATTTTTTTGGCCTTTTTTGCTCGTAATCAATAATAGTAGCAGGTACTTGAAATACTCACAACATTCTTAATTAAGTATATTTGTACTTTATTAATTAATAAATATAATTTTAATAAAATAAATAATTAAGGGGGGCTCCCATACAAAAAACACATTTTTTACCAATTTTTGCCCTATAATGGTACGGAACCAATTCGTGCGCGAGTCCAACTCGCACTTGGCCGATTTTAAATTTCTATGTATATATACTCATCGGCATTTAATAATTTCTTAACTGAAAGCTTTGACATAAACTCATTATCTGCCGAACACTATTAGATTAAAGTTGAACAATCATTCTTAAAACTTTGTTTTCAGGTAGGTTTTAAATAATGATGATTCTGTTTATAGACTAACTGCCTTCATAAAATGTTTTTTAATAAAGTATTGAAACATTACATTGACCCAAATTGTCGATATTCACTCAATAACAGTTACTAACTAGAGATGTGCTGACTAGTCGGTAAAGCCGGTCCGGCCACTTTTGTAGTCGGCGAATAGTCGGCAAAAAGCGCCGACTATCAGGCTTATTACTTTTTAATAATTAGTATTTAAATTACATTATAGAAAAACCTTGATTATTTATATTTTATAATGTGTTAATATCTCACTTCATAAGTCTTGCACATTTTAAAATTAAATTAAGTGTTTTTGAAATTACTTGCTAGTAAAGAAATTATTGATTACTATGATTAAGGTGGATTAATTGTAAATTATTTGTAAATGAAATTGAGATTTTCTCTTCCACAACGTAACACTTTATTTTTCTTTAGACAAAAGGGAGGAACCATAGAGCACACACAACAAGTAAGTATTGTGCCACAGAACACATAACATAGACAATTTCTTTTTTTTTTTATTATGAACTAAGCTGATAATATGTTAAATAAAATTATATATACTTAACAGAAACATTTTTTTATTATAAATCAAGATATGCATGTATATGAAATATTTCCTCAAAACCAATAATTGCATCATAAAAAAAAGTAACGTACGCGAAGTAAACATAACACGATCCGACACCTTCGCAGGCGGCGTGTGTGACTTACCCGCGAATCAGCAGTAAAAAAATTGTTACAGAAACTTCCGAAACCATGATCGGCTTGGCCGACTAATCGGCCGATTAGTCGGCTTCTTTGCAGCCGACTAATGGGTTAGTCGGCTAGTCGGCCAAAGTCATGATTGGCACATCTCTATTACTAACCCAATTAAAGATAATAAATTATTCGTACACAATAACCTCAATACCTCAAGAACTGCAGCATTCGCCCGGAAAATACTCCAAAAAGTTTACAATCCGGAGCTCAAAGATATACCATTTAAGCAGCTTTCCCGTCTAAGCTTTGGACCGGCGAAAAGCGCCAAAAGCGCAGACCGTTTCCATTTTCTTTGACAGTGTAAACGTGTTAACAAAGGGGTACACCGATAACTCTGTTTGTGAGCTTTTGGGGACATTCGGTGAAAAAACACGGCACTTTATAACCGAGGAGCGCCAAAGAGATGTTTTTATAGGTTTTATTTGACTTGCTATTGGCAAACAGAATGGACGAACGGACGTGTTTTTGAGAGGTTATGTTGACGGTTAAAATGTAGAGGTAGTTTTAAACGAATAATCGAACTTGTTGACATATATTTTGTCCACGCCCATAATTGACTGTGCACACTGTAGAATATAGATAGATTATCATGGTGGCAAATAATATAAATCAAATAATATAAAAAATAAAAGGCGAAAGTTTGTTTGGAATTTGGATGTATGGATGTTTGTTACTCTTTCACGCAAAAACTACTGAACGGATTTTAATGAAACTTTACAATAATATAGCTTATACATCAGAATAACACATAGGCTACAATTTTAACCGACTTTCAAATGGGGGAGGTGTTATGTTCGTTTTCTTATATTCAACGATTACTCCGCCGTTTGTAAACTGATTTTCAAAATTTTTCTTTTGGTATATAGGGTATCATGCCAATTTAGTATTATATTCACAAAAGTGGTGATCTGATGAAGGATCCATAAGTAATCGAGGGAACTCCTCAAATTTTATAGGGAAACGTGTGGTCACTTCGGTTTCGTGAGAAGTATTCTAAGAATATGCTACCAACAAGTAAGATTTTGCACCGAGGTATACCTGGTATACCGTGGTTCGGAAGGTGCTGAGAGAACTCCTGATTCTTTATAGACACAAGTTTGGGAGTTTCGGCGTTGTTTTAAGAACGGAAAGCATATTATGCTACTATGCAAATTACATTCATCGTCATCATCATCACTACCATATTACACTATGCGTCGTCGACTATGAGCCTATTATGTGTTATTGGTACTTTTCATAGTCTTTTAGATAGAGACTCGAGTTTGTCAAGCGATAATTTAAAAAAATCTAATTAGAAACCTGAAGAGTATGTTTGCTTGAATGCGCTAACCTCAGGAAGTATAGGTCCGATTTAAAAACTTATTTCAGTGTTAGATAGCTTATTTATCGAGTAAGGCTATAATATTATATGTATCTTAGCGTGATAATTCACGCTAAGACTAATACGACCAAAGAAACTCAGGAAAATCTGGGGAAAACGGGGGAAATATTAGAAAGGGTTTATCTCACGAACTACTGGAGCAATTTTTATGGCAATATTTGGCACAGATATAGAGTAGACCAAGTTAAGGGAGTAGGGACATAAGCTATTTTTTATGGAAAAATGTACGGTTTCCGTAAAATTCCTAATTAACGCGGGCGAAGCCGCGCGGGGCTTCGCCCGCGTTAATTAGGGAGGGACATCTAGTAATAAATATTTTATAGTATCCAAGTATATTATTATAGAGAGTACTCCTGTGTATGTGCGCAATACACAGGAGTACTCTCTATTCCTTTGCTCTCGTAACCCAGTAAGACGGAAGACCGACACGACTGGCGAGAGATCAGGCGCAGGACCGACTTTTTATATGCCCATCCGACGCATGGATCATCCTAAGGTGCGTCCACATTTGTATCATTTGTGCGATCAGATCTCCGATCAGATCTCCGTCGTGATCATCGCGTCGTATCAAGTATGCGTATCATAGTGTGGACGCCTATTATATCATTCTGCCGATCATGCGCGTATTTGATACGACACGTTCAGATACGCGGTATCGGGGCGTATCATGATACGTGTATCATTTCGATACGCTTCGATGATACGCGACGGAGATCTGATCGCGCAAATGATACAAATGAGGACGAAGGCTTACTTGTCAGACAATCAGGTGGTATAAGCCTACATTGTCCAAGAGCCACGTGTTCTAAACCACACCACCGCATTGATGGCAATTATTTCCATCGTGGCCCAACGTAGACACTTTAAAGGAGAATTAAATAAACAGCATAAGTAAATTAGTGTTTTTAATATCAAGGACCTGTAAATAGGGAATTACATGAACCATAAGATTAATTTGACGTAAGGTAAAATATCGAAGGAGAATTCCTACTATTTTTCCGTTCCATTTGTACCCAATTCATTAATTTTAATTAATCACGTTCCTTATCAGTTTCGTATTACCGGTGACGTTTTTTAATTAATTAAGACTAATTATAACGGGGCGTGCTCGAGTGTAAGCAGTAAGACTGAAATTCTGATTTCTATCGCATTTCATAAATAATCATAATGAATAGCGTTTGAGCGTTTCATTGTCGGTTCGTTGGCGTTTCCTCACGTTGTTGGCTTGCCACTTACCTATGTTTGTGTCGTTTCAGTCAATTCTGAAAACAAAACAATTGATATTTTGGTATAGGCAGTAAATTCACGTCGGGCCAAGACGGATAACCATGATGTAACATCATCATTGATAACACGTTTTACGCAAAGGAAGATATTGAATTAGAGAAAAAAATATTGTAACCATAATTGCAAAGCTATAACAGTAGGCACAATCGACACAATTCATTGGCATTTATCGACAAACGAGCTTTTGCCCGTGGCTTCGCTCGCGTTAAGAAGTGTTATTATATTTATTATATACATATAAATATCTTATATCTTTAAACGAGCAATTCTTGTATATATATAATTGGAATCTCGGAATCGGCTCCAACGATTTTCATGAAATTTAGTATATAGGGTGTTTCGGGGGCGATAAATCGATCTAGCTAGGAATCATTTTTAGAAAATGTCTTTTTATTCGTGTTTTATCGATAATCGATAAACTGAAAAATATGACTCTTCCTGACATCTATTGGCGAATAATAATACTATTTTGTTGGCAACTAATTGTTTTAACGACCAGTAGATGGCGTTATTAAGTAACACGAAGTCAATGAGTGTTTGCTATACCGAGCAAAGCTCGGTCATCCAGGTACTATATACAGTGTGTAACAAAAACAAGTGATAATACTTTAGGGCATGTACGTGTTACTTGTAGAGAGTTCACTGTAAAAGTAGCAGCGCTGAAAAACGAAAAAAATTTTTCACTTTTGTATGGAGAAACTCGTGACGCTCGGGCCCTTGCCCATACAAAAATGAAAAATTTTTTTCGTCTTTCAGCGCTGCTACTTTAACAGTGAACTCTCTACAAGGAACACGTGCACACCCTAAAGTATTATCACTTATTTTTGTTACACCCTGTATATATTTGACAGACTCGCAAGACGTCTCGCGCAATTGAAATCTCTCGTACAGTTCGACAAGGCTTTATTTAAATGTGGCGAGAAAAGGAACTAAACGCTTCTATCATAGAAAAACGTCATTTTTCACATGTGTTTGACAGTTCTCCTTTACCAGCAGCGCTCCCGTCAATGTCACCCACGTTCAAGTGAGGCCTTGTCGAACCATACAACTGACGTTTGTGAAACTTCAGTGAGGCGTTTTACAAACGTCAATTGTATGGAAATTGAAGTGTCGCATCGTGTCGTACCGCATAGTGTCGCATAGTGATTACTGCAACCTCACCTTAAGATGTAATTGGAAAAGCCTATAATGCCGTATTTCAATTTGAAAAAGGAAAACACAAGCGCGCGTTCCAAATGACAGCGCCATCGTGATTCGCGCCATCGCGCCATTATCTAGCCGACAGATTTTAATGACGCTCGTTTTTTGCAGAAAATGGAACACACGATAGCGATTCCCGCGGAATGGCTTTAAAAGTTAAAAATACCGTTAAATTTGATGTACCAGCTGCGCCGAAAAAACCGGACGCTTAATGAAGCCGTAATTAAGGGTTATATTCGCCAAAAGCCGGTAAAAAGGCGGAAATGAGCGAATGTGCGGTCGCCCTTGTCGGAATATGCAAGAAATAAACAGTAAATGTGCAAACACATTATCCATCTTGTACTTTGAAAATACCACTGAGATTTTCGCTTAAAACATATCGTTAATAATTATAGAATGAAAAATAATGGATCTAAATGTGAACCCTGTTGTACTCCAGATCACAGATGGTATGATGGCATGATGGAAAGAAAGTCTTCGTATAAGTACATATACAGTGATTATCTACTTGTGTAGCAAAATATAAAGTTCAGGTTTGAATGTCTATTTTAAAATTCATCGCATCGTATCACCTTGCATTGTGGCCTGTCTTATCCTTTACAGTAATAAACTTGATTTTTAGGGTTCCGTACTCAAAGGGTAAAAACGGGAGCCTTTTTCGCTCTACTTATATCAATAATGGCAAGAGGTAGGCACTTTAATTTTTCACACATTCTTTTGTTATATGTGTACTTTAATATTTAATAATAATATTAAAATAAAATATAAATTTTATTCCCATACAAAAAACACAATTAGTAGCCAATTTTTGCTCTGTATCGATACGGAACCCTTCGTGCGCGAGTCTGACTCGCACTTGGCCAATTTTTTTTACTAGATGACGCCCGCAACTCCATTGCATCAAAATTCGTTAAGAGGGAACGCGGGTGCAGTAGAATTTAAACGAAGAAACTGTTGCAATCACGCTGCATCCTGCACAATATTCATATTGTGATAGAGACAGATAAATCGAGGTAACGTAGTCTCCTGATTCCTCCTTCAAAATAAAGCCTATTTAATAATATATTTTTTTAATATCTTCAGGAAAACTGAATCTATGCCTCTACGTTTTTGTTTTATCTTAAAAATCTTTCAAATTTGTTTTGTGGCCGGTGGATTGGCCCCACCGCGCGCCTGGCAGTCATTTTTTGCGATTTTTGAAGGGTCATATTTTTTTATTTAAGAGGATACACCAGGGGCGAGAGAAATTGAAAATAAGTATTTGAAAATGTATTGCTGTCTCACCAATCTCAAGTCTCCCACCGCAGAGCGCGATAGAGCCAACACGACAAAAGTTCTAATAAAAGAACAGAAAATCTTCGATTCGTTGTCCACTGATTCCTTCTCCAAAACTTAACCGATTTAAGTACTTTTTTCATTAAGAATTAAAGCAAGGCTTGAGCTGTGTTCCTATTTTTTTTTTGTATATTTTAGGCAGTTTTGTTTTCTGGGTGTTTAAACACAGAGGAAAACCTTGCCATTTTTTTGGGTTTTTGGACGTTCTTATCTTTTTTAATAATAAAATTATGAAAAAAAAGAAAACATAGGGACATGCTAATAATGGCCATAGATATTCAGGAAAAAATCATAACTCTACCGGCATTATCCAGGGGACAGCGTTTGTATGGAAAAACGGCGGTGTGGACTCCGCTTAAGAATTCCTTAAGGGGGCGACTAACCCTAAAGTGTCGATTTTATAATTCATTTTTATACTTGAAAATAAGCCGATTTGTTTCATTTTCTAAAATTAGATACTAAGTACATTATATTTCCAAGAATTCGATCTGAGCAAAAACACGATATCTTAAATTTTTCTCGATAGAAAAAAATCACAAAGGTGCATTTAATTTTCACGATTTTTTCATTTATTGCCATATCCGTGTATTGAACTAAGTTAATATTTTAACACATTGTATAAAATTCTATCACTGAGAGATCGACCTAGCGGATTTTTAAAATGTTGTGTATTTATAGAGTTATTGAGAAAAAACTAATTTGGCGATGAATCCGCGTCGTTCTTTTTCACCTGGCATATGAAAGACGGGCTTGAGTGTGAAGAGAAAAGGACGATGTTTGATTTTTGGGGTTAGTTGCTCCCTTAATTTAGAAAAATCGAACGTAAAGGCATAGCTTTAACAGATGCCAATATTGTATAACAAATCTTATCTAGACGCATTTTCCAGGGAGTAAATTGGGGAATATGTTTGTATGGGAAAACAGTGTTAGCGTACCCTCTTAAGCGCGTGGGAACCGTACATTTCAAAGTATTCTATTCCTTTCCCGGGAAGTATATTCTTCATACCAAACAACATAATCGGTTTAGTGGTTTGGGTGTGAAGAGGTAACAAACAAACTTACTTTCGCATTTATAATATTTACTAATATTAGGATTAGTATAGAAAATTGATCTCCTCTTTCAATAATTATTTATCTGTCTCATTACCAAAAACATCTACTAAACAGATGGCACAACCGCCATCTTGGAATAAGAATAGGTTAATGACGTCACACGCCATTGATCAGATCCGATCGATTTGTTCCGACCCACCGACAACTCATCACGATCAAGATAATTTCAATCTGTAGATTAGTGAACCTAGTGAAACTTTTTGGCCGCGCTTTTTGGGATGGTTATAGTGAGTCAGGACACGTGTAACCTGATCGAAAATTTGTAAGGCGGGGGGAAAATAGATCCTATAAAGTAGACTTTTTGAATCTGAAACCTACCTGAGCACACAAATTTTAATTCACTCGGTCCAGTCATTTAATATTTGCGTAACGGAGATGCAGGCGTCGCACAGCGGGGCTAAAATGGTCACATTTTTTTTTTTTATGAAATAAGGGGGCAAACGAGCAAACGGGTCACCTGATGGAAAGCAACTTCCGTCGCCCATGGACACTCGCAGCATCAGAAGAGCTGCATGTGCGTTGCCGGCCTTTTAAGAGGGAATAGGGTAATAGGGGAGGGTAGGGAAGGGAAGGGAATAGGGGAGAATAGGAAAGGGAATAGGGTAGGGGATTGGGCCTCCGGTAAACTCACTCACTCGGCGAAACACAGCGCTGTTTCACGCCGGTTTTCTGTGAGAACGTGGTATTTATCCGGTCGAGCCTGCCCATTCGTGCCGAAGCATGGCTCTCCCACGTATAGCAATTCCTCTCAATCAATTCAGCAAATGAATTGTTAAAACTGTCAAACTGACAAATGTCAAATCAGTACAAAAATACAGAAATGAATTGCAAGCAGAGTTGTATTTTGCGATTTTAGTAAAATGAATCATATTATGATTCATATCATGATTCTTCAAAGCGACCATTTTAGCCCCGAAGTACAAAATATCATTACTAATTGAATATAGTGTAAATTAAATAATATAGAAAGTACTACGGTCGTAAAGTAACCTTATAAGCGTATTTGCTAAGTACCCGTAAAGAAAATTTCTTACATCCAGCAACGAAATTTACTTAGTATCTGTTTTGCCCCGTGGCGTTGTAAGAGTTTAACACTATAAGCGTTCTGGTGAAGACTGTACTTGTAAACTAGTTACGGACTTATAAAATTTATTGAAAACACAAAGCAGCATCTTCAATACTGTGAGCGATGTTATTGAATATGGCAGACCTAATTTGGTCGGATTATAATATCTAGCTTCTTCAGAAGCAAATTGTTTCCTTTTTTGGGATGCTTAAGGGTGGGTAATGGGTTGCACCAGATGCGTGGTTAAAGTTAAATTTATGGTCAAAGTTAAGGTTATAGTTAAGGCTAATTTAACTTTAACCTTAACTTTGACCACAGAATTTGACAGAAGACACGTTGCTGGTCCGACAAGGCTTTAAACGTGGCCGGGGGCGCTACTGGTAAAGGAGAACTGTCAAAAATTGCGTTTTTGTATGATGACAGTGTTAGTTTCTTTTTTCGCCACGTGCATTTAAAGCTTTGTCGAGCTCTATGGTTATGGTTAAATATTATGGCGTCCATTTTTGACGTTAACCAAAGATTTGACATTTTGCATTGTAGTTAAAGTTATAGTTAAAGTAAGTTGGTGCAACCCACCCTAAAACTGTTAAGCCGTGTACCGGTGGTAGGCACCAATATTATAGTCCCGACGTTCAGAGCTTTAGTTTGAACTCGCGTCAGGTCATGTGAACTGACCGTTTATTTATTAGATGCTGGGAGAGTAGACCGCTTTCTAGAAAATGAAGTAATACGCCCCTTTCTTTTGACCACGCGGTATGCACCATCGAAGAAATTGATTCATAGGCAGTTGACGGACCTACGTCATTTGGTTGGTTTATGTAAATTCAATGTTAGCTGTGATCGGTCGGATCATAGACTTATAATATACTGTCGTAAAGACCACCTGACAACCCGAAAATGCGTGACCATTTTTGATCTGTCAATGTGTGCGTGTGCTAGTGATGTATATTTTACTATCGATAGTATTTTGCTATCGATAGTTTAGTCCGTTCGAGTTATTTTACCTGAGTTTCTATAAGAAATAAATAATATGCAACTTTGACAGATTTTGTATTTCAAATTAGGTATCATAAATTTTAATTGGCAAAAAAGGTGACGATTGAAAAGTAGATGCACATTTTCGTTTGGAATGATTTTTCAATCGTCGTTCGTCGGATATGTTATGACTTATGATATGAGGTTCTTATAGGGGTAAATATTTTTTTTAATGGACGCTTCACACCACGTCAGTCTGGCCCCGTGCTAAGTACCTAAAGGACTTGTGTTACAGGTACCAGACAACGGAAATATATTTAATACTTTTATACTATACATATATTTAAGATTTTTATTATATCATACACATATTTAATATACATCCAGACCCGGGAACATTGAAAACTTTTTTGTTCCGTCGGCGGAATTCGAATCCGCGACCCCCGGCTTGAGCTACCGACGCGCTCACCACTGAGCCATAGAGGTCGTCGAATAATATACTATATTATAAAGTTACTTATTTATTACTCAGGTAAAATCTATCTGATAAATCAGCCCTTACATTGCTGCATTCATTTTAAGGTGATAAATATAAAGGTAAATGATTTTTATTTTAGTTTTATGTTATTGTAAAATATCGATAAGCATATCGATAAATTTGATTCAAGCACTAGCGTATATTATGTAAAAAAAAATAATGAAAAATTTTTCTTCAAAATTTGTGTAATATAAGAACAATAGTAACTTTAGTCACGCAAAATATGAAAGTAAAAGGGAGGATTCACAATATTTTATTTGAAATAGAGAGCTAAAGACAGAATAGAGCAAAAATAAACACATCGTTGCAATTATTAGGACATGAAGATTAATTAACTGTGAAATGTATATTTTTCAGGATTATTCTTATGATTCACACTGCAAACAAGTACAGAACAAGTAATCATTTTTAAATATAATAATAAATATTAAAAATAACAAACAAATTTAACAATATATTGGAAATACCGAAAGGGCATAAAAACGATTGACGACTTTTGACGACCTGTCAAATAAAAGTTGTTACAATTTTCATTAGACTGCCTCTCTCTTTTCATCTTGTTATAATTCCATAAAGGATTTTCTTCTCTCTCGCACTCTTTGTTGGTCTATGCATTATAAGTTAATGGGTCGGATGGGTTTGACCAGGTAATATACCTAGCGGAATAGGGAAACAAAGGCCTGAGCAAGCGAGATGTCATTATCAGTAACACTGCGTGGTAAAAAGAGACGTGTGATACAGCAGAACTCTTTTTTTGACGTCCAGTCGGCACTTATTGGCACGTTGACAATTTAATCTCATAGAATTCATGTTCAATCATGGTTGTGTAAGTGTATACGTACACATATTTTTACACACAGATGTAAACCAATTTCGGTTTCGTTTGACAGCTCGAGATTGTTGCTCTATTCCGCTAGGGATATTAACTTTATGGGTTTGACTAAACACGACCAAATTACTTAGGTCCGCCATCTGCCTAGGAATCAACTTCTCTGATAGTACAAATGCTGTTCGCTTAAATTTCATTTCTGTCGGCATTTCCGGAGTCCCGTCCTTGTTTTTTTAGTATAGGAAAGACGAACAATATGAAATTTATTTGAAAATAGGTTATCCTCAAATTCGTTTTAACAGTAGGTACACATTAGCACTCTCTATTCCTTTACTCTCATAACCCAGTGGGACGGAAGACCGATACGACTGGCGAGAGATCAGGCGCAGGACCGACTTTTTATATGCCCATCCGACGCATGGATCATCTTACTTGTCAGACAATCAGGAGATCAGCCTGCGTTATCCAAACCAAACTTGGAAATAACATGTTTCCAACGCAGGAATCGAACCCACGACCTCCGAGTCAAGAGCTCTAAACCACTGGAACACAGGGGCGTCTACACTCTACAATCTACATAATATCAGTATAATAACAATACACATTATAATAACAATATTATACAAATCGTGTAGACGCAAGTACTATTTTTATTAAGAAGAAGCACTTGATCTCAAATAGAGGTTATAAAATATTTATTTTGACTGAAATAAAAACGACATTAAAAGACGTGCATCGCAGTTTTAATGTTAGTCTGAATTTTATGTTTATCTTTGAACTTATTTTTAGTTATTATGCATAGATTTTAAAATTTAAGAGTCATATTTAAGAAAAAAAAGCTTTTAAAAATGGACATCGCAAATAGCTTTGCCCACACTGTGCCTTTTTCTGTTCGTCAAGGGCATGCGTTATAGCGCAGTCAACAGCGAACGTGAGGCATGCCCGCGACGCATGCCGTCTGTCCGTATCCAAAAAACAAAAATGACAATTTTGCATTCGTTGACGTATTCAATTATTAAATGCGCACGAAAGTTGAATGAAAGAAGATGACGAAAATTGAAGAGGAAAGCGCATAGTGTGGACATATATAGCTAATGACATCTCACTATACGATTTACTTATTGAAATAACAACAATCTTTATCGAGATTTTCTTTAATAATAGTGAATTTAACAAAGACATCTTAGCTATTTTTGCTTCTAGTAATTAAAACTTTCATGTAATATTTAACAAAGGAAAGTATTTATCTTAACAAAACAAATGCTTGGAATGTAGTTTTATTATGAAGGCAGTACTATAGCTATTCATGTTTTCTGAAAGCTCAGGTGTGCTTTGTTTAATAAGATGAAATATTAAACATTGTTCACTTAACGCACGACTGTACAACAAAAATTACTTAAGCATGTATTCACGTTAAGTCACAGAATAGATAATAGTACAAGTAGTTAAGTTAAAAGTTTGCAGTGATTAGCTATGTCCACACTATGCCCTTTCGTCTTCAATTTTCGTCATCTTCTTTCATTCAACTTTCGTTTTGGTGCATTCAATAATTGAATGCGTCAACGAACGCAACGCCAACATTGTCATTTTGTTTTTTGGATACGGTCAGAGGGCATGCGTCGCGGGTGTTCCTCACGTTCGCTGTTGATTGCGCTATAACGCATGCCCTTGACGAACAGAAAAAGGCACAGTGTGGAAAAAGCTATTTGCGATGTCCATTTTTAAGAAGTGACTAAATAAGTATGTCACCATGGCAACGTCCATCGCTATCCCGTCGCACAAACAAAGGTCGCCGTCAGCTCGAGTTGTAATAATTTACTATTATTTATTTAACAAATGCACTTATTAATATAATAAGTACCTACCCAGTAGCCGATTCTCAGACCCACTGAATATGCATATAAAATTTGGTTAAAATCATAAAGCCGTTTCGGAGGAGTACGCGGCCTAACATTGTGACACGAGAATTTTATATATTAGATAATATAAATATAAAATAATATAAACATAGCTTAGAAGACTAGATGACGCCGCCAACCCGTTGGGCCAAATTTTTTTTATCACAGACACGTTTTCGCATTTATATAATGGCTGTTATTCCTAATTTAAATATAACATTTTGATAATAATTAATAAAGTAACCTTATGTTATGCTTAAATTATCCTTTCAACAGCTATTATTTTAACATTTAGTAAGCATAAAAATAATAAAGGTTATTATAACGTCTATTTTATAACTTTTAACTTCGTTAAAGTATAAAATTGTGATCCTTTCCTGAAAACATGAAATTCGTAGAATGGGACGGAAAGGCATTCCAAACTCGCGCTTTTTATCTTATTGTGTCACAACTCACAATTCACAGGAATGTACGTACAAAATAGTATGAAAAGCAATTACTTACTTTAAATAAAGCAGTCTTAGGATTCCGTAGGTAATATAACAAAAAATTAAAACCGACTTCCAAGGTAAAAACAATAATAACATCCTATAAATAATATGAACTAAAAAGTATTAAATAATTTTTCCTATCTAATAGTGCCTTTTTCCGAATTCGGCTAAAACTCAACTATTTCTGTACTCAATCTTCATCATTTTGAAGTCGGTACCAGATATACTTAGCTGAATCTTCAGTCTGCCAGAATATTTGAAACTTTTTTAACTGGTACCGACTTCAAAATGATGAAGATTGAGTACAGAAATACCTAGTTGCGTTTTAGCCGAATACAGAAAAAGGCACTATTAGATAGGAAAAATTATTTAATACTTTTTAGTCCATATTATTTAAAGGATGTTATTATTGTTTTTACCTTGGAAGTCGGTTTTAATTTTTTGTTAAAAATAATAATTTCACTCTTTTTAGTTAGCTAGTAAACTATCGCGTACTATACGTAGAAAAGTACACCTGTATATTATTCTACGTATCTTATTACAAGCTCACCGGTGAGCGAGACACAATAGAATAACAATAGGTTTCCAAGAATCCACGATCGAATGATTAATAGGAGTATAATCATTAATCAGTAAAACCGTTTCGGAGGAGTAAGGTAACTAACACGAGAAAGATAAGAAGATGTACTTATTTATTGTATTAAATATTAATATTATAAGACACTTATTTAAAGGGTCAGTTGTAAATTGCAGTTTTGGTAAGTTAAAAATTATAAATGGCACGTCTAATAACTAATTTAGCAGTTAAAACTAAGCAGTAAAGTAAACAAATATGAGTTGCAAAAAATAATGAAATGGATCATTAAAAACATTATTGAACAGTAAAATAATTAAATGAGCGGTAAAAATTAATGAATGAGCGGTTACGTGTGGGCAGTAACGAATCGGAATTTGTCAGTAAGAAATCTCATTCTAAGCAGTTCTTTAAACAATAAGGCGGTAAAATATATAAATATCGACCAAGTGCGAGTCGAACTCGCCCATGGAGGGTTCCGTACCATTATAAAGCGAAAGTAAGACGGTCGCCGGCTGCTGCCGCAGCACGCTCGCTTCGCTCGTTCGGCTCCCTCTGTGTTGTGGTCTAAGTTCTAACCTAACCTAACCTACTCTTGGACTTTCTGGATTCTGTTTGTTTTTGTTTTGGCGGGGGGCTATATATTTTATTTAGGGGTACGTAAATAATTAAATAAGCATTGTTTTAGTTATAAATTAATAAAATTGGCTATTTAAATTCGATATTCAATTTTCATGAGATGCACACTGAATAAAAATGCTGCAATTTGCAAATCATTTACTTACCTCTAGTACATATTATGTAGTTTTCATTCAACCACAGACGACATCACAGAACACAATAATATTTCTAACGGAGAACCAAATCAACATCTGTTTGTACTTTGTAAAGACAAGACTGCCTGCTCTTTCATTTTGTTAGTTTAGTTGCTTTGTTTAGGCCAAACAATGCACTTTTTTGGGTCTTACTACTTACGAATCGCGTCAGCAAAAACCGAATTTAATAAAAAAAAAAACTCGAGTATCTACTCGTTAAAAGAAACAAAAATAAAATATACCTTTGTTTAAGTACTTTTGAACTATTTTTTACGGTTATAACTTTATAATTTTTATTATTTGACTGTAAATACGTTATTGAAAACGGCCGTAAGTTTCTAGGTAAGTACTCAAATATTAGGAATAAACTCCAATACTTTCAAATCAGACTCTGATGAGCTGCTCGTATTCATCATGTTAATTTTAATATTTTAGGTTTTAACTGACAATTATTATTATTATTTTTATTAATAGTTTATACATACAGAACATAATATTATTAGTTTATACATACAGAACATAATATTATTAGTTTATACAACAGAACATAATATTATTATCCGACTTCAAAAAAGGAGGTTATCAATTCAACGCGTATGTATGTAATGTTTCCAAAACTGCCCAGTTTTCGTATACGTTAGTCTATATCAGCGTCTGAACAAAATATGTGCCAAATTTCAAAAGTGTATGAATGTATGTATGTATGTTTTTATGTTTGTGTTCGCATATCTCCGGAACTGCAGGTTCGATTCAATTGATTCTTTTTTGTTGTACTAGGTATTGTTCAACTTAGGGAACAGTGCAAGTTTCATCAAAATTGGTTCAGTAGTTTTGGAGAAAGTGTTTTAATTCTCAATTAAGTACAATTTTGAAGTCGGTTTTATCTTTTTAAAATACAGTTATAACCTTCTCCTTTTCGTGAGTAGGTTAAAAATATACAACAATGAAGAAACTCTATCTTTTCTTGGCCGTAATTAAAGATATAGAGCACACAAAGACAGACGTTGATGTGGGAGCATATCATTATCAAATTACATGACCCACATTTAAAGCTTTCGTAATAGACGATCTATGGATCATTTCCGTCAGCTTTAGATTAACTCTGGATCAATTGGTAATATAGTAATGGATTATGGATATTGTCTTTCACTGCGTAATGTACTTTTGAAAGGCATTGTAGGGATTTAAATATGACGATAGTTATCGTGGATGATTGGCACCATGATTGCGAAACTTTGACCTTGCATCTATCGTAGGTAATCATAGACGAATATACATTCAAAGCTTATATATTTTGTACAGGCACAGAATATATTATGGTACAACAAAAGAACCACGCCGAAACCCCGTTTAAAGAATTAACCAGTCATGCTACGATACTATAAAGTTCAAATTCCAACCGCGCAACGCTAAGTGCATACAATAATATTCACCTACAACTCTTACAGGTGCTCTCTCTGTATATCGCGTAACTCAAAAATTTTTTGACGAAATTAAGATTGTCACCTTTATAGAAAATAAAATAATAATCTTCTTTTTACTTGATTATCGACAAAAATGGAAACGCCGAATAATTTGTCTATGAGGCATAGTTGTATTTTTATTTTTTATATAAAAATTCTGACCGTCGCATCTCAATACATTTTGGAAAATCTCTTATATTATGTTAAAAATAACATACTTAGATATTTAAAAAAAAGCGATAACCATAGTGTAAATACTAGAAATAAGAACAAATTAGCTATACGAATGTTTAGATTAGCCAAAGTAAGCAAATCCTTTAAAGGCCATTGTATACGCCTATACAAAAGAATCCCAGAAAATGTTCAAAATAATATAATATTATCCTGAAATAAATTTTAAAAAGCTGTCAAAGAACGTTTGTGTGTAAAGCGTATTATAAAGTCAATAATTTCATTGAAGACAGGCGACAGCACACCTTGGGAATAGGGTGGCTCCGTGCAGGTTACTTTGCTTTTATTTTTGTTACATAGCTGTAAGCCATAACATTGTTATATTATTATTTTATTTTAAAATTGTAATTTTCCATCTTTTTAGTAAAAGATGGCCCCGTGCGAGTTTCTTACGCCGCGCCGGTTCTTCTCGCCGGGTTAGTTCCCGAACCGGTGGTAGGCATCAGTTTCTACGTTTTTTCTACTACGTTCAAAAAGAGTATTTATGATTATTATTTTCAATAAAATGATATTTTATTTTTTTATTTATTGGCACCTTTGTTTTTTTTAAACACAATGAATGTCTGTGGTATAAACTCTTAATGACCTTACATTAAAATTTAATGAATGAGTAATTACGGAACCCTGCAAAATAGGCAACAAGCTTGGCCAGTTTTAGAGGTCAGTAAGGAATTATTTGATGTTTTGAAATATGTGCCGGGTTCGGGGAACTTTTTCAGTCAAAAGGAAATGAAATTACGCATTTAATTTTGCGGAATCACTTGCACCGAAGTTCAAAGCATTTTTTCACGTCCCGGTAAGTTTTAATGCAGTATGTCCATCATCAAACTGGCTCAACATAACATGTAAACATGTAAATAATATTGCAAAATAAAACAGAGTCCTTAATTTAATATTGTAATATTGGAGTACTTACACTAGAAAATGTAATAAGTACATATAAAGAAACTATAAAATTAAATTAAGAAATTAAAAAAAAAACCCCGCCAAACAACTTTAAAAAGTAATGAAATAATATAATTTAAGTACTCACTTTAAGTTTAAATAATTCCTAAGTGTAAAGTGATATTTTAGTCCATAATTGTTGTCACGGTGTGTCGGGGGACCGCCAACAGTGTCTTTTGCATTTTGTATCGCCACGCGACATGTTACTGATTGCCTCGATTTGGTTCGCTGAAAACTGACCCTTAAACTATAATGTAGTGAAATCAAACATCTACATTAGCGGTCCCCCGACACACCTTGACAACAATTATGGACTAAAATATCACTTTACACTTAGGAATTATTTAAACTTAAAGTGAGTAAATTATATTATTTCATTACTTTTAAAAGTTGTTTGGCGGGGATTTTTTTAAATTTCTTAATTTTACTTTATTTCATGCTTTTTAAACTTGTGTTGGTTATAGTGCAGAATAATTCCTATCAACAGAATCATATTATTATATCCCAATGAATACCATCTAGGAATGTCATTTTGGATGAGGCCATCAATATGAGTCCAAACATGAAACCTCCACTTTAGATTCATATGGAGCTCGGCTCCTATAGAATCCAGGTAATGCTGCAGCATGCAAGAATTTACTGGTTATCTACGTCTTACTAGTTGTCGCAATTAAAATGAGCCCAAACACGAAACCATTGCTCTAAGTTGGCGAGGAGTTGGGTATCCTATTGATTACCAGGTGATGCTGCAGCACCAGGTCAACTTTCCATTAATGTGTAAATATTCATAAATGTCACGAACTAGAATGCAATAAAACCCACCAAACGACTGCAAGTTGCTAATCGGTCCACCCGTTTGGATGCTACGATGCCACAGACAGACAGACAGATAGACAGACAGACAGACAGACAGACAGACCGACAGACAGACAGACAGACAGACACGTCAAACTTATAACACCCCTCTTTTTTGTCGGGGGTTAAAAATAAGTAAGCAGATCTATGTAAGTATCAAAATATTGTATATTTTATTGTCGTAAAACTATTGTATAAAAAAAATATTATAAAGTCACTGTTGTACTAGAAAATATTATTGCGTGTACTATACCTACATATAATAGAAATTTCACTTGTAAAAAGATAATTAATAAATGTAAGAATTTACCTGTATACTGTACGGGGGAATAAGAAACATTAAATTAAGAACATTAAGAAACATTAAAAAAAACGACGTGATAATATTTTTTTAACTTTAAGGCGACGGACGCCTTGATAATTTGGCTGTAGCGATATCGATTTTTCTCAACAATGACTAAAGCTAAGAAATTAAAGTTCATTGTCAGTATTCATCATGTCTTTGTCATTGAATTACCCATTATAATACGATTGGTCCACTTTTATAACACAGAATAATTATTCAGAAAGTCCTCTGTAAAAAAGGGATTTAATTTTGCCAACAGAGGAGAGTGATTTAAGCTTCCAAAATTTGTACATAGATTAATTCAAGCATACACTTTAATTTGCCCATAGCTAATATGAAATATATTTATGGTTTTTAAATTACGCGACAAAAACCATTTTGTGGCATACGCCCTTTCCATTTCTTGCTATTCCATTTCTTGTTGCCGGCCGGGCCGGCCTCTCATAGAAAACAAGCAATTAACGCGGCGTCACCTTAAGTTATTTTTTGTAATCATTGCAATGTGAATGCGCCTAATTCAGTCGGTTTAGTATGAAGACAAACATTGACAAATTTGACAGATAAGTGAAACAAAAGATATGAAAAACCATTTACTTAAAAGAGACAGTTCTGTTTTTAAACGTCGAATCGTATCGCTGTCTCTTTCTTCGCCTGAGCTATGACGAAAGTTCGATTTTTTCCAGATTGTTCGAAAAAATAATTGAAAATGTAAATAATCGAGGTATTTCCTGCAATCAATACACGTGGTAAGAGATTGTGTTTTGTTTACTTTCGAGTCTATATCTATCGATAATTGGTACACTTTCGAAACAAGCACGACGTCATTTTCAATTTATTTAGGTAAGACAAGACGCGGGTCGATGCAGACTAAACAACAGACGGCCCAATTGGGCCGTATTCGAATCTTCACAACGCACGCGTTAGTAACATATCTGCTTTGAGTTTTTCATCATTGTATGAAGATGGTCTAACTTATATCGTGGGTACGAAGAATGTGCTTTAGATATCCCATTTTGTCATATTTTCATCATAATACCCGAAATCTTTTATAGGGTTCCAAGAGGAAGAGTGTGCCGTTTATTTAAACGACTACTAAGATTTTGCAGTCTGTCTAGTCTATCCAAATAAACACGATAGTCAAAATATAATATAATATAGTATAGTATAGGTCAAAGATTGGAAAAGGAAGGTCCCCCGACCTACCGTGACAACAATTATGGACTAAAATATTATCACTTTACACTTAGGAATTATTTAAACTTAAAGTCAGTAAAATATATTATAATTCATTACTTTTTAAAGTTGTTTGGCGGAGGTTTTTTTAAATTTCTTAATTTTTACTTTAATAATTGATAATAAAAATAAAATAAATATTTAAGGGGGGCTCCCATACAATGGGCTATTTTTGCTCTATAACAGTACAGAACCCTTCGTGCGCGAGTCCGACTCGCACTTAGCCGATTTTTTTTTATTGTAACTATGTTTTGCATGTTTACTGTTTTCCTCTAAAATTAGTATGGAATTTAGCATCTCGTACCGTTGTTTGGACCATTGTACGTCCCAACCTCACGCGGGTACAGTGCCGTAATTAAACGCGGTGACAGTGTAACGATGACTGTTGCTTCCGAGACCGCAGCCGCTGGCCCGGAAACACGAGGATGGAAATGTTCTAGAAGCGACATATATTCTAAGAATATTAGGTACGCAAAGGCCGGAGCAGAGGGAACTACTATAGCAATGTTTTGTCGCTAGAGGAACGTGGGAGAGCCATGCTTCGGCACGAATGGGCCGGCTCGACCGGAGAAATACCACGTTCTCACAGAAAACCGGCGTGAAACAGCGCTTGCGCTGTGTTTCACCGAGTGAGTGAGTTTACCAGAGGCCCAATTCCCTTCCCTATCCTCCCCTATTCCCTTCCCTTCCCATCCCTACCCTCCCCTATTATCCTATTCGCTCTCAAAAGGCCGGCAACGCACCTGCAGCTCTTCTGATGCTGCGAGTGTCCATGGGCGACGGAAGTTGCTTTCCATCAGGTGACCCGTTTGCTCGTTTGCCCCCTTATTTCATAAAAAAAATACTATCATAGACAGTCAACAAAAAGTTTTGTCCGAATTCCGACAACGTCTCAGTCAATATTCTAATATGGCGTGTGGATACTGAATTGTTGGATTATTTATGGACAGGGCTTGGAAACCTGTTTAATCTTCGCGATCCTGTTCTTTAGAATTACATACATTTCCAAAAGAGCGTTTTCATTTCGATTCCGCACCGAAATTATTTCTGGCCATTTAGCCGAAACTTTTTTCGTTTTGAATTGACACAAGATGAGTCGAACGTCAACGTCATATTAACGAACGCTTATGTCAATTCCATACATTTACATCAACGAATCTATAACGAAGCGTAAACGAAAAGATTTTAGTTTTGTTCAAAGAGCAAAATGAAACTGCTCCTGCTCAAAATACCGGTTAGAGCCGTTCGCGATCATGTTCGCCCCGCCCACTCAAACACACCACGATCCGCGACACCCATTGTCCACACATTCAAAACAAATGGCCTATTGGCTATTAGATGGTGCACTAGAAAGGGATAGAAGATATCACTGCACTAGTAACTTTCCGCGAGGAAAACCAGGTTAATTTCAGAAGCAATTTGCAGATGCTTTAATGAGAAAATAATATTATGTGCCAAATTGTGAGAATTCCACGATAATTATTTCTAAGAATCACTTTCAACAAGTCTTCAAAGGAAGAACACACTTGGAGGGAAAATATTATTTACATTAATTGACAAAATACACTAACTTTATGTGACACTTTGTTGCGTGATTGTATTGTTTTGATATTTATTTTCCGTGGAAAATTTTCTTCTTGCCGTATATTAATGCTGCCAATTTTGCTGGGTATAGAAATGTCGCAGCCGACTGGTTAAAATTTAAAATAGCCGTTCAATCAAACAGCTAGCCCTTTAACAGAACAACGCCATTCAATCACACTTATAAATAATAACACGTGCAAGGTATAACATATCCAAATATTATCAAAATCGGAGTCATCCACTATTTTTCCCTGTCCGTTTGGCGTGGAACGCCCCCTTTGTCAGTTTGACAGTTTTGACAATTCATTTGCTGAATTGATTGAGAGGAATTGCTAAATGTGACCATTTTAGCCCCGCTGGTTGTTGTGGGAATTGGGATATACAGCATATACTAGGGCTCGCTTCGCTCGACTGATAAAAATTGTACAAAATGATTTCAACTTTAGATCCATGTTCGGGCATACATACGCATATCCATACATCAAACTTTGATCCCCACAGAGCATAGTCATGGTTGTATCATAGAGGGAACACTGCCAAATGACGTATACAAAAGGTAATTTCTGTATAGATTGGTTATACTTGGTTCAGTGATATTTAATATGAATATTTAATATAATAGCCTTTGATTAAAACGTGATATTAACCCTAAACCAGTGTTTTTTTAAGATGCGACCCTCCTGGTAAAAAAAAATATATTTCACGACCGTTAAATTAAAAAAAAATTCAGTACAAAGTTAACTTATCTTAATTGAAACTACAAGGAAACAAAACTTCAATACTCTATACACAATATCTGTATAGTTTGATAAAAAAAAAAAAAACGCCTCCGTGGTCTAGTGGTATAGAGCGCGGCTCTTGACTCGGAGGTCGTGGGTTCGATTCCCGCGTTGGAAACATGTTATTTCCAAGTTTGGTTAGGACAATGCTGGCTGATCACCTGATTGTCTGACAAGTAAGATGATCCATGCGTCGGATGGCCATGTAAAAAGTCGGTCCTGCGCCTGATCTCTCGCCAGTCGTGTCGGTCTTCCGTCCCACTGGGTTATTTGAGTAAAGGAATAGAGAGTGCTCTTGTGTGCTGCGCACACACTTGGGCACTATAAAATTACTCCTGCGTAGCTGGTCTGGTTTCAATGAAATCGGCCACCGTCACCGAAACCGGTGTGGGAGCTATTATTATTATAGTTTGATATGTACACAAATAAGAGTTATAGCCTATAGGTATACTAGACATTAGACATACATATTATTATAAAATGGTGTCAAAGCTTTGTAAGCCGCCGATTGTCTCATACAAGGAATTTCGGTAATAGTAAATCGTGTATTCCGAAATTGAATACATGAGTGGGTGAAGACGGTAACTAATATTTTACAAGATGAGAGAGAAACTCATTTTCTCACGTATAATTTAAACAAACCTTTTTACTCACCTATAGGTACTTTTATCGCGGGCTTTGGAGTTTGGGCGCTGTGAGTTGTGACAGAATCAAGGAATTCCGTAACGAAAAAACCTAGAGGCATCAGGCAACACACTCCGAGTTCCGACCATCACAGCGCGGCGGTGTGGTGCGGCGTTGTTAGACTTCGGCATCGGCACGGTGTTTGTGTGCTTGCGACTAGACATATGTGAATTATAACTGCATAAGTTGACCGCGGCAGTCCCCGAGTGCCACACGTATATTTTTCAATTTCCAATCATTTTCCCAGCCCTAAAGCAGTGGACCTAAAATGGTCACATTTTGCAATTCCTCTCAAATCAATTCAGAAAATGAATCATAAAAACTGTCAAACTGACGAATGTCAAATTAGTACGACTTGTGCGAATTACTAGATAAATGAATGATTGCAAGCAGAGTGACCATTTTCCGATTTAAATAAAATTAATCACAATATTATGATTCATAAATGATTCTCCAAAGCAACCATTTTAGCCCCGCTGATAGGCTAAACAACAGTTTTCAAATTGTCAGCTACCCACTTTTTCCACTCATGGCTTCAATTGTGTAGCATCCACCTTTCGGACTGTGGAATTCCAGTGCGTTTTGGAATTTATTCACAAAGGGCTGGTAGGGTAAAGTTGGGATGTTGTATAATTTACTATAGGCATCCTACCCACAGCTGAATGTAGCTAACAATGGGACCAGAGATTGTAGTAAAGTGTAGATGTATTCTGAGACAAGCAAAAATATGCATAAATTACATAATATACAGTGTGTAACAAAAATAAGTGATAATACTTTAGGGTGTGTACGTGTTCCTTGTAGAGAGTCCACTGTGAAAGTAGCAGCTCTGAAAGACGAAATTTTTTTTTCACTTTTGTATGGGCAAAGTCCTGAGCCACTAAATAGTATACTTACGTATATCTACAAGGTGTAACAAAACCAAGTGATAATAAGGGTATGGACCAAATTATTATACTCACTTGAAAGAAAAGCATATTTTGTGTCTAATGTCGGCGCTACATATAGACGAACGCGTTGGCCGACGCATTGGCCGACGCGTTGGCCGACGCGTTGGCCGGCGCGCTGGCCCAATGTGTAGAACGGGCGTTCGCGCGTTGGCGGTAGGTATTTCACCTGTTCTACACATTGGGCCAGTGCGCCGGCGCGGCGAACGCGTCGGGCAACGCGTTCGCCTATATGTAGTGCCGACTTAATAGGTAACAACTAACATCATTATCTTTAAAAAAGTTAATATTTTTTTAGCGTTAGTGTAAGGTGTATAATAGTCCTGCATAATTTTGCAGGTGCCGTCTGGCTAGTATAATTCAGCCATCTGGTGATGAAGAGGAGTTTGCAAAATTCGCATCAGGTATTGGTCTTGACGCATGGTTCCTTCAACAAAATGTAATCGTCCATTCCCCTTTGAGCTAATCTCGCCCCATATCGTAACCGACGAAGGAGGTTTCACTCATTCAACAACACAGCTTTCATCAAAATTTTCAAGATCAGATTGTCCTAGAGGATCTGATTTCTGAATCTATTGTGCCATATTAAGGATACGCCTTTAACCTTATAATTAAAAAAATAGCAATTAAAATAACTTGTTTTCCTCCTTCCAGTATTCCTCAGTCCAATGTTTATGCATTTTTAGCAAACCATCGTTTAGCACGCGAACGTGAAGATAATAATAATTATGAGCGCTGAAATTGCCTTTTTTTTGTGATTTGTATGGACAAATGGTGCGTCACGAAAAAAAAGTTGCTGTTTCAGCACTGCTACTTTCACAGTGAACTCTATACGGGGGACCATAATACACACCCTAAAGTATTATCACTTACTTAGTTTTACAGTTTACTCCCTGTATACCCGACGGTCATCTAATGAGCATATTATTTTATATGCGTTATGCGCTTCTCATATCCCGGCCAAAGTTAAATATCTAGCATTCGTATCAATTTCTCTAACAGTTACTAACATATGTATAAAAGGCAGTATACCAAAATGGTGTCTTATACCACTTCTATAAGCTTACTCGGTCTGTAAATATGAGGAATATTAGAAGTTTGTCGTGGTCTGAGCTCATTGTCTCCTCCGGGTAAGATTAGTAATGAAGTCATCCGTTATAAGGGCGACCATCTGTGTGATTTCATCGGGATTTAATCCATAAATGACAAACCTATCACCAATTTTTCTTATCCATACTAGGTAATATTATAAATGAGAAAGTGTGTCTGTTTGTTACCTCTTCACTGCATTTTGGTACCTGCAAATGTATATATCATAGATAACACCTATAGATCAAGGCTTAAAATTAATACAATATTTTGCGCCAAAATTCGTTTGTCGCGCGGAACCAAACATTTTCTTGGATAAAAAGTATCCTATATCCTTTCCCGGGGCTCAAAGTATATCCATACAAAATTTCCGCAAAATCGGTTCAGCAGATTGGGCGTGCCGCGTGAAGAGGTAACAGACAGACAGACAGACAGAGAGGCAGACAGACACACTTTCGCATTTATAATATTAGTATGGAAGTGTGGAAATGCATGTGTGTATCTATCGCTGAACCATCTAGATCTTTACTTACCCTAGCCCAGCTCTAGAGCAGGGGTCATCAAATGGCGGACCGCGGTCCGCATCCGGATCGCCGACCCATTATGTACGGATCAAGCATTTTCAAAGATGAACTTCGTTAAAAATAATTTTCGGCCTCAACTTACTGATAAATATCTCCCGGATTTAATGTCAATAGCTTGCACCAATTTTACTCCAATCAAGCAACAAAAATTGACACTTTTCTTATTGATAATATGTAAATCTATCTATATATATAAAAATCAATTGCTGTTCGTTAGTCTCGCTAAAACTCGAGAACGGCTGAACGGATTTATCTTATCTTGGTCTTGAATTATTCGTGGAGGTCTAGGGAAGGTTTAAAAGGTGAGAAAAATTCGAATAATTGCCGGGAAAATCCTCAAAACAGCATTTTTCTATTTCCCATACAAACGTTTTCTAAATAAAATGGAGAGTCAATTTGTAATTTATTACCGCTGCATAAAGTTCAAATTCGCGTGCGCGTTGGAGGACCTAATATCGCGTTCTGAAACTCAACAAAAGTGAAAGTGAATCGCGAACGCGACAAAATTGCATAGTCTCAAAATACATAGTACATAAATAAACACAATTTTAGCTAACTTCAGTTGTTACTCTGTCCGATTATTTTTTTATTTTAGCTAACTTAAGTTGTTACTCTGTCCGATTATTTTTTTAATAAGACTATATAGAAATCGAAAGATAAATCTATATATATAAAAATCAATTGCTGTTCGTTAGTCTCGCTAAAACTCGAGAACGGCTGAACGGATTTATCTTATCTTGGCCAATTTTGATGAAATTTTTTGTGTGTGTTCGTGGAGATTCGAGAATGGTTTAGATTTACAGTTTGGTCTACTGGAAAATGTTTTTTCAATTAATTTCTTATTTATAAGGAGTTGTTGATTTTGGAATGTTTTACATTAGATCCGGCGGACGGCGCTATCATCGCATTCAATATTATTCTATTTCAATTTTAGTTTGTCCTGACAGATGGTGCTACGATTAATTTGAAAAAAATTTTGTTATTCAATTCATGTGCTGATTAAAATATTAAATAAATAACACATAGGCTACAATTTTAACCGACTTTCAAAATGGGGGAGGTGTTATGTTCGTTTTCTTATATTCAACGATTACTCCGCCGTTGGTTAACCGATTTTCAAAATTTTTCTTTTGGTATATAGGGTATCATCCCAATTTGGTATTATATTCAGAAAAGTGATGATCTGATGAAGGATCCATAAGTAATCGAGGGAACTCCTCAAAACTTATAGGGAAACATATGGTGACTTCGGTTTCGTGAGAAGTATTCTAAGCATATGCTACCAACAAGTAAGATTTTGCACCGAGATATACCTGGTATACTGTGGTTCGGAAGGTGCTGAGAGAATTCCTGATTCTTTATAGATACAAGTTTGGGAGTTTCGGCGTTGTTTTAAGAACAGAAAGCATATGCTACTATGCAAATTACATTCTTCATCATCATCATCATCATCATCACTACCATATCATAGTCTTTTAGATCGAGACTCGAGTTTGTCAAGCGATAATTAAAAAAAATCTATATCTACCTAATATTATAAACCTGAAGAGTATGTTTGCTTGAACGCGTCAATCTCAGAAACTACAGGTCCGATTTAAAAACTTATCTCAGTGTTAGATAGATCATTTATCGAGTAAGACTCATCATTTATCGAGAAGGTTATATTATATTATTACTCTAAGACTAATACGACAGAAGAAACTCAGGAAAATGTGGGAAAAACGGGGGAAATATTTTTTATGGGAAAATGTACCTACGGATTCTGTAAAATTTCTAATTTACGCGGGCGAAGCCGCGCGGGACATCTAGTATATATATAAAAATCAATTGCTGTTCGTTAGTCTCGCTAAAACTCGAGAACGGCTGAACGGATTTATCTTATCTTGGTCTTGAATTATTCGTGGAGGTCTAGGGAAGGTTTAAAAGGTGAGAAAAATTCGAATAATTGCCGGGAAAATCCTCAAAACAGCATTTTTCTATTTCCCATACAAACGTTTTCTAAATAAAATGGAGAGTCAATTTGTAATTTATTACCGCTGCATAAAGTTCAAATTCGCGTGCGCGTTGGAGGACCTAATATCGCGTTCTGAAACTCAACAAAAGTGAAAGTGAATCGCGAACGCGACAAAATTGCATAGTCTCAAAATACATAGTACATAAATAAACACAATTTTAGCTAACTTCAGTTGTTACTCTGTCCGATTATTTTTTTATTTTAGCTAACTTAAGTTGTTACTCTGTCCGATTATTTTTTTAATAAGACTATATAGAAATCGAAAGATAAATCAATAATAATAAAGACAAATTAAATTATAAATAGTACCTAATATTTTTCAATACACAATTCTGATACAATATAATATCGTATGGTAGGATAACTCAACTGTGTACTTGAAAGAAACTTAACACAGAGACACGTTTTAACTGTATAGTTCTGCTATTGTAATACTATAAATTTAGCTAAAATCACGATTATTTGCGCGTGTACCTGATTCGGGTGGTCTCTGATGAAATTTAATTACCACAGTGCCAGATTTATATCTATATTAATACGCGAGCGAAAAACTTTGGATCCCATTTGACGAAAAATGCGGAAACGTAGGTGATTGAAATTTTGCACAGTTAGGCGCAGCACAGACGACAGACTATCCGTGACGCACTTTTTAGTCCGTGCAAATAGAACCTATGCAATTATATTATGCAGCTGTAACGCACACGACGCGCAGCGCAGACGTGTGCGTTACTGCATAATATAATCCATACTAATATTATAAATGCGAAAGTATCTCTGTCTGTCTGTCTGTCTGTCTTGCTTTCACGCCAAAACTACTGAACCGATTGCAATGAAATTTTGTATACAGTTATTCTAGAGTCTGAGAAAGGACATAGGCTACATTTTGATGTGGGAAAATATCTAATTTCCATGAAAATTTCGATGAAAATGAATTCGCATTGCGCGTGGCCAGCGCTCATCCCGGGGGTCCTGGGTTCGAGTCCCGCAGGCGGAACAAAAAGTTTTCAATTTTCCTGGGTCTTGGATGTGTATTAAAATAAAATTTCAAAAATCTTAAACATATTTTATGTATACTTAATATTATAAAAAAATCCAGAAATATATCGATGGAATGAACATTTTAGTTCTAATACGATTCAACAGATGGCGTTTTATTTTTTACTTTATTGTAACATAGAACTAATCATACTTATTAGTTAGTATGTTTTTGTTTATAGTTTTTAATACGTTAGAATATGATGTTTAATCCATACTTATCCATACTAATATTATAAATGCGAAAGTATCTCTGTCTGTCTGTCTGTCTGTCTGTCTGTCTGTCTGTCTGTCTTGCTTTCACGCCAAAACTACTGAACCGATTGCAATGAAATTTTGTATACAGTTATTCTAGAGTCTGAGAAAGGACATAGGCTACATTTTGATGTGGGAAAATATCTTATTTCCATGAAAATTTCGATGAAAATGAATTCGCATTGCGCGTGGCCAGCGCTCATCCCGGGGGTCCTGGGTTCGAGTCCCGCAGGCGGAACAAAAAGTTTTCAATTTTCCTGGGTCTTGGATGTGTATTAAAATAAAATTTCAAAAATCTTAAACATATTTTATGTATAATATTATAAAAAATCCAGAAATATATCGATGGAATGAACATTTTAGTTCTAATACGATTCAACAGATGGCGTTTTATTTTTTACTTTATTGCAACATAGAACTAATCATACTTATTAGTTAGTATGTTTTTGTTTATAGTTTTTAATACGTTAGAATATGATATTTAATCCATACTAATATTATAAATGCGAAAGTATCTCTGTCTGTCTGTCTGTCTGTCTGTCTTGCTTTCACGCCAAAACTACTGAACCGATTGCAATGAAATTTTGTATACAGTTATTCTAGAGTCTGAGAAAGGACATAGGCTACATTTTGATGTGGGAAAATATCTTATTTCCATGAAAATTTCGATGAAAATGAATTCGCATTGCGCGTGGCCAGCGCTCATCCCGGGGGTCCTGGGTTCGAGTCCCGTAGGCGGAACAAAAAGTTTTCAATTTTCCTGGGTCTTGGATGTGTATTAAAATAAAATTTCAAAAATCTTAAACATATTTTATGTATAATATTATAAAAAATCCAGAAATATATCGATGGAATGAACATTTTAGTTCTAATACGATTCAACAGATGGCGTTTTATTTTTTACTTTATTGTAACATAGAACTAATCATACTTATTAGTTAGTATGTTTTTGTTTATAGTTTTTAATACGTTAGAATATTATCTATACTAATATTATAAATGCGAAAGTATCTCTGTCTGTCTGTCTCGCTTTCACGCCAAAACTACTGAACCGATAGTAATGAAATTTTGTACACAGATAGTCTAAAGCCTGAGAAAGGACATAGGCTACTTTTTAACTGGAAAAAGGGGTTGTAAGGGGGTGAAAATGCGTAAATTTGGTCAAATTAACTTAGTTCCAAAAACTTAAAACAGATGGCGCCAAGAGCCCCCTAGATCGCGCTATTGCTTGCTCATACGTATTTCTATAAGAGGTGGTACCATATTGAGCTAGATTTTTCGATTCTTTCGATTGTTATACACGTTATTAACTAATAACTCACCTACCAACTTAGACATCAAATTCAAAAACAACAGCGCCAAAACTACTGAACCGATTGTAATGAACATTTGTACACAGATAGTCTAAAGCTTGAGAAAGGACATAGGCTACTTTTTAACTGGAAAAAGGGGTTGTAAGGGGGTGAAAATGCGTAAATTTGGTTAAATTAACTTAGTTCCAAAAAACTCAAAACTGATGGCGCCAAGAGTCCCCTAGATCGCGCTATTGCTTGCTCATGCGTATTTCTATAAGAGGTGGTACCATGTTGAGGTAGGTTTTACGATTCTTTCGATTGTTATACACGTTAATATTAACTAACTAGCTGTTGCCCGCGACTTCGTCCGCGTGGACTTTAGTTTATAGCGCGCGGTGTCAACAAAATTTGTGTCAAATTTAAAAACTTTTTAAAACCCTGGTAAGTGGTACCCCTCTTAGGGCCGCGTTACACAGGAATGGCAGCGCTGAAAGTGCTCGCCTCGCCGCTGCCATTCCGGTGTAGCGCGGCCCTTAATTAATCAAAATACCCAAAAAGAGCTGTGCAGTGTGCACATAATCTATACTAATATTATAAATGCGAAAGTATCTTTGTCTGTCTGTCTGTCTGTCTGTCAGTCTCGCTTTCACGCCAAACGCCAAAAGTATCTCTGTCTGTCTGTCTGTCTGTCAGTCTCGCTTTCACGCCAAACGCCAAAACTACCGAACCGATGGTAATGAAATTTTGTATACAGATAGTCTAAAGCCTGAGAAAGGACATAGGCTACTTTTTTTACTGGAAAAAAGGGTTGTAAGGGGGTGAAAATGCGTAAATTTGTTCAAATTAAGTTAGTTCCAACAATTCATAATAGATGGCGCCGTGCGTCTTCTACATCGCGCTGACGCTTGCTCAAAAGTCTTCCTATAAGACGTGGTAGCATCTTACATTTAAGTTTCGATTGTTATATCTATTCTACGGTATTAAATAACTCAGTACTTTATCTGTGCAGTGACGTAACCTTAAATCTATCAATGATAAATAGTTTATGGGTAAAGTTGTGTAATCGGAGGGCTAAATAAGCTTTAAAATTTGGCATAAAATATAAAGTTTAATATAAAAAAATGAAATACTTATTGTGTGCACACTGCACAGCTGTATTGATTTAAGGGGTACCAGGGTTTTTTTATAAAAGCTTTTGACACCAATTTTGTTGACATCGCGCGCTATAAAGTACTATAAACTGAAGTCCACGCGGACGAAGTCGCGGGCAACAGCTAGTACTAAATAAATATTTTTTTTACAAAATGTGTGGACCGCGAAGGTCATTTCATTTCTTAAAATGGACCCCGAGCCACAGAATATTTATTAGTAGTACCAACCCGAGCGAAACTAATTGGTGGCCCCTGCTCTAGAGGATAAACAAATCAAAAGATAAACATTATATTGCGTATTGTCGCCTTTGATAAAATAATTCGGTACGGGGTTCGCAAAACATTCAAATTAAACGGAAACTCCCCGAGCACGCGAACTTTGTCAATATGCGTGCAATATGCCCGTGTTTCATAATTCCATAACATTTGATAAAAGCCTTTTATTAAAACCGCGGTTCATCTTTAGCCGACTTTTCATAAGTTCGCGGTGACACGGTCGGTTTTGAGATTTTTCATCGATATTAGAAGAAGCAACTTATTTTTTCCAGGAAACGAACACCAAGGCGCACTTTTAGTTGCTTGTCATGTTATAAAGTCTATAGTCATTCACACAGTCACTATCTGCCTATAAATCACTTCTCTGATAGTACATAATATTATTGTAGAACCGCTACAGTGTGTCACGGGCGTCTACCATCAGGCACTGCAGCTGCTCATTTCCTGGCTCATTTCAATAAAAAAATATTTATTTAGTCATTTTCTCACAACAAAATGTCGCGCTAATTGACC
Source organism: Aricia agestis (assembly GCF_905147365.1). Lineage (NCBI taxonomy): Eukaryota > Metazoa > Arthropoda > Insecta > Lepidoptera > Lycaenidae > Aricia > Aricia agestis. Next base: position 12,112,799 of record NC_056417.1, read on the forward strand.
GACCATTGTTTCTTAAGAAATTAGAATTCATCCAGATAACGAATCGTGATTAAAGAAATTGAAAAACGCCCCAACGGTCATTGGAAATCAATTCGATGGCCCCGAGGGAATAAATTAAAACAAAAATGGCCGAGCGAATCGCATTATCTGTTACTTTGTGATATTTTTGAGAAATGAAAGGCTGGGGTTGGACGTCGCGACGTCAGCGGCCTTTAGGGCTCGCACATAAAACTGCGAATTCGCATCGCATCGCAAAAATCTGTAACAAATCTCATAGCTAAAAATGACATTGCGATGCGATGCGATGCGAATTCGCAGTTTTGTGTGGGAGCCCTTAGAGCCCCTCGACACGTTGATTTATAGCTTTGTCCACACTGTGCTTTTTTCTGTTCGTCAAGGGCATGCGTTATAGCGCAGTCAACAGCGAACGTGAGGCACGCCCTCTAACCGTATCCAAAACTTCAAAAATGGCAATATTGGCGTTGCGTTCCTTGACGCATTCAATTATTGAATGCGCCAATATGAAAATTGATGACGAAAATTGAAGATGAAAGTGCACAGTGTGGACGTAGCTCATGATAGATGCCACCGTGATTTCGAAAGTATCTACAGGGTGTAACAAAACTAAGTAATAATAATACTTTAGGGTGTGTATGAGTCCCCCGTATTGAGCTGACTGTCAAAGTAGCAGCGCTAAAAGAGTTACTTTTTAAACTTTTGTATGGGAAAATACCTGACTAGAGCGCTAGCCCATACAAATAATAAAATATCTTTTAGCGCTGCTACTTTCACAATTTTTATAAATGGCAACAACATTAATTCTTTAACAAATAGACAAGATTAATATTCCAAGTCGTACTAGATGCGTTTTTTTAATACAGGTTGATAGGGTGAACACCGTTATCCTTAAAACCATCAAATGAGCCCGTCAAATGAACAATTTTTTCTATGAGAACAATGCTGGGAACTCAAAAAAAATGAAGACGGCATTTTTTTTGACTTCTCAGCATTGTTTTCATAGAAAAAGTTGTTCATTTTGACGGGCTCCTTTGATGGTTTTAAGGATAACGGTGTTTACACTAACGTCTTGTATATATTATAGCAATAACATTTCTTTAATAAATAGACAAGATTAATATTCCAAGTCGTACTAGATGCGGTTTTTTTTTAAATATACTTAACATTTTATCAAACAAGGACAAAGTACATATAATTAATTTAACATTATATTGTGTGACGCTAAAAATAGACCCCAGCTCAGCATTAGCAGAGATTATTCTATATCAATTTTCCTGTTTCCTGGTCAAGCTATAATATAATTTAATCAGCATCTTTGGGGTCCCAAACTCGTTATCAAGTCATCGCTAAATATTTACGTTACCGTACTGAGAAGTTTTGTGTAAGTGCTTACGAGGTAACCCTAAACAAACTATCCCCTACTAAAATTTAATTGAAAGCAGCTCCTTTTAGGACCCCACTTCCACGTAGACTAGTTTATAGCAGTAGAAAGCGAGCTAAATTTTACAGTTTCGGACATGAAAAATGCGAAAATTTTATGCATTTTCCTCTTTTACCTTATTTTTTGTAAACCCACTTATTTACAAAAAAATCGGCCAAATGCGAGTTGGACTCGCGCACGAAGGATTCCATACCATTATAGAGCAAAAATATTAAAAAATTGTGATTTTTGTATGGGAGCGCCACTTAATTATTACAAATTTGATTTAAAATTACTTGCAGTACACCTGATGATGATTTTAAATTAATCTTTCTTGCTCTTCGTTTCGTCTGAAAAGATCCTTAAAAAGTACCAATATTGATATAACCTTCTTATTTTAACCTTTTAAGTACAGAGGTGGATTTTAAGGCCCAATGAACACAGAACATTAATTTTATTATTCTGTCTGGTTATCTTACACCTTAAACTTTGTAACTAAGTTTTTCGCAAAGTCAAATCTTTCGTAACAAATTTAGATTAAATTTAGATAAGGAATTAGGTATTATTTTTATTAGAAGGTTTACAAATTGAAGATGAAATCAGCTTTGTCCGTAATTATCTACCTACGTTTCTACTTTCTTATTTGAAAGTCAAATATTTTGCATTTTATAATATTATTATATAAAAAAAGCTTTGGTTCTTGCCTGTTCGAAATTGATAAATAATCAACCACTAAAAAGTTTTTTTGAAGTGGTTAAATGACAATTTGAAGATCGTCGTTATTTTGCATAAAATATGGTTGGTTACCTTAAGACCGGAAATTTTATTTGAAATTAAAAATCGATTCTTATAGCTAGATCATATATTTGCTAGATAAAAAAAAGTAGGAAAGTTTTGTTCAAATTATTAGGGGAAAAATGAGTACTCATTTCTCCCTTAGGCCGTGTTCAAACCAAACTGACTGTCAGCCGCCGAATGTGAGCGAACGTTACGCAGGCCATTTAGCCGAAACTTTTTCGTTTTCGCTTCGTTATAGAATCGCCGATCAAAATGTATGGAATTGACATAAGACGAGTCGAACGTCAACGTCATACTAACGAACGCTTATGTCAATTCCATACATTTTGATCGGCGATTCTATAACGAAGCGAAAACGAAAAGATTTTGGCTCACCCCCCAGTTTACAGTATTTCCATACAATATATTCACTTTTTCGTTCACACCTAACCGACAATGGGCGTTTCCACACTGCGACGATAACGACACGACACGATAGACGATACCACAGAATCGATACCTAAGGGCCACCGCACATATACAATTTCAAGTTGGCCGACTATCGTACAAACTCAATTGCGTGTCACAATTTAATTGGACAACTTCATCGTGTACGCTGCCAGGCGCAGACTTTTAGATTTAGTTAGTAATGGTGTTGCTAGCCTAGTCGTAAAAAGCACGCTTTTATTGTGGCACAAATAAAACGAAGGCGAAAAGAAAGGAGAATATTTTGGGTGCATTCAATACTAAGTGACAGATTAGAATTAGATCATACCTTGCATTTTAAACTTCGATATCATTGACTTCGACATCATTGATCATACCTTGCATTTTAAACTTCGATAATATTATCCAGATAAATTTTAATGAAAAAATCCAGATAAATAGTTGATAATAATCCATATCCATACTAATTTTTTTTTATTATGTAATTCGGGGCCGTCTATGGGCTCTGTGTGTAAATATGTGTCTGTACACACTTACTCAAGCATGATTGAACATAAATTCTAAGAGATTAAATTGTCAACGTGCCGATACGTGCCAACTGGACGTCAAAAAAAGAGTTCTGCTGTCATGTATCACACGTCTCTTTTTACCACGCAGTGTTACTGATAGTGACATCTCGCTTGCTCTTGCACAACTTGAAATTGTATATGTGCGGTGGCCCTTATCTATTCTGTGGTATCGTCTATCGTGTCGTGTCGTTATCGTCGCAGTGTGAAAACGCCCAATACGTTATTTAATTAGTTATTACGCTGGGCGTAGGCGCGGACATTCGATACCGTTTATTTTCACGTTCACACTGGCCACTGGAGCCCACAGTGAGTCTGCTCACATTCGACGGCGGCGTATAGTCAGTTTGGTTTGAACACGGCCTTATAATTTACTTTTTATATAAAATAAGGGGGCTGACGAGCAAACGGGTCACCTCACACCTGTTGGATAACAACTACCGTCGCCCATGAACACTCGCAACATCAGAAGTTTTGTTCTTTTGCAAGTTTAGTATTTGTAATTATGTAGTGCTATGAAAAGAGCTATGTTGAGAGTATCTCTGGTAGACAAAATTCCTAATATAGTCATTCGCCAGAGAACTAAAGTCACCGACATCGCTCATAGAATTAGCACGCTGAAGTGGAAGTGGGCTGGTCATGTCTGCAGACGGGAAGACGGTAAATGGAACAGACAAGTGTTAGAGTGGAGACCACGCTTAGGCAAACGTAGTGTAGGACGTCCCGCAGCACGGTGGACCGACGATTTGAAGAAAGTGGCTGGCAGCGGATGGATGAGGGCTGCCCAAGATCGGGATGGTTGGTGCTCATTGGGGGAGGCCTACGTTCAGCAGTGGACAGCAATAGGCTGATGATGATGAAGAATGTAGTAAAATGTTTGTTACCCCACTTCATTCATGTAAAATAAAAATAAAATAAAATAAAAATTGTTTTATTTCTGAATAAATTTGAATCAAATATTTTCAGAACGTTGAACTACATGTTGCCTACCACCGGTTCGGGAACTAACCCGGCGAGAAGAACCGGCGTAAGAAACTCACTCGGGGCCACTTTTTAGTAAAAAAGTGGAAAATTTGTCTCTTAAAAAATAAAATTTACAATGTAAATAACTTAATCTATACAATATGAATACACAATTGTAAGTCACATTAATTAATTAATTAATAGCTCCCACACCGGTTTCGGTGACGGTGGCCTATTTCATTGAAACCAGGCCAGCTACGCAGGAGTAATTATTTTATAGTGCCCATGTGTGTGCGCAGTACACAAGAGCACTCTCTATTCCTTTACTCTCATAACCCAGTGGGACGGAAGACCGACACGACTGGCGAGAGATCAGGCGCAGGACCGACTTTTTACATGCCCATCCGACGCATGGATCATCTTACTTGTCAGACAATCAGGTGATCAGCCTGCATTGTCCTAACCAAACTCGGAAATAACATGTTTCCAACGCGGGAATCGAACCCACGACCTCCGAGTCAAGAGCCGCGCTCTATACCACTAGACCACGGAGGTGTTATTAAGTCACATATAATTAATGTAGAAGCAGCCTTGCAAGCAGCCATCCTACTCCCAAGATGTGCTATCGTTTAGGAAATCGTAGACCGTATATAGGCTTTGGCACACAAACGTTCTTTAATTACCTACTTTTTTAAATTTTATATTTGATAGATTTTGAACGTTTTCCGGGATTTTATTGTAAAGGCGTATACTTTGACCTTTAAAAGATTTACTTATTTTGCTAAGTCTGATCACTGGTATTTCCAGCTTGTGCCTATTTCTAGTGTTTCTACCGTGACTATCACTTTTAGTTTTAAATTTAGTTAAATTCTTTCTAACATACAATACATTATCCAAAATATATTGAGAAGCAACAGTTAGAATACCAATTTCTTTAAACTTTTCCTCAGAGATTCAAAAGCTGACATTTTATAAATTGATCGTATAGCTCGCTTCTGCAGCACAAAAATTGTATTGATGTCGGCAGCGTTTCCCCATAAAAGGATACCATAAGACATTCTACTGTGAAAATAACTAAAATAAACTAGTCTTGCCGTGTCTTCATCAGAAATTTCCCTAATTTTTCTGACTGCATATGCTGCAGAACTGAGCTTACCTGCAAGATTAGCAATATGAGGACCCCACTGTAATTTACTATCTAATGTAATGCCTAAGAATATAGTGGAGTCCACCAAATTCATTTTCTCATCATTTAATAGTAAATTGGTTTGAACTTGTCTAACATTGGGCAAAGTAAATTTTAAACATTTGGTTTTCTTAGAGTTTAAAAGTTAGTTATTAACATTAAACCAATGTACTATTTTTGAGAGAGCACTATTTACCTCGTCGTAATTTGACTGCCGTCGCTTCACTTTAGAAATAAGTGAAGTGTCATCAGCAAAAAGTACTATCTCATTATCCTTAACTAGATAAGGTAAGTCATTAATGTAGATGAGAAAAAGACCTAATACACCTAATTCTATTTTGGTCCCATTGGATCTTTTACTATTAACTTCAACCCTTTGAGTCCTATTTTTGAGGTAAGAAGTCAAAAGGCTGAGTGCTGAGTCCCTTATGCCATAGTGGTGCAATTTTTTGACTAAAGTAGCATGCTCGAGCTCGACACAGTCAAATGCCTTAGAGAGGTCACAAAAAATACCTAAGGCATCCTGTGACTCCTCCCAAGCTTCAAATATGCTACTTAATGTGCTACCTAATGTCTTCAATTGTTAGCAACAACTCCAAGTTTCTGGAGCAATTAGAATCTATTTTAATGTGTATCACTTAGTATGATATACGAGAACCTCTCTGTCTCCCTAGGGACTAATTCATCTAGTGGATGAACAGTCGGACAAATAAATCGGTTTGGATTATGTAGCGGGCCCCTTAAGTTTGTTGAAGGGTTAACTGTTTAACTTAAATCAGGAGTAGATAAAGTTGTATTCAGAGGAATAAGATAAAAACTTAAGAGGTGTCAAGGGACACCCGGATGGAACGAAGTTATTAAAAAAACGCCATATAGCTGACGCCCGGAAATACTATCAACGCCCTCTGCCCTTACGTCGCAGCTATTAAAAAAGTGTCGGCCGACACTTTTGTGTCGTGTGGTTACGACTTTTTCCGTCTAGCTTCCTTTCGCAACTCGCGATGAGGAACTTCGTTCCAAAAATAAACTTAACTATTTTAGGTGAAAATTGTGTTCATGTATTTAGTTCATAGGATATTTTTATAGAATGGAATTCAGGGAGAATTGCGCGAAGTTGCTGGCAACATCATAGTTCTTATAGTAGAAGCTTAATAGCTTGCTCTAGGCTTTACGTGGCTCTACTAAGAATTGGCCGTAGAATAAATTTATGACATCAAGTCGTTATGCTTTGTTCAAACCTACGCGACCAGGCGACTGCGAAGCGGAGTTTTGTATACAAAAAACACATTTGACAACTTGACGCAACTTGACGCTCCGTCACTGACGCGTAGGTTGTTCTAAGCATAAACTTATAATATACTGTCGTAGTTCTAAGCCTAATGCGAATTTTGCGTTTTGATTGAATTTTAATAAAGATATTGAAACTAATAAGAACTTAGGATTAGTGACTTCCAACGCTTATTTTCAGCTGGAAAAGGAAAACAATGATGAATTTCCATTTCCGCACCCACATTTATAATATTGGGGCATTATTGACACTTCGGATATGGAGCGCGACCGACGCGATTCTGCTAATGACACAGCGTCACACCCAGTGGCGTATTATGTTAAGGCGGGGGCGGGGCCGGCTAGGGCGGCATTTTTTTTCCTTATGAAGAATAGGAAAAGAGACAGATTGATAAAATTTTTCTCCCTGTTTCCCAATTTACTATTATTACATTTTAACTTTCAAATTAAAAACCAAGGTGTAACAGAAAATAATTCTTTTACCAGAAATGTACATAATGATAGTGTTATTATATTATAAGTATGTGCTATGAAAATATTTTCATGTTCCCTGAACAATTCCATACTTGATGTTTTAACACGGGCGGTGGAACCCCCAAATCTTGGAGCCAGTAGCAAGTGGTGCAAGAGCTATGTGGCACAGGGCCCGTAACACGTTCAACAAGACGTGCTATATGGCGCATGGCTAACGTGACCATTATTTTTTTATCAGAGCGGGACATCTACGGAAATTAATTTCATTTTATTATTTATTATGATAGTAGTAGATACAATAATTATTGAGTATTTAGTGAATATTGAAAGTGCCTGTTATATTTAAATATTACTATTATTGAAGCAAGCAAAATATGGCAGAATAATCGCGTTTGTTTTATAAGAGTGCGTTTCTTCCAGGCATTGCACAGGCATTTTAAACATAATAAAAATACCTTTAAATTGACGTTTGGCCTATTTGCAAAAGCGGGACAATTACAGCCTTGCGGGGGCACCGGGTCCGGGACAGACTGCCTGAAATCGGGACTGTCCCGCCCAAAGCGGGACGTATGGTCAAGTGCTATATGGTGCGGGGCCCATAGCACGTGCTACAAGGCCTACAAGCGCTATATCCGGCCCTGGATATACCGCGCTCCTGGGTGTGACGCACAATGACGGCCGCGTCACATAATTGTGTCATTACGGTCGCGGACGCGTGACATTAGCACCCATGATTGAATTGCTAGTTAACCGCAAATCGCAATACGCCATTTATGATTATTAGGGTAAAGGACTGAACACACTATAGTAATATGTAACTTTTTTTTTAATGGCTATTTGAAAGTACAGCGCCTGGAGCCTATTCTGAACGACTCGAATTAGAATACCGCGTGGTTATTTAAATTTTGACTTGTGAGTTGTGACATTTCCGAAAACTTTTTAAGCCTAATAAAAAGTTAAGTTAAAAATAATAATCCTGTGTCATCAGTATTTTGGTTTTCAATTTTCCGTCGCTTTTGGACTGCAACTATTTTTTAAAACGCTTATATCGTACTGTATGTTCATCGTATTTCAAAACTTAATATTTTAACCAATAACAAATGAAGGCAGAGATGAAAGATTAATAAGTTTTTAATCCATAGAAGCTAGCTGAGGAATGACCTGAATTAAAACAATCACTAAGTATTTCTCTACTCTCTCTTCTAATTTCTTTTCTTTGTTAGATGAATATAGTGTGCTTGGGTGCTCGTGTTATTATGATAATTGTTATAAGCCGTACCAGTATTGATTAGATTAACTGGAGGCCATAATATGAGGAATCAGGTTTTTCTTTCTTTATGTTAAATGTCTGTGTGTAAAAAATAAATTATAGTAGATACTCTAGCACATTAAATACTATTTACTATTTAGGATTTATATTGACAGAAGTCTGTCCGTCTGTTACAGTACAATTAATTTTGATGAAGCAGATACTTGACACAGAAAAATCTTGATAGTTTTTATTCTGTACGACTGGGCGATGAACAAATTTCGACAGCAACAAAGCTTTAACATTTAGTAGTAGTTCATGTCACAATTAAGCTCGTCACAGACAGAGCAGGTAATGTATATTAATGTACATTACATCCCGGGATGTATATCTTTACATTATATTAATGTATCACACACACAACAGGTAATGTAATGTATCTTTCCCTACATTTCAATGCTAAACGCCCCGCTTGACGCACATTTCAGCTGCTAAAGTGTTATAAAGGCTGTTCTTATTTTTAACCGACTTTCAAAAAAGGAGGAAGTTATATGTTCGTCTGTATAAATATTTTTTTAATGTTGTAATACTATGGCCTTTCGAGTTACTTGCTATTAGATTCTCTAGGTAGTTCATCAGAAGATGATTCGGATTGTAATTTTGATTCGCGCATTGTTACATATTGTGCCAAAAACAGAACGATGTGGATTGAAGATATTTGATTGAAAATATAGGCTCTGGGGAACAGACTGCCTGCTCTGAAGTGCTGTGCTAAAGTGGCAAGTGGCAAGTGGCAACACTGTGTGTATCATACACATATAATATTATAATCCCAGAAATTTTTGAACACCCTATGAAGAGAAGAGATGTATCGTAATATACAGAAATATATTGAGATGTATTGAGATGTATTTAGGTGTATCAAAATATAAATGTATATTTTCATATAGCTCGGTATCTTAAGATACGAAGATGTAAAAATATACATTATAGCTGCTGTGTGTGGTCTCCTCACAATTTCTATAGAAAGATGAATTGAGATGTATCGAGATGTATCGTGCTATAATATTCATATTTACATTACCTGCTCTGTGTGTGACAAGCTTAAAAAAACGGATTTACCGATTCCATGCGGCGCATATTTTTTTTAACTTTTAGTAGTGGCGGTACACAATTTTATCGTGACACGGTAGCCGTGTCATGTGCCATAGAAGTTGGATATTATGTCTCGCCATAGATGTTGCTAACCTTTTGTAGGTTTTAAAGTTATAAAAACGACTACCCCTCCTTTTATCAATTCACAGATTATTTAGAAACGAAGCCTATAGGCTTGTTTCACGTGGAAAATTAAAATGGTTTTGTTCAGAGTAGAACCTTCTAACGTGTAATTTGAGAGAGGTACAATAATTTTATAAAATACTAGATGACCCCCGCAACTCTGTTGCGCCAAAACTCGTTTATCGCGCGTGAACCGTACATTTTTCCGAGACAAAATACTTTTTGTCTTTCATACAAGGTGTAACAAAACTAAGTGATAATACTCAAGGGTATAATGTATGTGTTCTTTGTAGAGAGTTCACTGTGAAAGTAGCAGTGCTTAAAGACCAATTTTTTTCCACTTTTGTATGGAGAAACTCGTGACACTGGGCGCTTGCCCTTACAAATGCGTTGCTACTTTCACAGTGGACTCTCTATTAGGACAGACAGACAGATAGACAGACAGACAGATTACATACATACAGACAGACAGACAGACAGACTACAGACAGACAGACAGACAGACAGACAGACAGACAGACAGACTACAGACAGACAGACAGACAGACACGGCCCATGTGTCATCCGCAATGAATGCAGCTTAAAAAAGGACAGCCCCACCTTTTTTTTCAATTCACAGAATATTTACAAACGAAGATTGTTTTACGTGAAAAATTAAGATGGTTTTGTTTAGAGTAGAACTTTCTAAAGTGTAATTTAAGGGAGATACAATAGTTTTCTAAATGACACGGCTCCCGTGTCATACGCCACACGTAAAAAAAAAGACACGGCTGCCGTGTCATCCACACTGAATCGGTAGCACACTAGCACCTCAACTTTAAGTGGCGTTTGTGAATTCTGTGCATTCGAAAGGTGAGCTAGAACAGAAGTGCAGCTGCCATAAAAATCCTTATAACATCGGTAGACATTCGTCTTCCATAAAATTGTCGCGTGAGATATTCCACGTAGTCTAGGAGGTGGCCTGGTTTTGTGTGACTGATGTGGTTTTAAAACCGGCGATAGTTTTGAGGTTTTTTAGAATATTCTTAACCTAAAATGTGGAGTTTAGATACGATTCGAGTGTACGTATTCTTTAAATTATTATAAATCTTTTTTTGGTAAAAGGGTTAGTGTTTTCAAAACTAGTAACAGTTAGACATCCATACTATTAATATAAAATATTATAAATATTTTAGCTCTTCACGCCTAAACCGCTGAACCAATTTTATTACAATTTGGTATGGAAATACTTTGTGACCCGTAACTTCAACAATCTGTCAGTCTGTTACCTCTTGCGGGCAATCTTAACTAGTACCTACTTGTATATTTATTAATTTTTTTCCATTTGAAAATTTCCAACTGTACCATATTTTATACTTTAATTTTGCAATTTGAAACCAGCGGAGTAAGGCTAGGTATTATATTATATGACACACCCTGGACTATTATCTGACGTAGGAAATCTGTAAGTTGAAATAAAAGTTCGGTTCGCTTCGCGATATTGTACATTTCTCTTTTCAACTGGGTTAAGGATAAAAGTTGGAGATATAAATATATATTTTCAAATAACACTAACATGATTGAAAACGTTTAAACCGATTTTTAAAATGGTTTTCTGCTGCTCTACAACTTTACCAATATTTTTTTAGATGTAGTTGAGTTTATTTTGATTACATTCGGCATATTTTGTGTTAGATACGATAAGAACGCCAAAAGCTATAAACATTTATAGTCACTGCAAAATACTCGGGTAATAAACCCCACAATCCTACAAACGAGCAGTCAAATCGCCTAATGTTAATATTACTTTTTACCTCAAAGCAATGATTGTCAAATTAATTAACTCTACAAATCTGCAAACGATCTATCCCCGATCTCATATCAGTAATCCCATTACTTCTAGACAGCTGGGTTTGATTTATTACAAATATTAATCTAATTCTATCCCTTACTTAGCCCTTAATCATGAATTTCTTTAATTTAATTTGCTTGTCCGTTAGGGTGGGGCCATAAAGCTTTGATATATTGCGTCGTTGGAACGCTACATAGATTCGTTGTAGTGACGCACATCGCTTTAAATTCACCTTCATTGTCCATCTAAGGAGTGAGCACACTGAGACGAGCCGTGCCGGGGCTCAGCGTGCCAGCGCTCATCGCAAAAATCCGCCTCCATACAATTTGTATGGAAGCGAAAATACGCTGCGCCCCGACACAGTGTGCGATACGCGCATCCGCTTACATACAAACGGCACGGCCCGTCTCAGTGTGCTCACTCCTTTAAAGAACGTTAGAGCTAGACCACACTGCTCGGTTATGAGTTATGACGCCGTACGCAGTACGTTGCATCGTCTGAATGGAATAGTTGTCTATTGTGCCTTGGTTGCGACAACATATCTCAAAACACTACAAGGCGGTGACAGCGGTACGTAATATAATTTTTCCGTCAATTTAAAAAAATTGACGGAAAAAAAATTATATATATATATACATATATATATATATATATATATATATATATATATATATATATATATATATATATATATATATATATATATATATATATATATATATATATATATATATATATATATATATATATATATATATATATATATGTAAGGTTTGTACACTATATTGTGTACCTAACCTAATGTTCAATTATGTGTATCTGGCCTTATAAGCATGACATTTCACGTTGGTCGAAAAATGACAATGACAGGACGCTGAAGAACGGAGCCTGCTCGTGAAGTCATAATATATTTTATGTCCATTCTCTAAAAATATTGTATAATCATAGTGATTACGTGCATTAATAAATAAATTTAATAAATATTGTAACGCACACAAGGATACATTCTAGAGGAAGTAACAAACACTTGATTGTCGATTTTTCTTTTATAGGTTAGTCAATGCACATGTTGAGTATTATTTTACTGTATGTTTTACTTTTTGTTATAGGTTATAACATTAAATATTTCTTTTATAGATAAATCAAAACTGGCTTTATTACTTCCGAGTCCTACATCATCTAACATATTACAAATCGACAATTGTCAGAGTTTGATCGTTGAATAGTAGTCAGTAGATGATGGCAAGATTTCAATTTGAAGTTGAGCTGGCAGCAGATGAAGATCCGAAGAATAACATCATAGTTATAAGATCAATAACAAAAGAGGATGGAACAACATATCTCATGCCGACATGCTTCCAAGCAGCAAAACACCATAGTCAATTGGTAAAGTTACCAGAATTTTTGAGAATAAAAAAAACATTACAGAAAAGAGGTCACAATAGAAGGGTCTGGATATCTATGCCAAGTGATATTTTAGCTCTTTATGTAGATGATGCCGGAAATATGGTATTTAATGATTATTTATTACAAGAAATGACGCAAGTTACGAGCCAATCTATTACAGATGGAAAATTAATGGAAATTTTAGAGAAATTAAATGGTAATTCCTATGTGAACAAAGAACATCACAGCAATTTAAGCAAATTAAATGAAAAATTTGTTTTAAAGAAGTTTGATAACAAGATAGCTAATGCCAAACAGTGGCTGCAAAGTTTTGAAAGTGAATGTACAAGATATGATTTAAATGGTGATACAGAGAAAATCAGTGCTTTAAAATTATTTCTGAATGACTCAGAATGTGACTGGTATGAGTCTATGTTAATTAAACACAGCTTGAACTCGTCATGGAAAATATGGCAAGTGAGTTTTTTAAATACATTTGCAGATAAAAATTGGTCTTCTGTAATGTATGCGCTGAACTTCAAACACTTGAATGGTCCTCTGCTAGAATATGCATTGAAAAAGCAAAGATTGTTACTAGAGTATAATAGTGATATAGATACCAGAACTCTCACTGACCTCATAGTTGCCGGATTGCCGACTTATATTACATGTAAACTAGATAGACAAGAGGTGACAGACCCAACTCTTCTGTTTAGTGCCCTGCGGAAGTATGAAAATCAGAATAAAAATATCCAAAAACACTTTACTGAGAGGAAAGGCGTGACTAAATTAGAAGTGGAATATAAAAAGAAAACACAGTGTCAAATCTGTTACAAGATGGGTAAAAAAAACAGATTTCATTCTGAAGATTTGTGCTGGTTTAAGAACGAAAATAAGAATATCAATGATAGTGTAAAACATTCCAAAAACTTTATGTTGGAGGTTGAGCAGTATCAAGATACAAAAAACTAGATATTCCCCCACTTATAACAGTTGATGTTGTGCTGAATAGTAAATTTAAATGCACAGGTATTTATGACCCTGGCTCAAATATTACCTTAATAAATTCCAAATTAATAAAAGTAACAGATCCACAGAAAAATTACTTTGAAAATAAATTCAACACAATTGGTGGTGGGGGAAAAACTACAGGTTTAATAAAATTAAGTGGAAAAATACTGAATATTGAAAAAGAAATAAATGCATTTATTTGCAATGATAAAAACTTCACTCATGATTTACTTTTGGGTCTGGACACAATAAAGCGGTTTGGATTGACCCATGATGGGAATTTAAACATCCAACTTCAGAAAGATGCCTACCCAATAGATAAATATTTCAGTCCCATTGGAGAAAAAAAATATGAAATAAACTTTAATGAGGGTATTGATGTGAATAAATTTGATATTGATACCACTTATTTAGAACATGATCAAAGAATGAAAATTAGTGCATTATTAAACAATTATAAACACATATTTGCCAAAGATAAATATGATGTAGGCCAAGTGAAAAACTATGAAGCATTTATAGACCTACAAGTAGAGAAATATTGCTCAAAAAGACCATATAGATGCTCTTTGGATGATAAAGAAGAAATCGAGAAGCAAATTGGACAATTGCTAAAGAATGAACTGATTGAAGAATCTTATAGTCCATTCGCAGCACCGGTGACATTGGCGTTCAAACGGGATGAAGGGAAAAAGTCAAGATTATGTATCGACTTTCGGGAACTTAATAAGATTATTACCCCACAGCCACAGCCGTTTCCCTTAATTGAAGATTTGATGGTAAAAACCATAAACTGTAAGTATTTTACTACTCTTGACATTAATTCTGCTTTCTGGTCTATACCCTTGAGGATCAGCGACAGAGAAAAGACAGGCTTCGTAACACAAGAAGGTCATTATCAATGGACTTGCCTTCCGTTTGGACTAAAAACTTCTCCGGCAATTTTCCAAAGGATTTTGTCTAATGTAATAAGAAAACATGACCTGTCAAAATTTGTAATGAATTTCATTGATGATATTATGGTATTTTCCAGAACTTTTAATGAACATATGGACTATTTGTCGAGACTGCTGGATGCAATTGCGGAAGAGGGATTCCGTTTGAAATTAACAAAATGTAAATTTGCGGCACAGTCTGTGAGATTCTTGGGACATATAATAAAAGGTAATACAATTACACCTTTAAAAGATAACCTTCGATCTATAGCAGAATTTGCAACACCACAAAACAAGAAACAAATAAGACAGTTTCTTGGTAAAGTAAATTTTTATAATAAATATATACCTAATGCTGCAATAACTCTTGACCCAATACATAATTTACTGAGAAAAAATATCAAATTCGATTGGTCTGCTGATTGTGAACAAGCTTTTCAAATAATTAAAAGTAATTTATGCTCTGCCCCAATTCTAGCAATTTTTGACCGAGAGGCGCCAACCTTTATATACACTGATGCAAGCATAAAAGGTATTGGTGCAATATTGAAACAGACACAAAAATGTGGAGAAATCAAACCAGTTGCATACTTTTCCAAGAAGTTAAATGAATCACAGAAAAAGAAGAAGGCTATATTTTTAGAATGCTTAGCAATTAAAGAAAGTTTAAAGTTTTGGCAACACTGGCTATTAGGTAACTCATTTACAATTTATACGGACCACAAGCCGCTTGAAAATTTAAACATAAAAAACAGAACAGATGATGAACTAGGAGATATGACTCATTACCTATCACAATACAACTTTGTAATAAAATACAACCCAGGTAGAAACAATAAAGAAGCAGACTGCTTAAGCAGAAATCCTGTGTATGAAAGTCATGAAAACGAAGAAGATAAATTGAAAACAGTAAATATTGTCAGGATTGAGGAGATATTGGAGGATCAGAATAAAAATCCAAATATAAAGAATAAGAATAGTCATATTATAGAAAATGGTATATATTATAAATGGAATAACAAGAAAAAGAAAATCGTTTTGTCCGAAAACTACAGCAAGATATTAATAAAAAAGGTGCATGAACATTTCTGTCATATTGGAATAAATCAGATTGACTCAAAAATAAGACCCTTCTACACAGCACCGAACCTACTGGAAAATATTAAATTGATTTGTCGTCAATGTGAAGTTTGTATTAAAAACAAATCACGATTAAATAGAAATTATGGGCTTATGTCACGATTAGGACCAGCTGAAAAACCCTTCCAAATCATGTCCATAGACACAGTGGGAGGATTTGGTGGTAACAGGTCTTCAAAAAAGTATCTACACTTGTTGATGGATCATTTCACACGTTATGCTTACATTTTATGTTCAAAGACACAACTGACTAAGGACTTCATAAAACTGGTAGATCAAGTGATCAAGGACAACAAAATTGAGATATTACTCTCCGATCAATATCCAGCACTGAATTCAAAAGAGTTTAGAAAATACTTAAAGGACCACTCAGTACATTTAATTTTTACAGCAGTGGATGCTCCTTTTTCGAATGGTCATAATGAGAGGTTGAACCAGACGCTGGTAAATAGGATTAGATGTGCCTTAAATAGCAACGAAAAAAAAAACGCTTGGACGACAGTGGCAACAGATTGTGTGAAAGCCTACAACTCAACAAATCACACAGTGACAGGTTTTTCGCCTCTATATCTGTTAAGTGGAGAACCAACCGATGTACTACCGATGGACCTGAAAAAGAAACAAGTGGAACCCACAGAACTGCAAAAAGACCGTCATATGGCATTTCTCAGATCAAAAAAATCTCATGAATTAAACAAGGCCATTTTTGACAAGAATAGAATAGATTACAAGTTTAAAAAAGGTGATAAAGTATACATAATGGACTGTAATAAGTTAAATCGGTCTAAAATGGATGAGATTAGAATTGGTCCTTTTGAGATCGAAGAAATGATATCAGATTCATTATGTAGAATAAACACTGGTAAGAATAAAAAGTCCCTGGGATTATACCATGTGACAAAGCTCATTCCCCAATCTGATTGCTCAAATTAACTGCAGTTAATTCGCAGTCTTGAGGGGGGGAGATGTAAGGTTTGTACACTATATTGTGTACCTAACCTAATGTTCAATTATGTGTATCTGGCCTTATAAGCATGACATTTCACGTTGGTCGAAAAATGACAATGACAGGACGCTGAAGAACGGAGCCTGCTCGTGAAGTCATAATATATTTTATGTCCATTCTCTAAAAATATTGTATAATCATAGTGATTACGTGCATTAATAAATAAATTTAATAAATATTGTAACGCACACAAGGATACATTCTAGAGGAAGTAACAAACACTTGATTGTCGATTTTTCTTTTATAGGTTAGTCAATGCACATGTTGAGTATTATTTTACTGTATGTTTTACTTTTTGTTATAGGTTATAACATTAAATATTTCTTTTATAGATAAATCAAAACTGGCTTTATTACTTCCGAGTCCTACATCATCTAACATATTACATATATATATATATATATATATATATATATATATATATATATATATATATATATATATATATATATATATATATATATATATATATATATATATATATATATATATATATATATACATATGTATATAAAACTTTGTAACCCTTTTTACGAAAAAAGGAGTGCATCGAGCTAATATTATTTTCAAATTATTATTATGCTTTTATCATATATATTTTTAACAAATAAAACGTTACACACACTACGATACTACTACTAGGAAAAATGACAGATTTGTGAGTGAAAAGCCTATACTTACATACGAATTATACTCTTTTATTTATGGTTGAAGTCTGTTGACAACAAGTTGACAAATTGAAAATGGATTATTGTTTTTTTTATTTAATTTTAGATACTTTTAGACAATGCGAGATCAGCTGAGTCCCAGAGACAAGAATTGAAAAAAACTATGATGAAGTCAATAT
This sequence comes from Aricia agestis, assembly GCF_905147365.1. Classification (NCBI taxonomy): domain Eukaryota; kingdom Metazoa; phylum Arthropoda; class Insecta; order Lepidoptera; family Lycaenidae; genus Aricia; species Aricia agestis. The sequence goes on from NC_056417.1 coordinate 12,130,620, forward strand.
TTTTTACAAAATATAGTAGTCCTAATGTCGTTGCAAGTAAGATCGAATTTCGACCATTGGGCGATCTCTAGTAATAATAAAGACGTTATAAACAGAGTGTAACAAAACAATGTGATAATGGTATGAGTCCCCTGTATAGAGTTTATTCCGAAAGTGCAGCGCTGAAAGAATAACTTTCTTTTAACCTTGTATGTGCCAATTCACGGCACTGGGGCGCTTGCCCATACAAATCACAAAAAATTGGTGTAAAACACAGAAATAAATCAAGATAGAACGGCGACGCGCGTGCGTTGCTAAGGAATCGTGTCAATTTTTGCTTTGCTTTTAGTTTGAACAAATAACTTACCCGTGGAAAGAAATACCTCCTTTTGACCAATTCACTTTCGTACTTCTATTTTTACAATTAGACACTGCACAATGACGCATTTTTGCACAACCGCTTCGATGTAATCAAGTCGAGACGTGCGCGCTGACTGAATGAACGTTCGACGAATCTTGCAGTATACTGCAAGATTAAAACACGCGTACTCCAACCGCTTAGCCATTCTATCTTGATTTATTTCTGTGGTGTAAAACTACAAAACCGTGCCGCTGCTGCGACAATGCAACGCAACGGTAGTGTGGCTTTGCTATGAGGGTTCGCAATTCTAATGTTTGGATCGCAGTCGAGGTAAGATCGAACTTATGGTATTAGGTTTAAAACTTTCAATAAATTTTACAAAAATGCTTATCTTTATAAGAATTCTTCTATCCGCACATATTATATTGTCCATGTTTTTACCAAATTTTCAGACCTACACGCAAATTTTCAATAAAATCGTTCCAATCGTCACGAAACACCGCGACACGGGAATTCAATATCCTTGTAGGCTCGGGACAATGAAATTGCATGTCCTATAGGGCAGTGTTTTTCAACCTCTTTTATGATGCGACCGTGGTATAAAAAATTAATATTTCGCGATCCCCCACTACCCTTTACTTATGTTTATGAAATATGTATATTTATCAATATATGATATCCTTTTGTTAAAATTCTCTTACAAATTAGATAAATGATTAATTTAATCTTTTTTGAGGTTTTTTTCCTTAACTGAATTGGTGTCAGTAGCAAAACAATTTACAGATTCTGCGAGAAGGACGAGACAACTATTTACTTTCTCCTTGATTGTCCAGTATCCAGCTCTTCTGAGCAGAATCAGTCACCTTAGGTGCCACGAATCTACGAATCATCTGCATAGGAAATTCGTGGACCGCAACCACATCGTTCAACTTATGAGCGGCATTGGTTTGAGGACGGTACTCGGAAGCGAAGTAGTCACTATAGATCCTTAGGTAGCAGTGAGGGCTGCAACGAACTGTCTTCGGAGAAAAAAAATGTTTTTACGTATAAAGTTCTCTCTCAACTTCTCACGACCTACAGACGCTTCGCGACTACGCAAGGGGTCGCGACCCACAGGTTGTAAAACACTGCTATAGGGCGTTTGAGTGATGAGGCTCATTCGTCTGGGCTTAGTCGGGACAGAATCAATGGCGGACATCTGATTCGCACCAGCTTGTTATTGATAACAAAACTTTGTCTAGGCCCGTTTTTTTAGATCGATTGGAACCTTTAAAGGAACCTTTATAAATTACTAAAGTCTTTTTGTCGAAGCGAAGGAAGTATATTGAAATACTATTTCTCTTTTGCTTCCGGTGAAATGGGTAGTATTTGATCTCCCTTAGGGGAGAGGTTTTAAATACAGTAACCATTTCTCGAAACCCCTCAGTGGATGGTTACACCACTTATACCATATACCAGTAACCAGGGGTTCCCAAAGTGGACGCGGCGGCGCCCTGTTGCGCCGTGAGTCGACCCTCCATCGTTATTCGAAATCACAAATATTATGATTTATGAAATAAAATTATAATACTAATTAAGTATGATAATCAGGTAAGTATATGATTTAATAATTGTTTATTATTATTTACCAATTACCTGCTTAATAAAGGTGTTTATTTATGTACATTTTTCTAATAGCTAGGTAGAGTTAAGTACGGCACCGTGCCAAAATATTGTGACGTACGTTGCTGCGCTGCAGGCTGAAAAAGATTGGGGACCCCTGCCATATATACCAAGAATTACTCTTCCCCTATTATAGACATGAAATATCAAGTTTCTAACTCCAATGGCTTAGCCTATACGTTGACCTTTCTATCTGCTCTGCCTCAATACTCGTATCAAATCTAACGGAGAATCAAGACACAAGATAGTTTAGACTTTAGAGGTACCTATATTATACTAGAGACGCTCGCAACTACGTTGTGCCAAAAATCGTTTATCGCGTGGAAACTGTACATTTTTCGGAATAAAAGTATCCAATATCCTTTGCCGGGGATTAAAAATATTTCCATACCGAATTTTAAGCAAATCGGTTTAGCGGTTTAGGCGTGAAGAATTAACAAACAGACACTTGCGCATAAATTATATTAGTACTTATAAAATATGTAAAAAAGTGAATCTATTGTTTTTTTTTTAAAGAAGGCAGGTCGCTGTAGCCCTGACGTCACTGCGACCCATGAGGATCTATTGTGACTGACTAAATCTATTGTACGTGTTCTCGTCATTTTGAACATTACTGTATAATAATATAATTAATCACTTTAAACAATTATTCATTTATTAGGGTCCCATACCCAAAGGGTAAAATCGGTACCCTATTACTAAGACTTCGATGTCTGTCTGCACGTCTGTTTTTTTTTTTTTTTTTATGAACTAAAGGGGCAAACGAGCAAACGGGTCACCTGATGGAAAGCAACTTCCGTCGCCCATGGACACTCGCAGCATCAGAAGAGCTGCAGGTGCGTTGCCGGCCTTTTAAGAGGGAATAGGGTAATAGAGGAAGGTAGGGATGGAAAGGGAACGGAATAAGGGAAAGTAGGGAAGGGAATAGGGTAGGGGATTGGGCCTCCGGTAAACTCACTCACTCGGCGAAACACAGCGCAAGCGCTGTTTCACACCGGTTTTCTGTGAGGACGTGGTATTTCTTCGGTCGAGCCGGCCCATTCGTGCCGAAGCATGGCTCTCCCACGTCTGTTTGTCTCCAGGCTGTAACTCAAGAACGGTAATAGCTAGAGAGATGAAATTTTCACAGATTATATATTTCTGTTGCTGCTATAACAACAAATAGGTACTAAAAATAAATTAAACATTTAAGGGGGGATCCCATACAACAAACGTGATTTTTAGGGTTTGGTAGCCAAATGGCAAAAAACGGAACCCTAATAGATTCGTCACGTCTGTCTGTATGTCTGTCTATCTGTCTGTCTGTCCGTCTGTATGTCACAACCACTTTTCTCCGAAACTATAATAGCTACTTATTGAAACTTGGTAAGTAGATGTAGTCTCAAAAATTATGAAAAATTTTAGGGGTCCATTATAAGGTTTATTTCATAAAAATAAACCTTATTGCTGCTTCGGAACTTGCACTTGGCCGGTTTTGTTTACATTTTTATTTTTTTTATTAATAAAAAAACCCACACAAAAAAACACAATTTTTTTTATTTTTGTTCTATATTGGTACGAAACCCTTCTTGCGCGAGTCCAACTCACACTTGGCCGATTATATTATGATGTAAAATAGAATAGAGGTGTAACAGTGTATTTCAGAATTTCGAAATAATAGCAAACAAAATTACCTTTCAAAACAAAATGCAAACTCGTAGGCGAACCAGAATTTCAGAATAGCTGCAAAATAAACTGTTACAATATTACTAACCGTATGTAGGATGAAAGTAATAACATTTTGAAAGAAAGAAAGAAGAAAGAAAAATAAATTTATTTGGTATTTAGCATCTTACAAAAATAATTCTTAACTACTAATACTATCCTATGTAATACCAAATTGGTTCCCATTCAGCAATGTTGCGAACGGATCCGCAACGCTGATTTTCAATGGACACCTTACTTTTACTTAAAAACATAAAAATTATAAAAATCCTTACTAATCATAATGTGACAAAATATTATTGTATTTAAAGCTACTTTAAAAAATAAGTATGTATATAAGTTTATAATAAAACAACTCTTGAAGGCATTGGTGACATTAACATAATATAAAAGTTATCTAAGTACAGTCTATTACTAACCTAAAACAGTAGGTACATACAGCATCTTAGATATAATATTTTGGTTACTTATTAATAATTAGCAAACTAAAAGTTTAGTAACATTAGTTACTGCAACATAGATAAAATATTATAATATAGAATAGGTGCGACACACTAAATGCTAGGTTATTTAAGTTTTCTACATCGTGATAATTTTTTTACTTATTTTGGTAAGTAAAAATATAAGTTAGTGGCAGGAAGCTGTGGGAGGTTATTTCAAATTACGCAGAATTTTTTTGTTCATTTAAAAGATATTCCTTTAATTTACGTTTGAAAAATTTTGACATTATTTCATTAAAACCTCGTTCATTGTCCGTAAGGTTTATCTTCTTCTAAACTTTTATTACGCCAAGAAGCTGGGAGAGTGTAATGACTGATATTATAATTAACATAAAATAACTTAGCTAGTGTTCAAGTAACTTTAGAGTAAAATGTTAGGCGTGAACACAGAGGATAAGTACACTTATAATTATGTCAGTGGGCGTCAAGGGAATTTTTGATTCCATCGAATACCATTTGTGGGTTGCACCAGAGGCGTGGTTAAAGTTAAAGTTATGGTTATAGCTAAGGCTAATTTAACTTTAACCTTAACTTTCACTACAGAATTTGACAGAAGACGTTGCTGGTCCGATAAGGCTTTGAATGAACGTGGGCGGGGGCGCTGCTGGTAAAGGAGAACTGTCAAAAATTGCGTTTTTGTATGATGACAGCATTACTTCCTTTTTTCGCCACGTGCATTTAAATCCTTGTCGAGCTCTATGGTTATGGTTAAATATGGCGTCCGTTTTTTACTTTAACCAAAAATTTGAAATTTTGCATTGTAGTTATAGTTAAAATTATAGTTAAACTTACAATTATAGTTAAAGTAAGTTGGTGCAACCCACTCTTATATTATGTCAGTGGGCTTGAAGGGAATTTATGATTCCATCGAATACCATTTTTAGAATACTCCAAAAATGTTTGTGTCTGGAAAATACCTGTTTGAGTGCCTAGTAATGAGTCAAAAAAATTATAGCCCAGATCACGGACGTAAAAAATTTACGTCCGTGGCCCAGATATGCCCAGATTCTGAAAGCATTTTAAAAACGGAAAAAAAAAAATTAAAATCAGGATGCACGCGAAAGAAGTTATTCAAACGAATTAATTACTTATATAAATGTTTATTTAACTAAATATTAACTCTTTTTTACAATATTAGATTACTGTTAAATGTCGCACAGAGTTACAGTGAGCGGGCAAGAGGTGGCTGTCAACTAACTGGTGTGGGCCTAACTATTGCTTATAAGCTATGGGTGTCATATTACTCTGTTCCCAGGAACAGCGGACGTCTAATGGTTTCGGCGATAATTAAGCCACGATGTGATATTTCGGAATAAGATGTTTATAGGTGGTGTTGGGTTCATTCTATGAAGAGAGCTATGTGCCTCTTTGTTACGGTAACATAACTCGCGCCACATAGATTTTTTCAGTCAGAAAAAACATTCATACAAGAAAAATTACGCCATCTAGCTGATTTTCAAATTTTCAAATCTTTAAAATATTTTAATCTTAAAAATAATGAATATTATAATGAATTAAAATAGAATAAAACTTAAAAATGGCTTCACTACCCCAAAATAGTTTGATCAAGCATTTTATACCGACCTGCTATGTATCCATACCCAAATTAATTTTACATCAGTATTGTACACTTTTCATTAGTATAATTTATAGTATTTAATTACACAGCCTGTTAACAGATAAGCCGTATCACGCCGTCGGGTACACCCATAGACTTAGAGAATAGACCGATCAATTCCAGCTTAAAATTGACCACTTGCTAGAAATAGAGAAAGCGATACATACATCTGTTTATTAGGTCAGTGAAACGTGGACCAATTAGAATCCTGTACAAAGACAACAATTGGCAGCATGCAATGTATAAATTTAAAAAGTGGATATAAACCTATTCTCAGGCCTAACGAATGTATAAGTATGTACTTATACAAAATTTCATCAAAATCGGTTAAGTAGTTTTGGAGGAGTTCGCGCACAAATAGTGACTCGAGAATTTTTATATATTAGATATTCCAATTAACATGAACAATTTACGTTGAGTACCTACGTAAGTAGCTACTTGTTTGTTTCAGATCTTCTATTGCAAAATTTACTTTTGACTAAATCGCATGAAGATATTGCATACTATATCTTTATGCGATTGCGATCGATACAACATGGCATACTACGTTGAAATGATCATCACAATAGTAATAAACACGATAATGGAGATACATTATCCCTTTTCGTCATCTTACACCATGGTTCTCGTATTGGAAAGTAACTGAGATGATGTTGTTAGTAGTGTAAAACACGTTGTAAATGTACATGCGTTGACCATACAAAAATTTTCAAAAACTAGCGGTACTACGGAACCCGACACGCACTTGGCCGGATTTTTTATTTTTATTTTGCTTTGCTGTCCTATAATTTACCTAACAATTGAATACTATCGAATGTTGAGTCGAACGCTCTGTCCATTTCTCTAGGTCTATGGAGTTACACTACACCCCGAGTTCCAATAACATTGAACCTTTATATCTCGCCATTTATTATTGTAACTTTTCTACTGTTCCGCTAAACTTTCCCTTCGGTTATGGTAATCCTTGTTTATTGGCATTCGTTAACTTTGATTTAGGTTTACAAACTAATCGTTAACTTTTAAAGCTGTAACTATTTTTCCCTATTGTATGCCGAGCATTTTGTTAGTTTTAAATCTTGAGTTTTTTTTTAATGAAGTAAGGGGGCAAACGAGCAAACGGGTCACCTGATGGAAAGCAACTTCCGTCGCCCATGGACATTCGCAGCATCAGAAGAGCTGCAGGTGCGTTGCCGACCTTTTAAGAGGGAATAGGATAATAGGGTAGGGAAGGAAAGGAAATAGGGAAGGGTAGGGAAGGGAATAGGGTAGGGGATTGGGCTTCTGGTAAACTCACTCACTCTGCGAAACACAGCGCAAGCTCCGCCGGTTTCACGCCGGTTTTCTGTGAGAACGTGGTATTTCTCCGGTCGAGCCGGCCCATTCGTGCCGAAGCATGGCTCTCCCACATTTATTGTGTATGTATCAGGATCAAGCGGTACAAGCATTTTTATGATATAAAAAATCGGTCAAGTGCGAGTCGGACTCGCGCACGAAGGGTTCCGTACCGGTTTTGAGCGAAAGTAGCCAAAAAATTGTGTTTCTTGTATGTATCCCTTAAATATTCACCTAATTAAAATTTTATTATTAATTATTGAAGTACAAATATAATTTAGGATTTTGTGAAAATGTCAAGTACCTAGCTGATACCATTATTGATCACGAGCGAAAGAACCTAAAAAAATCACGTTTGTTGTATGGGAGCCCTCCTTAAATATTATAGATTAGGAGGTAACGACATTTTTGGTAACGATATCGAAAATGGCTTATTTTAGATTGAGAAGATAAAGAGCAACTCTCTGATGCCAAATATGTTGGTCTGCCTGCGTAAAGTAGTTGCGTTCTCTGTATAGGGCGCCTGAAAACCCAGTTATCATGACTAAAAAAAAATGATAAGGTAAATGGCTGAGTAAGTTATGTTAGGTAAGTACTAGTTGTTCTCATATCAGTAGCGTAAAAACTGACCAAATATTCGGTTGCGTTATGAAGCAACGAGCGTTCAAAGGACGTAACTTATCGTGACCAAAAAAAAAGATCAGGCTGAAAATTACAAATGGTAAACTGTCAGTACGTACTAGCTTATTGGCACCAAATCTGACCAAATATTCGGTTGCGTTATGAAGCAACGAGCATTCAAACGTGACTTATTGTGACCAAAAAAAACGATCAGTTAAATGGCTGAAAACAACATAGTGTAAAGTATCAGTATGTGCTAGCTTAGTGACACCAAAACTGACCAAATATTTTGTTGCAATTCACGGGTATAAGGTTGTTTAGGTTTCAGTTTTTTTTATCACTATCACTGCATAGTATGCAGTGCATACCTACCTAATTTGAAATTGTCTAATGTGTCTAATATATGGAGTAATGCCTGCAAAGAAACGCCCACTAGTTTGTCGCCAGTTGATCACGGCTGGAAGGAAGACTGTGAGAAGTACATTCCTGTTTGGTACACAGGTAATCAGCTGCCAATCAGTGTGGCTGATGTAACAATAAACGATGAAAACAAACAAAATGATAATAATGAAAACGAAGATATACTGGTAAGTCACAAACTTAGAATGCATTCACGTTTAACCAGCTTTCGGCAAGCATAGCCAGCTACGGGGTCAAACACATAAGTTTAACCAGTGGTGGTGGCAACGCAGCGGTACATGAATGCAGCGCACTATACGAGACCTAAACTCCTATTCGTTTTTTCTAATAGTTTCACATTATATATTTCCTATAATATTTGTAGTAGGTAATCAAGAAATTCTAAATAATTGATAAATGATGCGTAGTTTAACGAATCAATGTCACTCTGCTGGTGCTCGCCAAGCGCTGGTTTTGTAAATAAAACGTTACAAGTTATTCATGTAGTGTGCTGTGTGTCATATTTAAATTTATTTACATTTTTTTTCTTTTATAGATTCCGACGCAGAATATACGTTCAGACATAGGTCGCCGCTAACTATGAATTGCAACCAAATATTTGGTCAGTTTTGGTGCCAATAAGCTAGTACGTACTGACAGTTTACGATTTGTAATTTTCAGCCATTTACCTGATAATTTTTTTTTTGGCCACGATAAGTCACGTACTTTGAACGCTCGTTGCTTCATAACGCAACCGAATATTTCGTCAGTTTTTACGCTACTGATATGAGAACAACTAGTACTTACCTAATATAACTTACTCAGCCATTTACCTTATCATTTTTTTTTGGTCATGATAACTGGGTCTTCAGGCGCCCTATACAGAGAACGCAACTACTTTACGCAGGCAGACCGACATATTTGGCATCAGAGAGTTGCTCTTTATCTTGTCAATGCAATGTAAGTCATTTTGGATATCGTTACAAAAAATGTCGTGACCTCCCGTAATATTAATTTTATTGTTATAGCGTAGGTATTTATTTGTTGTTATAGCGGCGACAGATATACACAATCTGTGAAAATTTCAGAAGTCCAGCTATAGCGGTTCTTGAGTTACAGTATGGAGACGGACAGACTCAAGTCTCAGTAATAGGGTCCCGTATTTTGCCCTTTGGGTACGGAACCCTAAAATTGTTTATGAGATTTTTTTATTTTCTTACAAGCTACTAGCACGTAGAGTAAATACTCCACATACTCCGACTATAATCCGACATGTTACACACGTCATATCAAAATATTGACAGAGACGTTGTCAAACATCGAACATAACTTTTTGTTTACTGTCTATGCTAGTGCCGCCTCTATAGTGAGAACATCGCAGTAATATATCCTATAATTGGCGGTTTTGACAATATCTCAACCATAAAGTTAATATACCTAGCGGAATAGAGCAACAATCTCGCGCTGTCAAACGAAACCGAAATTGGTTTCATCTGTGTGTAAAAATATGTGTACGTATACACTTACACAAGCATGATTGAATATGGTTTCTATTAGATTAAATTGTCAACGTGCGGCACGTGCCGACTGGACGTCAAAAAAAGAGTGCTGCTGTCATGTATCACACGTCTCTTTTTACCCCGGAGTTTTACTGATAGTCATAGCTGGGCATTAACTCGTTAATCCGGTAATCGTTAATTAACGAAGTTAGCATTTTGATTAACGGATTAACTTTTAAGTTAACTTTTAAAAATATTAACGGATTCGTTAACTTCCGTTAATATGCAGAAGTCCGTTAATCGTTAATCCAATGCCTACTATTTACCGTACCGCGGCGCGGCGTGAAAACAGGTTCAGGCAGTTAGTATGAAACGACAAGTACCGGGCGGGCGGGCAGCGCGGCGCCGCGGCACGGCAGCAGCAAAACAAAAACAATACTAGATACATTTTCAAGCGCATGCGAGTGAGAAGAGATTTGTTTCGTTTTATCATTTTATTACTCAGCGCCGGTGCTTATAGAGAGAGTGATTTGTTTATTGTTATTATAAATCATTTGCATGTTGATAAAGAAGAGTGCTGTATAATTTAGTTAGGTAGAATACAATAATTATAGAAGTATTTTGTTTTGTCCCTAACATGTTAACTTCCAAAACCTTAAACCAACAGGTTTTGTATGTACACTAACGCAACGATATAAGTTACAACAAGGCCATATAACACAATATATAAACGGATTAACGATTAACGTTAACTTGCGTTAATTCATCCGAAATGTAACGCTTTAACGTTTAACGAAGCTAACATTTTTTTTTAACGGATTAACGATTAACGAAGTTAACTATTTGATTAACGGTGCCCAGCTATGCTGATAGTGACATCTCTCTTGCTCAGGCCTTTGTTTCTCTATTCCGCTAGGTGAACTTTATGATCTCAACCAGGCTTAGTTAGGCAATTATTCGGATACCTATTTCTAAGTGTCTAGTCTATAAGGTAACCCAATATCAAATTCTGACTATAAAATGCAAGCGACAACAGCGTCATGTCTATGCGTTTACGAATTTTAGAACAATAAGCGGCAATATCAATGCCCATTTGTGCCCATTTCAAAGGGAACTAGTGTGTGCAATTACGATACAAACAAAGACATATAACTCCCCAAAGATCCTTAAGCCGCTGAATGGAGATTCAGTGGCAGCAATATGGCAACCCAGGCCGTAATTGCCAGGCCATTGTGCCAATACTCTCCTCAATAGAATACTGGATCATATTGATTGAGTGGTGATGTGTACATTCTGGGATGCCGAGTGCCAGCTTCGATTCGGATTTTTAGAGTGACTGTCATTACTCATTATAGATTGTAAACCTTTAGGGCCTGTTTCACCACTTCCTGATAAGGTGCCGGATAGGCTTATTTGACAGATTCTCCATACTCTATCTGTCAAGTTAAGTGGTGGATAGCCTTATCAGGAAGTGGTGAAACAGGCCCTTACAATCTATAATGAGTTGACAGTCAGTGTGAGAATCTGTTACACATACAGTGTTATCTGTTACACAATCAGTTATACATACTCAAAACCAGCATGCTTATTAGCATGCTCAAACAAGCATGATGATCGAACTCGATACATTTGCTTAGCATGCTTAATTTAAGGGAAAAACTGACCGATACTACCACAAACCTGTCAACACGTACTTAAACCACGCCACCCGCCAACCGCGCCGCAGGTAGCATGCTCGAAAATCGCAAGCTTGTCGATTTTGAGCATGCTCGAAAAAAGCATGCTTATTTTGATCAATCCATGGACACACATGCTCGTAATCAGCATTTACTCGGTTTAAGCATTCTGCGTGCTTGAAATAAGCATATTGTGTAATTGTAGCTTTAGTTTATCATCTTAAGGGCCTGTTTCACCACTTTCTGATAAAGTGCCGAATAGGCTATTCACAACTTTTTTGACAGATTCTCCATACTTCATCTGTCAAGTTAAGTGGTGGATAGCCTATTCGGCACTTATCAGGAAGTGGTGAAACAGGCCCTAAATATTGTAGTTATTAAAATTGGCTAATGTCTTTAAGCTTTTATCGCGGGCCTTGAGCGCGTCGACCGAATCAAGAAATTCCGTAACGAAAAAAAAATCTAACAACCCCCACTCCGACCGACTTGCCAGCAAGGCGTTTTTGTGCGTGGGACTAGACTAGATAAAAATGCTATGCAATAGCTTTATCGCGGCAGTCCCCGAGTGCCACGCGTATTTTTTTTGGGTCGGGACTTGGTTCTTCCACTTAAGACGAGCCTTAGGGTCAATTCAGACCGCAACGTGACGCGACGCGACCTAAATTTGTATGGATTTGACAGATATCGTCAGCGTGAGACGTCTTGCGAAACTGTCAAATCCATACTAATTTAGAAATGCATCTACGCGTCGCGTTGCGGTCTGAATTGACCCTTAGAGTTAATTTATACTAGCGCAGAGTCGAAGCGAAGCGAGTTCCCAAAAACTGAACACAGAAAATTCAACCTTAACAGAGCGTAACGCATACATTACTTCTGCGAGGCAAATCGGCGTTGGTCGGGCGCATTCACGCGAATTCGCGCGCCTTTGTAAATTCTCAGAAGTAATAAAGTGCGTTAACGCTTTGGAATCAAGGTTTAATTTGTAACGTTCAGTTTTAATAATTCACTTCGATGCGCTTCGACTCTGCACTAGTATACAATACAATACAATACAATAACACTTTATTGCACACCAAAAAAAATACAAAATAAAATAATTTTACATATGACAGCATATACTGATGATGCACAAAAGGCGAACTTATTGCTAACAAGCAATCTCTTCCAGTCAACCTTTTGTTTATCGGATTGTCTAAAAGAGATTGCAAACATCGTGTAGGTGTACAAAACTAATAAACAGAGAAAAGTTTACTTAATTAACAATTAACTTGAAAAACAATAATAATAATAAAAGTAGCAACAAATTTATGACTTATTTAAGAAATGGTGTCTTAACTTATTTTTAAAAATATTAATCGTATCAGCGCGACGAATTTCCAGTGGCAGTGAGTTCCAAAGTACTGCAGCACGAACAGTAAAGGATTTGGAAAATAGGGAAGAGCAATGGAAGGGGATTTCAAGGGTCAGATTGTTAGAAGAGCGTAACGATAGTTGGTGGGTGTCACGTAGGAAATTAAAGCGTTTTTTTAAGTATAAAGGTGTGGAAGGGTCAAACAGGATATTATAAAGGAGTGAAAGAGTGTGAGTGTCACGTCGGGATCGAATAGGAAGCCAGCAAAGCTTTCTGCGGAATTCCGAAACATGGTCATATTTCCGTAATCCAAAAATAAATCTAATGCAAACGTTTTGAAGTCTTTCCAGTTTATCTAGTAGCTCTTCTGTTAAATCGATAAAACAAACATCAGCATAGTCCAATATAGGTAACAGTATTGTGTGCGCCAGAGCAATCTTCGTAGAGATTGGCAGAAAGTTACCAAGTATACGGAGAGATGCATTAGCCCGAAAAACTTTACAGCTAAGAGCATCAATGTGAGGTATGGGAAGTTCCTGCCAAATTATTCGGGAGCGAAGCTTTGGACTGCCAATAATAATAGCTTGGCTCTTGCTGGGGTTAACACTTATACCAAACGATTTGCACCAGCTGGCTAAGTAGAGGAGGTCTTTATTGACGCGATCAACAGCCTCCTTCAGATCCTCGATGAGAGAGTGCGTGTATACCTGGAGGTCGTCAGCATAAAGATGATAGGATGATGTTAAGCGGCAAGTATAAATTGACCCTTTGTCTCTGCTCTTAAATTTTCTAACGAAATTGAATATCGAATCAATCCCAGCCGATATCTTGCTAAATAACACAGGTTCAGTCTGCAGGTATGTAATTATCCGACTGGAATTCCAGTCTAATTACCTGTAAACGACGATAATGCGTGTATTTTTAAATCTATAGTAAATTAAACCGTTTAACAAAATAGCTAGAGAAAATGCGGCCAGCGCTGTCATGGACATTGAAGTTCCATTTAACCCAACAATCCCCAAGCGGCAGCCGGCTGCCGCATAACAATTGAAAATCTATTGTGTCTGCGATACGCACAACTGCTACCTTACAACTTTAACTGCCACACTCAGAGACGAACATTAATTACACTGTAATTAAATTACGAAATGGACACAAGCCCCATACATTATCAGCTATCAAAATATTTATTAAATTGAAGTTAAATCATCATTAAATGTATCTGAGTGCAGCCGTAATAGTCTAGGTACTCTAGTACACTTTTTTTATTTGATTACTATCAAGCTAATTTTTATGAGTAGCTTCATTTTGACAAGACGAACAACAATTTCCTTTGCGAAAATTCTCGAAAGTGGTAGCTCTAACAGAAATAGAAAGGATTAAATATTTCGATTTGATGATCCTTTAATATGGATTGTTCTATTTGTAAGCAGTTCCGTAAATAGGGCGGTTCCACCGGTGCCCAGGCACAGGGCGTAGACTCTGGGGGGCGCAAGAATAGCCAGACCGGACAGATCCTTATTTTTCGAATTGCTCCCGATAAGTTTCCGCTGCGCCCCAGAGATGTTTCCACATGTAGTAAAAAAATATCCACAGCCGAACATATAACCTCCTCCTTTTTGGAAGTCGGTTAAAAAACAAAGGTGCAGTTATATAGAGGCTCGCACAGGGCGCAAAAAAGGATTTTTACGGCACTGTTTGTAGGACAATGTTACTGTTAAATTGTTTAAATATAAACCTAAAACCTATGATTAACATACAAAAAATCTGCTGTTAGCGTTCCGTTTTAGGATTCGGTAGACAACAAGTCTTTGTTATTTCGCACACTTGGACACTATAAAATTACTCCTGCAAAGCTAGCCTGAAAACCGACCGCAACCGAAACCAGTGTGGGATCAATTTTACAGAACACTCGAATAATAAGTATATTTCATGAAGAAAACTCAGCAATAAATCTATCCCGATACAAGTTTTCTTGGATTGAAAAAAAAACGCCATTACTCGAAGTGTACTCGGTACAAACTCGATCGATGTTCAAACTTTTAACGATAAACAAGTTTGAACCGAAAGTCATTAAGTGTTGCGGTGTGCCAAATGAATCGAACGAAACCTCGGGACTTCAGTAATGGTTTTATTATTAATTTAAGTACATGGTTTTATAATTCTTAACAATTGGAAACCTCCATTATTTGCTCCATAAAAATTCACATTTACAGTTTACATCTAAGTGATCTAACTCTAGGCTTGTCGTTATCAAAACTAAGTTGGTATGAAATTGTTTCTATCCCTTTTAGTAATAACTAGGTATGAGTGGATTTCCCAAATCGAAGTTTTAGGCGGCATGGCTGAAAACCATCCTTAATTTTTTTATGCGACAGCCGGGAGCCGCTTGGGGATTGATGGGTTAAAGCATAAATCAATTGGCGTGATAGTTATTTCGTAAAGTAAAGCACAAAATGTACAGGTTGTGGCCTGCGGGTTATATCAGGGGGAACGAAGCGAGCCCCAGTATAATATAGCGTTTATAATATGAAGATATATTATGTAATATAATGTTATGTATTTGTGTAATTATCTTTATAATAATATTGTGTGTATAGAAATGCCGTTAATCTTAGCTGACTGGCACCTGATAACTTGATAATAATAATCAACATTTGAAGTACAAGAGACAAGTACTATAGTCTATACTGTACTCGGCGAAACATGGCGGTAGCGGTCGTGTGCAGCTTTTCTGGACCTCTCCAAGGCATTTGATCTGGTTAGGTACGATATCTTATGGCAAAAACTTAAGGAGGCAGGTGTGCCGGGCGAGGTAACTAATATTCTTAAATATTGGTACGGCCACCAAACTAATCAGGTCAAATGGCTCCAAGAACTCTCCGACGAATACAGGTTGGTGGAGTGAGACAAGGAGGGATAACGTCTCCTTCTCACTTCAACTTGTACACGGACAGGCTGATTGCTGAGCTGAGCGACACCAGAGTAGGCTGTTTTATTGATGGTCTCTGTATTAACAGTATCAGTTACACCGACGATATGGTGTTGCTCCGCCCATCAATAGCCGTCCTCAGAAAAATGATAAGTGTGTTTGAAAGTTACGCAAGGTCGCACGGTCTTATATACAATGTAAAGAAAAGCGAGTTCATGGTATTTAATTCAAGGGCTCGTAAAATCGGAGATGTAGCACCGGTGCTGCTCAATGGTGCTGCGCTCCGAAGAGTAAAAGAATCTAAATACCTAGGCCACATAGTTACCGAAGATTTAAAAGACGATGGAGACATCGAAAGGGAGAGGAGAGCGATGGCAGTCCGCTGTAATATGCTTGCGCGCAGATTTGCAAAGTGTAGTACAGATGTAAAAATTACATTATTTAAAGCATTCTGTCAAATACTCTACACCTGCAATCTGTAGGTAAACTATACGCAGCGGGCTATCAACGTTGGTGGGGCTTCCGCGATGGCATAGTGCATCGGCGAAGTTTGCGCACGCACGAACTGACGATTTTCACACCGTGTTGCGACGTCGCATTGCATCGCTGATGTTCCGAACGCGCGGCAACATCATCCTGAAAATACTCAGTGATAAGCTGGATAGCCCCCTCCTGAAGCACTGGGTCCATACTCCATGCACACGTGCATGTATCCGGTGCACCAGAGGGTGGCAAATATTTAAATTAGATATTCACAGTGGGGTCCAAAAGGCCATCGCGAGTCACGACCAACCGCGTGAAATTTTGGGTTAATTTAAGGGGGCGACTAACCCAAAACTTTCTAGTTTATAATTCATTTTTATACTTGAAAATAAGCTCCGAATTGTTTTATTTTCTAAAATTAGATACTACATTATATTTTCAAGAATTCTATCTGAGCAAAAACATGATATCTTAAAATTTTCTCGATAGAAATAAATCACAAAGATGCATCTAATTTTCACGAATTTTTCATTTATTGCCATAACCATGCATTGAACTAAGTTAATATTTTAACACATTGTATTAACATATTCTATAATTGAGAAACCGACTTAGCGGATTTTTAAAATGTTGTATATTTATCGAGTTATTGAGAAAAAACTAATTTGGCGATGAATCCGCGTCGTCCTTTTTCACCTGGCATATGAAAGACGGGAGTGAGTGTGAAGAGAGAAGGACGATGTTTGATTTTTTGGGTTAGTCGCCCTCTTAATTGTAATTGTTTGGTAATTTCTCGTAAACAGACGGCGCCTCATTTTTTATTCATAGCCGTAAACAAAATTATACGCCAAGTCTTTCATTAGGTGTCCCTAAATATGGCGCGCCTTATTTATTAACCTACATTAAAAATACTCGCTTTTCAGATTAATTTATTAGAATGCTAGGAAGATATACTAGGAATTTCAACTTCATTATGACAATAAAATTCTAAAATCATGTGGGAAACGTACCTTTAAAGTCAATTAACTATTAGGAAAGAAGATAAATATTTTTAATGTATCAGGCTCTAAAAATAATGAAAGGTATTAATAAAGTATTATAAAGTTTTATTAGTGAGTATTGCATTTAATAAAATGCAAACAGCTGTTATTCTTAAAGAAATTATTGTCTTCACAATCTTAGCGACGAAGTTGTTTGAGATGGATTGAATAATTAATTATTTTAGTAGATTGTTTGTTAAGAAAATACTTTTCTAAACCCTTCAAGTCTTTGTTTTATAGTAATTATTAAAATTATAACTATTTTCCATTTCATAATAAGTAAAGCACGTACGGTGTCCCACTTTTGGGTGGTTTCAAGGACTTTTTTATATCTAATAAAAAGTTAAAATAATTGTGGAAGTTAGAGGGGAAAATGAATCATAATATTCATAATATGATTCTCCAAAGTGATCATTTATTCTTTCGCATTTATAATTATTATTAGGGCCTGTTTCACAACTTTCTGATAAAGTGCCGAATAGGCTATTTACAACTTTTTTGACGGATACTCCATCTGTCAAGTTAAGTGGTGGATAGCCTTATCAGGAAGTGGTGAAACAGGCTCTTAGTATTATGGATTAATGTATATTAATCCATAATACTAAGAGCCTGTTATTTTTAAATTCAAACGCAGAAAAAAACATCGTGCCTACAATTTTATAAACCCGGTTAATTTGTTAGTGGTTTGGCGTAAACGTTTTACGAGCGACGTGATTACACCATGAGGCTAACGATACCTATGGGAGGAGTAGGGATGTCATCGATTACTTATCGATAAGCGGTATCGATTTCGATTTCATATGAAATCCTTGCTTCCAAAAAAAATATTTGTGTTAACTTAGCGGGCCCCTAGACGATCAATTTTATTGTGCGATATCACGTATTATAATTATTGAACGTCTAGAGTTAATATTGAGCGCGCTCGCCTTTCAATCTTATTGTGAAATATGTTATACATTAATATTGTTCAATATTATTCTACAATAATTAAAGAAACTCAGATTAATTCTAAAATATTTACAAGACCCGTTACAAATTTTTACTACAGGATAAAATTAACAAAACCAAGTATTAATACTTTATCGTCGTAATACGTTATGAGTGTTTACTTCCTTATTATATTATGTAAAAAGTTCACTGTGAGAGTAGCAACGGTGAAAGAGCCAACAAGCGCTTATGCCAACCACAAAAAATTGGCTCATTAAAACATGATTTTGCCCATACAACAATAAAAAAACACTTTCAGAACTGTTACTTTCACAGTGAAACCTATACCGGGGACGTTAAAAAAGGGAGTTTTATCATTTTGTTTTGCTACACCCTGTATTGTCATGGTAGCAATAATAATTGTTATCAATCATTGTTTACCGGGGGAGAGCTATGCTTACCGGAGAAATACCACGGGCTCAGAGAAAACCGGCGCGAAACAGCGCTTGCGCTGTGTTTCGCCGAGTGAGTTCACTGGAGGCCCAATCCCCTACCCTATTCCCTCTTAAAAGGCCGGCAACGCACCTGCTCTTCTGATGTTGCGAGTGTCCATGGGCGACGGAAGTTGCTTTCCCGTTTGCTCAAAAAAATCATGGAGAAGGACCTTAAGACACTAACCTACTTTAATGGTAATACGGTTTCTCGGTGATATAAGGTGACGGCTTTATTACCTGGACCATAAACTCTTTATAGAGCAACGTGACAGGACGGTCGTGCTCAGACTACTGCTTCTACACTATCTGGTAGAATCAATTTAATCTAAACACACAAAGATTACTTACTTTTTTAGTTTTGGTCTTAATAATTATTATTATTAATCTGACTGATAATTAATATATTTTTTCAAAGAAAAAGTCAACATGTTGCCCAACTACTAAGTACAGATAACATTATTAAAAACATTAATCTAAAAAAATGAAAAAATAAAACAACATACTAATGCTTGTTTTTTTTATTACTTTTTAGGGTTCCATACTCAAAGTGTAAAAACGGGACCCTATTACTGAGACTTCTATGTCTTTCCGTCTGCCTGTCTGTCTCCAGAGTACTCAAAAACCGCTATAGCCAGACTTCTGAAATTTTCACAGATTGTGTATTTCTGTTACCGCTATAACCCTTCGTGCTCGAGTCCGACTCGCACTTGGCCGTTTTTTTTTTTTTACTTTTTTTCGTAATTATTATATTTTAAGTAATCATTTTATTCACCTCCCTAAACTGAAAGGATGTGAACGAAATACAAATACAACTTCGTTTATGTGCTGACCACAGCCATCAATAAAAGCCCTAAAATGTTTACACATACCTACTGTGTACCTGAGCTTCAAAAACTCTGAGCCAGTATTTAACAACCTTTTGCGTGATGCGACCCCCGATGTTACGAAAAAAAAATATTCAATAAAAAATAACGTAAGTTCTATGAGTATCGCACATCTTAGAAAATGCACAAAACACGAAATATAAAATCACATACAGTTTCCAGATCTTCGTTAAAATAAATACTATCTATTAATTTTTGTTTCCTTAGTATATTTTCGATCTAATATTATAAAATTCTCGTGTCACAGTGTTGGTGCGTAAACTCCTCCAAAACGTTTCAACCGATTTTAATGAAATTTTGTATGTACCATCGAGGAAATTGATTCCTATGTAGTTGATAGACCATATTATGTCATTTGGTCGGATCATGTTAATTTAATGTTAATTACTACAAATAATAAAAACTAAGGAAAAGTAACTCCGTCAAAAAACATGCTCCACAATACTTGTCAAAAAAGTGTACCTTAGGTACACATTTCAATACATTTGAAATATTTAGGTGACCTTGAGCGGTACTAGGCTGACGTTACATGACAGATCAAAAGGAACCAAATTTAAAACGGTAATAGTATGGGAGTTACGATTCCTTAGTTTTTATTATTCGTATTATGATCTGTCGGCTGGGTTTGACGTAACGCGACCAAACTACGTAGGTCCCCCATTTGCCTAGGAATCAACTTCTCTGAAAGTACATTGGTTAGGTTAGGTTTATTAGGTTTTAATTTTTATATTCATACTAGAAAAAAATTATATGGCAAAACAATATTTGCCGGGTCAGCTATTTTACTTATAAAATTATACCCCACTGGTATACCAAATCACAAGCAAACACCCTCTTCCATTATTGGTAAACTCCAATAACGTTTTCAAAATTTAATAACATTTATGTTTGTTTGTTCTCCGGTAAGAGTTTTTGCCTGAACTTTCGATAATTAAAATTTCAGAGAACAATGTGTGTCTAATGTCGGGGGTTCTCGAAGGCAAATGTTAACTTAATATTTTGGGATCAAACATGTTTGAAACCTTAAATTTGTTACTTGTTAAATCGGTTAAAATTAAACAAGATGCATGTACAGTTGTACACAATGTTTAAATAGAAATCAAATATTTTTAAACTAAAAAATCACTAAAATGACTGATGATGATGAATGAAAATGATAATTAAATTTTCTTCACGAAAAAAAAAGCATTAGCTACTGTATACCGAAAAATTAAATTAACCTATGTTTAAACGCGCGAATTTTTCTGAGCATTCTTAACCAAAATAAAAATAGATGAAAAAATGTTGTGGCACTCGGGGACTGTCAACTGCCGCGGTAAAGCATTGAACGGTAAAGCATTTTTCATCTTTTATGCAATTATAATTCGCATACGTCTAGTCTCACGCACACAAACACCACAAACACCGTGCCGAAGTCTGGAAACGCCTCTCTTTCTCCTCTTATTCTATGTCTAATTTCTATACTCGGTTGAATATATCTGAGGATTTTTTGCCGTCGCTCGTTAACACTAATGGCGTTGGGAGTGTTACTCGATAGAAACTTTTAAACGGGAAGATGAATTAAACGAATCCATTGTTAGAACTGATTTCTATAGAACCACTTATGGAAGATCTGCTAAACTTTGCGTGTAAATAAATGTCCTTATTGTGCATGCTGAATTATTGTACCATCGAGGAAATTGAGTCCCATTAGCTATGTCCACACTGTGCGCTTTCGTCTTTTATTATGTTTCTGTTGTTACTACTACGTGAAATTGTAATGCTCAACTGCCGTGCCCCCAGATGGTTGTTTTCCCGCAGTAAAATGATTCTATCTTAGTAGTATAGATTTATGAAGTTTCTCCTCATCTTCTTTCATTCAATTTTCGTTTTGGCGCATTCAATTATTGAATGCGTCAACGAACGCAACGCCAACATTGTTATTGTTGTTTTTTGGATACGGTCAGAGGGCATGCGTCGCGGGCATGCCTCACGTTCGCTGTTGACTGTGCTATGCATGCCCTTGACGAAAAGAAAAAGGCACAGTGTGGACAAAGCTATAGGCAGTTGACAGACCAACGTCATTTGATCGGATCATTTCAACTCAATGTTATTTTTGATCTGTCTGCTGGGTTTGACATAACGCAACCAAACTACTTAGGTCCCTCATCTGATTAGGAATCGACTTCTCTGATAAATAAACTGCTTTTACCACAGCAAAATGTACGATTTCCCATGTCATTTGCTATTGAGTCGCAGTCATGGGAAAAATTTAGCCCATTATTTGTCGCACTGTCTTAAAAACACACTATACCGAATTTCTGCGGCGGAAATTCCGCATGATTACGTCAGCAATGTCAAACGCATACAAAATAAAATTATGTGACGGAATTTTGGCATGGTGTGTCATCGGTAATTTAAAATACATTGCAGGCGGAATCAAGCCGAACTTCCGCCGCGGAAATTTGGCATAGTGTGTTTCGACACTTAAAGACGAATATTAATTACTTAAGGCCGCTATCACATTTTTTCACAAATATCAGCGATTTTCAGGTACCATTTTAAAGTATTACTGCGAGGATATTTTGGTTTCAAATTCAAATGAAAGATAATATTATATTCATCTCCACGTCAACCACATACAATTTTATAGCCGCATACAACATTTTCACATAAATACGTTTTGACCATCACAATAATCGCAAAAATATTTAAAAAATGGGGTTTGATTAGGTACCATTATAGCTAAATAGTAAATACACTAAACTAAGGAAAATAAATATACAAAAAAATGTTGCTTATTTAGTCCTCTGTAGGAATAGCTAAATATTTTATATAAAAATAAATAACATTTCCATTTATAAGAAAAATAAGAAACGCTCTCAAATTTCTTCATACATTTTCGCCCTATCAAGAACGCGGCGAGCGTCGTAACCGCCACCGTACAAGGCGCGCTGATATTGAATGTTATTTTAATAAGGTCGATATTCGTACTGACCTGCTAATTTTTGTAATAATTTTTGTGATAGCGTCCGTAACTGTAATCAAATTAGGGTTTGACATAAGCCTACATTTACATTTTCTGTCAAACTCTTTATGAATTTAAAGACGTCTCTGAGTGCGGCAGTTAGATAAGTAGCCGATAAAGATTAATTTCATCTAATAATATAAGATCCATAAAATTATGGTTCAGTGTTTCTTGGAACTTCTGAATTGGAGTTTTCCCCTTTGGGAAATTTTGTCTTCAAAAATTAGTACAATGTAGGCCAATCACTTGAATTTCTGACAGTAAAGGTGTTTTGTGCATACAATGGGCTTGTTAAAAAGACATCCTACTCTTTTGCCAGTCGAGTCAAACTTTCGTTCCAGGATGCTTCTACATAATTTATTAAGTATGTACTTATAATATGCTATAGTGCTTGCTGCTTACACATTTGGCACTAAGAATAATATTATAATTGAGGTGTTATTATTATTATTTCGTTGATGTACATACCAACGGAACTGGTCGTTCTCGTTGCGACCTATTTTCATAATCATAGCCCCATTTCATAGGACTAACAAAACCAATAATGAAAAATTGATGTCAAGACCAAAAATATTTCAATCTTTCTGTGTAAGTAATGTATAAAAAATACCGTGATTTTATAAGATTTTATAAAAATACCGTTATATGATTATTGTCACGATTCTTTGGTAAAATGTAACCTGGTTTATAATGGTTTATAGATAAAGAGTTGAAAGTAGATTAATTTTAAATTGATGCCTAGTATAGGTATACTATTTTAATGTTTCTCGACCAAAATGGCCGAAGCACCAAGTTTAATCGGGGGCCAACGGGAAGCGTACGTCGGGACCACGAGAAAATATGCGGACTGCAGGAATAAAAACAGTTGAAAAAGTGCACAAAAAGAAATAGAACGGTGAATTTAAAAGTCCTTTTAAATATAAATGTCACCTGCAGTTTTTACGGTATTTTACGGTTTCGGTTACGGGTATCGGATTATTTCATGGTGTTTTAATAAATATAATATTATTATCTACTAGGTAAAGTTGCTCACAATCGAAACTCTAATAGATTAAGGGCCTGTTTCACCACTTCCTGATGAGGTGCCGGATAGGCTTATTTGACAGATTCTCCATACTCTATCTGTCAAGTTAGGTTATAGCCTTATCAGGAAGTGGTGAAACAGGCCCTAACTGTCACATTCAGCCGAACATTTTTTACTTACCTCTAATTTCGCTAAAATTATCGAATAAAATCTGACTAAAACCGTGTAAAATTTTCAATAAATTTAGATGAAAATTCTCAATGCCTAGATTCCATACAATAAAATATTATTATGAATGCGAAAGTGTATGTTTCTTACCAGTTCACACTCAAACCACTGAACCGATTTTGTTGGAATTTCGTATGGACATACCTTATATCTCGGGAAACCTTTGGACATGATAATTTTTATCCAAAAAATCGTACGGTTCCCGCGCGAAAAATTTTGGTGCAATGGAGTTGCGGGCGTCATCTAGTAATTTAAGGGGGCGACTAACCCAAAACTTTCGATTTTATAATTCATTTTTATACTTGAAAATAAGCCCCAAATTGTTTCACTTTCTAAAATTAGATACTACTTATTTCCGAGAATTCGGTCTGAGCAAAAACACGATATCTTAAATTTTCTCGATAGAAAAAAATCACAAAGATGCATCTAATTTTCACGAATTTTTCATTTATTACCATAACCGTGTATTGAACTAAGTTAATATTTTAACAATATTGTATAAAATTCTATCATTGAGAAACCGACCTAGCGGATTATTAAAATGTTGTATATTTATCGAGTTATTCAGAAAAAACTAATTTGGCAATAATCCGCGTCATACTTTTTCACCTGGCATATGAAAGAGTGAGTGTGAAGAGAGAAGGACGATGTTTGATTTTTTGGGAGTCACCCTCTTAAACGAAAATTCTCAATTCACAGAATCTGGTATAACTTAACCCTTAGCCCTTTAGGCGAGACGGCTCACTTTCAGAGTTCAGCGCTCATCAAGCATCATCAGCTAATCGAATAAACGTCGAAGTTGAACCGGTTTTTAGCGGCAGCAAGACGAATACTTAACCAACTGTTAAACAGGGTTTAAACTTGCGATAAAGTTCGGAGCTTACGTAGTGACAGTGCCCACATAATAGTGGAAGTTGGACGTCTGTAGCCGCACTGGTTTAGTCCCTGATTTAAGATGGAAGATACCGTGGTAAGTGTTTCTGGCTTTGAGAAAAGTTGCCGCCTGTTGCGGAACAGCCTTGGCTAGACCTACATTAGAATTGGAGTAACCGCGTGTTCTTATTTTTCCACTTTAAGAGGATACACCAGGGGCGAGAGAAATTGAAAATAGGTATTTGAAAATGTATTGCTGTTTCACCAATCTCAAGTCTCCCACCGCAGAGCGCGATAGAGATAACACGACAAAAGTTCTAATAAAAGAACAGAAAATCTTCGATTCGTTGTCCGATGATTCCTTTTCCAAAACTTAACCGATTTAAGTACTTTTTTCATTGAAAATTAAAGCAAGGCTTGAGCTGTGTTCGTATGTTTTTTTTTTTTTTTTTGTATATTTTAGCCAGTTTTGTTTTCTGAGTGTTTGAACACAGAGGAAAATCTGGCCATTTTTTTGGGTTTTTGGACGTTCTTATCTTTTTTAATAATTAAATTATGAAAAAAAAGAAAACATAGGGACATGCTAATAATGGCCATTGATATTTAGGAAAAAAATCATTACTCTACCGGCATTATCCAGGGAGGAAACAGGGGACAACGTTTGTATGGAAAAACGGCGGTGTGGACTCCTCTTAAACGAAACAATCTTGTGAATTATACCAATAACATATTTGGTTTTTGGTTGTGTGTTAGAAGGCTAGATTTTGACTTTCTTTGATTCCAAAAATTTCGATATCCTGTAATATTATGTATGAAAACCGTAAGATAAGCTATTCGCTAAAAACTTGAAATCTATCACGCAAACTCTTTGAGCTCTACGAGAAGTCTTATGCACCCGTATCATGGCTAGTGGCTACAGTAGAAATAGGAAAGTATAGACAAACAGCGGAGATAAACTGAAGGTGCCATTCCGATCTTACCCGCCGCTAGCTTCAATCGACAAAAATTCAGTTAAAATGCCACTTTATGACATAGAGTATAGGCTATAGTCTACACTCTACATCATAAGGTAGGATTTTATTTGCATTTTTAGGACTATAACCTATATTCTATGTCATAAAGTGCCATTATATTTGATTTTTTGTCGATCGCGGCTAGCCGCAGTAAAGATCTTGTCTATACTTTCGTATTTTTACTGTAGCCATGCTACGGGTGCAGGAGCTATCCATACTTACTAATTTATAAATTCTAAAGTGTGTCTGTCTGTCTGTCTGCCTATCTGTTACATCTTCACGCCTAAGCCGCTGTAACGATTTTGCTGAAAATCGGTTTGGAGATTCTTTCCCGTCCCAGGAAAGAAAGTAGAATATTTACTTTTTATCCCGGAAAAATGTCAGTTCCCGCATGAAAAACTAATATTAGGGCAACCAAATGCGGACGTCATATAGTCTATACAGGGTGCAATTAAACCTTCCTACCAAATTTTTTCCAGGGCTTAGGTATCATTAGAAGAGTCCATTTAACTAAAATAAATTGGGTGTTATTTTTTTCAATGACATATTTTATCCCATTTAAAATCGTTGCAGAATGGTCACTCGCGGCGCGGGGAATGAGCGGGGGTGACGCGGGTGGAGGCGCGCGCGCGGGGTCACGTCACGCCACAGAATATATAATAGTACTCCGGTTACGCGCGGCCGAAGCATCGTTTCCATTAATTGTAATGTTTTTTAGGATAACTATCGGAAGCTATTTCTCAACATTTTAGTACTGAGTGATTATAAAAGAAAAAATACATGTATTTTTATTTTTAACAAGGATCAATATATATAAATTTGGAAGGAAGGTTTAATTGCACCCTGTATAAATAACACAAATAAACAGCTGACGTCTCTAAATCTTTGTCACACATTTGTGTGTATGAGACTATTCCATTTTCGATTGTGTGACACCTATTTAGGTAAACTACTCTAGGTAGGCTACTATATCAAGAATTATCCGTATCCTTCTTAGACACCTGGCCAATGAAGTGCACAAAAACCTTGGGATTCCCCCATAATACTTTATTGTTGAGTGATTTTCCCGCGCAGGCCGATATAAACTTATTGTGTTCAACATATTGGCTCCTCAATGCCAGTACAATATATTTTTATTATGATTTCGAGGCTCAAGATGAGCTACGAAGTATTTTTGACGGACTTTTTTTTATTGTTATTTTATAAACACTTTACCATTTAATGGAATAAATTGTTATACGAAAAGTAGTCCATTCTCCAAGTCTATTGGAGGTATTTGCAACTTCATTGCTCCGAATTTATTTATCACGGGAAAATCGTGCATTTTTCAGGATAACTTTCTATCCTTGGGATGTAAAGTATCTATATACCTAAGATATACTTATCCATAAAATCGGTTAGGTACCGACCTAAGTTGTGAACAGTGAAGTTAACAGATAAGTATACAAACAGCATGCGAAAGATCGCATATTTTATAATGTTCACTAGCTGTTTGGCCGAGCTTTGCTCGGTATTTGATAAAACACGAATAAAATGACATTTTCTAAAAATGATTCCTAGCTAGATCGATTTATCGCCCCCGAAACCCCTATATACTGAATGTCACGAAAATCGTTGGAGCCGATTCCGAGATTCCAATTATATATATATACAAGAATTGCTCGTTTAAATATATAAGATAACTTGTGGACTGTATAAGACGTTAAGAAAGAAACTAATATAAAAAAGGTTATTACGTTGAAGAAAAGAACTTGCACCCCGCCGGGGTGGATTCATTGAAGGAAGTGTCAACTGTCAAGTTGAAGCCGAAGGAAGTCCGATGTTGCCAGCCCTTCTGTGTTGCCAGACGACACGTCTTGACAGATGCTGGATTGCTTGTGTGTTTTGCCCGTTAAAAAGGGAATAACCGTGTATGGTTATTCTAATCGCGGAATCGCGTACAATAATCAAATTATTCTAGTAAGGATCAGTAATACGTCTTGTGTATTATGTTACTAAGTAAGGATTAGTTTAATATAAATTAATTTCTTTCCGATTTGTGTACGACAATCTATGCTAATGATCTGGTTGAGACCTATGTAACTTCATCGGGTTCAGGCATACATTTGGCCTATGTACAGCCGGGTAGCTAATTTGCCTAACCGCCTAGTTAGGATCAATAGAATGAGGCAGATCCATGTAACGTCAAACCTAAATTGCCCTAAAGTGGGGCAGTTTGTGTGGGGCCACTTCTTGCTTGAACACTCCTCGTCTATAAAATATAGGAGTATGATTTTTCATTATCGAACACGCACTACTTCTTGTGATTTGCTCCTTTATTGGAAAATGTGAATGTCCTTTTCAAACCTCGGAAAATTAGGTTTTCACATCATAGTTGTATTATGTTAGAACCATCTGGGAAAGTAATCTTTATCGGTTTTATTCCGATAAGAAAAGTATTGTGGCTAAAGTTAACTTTGTTGTAATTCAATACTTTACATGCCTATCCAATGCTATTTTACATTAAGGGCCTGTTTCACCACTTTCTGATAAAGTGCCTAATAGGCTATTTACAACTTTTTTGACAGATTCTCCATACTTGATCTGGCAAGTTAATTGGTGGATAGCCTTATCAGGAAGTGGTGAAACAGGCCCTTACTAGGACATAATATTACTGCCATGTTTTCACGCTGAGGCAGCACCAGCAAAGGCAGCAAACTAATATAATAATCCA
Organism: Aricia agestis; assembly: GCF_905147365.1. Classification (NCBI taxonomy): domain Eukaryota; kingdom Metazoa; phylum Arthropoda; class Insecta; order Lepidoptera; family Lycaenidae; genus Aricia; species Aricia agestis. The sequence goes on from NC_056417.1 coordinate 12,158,940, forward strand.
TAATAGTCTATGGACGCTTCACACCACGTCAGTCTGGCCCCGTGGTAAGTACCTGAAGGACTTGTTACGGGTACCAGACAACGGAAATATTATACTATTACGTATATATTATTTAACATTTTAATATGATACACATATTTAATACACATCCATGACCCAGGAACTTTTGAAAACTTTTTGTTCCGTCGGCGGGATTCGAACCCGCGACCCCCGGCTTGAGATACCAACTGCAGCCCACCAACTGAGCCACAGGGGTAGTCTACTAAAAGTATTGTTTGACGTTTGACAACATTTCTGTCAAAATCCTGAAATAATAATATGACGTGTTTAACTGTGCACAGACTGCACAGTTGGATGTATGGACCAAAATCCGACAGCATGTCGTATCGGATTTTTATAAAATAAATCGTGTACAAAAACTCCTAACATAAATAGTTCATTTGTCATACTTTACGTCGTCTTAGTACAATAGTGTTTAAATTTTCCTTCGCAAAAGAAAATATAAGTTGAGCAGTTTCCTTGCGATAAGGAAAAGTTAAGGGGTCAAAGTTTTTCCAATGTCTAGTGTTAGAGTTTAAATATATTGGGTTTTTTGTTGCGAAACTTTAATATATGTTACTTTATTTTATATTCAACATGCTTGTAAAAAAAGTTGTTTTTGAGGTCTGATTTTTGAGGGGAAAGAGGGGTGTAATAAGGTCTATGTTTAACGTGTACATCTGTCTGTCTGTGTCAGCGTAGCATCTAAACTGGTCCAAAAATCAGATCAAACACTGGTTTGATCTGGTTTTTTTGTTTGAAAGTTGACGTGATCAGAAGTGTTCTTAGTTCATCAACATCAGCCCATTCAGTGCTGGAAAATTGGGGTTCTTCTAACTATTTTATGAACGTCTGTAACCGACCTTCAGACTTCAGTAATAGCGATTTTATTAATGCAGGTCGACATGGGCGTATCGAGGGGGGGGGCAGGGGGGGGGGCAGCTGCCCCCCCTGGATCAAATTGACGTCCCTACTAAGTATATTATATCTACTTTTATCTATAAAAATTAAAGTACGAATTTTTGCCATTTGTTTGCAATACAATATTTTTACAACTAAAATTTTTTTTTATTCTTTATAAACACCTAGCTTATGAAAAATCTGATTCATAATATTAGTATAGATTATGGAGTGGCCGCAAACATGGAATGGTACTAAATCGACCCCATCAGACTGGAAAGTAATAGCGTGTACATGTTAGTGGCGGTGTTAAACTTAGTTGTGCGGAACTAAATTATATCGGTGCGGAGAGGTTTTATAGCAGTGCGTATTGTCACCTACAGCTTACTGTTATCAGTAATAATAATAATTAAGGTGTGTACACTGTACAGTGCTCCCAAAGTGATAATGCGCATAGAAATTTTCGTTATTTTTCGGCAACGGTCGTATTTCCCGAGCGTCGGAAGACGTCGCTGCAAGCGCTGTTTTAAACAGAGCTTTGCAGCGACGTAGAGTCGCCAGACGTTGCTTAGACGTTACCATGGCAACGCCACGATGGCTTCCCGGTGACCGGCGACAGCGGACAGCCACCGGCCATATGATATTTACTTCTATTTCCTTTGAACAAGATGCAAAATGCAAGTTTCATAGTTTCGGGTGTTTTCGTGATTACAACAATTAGCGAAGATTTCCATGCGCATTATTAATTTGGGAGTACTGTACTGTGTTCATACACATAGAGTTAACTGTTAAAGCAGCGCTTAAAGAAAAACTTTTTTTATTAAAACTTTTGTATGGCCAAATAAATGATACTGGGGCGCTTGCTCATATAAATCATAACCAAAATTCTTCTCTTTCAGCGCTGCTACTTGCACATAGAACTCTGTGGAACGGATACATTACAAGTTACAACCCCAAAATATTATTAGCACGTTGTCACACCCTGTAAAGGTCTGCTTGTATCAGTCACATGACAGGCATAGACAAGCAGATTAATTCTTAAATACACTTGGGGCCAGTTTCACCACTTCCTGATAAGTGTCGGATAAGCTATCCACTTAACTTGACAGATAGAGTATGGAGCATCTGTCAAATAAGTTGTGGATAGTCTATCCGGCACCTTATCAGGAAGTGGTGAAACAGGCCCTTAATATATTTATTTGTAAAATTGGCTAACGTATACCTAGTAGATTAAAATCTACAGGATAGCCAAATTTAGAAGTCTATTGAGCTATGTTACAGGCTACAGCGGTTCGATAAGCAACCCCACAAAGCCATAATACGCTTATATGAGTGGCATTACGGGGATTAAATGCACTTGTGGCAGTAAAATCGCGGGTTAGCCCCCCGGCGGTTGTAAACCCGTAACAGTAAACTACTTGCTGGGAGGGTTGTTCGTCTAGTAACTAGTAATAGCCTGTACAATAAATTCATAGGACCTATATAGCACCTATAAACGTAGTATCTACGAACTTGCTCGTAAGGCCTCAAATTATTTATTGTAAGTATTTTGTTTTAGCTGTACGGTACTACTCATATGTAATACATTTTTGACTGGATTAAGATAGAAAAAAATATGAAATTTTAACTTTTACTACGCATGAACTGAGTTAAACATATAAATGGTTCTTTATTATGTTGTTATAAATAAATACTATAGTCCAAACTAAGCGACATGTCATACATTCTCGTATATTCGATATGAAGTTTCTAACGTCTGTTGTTTGGACCATAATATTTTGTTTTAGGAACAACATGATATACTGTTAACTATTCCGCAATTATAGAAATAATTTTGAACAACTTCTACACTATAATGTTCTCGTCTAGACTGGCAAATGAAATTTTAATTGCCATAATTAAAACACACGGTCGAATTCATGAAACTAATTCATTGAAACACGTTTTTAATTTGTAAATATTCATTAAAAGTTGTGAAGTGCACTCATTGGGGACTCGCAGCGAGTTTAGCAACAACGCTCAGAATCATTATCAGACTGCATTAAAAACGTTATGAAGGAGATGACGACTGCAACTCCATAACCGTAAACTTTTCCGAGATAAAAAGTATCCTATGTCCTTTCGCAGGACTCAAAGTATCTCCATGCCAAATTTCAGCAAAATCGGTTCAGCGGATTGAGCGTGAAGAGGTAACAGACAGACACACATTCGCATTTATAATATTAGTATAGAAGTAAGTATAAATATAGAAGTATAGATAAAAATGTGCAAATCATTAAGCGGTAACACTCGAAGCGAGTTTCAAGAATTCCAACTTCTAAGAAATCAGTACCCGGATTCTACTATATTAAACTTAACGTTATTATTTGTTCCATTTTTATCAAACATCAAAATATAGACGTGGGAGAGCCATGCTTCGGCACGAATGGGCCGGCTCGACCGCAGAAATACCACGTTCTCACAGAAAACCGGCGTGAAACAGCGCTTGCGCTGTGTTTCGCCGAGTGAGTGAGTTTACCGGAGGCCCAATCCCCTACCCTATTCCCTTTCCTACCCTCCCCTATTCCCTTCCCTTCCCATCCCTACCCTCCCCTATTAACCTATTCCCTCTTCAAAGGCTGGCAACGCACCTGCAGCTCTTCTGATGCTGCGAGTGTCCATGGGCGACGGAAGTTGCTTTCCATCAGGTGACCCGTTTGCTCGTTTGCCCCCTTATTTCATAAAAAAAATATTCTTTTAAATTTTATACAATTTAGGGTCAATTCAGGCCGCAAAGCGACGCGTAGATGCAATTTAAGTATAAATTTGTATTGAATTGATATTATATTTGCAAGACGTCTCACGCAATCGAAGTCTGTAAAATTTTTAGAAATTCATCTACGCGACGTGTTGTGGTCTGAATTGACCGTAATTTATAAACAAATTTTTAGAATTTATTTTGGACGATCAGAAAGCGAAGACGTTGTTGGCATGACATTTATAAAGAATACCATTAATTTGCACAACGAAAGCTGCTGCATTAAAGCCGAATTGACACAGCAGAATCGAGGTATGTTCTGTAATGCGGATTCCATCAACTATTTATTATTCCGACAAAGTTGAACCATTTGTGAGTTTAAGCTCGGTTAAAAAATTATGCTCAATAATATGAAAACTTCTACCTGGCTTCCTTGAATTATTCATAAGCTAAGTTTCCTAGGAATTGTTCGCGATATAATTATATTTCCAACCTGTCTGGGGCATGATGGAGAGGCCAGGAGGTGCTAACGGGTAGCTGTACGTGACGTCTACGTACTTGCTGCATTATGTGCATTTATTCGGCTGCTTAAACCTTGTTTAACTGCCATTTACCGGTAAAAAATAAATAAAACTTAAAAAAAAATGCCCTCATTGTCATCAAATAATTTTTTACAATAGGGACGATGCGATATTTTTATTTTTGTGTTTATTTTAAAGAACTCCATGTAGACTACAAGTATATTCAAAAATTAAAACACTGGAATTTACTGCAAAAAATGCGGTTTAAAATTGTCAATATAAATTTTGGCGCCAAATCGGATCTATAGTCTGTATGGCGTCACTACTGTTTGGCAATTATTGACAATGTGGGGCCATTGTCAATAATTGTCAAACAGTAGTGACGTCATACAGTCTGATCGTACTTCTCAAAAAGTTGTCATGCCCCGCGTTCCATTTAGCGTTAAAAACGATCAAAACGCTCAAAATGGAGGCATTTTGGTCGTTTATAACGCTAAATAGAACCCGGGGATAGCATATGTGACGTCATGACTCATGACTGAACGCTGATAGGTAATTTGAAATCCGCAAGTTACTTTTAACTGGTAATTTTTGAAAAAAAAAATTATTTCATAAAATATTAACCTTTTTTATATTTTTTTAAAGTTTTAATAGCAACATTTTCATAAATATTATATTTGCATGTTCCCTATTATATCCACAGCATGACATCATGACAATATCATCCGCTAAAAGCATGCTTGTAGGCTGATCGCACGTTTGTCAGACGCGTACCGTACGCGCCGCATAGTTCAGAAAATGCGATGCGTACTCGTACGGTGTTGACAAACGTGCGAGGTTTCACATCATTTCATATAACGAATTCTAAAATGCGGCGCGAACGCGACGGCGCGTGCTTGCTGATAAATATGCGATCACCTTTACATATTTTTGTGTTTCCATATTTCACGAGATTTTTATGTCTGTACTAGATAACACCCGCAACTCCGTTGTGCGTGAACTCGTTTATCGCTTGCGGACCGTACATTTTTACCGTTATAAAAACCCTATGTCCTTTCCTGGGACACAAAGTATCTGCATACTAAATTTTATCACGTTGCACCCGCGATAGTGGAATCGCCCTCTTTATAATTATTTTGTTGCACCATGTAAGCTTCATAAGTCCAATATTTGAATTCCATACCACGAGCGCAGGCTAATCCTAATTTCGAACGATTATCAGTTATCAAGTTTTATGTATCAAACGCTGTTCAAAGTACGGAATTCACGGAAATTCCCCGAACATTTCCCATCAAAATAGGCTCTAATAGAAACATGCAAACTGAACTTTGCTCTTGAAATAAGCCCGTGAGTAAACAGTCAGAGTTCGGGGGAACGATCTATAATCTACACCAGCCTTTCCCAAAGTGGGCGATAACGCCCCCTTGTGGGCGCTGAAGGTCTGAAGGGGGCCGGTGTGGGACCCAGAAAAAAATTGGAGGGGTTGTGTAGAGGCTTAGGGGGTGATTTATTTCATCAGGATGCATTTTAAATTGAAACAAAGCTAAGCTAAGCTAAGGGCGCTATAATATAATTTGTTCTTAAAGGAGACAGAATAAGTTTGGAAACCTCTGATCTACACCTACATTTTACATTATATACATCGAGGAAATTAAACGTTGAGCTGGTTTATGCTTCTGAAATAATATTATTAGTAAGTATTTTAAAAAGATATAAAAAGAGGCTTAAAAATTGTACGTAAGTAGGAATTAAAATTCTCTATCTCAAAAACTACTAACCAATATTGATGAAACTTGTAGCATTTCCTAAGTTGAATAATACCTAGTACAACAAAAGAAAAATCACTTTTAATCGGCCTTGTATTTCCGGAGATATGCGAACACAAACATAAAAACATACATACTTACATGATACATGATACACGCATACACTTTTGAAAGGCACATTTGTTCAGACGCCAATAATTATAGACTAACATATTATACGAAAACTGGACAGTCCTGAAAATATTACATACATAATACATATACGAAGTACATACTCGTCGAATTGATAACCTCCTTTTTTGAAGTCGGCTAATAGTACAGTTAATGAAGGCAAAAATCAGGCACAACCTCCGATTTCGTTGAACCTCCATCGATTTGGATGAAATTTTGGAATTGAGTATGTTTTACCCTCTACTTCAAAAGTGACATACGCTCGTATTGCGCTTTTTGCAATTTAGGGGTGAAATTCACCCCTTTTTCAAAAAGGAGAAAAAATGCAAATCGAACCATTCTGGCTTTAGTAATTGTGTTTAATTACATAATATAAACGTTTTTTCAATATTTTTATGCCTGATTTATGATTCTAATAAATTTTTAACCCTTTTAACAACCACCCCTTAAATGAAAAACTATGAAAAAATCACCTTTTGTATTTCTGAGTTTCTAAATATTACATACAGGGTTTGTTTCATATATTTTATGATATAATTTTTGGTTGACGATGAAATTTCAACACTTACAAACTACTCTCTTGATGCAAAATCACTGTAAAACTATTGGTTAAAAAACTTAAGCCTATTTAATTATTGTACACGAGAGAAGTAAAATCTTATTTGCTAAGTATGTAGGTATTAAAATTATAATTATTGCGAAACTTTTTATCCTTAAAAACTACGGCTTGTCTTGCTTAATAATAGTTCTAACTTTTTTATCAGTTAGTTAAACCTGATAAAAAAGTTTGGATGGAACGTTAATTTATCTTATAATTAAGTAATACCTAGTATTTTAAAAAGATAAAACCGACTTCAAAATAGTACGAAGTTGAGAATTAAAATTGCTTTATCTCAAAAACTACTGAACCGATTTTGGTGAAACTTGTAGGGTTCCCAAAGTTGAATAATACCCAGTATAACAAAAAAATTACTTAAATTGGACTTGTAGTTCCGGAATTATGCGAACACAAACATAAAAACATACATACATTTGAAATTTTGCACATTTGTTCAGACACTGAAATAGACTATGTATACAAAAACTGGGCAGTTCTGGAAATATCACATACATACGCGTCGAATTGATAACCTCTTTTTTTAAGTCGGTTAAAAAATAAACACATTTTATTCTAGTTCATCACAGCTCTCAGCTGAGCCGTTACCCAAAGGGTAAGAACGGGACCCTATTACTGAGACATCGATGTCTGTCCGTTTGTCCATCTGTCTGTGTGTCTCCAGGCTGTTAGTCAGGAACCGCTATAGCTAGAATTCTGAAATTTTCACAGATTATGTAATATGTATATATCTGTTGCCGCTATAACAACAAATACTAAAAACAAACTAAATTTAATATTTAAGGGGGCTCCCATACAACCAACGTTATTTTTAACACAGTTGCATTTGGACTTTAATAATTAATAATAAAATTTAAATTAATTAAATAATTAAGGGGAGCTCCCATACAAAAAAAAACACAATTTTCAGCCTATTTTTTGCTCTATTGTGGTACGGAACCCTTCGTGCGCGAGTCTAACTTGCACTTGGCCGATTTTTTATTTTTGGATTGTCTATTGTTTTCCCACTGAATATCTGAAATTAATACCAGGTTATCCCCTTTCTATCGAATCTCACTAACCTAGTGGGGATTTTAAGAGTAAAGGAAGAGAGAAGGCTCTAGTGTACTGCGCACACACTTGAGCACTGTAAAATTATTCCTGCCTATCACCAAAACTGGTGTGGAGGTATTTTAATTGTTATAATTTAGAAAATATACTAAAATATTCAATAGACCACGTCATCCTCGAAAGCCCCACTACTTTTTCCAGTAAATGTTTACCATTTCTTTCACTTTTTCTGTCAAGAAAAGACACATACACGTACCCATATATGACGTATGTTTAATTTAGTACCTATAGACACGTTTTCCTGCAATTTAAGAATACCAAATCTCTGCTTCAAATTTTTTTCAAAAAATAATTTATTTGTTTTATTACCATAGCTCCCTTAATTTTTTAGTTACTAGGTTCATTTAAAAAATATTTTAAAGAGCTTTGAGATCATGCTAAGAAACTTTTTTTAAAGCCCTTAATTTTTAAAATAAAAAGGGTTAATAAGTGCTGGTTACGTGGTTATCGCAGTAAAAGTTGGCTATTTTTCATCCTACAAAAATAAAAAGAAAACCAAAAGCTTTTTTAGGAAACAAACTCAAATTTTGTTCTTAAAGTTTTTTTACGAATATCCAATATTTTAAAAGTTATATCCAAAAGAAAACGAAATTTACGAAAATTATAAAACCAAAATTTTATGAAATCATCTTTTTTTTCAAAAGTAAGGATTCTAAAGCAGGTTAATTTTTTGAGGTCATAACTTATGCTAAAATAAAGAAAAGCCTTTAGGGATAACCATAAATTTGAGATATTGTAGAAATGGTAAACGTTTTATTTTTCGTTTTTTCCAAAAAAATTCGAAAGTGTCATTTTATTTTTATCATAACTTGCTCAATTTTAATGCTATTAACTTTTTACAGTACTCAATAGAAAGGTAATTTTAAGTACTTTAAAAAGTGTTCAGGAAGTATGTGTCATAAAATACATCAATTTTCCGTTATTTGTGTATGAATGTTTAGATTAAAGTACTCGCCGAAAAAAAGTATACATATAATCACCTATATTTCATTTTAAATTAAAATTAGAGGGTTATTAAAATTAGGCATTTATTTGTTATTTTATTGACTTTAATTTAGGCTATTACATATTTTTCGTAAAAACGTATAGTTTTTGAGTTATTTATGAAAAACCGTTTTAAAACATGTAATTTTATCTCGAAAAATCACAATCTTCGATCTTTAATTACTCGGAAAGTATTGATTTATTCCAAAAACTTTAAAAAACAAATTTTGCTTAAAATTTGTCTGTTTATCGATTTTTGCGGTTTTTTTTTTGTTTAAAAATATTTCACCCCCGAGAAGGGTTGGCATCCACTCCCAGGGCAAAAGCGCAAGTTGGCACTATGTCACTTTTGTTTCTTAGGGTATCCCTCACTTACTCACCAATTTTCATGAAAATCGATGGAGGTTCAACGAAATCGGAGGTGAAAACCTTCAGTGACTCCACTATAATATATCTTTTTGTTTTATATTTGAGAAGTCAATTGTTTCATTGTACCAGCATGTTTAAGGCATTATTGTGTTTGTTCTCGTGGATTTACTATATTTTTAAATAAGCACCATAAATAATATTAATTTAGGCTAGCTACCTAGTACTATCAAATTTCTATACTTAATATTATAAATGCGAAAGTGTGTCTGTCTGTTACCTCTTCACGGCCAAACAGCTGAACCCATTTTGCTGAAACTCAGTATGAAGATGCTTTGAGTACTGGCAAAGGACATAGGATACTTTTTATCCCGGAAAAATGTACGGTTTGCACGCGATAGACGAATTTTGGCGCAACGGATTTGCAGGCCTCGTCTACTTCATAATAGCAGAATAATAATATCATCAGATAACGCCTTAAGGCCTCTTACACACTGCGACTTTTAAAAGCGATGCAGTCGCGCGTTTTCGAAACGCGCGACTGCATCGCGACACCAGCAATTTTTGTATCGATGCTGTCGCGCGTTAATATCGATACAGTTGCGCGTTAGCATCGATACACACGCGCGACACTATAGATTTTAGCATTGATTTTGCTTCTGCATCGCGACAGAATCGCTACTATATCGCGACTGTATCGATGCTTAAAGTAGTTCAAGTGTGTAAAGGTGGACCATTTGCGACTGCACCGATGCTGCATCGCGACAGCATCGCGACTGCATCGCTGATAAAAGTCGCAGTGTATAAGGGGCCTAAAAACGTCGCAACACGAAACCGACAAATGGTTCCTCGCCCATTTCCGTCGTACAGTAATTTGATAATGACTCGTGTGATGGGTGACCTTGTCCACGAGGAGGGCTATTTCAACCCCATGTGATGATTGATTACAGCTGTGCTATCTTTAGATAACTGTTATACTGTGTATAATGTAATTATTCTAGATAACCCGGCGAACTTCGTATCGTTTTCTTCCTAATAAATCTTCCCTTGACTTCTATATTTCCAGACTCAGAAATGAGCCAAACCAGTTCAGCCGTTTTCGAGTTTTAGTGAGACTGACAAAATTTGAAGTTAATTATTATTGATACACTAGCTGTTGCCCGCGACTTCGTCCGCGTCAACATAGTATAATAACAAAGATGGATAGTCGGCTATCAAATATGAAAAAAGTAAAATATAACCTCCTCTTTTTTGGAAGTCGGTTAAAAAGTAGCCTAAGTTACACCTTACTACATCAGCTATCCCGAAGATTAGCCCGAACAAACAGACAGACAGACATACAGACAAAAATTGTAAAAAATGTTTTTTTGGTGTATGAAGCGTATATACAGTGTGTAACAAAAATAAGTGATAATACTTTAGGGTGTGTACGTGTTCCTTGTAGAGAGTTCACTGTGAAAGTAGCAGCGCTGAAAGACGAAAATTTCTTTTCACTTTTGTATGGGCAAGGGCCCGAGCGTCACGAGTTTCCCCATACAAAAGTGAAAAAAAAAGTTGGTCTTTCAGGGCTGCTACTTTCACAGTGAACTCTCTACAAGGAACATGTACACATCCTAAAGTATTATCACTTATTTTTGTTACATCCTGTATATTCATATGCATGTAGCAAAAACGGTTCTTTCAATATTACAAACAGACACTCCAATTTTATTTATATGTACAGATGTTTAGATAATATTATAGACTATATGTTTCGCAACTTGCGACGAAATTCCTTCGTCGCAAGAGAACCGAACTTGACGACCTCTGTGGCTCAGTGGTGAGCGCGTTGGTAGCTCAAGCCGGGGGTCGCGGGTTCGAGTCCCGCCGACGGAACAAAAAGTTTTCAAAGTTCCTGGGTCATGGATGTGTATTAAATATGTGTATCATATAATAAAAATCTTAAATATATGTATAGTATAAAAGTATTAAATATATTTCCGTTGTCTGGTACCTGTAACACAAGTCCTTCAGGTACTTACCACAGGGCCAGACTGACGTGGTGTGAAGCGTCCATAGATATTCTTTATCGGAACTCAAAATCTCTAATCAATCTCTTAGCTGATATCTATCTCTCTCTTGAGTCTCTCTACTTAATTATACGTCAAAACCGCGAGCTGTGAAAAGGTAATAAGAAGCTGTATACAGGGTGTAACAAAAATTAGTGATAATACTTTAGGGTGTGTACGTGTTCCTTGTAGAGAGTTCACTGTGAAAGTAGCGGCGCTGAAAGACGAATTTTTTTTTCACTGTTGTATGGGCAAGGGCCCGAGCGTCACGAGTTTCCCCATACAAAAGTGAAAAAAAAATTTGGTCTTTCAGCGCTGCTACTTTCACAGTGAACTCTCTACAAGGAACACGTACACACCCTAAAGTATTATCACTTATTTTTGTTACATCCTGTATAATTATAATATATTATTATCAATAATTATGCAGTCTTCATAATATATTATATTATTTAATCTCAGTAGATTTGCTTGGATGCTTAAGGAAGTTTAACATTGTTACACTCTAAAAGTGCACAATGCCGTTAAATTTTCACTCAAAAAAATACCAGTAAGTATACGTCCTACCTGTCCTACAGACTACAAATATACAAAAAACATCATAATATACCATATCGTATGAAACAAAGAAAATTTTATTTGCATCTAACACAAAAAGCGTATTTGTTATTGTTCCCGCTAACATTAATTACCAACTTGTTTAGTTGTAAATGAAATAAAGTTTTGCCAAAACACTAATATGTATTATGTGCCAAAACTACTGTCCAGCTTTAATGTACCTCGCAGTTTCTATGAAAATAACCTTTATATCCTGGAAATAAAGGTCATGGAGGAGCAAATTAAGCCTGAATAGTGTGCAGGGAGTGCATAAAAAGAACAAACTCGGTGCAGGTACAGAGACGTCGCGCGTCGGCTTGGCAGCGTTTCAAGATAAGAATGTTTTCAAAAATACGAGTCCGGATACACGGCTTTTGATGCAAGTTTTTATTAATCCAATGCCAAATATTGTTCAAAATTCCGCATTCATACTAATATTACAAATGCGAAAGTGTTCGACAGGTGTATATGTCCGTCTGTTACCTATTCGGGTGAACGGGCAGAATTGGCGGGGTTAAATTGGACTAAGTGTCGTCTACCCCATTCAGAGACTTTCTCCTGTGAATTCTCTATTTGAGACATAAGTTCGTTTCGACTGTCAATGACATTTAACCGAGTAATATGGGGAAAGCCGGTAGATAGGGCATCACCTGTACTATCATCCGCATAGCAATAAATGCCGTTGGTCTGTAGCATGTCAGTGATCTGCCAAAAAACTTGTGACCTATTTACATAAATTCTCGGGGAGCCCATATTATGATGGACGCTTTGATAGCAGCGCTTTAAGCCAAACCCGATCAAAGGCCTTCGCAATATCCAAACTAACAGGCAATGCCTCTCCTCTCCACACAATCACCTGAGCCCAACGATGAGTTTGGTACGCCAAGAGATAACCAGCCAAGCGACCCTTTCGGAACCTGTACTGTTTGTCTTGTTTATCGCTTAGTAATGTCTGGCTGCCAAAATCGAAAGAGCTGATAATGGATTCCATTATCTTCGAGAAGACGGAGGTTTTAGCAATTGGTCTGTTGTTGGAAGGATTTGAGCGGTCACCTTTTTTAGGGGTCGGGACACTAAGGCTGTCTTCTAAGAAGCTGAGACAATGCCAGAAGAGTAGGAGAACCGAAAACGACGCGTTAAGACCGAATCCAACTCTAAAGCACACTTTTTCAGCACAATAGGAGGGATTCCGTCAGGCCCACTCGACTTTTGGATATCAAGGGCACGCCGGGCTATTCACACTGAGCGCTGATGTAACCTAACATCCAACATGATGCCCCTGCTGGGATAAAAACCGCCGAACATACCACAATGGTATGTTCGGCGGTTTTTATCCCAAGGTCATCAAGGGTCGAGTTTGACGCAAAGAGCTTACCCAGAAGATTGTCTTTGTATTTTGCGTCGTGGGCCAACGATCCATTTTACTTGTAGGGATGGTAGGATGGCTTTCAGAAATATCCTTCAATAGCTTAGGCCAGAGACCAGATTTCACAGGTTCCCAAAGGAAGGCACTCGAATCTCTCACCAATACTATTGACGTGCTGCTTCTTTGCCCGAGTCTATCTCTTCAAGGATATAATATAGGCAAGGTTGTACTCCATTTTATATGTATGTATCCACGCATAGGCGCGAGGGAGGTCAATATTTATCAATGTCGTAGGATGATTTGATAAATCCGTGTTTTCGCGAAATCCCTAGAATTTTCGCGAAAATTCGATTTATCAAATCATCCTACGATGTCGTAGGATGATTTGATAAATCGAATTTTCGCAAAAATTCTAGGGATTTCGCGAAAACACGGATTTATCAAATCATCCTACGACATCAACAAAAACATTAGGTCAACAATATTTTTTTACTGAACCGTCAACATGAAAATATTAGCTAATTAGATGTTCCACTCGGCCTCGCCCGCATAAATGAGAAATTTTACGGAAACCGTACATTTCCCGCAAAAAATAGCCTATGATCCTTCACGTCATGGTCTACACTACATCTGTGCCAAACAACTTAAAAATTCATCCAGTAGTTCGCGAGATAAGCGCCTTCAAATAATTTTCCCAATTTTTTCCACATTTTCCATGTTTCATCGCTTCTATTAGTTTTAGAGTGATAATTTATAGTCTATAGCCGTCCTCGATAAATGAGTCATCTAACAACGAAATAATTTTTCAAATCGGACCAGTAGTTCCTGAGATTAGCGCGTTCAAACAAACAAACTCTTCCACTTCATAATATTAGTATAGATTTACATTTTATACCATGTACTAATAAGTTCGTATTACATAAATAATAAGTCGATCTTCTTAACACTAATATACGGGCTTTTTATTTTACAAACATGTAAAAGCAACAAAATATACAATAATAAGCGTGTATATGACCAGAGCATGGCTCAGGGGAGAAAAAATATACGTGGAATAACCATGCAACATTTCATTGCAGTTGTTAAAACTTCATTTATGACACGAATAAACGTGCATTGATACAATAGTGTTAATAAGTCACATATTATCCACTAGAATAATAATTTAATATGGTTTTTCTTAAATATGTGGTAAACTGTTAATTTTTGATTTTTAATAAATATATGAGCTGAAAGATATTTTTTTACCTTTAATTTGATCATACATTATATTTGTCTATTTATTATGTAGTCAAAGTTATGTGGTTCTAAACGTTTTTTTGTCTTCCTGAAAAGTTGTCTTTTTTCGATTGCACGTTTATTCGTTGGGGCCATCGATTTAGCCCCCGTCCGTCTGTTACGAAAGGCCGGCCCGGCCTCTCATAGAAAACAAGCAATGGAACAGCAAAACATGGAAAGGGCTTAAGCGACAAAATGGTTTTTGTCGCGTAATTTAAAAACCATAAATACATTTCATATAAGCTATGGGCAAATTAAAGTGTATGCTTGAACTAATCTATGTACAAATTTTGGAAGCTTAAATCACTCTCCTCTGTTGGCAAAATTAGAATCCCTTTTTAGAGAGTTCTTTTTGATTGATTATTCTGTGTTATAAAAGTTGACCAATCGTGTTATGCTATGGGTAATTCAAAGACAAAGGACATGATGAATACTGATAATGAACTTTAATTTCTTAGCTTTCGTCATTGCTGAGAAAAATTGATATCGCTACAGCCAAGATCTTGTTAAAAGGTATTGAGATACTTTGAGTCCCAAGAAAGGACATAGGATACTTTTTTCCAGAAAAAATTTACGGTACTGCGCGGTAGTCAAATTTTGGCGCAACGGAGTTGCAAGCGTCATCAAGTTTTTTAAATAAATGTGTTTCAGAAAAAGATTTCCCCTCTACTATCAACTTTTGCATAATATATTTACTATTGCTACTCTATGTGCAATACAAGTCATCTCCAAGTGGGTTAAAAGTAGTGGCCATAAAAGGGATTCAGTTAAAACGGTCACCTTGTGAACCCCTAATCCGTAAGGGAGAAGCTTGAAATGAATAAAGATTAGGAACGCTACTATTGTAACGCTTAGCGTGAAAAACTTAGGGCTACCGTCACACGAGAGAAGTTCTGCTTGATATAACGTACCTATAGTAAAATACTTAATTACTATTTAAATAATATTAGATCTTTAACCAAATTTTAACTGCATATTCAGTGGGTCTGAGAATCGGCTACTTTTAAATTGATAAGTGCATTTGTTTAAATAATAGTAAATTATTACAATAAAATAATACGGGCGAAATAGGTACTTTATATTGACGACTATTTGGTATTTGACGACCTCTGTGGTACAGTTGGTGGGCTGTTGGTAGCTCAAGCCGGGGGTCGCGGTTTCAAATCCCGCCGACGGAACAAAAATTTTCAAAGTTCCTGGGTGGTATGTGTATTAAATATGTGTATCATATAATAAAAATCTTAAATATATGTATAGTATAAATATAAAAGTATTTAATATATTTCCGTTGTCTGGTACCCGAAATCGTAACACAAGTCCTTCAGGTACTTAGCACGGGGCCAGACTGACGTGGTGTGAAGCGTCCATAGATATTACTATTTAAATAATATTAGATCTTTTATTATGATTATTAATTACTATAATATTCATACTAATTACTAATATAAATAGGATACTTTGATCACTGACCAATGTTTCCAAACCTCCAATTTCCCTACGCGACTAACTGCTCGTGCAAACGCGGTCTTATATTGGGATGGCTGTCACGTCGCCCCCAGCTGCCAAGCGGGACACGGTCATGTTGGAAAAACTCCTGAACTGAGCTTCCCTAATCCCTATATTGCCTGCTTGCTATTCAAAGTGATAACATTTTGTGAGACGACTTAATTTAGTTATATTATGGAAAGGTGATTGATTATTATTTACTTATGTGTCAGCAGAGAAGTAAACTGCATGGGCGCCGGCAAGGGGGTGCCAGGGGGTGCACTTGCACCCCTTGGGAATCTCGGGATCAACAGAAATTATTGAAATAAAAAACCGTCTGTAACCCTATTACCATGCCGTACAAAGATAGATCGTAATGTTTCGGCACTAAATGTATTCTGTTGACGTAAATAGACAGTCACATGTTGTTAGTAAAAAGTAAAAAGAAAAAAAAAAGAAAACTAAAATCTGCACCCCTTGAAAATTATTTCTGCCGGCGCCCATGGTAAACTGTGAACTATTATTGCAAAATATGATACCTATTGTGAATTGGATAATTTTTACAATAATATCTGCTAGGTGTTTTGGTGTGCGTGTGACTAGATGTAATAAATGCGAATTATAATTGCATTATTTGATACAAAATTAACCGCGGCGCGGCAGTCTCCGAGTGCCACACGTATTGCTTTTTACCTTACATAGATCTTAATACCAACGGTATAAGGCTCACTCGCATAGAAACTCTAAATTTAAAAACTCGGAACTGACTAGTAACAAAATTAACAATAACACAATAACAGTACTTTATATAATAGGGTTTCCAGTTACCTATTCAAAGTTTCTTACTTCTTTAATGGCGACAAAATGATTTTCTCGACAGAGTTTCCTAGTAACTAACAATATCGAATATCTTAAAGGGAATGACAAGTTAAAATTTATCTCATTTTCACAAGTTGCTGGAAATCCTTGGTTTTGTTTTCAAAAATGTTGGTAGTCACTAGTCAAGGGTGGTTTTCACGAGATCTTCTAAGGTTACAACTTATACTACAGTATAGAACAGCATAACAAAGTAATAAAAAAACCTTTGTACAAACGTGTATATTCTCCATTAGCGACCCGCACCGGCTTCGCAAGGGTATAATATATAATAATATAGCCTATGTCACTCACAGAAAAAATTATTAAAATCGATTCAGTAGGTAGTTTTGATTTATGTTCATTAACACCCGTAGCCGGCATTGGTCGGTACCATAAATAATACTCCCCACACCGGTTTCGGTGACGGTGGCCGGTTTCATTGAAACCAGACCAGGTACGCAGGAGTGATTTTATAGTGCCCAAGTGTGTGCGCAGTACACAAGAGCACTCTCTATTCCTTTACTCTCATAACCCAGTGGGACGGAAGACCGACACGACTGGCGAGAGATCAGGCGCAGGACCGACTTTTTACATGCCCATCCGACGCATGGATCATCTTACTTGTCAGACAATCAGGTGATTAGCCTGCATTGTCCTAACCAAACTTGGAAATGACATGTTTCCAACGCGGGATTCGAACCCACGACCTCCGGAGTCGAGAGCGACGCTCTAACCACTAGACCACGGAGGTCGGTACCATGAAGCTAATATAGAGGTCGGTACCGCCGCAAAAGCTACTTCCCGCAACTTATAAATCTGTAATCTCTTCGAAAATATTCATTTTAATCATAATATAACACTATTTCCCTACTATTTAATGAATGTTTTTAAACTTATAAACCTTTATCTTTAATTACTCTATCTATTAAAGAAAACCGCATCAAAATCCGTTGGGACAAAGGGACATAAAGGAAAAAAAAACGACTTTGTTTTATACTATGTAGCGATGTCGTGATAGTGATATATTCGCCATACATCCATACATCCATATTCACAAACTTTCGTCTTTCTAATATTAGTAGGTTAACCTACTAATATTATAAAGCGAAAGTTTTTCGAACTTTCGCAGTGCCTATACGCACACTGGCTCATAATATTATATTGTTACGTGCTAGGGTTCGAAGAATTTGGAGAGAAAGACCTGCTGACTCTCTTGAAGACTTAATTCACAAGCACTAGGTCCAACACAAAGCACCAGATCCAAACACTAAGCACTCACGATGTCCTAGGTCGTAGCCAAGTCGTAGGTTTCACTCTTGATCACTTATTTTTACTTCAAGTCGCCTTGAGGATAGCTCAAACTGAACTAATTTTACTGGCCCGCCTAACTGCGACTATTTATATGACTATTTATATATAATTATGCGGTATACAATGCGCTCAAGGACTTTAGATACGAACATCTCCAGGATTTAATGTCAACATCTATAGCTTGCACCAATATTTCACTCCAAACTTCATAGAGATAATTAGCTACAAAAATGGTTACTTTTCTCATTGATATCTAAAAATACCTTTTAATTTCCGTAATTACCTTTGTTTAATTTTTTTTAATATAAAATGTGTGGACCGCGAAGGTCATTTCATGTCTTAAAACGGACCCCGAGCGAAACTAATTAGTGACCCCTGGCATAGACCATAGCCACGCTGAATGAGAAATCTAAAGTTTATAGCCTTGTATCTGTGTGCCGTTACAGCTGGGCTGCACGCACACATTAAAACCGATGAGTTTGTACGAAGACATTTTACTATTCAACCGACAACTTAGCAGCAATTTTCCTAAAATTTCTTTTGATTTTGACCCGTATTTCGTGAAAAATGAGGGAGAATTGTGAAAAAGTGGAAGTTCGGAGTTGCGATCGATTTATCATTAGACGCCCGTCACCGTGAATGTAGGATCTAAGTTCGCCTTTGATCGCTTCCAGATGCTGTTTACTCAGAATATCGGTGTTTTAGTCTGTAAATAATATCTACGCTTATACTTATAGTCTACTCAACTAAAGTTTGTAGGGAATCATCATTAGTTAATGCCAGTTTAATCTCAAACGAAAATAGTAGGGTGTTATTTTAAGTTACGCATATAATATTATATACGCGGCGTCGTAGTCTTAGCGGGTCCCTAGACGATCATTTTATTGTGCAATATCACGTATTGAGTAATACCACTTAATGTGCAATATTAATGACGGTCTAGGGTTAATATTAAACGCTCGCCTTTCAATATTATTGTCAAATTAATTGTTCAATAAAATATTTCTCAATATTTATTATAGGTTTAGCCCGGGTGCGCACTAGCGGCCAGGCCGCGGCGGCCATCGAGATAGATACCTTAGTATGAAACCGCCATAGACCACGCGCACCTGGCCGCAACACGACCAGCGGCCACACCATACTTTCGTTGGCCGCTGCGACCAATTACGGTTAAACATACGCATAATATCAGACAATATATTGTTAACAAGTGAATTTTGCATAATTTGATTAACTGTCAACATCGGGATTCAATAGTCGTTAATTAAAATCAAAAACATCCCCAACCCTACTCCAGGGCGGCCCTAAAAGATGAATTATTCGACAGATTGAAGAAACGCACAGACATGGATGATAAAAGATAAATTACTATTATTGTAAATTTGGCAATTAACAGTTAAAAAATTAACAGAATTGGATCCGGATACTGCGGGGCTCAAATGGGGTTACCTCTTATCGCTTATACCACTGAGGCGATTTTGATGAAATTCGGTATGGAGATACTTTAAAACCTAGGAAAGGACATAGGATACTTTATCGCGGAAAAACATAAAGTTCTCGCGTAATAAACAAATTTCTGCCAACCAAATCAGACGAACGAATCAACCTGTAACTATCAACATAAACGTGTAACGTCTTTAGTATCTAAACTTACAAAGCCGAAGTCACGCGGCGTAAAATCCGCATGATTATACCCGAAATATATTTTAAATTAGCGATGACACACTATTCCGTCGCGTACCGTCCGTATTTTGTATGCGTTGACGTAATCATGCGTAATTTAGACACTTAGGGTAGGGTCGGCTGGCAGAAATTCTGCTGCATTCAGTTTCATACAAAAGTCCTGTTCGATTCACACGAGCGTAATTTTGTGAGTCATGATTTGTATGAAAAGATATTTACGCGACGGCTATGTTATCTCATTATAATATTAGTTACACATTATATAAGTACATAATATAAGGGGCTTTCATAAATGTTAATTTATAATGTAAAACTTGTTCAGTACTGAGTGCACTTTAAAATATCAAATGACAATAATTATTGTTTTTGGGCTGTATTCTCAGGATACTTACTTAGCTGTTTTAGCTCATTATCATATTAGTTACACATTATATAAGTACATAATATAAGGGGCTTTCATAAATGTTAATTTATAATGTAAAACTTGTTCAGTACAGTGTACTTTATCAAATAAGTATGTCAATAATAATTATTGTTTGTTGGGCTGTATTCTCAGGGTACTTACTTGGCTGCTTCAAGGTCATCTAATTTTAGTTACAATATTAGAATTAAACATATTAGTTATAGAGAGTAAAGAGCGTGAAGCCCGCCGACAAACCGCAATGTGGTTTGGCGGATGATTAGATTAAGTTTTTTTTGTGGAATTCTTCAATAAAGGATTTTTATTATTTATTTTTTATTATTATTATTAGAAATTCTGCGACTCACGAGTCACGACTCACAAAATTATGCTCGTTTGGCTTCACCCCTATTACTGTTTAAGAGCAAGATTTGAAACAATGCAAGTAATACATATAACTTTATCTAAACAGTAAAACCAGACAAACTATTCTTGTCACTATTTTCAGAAAAAATATATCTTCCGTCTCCTAAACTATAGGTTTTGTGGCGTACCTATTTGACTAAAATTAATTTTCTTTTGACATTTCTGGCAGATTCTCATATCTACGGTACAGTCCTTTGTGTATCACACTTGTTTATTTTGACCACGGCTGCCGCTGGCTTAGTCACAATTCGTGACTACTATTTAATCGACATTAATCTTCTAAGTGCTAAATATACTTTGTTACTAATTTAGTTTCGAGGAATCATCGTCTATCCATATTCCATTTACATTATACAGGGTGTAAGTTGTAACAAAACAATATAATAAATACTAGCTGTCCCGGTGAACTTTGTGTCACTTTAAAACCTTCCCTGGACTTCTACGAATATTTTAAGACAAAAATCAGCCCAATCCGTTCAGCCGTTTTCGAGTTTTAGCGCGACTAACACATTTGAAAATCCATTTTCATATATAAGAAGAAGAAGATTACTTAAGTATTTTATTTTATTTTTATTTCATCGCAAAACGTAAGTGATAAACATAAACTACTAACACTATTTAGTGGTGTGTATGTGTCCCTTACAAGGGCGTCGCCAGGGGGGGGGGCAGGGAGGGGCAGCTGCCCCCCCCTAGAGACTCTAAAAAACGTTGCCAAATATAATGCAAAAGCAACGACCACTATAATATTAAAATCTGGTAATAGATGTAAGGCTGGTAGTACAAGTGAAAAGTTTCATGTGCTGTCGACTTTACCTACAATTCATACCTACTTTTCTCATTTATAGAGAGTGAGTAAAGTATGAATTGTAGACTGTAGTAGGTAAAGTCAACTTCCCCCCCCCCCCCCCTGCGCCATCGGCTGGCGACGCCCTTGGTCCCTTATACATATAGAGTTAACTGTGAAAGTAGCAGAGTGCTAAAAGAGTAACTTTTGACATCTATTTTTTTTAGAATCGTCCGTCTCATCATTAATTTGGCCATACATTTTTTTTAATTAACCCTTTCTACGCTGCGTTTTGTATACCACGCTAAAGTTAGTGTGTTTGTCTGTTAACTAAACCGTAATAAATATATAGGGCCTGTTTCACCATTTCCTGATAAAGTACCGGATCCACAACTTTTTTGACAGATTCTCCATACTCTATCAGTCAAGTTAGGTGGTGGATAGCCAATCCAGCACTTATCAGGAAGTGGTGAAACAGGTCCTTAATCTTATATTTAATCTATCTTTATTATTTAGAAATATTGTGTAGATAATTTTCCACTCGATAACTTTCATAGAATTTAGTGTACAAGTAGCTTTTAAAGTTCTACATCATTTATTTATGGCTGTTGCTAGTCGTCCGGTAATTGGATGAATAAAATAAATCTTAGTCGTCCGATTACCGGATGATTAAAAAAAATAATTCATCCGATTAACCGGACGACTAGCAACAAGACAATCTAATCGTCCGATCAAAAATGACGTTTTTGTATGAAACTCCTAAAATATAATATTACCACTTGATATTATAACGATAAAATTAGACATGAGGAGAACACTGACATGATGCATCAGTATTCATCATGTCAGTGTTCCTTGTACAGTGAACTTTAATTTCTTAGCTTTAGTCATTGCTGAGAAAAATCGATATCGCTACAGCCAAATTACTGATACATTTCTTTTCTAATTAAAGATAAGTAGCGATACACACCAAACAATGAGCTGAACAAGCGAGATGTCACTGTCGTCTATCAGTAACATCACTAACACTTCGTGGTAGGAAGGGATGCGTGATTTGAAGTGGCAGAACCCTTTTTTTCATCTGTTTTGACAGTCAGTCGGCACTTATCGGCACGTTGACAATTTGAGCTCTAAGAAAAATGTATGTAGGAACATCATTTACACTCACACGTAAACATACACAGATATAGTTCAATTTTGGTTTTGTTTGACAGCTCGGAATTGTCGCTCTATTCCGCTAGCTATATTAACTTTGTTGCGGTAGGTTGATCGTGCCTATAACTCTGCCCAGGCGGGGAGTGGAACACCAGTGGGTACTTCCTCGGAGAGTCCCATAAACCCCGGCCGATGTCCCCAATCCGCCGGGGATCCAGATCCGCAAAGCATTTCCAAATGGGAATGTCTGGATCGTGGGAATCGCAGACACAATAGATTTTCAATTGTTATGCGACAACCGGGTACCGCTTGGGGATTGAGGGGTAAAAAAAAGAATATGTATTCTGTTAATCTGTAGAGCTTGATAACGCTTTAAATGAACTTGGCGAAAAAAGGAACTAACGCTGCCATCATACAAAAACGCCGTTTTTGACAGTTCTCCTTTACCAGCAGCGCCCCCGCCCACGTTAATTTATGTCCGGTATATAATATTGTATTATTTTTCTCAATACCGGGGTAATTGGAATAAAACATGTTGATCCTTTTTTTTCTTATAACAGCTGATTCTGTGTGTGGAACATGCAAATATATATATATTTTTTCAATGATACGGACAATTATTCATCCACTTACCGGACGACTAGCAACAGCCTTAAAAGATAATCTATTCGTCCGATAATCGGACGACTAAGATTTATTTTATTCATCCGGTAATCGGACGACTAGACACTTCGCTTATTTATTGATTCACATTTACTCCACCTCTGTTTAACACGACTATACAATAGCTGTACAGCATTCTACAATACTGTTATGCTACCATTATAAGCACATGAATGCCTTTTATCAAATCTACTATAGAACCTATGATTCCTGTATTCAATTTTAGCTAAAGTATCTTTGATCTAATTTTCCAGGCGAGAGCACAACAGAACCCACACAGACGTTTAAATATCCCCATAAAGGACTTAACAAATCGGAGATTTCGTAGTAGGCACACAATGTTTTGCCACAGGATAATGAGCTCTACTGTAATGGAATAGGAGCTTTGCCGTTTGTTAATTTGAACAATTTGATAAGGCGAACACGAAGGCGCCGGCATTATTCTTAAACTTCGTTAAATTAAGTTTGTACTGATTGGGATTGCGTTCGGGAGGTTTTGGGGGAAGTTAATGTGACGGACAGACTTAATTAAATACAAGAATTCATTTTCTTGCGATTGTATTTTGTGTTTCGCTAAGATACATAATTATTTTTTTAATGTTCACTGCAGATAAAATTTGATTGTATTTTTGTTGTTGTACGCGTTGTTTCCTTATGTCTTATACAACAAAAATGCCCTAACGCTGAACGATTTTATTGGTATACTTATATTTTAGTAAACTTTTAACACAGGATCACCGAACTATATACCTAATACTTAGTTAAAAGATAGAATTGGAAATTATATAAGCCAATATTTTTACTGCCGCGTTTACGGTTTCCGCGAGGGTTTCCGCACTAATTATCTAACTATTTGGTATTTGGTAAGAATTTAAATGTAAGAATTATAGCAACGTTGACTTGTCATTAAATATCATTTTTCTTTTGTTCTTTCATAATAACTTCTGCTACAACTACTAGGTTATTAGAAAGCGTAATTATCACATTACACATTTTCTAGCGTCCCACATTGAAATGAAAACATCAAAGGGAATTCGACAGTAGCCTTCATAATTGGATAGGTGACCATTGAAATATAATACACTATAATATAGAATAGTGGCTCTCATACATTTGACCACTCAAATATGGCTCCAAGTACGTAGCAAGTGCGACGAAAATTAAAAGAACGATCCCGAGTTTGACAACCAACAGAAATTACTAATGTTTTTATACATATAAATTGGGGTGTCACCTAAAGGAAAGCAACTACCGTCGCTCATAGACGCTATATCAGAAGAGATGATACGTGGGAGAGCCATCCTTCGGCACGAATGGGCCGGCTCGACCGGAGAAATACAACGTTCTCACAGAAAACCGGCGTGAAACAGCGTTTGCACTGTGTTTCGCCGAGTGAGTGAGTTTAACGGAGGGCCAATCCCTAGGGTAATATAGGGTACTATTTCCTTCCCTACCCTCCCCTATTCCCTTCCCTTCCCATCCCAACCCACCCCTATTACCCTATTCCCTCTTGAAAGGCCGGCAACGCACCTGCAGCTCTTCTGATGCTGCAGTGTCCATGGGCGACGGAAGTTGCTTTCCATCAGGTGACCCGTTTGCTCGTTTGCCCCAAGTGCGTTGCCGGCCTTATAAGGGAGAATACCGTCTCTTCTTAAAGGTTTGCAGGTTGTAATGGTCCGGAAATAACTATTGCTGGCGACAGTTCATTCGAGTATTTAAGGACCTAACCACCCGGACACCTGTGCGTGACATAAAGAAGTTCCACGAAAAGCATACCAAGGAGTACATATTTTAATATCGTGCGATCATTTTTTGACTCACCTTCTCTTCCATAGCATTTACAATTCGTAGCCGGTAACCCATTTCTGTGGATAAAAAATCTCATTTAAAAAGGTAACGAATAACGAGCAAAGACAAACTGAAATTAACATTTCTGTGTAAAATGGAGCTAGTGTGCCGCTTAGCATTTAACCTACTTTCAAAGGGGGAATAATTTATAGATCAATGCCTCATTTTCTCACAGTACCTAGGAGTGTTAGCAATTAATTTGTGATGGAGCGATGAGAATTTTTGGTATTTGGTTTTTATTACATAGTAATATTAAATATAGGTGGTATACACCCGAAAATCCTTATCACCGCTAACATAATATTCCTGAACTAGCTGTAGCCCGCGACTTCGTCCGCGTTAGCATAGTAGATCACATCCCAAGTATTATTTATTGTACAAAAATATTAAATGTACAGAATTGACTTTCCTACGATTTTATTATATATAGATGTTCCGCGCGGCTTTGCTTGCGTAATTTAGGAATTTCACGCAACCGTACATTTTTCCGCAAAAATAGCCTCTGTCCCTTCACGTGGTCTATTCTTCATGTTTGCCAAATAACATAAAAATTGCTCCAGTAGTTCTTAAGAT
This sequence comes from Aricia agestis, assembly GCF_905147365.1. Lineage (NCBI taxonomy): Eukaryota > Metazoa > Arthropoda > Insecta > Lepidoptera > Lycaenidae > Aricia > Aricia agestis. The sequence continues at coordinate 12,184,625 of NC_056417.1, forward strand.
AATAAGCAATTTCAAATAATTTCCCTCCGTTTTTTTTACATTTTCCTCTATTTCTTTGCTCTTATTAGTCTTAGCGTGATAAAATATAGCCTATAGCCTTTCTCGAGAAATGGACTATCTAACACTGAAAGAATTTTTCAAATCGGACCAGTAGTTCCTGAGATTAGCGCGTTCAAATAAGCCCTTTCATATAATTTCCCACGTTTTTTCCACATTTTCCTCTATTTCTTAGCTCCTATTAGTCTTAGCGTAATAAAATATAGTGTATAGCCTTCCTCAATCAATGGGCTATCTAACACTGAAAGATTTTTTTAAATCGGACCAGTAGTTCTTGAGATTAGCGCGTTCAAACTTCAAATAAGCCCTTTCATATAATTTCCCACGTCATTTCCACATTTTCATTTATTTATTCGCTCCTATAAGTCTTAGCGTGATGAAGTATAGCGCGCGATTTTGATGAAACTTGGTATGGAGATACTTTGAGTCCCGGAAAAGGCCATAGGATCCTTTTTGTCTCGGAAAAATGTACGGTTCCCAGGCGTTAAATAAAATGATTTCTGCTTATACCGCTACATGGATTTTGATGATATATGGTATGCAGATACGTTATGTATCGGAAAAGGACAGAGAGTTCCCACTTCTTCTTCCCTTCCCGCGCTTCCCGCAGAGTGCTCTTATGTATCGCGCACACATTTGGGCACTATAAAAATTACTCCTGCGTAACTGGCCAGGTTTCATTGAAACCAGAGTGCTCTTGTGATTGCGCACACACTTGGGCACTATAAAATTACTCCTGCGTAACTGGCCTGGTTTCATTGAACCCAGAGTGCTCTTGTGTATTGCGCACACACTTGGGCACTATGATATTACTCCTGCGTAACTGGCCTGGTTTTATTGAAACCGGCCACCGCCCCGAAATCGGTGTGGTAGTTATTTTATTTATTATAATTACCAGCATTGGACATGGGGCCTAATGGGGATTGTCCATTTTTTTTTTAATTTTGCTCATTAGAAAAACATTTCGAGGAATAAGGTCAGTGATCGTTTTTTTGTATATAAACGAAAAAAATACCCATAAGTTACTTATATTTTTGAACAAATACGTTTAACCTTTGTTTGTCCTTCAATGGCGTTAAATTAGCAATAAATTCGACCAACATTACGTTTCGAACTTTTGGTAAGCTTCTCCTATCAGCTTTCACATAATGAGAACTTGCATTTGACGAACCAGCCATTATAAATAAGATTGAAAGGAAATTTAAAACATATGCAGAGGTCAATTGGCGGCCGATGATGACGTCAGAGCAGAACTTTAAAAATTTATTGAGAAAAAACTAGCCAATGAATTTCAAAATTATTTAATTTATATTCTTAAAATACCCTATTTTAACGAAAAAAAATATAAAAAGTACATGTGATTTTTTTTGGACAACGCCCATTATTGAAATACTCGTTAGTCTAATTAAATTATTAATCTAATTGCAAACTAAAATAATTAGAACACATTTTATACATATTATTATTAATCAACTTACGGGTAATTTCAGATGCACAATTACTTCATCAGTCTGATTAATTTGTAATCTGATTAAAATTACTAATTACTTTTTGCCCAACTCTGCACGTGATAAACTAATTATTTCTACATTAACTAAATTTAATCAAAATCGGTTCAGCAGCTTAAACGCAAATTAATAAAGTTTATTGCGTGAAAACCGAACATTTTCCATGATAAAAAATATTATCCTATGTCCTTCTCCAAAACCTTACGTAATATGTACTCAATATCGATATCTTATGCCAAATTCATTGTTGTTGACTGCGCGGGAACCGTACATTTTCCGGGACAAAAAGTATCTAATGTCATTTTAATTGATTCAAAGTATCCGCATACAAAATTTTATCAAAATCGGTTCAGCGGTTTAAGCGCAAATCATTTTAGAAACATAGTACATAAATGCTGTATACAAAACCTCACTAAGAGGAATAAGCATTAACCATTTTTGTACTCTAGAATATGCTACAGTGGGTTTAAAAAAAATGGATTTCACTGTCGTAAACCTTATGTTATAAAGAACAAAACTGCATTATTAACTCAAAACCCGATTTTATGTGGGATAAAACACCAATGGTTAACAGCAGCCAAATATGTTTACTGTTCAGGTTGACAAATTGCATTAATTGAGTAGAACGCTTCGTTACCTAGTAAGCTCAGAACAGTTACATTATATATAGGAGCAATTCTTCAAATATATATATATATATATATATATATATATATATATATATATATATATATATATATATATATATATATATATATATATATATATATATATGTTTCTTTTTTAAGAATTGCTCGTTTAAAGATATAAGATAATACAAGCTGTGCTCCGTGGTATTACCAGCGGCTTAAAACGTAGGCTATGTGTTAATCTAGGCTGTCAGCTAACACCATTTTTTTATAGATCCTCAAAATATACTTACTTACATGCGGTCCTTCTTTTTAACCGACTTCCAAAAAACGAGAAAACGAGGAGGTGGATATTTTTTTTTTGTATGTTCGACCACTACTCCGACGATTGTTCCAAAAGACGGTTAAAAATAAAACATTTTCATGTGTACGCTTTACGCTTGGCTAGTAGATTAGTAGAGCGTAAAGCATAGAGTGCCAAGTTGCAAAAAAACCTAGTGTATATTTCTCATATACCTATATAATATTTCACAGATTATTTTTAACCGACTTCCAAAAAGGAGGAGGTACCTCAATTTGACAAAAAATACTTATATTTAATTTTTCAGGGTTCCGTACTCAAGGGGTAAAAACGGGACCCTACTACTAAGGGTCAATTTATAATAGCGCAGAGTCGAAGCGAAGAGAAGCGAATTCGAAAAAACTGAACACAGAAAATTCAACCTTAACTCCAGAGCGTAACGCGTACATTACTTTTGCAAGACCAATCAGCGTTGGTCGGGCGCATTCACGAAAATTCGCGCGGATTCGTGCGCCTTTTTAAATTCTCAGAAGTAGTAAAGTGCGTTAACACTAATTTGGAGTTACGGTTGAATTTGATATGTTCAATTTTAATAATTCGCTTCGATGCGCTTCGAATCTGCGCTAGTATAAATTGACCCTATGACATCGTTCTCAGTCCGCCTGTCTGTCCGTCTGTCTATTACATCTCCTAACGGCTGAACTGATTTAGACGAAATATTATGAAATGACGGGAAAACACTTAGGATAGTTTTTGTTGCGAAAAATTTACGGTTCCCGCGCGATAAACGATTTCTGGCGGAGTTGCAGGCTGTTGCAGGCTTCATGAACTATTCTATAAAACTCTAGTTATGGAATCAACACTGATGGAAGCGCCATGTTAGCTGGGAGTCAAAAACCATTACCACATTGTATACTGAAGTATTACGCGGTTGGAACTTGGAATATAAGGCCGCCTCCCCATATAGACGTACGCGTCGGCCAACGCGTTGGCAGACGCGTTGGCAGTGCGCTTGCAGCGGCGTTTGTGAGTAATCCACACATAGGAAGGTCATTCAGTATGCTTTGGATCGCGCCAATGTGCGGACGGATTCAAAATGGATGTTAAGTTGCTAACAGCTGCAGCTGTATATTTATTCACAGCTTATAATTACTTTGTAAATGTGGACAAGAAAAAGTTTTTAAAGGGTATTCTCGAAATAAATAAATAAAAAGCGAGAAAACGTAACAAACAAAGAAATAAACTCACTTTTAAATAATATTTTATAATATTAAAATAATATAAGTAATTATTTTATTACCTACTTATTATTTATTTAATTATTACATATAAAAATTATTACATATAATTATAATTATCATAACTATAACTCCGGGCGAACTGATCGCGCGGCCTATGTGTGGATGGAGCACGAAGCTTGCGACAAATGTCCTTTGATCTTTGCCGACATTTCCGACACGCGCGGCAAGCTCGCAGACGCGTCGGCCAACGTCTAAATACCTACGGCCAACGCGCGAACGCCCGTTCTACACATTGGGCCAACGCGTCTGCCAACGCGTCGGCCAACGCGTTCGCCTATGTCGAGTGCCGGCTTAATGTAAACGCGATACTATGGATATCCGCATCCAGAGTCATCTAGTTATTTATTTCAATACTAGATGACGCCAACAACTCCCTTGCGCCAAAATTCGGTTGTCGCGCGAGAACCGTAAATTTTTCCGGGATAAAAATTCTCCTATGTCCTTTTCCGGGACGCAAACTATCTCCATGCCAAATTTCAGCTAAATCGGTAAAGCGTGAAGAAGTGACATACAGACAGACAGACACACTTTCGCATTTATAGATTAATATAAATAAATTATATCAGTATTTATATATACATTACTATATTATGGATTTTCTGAAAATGGGTCTGTTTAGTTGATAAATTAATAAACGTTATGTTAACGTGTTACATCTCTCAGACTCTCAGACTATAATATTAAAGAGCAGGTGGTGGCGACAATCCAATCGCGGGCTCTTCGCGCTGTTGATAAAACAGGGATTTTCTTTTCATAAATTGCAATTGTAAACCGGCTTATGCCAGTCGGCAGTTAATTTACTCCAGGTTCCCTAGGTACTAGTTCTCATTAAGAATTACATCGAAACGGGACGCGACGGGCGCTGCAAAGATTTTTATCTATACAGGGTGTAACAAAAACAAGTGATAATACTTTAGGGTGTGTACGTGTTCCCTGTAGAGATTTCACTGTGAAAGTAGCAGCGCTGAAAGACCAACATTTTTTTTAACTTTTGTATGGGCAAGGGCCCGAGCGTCACGAGTTTCCCCATACAAAAGTGAAAAATTTTTTGGTCTTTCAGCGCTGCTACTTTGACAGGGAACTCTCTACAGGGAACACATACACACCCTAAATTATTATCACTTTTTTTTGTTACACCCTGTACCTGTATATTAATACGTGAACGAAAAACTTTGTATCCCTTTTGACGAAAAATGCGGAAACGTAGGTGAATGAAATTTTGCACAGTTATAGTTTATATGGTGAAGGAGTGCATCGACCTAATATTATTGTGAAATTATGCTTTTATAATACATTTTTTTAACATATAAAACATTACCCACACTACAATACGCACACTCAAGTATGTAAGTATGTAGATGACAGATTTTTGAGTGACAAGCCTATACAAACGAATTATACTCTTTTATTTATGGTTGAAGTCTGTTGACAATAAGTTGACAAATTGAAAATGGATTAAAGTTTTTTTTATTGAGTCATAGCTATACTATTAGACAATGCTTACACAGCCAGTCTGAGATCAGCTGATCCCTAAAGACAAGAGTTGAAAAAATATGATAAAGTCAATATTTTTCTACAAAATATTGGTAGTAGTCCTAATGTCGTTGAAACTAAGGTCGAATTTCGACCATTGGGCGATCTCTAGTAGTAATAAATAGGGCCCGAGCCGAAATTCGTTACCGCGCGTTGATCGAACATTTTAGATAAAAACTTTCATAAGATAAAAGATCTTTCTACTGTCTCCATACCAAATTATTTAATCGGTTTAGTAGTTTAAACGTGAGGTGAGTATACGAGGTCATCAGACTGATCTGAGTATGGCCGCCAACTGAGAGTACGAAAATTCACGAAATGTAGCACTTCAGACCTTAGTGTGCATTTCGTAGAACCATTATTAGGGTTCCGTACGCAAGGGGTAAAAACGGGACCCTATTACTAAGACTTCGATGTCTGTCTGTCCGTCTGTCTGTCTCCAGGCTGTATCTCAATGAACCGCTTTAGCTAGATTTCTGAAATTTTCACAGATTGCAGTGTATATCTGGTGCCGCTATAACAACAAATACTAAAAACAAAATAAAATAAATATTTAAGGGGCTCCCATAAAACAATCGTGTTTTTTTGCCTTTTTTGCTCGTAATCAATAATGATTAATGTTAGCAGCTAGGCACTTGAAATACTTACAATATTATTAATTATATTCGTATTTTAGTAATTAATAATAAAAATAAAATAAAAATTTAAGGGGGACTCCCACACAAAAAAAAACAACACAATTTTTTGCCAACTTTCGCTCAATAACGGTACGGAAGCCAGCGGAAGCCATCGTGCGCGAGCCCGACTCACACTTGGTCGATTTTGCATTTTGTTTTATGACTCAGTTACTCTTCTATAGTGCTTATTTTTTGTATTTTATACAGGGTGTAACAAAAACAAGTGATAATACTTTAGGGTGTGTACGTGTTCCCTGTAGAGATTTCACTGTGAAAGTAGCAGCGCTGAAAGACCAAATTTTTTTTTCACTTTTGTATGGGCAAGGGCCCGAGCGTCACGAGTTTCCCCTTACAAAAGTGAAAAAAATTTTTGGTCTTTCAGCGCTGCTACTTTCACAGAGAACTCTCTACAGGGAACACGTACACACCTTAAATTATTATCACTTGTTTTTGTTACACCCTGTATATTCAAATAAAATACACATCTTAAATGTCGATTTTCGTCCTGGCTCACGGCCAACGGTTCTTCAGGAACTGCCCTAAAATTAAAGGATGAACTATCCCGCATAACAATGAGTCAACCCTTGCCTTGTTTACATTGAAGTGCAAGACCGAGGGAATAACGGATTTTTAAGTGTTTATAATAAAAACGAGGCACATAATTTCATACAGATATTTTATGATATGAAGTTTTGTGCCTCGATTCAGCGTTTACATTTTGCTGACGGGTAAACTAACTGCCTGCCCAGCATACGCCAACGAGATATCTCACTCTACACGTTTTCTCGATGTTTGATGGTTTGTCTCTTCATCTCTATTGACCCTAGCATGACAAACATTTTTTCTCGCTCAGATCTATCATCGAAATAACACATTTTATAGAGTTTTGTTGAGATAATGTCGAGATTTTGACATTATGAGACGAGTAGTTTTTAAGTATCTCGAGAGTGAGATATCTCGTTGGCGTATGCTAGACAGGCTGAGCAGACCGGACTGGAACAGAAAACAAACGAGATGGGACATTGGTAGAAGCCAATAAAAGCTAGAAAAAGTAGCTAGTAGTTGGCATTAGAAGTCATTATCAACTAGTCAGTAACAGCCATAGTATACAGTAGTAATTAATAGTAGCCATTGGTGATAATCTTATTTGAGGTGATAATAGTGAGGGAGACCTAGAACAATTTTTTTAAGACATTTTGATAAGACGAACAACATTTTTATTTTCGAAAAATCTCGGTAGTGGTAGCTAACAGAGATAGAAAGGATTTCATACTTTGACTTGATGGTCCTAAAATATGGATTGTTTTATTAGTAGGACAAGGTTACATAAGAAAAAATGTGTTTTTTCTTATTTTTTTTGGAACCCTTCGTGCGCGAGTCCAACTCCCACTTGGCTGATTATTTGTTACTAGCCGTTATTTATTATTTAGATTAATAATTAATACATAGTAGTATCTTTACTCTAGTTAGTTCATTGGCTTTCTTTTGTGACTTAAAAAGGAAAATTATAGTTTCGCGGCACAAAATTATTTCACTGTGAATTTATGATTTTAATTTTCAAGAGGAAATTTTCAGGCCAAAAAGAAATGAATGATGTTATAAATTCTTGCCAAGTAATTTTAATGACCGACGACCTACTATATCAGTAGTATAACCGTCTGATGGCTTCATTATCCATGCTATCGAAATTCGAAATCAAAATGTACTTCGATCGCGGATTCTTGGAAATCTATTGTTCTCGCGGTCGTATGCGACCGCTTGGGAACGAAAGAGTTAGCACTTTACGATATGTATGTGTCCCTAAATGTTCACTACGAAAGTAACAATCCATAGACACCCTAAAAAGTATTATCACTTAGTTTTGTTACATTATATTATCAATTATAATTTATATTAATAATAATATGATACGCATAATATACAGGGTGTAACAAAAATAAGTGATAATACTTTAGGGTGTGTACGTGTTCCTTGTAGAGAGTTCACTGTGAAAGTAGCAGCGCTGAAAGACGATTTTTTTTTTCACTTTTGTATGGGCAAGGGCCCGAGCGTCACGAGCGCTGCTACTTTCACAGTGAACTCTCTACACGGAACACGTACACACCCTAAAGTATTATCACTTATTTTTGTTACACACTGTATTAAATTATATATTAGATAGAACAGCAGCAGCAGCTATTCGATATAAGAAAATAAATTGACTAAATGAAAAGAAAGCAAATAAAGTTGTGTTCATCAGATTTTCGTCTGAACTAAAATAATTTATGTAAATACACGTATTTGTTTTCGCGAAGATTAAACTTCATGAAAAAAGCCTTCGGAGATCAAAAGTTGGGTTATGCCAGTGTTTTTCAACCTTTACCAATGCAAGCCATGAAAAAATTATTCGCGAGCCCAAACGAAAATTTTGATTGTTTCTTTTTTAGGGCTCCGTATCCGAAAAACAGGACTACGTGAGTATCGTACTTCGTATTATCGACTTCGATGTCTGTCGGCCTATCCGTTTGCATGTCTGTTAATCTGTCTCTTATATGGAGTACTCCAGTAGAAAAAACACATTTTTTTCGCTATATTTAAACGGCTTCGGACGAGTCCGATACGCACATTGCCGAATTTACTGAAATACTTCTCTCGACCTCTGGCGACCCCTACAAAAGCACGACCCATAGGTTGAAAAACACTAGGCTATGCAAACAACTTATCTCTTTGATTTTACGCTCAAGCAACTTTATTGTTAGAATGTTCGAGCAATCAGATACCACTGTGGGAGTCTATTCAGAATTAAGGGTACGGAAGTCTTTCAGACGAACAAAAAACCTTACCAAGAATGTTTTGATTATAGACGTATGTTAGTGATCGAAGATAGGCACGCAAATTAAAAATGTAACATGACCATTAATTGTAGAATGTTTAAGTGCCTGATAGACGTACGAACTTAAAGTCACGTACGCGGGTTTTAATTTTGCGAACTTACTTGGCTCGCGTCGGTCGGACTCAAGTATCGCTCACACCATGCATCCAGGCTCGCGGCTCGCGGTTCTTTTCTGACATAGGCGATTAAGACCGTCGAGCCATAAGTCCACGTACTTGCTCGTACGTCTGTCACTCCGGTAAAGGTAATCGCACATATTTTATCATGCGCCGAACGCACCTCATTTTAGAACTCGTCCGCACTCCGCACCGTAAGCGCCGCATTTCGTGTACTATGCGGTACGATCTACGCGTACGATGCTGAAAAATGTGGGATCAGCTTTAGGGCCGCGCCACACCGAATGGCAGTGGCGAGGCGAGCACTTTTAGTGACATGTGATTTTTTTTTTTTTACGAAATAAGGGGGCAAACGAGCAAACGGGTCACCTGATGGAAAGCAACTTCCGTCGCCCATGGACACTCGCAGCTTCAGAAAAGCTGCAGGTGCGTTGCCGGCCTTTTAAGAGGGAATAGGGTAATAGGGGAGGGTAGGGATGGGAAAGGAAGGGAATAGGGGAGGGTAGGGAAGGGAATAGGGTAGGGGATTGGGCCTCCGGTAAACTCACTCACTCGGCGAAACACAGCGCAAGCGCTGTTTCACGCCGGTTTTCTGTGAGAACGTGGTATTTCTCCGGTCGAGCCGGCCCATTCGTGCCGAAGCATGGCTCTCCCACGATTTTAAACTTTATCTTCATTATTGTAATACTATAATGCATAGTATCGCTTCAGAAATCGCGACCGCCGGCCACGGGCGGCCGTAAACTTCTCAAGCGACACTATGTATTACAATAATGAAGATAAAGTTTAAAATCATATGACACTGAAAGTACTCGCCTCGCCGCTGCCATTCCGGTGTAGCGCGGTCCTTATTTTATCTCTTCGCCATATTTTTAAAATATCCGATTATGCCTCGCCTGCCACAAAACCTTAACCCTACCTTTGACTCCATACTAATATTGTAAATGCGAAACTGTCCACATTATGTCTGTTACTCTTCACGCCAAAACCACTAAACCGATTTGGCTAAAAGGTATGGAGATACTTTGAGTCCTGGGAAAGGATATATGATAGTTTTTATCCCGGCAAAATGTACGGTTCCCGCGCGGTAAACGAAAAACGAACGGGCGTCATGAGTCATCTAGTAACTAATAAGTAGGTAATAAGATTTCCATATCTTTTTTTTATGAAATAAGGGGCAAACGAGCAAACGGGTCACCTGATGGAAAGCAACTTCCGTCGCCCATGGACACTCGCAGCATCAGAAGAGCTGCAGGTGCGTTGCCGGTCTTTTAAGAGGGAATAGGGTAATAGGGGAGGATAGGGATGGGAAGGGATTAGGGGGGGTAGGGCAGGGAATAGGGTAGGGGATTGGGCCTCCGGTAAACTCACTCACTCGGCGAAACACAGCGCTAGCGCTGTTTCACGCCGGTTTTCTGTGAGAACGTGGTATTTCTCCGGTCTCCATTCGTGCCGAAGCATGGCTCTCCCACGTATAAATTTAAATAATTTTGTAATAATATTCTTACAATTTTGATCTATCATCTATCTAAAAAGCGTAGTCGATACATAAAGAGGTTCTTGTTAGGTCATCGGGTACGCTAATGAAGCCACCGAGTATGTCCAGCAGCCTGCTCAAAGGAGCCAAGTCCTAACGATTCTTGAGTGCACCGTACGATGTAAGTACAAAAGTAATTTTGTACGCAAATTCGTATATGGAACCAACTTTTTTCGGGATAAAAACTGTAAGCTACGACCCTTTCCGTAACTGTATCTTCATACTTCATACAAATTCATACAAATTCAAAATGACGTTGCCTTTTAAGCTTGAAGAGGTAACAGATGAATAAACACATCTAAGACATCTATACATACTACATACATATACATATAAATAAAATTAAGTGTCTGTTTGTAATATTGAAAGAACCGTTTTTTTCTACATGCATATGAATCTATATACGCTACATACACCAAAACAACATTTTTTACAATTTTTGTCTGTATGTCTGTCTGTTTGTTCCGGCTAATCTCTGAAACGGCTGGAGCTATTTTGCCGGGACTTTTTTTGGTAGATAGCTGATGTAGTAAGGTGTAACTTAGGTTACTTTTTAACCGACTTTCCAAAAGGAGGAGGTTATATTTTACTTTTTTCATATTTGTTAGCGGACTATCCCATCTTTGTTATTATACTATGTTAACGCGGACGAAGTCGCGGGCAGCAGCTAGTATTATATAAGTATGGATTTACAATAATGGAGAATGTTACCTAATTTTGATTATTAGCAGTCCACATTTTCTGTCAAAAATAAAGAATATTAGTGAAAGAATTACTTGGATACGTTGATTAGTTTCCGATTTATAAGCAAAACAAGTTGTAACTATACGACGCGGGCGCCCGGCAACGGTGTGACGTCATAGCACAATACCGCCGCGCGGGCCCCATACAATAAACGCGATTTTTTGCTCTATCTCAATAACAGGTAGGCGCTTGAAATCCAAGGCCTTAATAATTATATGTGTACTTTAATAATTAATAATAATATTATAATAAAATAAAAAATAAGGGTGGCTCCCATACAAAAATCACAATTTTTGGCCTATTTTGCTCTATAACGGTTTGTGTATTCATGAGCGAGTCCGATTAGTAAAAAAATACAAATAAATAATCGGCCAAGTGCGAGTCGGACTCGCGCACGAAGAGTTCCGTACCACCACAGTGATTTTTGTATGGGAGGCCCCTTTCAATTTTTATTTTATTTTAATACTAGCTGTTGCCCGCGACTTCGTCCGCATGGACTTTAGATAGTTGTTCCCGTACATATAGTTTGAATAGTCTACGCGTATCATAAAAGTATATTGTACACATAATATAATTAAGGCCTTGGTGAAAATTCCAAGTGCCTACCTATTGCCGTTATTGATAATGAGCGAAAAAAGCTAAATAATCGCGTTTTATTTATTGATTGAAGAATCTATATATGTAAAACTCAAAGGTGACAGACTGACTGATTGACATAGTGATCTATCAACGCACAGCCCAAACCACTGGACGGATCGGGCTGAAATTTGACATGCAGGTAGATGTTATAACGTAGGTATCCACTAAGAAAGGATTTTGATAAATTCCAACCCCAAGGGGTTGGCCGCCACACCGACTGGGACCTCACCGTTCAAAACATATTATTATTATTAGTAATTTATAAAAGAATAAATATATATTTATTTATTATATGTATAATATATTATAGTCTATTCTACTAAGTATATATATAAATATAGATTACTTACGTTAAAAAAAAAAAAAAAAAAAAAAAAAAACCCAAGGGGTTCAAATAGGGGATGAAAGTTTGTATATAATAATATTAATAATACTTCTTAACGCAAGCGAAGCCGCGGGCAAAGCTCGTGTTACCTAATTTTGATTATTAGCATTCCATATTCTTTATCAACAATAAAAAATACTAGTGAAAGAATTACTTCGATATACGTCAATTATTAGTTTCCGATTTATAAGCAAAACAAGTAGTTGTAACCGCACGACGCGGTCGCCTGGTTACCGTGTGACTACTAGATATTGTATGACACTATTATATGTGTACTTTAATATTTAATAATAATATTAAAATAAAATAAAAATTTAAGGGGGGCTTACCATACAAAAATCACTGTAGCGGTACGGAACTCTTCGTGCGCCAGTCCGACTCGCACTTGGCCGATTATTTATTTGTATTTTTTTACTAATCGGACTCGCTCATGAATACACATACCGTTTTTTTTATGAAATAAGGGGGCAAACGAGCAAACGGGTCACCTGATGGAAAGCAACTTCCGTCGCCCATGGACACTCGCAGCATCAGAAGAGCTGCAGGTGCGTTGCCGGCCTTTTAAGAGGGAACAGGGTAATAGGGGAGGGTAAGGATGGGATGGGAAGGGGATAGGGGAGGGTAGGGAAGGGAACAGGGTAGGGGATTGGGCCTCCGGTAAACTCACTCACTCGGCGAAACACAGCGCAAGCGCTGTTTCACGCAGGTTTTCTTTGAGAACGTGGTATTTCTCCGGTCGAGCCAGCCCATTCGTGCCGAATCATGGCTCTCCCACGTCTAAAATAGACGTCTAAAATAGAGAATATAGTTTATAGAGCAAAATAGGCCAAAAATTTTGATTTTTGTATGGGAGCCCCCCTTAATTTTTTATTTTATTATAATATTATTATTAATTATTAAAGTACACATATACTTAAGACCTTAGTGAAAATTTCAAGTGCCTACCTGTTGCCGTTGTTGAGATAGAGCAAAAAATCACGTTTATTGTATGGGGCCCGCGCGGCAGAATATTGTGCTATGACGTCACAAGCGGTCGCGGGACTGTTAGCGGGAATCGATATTTTTCGAAACTTTGAATGCCTATAAAATCAAAACTACTAGGTATTTTTGAGTGCAACAAAAACTAGAGTATTTGTATACGCACAGACTTTACTGTGACAAAATTTCAAGCAATTTGGCATATCTAGTAACATTCTCCATTGCGATGTGTACCTACTTACGTTCTATCGCGTAAAAACGTATACACAAGCGTACAACCTCGATTTCATCGCATAGATAAGACCAAAAAACCCTTTATAAACATAGCCCTTACACCAATTCTCCAGGCTGTAACAGTAATTCCATGGCCTCTCAGAAAAAAGTTTAGCGATTACCGGAGTCAGCGCTCAGTTCAATCAAAGCGTATGTTTCCCTAGCGAGTCTTAGTACCACCTGCGGCCTGGATTCATTTATTTTATACATTCCTTTAATGAAATTGGAGAAATCAACGTTTCACGCTATCTGCAGATTTATTTTGTCCGCCATTTTGTAAGAGTAATAAAGAATTAGATAAATGGCCGTGTCTATAGATCGTAGAGTATATGTAAAGAGGCTACGCTTGTACTATTATCTATTCTGTGGGTACGCTTAAGGTGACGCCGCGTTAAAGTAAAAAACCGTGTTAGATGTGTTTTAGATTGCTTGTTTTCTATGAGAGGCCGGGCCGGCTCAAAACAAGAAATGGAAAGGGCGTAAGCGACAAAATGGTTTTAGTCCCATAATTTAAAAACCATAAATACATTTCATATAAGCTATGGGCAAATTAAAGTGTATGCTTGAACCAATCTATGTACAAATTTTCGAAGCTTAAATCTCTCTGTTGGCAAAATTAGAACCCTTTTTTTACAGAGGTTTTTTTTATGAAATAAGGGGGCAAACGAGCAAACGGCTCACCTGATGGGAAAACTTCCGTCGCCCATGGACACACGCAACATCAGAAGAGCTGCAGGTGCGTTGCCGGCCTTTTAAGACGGAATAGGATTACAGGGTAGGGGAGGTAAGGAAGGGAATAGGGAAGGGTAGGAAAGGGCTCACTCACTCGGCGAAACACAGCGCAAGCGTTGTTTCACGCCGGTTTTTTGTGAGCCCGTGGTATTTCTCCGGTCGAGCCGGCCAAAGCCGTTCGTGCCGAAGCATGGCTCTACCACGTAAAAGGTCCTTTTGAATAATTTATTGTGTGTTATAAAAGTTGACCAATCGTGTTATGCTATGGGTAATTCAAAGACAAAGACATGATGAATACTGACAATGAACTTTAATTTCTTAGCTTTAGTCATTGCTGAGAAAAATCGATATCGCTACAGCCAAATTATCAAGGCGTCGCCTTAAGTAATAGGGAATATTACGCAAAGGTCGCAGCAGAGAGCGCCACTAGCACATACAGTTAATAATCCAACCAAAATCTGTCACGTTGCACACGTCATACTAGATTATTGACAGAAACGATGTCAAACGTCGAACAAAATCTTTCGTTAACTGTCTGTGCTGGTGCTGCTATATATTATAGTTTTTTTTTTATGAAATAAGGGGTAAACGAGCAAACGGGTCACCTGATGGAAAGCAACTTCCGTCGCCAATGGACACTCGCAGCATCAGAAGAGCTGCAAGTGCGTTGCCGGCCTTTTGAGAGGTAATAGGGGAGGGTAGGGAAGGGAAGGGAATAGTTGAGGGTAGGGAAGGGAATAGAGTAGGGGTTAGGGCATTGGGCCTGCGGTAAACTCACTCACTCGGCGAAACACAGCGCAAGCGCTGTTTCACGCCGGTTTTCTGTGAGAACGTGGTATTTATCCGGTCGAGCCTGCCCATTCGTGCCGAAGCATGGCTCTCCCACGTATAGTTTTGTTGCACTATTAAAGTTTACCTATTACTTTAAAATAATATTCTGGCACTCGGTAACATTTTCATTGAGGCGTGGATGCTAAATACAATTTTACAAGGATTTAATGGGACTTGGAGGACATTTTTACATTTAAAAGAATGGCACAGGGGTAAATGTCTCAAAGTCTATAAAGGTATTGGTACATACGGTTTTGCTCGATATAGTTTTACTCCGAATCGAAGGAAATGACACATTTGACATATTTAATTCCATCGGAGCCGGCTCGAAGCGAGCCTTCGAGCTGTCAGTTTTGCGCTCCACACGATGGTTATTGCTCGATTTGGAGTAAAACTATCGAGCAAAACCGTATGTCAGTACTTAGCATTACGCTGTAAATAAATATCGTTTCTGTAATTTTCATCACGCGTCACGCACCGGGCCACATCACGTGAGGTATAATGTGGTGTAAAGTTTTTTAATCCCATTTATATTCATAGAGCTGGGA
Organism: Aricia agestis; assembly: GCF_905147365.1. NCBI lineage: Eukaryota > Metazoa > Arthropoda > Insecta > Lepidoptera > Lycaenidae > Aricia > Aricia agestis. The sequence continues at coordinate 12,200,286 of NC_056417.1, forward strand.
CGCGCCGTGCACTTGGGGCCACAGAGGAAATCACGTTCAAAAGATTTTTATGAAAACGAAATTATTTCCTGTAATTTTCGACTATATAAATATAGATTTTACGAAAATAGGGCAAGCGAAATGTGTGAGAAGAAAGATTCGGAACGTGTTAAATATCATTTTATATTATTTTGCTTTGATGAGTATATTTTAGATCATAATATTTTTAACTCTGTTTCATTATAATATTATTACAATATTTCATTGTTATAATAATTATGTGATCTCTCTCAAATTTTCTTTGGGAGAATCTGCACAACGAAATCACATATTATAACTTTTCTTATTACGGCGATATTTACAGGCGCTATTTAGGTATTAATTATGTAATGGTATGACATCGGCGGTCATAGCTGACATATTTATATGATTGTTTCGGCGACCTCGCAGTCATATTACCTACGTAATTGGATTTCGTGTATGACACGAGTGGAAATTACTATTGTCATTCGCATTCCTATTATAGAAGCCTAAATAACACAATAGACATTCTGTCTACTCTGTGAATAACATGTAAGCGACAAATTGATATTAAGCCCCGATTTCACCAACGTCTGTTAGTGTTAACAGCTTGTTAAAATGTCATGGCTTCCAGAATTATTCCATACTTGTTTCTGCGAATCTTGTACATTCGGGAAAGGAATGTTTTCGTACAGTCTAGGGCTCGCCTCGGCGCACATAAATAGTCACAGGGAGACGGATCGAGTTCAGTTCGAGCGATCGTCAAGGCGACTTCGGAGTGAAAACAAGTGATCAATAATTAGTGAACCAGTGAAACCTACGACTTGGCTACGACGCTAGGACAGTGATAGTGCTTAGTGTTAGACCTAATGGTAGTGAATAAAGTCTTCAAGAGAGTCTGCAGGTCTTTCTCTCCAAATCCTTCGAATCCTAGCACGTAACACTATTTTAAGTTGTCTAATTAATTCATTTTTTAAACTAACAGTTTAACTTACTTTTTTAGGCTGCGTTGGTGTTCTACTCTCACTTAGTCTTACGAATTTTCGATCAGCTCATATCGCTCTCTTATTTTCTATCCCGCGGTAAACATGCACTCCTCTAGTGCAAACTAAGGGTTTTTTATAAACTTTTTGCCCAGATCCTTTCACAAATATAGTTATCCCTTAATCGGGCCTAACAAAAAAAACAGTTTTGCATGGCTTAAGTAGATGTTCTTAGGTCGTACGAATTTAAAACTATGAGATATTCGCTGGACGTGTTCCTCTTTGGTCGTATTGTTGTTTGTGTTTTGGCACATGCGATTAAAATTGTCAGAATCCAATTTTGAAATCTTTATTTTAAATATTTAAAAATAAATTATATCAGCCAGCGCGAGGCACATTCCGCTTATAATCCTAGTGAAACCCGACGAATTTGACAGATATTGAAACCTGTCCGTCTCTTTGCAGTCGAACTACTGGTCCTTATGTCTCTATCTCCACTATGTGAAAATCGCGCACTTTTTTCAAAGCTGACATTTATTTGATTCTGACATTCACATTTGACACTTGAAAGGGCTGGGTTGCAAGTACGATAATATTGTAATTATTTTAGATTCTATTTGTGTAAAAAATAATATCATAAAAGGTTTCCATTTCAAAAATATTTGGAATTTCAGCTAGATTGAGAGGGTGGGAAAATAGTTCCCTGTACCCGATTAAGGGTTATTAAAAAATTGACACATTGAAAAATCTAAACTCTCAATTTATTCTATCATTAATATCTATATTTGCGCCATCGTAACGAATCAAAATCAAAATTAATAACACAACAACACACTCAGCTGAGCATCCAATTAAGCAGAGCTATAGCGAGACAGGAATTATACAATTATATCTAAATTATATTCCAACCGCGTAATACTTCAGTATACAATGTGGAAATGGTTTTTGACTCCCAGCTCTAACATGGCGCTTCCATCAGTGTTGATTCCATAACTAGAGTTTTATAGAATAATTCATGAAGCCTGCAACAGCCTGCAACTCCGCCAGAAATCGTTTATCGCGCGGGAACCGTACATTTTTTGAGATAAAAAGTATCCTATGTCCTTCCCCGGGACTCAAAGTATCTCCATACTCAGCAAAATCGGTTCAGCGGTTTGAGCGTGAAGAGGTAACAGATAGACAGACAGACATACAGACACACTTCCGCATTTATAATATTAGTACTTATGGTTAATATTTGGTCTAACACTAGAAACTTAAACTTAGTTATTACAGAATCATAAGAACTAACCACAAATAAGTGGCAATATAGCTTAACATTTTTACCCATCCCAAAAAAGTGCAAAACGCCGCAAAATAAAGCACTTCAAGTCAAGTCTCCCTGGCAGTAGTCGCCCTAACAGCTGGACATAGAGTTATAATTATTATAGCCAGCGATGGCCAAACGTTCGTTATTTTATGGCAGCTGAAAGTTTTCCTGTATGACCTTTATATAGGTAAAAACTGCCAGCAACTATGGAGTATCGGTCGCGGTTACTTTAGGAGGTATCCAGTTCTGAAGGTCTACCTGACCTTCGATGAAGTATAAAGCTTAAATTTTTATCTTATTTTCTTTGGTAAGACTGTAGGAATCTCGTCTTCCACTATTGGACACTTATGATGGTTGCCTCCCACAACCAGGCCACCTCAAAGTCTAACCCCCTTACAAATAAACGTTGTATAAGCTTTGAATTGAATACAGTGTTTTGTTCCTGTCACACAAGTGACATTTTTAATTGGATTAATAATAATACTCCCCACACCGGTTTCGGTGACGGTGGCCGGTTTTATTGAAACCAGGCCAGGTACGCAGGAGTAATTTTATAGTGCCCAAGTGTGTGCGCAGTACACAAGAGCACTCTCTATTCCTTTTACTCTCATAACCCAGTGGGACGGAAGACCGACACGACTGGCGAGAGATCAGGCGCAGGACCGACTTTTTTACATGCCCATCCGACGCATGGATCATCTTACTTGTCAGACAATCAGGTGATCAGCCTGCATTGTCCTAACCAAACTTGGAAATAACATGTTTCCAACGCGGGATTCGAACCCACGACCTCCGGAGTCGAGAGCGACGCTCTAACCACTAGACCACGGAGGCGTTTTAATTGGATTGAAGAAGACAAAACACTGTCTAACTATTCAAAGCTTATACAGCGTTTATTAGTAAGGGGGTATCACTTTAGAGCAGGGGTCACCAATTAGTTTCGCTCGGGGTCCGTTTTACGACATGACCTTCGCGGTCCACACATTTTATTTAAAAAAAATGAAACAAAGGTAATTACGGAAATTACAAAGGTATTTTTTAGATATCAATGAGAAAAGTAACCATTTTTGTAGATTTAATGTCAATATCTATAATAGATATTGACATTAAATCCTGGAGATGTTGAAGTCCTAAGATGAACGAAGATCATCTTCGAACATGCTTGGACCGCACACAATAGGTCGGCTGTCCGGATGCGGACCACGGTCCGCCATTTGGTGACCCCTGCTTTAGAGGTGTTACTTCGGTGAAAGGCAATAGAGCTTAACTAACTTAATTGTTAATTTGTACAATCATAGCTTCTTGTATAATATTAACCGTAATTGAAAGCAATCTCTACCAATATAACCCTATATCGGCAACTATTAGTATAATTACAAACCTGAGCTATCCAAGTTTGCAGGGCAGCTAACGAGGTGTTGAAAACGTCTTACGAACTTCGAGTGGGTTGTTAGGAAACCAATTACTCTTACTTGATGTCATATCAATCATTAAAAGATAAAATTTCCAAAAAAAAAAGATAAAAAATCCTTCGTGGCTTATACATTGACATGAGCTACGAAGGATTTTTTCTTTTTTAGGGTTCCATACCCAAAGGGTAAAAACGGGACCCTATTACTAAGACTTCGATGTCTGTCCGTCTGTCCGTCCGTCCGTCCGTCTGTCTGTCTCCAGGCTGTATCTCAAGAACCGCTATAGCTAGACTTCTGAAATTTGGACAGATTGAGTATATCTGTTGCCGCTATAACAACAAATACTGAAAACAAAATAAAATCAATATTTAAGGCTCCAATACAATAAATGTGTTTTTTTCGGCCTTCTTTGCTCTAAGTATATCAATAATAGCAACAGGTTAAAGTACTTGAATTTTTCATAAAGTCCTTTATTATATAATATTGTGTACTTTAATATTTAATTATAATATTAAAATAAAATAAAAATTTTAGGGTGCTCCCATACAAAAACACAATTTTTGGCCTATTTTTCCTCTATAACGGTACGGAACCCTTCGTGCGCGAGTCCGACTCGCACTGGCCAATTATTGCAGTCATATTTTAGCTTTTTATGACAAAAATGTTTTCGGATTCTCTTATATGTCATAATATCAAAAGTAGAAAGATTGTAAAAAAATATTCACAAAAAATATATTTTAAGATACTTATTGTTTACGAGCTTTTGCCCGCGGCTTCGCTCGCGTTAAGAAGTATTATTATATACAAACTTTCATCCCCTATTTGAACCCCTTGGGGTTGGAATTTATCAAAATCCTTTCATAGCGGATTCCTACGTCATAACATCTACCTGATACCAAATTTTAGCCCGATCCATCCAGTGGTTTGGGCTGTGCGTTGATAGATCACTATGTCAATCAGTCAGTCAGTCACCTTTGAGTTTTATATATATATATATATATATATATATATATATATATATATATATATATATATATATATATATATATATATATATATATAGATTCTGCGCGATATTCTGTTTACCATTTTGAAATATTATTTGAATTTTTAAAGAACAAAGGCGAAGTCACAAAGGCGAGTACAAATTCAAGTGATAAAAATTCACAAGCCGATTTATAGCAACAATAAACATTTAAACAACAAAAATGCACTGAAATCCCGTCGATCAAACTCAAACAGGTAAAATAAACATAACTTTTAATATATCAATTTCAATTTGTACACAGATTCACAAAATATTAACCCATCACATAAATGCATTAAATTCGAGCCAGGAGTATTTCATTCCACTTGGCCGATAAATTAATGTAAAATACACCTTAAGATGTAGGCGAGAGGGTGTAAATTTGTTCGGTGTTATCGTGTGTAAATAACACTCAGTGTCGTAGTAACGGCAATTTACTTAATGTAGTCATAAATACCCATTATTGAGTAAACAGGCCACCGATCAGTATTTTAAACACCGAACCGAACTGCCAGTGTACGAACGATATATATTTGAAGGGTATGAAACAATTTTGTAGTTTCATCGCGTGGCAGGTGACAAAAACAGCTTTTTGCTGCAAATAGGTGTCTGAAAGGTGATTTTTGGCCATTATTTTGAGCTGAAGCTTGCCCAATCTGCTTATGAAAAACGAATTAGAGAGGGTGGAACAATTTCCCTATTCAGCATCGCTAGAGCCGATAAGGTTTGGCCGATAGTGCACTCCATCCTTAAAACAGGCAGACTGATGGACAGAGAAGATCTCTATTTAAAACCCCTATTTTGCCCAAAAATATTTGTTATATTTTTTGGTTGCGGGGCTCAGAAAATGATTTTATTCCGACCGAGTGCACTATCGAATATTCCCGTACCTACTAGTATTAAACATTTTTCGGTGAATCTAGTAAATTTTCTAATAAACTACGAAAACGTATTCTAATGAAATATCTACCCAACGACAGATGCGTTCCGTAGGGACTTTAGGGCGATTACGTGTGATCCGACAAGTAAGCAACAGACGTTTAACTGCTACAATGCAGAATATCTGCTGTCTGTCAATAATTTCGCATACATTTCTGACCAATTTTGCAAATACGTTGCAGTTCTACGGTCGCGTAGCATATCTCCAGATACGTAGCAGTTCTACGGTCGCGTAGCATATCTACAGATACGTAGCAGTTCTACGGTCGCGTAGCATATCTACAGATACGTAGCAGTTCTACGGTCGCGTAGCATATCTACAGATACGTAGCAGTTCTACGGTCGCGTAGCATATCTCCAGATACGTAGCAGTTCTACGGTCGCATAGCATATCTACAGATACGTAGCAGTTCTACGGTCGCGTAGCATATCTACAGATACGTAGCAGTTCTACGGTCGCGTAGCATATCTACAGATACGTAGCAGTTCTACGGTCGCGTAGCATATCTACAGATACGTAGCAGTTCTACGGTCGCGTAGCATATCTACAGATACGTAGCAGTTCTACGGTCTCGTAGCATATCTACAGATACGTAGCAGTTCTACGGTCTCGTAGCATATCTACAGATACGTAGCAGTTCTACGGTCGCGTAGCATATCTACAGATACGTAGCAGTTCTACGGTCGCGTAGCATATCTACAGATACGTAGCAGTTCTACGGTCGCGTAGCATATCTACAGATACGTAGCAGTTCTACGGTCTCGTAGCATATCTACAGATACGTAGCAGTTCTACGGTCGCGTAGCATATCTACAGATACGTAGCAGTTCTACGGTCGCGTAGCATATCTACAGATACGTAGCAGTTCTACGGTCGCGTAGCATATCTACAGATACGTAGCAGTTCTACGGTCGCGTAGCATATCTACAGATACGTAGCAGTTCTACGGTCGCGTAGCATATCTACAGATACGTAGCAGTTCTGCGGTCGCGTAGCATATCTCCAGATACGTAGCAGTTCTACGGTCGCATAGCATATCTACAGATACGTAGCAGTTCTACTAACATACAAAATCATCCTAAAAAACTCCAAAGTGTATCATAATATATTGCTATTTTTTTCGGTTGCCAGTAGAAAGTGTTTACAGCAATAAGGTTGCCTTTTTTATTAATTTTCTTTTTTGTTTATTTTTGTCATTTATTTAAATGAACTCATTTATTTTTATTTGAATAAAGGATTTATTGTTTTTAATATCATGTTACTGCTTGATGGGCAGCGGACTGGATCGAAAAAAGAACGAAGCTGCATACAGATGCAATCTGGGTACAGACCTGTCTATGGAGTCTAATATAATCCGGGGCGGGAACGACGCAAAAGTATTTGTGACGTCACCACGGCTTTGTCTAAAATCTAATTTAAGTCTCTTTGCATTTTAGAGTCGGATTTTATGACCGCGGGCTCTCCTACTATGTCTGAGTAAGCGTTCACAAAAGGTTTTGTGTTAGACATTGTCAACACTAAATTTCATTTTCATTTCATTTCATTTCACTAAATTACATTCAATATTATACAGCGTGTTCTACCCGTTTCATGATGTGTTGAGATAAATGCATTTTTTATACGAGGTAAGCGTTGAAAATTCTGAGAAGCGGTAAGCACAGATTAGTAAAAAGTAAAAAGAGACAAACGGCTGCATAAATACTTCATAGTGAGCACAGGGTGGGTTTTTTTTAAGCGGTCTTAAGGCGGCTTAAATAGAGTGCAATAAAGCAGAAAATTTTCCTTATCTCGATTTATTTATTATGCGTCCGCCCGAACGCGAGGTTTGGCTACACCGCAAGATGACAAGCAAATGTATAAATTTTTAGAAAATGTCATTTTATTCGTGTTTTATCGAATACTAGTGTAAATAAAAAAGCGATCGCGCCACTATTCAAATACGGGCTCCATACTCGCGGCGCGAAAGCCCGCGAAGGCCGCGAGCCGCGAGTGTGGAGGATTTCGCGGCTTCGCGTTCGCGCTTCGCGGGTTTTCCCGTCCGGTGTCGATTTTTTGGCCCGCGACATTTTGATAAGCACACTATGTCAGAGCAGCAGTAATAATGACTTCAACGTCTATTTTACTCAAATACGCGAATGTAAATGCGAAGATTGCGAGTATAGAGGGCCGTATTTATCCGCGTCATGTTAATGGCGCGTAGCGCCCGTGAATCGCGGCCGCAGTTCGCGCTGCGATTGTGGAGCCCATGTGGAGCCCGCTAAATAAATCGTAACATTCTATTGCTTGTAATCTCGCGGTTTAGCGGCCAAACCGCTCGTTCACGCGGACGCATATAAATTCAATTAACCCATCGATCGTAGAATAACGAGACACAATAGCTTATCTATTGTTATCGCTGTCGGATGCGGCCGCTTAGGGCTTCATGAATTAAGGCCATCCCCTGAGCAAACGACCTTGACCATACATTTGACGCGTTGCTGAGCTCGCGCAAAAATCCTATTTTTTTACTTATCTTAGTTCAAAATTGTCAAAAAAAATTCAAATGGGGAATATGTAGTTAATGAAATTGTCTATCTATTGTCGTGTGTTTCAGATAAACGTAATTTGTAAATACTAGAGAGAAGCTGAAAGTATACTTTAATTTTAATAAATTGGTATTATTTTGGAAGCTAATATCATGACTCATGAGTATAATAAACAAAAATAGGAAATTAAATACGACCTCTGTGGCTCAGTGGTGAGCACGTTGGTAGCTCAAACCGGGGGTCGCGGGTTCGAATCCCGCCTACGGAAAAAAAAGTTTTCATAGTTCCTGGGTCATGGATGTGTATTAAATATGTGTATCATATAATAAAAATCTTAAATATATGTATAGTATAAAAGTATTAAATGTGTTTCCGTTGTCTGGTACCTGTAACACAAGTCCTTCAGCTACTTACCACAGGGCCAGACTGACGTGGTGTGAAGCGTCCATAGATGTTATTATTATTATTATTATTATTATTATTATGGTATTTTATATTTTCTCAGTTTTCACCGGCAAACTGGCATGTACGAGCCGAAGCCAAGTACACACCAGGTTAGTTATTTATGTATTAGTACGTGTAAAATGTGCGGCAGGTGCATGATCAGTTTGTAATGTATGTGATGTATGAACGTGTGAGTTTGGATGTGTTTGCGGTGTGTGTAGTGTCGTACGTTCCTCATCTGTCTGTAAGAACTTTCGTACTATACGACACGTGTTGAGGATGACAGCCTTTTGCATTAAATATGTTAAATTGGGAGGTAGTTGTAGGGTGTCAAGAGATTTATGAAGTTGTTTTGGTATGATTCCTGTAGTAGATAAGACTATTGGTACTATGGTTACTTTTTGCAGATTCCAGAGGCGGGTTATTTCATCTTTAAGGTCAATATACTTGGTGAGTTTTTCTGCTATTGTAGTTTGCAAGTTATGAGTGTTTGGTACGGCTATATCAATAAGGAATGCAGTTTTGTTGATTTTATCTACTAGCGTTATGTCAGGTCTATTGTAGTGAGTTGTTCTGTCAGTCAATATGGTTCGGTCAAAATAGAGTTTGGTAGAGGCGTTATCGAGGACATTTTCGGGCTTGTATTTGTAATAGGGTTCTATTTCATTTATGAAGTTTCGTTGTTTAGCAAGTCTTTGATGTATTATACTGGCAACCTGATCATGCCTATGTTTATAGTCCGTCTGCACTATTGTTTTACAAGCTCCAGTAATATGCTGTATGGTTTCAGAGCAACTATGGCATTTTCTACAACTATCAGTGGTTAGGGTTTTTGTGATATATTTTTGGTAGTTTCTGGTCTCTATAGTTTGGTCCTGTATGGCAATCATGAATCCTTCAGTCTCCGGGAATAGATCTCCACGACTCAGCCATGCGTTCGACGCTTCCTTGTCGACATTTGTTTGGCATAAGTCATGCAGGTGTCTTCCATGGAGAGATTTTCTAGCCCATTCGGATAGTTTAGTTTTGTCGTCAGTTACTTTTAATTGGTTGTTTTGAGTGTTTTTAAGATCTAAAGGGGTAAATTTATTGTCATTTTGAGCTATTGCTTTGTGGAGAGTAGAAGATTCAGATTTAGTGGTAAAATAGTCTCTTAAATTTATGACCTGCTTATTGTGTAGATTTGTTATGTCGATAATTCCTCTACCTCCTTCTTTTCTAGGTAACGTAATTCTCTGTATACACGATCTTGGGTGGTGTTTGCGATACTTAGTCATTGTTGTATTAATGTTTCTTTGTATATTGATTAAATCTGTTTTGTTCCAGTTTATTACGCCAAAGGAGTAGGTAAGTATTGGGATTGCGAATGTATTTATTGCTTTTACAGTGTTTCGAGAGTATAATTTAGATTTAATGATCGCATTGAGCCGGTGTTGAAATGTTTGTCTTAATTTATATTTGGTGTCTTTGTAATTAATTTGTTGAGACTGATTAACCCCAAGGTATTTATAAGTATCTCCTTCATCAAGAGGTTCTATTCTTTCGCCAGTTCCTAGAGTGTAACTATGTAAATATGTATTTCCTGCCTTTATAGAATTAATTTTGTTTTATCTACTCCAAAATTCATTTTTATATCGATTGTAAATTGTTCTGTCAGTTCAGTCAGTTTGTATAGTTCAGATTCAGTGGCAGCATAAAGTTTTATGTCGTCCATGTAAAGTAAATGGTTAATAGTCTGAGTCTGTATTTGTCTGTCATTATAATGTATACGATATCCTGCATCTGTAGAGTTAAGTATATTAGAAAGTGGATTCAATGCTAGACAAAACCACAATGGGCTCAATGCATCGCCTTGAAATATGCCTCTTAGTATTTGGATAGGATCGGTCTCTATTAGAGTAGTGGAAGTTTTAAGTTTAAGTTTAGTTTTCCAGGACGTCATCATGGTCTTCAAAAGATTTATTATTTTGGGGTGTATTTTATAGATTTTTAAAACATGCAGCAACCAAGAGTGAGGGACAGAATCATAAGCTTTTTTATAATCAATGTACATAGAATGCAGATTGGATTTTGTTTTATTTACATGTTTCAGAATAACGGAGTCTATTATCAATTGTTCTTTACAGCCTTGGCTAAATTTTCGGCACCCTTTTTGTTGTTCAGCTAGAATATTATTATCAGTAACGTGTTTGTATATTAGCTCGGTGACGCAAGAAGTCAATATTTTATAAATTGTTTGCAAGCATGTTATTGGTCTGTATTTAGCAGGGTTTAAAGGGTCACTGTAGTCTTTAGGTATCATGAAAGTTGTTCCAGATGTGACGTACGGAGGGATTGAGCTAGGGTCTTCAATAAATTGATTCAAATAAATTAACATATTATTATGGATACTTGTAATTTTTTTGTACCAGTAATTGTGAATGCAGTCTGATCCTGGCGCCTTCCAATTATGTAAATTGCGTATCACCTGTTGAAATATACTTATGGGGATTGTTTGAAACGTCATTTCTGTCAAGTTTCCATGATATCTTTTCGTTTCATCCTCTATCCACTCAGCTTCAATATTATGGCTTACAGGTTGTTCCCATATTCCTGCCCAGAAGCTCTGTAAATCCTTTGGGTCTGGTGTTTCGGTGAGTATGTTATCCTTATTTTGTGTTGCCAACCTAATGCTTCTATAAAATTCTTTTTCGCTGTTATTGAATTGCTTATTTTGCTGCTTCCTAAGTGTACATATATTATACCTTTTAAGGCGTCCTGTTAATATTGAGAGTTTTTGTTTCAGTGTATCTAATATTTGAGCTATTTGTGTATTAGGTTCCTCGTGTATAGTATGTATTTTATATACCTCTATTATTTTATTAACATGTCTAATGAGTTTTCTGCTTCGGCCTCCTTTAATGAATTGAGTTATTCTACCTATTTTTGCCCTTATATCTTCTATTCTTTTTTCCAGCCTTCTTTGCCACTGTGGTTTCTTGATATTTTTTGCATAGTTTATTATTATTATTATTATTATTATTATTATTATTATTATTATTATTATTATTATTATTATATAGAAGAGTTAGTGTCTCGGCTATTAGCCGGGGAAATGATTCAGGTACGGGCTTGTGCCAAGTTTCCTGATTCATGATAAAAAGTGTTAAGATTGTGATGAAGTAAAAGATGATGATGGGTTTAGGAAGCGGCGAACGATAGAGCAGGTATCAATGACGACGGATTTTTGTAAATGGATATACGTGTTTTTATGGAGGTCGAGTGATTTCAGAGCGGCAGCGAGTGTTTTCGGGATGACACCGGTTGAAGAGAGGATGATAGGTATGATCTTTACACTTTCTTGGTGCCACATTTGTTTTATTTCGTCTGCAAGAGGTATATATTTTTGGATTTTTTCGTTATGTTTTTGTTTAAGGTTGTTAGTATTCGGGACGGCTATATCTATCAAGTAGGTGGTTTTTTCTGCTTTTATTGTTAGAGTTATATCGGGTCTGTTGCTTAGGATTGTGCGGTCTGTAATAATATCTCTATCCCAGTAGAGTTTTGCGATATTGTTCTCTAGAACACTGCACGGTTTATATTTATAATAAGGTGTATGTATATCTATGAGATTAAATTTAATTGCTAGCAGTTGGTGAATGTATTTGGCTACGTTATCGTGACGATGGGTGTATTCTTTGTTTGCGAGTGAGTTGCATCCTCCGGTGATGTGGTCTATTGTTTCAGTGGTTTGGTGGCATAATCTACATTTATCGGTATCAATATTATCTTTAAGTATGTATTTTGAGTAATTGCGGGTTTTAATTATTTGATCTTGAATTGCAACAAGGAAGCCTTCTGTTTCACTGTATATGTTGCCCTTGGTAAGCCAACTGAAGGATGCAACTTGGTCGATATGATCCTGTTCTAGCAGATGGGGAAATTTGCCATGCAGTGCTTTACTTTTCCATTTTACTATTTTATCGGTGTCTTTAATTATTTTATGTGTTGGATCAAATTGGCCATTATTTAGCTGTAGGGGTGTTCCAGAGTGGGTAAGATTTATTAAAGCGTTGTGTAGATGACTGATTTGGGCTTTGGTTTTGAAATATGATCTTAGGTTTTCTATTTGTCTGTAACATAAATTTTTTATATCGATACAACCACGACCTCCTAGTTTCCTCTTTAGTGTGAATCGTTCGACTGCTGAATGAATGTGGTGGATGTTATGTTTGTAGCTAGCGATACGGGTTGCAGTGTTGAGGGCTTCTAGTTCTGTATCTGACCACTTAATAATTCCAAATGAGTAAGTTAGTATTGGTATTGCGTAAGTATTAATAGCTTTTATCTTATTCCGACCTGAAAGTTGAGTATGTAGTAATTTATTTAGTCTTTGTTTGTACTTAGTTTTTAAAATATTTTTAATTTCTTTATAATTAATTGCAGTATTTTGTATGTATCCTAAATATTTATATGTGTCATTTGCTTGCATGCTATCTATTGCGTCTTCTTGTAGTTCTAGGTTATATGGGCTAGTTTGCTGGTGTCTGCCTTTTATTAAACAGTTTATTTTGCATTTATCGATGCCGAATCTCATTTTAATATCAGTGCTAAATATTTCGGTTAGTTTTAATAGATGATTTAGTTGTTGTCTATCAGATGCATATATTTTTATATCATCCATATATAGTAGGTGCGTAAGCTTTATTATTATTATTATTATTATTATTATTATTATTATTATTATTATTATTATGGTATTTTATATTTTCTCAGTTTTCACCGGCAAACTGGCATGTACGAGCCGAAGCCAAGTACACACCAGGTTAGTTATTTATGTATTAGTACGTGTAAAATGTGCGGCAGGTGCATGATCAGTTTGTAATGTATGTGATGTATGTGATTATTATTATTATTATTATTATTATTATTATTATTATTAATAATAATAATAATAATGACGGGGAAAGGAATGTTGATAAGTATACATACTGCAGATTATTGCTGTATTTTTATTATAACTACAAAGTTAACTACAAAGCTAACAAATTATGAGTTTATAAGGCTATAAATAATCTCCGTAGGGGGAGCGCCTTAAAGAAAACTTCTAGAAACTCCAAAGTAAAATTAGTCTGAACAACAAAACACCTCAAATGGGATTGTTCGGAACGCTATAATATAAACTATTTACTGTGTCTCATTTAATCCGTCTGAGTGAAGTGCAATATACATCGTGTTGAAGACAGACACATTGTCACTAAGTATACTCTACTGTGTTTTACTACTGAAAATGTTTTACAGCTTGTACTCAAAATAACTATCTACTGATTTCAGTAGATAGTTATTTGAGTTAAAAAATTAATATAATACGTATTTTATTAATTTTATCTATTTAGATAAATTAATAAAATACGTAGTTTGTAATTTTCGAATTGCGCCATTCTCGAGTTTTAGCGAGACTAACAAAATTTAAAATTAATTTTTATTTATAAAGTTAATTAATAATTACTCCAAACTAAAAACTGACAAACAAAATCATTTATTCATTGATAACGGGTAAGATATTGATGAATACATTATTTTGTTATGTCAGTATTTCGTAGTCCCTAAAAATATAACACATCCGTTAAAAGTGTCCAAACTCCAAGAGCTTTTTTTAAAAACAGAAACCCAATAACAAAAACGGCGCAAGTAAAAAGCGTCCTCCACATAACTCTTCATTTCCCACATAAATATTTATAGGCTATAAATGTAGCCGTTCTTATCAGAAAACATGTGGGTACTATCAAAAAATCAAATAGATATAAACTGCATTATTATTCTGTTCGAGCCCGCCTTTTCCTCTTAGATTTCATCCAGTTCCAAATTGCTCCGAAGGTACCCGCCCGTTCGGAGTATATTTTTTACCGGAGAAATCAAAGTCATTATGTTAGGAGGGTATTTTAAAAAGTTACCGAGTGTTTGGATTCGGAGATGGACTTGGAATTTCGCTTTAATGGCGTTTGATACTCGATTATTCCGTTCGTTAGTCTCTAAGAGCTCCTCATTTTAATTGAATGCGCTGATGAGGGCGTGTGAAGAACTTTTTTTGTCTTTTCTTACTGTCAACTTAAAGGCGGCACTTGAAGGATCGTTTTTGTGTCTTTTGTTAAGTCAACACAACTATGCGAACATATCTTTGTAGAGTACAAAAATCATTTGATATAATTATTTTTTCCATGTTATCTGTATCAAACCCAAAATACATCTTTATTTAAAATCTAAAATAATAATATAGCTCCCACACCGGTTTCGGTGACGGTGGCCGGTTTCATTGGAACCAGGCCAGCTACACAGGAGTAATTTTATAGTGCCCAAGTGTGTGCGCAGTACACAAGAGCACTCTCTATTCCTTTACTCTCATAACCCAGTGGGACGGCAGACCGACACGACTGGCGAGAGATCAGGCGCAGGACCGACTTTTTACATGCCCATCCGACGCATGGATCATCTTACTTGTCAGACAATCAGGTGATCAGCCTGCATTGTCCTAACCAAACTTGGAAATAACATGTTTCCAACGCGGGAATCGAACCCACGACCTCCGAGTCAAGAGCCGAGCTCTGAATTACTGGACCACGGAGGCGTTTGCAATAATATACTACTTACTACTATTATATATTGTCTATATTTCTATGAAATGTGTTTATTTGCAAACAACAATGTAGATTCTTTTTTGCGTTAACATCATTAATTTAATTAAAAGCTTTTAACTTGCTCTGTATGTATGTTCGGGTGAAATTTTGCAACTCAATTTTTAAGTAAATGTATTTAACCGATTGAGCTGAAATTTTGCATACACGTTTAGTTTGGATGACAATGAACGATATGGTATGTGACATCACTCTAAATCCAATATGGCCGACCATCCAAGATGGCGAAATAGTTATTTTCTATGTAGTCCTACAATAAGGATATTAAATGAAAGGGCTTTTTGAGAGTAACTCGAAAACTAATGTAATGTCATTCTACATCCAATATGGCGGCTCATCCAAGATAGGGGAAAAGTTATTTTTATGGCACTACTGCAATATGGGTATCAAATGAAAGAGCTCAGGGTGTGGTGTCGTGTCGTGTCGAATTCGGTCACTTATGTTAAGTGAAATTTAATTTTTTAGTCACGCAGGAATAAACGGAACTAGACGTAACTCGCTAAATATAGACACGGTTTTTACTTGTGGCGATACCCACAATTCGCCTAACATTCCTGCATCGCGCTATCAAAGTTTCGGAGAACGGCAAGATATATACAACGTCTGAAATGACGTCAGTGGGCTTCGGCCTGACCGAGCATGCTATCTCGCTCGGTCGGAAAATCTTCCTTTTCGGCCGCCACTAACAACGTTAAATTGGTGACCACCGACAAGAACACGCATCCTTCTGGACATCAATCATCATCAACACTCCCCGCCCCTCCGCACCACGTCAGCAGACATCAAGCATAACCGGGTCGCCTCGACCATAAGCCGCGTTGGAGGTCCGCGCCGGTCGAACCCGCGTCTGGCTTGAACGGGGCAGCCATAGGCTACAACGACCGGTCAGCAAGCAGAGCACGGGGTCCCTCTCCTGGTCATTGCACGCGTAGCTTCGGCCCACACCTGACAACACAAGCGCATCGTAGAATACCACAGGTCTTCGGGGGGGAGTGATGTGGCGGTACCCACAATTCGCCTAACATTCCTGCATCGCGCTATCAAAGTTTCGGAGAACGGCAAGATATATACAACGTCTGAAATGACGTCAGTGGGCTTCGGCCTGACCGAGCATGCTATCTCGCTCGGTCGGAAGATCTTCCTTTTCGGCCACCACTAACAACGTTAAATACTGATCAAAATCAAGTACGATTTCATGGACTTAAGTTAATCAGATTTTAACAGATTCTTGAAACAAAACCAACTACAATCAAACAGACTAAGAAATCTAGCCAGAGAATAACTAAAAAACAAAAAATAAAATATAAACAAAAAACTTTTTGAAAAAAAAGCTTTTATTTAAACACTCTAAAATGAAGAAAATAAATTTCTCCTTAAAATGTTTAACTATTAAGTTATAACTTATAACCTCAATATATTATACAATTTGCATGATAATTAAAGCTTGTCGCGACACTTAACAATTTGTCAGTATTTAATTTTATTAAAATAAAAAAATATAATATCAATTTACTCCTAGTTAAATTGGTACTAGTTTATTCACAAATAACGCAACAAGCTTTTATTATCATGCAAATTGTTTATTATATTGAGGTTATAAGTTATAACTTATAACCTCAATATAATAAACAATTTACATACAACAATTTACATAATATACAATAAAATATAAACAAAAAACATTTTGAAAAAAAGCTTTTATTTAAACACTCTAAAATGAAGAAAATAAATTTCTCCTTAAAATGTTTAACTATTAAGTTATAACTTAATAGTTAAACATTTTAAGGAGAAATTTATTTTCTTATTATATTTCTCCTTAAAATGTTTAACTATTAAGTTATAACTTAATAGTTAAACATTTTAAGGAGAAATTTATTTTCTTATTATATTTCTCCTTAAAATGTTTAACTATTAAGTTATTTTTTTCAAAATGTTTTTTGTTTATATTTTATTTAATATGAGTTTGCCGTTCATGTCTTCCGTCATATCGTGTGACATATCCTCGAACCCCTTAAATTATTTATCACTACCAAAACTAGAAGCATCAGTTATAATTTCGCATGAAATAAATCATTGTATGATGCTTGTCAGTAATATATCACAGTCGGGTGGTATCTAGTCATTTAGATGAACAAACAGAACTAAAATATTTATTGTAAATCAATAAGGGACACGTGCTTTTGAATTTGTCCGTGGCATTTCCAATAAAATTGAATTGGCGCTGAAATTAAATTTTTAGTTTACAGCCTGTAATTCCAATATGGTGACAAAATGTTATTGGGTCATCATCAATATTATGATAAATACATCTTGGCAATAAAAACCTCTCTGTGGCACAGTGGTTTTGAGCGTGGTTCTTGACTCGGTTGTCGAGGGTTCGACTCCCGCTTTGAAGTTGGAAACATATTGTTATTTCCAAGTTTGGTTAGGACAATGCAGGCTGACCACCTGATTGTCTGACAAGTAAGATGATCCATGCGTCGTAGGGGCATGTAAAAAGTCGGTCCTGCGTCTGATTTCGGGTTTCGATGTGTTACGAGAGTAAAGGAATAGATTATATAGAACGTATTCTAGCGTGTCTGCGCACATACTATGGCACCATAAAAATTCATTCGCATAATTGGCCTGGTTTCTTTCTTAATAAAAATATTATACTCTTACAGCTTGACCATAAAGAATTTTCTATACTAAATTAATATTAATTAAGAATTTTCTACATAAAATTAATATTAATTAGTACGTATACCATACTGAGGCGCTTTGAACTAGCGCCCAAATGTTTTCTACCCATTGTGGCCAAATTCTAGCTAAATTGATTATGAGCTAGTCTCTTTCTAAGAGATAATCATGTATAATAATAGATAGATGCTGCGATTTACCCCCTTGGGAGACAAATTTGGAAAAATCCCTTCTTATCCATTGCCATAATATTATATCATACGGAGAGCACTACCCCCAAACAAGTTCCTCCGATTTAGGTTGTACGTTTTATATTATAGATTTTAAGACAAAGCCTTTTATAGTATAATGAATAATGATATTATAGATTTATATTCATATATTAGATTATAATTATATTATTATAACGTTGCAAACGCTTAATATGTCACCCAACAATAGCACAGAGAATTCGATTGATTGTATTTAATGATTATCGGGATATTGATATAAATTATATTGTCATTATATTCGGAGCTGATTGAAGCCGAATTAATTATATGCATAGCTTTGACACGGACGTGCGTGTCACAGACTGGCAGCCATTGAATTAGGATCATCTGTATTTCACCGCATTATTAGCCGTAATTAATACAAATTATTATTTTACCTACATTTTTAGCCTTAGATAAAATATGCTTTCTCTATATAAGGAACGAGAGGAACAGTGCCGGAAACAGTCTTTTTTGTGCCCTGTGCGAGCTTCTACAACTGAGCCCTTGCTTTTTTAGATATTATATTACCCAAAGCAATGTATAGGTTTATTTTACTGTTGGAATCGTGCTCTATGGGCGCGGCGGGAACTATTATCGGGAGCAAACCGAAAAAATAATACTCCTGCCTGGTTTGGCCATTTTTGCACCCCCCCAGAACCTACGCCCTGTGCCTGGGCAACGGTGGCACCGCCCTATTTACGGCACTGGAGAGGAATAACAGGACTAAACCTTTAGGCTTTTTTAAATCAGATTAACCTTAAACCTAACACATAACAATTACTTTAGAACAAATAAAATATACGTATGTCAAAAACGTTGATTTTTTTTTACAGTTAGTTAATTAACTAGCTTTTAGCTTTATTAGTAATTTATTTCCAATTTACATAAACAAAGTTAGAGTTACATTTACACAGTAAGAGTAATTAGTATCGATATTAGGGAGGGAATACCCACCGGGAACCAGTGGATAATTTTGTGTCCCCATAATCTGTAAGACATGGTTATTTTAAGACATTTTTTTTTTATATAAAATTAGGGGGAAATGAGCAAACGGGTCACTATGGAAGAAACTACCATCGCCCATGGACGCTCGCAACATCAGAAGACTTGCTGGTGCGTTGCCGGCCTAATAATAATTATACTGTAGTTAAATACAATTTATCAACAACATTTACAATCTAACGACGTTACTAACTTCCATTGTTATAAGTTATTATATTTTTAATTGAACTTCTACTTAGGTTTCTTTTAAAACGCCAAGATGAATTACTGCCTTGCATTAACAAAATGAAAACTTTCAACAAATTAATGTATTGTTATTGTAACGCTCGACGTTGGGAAGGATTCTTTGGAAAGTTCTTCTTTGTGAGAAGTTGCGAGCTTGACTTTTATAAGTACAAGGGTACACCAGCAAAAGCAAAACGAATAAAAACTAGTTGAGCGCGACTTTATTTGATTTTGAAATGAACGGCGTGTTCTATTCTATGGCACAGAATATATTATATTAGTATTACCATCTCTGGGTAAAAAAAATTAAAACTCGCGTCACTTAACCTCATCGAGAATTCGTAAGAGAAGGTAGAGTAGATGGCAGTGCGGCTATGGAGAAATAGGTAATAATATAATAGGCGATATTTTCTACTGCTGCTTCTGGGGTTTAATTTTCATTTTTGGACGGTACTACACCTATGCTTGTTCTGTACATATGTATGTTAGTACTATAAAAACCATATAAAAAGGAGGCTTAAGTTTCGAACTACGAATGAAGCCGGTCAAACTACGCCTTGCCGTGCGCACTCACAATACAACGAAATTCTCACTTCCTAAAGTGAACCGTCGCAAATGTGCAGTGTATGTAGTGCACCGTGCACGTGCTACTTGAAAAACCACACTTTTCAGAAAATTCATTACTGTCGTACATTTTGCTGCTGAAAATCAAACTTACGTCCATTCTCAGGACCTAAATAATCTCATCAGATTTCAACTCAATTCAAATTTGCAAAATTAATGCATTGTAATTTACGGTTAACGAAACCATTGCGTACATTATTAAGTACGCAGAAAACCATCCAATATTACACAATATTTATGTTAAATTCCTATTTTGAACATAAATTTTAAAAATAATGGTGCCATAACAAATTCATCGGATATTTCCCGCTTAAACGGCGATAAATGAGAGTTTATAGTTGAAAAATGGCGCCCGCTGCAACGGTTTTTCATCGAAGACAATCTTCCCTTTTTATTTTCTGAAACATGCTCGAAACTGATACGAGAAAGGATTTTATTATAACTTTATGGTGATTACTGCATAGAAACTTTATAGGCATCTATAGACTTTGAAAGGCGTTATTACTCATAGCAGTCAAAAGTTTTTAAGAATTAGTAATGGATATTTTGGATATACAATTGTTACAATAAAATTAGATTTTTTCTGCAACTTTGTTGGTCTGAAATTTGAAATGCTCAAAAATGAACGATAAAACTATCCTATTACCTTACCCAGAACTCAAAGCGTCTCCAAAGTATATAGATTTCTCATTTCAAATTAGTTTAACGGCATCCTTATTCGTGATAGTCGTCGATAGTATGGATTTGCCTCTGGACTCTCACTGAAATCGGAGAGAGAAAGATGTTTTCAACTAAATGAAGTTAAACCAATATGTAGCTTCCACTGATTTTAGATTTCCGTAGCACAACGTACGGTTCCCGCGAGAGACATTCGCAGAATCGCTCTCCAATTTTACGCACGTCCACCCATAATTTAAGGCACATTACAATACCAAAAGTCATAAAATGAAAAAGAAATAAAAGTGGAGTAATGTTTCGTATTTATTCCTGTTTGGGAAGATATCTGGGGATATTTATCGCGCTTATAGTGCAGGCGCTGAGTGGAGTTGAGTATGCAAAATGTGAGTGACGCTTCTTTGAATGGGGTTGAGCTCAGGAAAGCATTCAGATTATGATTCTGAATGTTGCCAGAGCCCAGGAGTTGTATTGGTATTTTTTACACCCCACCCAGTGTGAAAAAGGACCAATATGAGGGCGCGTTCAGACTTGCTCGCTTTTTGCTCGTATGCGGTTTGTGAAAGTGTTTGAAAATAAGCTTTATGTAATTTAGCATAGAACCTCAAAATTCCATAGCCTTTGGGTAGAAAACACGCACGTCTGAACGCGCCCTGACTCCGGGCAAGATTTAGAATCATAATTGGTATGATTTTCTGAGTTTATCCTCAGTCACACAAGGCGTCACTTATATTTTGTATACTTAACTCCATCTAGCGCCTGCTCTTATACTGTTTTGGAAGATATCAGGGGATATTTATCGCGCCAATAGAGGAGGCGGAGGAGGTATGCTTTTCTTGGTTAATCCCAGCATGCGTCACTCGTATTTCGCATACTCAACTCCAGCCAGCGCCTGGTTTATACTGTTTGGGAAGATATCTGGGGATATTTATCGCGCTAATGTCTGACCCGCCGATGGCCGCTGCTGTAAATCAAACGAAGGCCTGTTTTTGCGCCGCCCGCCCGGAAGAAGCACGATGTAAATTGTGTTTATTTTAGGTTAATAGGCCAGATATTAGTTTAATGTTTCCTTTGTAAATGCCTGTTTATGTTAGGTGTTTTTAATTTTGAAGCATAGACAATTTCTTAAAGAAAATTTCATATTTTATGAAGTTTTTCGCCTCGATTAGGCTTTTGGGCTTTAACCGTCAATATACAAAATTCTCGTATCGCGATGTTTGTTGTCAAGTTCCTCCGAAACGGCCTTTCTAATTTTGATGAAATTTTGTGTACTCAATGGGTCTGAGACTCGACAACAATTTTTTATACATACTATTTTTTTAAATCTATACTAATATTATAAAGCGGAAGAGTTTGTTTGTTTGTTTGAACGCGCTTATATCAGGAACTACTTTTCCGATTTGAAAAATTCTTTCAGTGTTAGATAGCCCATTTATCGAGGAAGGCTTAGACTATATTTTATCACGCTAAGACTAACAGGAGTGAAGAAATAGAGGAAAATGTGGAAAATTATTTGATAGAGCTTATCTCAAGAACTACTGGAGCAATTTTTATGTTATTTGGCACAGATAAGAAGTAGACCACGTGAAGGATCATACATAGGCTATTTTTTGTGGACTAATAATTTTGTCTGTCTAATTTACGCGAGGGAAGCCGCGCGGAACGTCTTGTTATAATATAATTTTAATAATTTTAGGGCCTGTTTCTCCACTTCCTGATAGGACTATCCACCAATTAACTTGAGAGATCAAGTATGGAGAATCTGTCAAAAAAGTTGTGAATAGCCTATTAGGCACTTTATCAGAAAGTGGTGAAACAGGCCCTTAAAGTATTTTTTTCACAATTTAGAATTAATAACACTTGCAGTTCTGATACCATTATTTGATTAACACCCCTAACTTAACAACGATATGGCAAAACAACGTTTGCGTGATCAGGTAGGTCATTCAATATGCACTATCAGAGAAGTTGATTCCAAGGCAGATGGCGGAATTACTTATATATTGGTCGCGTTAAGTCAAACCCATCCGACCGATCACAGCTAACGTTAAATTGACATAAGCCGACCACATGACTTAGGTCCGTCAACTGCCTAGGAATCAATTTCCTCGATGGTACATTCAAAATGAGTAACGCACATACCCGCAGATCACGGTAAACCAATAGGTATGTGTACGCAGTACGTCAAACAGGGTTGTAATGACGTCCCTGTGGACGTCCCTGTAGACACAACTCATTTCAATCCGGTGGCAATTTGCAAACGTTACTCACCACTGATTAATCTGTGTGTATTAGGGGATGATGATAAGGGTGTGAGGCGTCCATAAATTACGTAAAAACTGAGAAGTTTTATTACAGTACTAGATTACGCTTACAACTCTGCTGCGCCAAACTTCTTTTATCACGCGGGAATCGTACATTTTTACGGAAAAAAAGTTTCCGATGCCCTGTCCCGGGACTCGAGGTGTCTCCATACCAAATTCCAGCAAAATCGGTTCGGCGGTTCAGCGGTTCGGACGTGAAGAGGCAGAAAGACAAACAGATAGACAGGCACACTTTTGCATTTTTAATATTAGTCTGGATATAGATTTGTCTATCATCTTCTGTCACCACTATAAATTATACACTCCTTAAATTAAAAGTATTTTTATACCTTTCCTTCTCAATACACAGCGTATAACACAGCGGGGCTAAAATGGTCACATTTAGCAATTCCTCTCAATCAATTCAGCAAATGAATTGTCAAAACTGTCAAACTGACAAATGTCAAATTAGTAGAATTACTAGACATGAATTGCAAGCAGACTTGCATTTTGCGATTTAAAAAAAATGAATCATATTATGATTCATAATAATGATTCTACAAAGCCACCATTTTAGCCCCGCTGGTCCGGTGTTTTTGACTGTCATGTGACTTCAAATGTACAAGATAGAGACAGGCAGACCTTATACAGTTATTCACTATGTAAACAATAAACATGTCTATTAAGTAAAGGGACAAACATTTTTATTCGTCAGTGGGTTAAAAAATACATCGTAAAAATTTACTGAGTGCGAAAATCTCGAAGAAAATCCATTTTCGCCGAAACTTCCAGAATTATGTATCGGAAATATAACGACGAAAATAAAAGATTGTGTCTACAGAATAGATGAAAAGCCATCAAAAATTTCTTTTACAATCGACATAAGTTTTTACGATCTCATAATAATAAAGGTAGGAGATTAAGTTTGGAAATTCAGAGGAGAGTCGGTCGACGATATAGTTTATGTGGATATTATTAAAACTTATTTTTGGAGTAGGGTTGCCGCGTTACTAGTTTAGCTGTCCAGTGAGCGTTACTCTGGGTTGTAAGTTCGATTTCCGTTTTTCTAACGGACGGAGACAGGTTTTTCTAAGTTTGGTTAAAAAATGCTATTACCTCCTTATAAGAAAGACGATCTGTGCTTCGAAAGGGCATATTGTTAAATAAATGTCTGCGCCTGACCTTAACCGCTCAAACGTTCCAAAGAGAAAGAGAGTATGCTCTTATCACTTGTGTAATACACGAACACCTGGGCACTATAAAATTAATCCTATATCCTGGCTTTAATCCCACCGCCACCGAAATAAAACTTATATTTCATACTGTCTGTGAGTAGCTTCATTTTGATAAGACGAACAACATTTTTATTTTCGAAAAATCTCAAAAGTGGTAGCTAACAGAGATAATTATATATTTCATACTTTGAATTAATATTCCTAAAATATGAACTGTTTTATTTGTAGGACCATGATACTCTTTAATTATATGACTATTGATCTATCAATATACAAAAATCTGTTAGGGTTCCGTTATAGGGTTCTGTAATCAACAAAACTTGGTTGAATACTGAACCCTACAACGGAATCCTAACAAGCTGATTTAGGCGTTTAGGCGTGAAGAGGTAACAGACAGACAGACACACTTTCGCATTTATAATGTTAATGTTACGGATGTAATACTAATATTTAAGTTTCTAACTTTAATTTCCAATGCTTTTACAAATAGAATTAGTGGAAAATAGATCGTGATTTTCTATAAATTAAACCGCAGCTCAGGATTACCACTAATATTTTATTCAACTAGTTTTACTATTCATGAATCATGACATTAACAATTATTTATAACCCTGTGGTTGATTTGACCATAATTCGCATAATTGGGTATGAATATATCCTGTTTAAAAAAAATAGGAAATGATTTGAGTTTGTGGGATGATCTTCCGACCGAGCGAGATGTAATGCTCGCTCAAGCCGGAGCTCACGTATTACCTTTCAGCTGTCGTATATATACCGACGCACTTAGGAAACTTCGATAGCGCGATGCAGGAATGTTGGGCGAATTGTGGGTACCGCCACAAGTTTAATCCAGACTAATATTATAAATGTGTAAGTGTGTATGTCAGTCTGTCTGTTAATACTTCTTCAAGCTTAAACCGATTGACCGATTTTTATGAAATTTGGTATGCAGATAATTTGAGCCCCGAGAAAGGACGTAAGCTAGTTTCATCCAGTAGCCCTAGCATGGCCACCAGTAGAATTGCGAAAGTATAGACAAACTGTGGACATAAACTTAAGGAGCCGTTCCGATCTTCACCGCGGCTAATCGCGACCGACAAAAATTCAATTAAAATGCCACTTATTGACAGACTATAATCTATGTCATAAAGTAGGATATTATTTGAATTCTTAGGACTATAGTCTGTCATAAAGTGGCATTAATAATTGAATTTTTCGGTACGAAAAATGATCGGAACGGTACCTTAAGTTTATCTCTACAGTTTGTCTATACTTTCGCATTGCTAGGGTATGCGCGGGAACCGTACATTTTTCCCGTAGGAAAAATGTACGGTTCCCACGCGATAAACGAATTTTGGCGCAACGGAGTTGCTGGCGACATCTAATTAAGTATACGTGTATGAAGGGAATAAATTCGGCATAAAACATACGTGGGAGAGCCATGCTTCGGCACGAATGGGCCGGCTTGACCGGAGAAATACCACGTTCTTACAAAAAACCGGCGTGAAACAGCGCTTGGGCTGTGTTTCGCCGAGTGAGTGAGTTTACCGGAGGCCCAATCCCCTACCCTATTCCCTTCCCTGTCCTCTCCTATTACCCTATTCCCTCTTAGAAGGCCGGCAACGCACTTGCAGCTCTTCTGATGCTGCGAGTGTCCATGGGCGACGGATGTTGCTTTCCATCAGGTGACCCGTTTGCTCGTTTGCCCCCTTATTTCGTAAAAAAAAATACAAGCAAAAAAACATTTACGAAATAAAATTTCATTTAAAATTTAAATGTGTACTACTTTTTGTCACTTCTTAACGCAAAACTAAAGTATTATTCAAATTCGATGCAGCACTAACAATGAAGACTTGGATAAGCACTTAGGTCACTTTCCCCGAGTAAGTACCGTAAAGTATACTTTAATTTTATTTTATCAGACAAAATAAAAGACTTTTAAATTATTATTTTTTCTTAAAGGTGACACCCCTAATTGCAGTGGACAATAAACAGTTTATCGCCAATAACAGGTCCACTTCTTAGATTGTTGTTTTATTTCGCGAAGATTGGTTTAGTTTTATCGCACAGACACCACGAATAATACCATAGAAGAGTAGCTGAGTCACACAAATGGTTCCACGAAATGTAAATCTAACGTTTAGTGAATTTTTCGTACTTTCCTTTAGCTGGCTCGGATATGTCGTACAATTTTCATTGCGCTGAACTGCCATTCTCAGAGTGTGCGCCGCAGAGAAAAGGCCTTATACGGGCTCCGCGAGCGATTCATAAATTGGTTTTACTTTCTAGTTTCTAGAAATGACACAATTCATTCGAATTGTGTCATAATTTTACGTGGAGGAGCCATGCTTCGGCACGAATGGGCCGGCTCGACCGGAGAAATACCACGTTCTCACAGAATGCCGGGGTGAAACAGCGCTTGCGCTGTGTTTCGCCGAGTGAGTGAGTGAGAGAGCGGCGGAAGTTGCTTTCCATCAGATGACCCGTTTGCTCGTTTGCCCCCCAATTTCATAAAAAAAGAAGACAAAACATTTTTTTGGAAGGTTTCCGTCCTTGTAGTCACTTAATTCACAGTGTTTGAAAACCGCTGCCCTAGAACTACGTTTATATGGCAGTAACTGTAGCCATTTTTGAGAGGTCGAATTTACAGTTACTATTCTATAAGATGGTATTTCGATGCTCAGACCTAACAGACATGCCCTAAAGGGCTAGGATTTGAACATTTTATTTTATAAACCCATCACACCCCCGGGAGTAATTGTAACTGAATTACACTACACTATGAGAATTCGTTTATAAGAAAAGAGTAAATTATTCTGTACATTTTAATCCAACTACGACTGAGTTAAGAGTTATTTTGATTTGAAAACTTCTTAAAAGGATTTGTACATTTTTTTTAGGGATGCATAAAAATTAACTCGCTTTAGGAAAATGTTACCACCGAAAATTCGTAAAACTGTAAAGTATACACCGCCGGCGCGGCGTAGAAGGGAAAGTAACTTCCCCCCCCGTCTAACGCACGTTAAAAATGCCAGATACTGATTTTTTAGACTGTATTTATAGTATATAATAATAATATGTTCAACATTAGGAAAATGTCCACCGGATTAGTTTCAAAACTTTGCCTACGTAAAGTAAACTAAGATTCAATTTCAATTAAATTGTATGTAACTAAATAATAATTTTATGGTTATCATAATATTATTTATATCCTAGAACTAAACTTAGACTTGTTTCTTACGGCTTTTGAAATCCTGTCTAATTAAATAATAATTATTATTATGGTTATCATAATGTTTTCCTAAAACTAAACTAACAGCAGCACTCATAGTTTTAATGATGATTTAACTTAATTTTAATGAAGAGTTTAACAGATAATTAATAATAGCCTTAACAAATAATTAGTAATAGTGACTTGATTCTTAATATGAATCTCATATATTTTGAGGTTATCATAGTCTATTTACTTTCAACGTAATATGCAATTCCAGGATGAAAAATAACGGAACTTTCTCAGAATCCAGGCGCTCAGTAAATGAAAAGGGCGGTATGGGGAAATGAAAACAATATCAGCTTCCGTTTCCGGTGAGGACTAGTTCTAGAAAATGATATAAAAACTCACATTTATTTTATGAAAATGTCCATTTTTTCTTGGATTTGAAGCCTGTATAATATAAAAAAAATCAAAAATTTTTATTAGCTTATTATGTAATTAGCAAGTAAGTACAGGTGAGCATTTCAATCCTCCAAACTGGGCGCAGCCTGTCTTACGGAGGGAAGTCTTGGATTACAACTAATATTGGTTGCAGCTTACAAGTAAATAACAATGAGGAAATTTAATTATGACTACAATTTTAATTTTTTTTTAAACAAAACAAAAAATAATCTTCTCTTCATTTCTATAACTTACAAACTGAAACTCGTTTTTCGTATAAAACACACTTATATACAAATACGTCATTATTTATATTATTTGTTTAAGTGCAGTTAAACACCAGCTCAAGAGTTGTGCTGATTTAAATTTATATTTAACTTGTATGTAAGCATAAAAGTTTGAACCCGCTCGCAAATAAAGCTGTGAGCACACTGCGAATTCGGCGAAATATACATTTGGCTAAAATAACTCAAATTACTTAATTAAGACGAAAAATGAAATAAGTACACGAAAAAGTTCTGTCACATATTGCTTTATAGAGTATCCTGTACGCAGCGGTCTTTGACCTCCTGTCAAATAACTTGTTTTATTTCATTGTTTTCTATACAAACCGCGATCGACGATGCGATATCGTATTTTACACACTCGATGAGAAATGAGTATGAAGTATCTCACTTTGAACTCATAAATAGTTAGAGATTATCATTCTAAGAGTAACCAAGAGGTTTTCCAAATGAATCCTTAATAAAAATAATCCGTGTCTTTATAAGAGTTCAATGGTTTTATTACGTTTAGAAAATACAGTGCGAGCATAGCTAATAGACTAGAAAGGTTAATAGCTTTGTCCATACTGTGCCTTTTTCTGTTCGTCAAGGGCATGCGTTATAGCGCAGTCAACAGCAAGCGGAGGCATGCCCGCGACGCATGCCATCTGACCGTATCCAAAACTTCAAAAATGACAATGTTGGCGTTGCGTTCGTTGACACTTGACGCATTCAAGTTGAATGAAAGAAGATGACAAACATTGAAGACGAAAGCGCATAGTGTGGACATAGCAGCTATGTCCACACTATGCAATTTCATCTTAAATTTTCGTCATCATCTTTTTATTCAATTTTCGTTTGGCATATTCAATAATTGAATGCGTCAAAATTCACCCGCGTTGGAAAGAAAAGTGTCATAGCGTCGCGGGCATGCCCCATGTGCGATGTTGACTGCGCTATAACGCATGATGTTGCGAGTGTCCATGGGCGACGGAAGTTGCTTTCCATCAGGTGACCCGTTTGCTCGTTTGCCCCAGTGATAAAAATTTCATTAAAAAAAATAATAAGACCGCCTTTTGTACTTTTTACTCAATAGTTAAGTTCTGTATGTCACGGTTGTTTAGGTGCAATAAAGAATTTTCATTCATTTCTTTAATGCGCAGTCACGTGGAAATTCCTTTGATAATACCAGTGTAAATAGGTAATAATTAATGGCTAACGAAGACAAAGCAAAACCAAATTAGTCCCCAAGAGAAATGAACTTTAGTCACGAAAGAATGAACGAAATTAGCCAGCTTGTAAGTAACACGAGGGCTGTGTAGTTTTTTTGCAATGTTTTTAGGGTTTCGTACCCAAAGGGTAAAAACGGGACCCTATTACTGAAACTCCGATGTCTGTCCGTCTGTCTATCCGTCTGTCTGTCTGTCTGTCTCCAGGCTGTATCTCAAGAACCGCTATAGCTAGACTTCTGAAATTTTCACAGATTGTGTATTTCTGTTGCCGCTAT
The DNA here is from genome assembly GCF_905147365.1 of Aricia agestis. NCBI lineage: Eukaryota > Metazoa > Arthropoda > Insecta > Lepidoptera > Lycaenidae > Aricia > Aricia agestis. Next base: position 12,230,019 of record NC_056417.1, read on the forward strand.
AACAATAAATACCTACTAAAAACAAAATAAAATAATATTTAAAATAATAAAATAATATCCCATACAACAAACGTGATTTTTCTGGCTTTATATCAATAATGGCAACTGTTGGGTATTATAATATATTATGTGCATGTCATAGAGTAAAGACGGCTAGTAGGTAAAAACGTTAATATACCTACGCCAATCAGCTGATCGATTCGGGAACGTTAAAATTTACGCGCGTACGTCAAGGTCGCTGATTGGCTAATTGTTCCCCAAATTTCTCGTTATCCTTGACATTTGTAAAATTTGAATATACGCTAAATTTCTATCACTGAGGCTAGACGTATTATTTCTCTCTCCCAAAAATTACTATCTCTGCAGTAGAAAATCAGTCGAAACTAACTTTCTTCGCACCTAATCGTTGCTGCTTATCACTGGCGGCAACATACTGGACCTTCAGAGCCAAATTAGTCAAAGATTTGGGCATCAAATCCGAGCAGCGACCTTCGGACTACAATGGAGACAGCATCTCAGGTAGAGTACCAGCTGACTGCCCCTGCGGTGACTACTTCACGTGAGTACCCCTTTATTCACATAAGCCACTATTATGCCATTGATGGACAGGGATATGGAAGGTCGGTCTAGTCAGTCTAGCCAGACCCGCGACAAATCACCCTATAAAAACGTTCATGATGATAAGACTGCGCAGATCATGCGAGATCTGATTAAAAAACGCGGAATTCTCAAAGGCAGATTAACTAAATTTTCAAATAATATTGACACTATTAAAACGCCTTTAACTAGAGAATCTAAAATAGATTTAAAACTAAGAATAACCGGTGTCCATACATTATTTAATGAATTCTGTGATATTCAAACACAACTTGAAAATACTGTTCCAGACTGTGACATTGACGATCAACTAAATCAGCGTCAGCTGTTTGAAGACAGTTACTACAGCACTCTGTCACATGCAGAATCTCTCTATGTCGATGGAGAGGCCGCGGATAGCTCCAAAGTATACAATAGCACTACACAATCCTCCGTTAAATTACCGGTTATCACTTTACCTACATTTGATGGCTTATATGAACACTGGCTAGAGTACAGGGATACTTATTTGTCTTTGGTATTTCACCTTAAATCCTCACTTAAAGGAAGCGCAGAGATGGTGATTAATTCTATTGAAATTTCAGCCTCAAACTATTCTGTTGCGTGGGAACTGATGTTGACAGATATGATAACACTAGGCTTTTAGTTCAGAGTCATGTCAAGGCACTTTTTTCTATACAACCACTGTCTAAAGAGTCACCTTCACTAATTAGAAAGCTTAAAGACACCATAATTAATAATTTACGCGCTCTTAAAACCCTAGGTGAAGCTACAGACTCGTAGGACACACTAGTAATTTATATCTGCACCTCAAAATTAGATAAAATTACTGAGGCACTGGGAGGAGTACAAAGGTTCTCTTTTGTCTGACCGTAACTCCAAATTAGTTTTAAAGGTTGACCATTTAATTAAATTTCTGAAAAATAGGGCCGACTTACTAGAAACTTTAATTTTGTCGCATAGCAAAGATAACCCTAACACCGATTTTAATGGGAAACCAAATATAACAGTTAGAAGTAATGTTTCACACTGTAATAATAATGGTTCAACTAATAAGTCAGCTGGTCGCACTGTTCGCAAGCCTATTTGTGTTGTATGCAAAGGTATACTTGTACTCAATTTATCGCGATGGATTTAAAATCGAAATTTAAAGTTATCCAAGAACACACCCTATGTAACAACTGTTTGCGCGCCGGGCACTCCGTTAACACTTGCGTATTCGGGTCTTGTAAGAAATGTAACTTAACATAATTCGCTATTACATTTTAACGATTCCGACAACACATCGAGCTTTGTCGTGAAGAGCCCGTCGACTGAATCGTCGATTTCAAGTGCAAGCGCATCGCGCATCCCCGTACAGTGTAAATGTGATAAGGCGAACCTCATTCAGGCAAATAACGTTCTTTGGGACTTGCTTATCGATGGCAAGATGCGTCTACCGAGCGGTCCGTTTTTACAAAACACTAAGCTAGGTTGGATAATTTCGGGTCCAATAGATTCTAGCATTGTACGCAGGGGACATGTCCAATGTAACGTTAGTACTGAGGTCAGTTCATCCACTATAGACGATCAATTACGTAAGTTCTGGGAACTCGAAGAGTTAACTTTGCCTCGGAATTCGCATACGGAGGACGAGCTGGCCTGTGAACATAGTTTCGTTACAAATACTACACACGACAATCATGGTAGATTTATGGTTCACATTCCACTCAAAAACTCAGCCGAGGTTTTAGGTGAATCTTATTCCCAAGCTAAACGCCGTCTTAGCATTAGAGAAGCGGCTATCTCGCGCACCTTCTAGTTACAAACAACTATACGTTGATTTTATGCGAGAGTATGTTGACCTAGGTCACATGACCAAGGTCGATACCTACTCGAACCTTAATTATTTTTTGCCACATCACGGAGTATTTCGCGAGCACAGTACAACGACTAAACTTCGTGTTGTGTTTGATGCTAGCGCTGGTACTTGCAACGGAATTTCTTTTAACGACATTCAACGCGTCGGGCCGCCTATTCAGGGAGATCTGTTAGGTATTTTATTAAGATTTAGACAGTTTAGGTTTACGGCAAAGGCCGATTGTGCTAAAATGTACCGGCAAGTGCTAGTGGTGCCCTCTAAGCGGGATTTGCAGCTAATCATATGGCGCGAGGAGCCATCGAAGCCACTAGATGTTTATCTAGTGGCTTGGTATGGTACGGCATCCGCACCTTTTCTCAGTGTGCGCTGTCTAAAACAACTAGCTACCGAATTTTCTGACCCTGATGTCAGAAGGGTCATAAAAAATGACATGTACGTGGATGACCTTCTAACTTCCGGTGAGGTTAGGTCGATCTTTTAAAAATTTGTAAAGACACTGCTGATACATTAAGTTCCGGCTGCTTTCCATTAAGAGAATGGGTTTTCAACTTTGAACTCGATGAAGACGCAGGTCTTGCGTCTCTAAATGATAATAACGACAATACGCAAAACACGTTTCGTGACTTTAACTTTACTGATAACACTCAAAGCAAAACATTAGGTTTGGGTTAGTGTAACGTGAGCGATGAGCTTAATTTTAACACACAGTTCCAGCCATCCGACACTTCAATCACAAAGCACACAATTTTGTCTACAGTTTCCCAAATATTCGATCCATTAGGTCTATTGAGTCCGTCTGTTATTATCGGTAAGGTTCTGTTACAAAAACTGTGGTTGCTAAAGTTACAATGGGACGATCCCCTTCCTACTGACGTAATAAAAACATGGAACCGGTTTGTTATCGATTTGTCTTATCTTTCCTCAATTAAGATCCCGCGACATGTTTTTCAGTGAGTTATACATATTCACAGATGCCTCACAAACTGCATATGGCGCCTGCGCATACGTACGTTCTATACGTGGAGATAACGTACAAGTGAGGTTATTAATTTCCAAAGCAAAGGTTGCCCCATTAAAGCCTGTCAGCATACCTAGGCTGGAACTGTGCGGCGCGGTGCTGGGTGCTAGGCTATACGATAAAATTAATAGTTCGCTTACTCGTAAGTTCGATAACGTCACTTTTTGGACCGATTCAACAATTATTGTTTTAGGCTGGCTACGCATGTCTCCTAACTTACTCAAAACATTTGTTCAGAATCGTGTCGCTGAAATTCAAGACCTGACAGGAAAGTTTTCCTGGCAACACGTCAGCGGCAAGGATAATCCGAGCGATCTGGTCAGCCGCGGGGTCAGCCTTGAAAATTTGGTTTCCTCTAATGTATGGTGGGAAGGCCCTTTGTTCTTGAGGAATCTTAATTTTGATTATAATGCACAACTTAATTCCAATATGAGTGACACTTTTAATGATTTACCGGAACTAAAATCAAATACCTTGCACTCACTGTCATGTAAAGTTGATAACAATAATTATACAGATGAAACTTTATTTCCGTTTAGTAAATTTTCGCAGTTTAATTGCATGAGTCGTTCCGCCGCCTATATTCTACGCTTCATTCACAACTGTCGGCCGTGCAACAAGGCAAATCAGCTGACGGGTGCGTTAGGTATAGATGAAGTGAGACGTGCCGTACTATTATTAGCTAAATGGGCGCAAAAAATGTCATTTTCACAGGAATATGATTTAATCAAATATGGTAAATGTATAAAGTCAAGTCGACTAGCTAGTTTAAATTTAAATTTATTTTTGGATGAGAATGATTTAATTCGCGTAGGCGGCAGAATAAACAATTCTGTCGAATTTAATTTTAATAAAAAACATCCCATATTGCTGTGTTCTAAACACAATTTTACACGTTTATTGTTCATATACGAACACAAGCAATATTTACACTGCGGCCCACAGGCTCTGTTATACCACTTGCGCAAGAAGTGGTGGCCTATATCCGGCAGGAATTTAGCTAGGAAGGTGACTCATCAGTGTGTTGTCTGCACGCGAGTTAGAGGTAAGACGCTAAGCCCCCTTATGGGCAACCTACCTAGGGAACGCCTTACACCTAGCTACCCTTTTGATCGTAGCGGGGCTGATTACTCAGGGCCAGTGTTCGTTTTAAGCCGCAAAGGTAGGGGCGCAAAATTAATAAAAATCATACATCTGTTTATTTATTTCTTTTACTACACGAGCTATACACTTGGAGCTTGTCAGCGACCTATCCACTGACGCATTTCTACTCGCTCTCAAGCGGTTTATTTCCCGACGTGGAAAACCATGTCAATTTTTTTCTGACAATGGACGCAATTTCGTAGGTCTTTGTAATGATTTCGCTCAGTTTTTATCTTCATGTAGCAAAGACATTGTTGATTACGCTAGAAGCCAAAATATCGAGTTTTCTTTTATACCTCCATATTCCCCTCATTTTGGTGGCTTGTGGGAAGCGGGGGTGAAATCGTGCAAGTACCACCTGCAGCGAGTGGTTGGTGGTGCTCACCTGACCTTCGAGGAGCTCACCACAGCACTGACCCAAATTGAAGCGGTACTGAACTCACGGCCGCTGGCACCCCTGTCGTCGGATCCAGCAGACTACTCTCCAATCAGCCTCGCACACTTCCTCATCGGCCGACCTCTCACAGCGCCAGTATGCGAGGAGGACCTGACGCAGGAACCGATACATCGGTTGACCCGAAATCAAAGGGTTGAACAACTACGGCAACATTTCTGGACGCGTTGGGCCAAAGAATATGTTTCGGATCTGCAGACCAGGACCAAATGGAGGCAGAATTCGGCGGAACTATCACCGGACCAGCTGGTTCTGATCAAGGACTCTTCTCTTCCCCCGCTGAAGTGGCAGCTCGGTCGTGTCGTAAGAACGATTAACCTATTGTACTACTAAGATAGAATCATTTTACTGCGGGAAAACAACCATTAAAATTTCACGCAGTATAGATAGATTATATTATTTTGATGTTTGGAGCTAGTGTGCACCAGTCCTAACGCTTTCTTTCAGCTTAGCTTCAAGAAGTATCTAGTTGACAGTCCCAGCTTTTAAAATACTTTTTAGAACAGCTTTGGTTGCGAGAAAAGAAAAACGAGGGCAAACATTTGAGAGTTTCGATTTGAAATATCTTATAAAAAGTCTGTTACGTTTAAAAACCTCTGGGGAAGTTTATTTTATGTTTAAATTTTGAAGTAAGCTGAGGGTTAATTCACATTGCAATGTGAATTAACCCTCAACTTACTGAATTATTAATAGTAGCCAAACCTTTACTGACTGATGATAACACATCTACTTAATATAAATAAAATTAATATGTTAAAGCGTAGGTTAAAGCACAAATCTATAGGCGAGATAGTTTCTCCGTAAAGTGTACCACAAAAGTGCTCAGGTTGTGGAATGTTCTAGGGCTCGCCTCGCTCGTCCTGTAAGAAGCCGCAAAAAAAAATCTATATAAAATGCTCTAACGAATCACTATTATATTATTATCAGGGTTCCATAGTACAATAGACTCCGTTGATTAGATGGTCTCAAATTCCCGACAAAGCTGATTCTCCTCCCGTCTTAGTTTGCAATGTAAAGAATTTTTAATTAATGTCCAGTGTTTCTTTTAAAAGAGTTTCATATTACACTTTGTATATTTTTAAGCGGAGGATAATATTTTTAAAGAAAACACTTATCGATCCTTCTACAAGTGCGGGTGGTGAATAGTATTAGTGTCTAAAGTCTAAACACACTGTGCCGAATTTCCGCGGCGGAAGTTCGGCTCGATACCGCCCGCAATGTATTTTAAATTACCGGAGACACTCCATGCCGAAATTCCGTCGCGTTATATTGTATAACGATTTAATATTGACGTAATCATGTGGAATTTTCGCCGCGGAACTTCGGCAGTGTGTTTAGACACTTAAGTTTACTAAGATATAAAGGACCTTTCGGACAATATGGAGGACTTGGACATTGCACTATAATGGGATTTGCACTATGGGAGTACCCGCAAAAGTGAAAATGAAACAGCAATGGCAGGTAAACATTTTCACTATACGATAGAAAGAGTTTCCTGTCCTGCGCCACGCCTATACCAGAGTAGACAGAATTATAGAGTATACCGACTTAGAACTGAGGTTGAAATTTTTAAATTTGACGTATTATGACAAAAGTCGTCGCTAGGGTCGTTACATACAAATTTAGTTGTTGTTTATATTTTGGCACATGCAAAGAAAACTGTCAGATTTCTATTTCAAAATCTTCATTTTAAAAATAAATTATATCAGCCAGCGCGCCAGCCCTTAACTTATCCTGGCGAAATCCGAAAGAAATGACAGGTATTATTACACGTCCGTCTCTTAGCAGTCGAAGTACTGGTAGTTATGTCTATTGTGATTATAGAGTATGCCGACTGATGTAGAAATTTTTAAATTTGACGTATTATGACGATAATCGTCGCTAGGATTGTTAAATTGTTACCTACGAATTTAAAACTATGACATATTCGCTGGACGTGTTCCTCTTTGGTCGTATTGTTGTTTGTGTTTTGGCACATGCGATTAAAATTGTCAGAATCCAATTTTGAAATCTTTATTTTAAATATTTAAAAATAAATTATATCAGCCAGCGCGAATTTGAATTTGACAGATATTGAAACCTGTCCGTTTCTTTGCAGTCGAACTACTGGTAGCTATGTCTATTGTGCCTATAATTCCTCCGTGTTACGTTAGGATCACGTGGTCCTGACGCTGGGTAAATCTATGGGCAACGATTTAACGGTAACGATTTTGTCCTAACAAATCACAAAAAATTGCTCTTTCAGCGCTGCTACTTTCACAGCGAACTTTATATAATACAATAACAAGCTATTTGACAGAGCTTTGCTCGATATTCGATAAAACACGAATGAAATGATATTTCCTAAAAATGATTCCTAGCTAGATCGATTTATCGCCACCGAAACCCTATATATACTAAATTTCATGAAAATCGTTGGAGCCGATTTCGAGATTCCAATTATATATATACAAGAATTGCTCGTTTAAAGATATAAGATTTTGTAATAAATCTAATATAATAAAGAATAAGTGCAAGGAAATTGTATAATTATTTATACAATTTCCTAAAATACTTGAGTTTTCACCAAGAAGTGACAGTACATTCTATATCATATTTCTGTTTTAAGCCATCTCTAGTTAATATTTTCCTCGTCCTGAATAATAAATGTTTAATTTTAGTTTCAATAAGGATTACAGATTATCTTATTTAAATTTAAACAGATCGTTACGATAGCAATCTCTCGGGAGAGATTATCGCCGAAGTGGATATAGGAAATGTTTACCGATACCCTTAAGGCAGGGGTTCCCAAACTGTGCGCCGCGGCGTCCTGGTGCGCCGTGGAAAGGCAACAGAGGCGCCGTAAGTGTGGTGAGTCAATCCTCCATCATTACCCGAAACCACAAATAATATAAAATAAAATTATTATATGAATAATACAAAGCAGGCAGATGATTAAATATTTGTTTATTATTATTTATCTGCGTAGCACCTCCATGATAGTGGGTATCGTAGACACAATAGATTGTAAATTGTTATGCGGCAGCTGGCTGCCGCTTGGGGATTGATGGGTAAAGGTGTAAAGGTGCAAAACTAAGTGATAATACTTTAAGGTGTGTTCCTTTATAATTTATATAGAGTTCATTGTGAAAGTAGCAGCGCTGAAAGACCTTCTTTTTCACCTTTGTATGGGGAAACTCGTGACGCTCTAGGGCCTAGGGCGTTTGCCCATACAAAAGTGAAAAAATTGGTCTTTCAGCGCTGCTACTTTTACAGTGAACTCCCTACAAGGAACACGTACACAGTACACACCCTAAAGTATTAACACTTAGTTTTGTACCTTGTATAATATATATACCTCCTAAATGTGTGTAAGCTACGCTAATTTCGTGAGTGGCTGAACCGATTTCGCTAATTCTTTTCTTATTATGTTTATTCATGTCGGAGGAAGGTTGTTATGGAGAGAAAATAATACTCATACTCATACGTGGGAGAGCCATGCTTCGGCATGAATGGGCCGGCTCGACCAGAGAAATACCACGTTCTCACAGAAAACCGGCGTGAAACAGCGCTTGCGCTTAGTTTCGTCGAGTGAGTGAGTTTACCGGAGGCCTAATCCCCTACCCTATTCCCTTCCCTACCCTCCCCTATTCCCTTCCCTTCCCTACCCTCCCCTATTACCCTATTCCCTCTTAGAAGGCCGGCAACGCACCTGCAGCTCTTCTGATGCTGCGAGTGTCCATGGGTGAAGGAAGTTGCTTTCTATTAGGTGACCCGTTTGCTCGTTTGCCCCCTTATTTCATTAAAAAAAAACTCGGGAAATTACTTAAGAATTCCTCACGACCGTATACAAATAATAAATATTTAAATAATATATTTAAAATCTTTTTGGAAAGAGTTTAATATACGTTCTGTCTTTGTACTTACTTACTAAATTAAAAGTTCAAACCACACTACAAAAAAGATAAGAATAAATAAATCGTCACGTTTATGTTTAATAGTTGTTAAAGTACAATTAAGTTGAGAACTCGGTATAATAAGGAACAAGTCTTGGAATTTCTCTATCATTATAAAATATATCCCGGACAGAACTTATAACGATGCCTTCAGCTATTGGACAAGAACTGGTACAATAAAATAAAGTGTCGCCATTTTAAAGTCCGACTTTGGTCAGATTTATTATAAAGTTTTTTCTTTGTGAAATATTCTACACATTTTTAATTGTTGAAGTGCGCTGGATCGTTAAATATACTACAGTATCTTTAACCGCTATTCACAGTCTTTGATGCCTGCAACATCATATATAAAAATGGATTTTCAAATGTGTCAGTCGCGCTAAAACTCGAAAACGGCTAAATGGATTGGGCTGATTTTAGTCTTAAAATATTTGTAAAAGTCCAGGGAATTTATACGTGGGAGAGCCATGCTTCGGCACGAATGGGCCGGCTCGTCCGGAGAAATACCACGTTCTCACAGAAAACCGGCGTGAAACAGCGCTTGCGCTGTGTTTCGCCGAGTGAGTGAGTTTACCGGAGGCCCTAGCCCCTACTCTATTCCCTTCCCTACCCTCAACTATTCCCTTCCCTTCCCTACCCTCCCCTATTACCCTATTCCCTCTTAAAAGGCCGGCAACGCACTTGCAGCTCTTCTGATGCTGCGAGTGTCAATGGGCGACGGAAGTTGCTTTCCATCAGGTGACCCATTTGCTCGTTTGCCCCCTTATTTCATAAAAAAAGGGAAGGTTTTAAAGTGACACGAAGTTCACCGGGACTTTTCCGTGATGAAAAGTATCCCATACTTTTCCAGGGATTCAAAGCATTTCCGCAACAAACAGCAAAATCGGTCTGCGGTTTGAGCGTGTAGAGGTGACAGACAGACAAATACACTCGCCTTTATAATATCAGTATGGATAATTATATTATAACGTCATCGAAAAACATAACCCTCCTGATGCAGTCGGGCAAATATAACGCTAATCCCCATAACCGTAATATGAAAAGCTGTTATCTCATATTCCGCTTAGCTAGTTCTCGTAAATACGCAATTAAGCTAATGGTAAAGTGAATGCCACTTTATATTTATCGCATATCCCTCATAACATTGTATTGTCGTATAAATTGGTTCAATTTTTCTACATAGATTATTTTTATTGTATTTAGCACTATTGAAGTATCGCAATCCTTAATAATATTATAAATGCGAAAGTGTATCTGTCCCTATCGTTCATGCCCAAATTGCTGAACTAATCTTGATGAAAGGCATGGAAATCTTTGAGTCCCTGTATTTTTATCCAGGAAAAATGTGCGGTTCCCCTACGACATTTAACAAACGAACATGGTAAAGCTCCATAAGCGATCATGATTGCGAGTTTACTATCATCTGTATATTTTTTTTATTACAAACACGCCCTCTACACATTTCAAATATTTTATCAATATCTATACGTGGGAGAGCCATGCTTCGGCACGAATGGGCCGGCTCGTCCGGAGAAATACCACGTTCTCACAGAAAACCGGCGTGAAACAGCGCTTGCGCTGTGTTTCGCCGAGTGAGTGAGTTTACCGGAGGCCCAATACCCTACCCTATTCCCTTCCCTACCCTCCCCTATTCCCTCTTAAAAGGCCGGCAACGCACCTGCAGCTCTTCTGATGCTGCGAGTGTCCATGGGCGACGGAAGTTGCTTTCCATCAGGTGACCCGTTTACTCGTTTGCCCCCTTATTTCATAAAAATAAAAATATAAGGTGCGGCGTTGGCCTGATGGACCAATATCCATATTATTAAGTCAACACCGAAAAACTTTGCGTATACCTTTAAACTTTGATAACAAGCAACTATAAAATCCTTTAGGAAAATATTAAGCTATGAAATAAAATAACTAGATAATATTTATTATTTGAAAGCATAAAACCAGCTGCTCATTGGACCGAATTAGCTACGTTAGCAAGCGCTCGAAAGCTGACTCATACATTTTATGAGCTGGGTAAGCGAACGAGTTGCTTATCTCATTTTCTACAATTTCGAGTGCTTTATTAATGTTAGCAAAATATAAGGACTCGTTTATATTGCCAGCTATAATAATAACCACTATAGTGGTAGCTATAAAATATCTTAGCTGCTACAAAACATGTAGGTAAGTACCTGGCTCTTTAGCAAAATCGTGAAAACCTCAAAATATGACAGCTACACAATAAAATTATAATGCGGATCAAAATATATATCTATATTCTAAAGTTTCTACGTAATTCATTTTGCTATAATATATTTAGATACTTAACAATTTCTGTCTGTTATTTAATAATGCATCCTCATCTTTACTCATACTTCTAGCAAATAACAATAATTTTCGTTGTTTCCTCTCTCGTCAATTCTCAGAAATATATTATATAATAATTAATAATAATAGCTCCCACACCGGTTTCGGTGACGGTGACCGGTTTCATTGAAACCAGGCCAGCTACGCAGGTGTAATTTTATAGTGCCCAAGTGTGTGCGCAGTACACACTTGGCACTCTCTATTCCTTTACTGTCATAACCCAGTGGGACGGAAGCCGACTGTTTACATGCCCATCCGACGCATGGATCATCTTACTTGTCAGACAATCAGGTGATCAGCCTGTATTGTCCTAACCAAACTTGGAAATAACATGTTTCCAACGCGGGAATCGAACCCACGACCTCCGAGTCAAGAGCCGCGCTCTATACTACTAGACCACGGAGGCGTTATATAATAATTATTATTGTGTTAAATATTATGTTTACATCTAACTGTCGTGTCTCTGAGAATATTCCGCGAAATTGAGATAATTAGAGTTTCCATAGAAATCTTAATTTAATCGGTCGAGAAAATCCGACGACGCAAAATTATAATTAAAAGTGACAGAGGCGTTAGAAATGTAACAATATCGTTTATTTATATTCTGGATTCATTTTCCTAAGAGAATTCATTTTTGTTTGTGCATTATGTTTATATTGGACAGGCAAAATTAATTTTCACTAAGTCTATGTAGTTGATTCTATGAAACTTTATAGATGAATGATAATAAATAATACCATATAATGAATTTGTACAAGTTTTTAGCTTATTCTAAACAAAATAACTACATCATAACATTATATGTAACACTACTTATTATATTTTAAGTTGTATCCCCGAAAATCTGTAGTCTCGGCTGGTACGCCGTTCGGCGTACACGCCTACATCGTTATGACGTCATTAAATGTCTACAGACTGCAGATATTTTGGCTAGCATTACATATTTATCTTACGACAGCAGTTCAACATGAGAATGACAGCAGATACTGTAACGTTGTTGTGCAAGATATATAAATAGTCACTGTATGTACCTATTTGTGCAATTACCTGCGTACACGCAGGTGTGCGTGTACTCGTACGTGTCTTATTCCTCAGTCACCCTGCCTGGTTGTACTATGTACTGGTTGGTACTACTAATATATATTCTGTGGTACAGGGAAATTGATTCATAAGTATATTGTGGCAGATCTCCGTTATTTGGTCGGGCTACGTCAATTCGATATAAGTCGTGATTCGTGATCTGTCGACTGGGTTTGACACTCGTTTGACATAACGCAACCTTAAGGGACTTGAACCCAGAAGTAGAAAAAAAAAAGATTAAAAGAGGTAAAACTCTAGATTTACTAAACGGCTAAAAGATAGAAGGAAAAGTAAGCCCTTTCATGCTACTTCTCAAGAAGTAAGGGAAGACACAGAGAGCTTTAACTATTACATAGATGGCAGCAAGCTAAATGGAAGGGTTGGCTGCGGAATTTCACGCTAGAAAAACGATGTCGAAGTTAGCGGAAATAGCTTTAAGCTGGCCCACAACTGCTCTGAATATCAAGCTGAATTGCTAGCAATTTTTAAGGCTACTGAAATTATCATACGTGAAAAAGACCTAAACAGCTCAATCTACAGCGACTCTAGATCATCCCTAGAAGAAATATCCAACTCAAAGACGGAACACCCCATAGTATACAAAATATACGAAAATATAAAGGAGATAAAGCGATTTTACTGGGTAAAGGCACACAACAGTTATATACTAGGGAATGAACGTGCAGACGAACTTGCTAAGGAAGGAGCCCTAAGCAATGAACTGATCCTATATATGACAGTTTTCCAATATCTTACGCAAGAAACTCCATCAGAGCCGCAACCATAGAGACTTGGCAGGCGAGATATACTCAATCTAACACGGGAAAGTATACAAATCAAATCAAAATCAAAATATTTTTTATTCAGAGTAATTTTTTTACAAAAACATTTCCGAACGTCGATACTAAGGTGCCTACCACCAGTTTGGGAACTAGCCCGGCGAGAAGAACCGGCATAAAAAACTCGCATGGGGCCATTTTTAACTAAAAGATGGAAAATTACAATTTAAAACTATGGTGCACCACGGCTTTAAATGAATACTGGTAAATTGGAGAACTGTCAAAATCACGTTTTTGTATGAAAACAGCGTTAGTTCCTTTTCTCGCCAATACCAACAATATCGATATTCCCAATCCTCACTAGAGCATACAAGATTCTACGGTCAGACGCCACTTCCAACGTAAGTAAGAACATAACGCAACCATGAAAGGTCCATCGTCTGCCTATTACATTGCTGTCGCAAAATATATAATCTGTTGAAATCGGGTTTACTATACATTATACAACCTGAATACAAAGCACAACCTGGATCTCGTATAATATGCTTGTAGTACAATATCAGCTTAATTATCTCTACAATTTTCTATGAATGATACCAGGAAGCTGCACCTGTGCCGATACTCGATAGCGAGGCGGGAGTTACTATCGCGGTAATGAACCTATTTAATGTAGGTTCATTAATCAATAATTGTGTATCCTAGTTCCTCCAAATTATACTGGATTTTGTATAGATTCACGCAATGATATTCTATGTTACTATAACGTAACTAGATGGGCAGTTTACGGCAGCAACGCGTTCCCACTACTACGGCTCAATTAAAGATTGTTGATACAGTTCCAGGTGGTAGGACTTTTTTTTAGAAAATTTCCTGTTCTTTAAGGATCTTTTTTCTAATTGTTTTTGAAACATTAAAAAAAACCAAACCCTTCTTTTTTTGTTTATTTTATTGTTTAAATAACTTTTTTTTTCAGCCCCTCTTGGAATTTTGATAGAATGTTCTAGATGGTATTCCGTGTGTACTAATGTACCAATTATGACTCGAAAGTAAACAAAACACATGGAAACTCTTACCACATGTCTTGATTGCAATAAATACCTCGATTATTTACATTTTCAATTATTTTTTCGAACAATCTGGAAAAAATCGAATTTTCGTCATAGCTCAGGCGAAGAAAGAGACAGCGATACGATTCGACGTTTAAAAATAGAACTGTCTCTTATAAGTAAATGATTTTTCGTATATATTGTTTCACTTATCTGTCAAATTTGTCAATGTTTGCAATTTTGAATTTGAAAATTGTTCGGAAGAGATTTAAGCCGGAAAATAGTATGGACGTAACATATCTGTATAAGTAGAATATCATTGGTGCAGAACAGAAAAATAACAATAATAAACGTCATTATCAGTCATTATCTGTGAGAAATAAAATTAAACATGATTGATCTTTGGATTACAATGATATCTTTCGATGCATGGTGAATGGTGATCAATGATCATTGATCGTAGATACGTTTTCGCCTTTTTTTTATTGTGTAAATATTTGGTAATTACTAATTATTTATAATAGCTCATAGCACAGAGAGCTACGGCAGCTGCAAGAGAAGTGTTTTCGTCTATCTCATAGAGAAAAATAATGGTCCATCTTCTCTGAGTTCATAACTGCGATTGAACTAAGCGAGAATGTACATGATCGCACTCGGGCAAGGGGCTCTCGCACGAGACTCTCGCCCGAGATCTCTCGGCGAGAGTGTACAGCCGACATAAGATAATCCGACCAAAATCCAACATGTTGCACATTTTAACTCATTTTCGCCAAAACGTCCCTTACGTTATGATAATTTCCGGTGTCGATATGTCATATAAGAATATTGACAACAACTTTGTCAAGCGTCAAACTTTTTGTGGGCTGGTGCTGCCTCTAGCGTAAATACTTTGCAGAATTATATCCTATTATACAAATAAGTACTACTAGCTATTTGACCGAGCTTTGCTCGGTATTCGATAAAACACGAATAAAATGACATTTTCTACAAATGATTCCTAGCTAGATCGATTTATCGCCCCCGAAACCCCCTATATACTAAATTTCATGAAAATCGTTGGAGCCGATTCCGAGATTCCAATTATATAATATATAGGTATACTTATACAAGAATTGCTCGTTTAAAGATATAAGATTTCAAATCCCAGAGCAGTCTATAAATCATCACTATCTTGTTACATCTCGATTTGCAAAGCAAATTAAACTAGTAAGCTTAATAGACAGCAACATAAACGTCTGCTCGATTTGCATTTGTCTATTTAAATATCATGCTTCAATAAATGTACAGTTTTGGAAATAATACTACTGTTATTTTAATCCAACTGACTCGGTTTATGTAATATAATAATAATATAATATCTATGGACGCTTCACACCACGTCAGTCTGGCCCTGTGCTAAGTACCTGAAGGACTGATAAGGGTACCAGATAATGTAAATGTTATATAATTTAATACTTGCATATTATAATATAATTTAAGATTTTATTTACATATATTATACATATATCTAAGATAGCTCCAAAACCGTTTTGTGGACTTGTGGTCAATCCCCAGTTCTTCAGTTACATCGTAACTACTAATATGCCGATCTTGCTCCACTTTTTCAAAAACGGCATCAGTTTTGTCCGTAACACGGCGACCAGAGCAACGTGCATCTTTGATATCAAAATTTCTGGATTGAAAACGCTTAAACCAAATTTGCGCTACTCTCACAGATACTGCATATTTAGGTCCTTAAACATCACAAATTTTTTTCGCGGCTTGTGTTGCATTTTTACCTTTTTTGTACTTAATTTAAAATTTTAAAATGTATCGAATTTCGTCATTAGAATCAAGTATTTTAACAATAGGAGAAACAAATGAAAATCTCACATTTACCTAATTTGAATTTGGAATTGTCTTCTATAAAATTAAAACTTTTTAATGATACCAAAATCAGCCAAATACAATTGGTATAGCCCAAGAGATTTTATGACAAGTTCATACTATATAGCCCAAGAGATTTTATGACAAGTTTATACTATAATGCGAAAAGACTTTCCCCAACCTATTATTATTACAATGTAAGCCTCCATAAGATGGGTGTCATGAAAATCCCATAGTACACTGGGTCCTGAGACCAGGCCCGGATCTACGGGGGGCGAGAGGGTGCACGTGCCCCGGGCGGCAAAGATTGGGGGGCGGCCGGAGGCCACCTGCCAATCTTTTGCCGCTTTCTTCACCGCCGCGTGCGCCACCGGTGGCCCACCGCGCTACCCCGTCAATGTTGTTTCACAGAATTCTATCTGTTGTTAAAAGACTTGGAGGCGTCCCTTGTCACCAGGGACCTCGGCCTGACTTCTCATCACCGCCACTTCAATTCAACAAAGTTCCGTAGAACTCGTTCTGCGGTTAAAACCTATGTGACCATGAAAATTCTAACCTATTTTGGCTTGGAGGGCGGCAAATTGGAATTTTGCTCCCCCCTTTTTAAAACGTAGATCCGGGCCTGCCTGAGACCGGCGTACTTAGCACTTAGCAGGTATGAGAGATTTAGATGTAATTGTATTAGGAAGTACTAAATAGGGACATAGAACAACATCCCCGTCAAAAATTTATATATCCATCTAGGCTTGTCGAAAAAATATCGATATATCGATATTTTTGGGCGATATATTTTGTGACGATATATCGATATAATATCGATATCAAATATCCAATATCAAAATTGTATCAAAAACGATATTTTCTGCTGCGATTTTGGCCAGATAGGCCTGGAGATACTGACACAAAATTCTTGGTCATTTGTACCAGTATGGCGGTTTTACAAGGGTATAATTACGTAAAGGCAAAAAGGAAAATGAGGCTTGCACTGGCAGCCCAAACGCGTGGGCGTTAATCGAACGTGTCGGATAAATAACGAGTGTCGAACGATATGTTCCACAAAAATGCTTGTATTTTCAGATAGTCGAAAAAAATTAATTATAAATACAATTTAAACGCCATACTGGTACAAATCGTTTGGCGAAAAAAATCTCTTGGAGTCTTCTTATTGGGTCCAGTTCTGTCAAAGCAACAAAAAATTGGCCTTCTCATAGGCTTAGCTGTTGGCTCAATGAAAATAAAAATAAATAAAAGGCGAAAAAGACGGTTGAAAGAATTTTTGCTCCAAGAAAAATTATGAATTATAAACGAATGGATTCCAGATCGTATAACATAATTATATTATATATTGACTTTAATACAGATTTAGCAGTTCCCACAACAGTTCAAAAAGGCTTTATTTGAACGTGGTGAGAAAAGGAACTTAACACTTTCTATCATAGAAAAACGTCATTTTTGACATGTGTTTGACAGTTCTCCTTTACCAGCAGAGCTCCCGTTAATGTCACCCACGTTCAAATAAAGCCTTGTCGAACTGTACAGATAAAAGGTTGAAACCATCTGGCAACACTGATTTAGCCAGTTAGAAGCCACACTTTTTCCGATTTAGTACACTAAATAGCATCCTAGCTTTCTAAATGACTTCCACTTGACTAAATTTAGTTACTAAATCATTTTGACGTCTAAATTTAGTCAAATGGAATAACAACTTTAGAAAAAAGGGATGACACTACAATGTTGCCACTTTTAAATTTCTTCACTTTTTTGACGGACTATAAATTAATTAAAAACAAGCAAATTGGTCGAAAAATTTGACCGATATAACGAGACCGATATTGATATTTTTTTAAATATCGATGTATCGATATATCGATATTTTCTTAAATTTTCGACATCCCTATATCCATCTTGGTCTAATCATATTTGATATGTAATACACGCCAGGAGAATGAGAATAATTGTGTATAAAAACGTTTTGACAAGCGATAGCGCGATCTAAGACGCGCTTAACGCCATCTAGTATCGATTTTCGTTAATTCTGTAACGAGGGTCTGATTATAGATCAAGACCCCTGGCTAATCTGGCGCACCTTGTAATCCGACATGCAGCCTATTACTGGTTTTTAACCGACTTAAAAAAGGAGGTTATTTAAGAACATAATATAAACATTACTTTGGCCAATCTTTATTTAGGTACGTAATTTTTTGTTACATTACAAGCAACGGTTACTTACGGTTACAGCTCGTAAGTACCTAGGTAGGAAAATTATTTGTAAGTACATAGTTGAGATAAAACCTTATCATTATGATTTTAAGGTATTGTAATGTGTAAAGATGTGGACATGTACTCTATAATCCGACAGATTCGCTAATCTCACATCGACATGGCCGTTTGTCGGATTACTGAGGGTTTATTTGTATGTACTGCCTATTTTGAATAAAAAGGTATATATAATTATACTTATTATGTATATATTAATACGGGAGCCAAAAACTTTGTAACCCTTTTTACGAAAAATGGGGAAACGCAAGTGCATGAAGTTTTGCACAGTTATAGTTTATATGGTGAAGGAGTGCATCGAGCTAATATTATTTTGAAATTATGCTTTTATGATACATTTTTTTAACAAATAAAACATTACACACACTACAACACGCACACTCAAGAAGATGACAGATTTTTGAGTGACAAACCTATACATACGAATTATACTCTTTTATTTATGGTTGAAGTCTGTTGCCAACAAGGTTGAATCTTAGATACTATTAGAAAATGCTTACACGGCCAGTCTGAGATCAGCTGAGTCCCAGAGACAAGAGTTGAAAAAAATATGATAAAGTTAATATTGTTTTACAAAATATAGGTAGTAGTCCTAATGTCGTTGCAACTAAGGTCGAATTTCGACCATTGGGCGATCTCTAGTATTTTTTAAGGGACATTATTGAAAATCACCCAAGTACGAGTTGAACTCGTGCACTAAGGGTTACCGATATAATATAGCAAAACTAGATGAAAAATTGTAAATACAAACACCATGCCAAAGTCTGGTAGCGCGATATAAGCTATGAATGAATAGCTTATTATAGATTTTTGTCCCGATAGTATGCGATTGCTTCCAAAGCTGATTCAGACCCAATTCCACGAACTGCAGTGTTGATCGTTTGACTAAATCATTCCTGCTCTCGACGTGAAGAACGAGCGACTTTGACGGACGAAATTGGCACTTAAATACCTTTGAAATGGCCACACTACTAAGTACTAACTGATAAATTACGGCAACAAACAGCTGAGCTATCGTCTTCCCTGAATGTGCGATGTTTGGAAATACCGAGAGAAGGTTTATATTGAACCAGAAATGACATGTTTTTAAAGTAAATTCTATGTTGTTTTAAAGCGCGTGGAAAGTAAATTACAATAATCATAATATTAATACGCGAACGAAAAACTTTGTAACCCTTTTTACGAAAAATGGAGAAACGTAGGTGTATGAAATTTTGCACAGTTATAGTTTATATGGTGAAGGAGTGCATCGAACTAATATTACCTATTTTAAAATTATGCTTTTATCATACATTTTTTAAATAAATAAAACATTACACACACTACAACACACACACATGAGAAATGACAGATTTTTGAGTGACAAGCCTATACATACGAATTATACTCTTTTATTTATGGTTGAAGTCTGTTGACAACAAGTTGACAAATTGAAAATGGATTAAGTATAGTTTTTTTATCGAATCTAAGATACTATTAGACAGGCTTACACGGCCAGTCTGAGATCATCTAAGTCCCACAGACAAGAGTTGAAAAAAAAAAGATTAAGTCAATATTTTTACAAACTATAGGTAGTAGTCCTAATGTCGTTAAAATTAAGGTCGAATTTCGACCATTAGGCGATCTCTAGTAATTTTAAATGGATGAATAATTCCGATTCCAAGTATCTCTATAACCAAATTCATGAAAATTGGCTCTATTGTTTAAACGCGAAGAGCCAACAAACAGGCACTTTTTCGTATTTGCCATAGTATAGTATATTTTTCAACACATGTAAACAACATACAATGTGATTTAAAATAAAAAAAAATATGAGGTATGAAATAGCTTAATTATCTCGGCTATTTCCCCCTACCTTACCGTCAGAGCCTCATCCTTCAAAATATATTCAGCCAATTTTATTTAAGCCGATTTGTCAACCTGTCCACGGTGAACGAAGTTTTGTATTGCCCTTACAAAAAGTGTTGCCCTATTTAAAAACAATTTTTCGGAAGACGGTAAATATTTTTAAAAATATTTTTGGGAACCATTAATACAAGTTCCTTAAAGTGGACTTGTAGTCAAAGCTAGTAAGCTTTGTTTATTGTGTTTATTACTGTTTGCTTGTAAGTATAAAAATTGAGTTGTTGTAGCATTTGTTTATCTGTATCTTTTAACAAATCCAATATGTATATAAAAAAACTTGAGAGGTGTCAAGGGACACCCGAATGGAACGAAGTTTCTTGTATTTAAAAAACATATTACACACTAAAAAAAATACTAAACAAACGCCATCTATTGACGCCCAGGAATACTAACAACGCGTCACTGTTTATTCTCAAAAAACGCCATCTAGTAGACGCACAGGAATACGTACTATCAACGCCCTCTGCCCCTAACATGCAGGTACTAATAAAAAAGTGTCGAGGTCAAATCGAGGTCAAATATCGTTCTGTCTAGCCTTCAGATTTTTTTAAAATAAAATAAGGGGGCAAACGAGCAAACGGGTCACCTGATGGTAAGCAACTACCGTCGCCCATGGACACTCGCAACATCCAGAAGAGCTACAGGTGCGTTGCCGGCCTTTTAAGAGGGAATACGCTCTCTTCTTGAAGGCAGGTCGTATAGGTCCGGAAATACTGCTGGTGACAGTTCGTTCCAGAGTTTTACAGTGCGCGGCAAAAAGTTACGCGAAAAATGCACGGTGGAAGACTGCCACTCATCAAGTTGATGAGGATGGTATATTTTTCGCGTGGGACGATGGCGAAAAGTTGCAGGAAGTGATTCTGAACAATTGCTCAGAACACTCCCCGTGATACACCCGATAGAGGACGCAGAGTGAAGCTACATCTCGGCGTAATTCCAAGGGGTCCAAGCTGTTTGAAACACTATGGCAATCAACTTGGCCTTACCCTCTAGATGATATCGGAACTGGACTTCGCTCGATATGTTAACGGCAAGTATCCCAATGCTAGGGAAGATGGTTAAAAAAGTGCCCTCGAAACGAGTATATACCACCATTGGCAACTTTTTAGTGGTGAACTACTAATTTACGCCGAACGCGCGATAAGGAACTTCGTTCCAATATTAGTAATAATTAATAAATATTAATATATTCTAAACAATAGCATCATCGTATTACTAGACGGCTAGAATTTCACGCACACATTAGCGTGAATTTAGATAATAACAAAACAATAAAGTAATGCAGTATTATGAGTTTTCCACCAAAGCTCAAAGTGTTCTCTTGCTTGTTAGACAAATCACCACCATAGTGAAGACATGAGCTGTGGATGAAGTTGGTAACTAGCATTCTACAACATAAGATCAATTAATAATTTTGGAACGAAGTTCCTTATCGTACGTTCGGCGTACAGGGAGCTAGACAGAACGATATTTGACCTCGACACTTTTTTATTAGTACCTGCATGGTAGGGGCAAAGGACGTTGTTAGTATTCCTGTGCATCAACTAGATGGCGTTTTTAGAGAATGAACAGCGATGCGTTGTTAGTATTCCTGGGCGACAATAAATGGCGTTTTTTTTTTTTAATATTTTTTGTGTATAATATATTGTATAATATGTTACGCTCAAAGACCGAAAACGCTCTTAAGTGCCTGATAGACGTACGAACTTAAAGTACGCGGGTTTTAAGTTCGCGAACTTACTCGGCTCTATAGAGGTTTCTAACATCATTTTTTTCTAACCTGAATAATTTTCGAGAGAAACTCTTCGAAAGTGGTAAAATGTGTGTCCCCCTCTAGCTTTTAAAGTAGGGGCAAGTCTAAAAAATATATATGATGTACATCACCATAAAAACTACCAACAAAGATTGGTTTGAACGAGATCAAACAAATAGTTTTCTTATACGTCATAAATGGTAAACGAACTTTCATTAAATCAACTGAAATTTAAAAATAAATCAAAAACCTTTTAATTCCATAAAAACAAAACTTAATGCTGCTGCGGAACCCTTCATGGGCGAGCCCAACTCGCACTTTTTTTTATCGTTGGGGGAATGCATTTACGCATCCCCGGGGCCTGGGGAGGACCACCGAGGTATGTGGGACTCCCTGGGGCGGACGTAGTATCCGCCCGGGACTACCCACTAAAACCCCAACGGTGTTCCTGCTCCTGAAGATGGGACTACGGGAAACACGTGATATACGACCGCAGTCCCACCACCAACCGCAGCCCCACCACCAAGCCCAACTCGCACTTGGCCGATTTTTGTCAATTGATTTTGCATTTCCCAAAATCCGAAGAAAGCCGGAACCTCTTCAAAATGCGTCCTACCCTAAAAATATACATTAAATAAATAAATGTAACAGCGCCGGGTAAAAATACAGTCGGTGACCCCCTAGTTAGCTCTATACCCGTGTCAACGTCACAAAAATTGTTTCTATGGGCCGCCGAAAGATAATATTTAGGCCGGCCCGAATATTGAGTTTCTTTGTTGTTTAGATTTAAGATGAAGGTGTTTTGGTGGTGAAAACGTCCGAGTATATTAGAGTTCTGTAATCACAATCCACTGCAGGAACACTATATGTATAGGAATAAGCACAAGCTAAATATAGGGGAGAGGGGGGCTAGATTTAACAGGGGTAAGTATTAACAAGTCTATAACTACTAAATTAAATGACAATACGGTAAGACGTTAAATGTTATAAGTTCGGTCGACGTCGGCGAACGATTTGCGACAAGTGTGTTGCCCGCCGGCCACCACGTTGTGAAGTTATGGTATGTCGGTGCAAAAATACAGGTAAACAAACATTTTTACGTCTCGAATTTTTTGATTTAAGCTTTAACTATTTGGTTTTGCGATTGCAGACTTTTATATAACTAATGGTTATTTAGTTGCTAATTACATTTCCGTGTTATTTTATTAAATATACCTATAGTTTTTTTTAAATAATTAGTTATATCCAAAAAGTTCCTCGGGGGCTAGTTTTAACAAAAGGAACGGGGTAAGTATTAACCGTTAATATTTGGTATTATAAGCAAGTTGGAGCTGCCACATCTGCCGAAAGAGGTACCTCTATAACTCTGGCGGCACTCCGGCAACACCAAATCCACCGATGTCCGAATCCGAGGTTCACATTCAATTTTTGTTGCAAGTGGAATCCATAGGGGCTGGAAACAGCTCAGGTTGGATGACATAAAAGGAAATTTATGTTATTTGACAGAAGATCTTATTGTTCTTTAACATTTGTATGTCAAAAAATAAATAAATAACCAATTTATTATTATGTTGTTTTTTTACTTCCATGGTTACATGAAATTCTAACAAGTTTACTAGCGTTAATACTTACCCCGTCACTGTTAATATTTGCCCCCGAAACGGGGCAAGTTTTAACCGCTGACTTTTTTTTAAAAAAATGCGTCTCCCTTCGAATCCAAGTAATTTAGATGAATTTTTAGCTTAGTATATGCAAGTCATATAAATTTCCGTTACTCTGGTATTAAAATAATAACATAAAGTTTTCAAATTAAGAAGATAAATGACAATGTTCAAAATCTGTTAGAACTAGCCCCCCTCTCCCCTACCAATAACTAGGCTTAGCAAAGTAAGCAAATCCTTAAAACCTTTCTTTTATTCTTAATATGTTAATAAATTATATTTTTGTGAATACATTTTATAAATAGCTACTAGCTATTTGACCGAGATTTGCTCGGTATTCAATAAAATACGAATAAAATGACATTTTCTAAAAATGATTTCTAGCTAGATCGATTTATCGCCCCCAAAACCCCCTATATACTAAATTTCATGAAAATCGTTGAAGCCGATTCCGAGATGCAAATTATATATTTATATATATACAAGAATTGCTCGTTCAAAGATATAAGATAAAAACAATTTCTAATTATTTTACTATTATGTTACAACAAATTAATCTTAAGCCTAACTTTTGACGGCTGGTTAAACTTAGCTTATGTTATAAATAAGGGATTAACCAAGTGTAGTTAAACAGTATTCAGCCTAAACCGGACCGGCCGTCTTTCATCGAACCTCCATCAGGCCTCTACAGAGTAGACAACAGACATAGTTATACACTACAGTCTACACAATATATTAAACAGCATATTATCTTAGGCAGAAATAAAATATATGCTTAGTGTTTAGTATTTAGTCTGATCTATGCAATACAGGAATATTCTTTGATCTCTTGTTTATTTATCCCAACCCCGAACATATACTAATATTATGAATGCGAAAGTGTTTACATGTCTGTCTGTTACCTCTTCACGCCCTTGAGTCCCGGTAAAGGACATAGGATACTTTTATACCGGAAAAATGTACTGTTCCATTTTTGGTTTTCCAAATTTTGGCGCAACGAAGTTGCGGGTGTGTTCCTAGTCCCATATAATCTACATAATAATATATGCTGTAGTACAGTAATAATAATAATAATATCTCCCACACCGGTTTCGGTGACGGTGGCCGGTTTCATGGAAACCAGGCCAGCTACGCAGGAGTAATTTTATAGTGCCCAAGTGTGTGCGCAGTACACAAGAGCACTCTCTATTCCTTTACTCTCATAACCCAGTGGGACGGCAGACCGACACGACTGGCGAGAGATCAGGCGCAGGACCGACTTTTTACATGCCCATCCGACGCATGGATCATCTTACTTGTCAGACAATCAGGTGATCAGCCTGCATTATCCTAACCAAACTTGGAAATAACATGTTTCCAACGCGGGAATCGAACCCACGACCTCCGAGTCAAGAGCCGAGCTCTGAACCACTGGACCACGGAGGCGACCACTGGTGCAGTAGTACAGTACATAAGTACTGTTAGACTGTTTGGAGACCCAATAAACGAAAATTTAGGTACACATTTTTGACAAGTACTGTACAGTAGAACATGTTTTTGACGGAGTTACTTTTCCTTCGTTTTACGGTATGCCACTCCGTAGCCTGTACTTCGTAGTCTACGAAATGCTACGTCCGCGTAGCGCGCTACGACATTCCGCGTAGCAGTGTGCTACGAGCAGTAGCTAGTTTCTTTTATAATACAAAACGTAATGGCCTGTATTCACTTTGATTAGTGATAAGTGCAGGTGATTAGGACGTTGCAAGTGCAACCTGGCTGGCTGCGGCCTATATGGCCTATTTATTAATCCAGGGCTGAGTGGAAGAAGCAGGTAAGTAACATTAAAAATGCGATTTTTTGCCATTAATGGAGGCTTAAAAGACGGAAAATTCCTTGAATTAAAAAAATGTGGATTTTATATATAGCCAGATAATAGCCAGATGATGAAGTAGGTAAGTAACAACTTTGATAAAAATATAAAAGAGGTATAAAACGAAAAAATGAGTAATTGTCCGTATGTTAAAAAATGTTAGTTATCTGGTTCTTCCGCTCACGTCTTTATTTTGTTTCCTAAAAACATTCCGCTACCTTTTTCTAAGCTAAGCCCCGTGATTGGGAAGTGATTCAGCGTATTACACATTTTGTTTCCCAAAAACATTGCACATACAGCTTTTTCTAAGCTAAGCCCCGTGATTGAGGAGCTAGTGATTCAGAATTTCATTCAGAAAGTAAGCTGTTCAACAGCTCGTGCTCGCACTCATGCATATGAGGCTCGTTAGGGACGTGACTGAAAATATTCAGTAGGGAGTTTTCGCACCGGCCTCTGCCGTAACGTAGAGGTGAAAGGCTGTTCGTTTTCTCTGAAAACTACAAAAATAATCGGCCAAGTACGAGTCGGACCCGCGCACG
Source organism: Aricia agestis (assembly GCF_905147365.1). Lineage (NCBI taxonomy): Eukaryota > Metazoa > Arthropoda > Insecta > Lepidoptera > Lycaenidae > Aricia > Aricia agestis. Next base: position 12,256,140 of record NC_056417.1, read on the forward strand.
AACGGTTCCGTACCAGTAAAGAGCAAAATTAGACCAAAAATTGAGTTTTTCGTATGGGACTTTGCAAAAAAGGCTAAAAAATCACGTTTGTTGTATGGGAGCCCCTCTTAAATATTCATTTTATTTTGATTTTAGTATTAGGTGTTATAGAGGCATTAGATATATTACACAATATGTGAAAATTTCAACTCTCTGCTAGCTATTACTGTTCTTGAGTACACACGTATAGACCAGGCCCAATCCCCTACCCTATTCCCTTCCCTACCCTCCCCTATTACCCTATTCCCTCTTAAAAGGCCGGAAACGCACCTGCAGCTCTTCTGGTGCTGCGAGTTTCCATGGGCGACGGAAGTAGCTTTCTATCAGGTTACCCGTTTGCTCGTTTGCCCCCTTATTTCATAAAAAAGACATCGAAGTCTTAGAATTAGGGTCCCGTTTTTACCCTTTGGATACAGAACCCTAAAATCCTGTGGCATTCAGGGACTGCCGCGGTAAAGCTATTGCATAGCAACTAATCTACACACAGACGTTTAGTCGCACGCACACAAATAGTTCAGTTCAGTTCGGCAGTCTTCGGCACAGTGTTTGTATGCGTGCGACTGTGAATCATAATTGCATAAGTTGACAAAAAATGCTATGCTACATACAAGGTGTAACAAAAATAAGTGATAATACTTTAGGGTGTGTACACAGATATCAGAAACAAGGTGTGTATGTGTTCCTTATAGAGAATTTACTGTGAAAGCAGCAGCGCTGAAAGACCAAAAAATTTTTTCACTTTTGTATGGGGAAACTCGTGACGCTCGGGCCCTTGCCCATACAAAAGTAAAAAAAAATTTTCGTCTTTCAGCGCTGCTACTTTCACAGTAAACTCTCTACAAGGAACACGTACACACCATAAAGTATTATCACTTATTTTTGTTACACCCTGTATATAGCTTTATCACGGCAGTCCTCAAGTGCGACACGATTTTTTTTCATACGAATTAATTATGAATTTTTCTTCTTAGTGACAGAATTTACAAATAATTCAACCTCGATTTTCTCGGACAAATTGACTTAATTTTTTACAATAACAAACCTAAAGAAAATTAATTCTAAAGATGTTATCTTCTGTCCATAATTCATACTTCCATACTAATATTATAAATGCGAAAGTGACTATGTCGGTCTGCTTGTTTGTCTGTATCAAACCACTGAACCGATTTTGCTGTTTGTTATGAAGATACTTTGAGTCCCGTGTAAGGACATAGGATGCTTTTATCCCGAAAAAATATATGGTCCCCGCGCGATAAACGAGTTCTAGCACAATATTAACATTTACCTCTATAATATTATGGACACCAGTCACAAAGCTAATTATTTTAAGGTGACGCCGCGTTAAAGTAAAAAACCGTGTTGGATATGTTTTAGATTGCTTGTTTTCTATGAGAAACCGGGCCGACCTCTCATAGAAAACAAGCAATGGAGCAGCAAAAAAAGGAATGGGCGTAAGCGACAAAATGGTTTTTGTCGCATAATTTAAAAGCCATAAATACATTTCACATAAGCTATGGGCAAATTAAAGTGTATACTTGAACCAGCTTAATTTACTCTCCTCTGTTGGCAAAATAGGAATTCCTTTTTTTACAGAGGTCTTTTCGATTGATTATTCTGTGTTATAAAAGTTGACCAATCGTGTTATGCTATGGGTAATTCAAAGACAAAGACATGATGAATACTGACAATGAACTTTAATTTCTTAGCTTTAGTCATTGCTGAGAAAAGTCGATATCGCTACAGCCAAATGATCAAGGCGTCGCCTTAAGGAAACTCTCTCTTCTCTTCCAGTATGAGAGAACTGTGAAATCAAACAACAGACGGATATTTCTATACTTAGTCCTAAGACAAAGTTACATTGAATCAAGTTTGGCAAAAGCTATGCTTGTTAACGTTTGTTGTTGTTGTATTCATACAAAATTGAGATTTACTTCGTTTTATTTTTGAGACTATTGATAATTTAATTACACTTACAATCAGCTTATATTATATTTTTAATGGAACATTTTCTTTGATGATGCATATACTTGATTACAAAAAAAAATGTATGTATAAACCATAAAGTTAATATACCCAGCGGAATAGAGAAACAAAGGCCTGAGCAAGAGAGATGGCACTATCAGCTGCAATAATTATTCTAAATACACTTTCATCCAATTCAAATCCAAATTACAGAAGGCTCAATTGAATTTAGCCTTCTGTAATTTGGATTTAATCAAACCTAATTACATCAGACAAAAAGCACCACTTCATTTCGCCGGGCCTCAAGAATTCATGCCGTAGACGAGTACAGCCTCAGAGTGCATCGCGGATGTCGTTTTATGATACATTTTTAATATAGTGCAGCACGACAAAGACATAGAAAGACGTATAGAAAGATAGATCACCAATTCTTGAAAAGAGTTAATTCAATCCCCAAGCGGCAGCCGGCTGCCGCATAACAATTGAAAATCTATTGTGTCTGCTATAACCACGATGGTGGTGTTAAAAGTAAAGAGTTAATTTTTTAGGATTGAATTGGCTCAAAAAAGTATCGGTTTAGTTTTAATAATAAGTTTGAAATTTATAGGTCTGAAAATCCAGGGCGAAATATAAACACAAAAACTTGAGAGGTGTCAAGGGACACCCGGATGGAACGTTTTTTCTTAATGTCTTTCAGCACTGCTACTTTCACACTGAACTCTCTACAAGGAACACGTACACAGTACACAGCCTTAAGTATTATCACTTAGTTTTGTTACGCCCTGTATAAGTAAAACAATATCGTCGTTACACCACACTGTTCAATGCGAGAGAGAGAGAGACAGAAACACGCACTACGCGCGTGTTTCTCTCTCTGTCTCTCTCTCGCCACACGCGCGTCAGATGTTCTATAACATGGTGTGCACTGTGCAGCATGATCTGTCATTTTACCCGGCAGTTAGGGCTGCTAATAACTTAAAAAATATTTTACCTATAAATTATTACTCTTAAGCAATAAGTGATAAAAATATTTTGAATTATTGTTTCGTATTAGATTTCATTTTGGCTGTTTACCTTAAATGTATATACAATTTAGAAATTATTAATTAATTAAAATAATTAATATTTTATTTTAATACAATTTCATATTTTTATTTTAAATCTAAAACTTTAAACTTGCTTTATCCACGCAAATGTATATCCGTGGTAGCTTATTCAGATGTATCCCAAGTGACCGACACGTACATCCGACGGTTTTAATCTACCGCTATATTACGGCGGAGTTTTGGAGCTCAATTTTTTCATTGAGGTATTTAGGATCCGTGTAGATTTAGTGTTAATAACTCTTTTCTGCTGTTTTTTTTCGAGTTATACCCGAGTTCTTTTAGCATAAAATATTTTACTACTTTTCTGTTTTAAGTAAAGCTATAACTTGTTTTGGTTTAAAGTTCAGTAAAATACTAAATGAGATGTCCGAGATTTTATTTAAAACGCATAAGGAAATCTTGCATAAACCGTATATTTTACAGAGGTAAATATGGAGGTGTTAATCTAACCAGAAAATTAAAGACTAATAAATTGCCCATTGCTTTTTTTTTACGTGGCTAACAATTTAAAACGGTGTACTTTATAAAAACGGCCGAATAAAAGTGTTCGCCTTTAATTGCAAATTAATATAGCTGTTTGAGACAAAACCTGCAAGACTCAAAAATTTAAATCTTGTAAAACTAAGCTAACAAAAAAGTTTCTAAGTTTCCACTGTCATTGCGGTAAAACTTGTACTAGCAAACTACTAGAAGACTCCCATCGGCCATTGCCACTACCTAGACTAGAACTACTCTCCTTCTCTCTCTAGAAAATGGTTTTACTTCACGCAGGCCACGAATAAAGCCCCGTCGCGCCGCAGGTTGAGTATAGCTTCTAAAGTCTAGAAGCTATACTCAACCTGCGGCCTGCCCGCTTTACAAGTGGCCTGCGTGAATTTAAACCATTTTGAAATTCACGCTCACCGGAAAAATAGTAAAGTCTCCATGAAAGTCGTAAAAATTTTACCACTTTTGAACCGATATAGTCAGGGAGCCCTTGAACATTTATTTTATTACTATCAAGCTAATTTTTTGTGAGTAGCCTCATTTTGATAAGACAAACAAAAATTTTATCTGCAAAAAATCTTGAAAGTGATAGCTAACAGAGATAGAAAGGATTTCATACTTTGATTTGATGGTCCTCAAATATGGATTGTTAAATTTTTAGGACAATGTTACTCTTAAATTAAATAACTATTACCCTTCAATACACAAAAAATCAGCTTGTTAGGGTTCCGTGTTAGGGTTCAGTAGTCAACCAAGTTTTGTTGATTGATGATGATGACTACAAATTGAACAATCCATATTTGAGGACCATCAAATCAAAGTATGATATCCTTTCTATCTCTGTTAGCTACCACTTTCAAGATTTTTCGCAGATAAAAATGTTGTTTGCCTTATCAAAATTAGGCTACTTAAAAAATTTAGCTTAATAGTAATAAAAAAAATTGTTCTAGGGCTCCTTGACTAATAATTTTGAAGAACTTTATGTTTACTCTAAAAATTTTGTTTGCGGCCCGCGACACCAAGACCAAAACGTGTTTGTGGTCCGTATAAGGTTGAGTACCGCTGCTCCAGAGCCAGTGTGGCACTACTAGACTCCCTAGAGTATGTGGAACTTACTACTGGTATTGCTTTGTGGATTAATTTTACACATGTCTGAGCGCTCGGCTGAACTCTTGAAATGTGCACAATTAATTTAACAAAACACTTAGCGAGTACATGTTGTTTATTAAATACGTAGGTATATTACTTTTATTGTCACAACCCGAGGCATAATCTTAATCTACTTATATATAAAATTCTCGTGTCACAATGTTAGGCCGCGTACTCCTCCGAAACGTCTTTACTGATTTTTACCAAATCTTACATGCATGTTCAGGGGGTCTGAGAATCGGCGACTGGGTACTTTTTATATTGATAAGTGCATTTGTTGAATAAATAATAGTAAATTATTACAAGTCGAGACCGACGGCGACCATTTTTTGTGCGATGGGATAGCGATGGACGTTGCCATGGTGACATACCTATCTAGTCACTTCAATCCTACTATCCTACTTCCTACTAATATTATAAAGGCGAAAGTTTGTTTGGATGTATGGATGTGTGGATGTATTGATGTATGGATATTTGTTACTCTTTCACGCAAAAACTACTGAACAGATTTTAATGAAACTTTACAATAATATAGCTTATACATCAGAATAACACATAGGCTACAATTTTAACCGACTTTCGAAATGGAGGAGGTGTTATGTTCATTTTTTTATCTTCAACGATTACTCCACCGTTTGTGAACCGATTTTCAAAAATTTCCTTTTGGTGTATAGGTTATCATTCCAATTTGGTACCATATTCATAAAAGTGGGGACCTGATGAAGAGGGAACTCCTCAAAATTTATATGGAAATATGTGGGGACTTCGGTTTCGTGAGCAGTATTCTAAGCATATGCTACCAACAAGTAAGATTTTGCACCAAATTATACCGTGGTTCGGAAGGTGCTGAGAGAACTCCTGATTCTTTATAGATACAAGTTTGGGAGTTTCAACGTTGTTTTAAGAGCGGAATTCATCCTTACCTTCATCTTAATCATCATTACTACCATACACCGTTATAGAACCATGTGTCGTCCCGTTTTGACCCTATTATTGGTACTTTTCATAGTCTTTTATGATATATCACTTAAACCGCGGGTAATATGGCACTAGTTCAGTTTTGAATGGATCATTTAAGAATGCGTTGCATCTCTTGGTCACGTTATGTGAAGTGACCTTTACAGAATAAGAAATAATATAGTAATAAAGAACGATTTATTCCTAGATTTTACATAATTTATAGCCTAAATGAAATTGTGGTCTCATCTCCAAGAGATAGCTCTTAATTAAGTATTTAGAATTAATTCTAGAACATCCATCCTAAATCATGAGGCCTAGAGAATAATTAGAAGAATAACAACCTCCTCCATTTTGGATGTCGAATACAAAGTTAACAAAGTCAATGTAATATTTTTGTTTACCTATTCCCTTGTAATGGTTTTTTATAATAATTTGTTTGTCGCTAATCGTAAACCTTAGAAAAGTTGGACCCATTAAGAAAATTATATAAATAATAATTTAAATATCCAAAATAAGGGTCTGTTTCACCACTTCCTGATAAGTGCCGAATAGACTATCCACCACTTAACTTGACAGATAATATATGAAGAATCTGTCAAAAAAGTTCTGAATCTAAGATATCTATGATTTTTTAGACATTTACTTTCTGTGAGAATTTTTCCCATGTATTCCGTACAACTGCAATAAAATATTTAATTACAAACTCATGGATACTTTCTTTCAATTAGTTTGAAGAGTCCTATCCACAACAGTTATGTACCTAGCATTAGATAAATCCAACATAGGCCAATGGCCTATGCAATTTGTCGAATTATGACAAGCCCTCGACTTAACCTAACTAAATTAAGAAGGTCCGATTATAAATTAATTTCTCTGTTAGAACGTAACTATGTGTTTAACCTTAAACAAACTTATAACTTACTTGAAACCTTTATAAACATACAAGAAAACGAATAGAACCGACAAGTTAAACTTAACAGGAATAAAGTCAAGATAATAAACAACAGTACGACAACAACAACGAATGAGTTAAACCAGAGAAAAATGTTTAGTGACACTTATTTACATTCCAACACAACATAATTTAACCGACCACAGTTCAGTCTGAGCTCAGCCGAACCATATTATAATATTTTTTAAGTAAATCCAAGAGAAATGCTCAGTGTAAGCCAGTGTTTTTAAACCTTTTTATGATGTGATCCTCTGGGTATATTTTATTTTTATAAAATTAGAGGGCAAAGAAGCAAACGGGTCATCTGACGGAAAACAATTACCGTCGATTATGAACACTCGCAACATCAGAAGAGTTGCAGGTGCGTTGCCAGCCTTTTAAGACGGAACACGCTCTCTTCTTGAAGGTTTGCAGGTCGTCTTGGTCCAGAAATACTGCTGGCGACAGTTCGTTCCAAAATTGTATGAAAAAAATATATTACGCGACCCCCACCATTTGATTTTTTTTCAATGTACTTATGTAATATGTTTATGAATAAATTATCCTTTTGTAAAGATTTTCTACCTAATATATCAATCTTTTTAATATATTTTATTGTTTTTTCACTGTAACAGTTCTCTCGACCTCTGGCGTTTTAACCCTCAGGGGGTCGCCACCTACAGCTTGAAAAACACTGGCATAGGCAAACTGGAGCTCTAAAGAAAATTGCCGTAAAATTTGCGTGCTTTTGCATAATGCATCCCCAGTCTTACGTAATGCCTTGTTCTCTAAGTACTTTTAAAATGCATGAGTCCGGATTGACTGGAGTACTTACCACTGAGTACTGAAAATTATGTACTGTTATAAATCCTCCTCCGTGGTCTAGTGGTATAGAGCGCGGCTCTTGACTCGGAAGTCGTGGGTTCGATTCCCGCGTTGGAAACATGTTATTTCGAAGTTTGGTTAGGACAATGCAGGCTGATCACCTGATTGTCTGACAAGTAAGATGATCCATGCGTCGGATGGGCATGTAAAAAGTCGGTCCTGCGCCTGATCTCTCGTTGGTCGTGTCGGTCTTCCGTCCCACTGGTTTATGAGGGTAAAGGAAAGAGAGTGCTCTTGTGTACTGCGCATACACTTGGGCACTATAAAATTACTCCTGTTTCAATGAAACCGGCCACCGTCACCGAAACCACTGTGGGAGCTATTACTATTATTACTGTTATATTAGAGTTCTATTGTCTTTGGTAACTGTATTAGACGAGGGTTATAATGTGTGCATGGGCGTACCGAGGGGGGGCAGGGGGGGGGCAGCAGCCCCCCCTGGATCATGTTGACGTCCCTACTAAGTATATTATCTAGTACTTCCAAGTGTATGCGCAGTATCTATAAAAAACAAAAAATTAAGAACGAAATTTTTGCTATTTGTTTGCAATACAATTTTTTACAACTAAAAATTATTAATTTTTAATTCTTGGCCCAGAACCTGGGTGATTTGGTGTGCTGTGTTTCGCCGAGTGAGTGAGTTTACCGGAGGCCCAATCCCCTATCCTTTTCCCTTCCCTACCCTCCCCTATTTCCTTCCCTACCCTCCCCTATCCCCTTCCCTACCCTCCTCTATTACCCTATTCCCTCTTAAAAGGCCGGCAACGCACCTGCAGCTCTTCTGATGCTGCGAGTGTCCATGGGCGACGGAAGTTGCTTTCCATCAGATGACCCGTTTGCTTGTTTGCTCGTTATTTCATTTAAAAAAAAAGAACTTTCTTTTTATATACTTTCGCTTTAAGCAATAAGCAGTTGGTAGACTAATGACTCTAATGAGTATTGACTAATGAGTCCAGCCAAACAACCCTTGCCATCTTCGAGGAAGTGCTATCAGATAATCACCGCCAAAATCATCGTTAATAAACTCATTAAAATCTCAAAACTTCGGGTTTATCTTTTTTGTTAAATTGATTTTGTTAAAACTTAAGCTTTATTCTGAAATATTGTTTTTTTTTTCATTATAATTGACACCTTAAGCCACCCGCGAAAACAGAACGTCTTTGCTGAAGAAATGGTAAACATTCTGTATCTTTACCAACAATCTATATAAATAAACACGGATTTTCATTTGTGTTAGTAACGCTAAAACTCGAAAACGGCTGAACGGATTGGACTAATTTTAGTCTTAAAATATTCGTAGAAGTCCAGGGAAGGTTTTAAAGTGACACGAAGTTCACCGGGACAGCTAGTATTATATAAAATTCTCGGGTCACAATGTTAATTGCCGTACTCCTCCGAAACGGCTTTACTGATTTTTACCAAATTTTATATGTAATATTATAAATGCAAAAGTGTGTCTGTCTTTAACCTCTTCACGCCTGAACCACTGAACCGAATTTGCTGAAATTTGGTATGAAGGTACTTTGAATCCCGGGAAAATGTACGGTTCCCGCGTGATTAACTAATTTTGGGGCAATGGAGTTGCGGGCCTCATCTAGTTCAGAATAATCGTCAAAAAATGGCCTATAAAGGGGTATGAAGATTTTTGTATGGAGATTGGCCGAGCTACTGTCCGATATATGTGTTTTTTCGCGTTCACGAATATTATTTTTAAAAATGGATAGCTAACATCAATACAAACAAAAAATAATCTTGGACAAAACCGCATAAAGTGTCACATTTCGAAGATTTGAGCTGCCAAAGTTGCAATATCTTAAACTGGTAAAACTTTGGCAGCTCATATCTTCGAAATGTGACTCTTTACGTGGTTTTGTCCAAGATTATTTTTTGTTTGTATTGATGTTAGCTAACCATTTTTGAAAAAAATATTCGTGAACGCGAAAAAACACATTTAGTGAAAGTAGGTCGGCCAAAATCTTCCTACCCCCTTTAAAAAAAATTTAGCTGTATCCTTAACATTTCCTCAGGGCCTAGACCAGTGGCAAGCGATTATCGTAAACGCCACGCTAACGCCACAAAATGTATGGGATTTGACATTAGTATTCGCTAGCGAAGCGATGACTTATGTCAAATCGCATACATTTTGTCAGCGTTTACGATAATTGCTTGCCGCTGGTCTAGGCCCTCAGGTCCGTTTCCTCTACTTAACATTTAAAATCTGTCTTGAAAGTTTGTATAAAACGACAAATCTTCTCAAAGCTTGCCAAATCCTTTTATTCTTGAAAGAGAGTGCATTTGAGTGACGTATTGGTCTTAGCGACTTACATATTCAAAGAAAAGGACCCAGATGCAAATTCTCCGCGGAATACACAGATTTGTCGAATGGGACTTTACTGCAATAGCCCAAGGTTGAAAATCGTTTATTGTGACAAATCATGTAGGTCACGTATTGATTCGTAGTATTGACATAGGCTAAGATATCAGGATGGATGCATTTGAAGATGCGATGCCTTTTTATGTAATGTTTAACAAAACTTAAAAAATATTTTGAATATAATAAATATTATTTAAGATTTTTACATCATTAAAATATGGAGAGAAATGAAGTCCCATGCGCACCTGCTACGTTCGTTCATTTCAGTATGAAATCGTTACGGTGGTGTAATTTTTTGCCTTATATTATTTATATGAAAATTTTTAAGTCATTTTTATATGAAAGAAATGAAAATCTGTCGCCATTCAGATTTAGAGATACTTACAAGTTACACCGAGTTCCAAAAGAAAAGAGCATCGTCGCATATTGCATTGCGTATCTATCGCTTTCGTTACACCAACCTTAAGGCCATCCCCTGAGCAAACGACCTTGACCATACATTTGACGCGTTGCCGATATCGCACAAAAATCCTATTTTTTTTACTTATTTTAGTTCAAAATTGATCTAAAAAAATTAAAACGAGAAATATATAGTTACTGAAATTATCTATCTATTGTCGTGTGTTTCAAATAAACGTAATTTTTCAATAATAAGGAGATGCTGAAAGTATGCTTCAATTTTAATAAATTGGTATTACTTTGGAATCTAATATCATGAGTCTATTAAACAAAAATAGAAAATTTAAAACGGGGAAAGGAATGTTGCTACACTGAAGATTATTGCTGTATTTTTATTATAACTTTATAGCTTTCAAATTATGAGTTTATAAGGCTCTAAATCTCCGTAGGGGAAGGGCTTTAAAACACATTTATTATTCCTTAAATAAATCGTACAAATACGTGTTTTTTTCGTGGTATCTATGTTTTCCATATAAAAATACAAAAAGTAATCCCAAGCGGGCTCTCGCCTGACCGTCGTACTTATCTCGGCCTATACGTTAGCCGACCTCAAATGAGGCCGGTCTGCGGCGCAACCGTCATTTGTCTGATAATACGTAATGCCATTGATTAATAACGTACAGATATGTTTGGAAAATAAGCAGAAAATCGGTGGAACCATTGTAGCATAATAACCGTTGCTTCAAAATATTAATCCTTAGGGTCAATTTATACTAACGCAGAGTGGAAGCGCATCGAAACGAATTATAAAAACTGAACACAACAAATTCAACCTTAACTCCAAAGCGTTAACGCACTTTATTACTTCTGAGAATTTAAAAAGGCGTGCGCATCCGTGCGAATTGCTGCGGCCTCGCAGTAATGTATGCGTTACGCTTCGGAGTTAAGGTTGAATTTTCTGTGTTCAGTTTTTGGGAATTCGCTTCGACTCTGCGCTATTATGAATTGACCCTTAACTTTATTTTTATCATTTTATAGACATAAATCCCATACATTTTGTGTTTTTTCATTAAATTAAGGTAAAGTCATCTTTAAATACTGACACCCAAAAAAATAAATTTATTTACGCATATTTATTTGGTCCAATTAATTATTTTTGAAAGCTGTAGCTTTCATTGCAATTTGCAAGACACAGTGTCATATAACTACTTTTGTTAGTTTTACTCATTTTACTAATGTATTTATTTCCCTTGTGATTATTTTTTAAAAGATTGAGTTACTAAGATTGGGTTGCACCAACTAACTTTAACTGTAACTGTAACTATAACTTTAACTACAATACAAAATGTCAAATCTTTGGTTAAAGTTAAAAATGGACGCCATCAAGACGCCATATTTAACCGTAACCATTAAACTCGACGAGGTTTTAAATGCACGTGGCGAAAAAAGGAACTAACGCTGTCATCATACAAAAACGACATTTTTGACAGTTCCCCTTTACCAGCAGCGCCCCCGCCCACGTTCTTGCCTTGCCGGACTAGCAACGCCTTATGTGAAATTCTGTGGTCAAAGTTAAGGTTAAAGTTAAATTAGCCTTTACTATAACCATAACTTTGACCATAACTTTAACTTTAACCACGCCTCTGGCAGGGCCGTCTCTAGCCCATGTGGCGCCCGTGTGCAAACATTACCCTAGCGCCCCCTAACAAGCGCGCGCGCGGTCAAAATGAAATGGGTACAAACTTCGATCACTAATATACAAGATACACAGTCCCATACAAAACCTCTCGAAAATCTGTCGCCGAGTAAAAGTGTTTAAATTAGTATACATTTATCTAAAATCAACCTTAATAATAGTTATTAAAGATCTTTTTATAAAACAATGTACAATGTGTGTTTACAAAGTAATAAATTTTTACGAACGACGCACGCTTCAAACTAAATTCAACCATCGTCCATATGTCTTAAAGTTTAAATTATTACAATTCCAAAAAAGCACTTCAATAATTTTACGGCCGCACTTCGCCGCTGGAACAGGGTGAAGTGAAGTATGAGTGGAGTCGAACTGTTCAACATTTTTTGTTGATTGTAATAATTTTAATAGTCCATTTTTTAATTTTTCCAAAGTTTAATGTATAAAGTGTGGAGTAATTATTTTTACTTGTAATATTATGTTGTTCTAATATGTTTAATTTTATAGTTAACTAAAATATACGTGTATAATACATTGAATATAAATGCTTAGAACATACAACGCTCGCTAAAGTCGGCTTGAAAAATTGTTCGCATCTTTGCCGTGCTATAATTGATATCCAATCTACACATCTAACTGGATCTCGAGGAAACCTAAAAAAATATATTCCTCAATAAAATAAATAATAATTAATAGCGACTCCACCAAATGGAACAGAAACACAGTGTATAACCCGAACATTTCAAGTGGGCATGATAAACTACGGTACCTTTAGTATGAGTATTCGCAATTGAGATGGTTTATACCTCGTGTTGATTTATTTACAACTTAATTTTAAAACTGTTTTTTGCTGATTTCTTAACGAAATACCAATATTTATAATACAGTATGAAATATTAAATATATTAGGATAAAATTAATACTTACCGGAAATATGAAATTCCATCCTTTTTTTGCGTTTTAAACGTATGATTTTTACAATTGTTGAACAAGCACTGGGACATGTTTCCCAGCGGAGCGTTCGAGCACTACTAAATCGAAAGTCCACCAGAATGTTGCGTTTGGTGCTCTTTTAGTGAGGTCGTTTTTTGCCGCGGACTGTATATCTTGTATATTAGTGATCGAAGGGTACAAAGTAAAAGTGGGTACAGTTTGTCCGGCCGCTTAAGGGTGAGGACTCTAAGCGGTGGCTTCTTTCGTTCTACCAGACGAACTATAACAGCACATCAAGTTACCACATAACTACTGTCAAATTTCTCCAATATAAAATAGATAACAAACTCTATTGTTACTTGTTTGTAGATTGAAGTTTTTTTCGGTTTTGATCATGATGTGCTCTTGAGTCTTGACTGACCCCAACAAGCCTAACCCCAAAACGTAAATTTTATATCGCTTAAGTACTTCAATTTTACTTTAAGTTTCATGTTCTATACTTATTAAACATCACATCATCACAACATCGGTATTAATTCGATTTCATTGAAGAGCTCTAACTTCTCTACGTCCGAAGAGCCAGCATGCCACAGTTTGTTTTCTAAATTAGAACACTGTGCTTTTTTGTACCTATCTAAATACAAATCCTCCCACTACCTATTTTGAAAAAACGAGTGATAGGACACTCACTATTACACCAAATAATATAATCTTCATTTATGTGTTTTAAGGTTCATTTCACGTTGAAAAATAAAGATTATAATATTTATATTGCAAAAGCCGAGCCGCTCATGGCGCGCTTTGCTTTGATGTAATTATACAAATATAAAAAGAGCTTCGGATATTACACAAAAATGTTTGTAATCTGGGGTTCTTTTTACGTTGGTCAATAAAGCGTGGGCCGTGGCGGCCGGCCAGCGCGGGCGCGCGCCGAGTGCGAGCGGCGCTCGGCGCTCCTAGGACCGCGGTGCCCGTGTGCACCGCACACATTGCACCTAAGGGAAAGACGCCCATGGGCCCTGGCCACTGGTGCAACCCACCCTAAGGGTCAGTTCACCTTGCAACGCGACCCGTCGATATTGCATCGACGCGTCTTCTTATAATGTGGACTGAGTACTGACCCTTATGAACCAAGAATTCAACGTAGTTACTGATTCCCATAAAAGATTTACAAGTAGGTACTCAACAAAATTGAGTCTTCTTTTTGCGCTAATCTAAATCTTCCTTACATTGTATATCAATGGTAAATCCGCATTATTTTTAATGATTATGTTGTTTGAAGACATTTTTTTCGCGTAAAAAATTACGAGGTGAAAAAGCGTTTTCCACAATTACGGTATAAATTAAGTATATAAACCGCTTTTGTGAATAGCCTTTTAACAGACAGGGTTTGTGCTTAAAATTATGTCTTTATTATTGTATAATGTTGTTTTTAATGTTTGCACGTAAACGGCAAAGTAAAAACCAATGTTATTTAAGGCGACGCCTTGATAATTTGGCTGTAGCGATATCGATTTTTCTCAGCAATGACTAAAGCTAAGAAATTAAAGATCATTGTCAGTATTCATCATGTCTTTGTCTTTGAATTACCCATAGCATACCACGATTGGTCAACTTTTATAACACAGAATAATCATTTAATCAATCAAAAAGACCTCTGTAAAAAAAGGGATTCCTATTTTGCCAACAGAGGAGAGTGATTTAAGCATCCAAAATTTGTACATAAATTGGTTCGAGCATACACTTTAATTTACCCGCCATAGCTTATATGAAATGTATTTATGGTTTTAAATTATGCGACAAAAACCATTTTGTCGCTTACTCCCTTTCAATTTTTTGCTGTTCCATTGCTTGTTTTCAGAGCATTTTAGAAAATAAGCAATCTAAAACATATCCAACACTTTACTTTAACTTGGTGTCACCTCCAACATAATGTTGACAACTTTACAATAAGTGCGAGAAATTTGTAAGAAAAGTACTTGCATAGCTGTTATGGCGGGCTTTGAGCACGGCGACCGAATCAAGAAATTGTGTAACGAAAAAACCTAACGCTCCGTCCGGCACAGCGGTGCGGTGTTGCCGCAATAAAAAATGGTATGCAATATCTTTACCGCGGCAGTCCCCGAGTGTCACACATATTTTTTATCAACTAAATGATTGTGTGAATTTCGCATACCTTCTCTCATAATAATTAATATAAATTATAAACCTTCCCTGGGCCTGTAGACAAGTGGCAAAGCGCTAACGCTAACGCTAGCGCTACAAAATGTATGCGATTTGACATAAGTCATCGCTTCGCTAGCGAATACTAATGTCAAATCCATACATTTTGTAGCGTCAGCGTTAGCGTTTTGCCACTTGTCTACGGGGGCTGGGCTTTCACGGTTCAACCGGTAGTCGTTTCAGAATTCAGCGAGGCTAACAAATATTGAAATTAATTTTTGTATTAAATATAGATTAAGTTGTACAAGTTTTATTTTTTTATTTAGGAATACTTGCACGAATTACCGTTGATATTATTTATTAAAATATCATGCCTTTTCTGACATAACTACGAGGAATTAGAGAGATACATGGTAATTAACCCAGGGCTTATTTTAACCCAGACTAGCGTAAGCCTTAATGTAGCCAGGAAATAATTTTAACTTTTTTAAAACTGTAACAAAATAACAGCAGTAGTTTAGTGTAATTAATGAGTATTTTTGCAGCGGTTACCGTGGGGGTGCAATAAATTGTGTCGGTCGGGCGTACATCACAGCTGCTTCACCCAGTGGCGGATTTACCAATAGACTAAATAGGCTAGAGCCTAGGGCGGCAGATTTAGAGGGGCAGCAAAAGCCCCATTTTTTATCTTACAGAAATTAAACAATCCCACCAAAACCATTTCTTGTAAAATACCGAGACGACCACAATATAAGGTTTACGGTTTACCCTGTGAAAAAGATATGAGATCTCATATAGAGTCAAGCTTCTGAATCTATACCGCCTAACTCTACTGACCCTAACTTAAACAAATTCTACATACCAGTAAATATGTATGGCTTTGCCGTTTCGCTACCGCACAGGGTGAAACCTCGTCTCAGAAAAAAATTTCAAAAAATGTTTTTAGTGGGATATGATTGTGAACTAAGCTAACATTTAACGTCTAAGCTAACTAAATTGTTACACGGTACCTTTAGTATGAGTATTCGCAATTGAGATGGTTTATACCTCGTGTTGATTTATTTACAACTTAATTTTAAAACTGTTTTTTGCTGATTTCTTAACGAAATACCAATATTTATAATACAGTATGAAATATTAAATATATTAGGATAAAATTAATACTTACCGGAAATATGAAATTCCATCCTTTTTTTGCGTTTTAAACGTATGATTTTTACAATTGTTGAACGAGCTCTGGGACATGTTTCCCAGCGGAGCGTTCGAGCACTACTAAATCGAAAGTCCACCAGAATGTTGCGTTTGGTGCTCTTTTAGTGAGGTCGTTTTTTACCGCGGACTGTATATCTTGTATATTAGTGATCGAAGGGTACAAAGTAAAAGTGGGTACAGTTTGTCCGGCCGCTTAAGGGTGAGGACTCTAAGCGGTGGCTTCTTTCGTTCTACCAGACGAACTATAACAGCACATCAAGTTACCACATAACTACTGTCAAATTTCTCCAATATAAAATAGATAACAAACTCTATTGTTACTTGTTTGTAGATTGAAGTTTTTTTCGGTTTTGACCATGATGTGCTCTTGAGTCTTGACTGACCCTAACAAGCCTAACCCCTAAACGTAAATTTTATATCGCTTAAGTACTTCAATTTTACTTTAAATTTCATGTTCTATACTTATTAAATATCACATCATCACAACATCGGTATTAATTCGATTTCATTGAAGAGCTCTAACTTCTCTACATCCGAAGAGCCAGCATGGCACAGTTTGTTTTCTAAATTAGAACACTGTGATTTTTTGTACCTATCTAAATACAAATCCTCCCACTACCTATTTTGAAAAAACGAGCGATAGGACACTTACTATTACACCAAATAATATAATCTTCATTTATGTGTTTTAAGGTTCATTTCACGTTGAAAAATAAAGATTATAATATTTATATTGCAAAAGCCGAGCCGCTCATGGCGCGCTTTGCTTTGCTGTAATTATACAAATATAAGAAGAGCTTCGGATATTACACAAAAATGTTTGCAATCTGGGGTTCTTTTTACGTTGGTCAATAAAGCGTGGGCCGTGGCGGCCGGCCAGCGAGGGCGCGCGCCGAGTGCGAGCGGCGCTCGGCGCTCCTGGGACCGCGGCGCCCGTGTGCACCGCACACATTGCACCTAAGGGAAAGACGCCCCTGGGCCCTGGCCTCTGGTGCAACCCACCCTAAGGGTCAGTTCACCTTGCAACGCGACCCGTCGATATTGCATCGACGCGTCTTCTTATAATGTGGACTGAGTACTGACCCTTATGAACCAAGAATTCAACGTAGTTACTGATTCCCATAAAAGATTTACAAGTAGGTACTCAACAAAATTGAGTCTTCTTTTTGCGCTAATCTAAATCTTCCTTACATTGTATATCAATGGTAAATCCGCATTATTTTTAATGATGATGTTGTTTGAAGCCATTTTTTTCGCGTAAAAAATTACGAGGTGAAAAAGCGTTTTCCACAATTACGGTATAAATTAAGTATATAAACCGCTTTTGTGAATAGCTTTTTAACAGACAGGGTTTGTGCTTAAAATTATGTCTTTATTATTGTATAATGTTGTTTTTAACGTTTGCACGTAAACGGCAAAGTAAAAACCAATGTTATTTAAGGCGACGCCTTGATAATTTGGCTGTAGCGATAGCGATTTTTCTCAGCAATGACTAAAGCTAAGAAATTAAAGATCATTGTCAGTATTCATCATGTTTTTGTCTTTGAATTACCCATAGCATACCACGATTGGTCAACTTTTATAACACAGAATAATCATTTAATCAATCAAAAAGACCTCTGTAAAAAAAGGGATTCCTATTTTGCCAACAGAGGAGAGTGATTTAAGCTTCCAAAATTTGTACATAAATTGGTTCGAGCATACACTTTAATTTACCCGCCATAGCTTATATGAAATGTATTTATGGTTTTTAAATTACGCGACAAAAACCATTTTGTCGCTTACGCCCTTTCAATTTTTTGCTGTTCCATTGCTTGTTTTCAGAGCATTTTAGAAAATAAGCAATCTAAAACATATCCAACACTTTACTTTAACTTGGTGTCACCTCCAACATAATGTTGACAACTTTACAATAAGTGCGACAAATTTGTAAGAAAAGTACTTGCATAGCTGTTATGGCGGGCTTTGAGCACGGCGACCGAATCAAGAAATTGTGTAACGAAAAAAACCTAACGCTCCGTCCGGCACAGCGGTGCGGTGTTGCCGCAATAAAAAATGGTATGCAATATCTCTACCGCGGCAGTCTCCGAGTGTCACACATATTTTTTATCAACTAAATGATTGTGTGAACTTCGCATACCTTCTCTCATTTATTATGAGAGATTAATATAAATTATAAACCTTCCCTGGGCCTGTAGACAAGTGGCAAAGCGCTAACGCTAACGCTAGCGCTACAAAATGTATGCGATTTGACATAAGTCATCGCTTCGCTAGCGAATACTAATGTCAAATCCATACATTTTGTAGCGTCAGCGTTAGCGTTTTGCCACTTGTCTACGGGGGCTGGGCTTTCACGGTTCAACCGGTAGTCGTTTCAGAATTCAGCGAGGCTAACAAATATTGAAATTAATTTTTGTATTAAATATAGATTAAGTTGTACAAGTTTTATTTTTTTATTTAGGAATACTTGCACGAATTACCGTTGATATTATTTATTAAAATATCATGCCTTTTCTGACATAACTACGAGGAATAAGAGAGATACATGGTAATTAACCCAGGGCTTATTTTAACCCAGACTAGCGTAAGCCTTAATGTAGCCAGGAAATAATTTTAACTTTTTTAAGACTGTATCAAAATAACAGCAGTAGTTTAGTGTAATTAATGAGTATTTTTGCAGCGGTTACCGTGGGGGTGCAATAAATTGTGTCGGTCGGGCGTACATCACAGCTGCTTCACCCAGTGGCGGATTTACCAATAGGCTAAATAGGCTAGAGCCTAGGGCGGCAGATTTAGAGGCAAAAAAGCAAAAGCCCCATTTTTTATCTTACAGAAATTAAACAATCCCACCAAAACCATTTCTTGTAAAATACCGAGACGACCACAATATAAGGTTTACGGTTTACCCTGTGAAAAAGATATAAGATCTCATATAGAGTCAAGCTTCTGAATCTATACCGCCTAACTCTACTGACCTTAACTTAAACAAATTCTACATACCAGTAAATATGTATGGCTTTGCCGTTTCGCTACCGCACAGGGTGAAACCTCGTCTCAGAAAAAAAATTCAAAAAATGTTTTTAGTGGGATATGATTGTGAACTAAGCTAACGTTTAACGTCTAAGCTAATTAAATTTCACAGTTCAGATATATTCAGTTATAGGCGGAAAATTTGTAAATCCGCCACTGGCTTCACCGCATTAAGGCCATCCCCCGAGCAAACGACCTTGACCATACATTTGCCGCGTTGCCGAGATCGCACCAAAATTTAATTTTTTTGCACTTAGTTCAAAATTGACCTAAAAATCCGAACGGGGAATATGAAATTGTCGATCTATTGGCGTGTGTTTCAAATAAAATTAACTTGTAAATACTAGGAAGATACTAAAAGTAAGTATGCTTGAATTTTAATAAATTGGTATTACTTTGGAAGGTGATATTATATGAGTAATATAATAAACAAAAATAGGAAATTAATAACGGGGAAAGGAATGTTCATATTATATTGAAGACAAGGGCGTCGCCAGCCGATGGCGCAGGGGGGGGGCAAGTTGACTTTACCTACTACAATTCATACTTTTCTCATTCTCTATGAATGAGAAAAGAATGTATGAATTGTTGGTAAATTCGACAGCACATAAAGCTTTTCACTTCTACTACGAGCCTTACATCTATTACCAGATTTTAATATTATAGTGGTCGTTGTTTGCATTATATTTGGCAACTTTTTAGAATCTCTAGGGGGGGGCAGCTGCCCCTCCCTGCCCCCCCTTGGCGACGCCCTTGATTGAAGATATTGCTGTATTTTGTTATTATAATTTTGTACCTTTCAAATTATGAGTTATAAAGGCGAAGCCAAACGAGCGTAATTTGTGAGTCGCAAAATTTCTGCCGCGTAAATATCTTTTAATACAAATCATGACTCAC
This sequence comes from Aricia agestis, assembly GCF_905147365.1. Taxonomy (NCBI): domain Eukaryota; kingdom Metazoa; phylum Arthropoda; class Insecta; order Lepidoptera; family Lycaenidae; genus Aricia; species Aricia agestis. The sequence continues at coordinate 12,276,359 of NC_056417.1, forward strand.
AAAATTACGCTCGTGTGAATCAAACAGGACTTTTGTATGAAACTGAATGCAGCACAATTCTGCCGAACCGAAATTCTACGACTCACATGAGTCACAACTCACAAATTACGCTCGTTTGGGAGCGCCTTAAGGCTTCAGTCTCGAAATCAGCGGGCAGCGGGGCGGGTAGTGGGGAGGGCGCGTTCTAATTATTCATCTAATATATTATATTATACATAATTCTCGTGTCACAGTGTTTGTGTGCAAACTTCTCCAAAACAGCTTAGCCGATTTTAATGAAATTTTGTATGAAGTACTACCAGAGAAGTTGATTCCTAGGCAGATGGCGGACCTAAGTAATTTGGTCGCGTTAAGTCAAAACTCAAATGCTAAGTACTCACATACGGTTATGCTCGATAGTTTTACTCGAAATCGAGCAAAAACCACCGTGTGGACCGCAAAACTGACAGCTCGATGGCTCGCATCGAGCCAGTTTGAAGGCTCGAATCGAGCCGGCTTGACAAATTTTTGACACAGTTACTCTTTCTTAGTTTTTATTAGGGCGGATTCGACCAAACTGGAGTAAAATTTTATGGAGTAAAACTATCGAGCAATACTGAATGTGTGGACGAAAGCCCGAGCCGCGGTTTTTACTCTACGTAATTGCTCGATCGAGCAAAACCGTATGTGAGTACTTACACAAACCCATCCGACCGATCACAGCTAACATTGAATTGACATAAGCCGACCAAATGACGTAGGTCCGTCAACTGCCTAGGAATCAATTTCCTCGGTGGTACATTCGTTAGGCCTGTGAATAGATTTTTATATTATACTTTTTATATTGATACTTACTAGAAATAATTTATAATATGGCAAAACAACGTTTGCCGGGTCAGCTAGTTATATAATAATATGCGAAAGTTTAGTCAAACCCCCACTGTTATTTGGGACAATTTTGATATTAACGGTAACTCATGAATATGCTGGCGTAACATTTTCTATTATATTATTTTTAATTGTCAGAAAAAACTAAATATTATTATAATATTATGAAGGCTCCCTTTTCATTAGCTTTGATCATTTGACTAATTTTAAAATGTAAAGGCTTTTGTGTCAACTCTTTATTAATTTACTTAAATTTTAAATCAAATCTATGTTAAAACCAATTTTTAATAACATCTACTTTAATTAAGTTTTATTTTTAAACATCAGAAAAATAAAACAAATATCTTATAAAATAACAAAGGAAATTAAATCAAAATCTAATTGAATCATCATAGGACCAGCTCTTGCCGCAGCCTACGCGTTTCTGTAGTCTTCATTTAGGCAAGGCGACGCGTAGATGTATTTCTAAATTTATATGGATTTAACAGATTCAAATTTGACGTGGGAGTGCCATGCTTCGGCACGAATGGACCGGCTCGACCGGAGAAATACCACGGGCTCGCAGAAACCGGCGTGAGACAGCGCTTGCGCTGTGTTTCGCCGAGTTTACCGGAGGCCCAATCCTCTACCCTATTCCCTTCCCTACCCTCCCCTATTCCCTTCCCTACCCTCTGCAGACTGATCACCTGATTGTCTGACAAGTAAGATGATCCATGCGTCGGATGGGCATGTAAAAAGTTGGTCGTGCGCCTGATCTCTCACCGGTCGTGTCGGTCTTCCGTCCCACTGGGTTATGAGAGTAAAGAAATAGAGAGTGCTCTTGTGTACTGCGCACACACTTTAAAATTACTCCTGCGTAGCTGGCCTGGTTTCAATGAAATGGCCACCGTCACGGAAACCGGTGTGGGAGCTATATTATACCAAATTTCAGCAAGTTCAGCGGTTTGGTCGTGAAGAGGTAACAGACAGATAGACACACTTTCGCATTTATAATATTACTTATTAGTATGGATAAATAAAGTACTATTGAAGATGATAAATAAACTAGTATGAATAAAAGTCAAGTTATATCCACGAAAATTAAGAGACAGCCTTGTATCAGACCCTAATGTATAATGTATTCAGATGGTTTACTGTTTATACCCAATATAAATAACATACAGTAGACCATATTTGTACTAGCTATTATAGATTAAGAATAACTTTTTCTTACATTTGTATGGGCAAATTCGCTTTGCGCCAGGGCGCGTGCCCTGGATACAAACTACTAAAGAAATTGCTCATTCAGCGCTACTACTTTCACAGTGAACTCTATAGATGGGATACAAACACGCTTTATCACTTAGTTTTATTACACCCTGTATAGACTATAGTATACAGCTAGTATACTATAGTCTATACATTACCCATTACTACAGAGTACATAGTATGGTTTTACGGATACGGATTTACCACTGACCTCTATATAATAATACACTGGACAGACTATGCCGTACAAAATGACAGCTATTTTTTGTGCCGATTTGAAGCGCCGCGGTGAGCGCACTGTGAACTAATTACATAGACAATTACAACCGCCATTTGCAAAATAGTAGTTCCAAGTACACTCACTACTGCTCTCACATAGCAATCAGCGCCAATATGGCGACTTTCAAATAGGAATTTTATTGATAGCGATCGCCTGTCCAGTGTATTATAGAGGACAGAGGTCAGTGGGATTTACGTATTACAGAAACTACGATAGCTGAGTATTGTGCGCTGTTTTGCCCGCTACAATTTCGAAGACTTAGTTGCTCTACTGCATAATATTATACTGTGGTATTACCATATGTATCGTTTTTGCCGCAGTTCTCATTATGGGGGTCAGGGCGACCCTATTAACTAGATCAACAGTGAATTTGCAAAACATTCGATTACTTTTAATGGTTGGGACTTTAATGGGTTTCTTATACAATCATTAGGGTGGCATGGTATAAAATATAGCTGAGATAAAAATATGACGTATCTTTGAAATCATTTTTGCATAAAATAGAGACAGTTTTACGTGTGTACGTGATACTAATCTACAGTGTGTAACAAAAATAAGTGATAATACTTTAGGGTGTGTACGTGTTCCGTGTAGAGAGTTCACTGTGAAAGTAGCAGCTCTGAAAGACGAATTTTTTTTTCACTTTTGTATGGGCAAGGTCCGAGCGTCACGAGTTTCCCCATACGAAAGTGAAAAATTTTTTTGGTCTTTCAGCGCTGCTACTTTCACAGTGAACTCTCTACAAGGAACACGTACACATCCTAAAGTATTATCACTTATTTTTGTTACATCCTGTATATTGCTACTTAAAGTTATCTGAAATCACGCTAAGGTTCAATTTATACTAGTGCAGAGTCGAAGCGCATCGAAGCGAATTATTAAAACTGAACATTACAACTTCAACCTTAACTCCAAAGCGTTAACGCACTTTATTACTTCTGAGAATTTAAAAAGGCGCGCGCATCCGCGCGAATTCGCGTGACTGCGCCCTACCAACGCTGATTGGCCTCGCAGAAGTAATGTATGCGTTACGCTCTGGAGTTGAGGTTGAATTTTCTGTGTTCAGTTTTTGGGAATTCGCTTCGCTTCGACTCTGCGCTATTATAAATTGACCCTAATATGCGCGTGTGCCAGTATATTCGGCAGGATCTAATATGAAAGTCCTACTGTGGTGATACCACAATTAGCGCCACAATCCTGCATCGCACTATCGAAGTTTCTGAGCACGACTAGATATACAACGTCTGAAATGACGTGCGTGGGCTTCGGCCAGACCGAGCATGCTATCTCGCTCGGTCGAAATATCTACCTTTTCGGCCGCCACACGTATTCCGAAACTACTGTTTATTATATTATTGTGGTGATGATATTAAAGCGTACTTGAAAACAAGTACATTATACAATGCGTATTGTTCTATTGTTGCATGCTCCATCGTGTTTTCATTACCCCGCATTATGTCAGCTAATTAGTTTATGTGTGCCATTTAGATCTTTTATTTTCTAGATGTTCTCGAAAATAGGGTAAGTGAAAGAACGTATGTAGGTTATTGCCTTCGCACTTAAAAGCTAAAAGTTATAATTTGTGTAAGTTTTTAAGTAGGGTTGTTTCAAACATTTATATCAGACAATCGATCTACTGTAAAACTAGAATTATGTACAGTTCAGATTGTTCTAGCAGCATATAAAAACAATATACAACCGCCTAATAAATAACCTTGTCATTTTTTGGTTAATAAAATGAAGAACGCTTCGTTTTCATGACAAAATAACAAATCACTTATTTGTTCTGCACTCCTCTATACGATCGCTAAATACTTCCAAAATACATAGCGAGTAACGACATACAACTAGCGATACACAACAAAAAGTAGCCCATTTCCTTCCTCGTGGTCTTATCTATAACAAAACTCATGAAAATGCCGATGATCCTCGTATCGTAGCATGTATCCAGTTACCACACCTACAAAGTTAGTATGACAGTAGGCACAAGTTAGGAGCGAAGATAGAGTATAGTGTAGGAGCAAACTTGGTGCCCTGCGAGACGCCGTAATTGTGTTACTTGTTGCAGCTAATTCCTACTGTCAGGGACGGACGACCACATGTTACGGTGTGACATATATAACGCTTATCACACGACCACGAGTCTGATGTCCTGGGGTTTTTAGGCTATTACAATCAAGAAATTCCGTAACTAAAAATCTAAGAACCTCCAACCAGCAGAACAGTGCGGTGTTGCCGCAATAAAAAAACTAGAGAAGTGTCAAGGGATACCCGAATTGAACGAAGTTATTTCTTATGTTCAAAAAACCTGTATACATAATACTTATATATAAGTAAACTCAAAAAAAATAAAAAACGCCATATATTAAAACCCAGGAATACTTACTATTAACGCCCTCTGCTCCTAACATGCAGGTACTAATAAAAAAGTGTCGAGGTCAAATCAAGGTCAAATATCGTTCTATCTAGCCTTCAGATTTACGCCGAACGCGCGATAAGGAACTTCGTTCCAAAAGTGGTATGCAATAGCTTTACAGCTTCAGTCCCCGAGTGTCACACGTATTTTTTTCAATACCTTCTCTCCTAATATAAACCTTCCCTGGGATTCCACAGTCAGACTTGAGTTTATAATCTAAAGTTGATTACGCCTCGATTGGCCGTTTGGGCTTCGGTGATTACACAAACTCCGATAAAAACATGTTGAGTAAATTTAAAAAAATCGGACAAAAATATCAAGACGATCCGTTTATAATTCAATGAATTACTCGGGGCGTATGTTTCTGTACAAAAAATTAATTTGTACCCAAAAACGCCAGAAGATTCTGAAAATCAATTAATATTCCCCGGGAAGTGTGTTTTTCATTAATTTTATTGAAAATTCCTTTTCCTGTTTCTTTAAATATTTTTCTCAAAATCAAAGCTTTGATAAACATCCTGTGTAAAATTAATACAGACGACGTAGGGTTGCCAGGCGGATGAGGCCGGACACAGTCAGGGTTATGCTTATCCGGCCAAAATTTAGGGGAATCCGGCTTTTGTTGCGTTTTTGAATGTATAATCTTAAGTAATAATTGCTACAAATAATGCTAAAATATAAAACAAAGACTATATATAAAAAACTAAATCTAAGTCAGAGGCTGCGGGCAATGTACCCAAGAGGCTGGCAGCATTACCTCGCTGTATCGCAAGACTGATACGTTGGCCGAGGTAAGCGCCAACTCTGGGATCGTTAGTTTTCTCAACCAGTCTTTGGGATAACTCTCTGAACATTTGTTTGGCACCAGGGCCCCACGGACCCAGGGTTTCAACCCCGAAAGGTACAAAAAAGTAATCATTCCCCAGTGCTTCATATTTTCTTCTTTTGTTTGTCTCTGCTTGTGCCGCCGCAGCTCCCGCTTCCCTTGTTGTGGCCGACACATGTGACGCCGCTAGCGTGTCCACGCAGGTGGCGTCCCAAACAAGAGGCCTCCCGCGGCTCCATGGAACGAGCGTCATTCCGTCGGGCCTTTTGCCGTCGTCACGTGCGATACCGTTCGGCTCGAGAGTGGCCGGCACGTTGACAGAGGCAAGGGCCTTGCGGATCACGTCGTTCAAGGAAGCATGGCGGGACTGGCGGCCAGCGCTGCGTCGACAAGACAGACCGTGGTGACCCTGGCGGTCTATTGCGGCGCCGCAGTGGCAGCGGTGGGGTTCGCTGATATTAGCTCCTAGTCGCAAACTGAGTGATAAGTTCAATGTATGATTGTCTAACAGTGTTCCGGTATTGGATGATGGGTATGCCTGGAGTCAATAACCTGATTCCGGCTCAGCGGACGCCAGGAGACGCGCGCGATCTGTAGTGGACGATGAACTTAGGATCTCTGACTGTGCCAATTTTATTAGGGGTTCATCCCAATTCTTTTGGATGTTGGGGTTGACAGGAACGTCACTGGGACAAACACGTTTCCAAGCGTCGATCGCCTCAGTTAGTGATACAATGCCTATGTTTCCAAAAGAATTGGTGATGATTTGAATGAAGAGAGGATGGATGCTGTGAGCTGAAGAAAGGAAGGCGGGAAGAGACACGCTGGACACACTTCTAAGACCCAAGCCACCAAAACGAATCGGGAGAGTAGCTTGGGCCCAGGAGGTGTCAGAGATTTGGCAGTTAAAAATATTCATTACTGTGTCTTTTAAAATGGTGTCTAAATGGGAAAGAAGGTTGGGATACTCCCATAGAGGGCAGCACCTCAGGACATATGTAAATTGAGGCACAAACAAACAAAACCGAATTATTTGGTAAGCCATATGGGATTTTATTGCGACAAGTTTGCCAGAAGACTCTACGAATTTTTGTTTTTGTTCCGAAACGTAAGGTTCAAAACCGTCGTTGAAAATGGGGGCACCTAAAAGGCGGAGGGATTCTTTACTGAGAATTTTGATACTAGGGGCCAAATTGTTAAATTCAGACATTATTACGTCGTGCGGCTGTGCGATTGGGCTATTGAAAAAAAGCTCACATTTGGAGAAATTTAAATCCAAATCTATTGATTTAAATTTCTCTATTAATAACTGCAAATCGTGGAGAACTGTAGCCGGGTCTCCACCGAGGGTGCCATCATCCAAATACCAGACGTTAAATTCAGATTGGAGGGATGTAATTGTAGAATGTATGGCTAGGCTGAAAATAGCGGGGCCTAGAGGATCGCCTTGCTGGCACCCAGTAGAGGATAGTAGGCAATCGCTGTTGTATAGAAGTGTCGAATTGGCGCCGTAGCTTTGGAGGCTGTATTCATAAATTTCGGGAATGTGGTTATGGACTTCCTTGAGCAGAGCAGTTCTAGATACGGAGTTGAAGGCATTTTTTACATCAACCTTCACGACCACTTGACCGGTTTTGGATTTAATATAAGTGCGGAGGGCGTGGACGGCGGCTTCACATCCACCCTTACTCCCGAAGCCAAGTTGTACAGGCTGAAAAGTATCTCTAAGTTCCTTTGTAATGTGTTTGCAACAAATTTTGGATGCGATTCTACGGTAGGTGCAACCGACCGCTATGGGGCGAATACCACCGTCTTTTTTCTTTAAAGCGCATAAATTAGCACCATATAAAATACTCGTGAAATCGTGGTGGACTTTGCCAGATAGCATCAAATTTATTAAGGCCGTCAGGTCCTCTAGAAGCTCTCTGCGCTCTCTCTCTCTCTCTATGTATAATCTTCTAATATATAAAATTCTCGTCTCACAATGTTAGATAGCGTACTCCTCCGAAACGGCTTTACTGATTTTAACCAAATTTTATATGTATATTCCACTGAATATGCATATAAAATTTGGTCTGAGAATCGGCTACTGGGTACTTTTTATATTGATAAGTGCATTTGTTGAATAAATAATAGTAAATTATTACAACTACTATTGTTTGTGCGACGGGATAGCGATGGACGTTGCCATGGAGACATACTTATTTAGTCACGTCTTCAATAAAATAATACGGCCGAAATCTATACTAATATTATAATTCTGCAGAGTTTGTTAGTTTGTTTGTTTGTTTGTTTGTTTGTTTGAACGCGCTAATCTCAGGAACTACTGGTTCGATTTGAAAAATTCTTTCAGTGTTAGATAGCCTATTTATTGAGGAAGGTCATAGGCTATATTTTATTATTCTTCGACTAATAGGAGCGAAGAAATAGAGGAAAATGTGGCAAAAACGGGGGAAATTATATGAAATTGCTTATTATCTTAAGATTCTTAAAAACTACTGGAGCAATTTTTATGTTATTTGGCAAACATGAAGAATAGACCACGTTAAGGGACATAGGCTATTTTTTGCGGAAAGTATAGATTTTTAGTACTCGTCACTCGATAGCAGGATTTTTATGCAGGCTTTTTATACAGATTTCCGGATAAGCTGACTGCTTTGTCCGGCTTTCCATTTTAGCAATCTGGTAGCCCTATACGGACATCAAAACAGCTCGGCTGTGCTTGGATGTAATTTGTGATATATTTCTGCTTGAATGGATCTGCGTCAATATTTTCATGTAGAAAGCTACGTTTTGGAGTCTTGAAAATACGAAAGGTATCAGTGCTAAGTCACGTTGCATTTGATGATTTCGATAGCGAGGAAGGATAAAAAAATAATGGGTTGTGATCTATCATCACTCATCAGTGACTATACCATGTCACTGATGATAATATATCAGGCTACATAAGCCCATACATATAAATTATACATATAAATTATATACACTTAATAACTACACTTTATCACGAGTTATCGGCGATGTAGACGCGCGCTTCATTCCGGAGTCTCCCCCGGAACCTTTGGTAGACCACATCAGTCGGCCAGAATTCCTCCGCCTCAAAGGTCGACAGAAGATGCGTTGGTACTCTCATATGTCATATTATGTCCCTTTATATAGAGTTCGCTGTAAAAGTAGCAGCGATGTAAGAGCATTTTTTCCCAGCGTCGTGAGTTTTCCATACAGAAGTAAAACAAAAGTTACCCTTTGAGCGCTGCTACTTCCAGTTCCACAGTGAACTCTATATAACCCATACACCCCCTAAAATGTTATTCTACTTCCTACTAGTCCTACTAATATTATAAAGGCGAAAGTTTGTTTGGATGTATGGATGTATAGATGTATGGATGTGTGGATGAATGGATGTTTGTTACTCTTTCACGCAAAAAGTACTGAACGGATTTTAATGAAACTTTACAATAATATAGCTTATACATCAGAATAACACATAGGCTACAATTTTAACCGACTTTCGAAATGGAGGAGGTGTTATGTTCGTTTTCTTATGTTCAACGATTACTCCGCCGTTTGTTAACCGATTTTCAAAATTTTTCTTTTCGTATGTAGGGTATCATCCCAATTTGGTATTATATTCACAAAAGTGGTGATCTGATGAAGGATCCATAAGTAATCGAGGGAACTCCTCAAAATTTATGGGGAAACATGTGGCGACTTCGGTTTCGTGAGAAGTATTCTAAGCATATGCTACAAACAAGTAAGATTTTGCACCGAGGTATACCTGGTATGCCGTGGTTCAGAAGGTGCTGAGATCGTCGTCCCATGATTATGAGCCTTTTCATAGTTTTTTAGATCGAGGCTCGAGTTTGTCAAGCGATAATTTTAAAAAATCTATACTTAATATTATAAACCTGAAGAGTATGTTTGCTTGAATGCGCTAATCTCAGGAACTACAGGTCCGAAAACTTATCTCAGTGTTAGATATCTCATTTATCGAGTAAGACTATAGGCTATATTATATTATATTATCACGCTAAGACTAATACGATCGAAGAAACTCAGGAAAATGTGGTAAAAACGAAAATATTAGAAAGGGTTTATCTCTATTATACGTGGGAGAGCCATGCTTCGACACGAATGGGCCGGCTCGACCGGATAAATACCACGTTCTCACAAAAAACCGGCGTGAAACAGCGCTTGCGCTGTGTTTCGCCGAGTGAGTGAGTTTACCGGAGGCCCAATCCCCTAACCCCTACCCTATTCCCTTCCCTACCCTCAACTATTCCCTTCCCTTCCCTTCCCTACCCTCCCCTATTACCCTATTCCCTCTTAAAAGGCCGGCAACGCACTTGCAGCTCTTCTGATGCTGCGAGTGTCCATGGGCGACGGAAGTTGCTTTCCATCAGGTGACCCGTTTGCTCGTTTGCCCCCTTATTTCATTAAAAAAAAAAATCTCACGAACTACTGGAGCAATTTTTATAGCAATATTTGGCACTTATATAGAGTAGACGACGTGAAAGGACTATTTATAGCTATTTTTATTCAAAAAAGTACGGTTTCTGTGAAATTCCTAATTTACGCGGGCGAGCCGCGCGGGACATCTAGTCTCTTGTATAATTATAATAATAGCTCCCACACCGGTTTCGGTGACGGTGGCCGGTTTCATTGAAACTAGGCCAGCTACGCAGTAGTAATTTTATAGTGCCCAAGTGTGTGCGCAGTACACAAGAGCACTCTCTATTCCTTTACTCTCATAATCCATTGGGACGGAAGACCGACACGACTGGCGAGAGGTCAGGCGTGGGGCCGACATTTTACATGCCGGATGCCCATCCGGCATGTAAAATGTCGGACGCATGGATCATCTTACTTGTCAGACAATCAGGTGATCAGCCTGCATTGTACTAACCAAACTTGGAAATAACATGTTTCCAACGCGGGAATCGAACCCACGACCAGCGCGCTATACCACTAGACCACGGAGGCGTATCACTTGTATAATAGAATAAATAATATTATAATCACCTGTTTATAGAATCTTAAACAATTAAAAATAAAAGTTCTCTTAATATATTTTCCACTCACGCACTCTACAACCACTTTATTCATTAGCTACAATAATAATTATAAGATAAACAAAAAGTTTTTGGCATTCACCACGCTTTTCAAATCCAAAAACAACTCAAATTTAACCCCGAAATGTATAATTTACAATCTTTTATTTTTCTTTTCAATCAGTACGTATTTCAATGTGACCCGCCTACTTAATATTAACGTTCAACAGTTATTAACTTCGAAATAAACACAAATAAGCACCACAATATAAATATGTATTTTGTATACATATACAGTAGGCCAACATTATAGTACTTAGCAGCCAGAATCGGATGCGCATAGGTTTGCGTAGAGGCGATACAGCCAAAATTAATTTTTGACATTTCAGTATATTTCTTATAAATTGTATTTCAGCACAATAAAAATGTTCAGCATAATATTAATATTAATATAAAAATAAATAAACTTTAAAAAAATATTATTTTAGCACAATTGCAACGACGATGAAAGTTGAAATGTCAAAATGGGTTTTGTACTTATTAATAACAAAGCACGTCCTAAGCAACTAAGTAGCAAAATGCATTTCGTCGAGTGCGAGTATACAGTGTGTAACAAAAATAAGTGATAATACTTTAGGGTGTGTACGTGTTCCTTGTAGAGAGTTCACTGTGAAAGTAGCAGCGCTGAAAGACGAATTTTTTTTTTCGCTTTTGTATAGGCAAGGGCCCGAGCGTCACGAGTTTCCCCATACAAAAATGAAAAAAATATTTGGTCTTTCAGCGCCGCTACTTTCACAGTGAATTCTCTGCAAGGAACACGTACACACCCTAAAGTATTATCACTTATTTTTGTTACACCCTGCGGACTGCGGTGTATAAATAATGTGAAACGGCAGTCTATTTTACAAACTTTTTTTATAGAAAAAGTTTGTTTTTGTTTTACGAGTCGTGGCATCGAAATAAAACTTTTCGTCGTGTCACACGGCTGAGTTATTCTACTGTATAATATTAATTATACTGTGTAAGTACCATGTATTCGTTCGCAAAATGGCCATTAACTAATATGGATGCTTCGATTTTATGTTACTTTATACATGTTATACTTTGTTCGTGATATCCATATTCGTATAAATAATTGGCACCTATTTGAATTTTTATTACTACTCTTAAACTACTTTAGCAGAAAATTTTATAACTACTCTGACATATAACATTTTAAGTTAACAATTACTTAAGTAGTTTTATTTTTTCAGGATTAAGGTTACAAGGATTATGTGAGGAGGTTTAAGTATACGAAGTTCACAGGGCCGGGTCAGCTTGTAGAAAATAATAAAAATAAAAACTTGTTTTATTTGTTTCATCAGACCCTTATTGCACTGGACTGATTTGCACTTGGACTTTTTTCACACATACTTCAGAAAAAAGACGAGAAGAAGAAAGAGTATGATCAAATCTGTTTTAAACTGTACTCACCTGTGTAGTTCCTGCCAAGCCCTGAGTAACATGACATCGATCACAATCACAAAACACCCAATTTAAACCGAACCGATCCGAAGCCGAAGCAGCTGCCGATCGAGGGATGCAACAATAGTCTAAAGCCCGCCATCGCGTGGCCATTTTATGTATTTTCTTGAATATTTCAATTACTTACTGAAATTTAAATTAATTAATTAAATTTTATTAATTAATTCATTGAAATTTAAATTTTGATGTAGTTTAACACAGCTGAGTACTTACTCAAAATGCATTCGCCAATTTCGATATCGAAGCTAGATGTAAAAAATGTATGGGATTTGACACCTGACATCGCAAGCGCCATGACACTGCGTTGCGATAAGTCAAATCCCAAACATACGTGGGTAACGTGTCATAAAACTTATATGAAACTTGCGGCCCGCTCCGCTGCGTCTCCTCACAGCGTGCGCGAAGCTTAACAGGACTTTAAACCTTCACGTATAAAGTTATGCGATAATTAACAGAAAATGGCTTGTGAGCCAGATCAATGGAATAGCTGGAATGGCTGGGGCGCTGGGTAAAGCTGGCTATGTGAGGAATTAGCTTGTCCCTGGATATCATTATCAACGAGTTGGGAAGCTCTGAAGTTAGTCATGAATAGGTAGTTAGAACCAGAACAGACAGACTGAGAGAAATAGATTTGAAAAATTATACTTAATTACGTGAATCGTATAATAGGCATCCATACTAATAATATTATTATTATTATTTATGAAATAAGGAGGGCAAACGAGCAAACGGGTCACCTGATGGAAAGCAACTTCCGTCGCCCATGGACACTCGCAGCATCAGAAGAGCTGCAGGAGCGTTGCCGGCCTTTTAAGAGGGAATAGGGCAGGTAATAGGGGAGAGTAGGGATGGGAAGGGAAGGGAATAGGGGAGGGTAGGGAAGGGAATAGTGTAGGGGATTGGGCCTCCGGTAAACTCACTTACTCGACGAAACACAGCGCAAGCGCTGCTTCACGCCGGTTTTCTGTGAGAACGTGGTATTTCTCCGGCCGAGCCGTGCCGAGCCGAGCCGGCCGAGCCGTGCCGAGCCGAGCCGGCCGAGACGTGCCGAGCCGAGCCGGCCGAGCCGTGCCGAGCCGAGCCGGCCGAGACGTGCCGAGCCGAGCTGGCCGAGACGTGGCGCGTGGGACAGCTATGCCGAAGCATAGCTCTCCCACGCGCCACGTCTCGATTTTTAAAGACAGACTTTCACATTATAATTAATGTGAAAGTCTGTCTGTCTGTTACCAAAGGATACAAACTGACAGATAAATTGGCGCATTTATATTCCGGACTTGAGGCCCGCAAGGTACATTCACATTACATTTACACGTACGCAGGTACATTTTTCCGGGATAAAAAGTATTTATGTCCTTTCCCGGGATCGAAACATCTACATTGCAAATTTCAGCAAAATCGGTTCAGCGGTTTGGTCTTGAAGAGCTAACAGACAGACAGATATACAGATAGGCAGACAGACACGCTGTCGCATTTGACGACCTCTGTGGCTCAGTGGTTGAGAGCTTGGTCAGCGCTCAAGCCGAGGGTCGTGGGTTCGAATCCCACCGACGGAAAGTTTTTCAATGTTCCTGGGTCATGGATGTTTATTAAATATGTGTATGATATAAAAAAAAATCTTAAATATATATTAAGTATAGTATAAAAGTATTAAATATATTTCCGTTGTCTGGTACCTGTAAGTCCTTGGTACTTAGCACGGGGCCAGACTGACGTGGTGTACAGCGTCCATATATATTATTATTATTTATAATATTAATTATTATTATTATGAAATTAAGAATAATTATTATTCGAGTACCTCAAAGCAAATAGCGAGCAGCAGCTAATCACAAATTCTGCGAAAGAATCCCTTACATACCGAATGTTTTAAACGGCATTAAAGGGAATTACAACCTTAGAGCGGAGCTTATTGCATTTTTAACGAGAAATCAATTGGTTCTGTTTATAGCGATACTTGCTTACAATGTAGTTTAACACCGAGGTCCGAGATTAAATACAAAATCTTTATTGTCTACCATACTAATAAAAAAAAGTTTGTCTGACTGTGGCCACAATCGAAATGCAAAAGAATAGAAACACTATGGAGATAAACTTGTAGCTCCACTCTGCATCCTTTATCGGCTGTATCACGGGGAGTGCTCTGAGGAATTGTTCGGAATCATACCACCTGCAACTTTTCGCCATCGTCCCACGCAAAAAAATATACCATCCTCATCACCTTGATGAGTGGCAGTCTTCCACCGTGCGTTTCTCGCGTAACTTTCTGCCGCGCACTGTAAAACTTTGAAACGAACTGTTACCAGCAGTATTTCCGGACCTATACGACCTGCAAACCTTCAAGAAAAGAGCGTATTCCCTCTTACAAGGCTGGCAACGCACCTGCAGCTCTTCTGATGTTGCGAGTGTCCATGGGCGACGGTAGTTGCTTTCCATCAGGTGACCCGTTTGCTCGTTTGCCCCCATTTCATTAAAAAAAAACTAAAGGTACCATTCCGATCTTTACCGCGGATATAACCGCGACCGACAAAAATCAAATAAATGACTTAGACCACTTTGTGACATAGACTATATTCTTTCGCATTTCCACTGTGTCCATGCTAAAGGGGCCGGTTATCTATATTTAGTAAATATTTAACTTTAATAATTATTATTAAGCAAGCTAGAAGATCATTCCAGTGGTATTTTGGTCTGCACAATTAAGGCCAACGTCTGAGGGTTTCGCGTGCCAGAACCCAGTAAATTAGGTACAGTCAGAATTGCTCACATAACTTGCACATAAAGTCGAGTTTCTCAGCTTTTGCTCTTTAATAATATAATAGATAAAGTAGCAGATAAAGCAAAGAAAGGACGGTTAAATGGAATTTCTTGGAGAGATTCTGCTTGGGCTGTTCGAACCACATCAGTGAAAATTTATAGATGTTGCTTGCCTTTAAAACTGAAATTTAATCTTTAAAAAAATATCAGCCTGCCTAGCACGAGACGACCTAACGAGATATCTCACTCTACATGTTTTCTCGATGTTTGATGATTTGTCTCGTCATCTCTATTGACGCTATAGCATGACAAACATTTTTTCTCGCGTAGATCTATCATCGAAATAACACATTTTTATAGAGTTTTGTCGAGATAATGTCGAGATTTTGACATTATGAGACGAGTAGTTTTTAATTATCTCGAGAGTGAGATATCTCGTTGGCGTATGCTAGGCAGGCTGGAAAGTTTTCGGTTCATTGGCGATTAATAACTTGAAAATTGAAATAGATGCTATATTTTTCTTTTGTAAAAAACGGAGGCCCCTAAATGCCTCCTCCATAAGCAAGTGAAGAATATCCTGCTTTCTAATAAATATCATGACATAACAAAAACTATACACTTGTATAGCCTGGTTGTCTTTGTTTAGAATATTGGAAAAGTCTCATGGCAGACAAGACTTAAATATATTATTATACACTGCGTATCTTTATTAAGTACTAGACGTTCCGCGCGGCTTCGCCCGCATAAATTAGGAAAACGGAAACCGTACATTTTCCGCAAAAAATAGCCTATGTCCCTTCGCTTGGTCTACTCTACATCTGTGCCAAGTAACATAGAAATTTATCCAGCAGTTTGCGAGATAAGTGGCTTCAAAAGATTTTCCCGGTATTTTCCACATTTTCCTCTTTTTCTTCGCTTCCATTGGTCTTAGAGTGATAATTTATAGCCTATAGCCTTCCTCGATAAATGGTCTATCTAACACTGAAAGAATTTTTCAAATCAAACCAATAGTTCCTGAGATTACCGCGATCAAACAAACAAACAAACAAACTCTTCTGCTTTATAATATTATAATAATAATAATTAAGTAGTAATAAGTATAGATAAGTATAGATGAAAGAATTTTTCAAATCGGACCAAGTTCCTGAGATTAGCGCGTTCAAACAAACAAACTCTTCCGCTTTATAACATTAGTACCTATAGATAAGCTTATAATTATTTAACGTAATCGATAAAAACATCCTTTTGCAGTGTAGTCGCATCCTACGTTCAAAACAAGGTTTAGAAGCTTTGAATAAAATATGTCACATTGAAAATCGCGCAAACGATTTTTCGATACGGTAAGTGTCCATAAAGAGACGATATTCTCCCACCTTCAAATTGATATTGTGAATAAGATATTTGATTAAACCTATTCGAAGACGGTACCTCTCAAGTCTCAATATTTACCCAATACTCAAATACCCACTCAAATTAAATGGGACCAACTCGCCTACTCTTTAAAAGAACCGAAATATTTTGTATTTCTGACGCAGTGAATTTGTGTCTATGTAGTTAAGTAAAATAATGATTGACGATATATTATAATACAATAAAGTGCGGCCCGGTACGTGCTTCGCAACATATGAAGTGAAACAATTTAAAAAAATTAAAACTTGCTTGTACTATCAACACTGAAAAAAGTTTCAATTTTACAGCAAAATTCCCAATGTTAATGTTAATAACCAATCGACCGATTATGTGCAAACTTCACATAAACCATCTACCACTTAAGTCTAAGCATCTACTAATACACACAACACACAACAAAGCCAAAACATTTGGTTTAGCTAGGTGAGCCCGATCTTGAGTTATAAAATTGCAACACGAAGTGGCGTTGATTTTTAGGTACGTAGAGACATTTTTGACTGCAACAAAATGATACCATCAAATTAAGATGCTAATAAGACGTAATTTCGAGAAGAACTGCAACTCCTGAGACTTGAGAGCCATGATTTCTCCATTGCTCTTTGGACATCAGACTGCGGCTCTCACGTAAACATATCCATACTTCCATTATAATCAGCTATTATATACCTGTCTGTCTGTCTGTTATTACCTCTGTCCTCTTCACGCCCAAACCGCTAACCGGTTTGCTGAAAGGTATAATAATAACTCCCACACCAGTTTCGGTGACGGTGGCCGACTTCATTGGTAATTTATAGTGCCCAAGTGTGTGCGCAGTACACAAGAGCACTCTATATTCCTTCACTCTCACGGACGACTGACACGACTGGCGAGTGAGGTGCAGACTGCAGGACCGATTTTTTACATGGCCATCCGACGCATAGATTATCTTACTTGTCAGACAATCAGGTGATCAGCCTGTATTGTCCTAACCAAACTTGGCAATAACACGTTTCCAACGCGGGAACCTACGACCCCCGAGTCAAGAGCCACGCTCTAAACCTCTGGACTTAGTAATTTATAAAACAATAAATATATATTTATTTATTATATGTATAATATATTATAGTCTATTCTACTAAGTATATATATAAATATAGATTACTTATGTTAAAAAAAAAAAAAAAAAAAAAAAAAGTGTCCATGGCGTGATGGACCACAATTATTTAAAATTCATAATATTATTTCAATTATCCTTGGTGCGAAAAATCTAAATAATAAAATAACAAAAAAAGGATATGGACGAACAGTCCATAGACGGCAACAATTTTAAAAAAAAAAAAAAAAAAAAAAAAAAAAAAAAAACCTCTGGACCACGGAGGCTTGCTGAAAGGTTTGGAGATACTTCGAGTAAAAGACATATTAGGATACATTTTATCCCGGGAATTGGAGCGGTTCCCGAGCTCGCGAAAATGATCATACTTCTGCAGTTATTGTCGTTACTAGTGAGAGAAATTACATTTCACATGGAAATTTAATTAATGAATGCGCTTTTTCCATCGATAACGAACTACGATATAAAAAGATAAAATCTATTCACCTGCGCATTGCGTCATATCTCTGTGCATACAAAATATGCCCAGAATTTGCTTTAATAGGCAACTGCCTTGCCTTTATCTCTTTTGAATTTCCCAGTTTATTAGGCAACTGCCTAGTCTTTATCTCTTTTAAATTTCCCAGTTTGCTGGGCAACTGCAAATCAATATCTTTTGACTTTCCCAGTTGACTATAGGAAACTGCCAATCGAAGAATTTTTATTTTCCTGTTTAAGTACTAGGAATGGCCAATAATCTTTTTTGACTTTCCCTGTTTACTAGGCAACTACCAATCAATACCTTTTGGCTTTCCCTATTTACTAAGCCGGCGCCAGACATGGGCTTCAAAGTTTGAGCAAACTTTGCACAAATATGAAAATGCCAGCAATAATTTTGCACAAATAGGCAAATGTCAGTGCCACACTTGGCGAATTTGCGTATTTGATCACATGTCTGGCGCCCGCCCTAGACAAATGCCAATAAATCTTTTTGACTTTTCACTTTCCCTTTTTACTAGACAACTGCCAATAATTAAGAATTAACGTCTTTTCAAGACCTTCACTGTAAGGCTGCGTTTCCACTGAAGCGGAGCGGAGCGGAGCTTAGCGGTGCCGAATTGACCAATCACCATGCTCGAAATCTTCGCTGTCATTCCGCTGGAATAGCACGATTGGTCAATTCGGGCACCGCTAAGCTCCGCTCCGCTTCAGTGGAAACGCAGCCTTACTAGGCAATTGAAACGTTTGAAATAGACTAGGCAACTCAAGGCAACTGTAACAAAAGACAATTTCCATCCATCGAACTAACTGTCACCCATGGAACGAAAAGTGAGTGAATTATGGTATAAAATGTGGCGGCGTATCCCGTGCTGTAAGTTATAACTTATAACCACGCTTATAACTCACATCCCGCCGGCCGCGGCACCGCGCACTGACTTGGAACAACAGGCGAAGACACATAGAACACACGGGGTAGTATTCGATATTCAAAAAGTAATACTTATTTGAATTTAGAATCATTAATCAGAAATCCGTGTGTAAAACATAAAGTTAATACTTATTACAAAATTGATTACAAAACTTTTTGTGTGCTGTCTACGCTGGTGCTGCCATCTAGCGTCAAAACAACATTGCAGTAGGTAATTCCTATTAGTAATGAATATTAGAAATAACGAACTGCCAGAACAGTGACGACAATTATTTTTGTTTTGGAACACGTTTAATTAAAATTCTTATTTTTAACAAAAAATTACAATGCCTCTTCTTTTTAAAAAGTTTATTTTCATATTAATGTAGTCACATGCTAGGAAATATTGTTCATGCATCTTGGTTTCAGTTTAAAATACCACTACAGTAACGTATGTTTACCGCCATGTCGTTAGCTGCAGCGAGACGGCAAAATGCAAATATGCCAACAAATAACATTGCGATTTGCGATGGAAAACAGGCCAATTATACAGGGTGCAATTAAACCTTCCTGCCAAATTTTTTCCAGGGCTTAGGTATCATTAGGAGAGTCCATTTAACCAAAAAAAATTGGGTGTTATTTTTTTTTTCAATGGCATATTTTATACCATTTAAAATCGTTGCAGAACGGTCACCCGCGGCGCGGGGCCCGGGGGAATGAGAGGAGTGCGCGGGATGAGGTGCGCGCGCGGGGGCATGTCACGCGCGGCCGACGCATCGTGTCCATTAATTGTAGTGTTTTTTAGGATAACTTTCGGAAGCTATTTCTCAACATTTTAGTACTGAGTGACTATAAAAGAAAAAATACGTGGATTTTTATTTTTTAACAAGGATCAATATATCAAAATTTGGCAGGAAGGTTTAATTGCATCCTGTATTTATCTTTTAATAGGTTTCATGCAAGTTACACAGTACACACCCAATAGCATTCACATTAGGTACGCGATACGATAATATATCGCATATCGGAGCCATACATTTTTTAGGGTTCCGTAGCCAAATGGCAAAAAACGGAACCCTTATAGATTCGTCATGTATGTCTGTCTGTCCGGATGTCACAGCCACTTTTCTCCGAAACTATAAGAGCTATACTATTGAAACTTGGTAAGTAGAATATGTAATCTGTGAACGATTTCACGTTTCTGTGAAAAATTTCACGTTAAGTATTACTTACTCGCACAATAATTAAACTTTTATGGTTTTCGCCTAAACTATGCGATCTATTTTTATTGAATTTTGGTATGGAGATACATGGAGATAGGTACTTTGAGAGACTCAGGAAAGGACAAGGGATAATTTTTGTCGCGGAAAATGTACGGTTCCCTCAAAATAAACTTTTATGATTTTCGCCTAAGCTATTCAATCTGTTTTGATGAAATTTGGTAAGGAGATACTTTGAGTCTCGGGAAAGGACAAGGGATACTTTTTGTCGGTTTAATGTACGGTTCCCGCACAATAAACTTTTATGATTTTCGCATAAACTATTTAATATCAATTTAATCTATTTTGAATAAATTTGGCATGGGGATAATAATTTTAATCTATTTTTTTCTTAATTGTATCAATTCGAATTCAATAATCATCGTTAAGACAGGACAACATCTGTCGGGTCAGCTAGATGTCTCACGCAATTGAAATCTTTCAATTCAGTACAAATTTAGAAATGCATATCTACGCGTCGCGTTGCGGTCTGAATTGACCTTTAGACTAATAAGAGCGAGGAAACGGAGGAAAATGTGGAAAAACGGGAAAAAATATTTGAAAGGGCTTATCTCACGAACTACAGGAGCAAAAATAACGATAGCCCAAAAACTTTTTTAATTTCTAGAAGGTTATTCATGCACCGATGTCACTTTAGATTATTTAGGGACCCTAGTACTGAGACTTATGTACTTATAGTAAAATTAAAATAAAATTAATGATTATTGTGGGGCCTCATAGAACAAACATGATTTTTTGACCACCGTGTGCGGCAGGTAGGTATTATCAGAGAAGTTGATTCCTAGGCAGATAGCAGACCTAAGTAATTTGGTCGCATTAAGTCAAACCCATCCGACCGATTACAGCTAGCATCGAATTGACATAAGGGTTGATTCAGACCGCAACGCGACGCGTAGATGCATTTCTAAATTTGTATGGATTTGACAGATTTCAATTGCGTCAGACGTCTTGCGAATCTGTCAAATCCATACTAATTTAGAAATGCATCTACGCGTCGCGTTGCGATCTGAACGCGAAAAAGTTTCCGAATACGAAAACGTGTGCGGCCAGCAAGAGGGCTTAAAAAATTAAACTAGATGTTCCGCGCGGCTTCGCCCGCGTAATTTAGGAATATCACGGAAACCGTACATTTTTCCGCAAAAAAAGAAACCTATGTCTTTTCACGTGGTCTATTCTTCATGTGTGCCAAATAACATAAAAATTGCTCCAGTACGTTCAAATAAGCCCTTTTAAAAAATTTCCCATTTTTTTTCCACACTTTCCTCTATTTCTTCGCTCCTATTAGTCTTACCGTGATAAAATATAAACCTTTCTCGATAAGTAGGCTATCTAACACTGAAATAATTTTTCAAAGCGGACCAGTAGTTCCTGAGATTAGCGCGTTCAAATAAGTCATTTCCAATAATTACTCCCGTTTTTTCCACCCTTTCTCTTTTTCTTCGCTCCTATTAGTCTTAGCGCGATAAAATGTAGCATATAGCCATTCTCGATAAATAGTCTATCTAACGCTGAAAGAATTTTTTAAATCGGACCAGTAGTTCCTGAGATTAGCGCGTTAAAATAAGCCTTTTTAAAAAATTTCCCACGTTTTTTCCACACTTTCCTCAATTTCTTCGCTCCTATTAGTCTTACCGTGATAAAATATAGACTATAGCCTTTCTCGATAAGTAGGCTATCTAACACTGAAAAATTTTTCAAAGCGGACCAGTAGTTCCTGAGATTGGCGCGTTCAAATAAGTCATTTCAAATAATCACTCCCGTTTTTTCCACCCTTTCTCTTTTTCTTCGCTCCTATTAGTATTAGCGTGATAAAATATAGCCTATAGCCTTCCTCGATAAATGGGCTATCTAACACTGAAAGAATTTTTCAAATCGGACCAGTAGTTCCTGAGATTAGCGCATTCAAACAAACAAACTCTTCCCAATTATAATATTAGTATAGATACAACACAATACCAACTGTACATATTCCGAAGAGTTTATCCCGGCTATGAAATTGCTTAATTACAGTGGAACTAAAATTACAGCGTTGCTTGCAAATAATTGCGGCGATAAATTGCGGTCGTCATAAATAATTCGCCGCTGCGATTCGTGTGACGCACAATCTGACGGCGATGCCACGATGCTTCGTTGCGGTGCGGTGCGACGTAAGTTCTTTGTGTTGGGCCATGATGGATAACGATTGCCACCATGATTGCGAAGCGTGCCCAATCAAATTGTGGCCCTCTACATCGCTTGTACCAGTCTATCATGATTCATGAGGCAACTGTAAATGTACCATCGAGGAAATTGATTCCTAGGCAGTTGACGGACCTACGTCTTGTGTGTAATGTTAGCAGCTGTGATCGGTCGGGTGGGTTTGACTTAAGAGCGTTTACGCATGTCAAGTTTACATATTATTATATATCTACAAGCCTCGCGGCGGACTACCTATTTGAATTGCTTTGCTAATTGCGCGCAGCGATTTATACTTAAGTAGTTTTAAAATATTTGTAGAAAAAAAACAAAAGATTTGTTGATAAGTATTTAAAAACTATTTTTTAAGCTAAAGTGTTCTTCTAAGATATGAAGCTATTATTATATTGATAGGTAAATAGTTTTAATTCCTTGATATTCTCATTCTTTGAATTTAAATTACTTACAGCACAGAATATATTATAATAGTACCTTACATACTTAAATGAAATATTTTTTAAGTAACTATTTGCTTAAGGATCTTGTCAATAGTTTTTTTTTTTTTTCTTATTAGATCTGTCGCTGGTTTCGTAAATTTTAAGCTTCGAAACCACTTCGAAACTGATACTAAAACGGAATTTAGGAAAAACTCTGTTAAGGTGGCCTACAATATACTCTATAAATCGTATAAGTTTCAAAAGTACAGTTTTAAGCCAGATTGAGCGTGAACGCCGTAAACGCTCTTAACGCGACCAAATTACTTAAGTCCGCCATCTGCCAAGGAATCAACTTCTCTGATAGTACTATCAGAGAAGTAATTGATTCATGGGCAGAAGGTGGACCTGCGTAATTCGGTCGCGTTATGCCAAACCCAGCCGACAGATGACGGCTTACATTAAATTATAATGTTAAATACAATTAGGGCTTGTTTCACCACTTTCTGATAAAGTGCCGAATACGCTATTCACGACTTCTTTGACAGATTCCCCATACTTGATCTGTCAGATAGTGGTGAATAGCCTATTCGGCACTTATCAGGAAGTGGTGAAACAGGCCCTTACTTACTCAATATAATTGAAGACATGAGTGGATGATGAGGTAACTAATATTTTATAACGCATTAAGAACAAAAATTGAGAGGTGTCAAGGGACACCCGAATGGAACGAAGTTATTTCTTATGTTCAAAAAACCTGTATACATAATATTATACACTCCAAATATCGTTCTGTCTAGCCTTTAGGTTTACGCCGAATGCGCAATAAGGAACTCCGTTCCAATTATTACTGATTTTTCCCTTATTCTTTGAACAAACCTTGTAACTTACCTCATCATCTGGCTAATATGTCTGCCTATACAGAAAATCCATATTTTTTTATTTCAAGTCATTTTCTTGGCTTTCTTCCTAAAGCCTCCATAATTCACTTATGCAAAAAACCCGACCACAACCCGACACTCTTTAAACTGTTACCCACTTCGTCCACTCATGTCTTCAATTGTTCTTTTACAGACAAGATAAGGGAAAGCTTAATATTTGATTGAAAAAGACAAAACGATCATAATATAAAAAATATTATTCAGCAAAACTCAGGAATTTTGAATATAAATAATGCATTGTGTAATAGCGCCATCTATCGTCCAGCGGCCAAACTAACTCTGCACTGTGAGCAGGGTGTTGGCGTATTGGAACTCCGGGCTATTCTCATACTCCGACATGTCTAGCGCCACCTCGCAACTCTCGCGTACTACTGGCCGTGGATCGTGTAGGTACCTGTAACAATACACAAATTATTAAGTATAATGTTTACGAAAAATAAATTTTGAGATAAATCTAAAAATGTAAGACAATAAGGGAGATTGCAGACAATACAGACAAGCACATACAATCTGCATGGCCGCGCCATGACGACTGTATGTGCGCCGCAGACTCGATCACACAAAAAGTGTGCCTTCTGCGATCTCCTAATGATTTTTGGTAAGGAATATTTTTGATCATTGGAAATAATTGATGACACAAAATAATTGCATCAATGATTTAAAAATATGTTACTTTATTTATAGTATTATTTCTAAATGGAAAAATAGCAAATGTAAAAACAAAAGTTGAGTGTCTTAAGAACATTGCATTAAAAATAAACATACCTCTTTAAAACTTCTGTACATTCCTCAGTGGCGATGGAACCCAACGCCTCAGCAGCTTCATGTCGGACCATCTCATGTTCGTTGACATCTTCTAATGTCTTCTTGAGGAAAGGCACACTACGCTCGTCCTGCATCTGACCAAAAATGAATGCAACCTCGTGACGGAAAAGGGCACTGCTCGCTCTGAAACCTGGAAAGTAGGGAAATGTTGGTTGAATATTTTTCTAGTAAGTATAGTTTGTTCTTAAAAACCTCACTGCATAAGTAAGATGGCTGTCAAACAAGGAAGAGGAACTGTTATCATGTGAACTTGTTATCACACAATATAATGACAATAATAATTCCAATTGATTTACAAAAACTCTACGCTATTAGAGTGACTGCAGACTACCAATTTCAAGTTGGCCGACTATCATACAACTAAATTGCATAGTTTCACAATTTAATCTGACAATTTTTTAATTTATAGGTAATCAGAAAGGAATCGCAGTTCTTATACAATTGGTGTCCAATTATTTAGTTGTACAATTTAGTTGGATGCAATGTGCGAGCTCTCAAAAGTCGCTATAGCCATTAGTATATGCAATTTAGTTGGCTAACTTGAAATTGTAAGTCTGCGGTCACTCTTAGGCTTAAATGTGTGTGTCAAATGTTAAAAAAGATCTACTGCTAATTGTCTGTTTTGCTTGCACATGAATACATCTATCTTGGGATTTAGATTGAGATGTAGATCAATTTATACACTCTGTTTAATGACCAGACTTTTTATGCAGTACAATATTATTTTATTTATTTGTTTTATACCAAACTATATTTTATACACTTAAGCAAAACAAGATCTTCATTAAATGATAATCTAGAAGATAATCATATACTTAAGAATTTCTCATGTTTAAAATTACCTTCTCCCAATGCATTAATACTTTCAGTGGTTCCCAAGTTTCTCAAACTGAACATTGCTCGGTATCTCTCAAACAATGTTTTGCTCTCATCAATCAGTATTTGTCTCAAGTTCTCCACATTATCCTCTGCACTCGGAGGGGCAGGATCTATTGATGCAAATTTACTTCTGGATAACTTGTCTTTTGAATCATCTTTGGATATCCAGTTGAGTCTTTGTAGGGCAATCTGACAAGTCTCTGCTACTTCTACTGCTGGATCATGCTGGTATTTCTCCAGAAGTTCCAGGAGGTTTGGATCACCTATTGCACCTAATGCTTCACCTACAAACCATATATTAATATTGAAAGAATGTAGGTTGAATTTCATTAGTTTTCAATGTTCCCGGGTCTGGATGTGTATTAAATATGTGTATGATATAATAAAAATCTTAAATATATGTATAGTATAAAAGTATTAAATATATTTCCGTTGTCTGGTACCCGTAACTCAAGTCCTTTAGGTACTTAGCACGGGGCCAGACTGACGTGGTGTGAAGCGTCCATAGATATATTATTATTATTAGTGTGCATTATCTAGCTTGGTTTAAAGGAGTGAGCACACTGAGACGGGCCGTGCCGGGACTCATCGCAAAAATCCGCCTCCATACAATTTGTATGGAAGCGGATGCGCATAGCGCACACAGTGTCCGCTTCCATACAAATTGTATGGAGGCGGAGCGATGAGCCCCGGCACGCTGAGCCCTGGCACGGCCCGTCTCAGTGTGCTCACTCCTTTATTGCAACAAGCCACCAACAACAAAACAGGACTTGGAGCTACTACAAAAGGAGTACGTGCAACTTTATCTAATCTAATCCTTATCTAATACGTGCTAGAGGGCTCGTACTCACCGGCTTCGTGTCGAACTATGGGATCCTCGTTTTTGTTCTCCAGAATACTCCTCAGAATTGGGATTGCTCTCTTATCCTGCATCTGACCTAAGCAATAAGCTAGCTCGTGTTTAAGCAGCACTGACTCGTCTTTGAAGCATTCACTGATACATTTTATTGCAGTTTCTCCACCCAAGTTACGTAGAGTAAACAGTGCCCGAAAACGCTCTTTCATTGGCCTTTGTGGATCGTTCAGTACCTTACCGATGCCTTCCAATACGCTGTCACTGACGCTCATCGTGAATTTTTATAATGTATCTCTTTATAAAAGCAATAAAAATATGTCTTAAGTATTTTTAAAATATTTACAACTTTACGACATGTGAGCTATCTACGTGCTTGTGACGTTTGAAAATGACACATGACAGCTGTCTTATGTCAACTGTCAGGTAACTTTTTAAACGCCGCGTCAGCAAAGTAAACCGTTGCCAGTGCGTCTAGCAAGGAGGGAAAAGCAAATATCCGATTAAGTAAAATAGGATGCTTCTATAACTTTCTATGTGTCCAACACTCTAACACAAAATATCAAAAATATTGAGATGAAAAGAGAGAGGCAGTCTAATGAAAATTGTAACCACTTTTATTTGACAGGTCGTCAAAAGTCGTCAGTCGTTTTTATGCCCTTTCGGTATTTCCAATATATTGTTCAATTTGTTTGTTATTTTTAATAAATATTATTATATTTAAAAATAGTGACTTGTGCTGTAAGTGTTTGCAGTGTAAATCATAAGAATAATCCTGAAAAATATACATTTCACAGGTAATTAATCTTCATGTCCTAATTGCTACGATGTGTTTATTTTTGCTATAGGTATTCTGTCTTTAGTTCTCTATTTCAAATAAAATATTGTGAATCCTCCCTTTTAATTTCATATTTTGCGTAACTAAAGGTACTATTGTTCTTATATTACACAAATTTTGAAGAAAAATTTTTCATCAAAATTTTTTACATATACGCTAGTGCTTGAATCCAATTTATCGATATGCTTATCGATATTTTACAATAACATAAAACTAAAATAAAAATCATTTACCTTTATATTTATCACCTTAAGCCCGGCCGCACATTTTCCGAAATTTCTGATCAGAAAAATTCGGACGCCCGGCGGAACGCACTCTGTTCATACATTTTGTTGTAGACCCATCATACTAAAAGAATTTCTGACGTGTCAAAATGTATGAGCGTGGCGGGGCGTCCGAATTTTTGTGATCAGAAATTCGGATAATGTGCGGCCGGACTAAAAAGGACATATTATCTTATTTTAACTAATATAATATAGTAAAGTATAATATAGCTAATATAATATAACTACTATAATATAGAGTGACTCTAAAACTAGAGGAAGGTTTATATTTATATATGATAATCATTTGTTTTACAGATTCCCTCAAGATCCTCTAATAAGAGTTTCCTGATGGCTGAAATTAATTGGGCGTGTTGGTTGAAATCCCGAGAAGGTTATTAATCGAAAGATTTTGAACGTTTTCTGCGACCATATGTTCCCATTTGAATATCAAGGAGTCACCTCGATTTCTCATGGTTTCCATCACCAGACCACCACTTTTGTGAACATGATACCTACTCAGAACAATACAATGTACAACAAAAGAAAAATTTTGAAAATCGGTTCATAAACGGCGGAGTAATCGTTGAACATACATAAAAAAAAATATATCCACAGCCGAACGTCTAGACTCCTCCTGTTTGGAAGTCGGTTAAAAATAATTGTAATAAAAAATATTATGATATTTTATGATATGTATTTAATTTAAGAATAAAATATAATATACTATGTGTGTTGTTTACTTTCAACGTTTACTTTCAATGCAGCAATGTAAGGGCTGATTTACCAGATAGATTTTACCTGAGTAATAAATAAGTAACTTTATAATGTGTTATGTGTATATTATATTTTACCCCTATAAGAACCTCATGTCATAACATATCCGACGATTGAAAAATCATTCCAAAAGAAAATGTGTATCTACTTTTCAATCGTCACCTTTTTTTGCCAATTAAAATTTATGATACCTAATTTGAAATACAAGTCTGTCAAAGTTGCATATTATTTATTTCTTATAGAAACTTAGGTAAAATAACTCGAACGGACTATACTATCGATAGCAAAATACTATACTATCGATAGTAAAATATACATCACTAGCACACGCACACATTGACAGATCGAAAATGGTCACGCATTTTCGGGCTGTCAGGTGGTCTATACGACAGTATATATTAAGTCTATGGTATATCTAATGTCTCTTATTCAATTACCTAGAGTTACGAACCACTGGACTCCGATTCTTGGTACCCCAACAATACAGGATACTATGTCATTGAATAAGTTTGAGAAAATGCGCCAAACTTTACACTTCAATGACAATAGTAAAATTCTACCTAGAAGCGATGCTGAACATGATAGAATTTTCAAAATAAGACCTGTGGTTGAGTCTCTCAATGCAGCTTACAAAAAGGTCCCCTTGGAAGAACACCTTTGTGTTGACGAGCAAATGTGTTCCACCAAAGCACGGAATGTGTTGAAGCGATACAACCCTCAAAAGCCACGTAAATGGGGTTATAAAATCTACGTGTTGAGTGGCGTTTCTGGTTGCGCCTATAAAACAGAAATTGAAACCGGCAAGGAAAACGTTACGCTTCCAGAAGAGCCAGATTTGGGTGCAGCATCCAACGTCGTCATGAGGTTAGCGCGTATGATTCCAAAGCATCAAAATTACCAATTGTATTTTGACAATTATTTTACCTCTCTTCGTCTGTTGGAATATTTGGCCAAAGAAGGCATTCACAGTCTTGGTACGATTAGAAGAAATAGAATCCCAGACTGTAAGTTGCTACCAGAAAAGATGATATTGAAAAAACCCAGAGGTTATTCAGAAGAATATGTAGCTGACGTCAACGGCACCGACATAACTAATGTGGCATGGAAAGATAATAAAATTGTCACTCTGGCTTCTACTTTTGCTGGAATACAGCCTGAAACTGATGTTCGCAGATGGGACAAACAGAACTCTAGGTACTTGAGCATAAAACGACCGAACCTTGTAGGAGAGTATAATCGCCACATGGGCGGTGTCGACCTGATTGACAGCATCATGGGTATTACAAGATACAGTTGCGTAGCATACGATGCCAAATGCGTGTATTCTATCATTACTTGGATCTCACAATGGCAAACGCATGGTTGCTTTATAAAAGAGTCTGTAAAGACAAATGCCTCTCTTCTCGTTTACCTACAGCAGATGTTCGTCTAGATGTTGCAGTAACTCTTTGTAAATTGGGTATGAAGCCTAGTATGTCTAGTCGTCGTTCGCTAGAGAACGAGATACAAGCAAAAAAACATAAAGGACCAGCACAGCATGCACCTCCTATGGCAGTACGGCAAGACCAGATTGGGCACTGGCCTCAAAAAAATCAGGTGCAAGTTCCCAAAGTGTACTGGATTTACTCACAATACCTACATGCGAAAAATGCGGGCTTGCTATGCTATACCAAAACAAAGAATTGTTTCAGGGACTTCCACCTGTCATAACTTCCTCTTACATCTATAGTTTTTAAGCTTATAACTCAGTGTTGTTACACGTATATTTTTATTTTGTTTTAACTACCCGTAAACAACAAAAAATAAAAAATCCATGTTCTTGAGTTATAGAGGGTTAAATCGTTAATTTTGATGAACGTTATTTTTTAATGCTTAAAAAATTTTTGTAGCACATAATATATTCTACCTATCATAAAAACTAGATCTTCTTCTTTTTTAAAAATCATTATTATTACCTTCAGTATAATTTTAAATAACAATGATGTCAAAAATCCTAATGAAATCTTCAGAGTGTTTTATTGGACCATTAAACTATAATACAAACAAAGCAGAGTTTTAAATACCATTGTTAAGATTTTTTACGATCTCGCTGCAATATCGTAAAATTTTAATGTTCGATTTTCAAACAGAGATTTGAGAGCACTCAACTAGTTACTTTATGGCTTATTGTCTCTATTATTGAAGACATAACTGGAAGAACTTGGATAAGTGAGATTTTATAACATAACCTGGGCGATTTTTCATTTTTCTTTTATATTTTGAACAAACCTTATTAAACAACTTACTTAGGCCCACTTGCGCCAAAACTTTGAGTTAAATAAATAACCCGGGGTTTACTAACTCAGTGTTAACAGTTAACGTTTATAATTTTTAACTCATACTACATATTGCATCAGAAGAATTTATCCCAGAGTCAACTAACCCGAGCTTATGTCATGTTCATTCATTCTTTTTACATCCAGCCAAATATGATAGAGCGAATGCTGAATAATTTAAGTGTACTGCTCTCTCTCGCTCCACAGTACTTTAAATAGGGCTATCTCCATTATGTCATATCATGTCAGATTTGAAATGACACGTGGTTCTATGTCGCATTGTGCGTGTGTGTTGTGATATTTTGTGCAAATAAATTAAGCGGAAAATGATAAAAATTGGGAAGAAACACTTGTGTCCAAAGTTTATCTAGTCTACCTATTTATGAAGGAGTTCACTAAACACTCACTAATCCAATTCATCCTACCAAAGTTTAATAATATTTATTATTATTAAACTTTGGTAGGGACTTACTTTTATTTTCAATTTTATTTAATAAAAAGAGAACAGTTTCTTTTTCTGGGCGAAATCTTCGATGGAAATCTTTGTCTCTTTGTGAGTAAATACGGGACCCTAAACAGATCAGTCCATTCTACAATCCTTCTGTAATACGAGTCCCAACTAATGTATTCGATAATTTCTTCATCATCATCAGATAACAACCACTGATCATTTATCATGGTTAAACACAAAATAAAACCGGTACCTATTACTGAACACAACAAACTACATAAGTCATAACCGAATAATCTCAGTTTTGATATTACTAACCCAGAGTTAGTTGATTTAACCCTCCGACATCGGTGGGTTAACAATTTAAAAATTTAACTCGAGGTTAACTCTTAACTCTTGGTGGTGCAAGATATGATGTCAATTTAAATTCGAAGTATAATTTAACTCAGAGTTAAGCGTGTTAACCAAGTCTGGCGCAAGTGGGCCTTACTTCATCATCTGGCTAATATATCTGGCTATGCATAAAATCTTTTTTTTTTCAAATCATTTTCCTGCTTTAGCCCCCCGGCCGCACATTATCCGAAATTTCTGATCAGAAAATTTCGGACGCCCGCCTAACGCACTCTGTTCATACATTTTGTTGTAGACCCCGCATACTATCAGAATTCTGACGTGTCAAAATGTATGAGTGGGGCGGGCCGTCCCAATTTTTCTGATTAGAAATTCAGATAATGTGCGGGCTTAAGAGGATACACCAGGGGCGAGAGAAATTGAAAATAGGTATTTGAAAATGTATTGCTGTCTCACCAATCTGAAGTCTCCCACCGCAGAGCGCGATAGAGACAACACGACAAAAGTTCTAATAAAAGAACAGAAAATCTTCGATTCGTTGTCGGCTGAGCCCTTCTCCAAAACTTAACCGATTTAAGTACTTTTTTCATTAAAAATTAAAGCAAGGCTTGAGCTGTGTTCCTATGTTTTATTTTTTCTGTATATTTTAGCCAGTTTTGTTTTCTGGGTGTTTGAACACAGAGAAAAATCTGGCCATTTTTTTGGGTTTTTGGACGTTCTTATCTTTCTTAATAATAAAATTATGAAAAAAAAAGAAAACATAGGGGCATGCTAATAGTGGCCATAGATATTCAGGAAAAAATCTATCGGCATTATCCAGGGAGGAAATAGGGGACAACGTTTGTATGGAAAACGGCGGTGTGGACTCCTCTTAAGGCCTCGTTGTATGCAAAAAAATATATTTTTCAAATTGTTAGTTACACACTTCATCAAGTTACTCTTCAACTGATATTTTTATACGCATTTTTTTATGATTGCTATTTTTTCTACATTGTCAAAGTCTGGTGACCAAGATTACATTTTATATTGCTACTGTAGCAGACCCGGCCACGCTGTGGCAAAGGTTCTTCGCGGTTCTTGCTATATTATAAAATTGTAGTATAGTTGGTACTAATAATATATATTCTGTGGTATAGTGTAAACTATTCAATGAAGTCTATATTATAAGGAACATAATATCAGGGCCCCCGCTACCATATGTGCAATGTGTGCAATGCACACGGGCACCATCCTCTAGGTTCGCCAAATCGCCATCATTAGGGGCGCCAAAACCAAGGACCCAAAAAAATTGCCTAAGGGGCGTCAAAATCCTTTTTTTGCACACGGGCGCCAGAAGCTCTTACGGGGGCCCTGCATAATATAATATTATAGAGTTCATTGAACACAGCCTAAAGTATTATCACTTAGTTTTGTAAACACCCCAGGGTGTTATACTACATAGGAATATTTGCGACGACCCCACTGCACCTTTGCACGTACATTTGCTGGCATTGCTGCGTTTTGGTTAGGTTTTGAATAATTTGATCCAAATGCAAACCAATAATTGGTAATTACCTACTAGACATCGGATTATATGCATTTGCATACTTGCATAATATGCAAATGCATATAATGGCACTTTTTAGGCGATAGTGCATATTTTGGCAATTTTTCGTTGATAGTGCATATTTCGGTAGTTTTATGCTCTCGTAGTCTCCGAACTAGCTATCATGACATACAGTAAGGCCACAAAACAGAGGTACGATTTATCAAAACACTTAAAATATGTGGCTCCATCGCCATTTAAAGAATTCAATACCGGGTGTATTAATAGGTACAATATTTCTAGAAACAACATTTTTCTTTTAGTAAAAAATTTGAATAAAATAGTTACCGATTTATTAAACTTCCATGGGAAATTGTAGGTTGAAAATTATTATTGGTGCTGTATAAAAAACGAAAAATCCTGGATTTGATGAAATTATAAAAAAATTGACGCTCTTATTAACGGCACCACCGAAAAGCTCTTCAAAAAAATAATAATTTTTAATAAAAGATGACTTTTGATTGTGCATATTTTGTGCATATTTCGGCCATTTTATCGTGCATACTTGCATGCATATTTCGGCACTTTGATCGTGCATATAATCCGATGTCTAGTAATTACAAGGCAAGTAAGCCTGTAGGGACATTTTATTATCAGGTGTGAACTGTGAAGAGATCATCCTCGTCTTGAATGCTCAACCACTGAGCCACAGAGGTTAGTCAATGTATGAGTATAGATAACCTTTGAATAACTGAAATATTCGAAATTCGAATGTGACCACGGCTCCTGATGATGTCCACATCTCATATTCAGCGAGTATGGCATTGTGTAATGGAATTAGGAGGTGCGGGGTGCGGGGAGGCACTGGAATACAAGTCCAAATGACGCGTGACTCTGCCACGGTCTGCATTATTCACGGCGATACAAGGAAGTAGAGTAACTTGATGTGACACACACTTTTTTTTAAACGAAACTTCTTTACGCACGTACTTTTTTTGAAGCGAAATTTCTTTACGTACGCAGCACGCTTGACGCGGGAAGTAAGCTGGCGAGTTAATTTTAGGGATCCCACACAAAACTGCGAATTCGCATCGCATCGCAATGTCATTTTTAGTATGAGTTTTGTCGCAGATATTTGCGATGCGATGCGAATTCGCAGTTAGTTGCCCTTAGTTTAAAGAGAAGAAAGAAATGAGTGTAGATATCATTTCTTTATTACGCAGGGGCAACACTCTATGTGTGTCATATCAAACAAAAACGCTAATCATACGTCACAGTTCACGCCACCTTCCCACTACTTATTGCCTTAAGCAGGGGTTCCCAATCTTTTTCAGCCTGCGGCATAGTTACACGTAAGATATTTGGTCACGGCGCGGTGCCCTACTCTACCTAGCTATTAGAAAAAAATACATAAATAAACACCTTTAATTGTTATTTATTATAGTTAGGTTAAGCAGGTAAATAGTAATAAACAAATATTGAATCATCTACCTGCTTTACATAATTAATAATGGATGATCGACTCACGGCGCGCGACGCCCCCCTTGCCTTTCCGCGGTGCACCAGGGCGCCGAACCTAAAGCAAAGCAAGTTGTTGAGGAAAATATTGGACTAAACAATAATATAGCAGTGATGGCCGTGATGGTAGTCAAAATATAGAATAAGTATAAACAGATCAGATCATCAGCTTGTAAAATGTAATAGGCGTGAAGACTGAAGGCCAAAGACTGGCATATGGCAGGCAAAAGATATGATATTGAATGTACTGTCACTTCTTGGTGGAAATTCATCTTCAATTAAATAATTATACACTTTCCTTGCACTTATTCCACTTTATTTTAATATATTTATTACAAAATTGTTAACTTTTTATTGTTAATATATTTTAATACAATTTTAATACAAAATTGTTAATATATTTATTACTAAATTTAACAATTTTGTAATAAATAAGTATATTAAAATAAAGTGGAATAAGTGCAAGGAAAGTTTATAATTATTTAATTGCAGGCAAAAGAGCTTTTCCGACTCTAGAATTGACGAACTTTGAATTTTTAAATAATTATTCTTGTCCTATCTGCTCAGTCAATTTCAATTACTCTTACATTCACAGATTACATAGAAGTACAAATTTGAGTTTGTGTCTCGTTTGAATTTCGAATGCACTTTTTTCGTGGTCGGAGTGTCGTCGTGGCAGGCGCAGTGTTAGCCTACCTTTCAAAGCTTTTTACTAATCTACATTAGTTGTGACCCCCTATAAAACATTAAAATGTATGGTCTTGAAGACTGGATGGATTAGAAGACATAGACACTGACTAATTTCTAAGTTGTTTTTGAATTTAAAAAATACACCACGAAATATATAAAAAAATGCCTAGCTCATTTTCAATCTTCGAATCTTAACTTAATAATTAAAAAAAACATCATGTTCTCTATTCGAATTTCGCTGTCTCTTCTAGAGCGTGGTTAGCGAGCGTGCTGCATATTTAACACGTCCCGGTCGTCACGTCTTATTTCCTCTAAACACGCTGACACGTCACACGCCCGAATTAACTGTGGATCACGGAGGTAGCTTTTGGATCCTTTTGTGATCCCCTATTCTTTGAAATTTACTCCTTTAAGGGGCGATTTTCAATCGTCAAAATCTGAGAAAGGAATTAGATTGTATCATAATATAGTAAATATATAATTAATCAAATAAAACAATGTTAAACTTGAAGATTTACATTTAATTCTCTACCTTCCTTACTTTCCTCTACAACACTTTTCATAGACAAAACAGAGATAAACAACCATGATGTATGAACAACCGTATACGCCAAACATAGTCGATTATTGACAAATATCTTCTACATGTTCGTTGTTCCTACAGGTTGGTCTCTCATCATTTAAAACGCCTCCGTGGTCCAGTGGTTTAGAGAGCGGCTCTTAACTCGGAGGTCGTGGGTTCGATTCCCGCGTTGGAAACATGATATTTCCAGGATTGGTTAGGATAATGCTGATCACTTGATGGTCTGACAAGTAAGATGATCCATGCGTCGGAGGGGCAGGTAAAAAGTCGGCCCTGAGCCTGATCTCTCGCCAGTCGTGTCGATCGTCCGTCCCAATGGATTACGACTTATGAGAGTATAGGAATAGAAAGTGCTCTTGTATACTGCGCACACACTTGGGCACTATAAAATTACTCGTACGTAACAAGTTTCAATGAAACCGGCCACCGTCACCGAAACCGGTGTAGGAGTTATTATATCACATCACGGGCGTATGCGTGAAGGTCGCATAGTTTAATATTATAGTATGTAGTAACTAGCGCGCGTCATTATATTATTATCACAAAAAGTCTACATAATTTGACCAGTCTACGTTTTAACGTGACGCTTCCGTCTATCCATCAGATGGCGTGACTGGGGATATTCAGTCATTAATTTAATCTACTGATAAACAACTAAAGTCAAAGCCGAGACATAAACTAAACTAGGTAAGTTTATACCTATCACATATAACATAAATTATCATAATATAGATAACAAATACCAATTAAACCGTATTAACCAAACAAAAACTCTATAATTTATATCATAATAATGTTAAGTATCCATTATTTTATTAAAAGTATGTTTTGTTTAAATTAATTCGGTGAGTAATATAATATTTTACCTTTTTTACTATGTGAAAGAGTAAGATAAGGCATGTACTTAAAGTTTTGTTTGCAAAATGCAGAATGTTAGGAACTCTACATCTATACATATTATATTAAAACAAATCGCTTTTTTCCCTCATGTCCCTTTGTTCCCTTTAATCTTTAAAACTATGCAACGGATTTTGATGATTCTTTCAGTGTTAGATAGCCCATTTATCGAGGAAGGCTATAGGCTATATTTATCATGCTAAGACTAATAGGAGCGAAGAAATAGAGGAAAATGTGGAAAAAACGGGGAAAATTATTTGAAAGGGCTAACTCGAACGCGCTAATCTCAGGAACTACTGGTCCGATTTGAAAAAATCTTTCAGACTTCAGTGTTAGATAGCCCATTAATGAAGAAGGCTTATATTTTATCACGCTAAGACTAATAGGAGAATGTGGAAAAAAACGGGGGAAATTATTTGAAAGGGCTTATCTCGCAAACTACTGGAGCAATTTTCATGTTATTTGGCACAGGTAAGAAGTACACCACGTGAATGATCATAAGCTATCCATTTTAATCATTTTTTCAGTGGCTATATATTTTATACCCGTGCGACGCCGGGGCGGGTCGCTAGTTTATAATAAAAAGTTAAAAATCGCTGTACGATTACAAAACTAATAAGTACTCAATATTATACTCCTAGGTTGTGAGGATGACCTGAGCTCCACGCTTGGGCACATTGCACCTGCGAAGCTTGTCTAGTTTCCTGGCAACGGGAACCTATCAAAATGAACGGGCAACCTCTAATAGCTTTGAACATTCTTCTTTCTTCAGTTGATGCATGCATATGGCCTGGCCCTTAGGAGGATACACCAGGGGCTAGAGAAATGAAAAAAAGTACGTGTAATATCTACAGCTGTCTCCTCAAGCCTATACCACCCCAGAACGCGATAGAGACAACTGCAGAAAATCAACGATTCGTTGTCACCTAATTCCTTCTCCAAAACTTAACTGATTTAAGTACTTTTTTCATTAAAGATTAAAGAAAGGCTTGAGCTGTGTTCTTATGTTTTTTTTTTTGTATAATCTAGCCAAATCTGTTTTCTGGATGTTTGAACACAGTGGAAAATCTGGCCATTTTTGTGGGTTTTTGAACGTTCATATCTTATTTTATAATTAAATTATGAAAAAAAAGAAAACATAGGGGCATTGTATTAGTGGCCGTAGATATTCAGGAAAAAAATTATAACTCTACTAGCTTTATCCAGGGAGGAAACATGGGACAACGTTTGTATGGAAAAAAGGGCGGTGTGGACTCCTATTAGTCGTTGTCAGCTATCCGGTCAGTTAACGTGGTCATGAAGTGATCAGGACGTGTCAGGTCGTGGTCATGTTCGTGGTCAGTGCGCCACAACGCCATCACTCAATGCAGATGCCCACTGCAGCGCTCATTGAATATTTATGGGCGATTAGGGTTGTCTCCTTTAAGTTTTCCAGTAATATGAGTCGCGGCCCAATGGCCCAATATCAGTTAGGCGACAGCCTGAATAAGTCTTTAGCCATTCCAAAAGTGGTAGAATGATTATAAAATAAGAAAAAAATCTGGTGAGAAGAACTGCATTATTTTTAGTATCATTTTCAATGGAATGGCCGTAAAAATAAATTGAATACTTAACTCGGGTCTAAGTTACGACAACTTATCTTTACTTTTTAAAATAGTAGTAAAACATAGCCGATAATTTAAAATTTCTTCTATTAATTTCTTTGGGCTTACAAAAATCTTTTAATATGGTTTTGTAGAGCCCGAAGGAGAAGCTGAAACGATTTTGGTAGGAAGGATTTTCGCGGTTAATGACTATCTATCCTGGCCCTGGGTAATGGCTTTCTGCAGTTTATACAGTAGTAATAAACTTATTGTAGTCAGTCAATGTCTATTCATACTAACATTATAAAATATGCGAAAGTGTGTCTGTCTGTTTCCTTTTCACGCCCAAAGCTGTATTTTGGTATAGAGAGTCCCGGGAAAGGACATACGATACTTTTATCCCGGAAAAAGTAAGAAAAATGTACGGTTCCCGCGCGATAAACAAATTTTGGTGCTTCGGGCGACATCTAATTAAAAAAAGTGCGCAGCGACAACCCTACAGCTCATAGTATATTCAGGCTTCATAGTATTTAACACACAATCGCCCCGTACACGTTACCACCGTTTAGCCAACTGCACTCCGCTCATAAACTAGCCATTATTAGAAAATGGTGGCTATTAAATACTTATTTATCATTATACAACATCACACACAATACATACTAATATTATATATTAGGTATAGATCGAAAGCGCCTGTTATTCAGTTAGTAGCTGTCTGTTGTACATGTTATTATGTCTTGAATGCCTCCGTGGTCCAATGGTTTAGTCTTTAGACCATGGCTCTTAATCTCCGCGTCGGCAACGTGTTATTTCCAAGTTACGTTAGGACAATGCAGACTGATCACCTGATTGTCTGACAAGTAAGATGATCCATGCGTCGGATGGGCATATAAAAAGTCGGTCCTGCGCCTGATATCGTCCGTCGTCTGTCGTCCGCCCCACTGGGTTATGAGAGTAAAGAAATAGAGAGTGCTCCTGTGTACTGCGCACACACTTGTGCAGTATAATATTACTCCTGAGTAAATGGCCAGGTTTCAATGAAACCGGCCACCCTCACCGAAACCGGTGTAGAAGTACCGTATTATTATTTTTATACGGTAGCCCATCCTTTAAGAAGACCGCCTGTATCACTAAAATATTATACTGTGATTTAAGATAACTTGAAGGAGCAAAACAATACAGAGTTCACACCGCATGCGCGTGTCACTTGTCTGGATTGAGCTGACACTTGACAATTAACGAGCTACTACTCATATTTTTATATTACTATTTTCTTCGAACTTCATAACTCCAAAATTATGATTCTTATCCATACCAAATTTAATCAAAATCGTTTAAGCGGCTTAAGCCCGGTCACACATTGTCCGAAATTTCTAATCTGCGGCCGTACCACAAAACCGTTTTGAGACTCAAACAATCGTTCGAAAATGCCGCTACTACGCTAACAAAAGTGAAATGCCGTTGTTAGAGCAGGACGCCGCATTCTCGTCCGATTGTTTGAGTCTCAAAACGGTTTCGTAGTAGGCCTACAGAAACAGTTGAACGTCCGCGCTGTCTCTTACATTTTGTACTGAGCCGAGTGAGCTCGAACTCGCCGGAAGGATAATTATTTTGGATAGTGTAGTCCGGCGAAATTCATCTGTTTCTGATCAGAATTCGGACAATGTGCGGCCGGGCTTAGTATGTGACAGACAGTATGACTGTCCATCTGTCGGGCCTGTCCACGTTTCCACATTACGACGTCGTCAACGTAGTACGGTGAGGTAACGTGGCACGGTACGTTGTCGTGACGTGAAAATTTACGTCAACGTAACGTAAAAATGCTGCATCACAAATTTTTTCGCGGCTTGTGTTGCATTTTCACCTTTTTGTTATAAAAATTTAAAATGTATAGAATTTCTTTATTAGAATCAATCTTTTTACCAATAAGAAAAATAAATGAAAATCTCACATTTACCTAATTTGAATTTGGAATTGTCTTCTATAAAATTAAAACTTTTTAATGATACCAAAATCAGCCAAATACAATTGATATAGCCCAAGAGATTTTATGACAAGTTCATCTACATAATATAGGTAATGCGAAAAAACTTTTTCCCCAACCTATTATAATTATTTATAATGCATTATACAATATACATACCTCAACTCCCAAGCGGTCGAAATTTGAATTCGACCGCGATAACAATAGATTTCTAAGAATCTGCGATCGAGGGATTAATTAAAATTATATTTTAATTTTTATGGTAATGTCAGCAATGCAACAATTAGACAAAAAATATTTTTGCCAAAAAACGGTTTACGCCTCCGAATAATTATTATGACCCTCCTAGCAAAAGTTTTATTTAGGTACATAGATTGCACGACGCAAAAATATTGGAAAAACCTTCGATTTGCCTCAACCTCTAGATTTTTGTTAATTCATTGCACCTTATTTGATTAGATAATATAATAACTTATAACACATCCAAATATTTATAAACATGACAATTACAATTGCATGCCGTGACTGGCAGTTTGTTTTAGGGATCCGTTGTACTATTCAGTATTCAGTAAACCATAAGGGTTAGTGCACACGGAGAAGATACGAAACGTAATAATGCGATAGTAGCAATAGCAAAGTAAATTGCAAAAAAAGACGATAACAATTTTTTTTTGTAATAAAATATGTCATTAATTTGATTCTATTTAATTCTGTCGAACTGAAATATTTTTGGCAACGAAACGCTGCACATATAAACACGTCGCTGCGTAGAGCCATTATTTTAATAGCCTCAAATACAAAACTGGAGAAGTAATTTAAAACAATTTTGTATGTTTTTTATCATTTGCAAAAACATAATTTATGAGCAGTTTTCCTCATTGTGCTGACAGCTGATGGCTTCGTTATTATTATGTAATCATCACTTAAATAATATCATATCATTATCGACAATAATAAAGCGTTAACCCCTGACCTATAATTTATAAATATTATTGTACTGGGGCCAGTCAGTCGTCAAAACACGTAAGTAATATATTTTATTATAGAACAAACTGCAGATGAAAAATAATTATAACTACATAGATGACGCCCACAACTCAAATTCGTTTATCACGCGGGAATCGTACATTTTTCCGGGATAAAAACTATCCTATGTCCTTTCCCGGGACTCAAGATGCCATGCCAAATTTCAGCAAAATCGATTCAGCGGCTTAAGCGGGAAGAGGTTGCGGCAGACAGACGGACAGACAGACAGACAGGCAGACGGACATACAGATAGATAGACACACTTTAGCATTTATTATACCACTAGCTTTTACCCGCAGCTTCGCTCGCGTTAAAACGTATTATTATAATATTATAGCTGTTGCCCGTGACTTCGTCCGCATTAACATAGTATAATAACGGAAATGGATAATTTTTTGCCGACAGAAAAGTCCCCTGCATATTGATCAAAGGTCACTCGTAAACTGTATGTTTAGTTTAGGTTGGAATAAATTGACTTTTAAATAATAACTATATTCCTACAAAGGACAATTAAAACTTAACACTAACGACGCTACAGTCTACACCATTTTGATGTAAGCAACAATCCCAAGAGGTTGAGTTTGGGAGGGCGCAGCCCCCGCAAGTACGGGCCGAGGGCAAAGTCCCCCGCATATTATTCAAATGACAGCCGAAAAGTGTATGTTTAGTTTTGGTTGTGTTAATAACTTTGTTCTTAAAAGGAAAAATTGAAACTCAAAACTAACATAGCAGACATCCCAGTAGAGGGGGGGGGGCAAAGTTCCCCGCATATTATTCAAATGACAGCCGAAAAGTGTATGTTTAGTTTTGGTTGTATTAATAACTTTGTTCCTAAAAGGGAAAATTAAGTGATGTAAGCAGACATCCCAGGAGGGGGGGGGGGGGTTGGGGGGGCGCAGCCCCCCCCCCAAGTACGGGCCGAGGGCAAAGTCCCCCGCATATTATTCAAATGACAGCCGAAAAGTGTATGTTTAGTTTTGGTTGTATTAATAACTTTGTTCCTAAATGGGACAATTAAAAGTCAACACTAACGAAGCGGCACCATTCTGATGTCAGCAGCAATCCTAAGTTGTGGGGGGGTTTGGGGGGGCGCAGACCCCCCAAGTACGGACCGACGTCAAAGTCCTCCGCATATTTATCAAATGACAGCCGAAAAGTGTATGTTTAGTTTTGGTTGTATTAATAACTTTGTTCCTAAAAGGGTAAATTAAAACTCAAAACTAACGACACGACATTATTATGATGTAAGCAGATATCCTAGGATGTGGGGGGGTCGCAGCCAGCGCAGCAGAATATAAAATCATACATTCGAATAGAATCGAATGTATAGTTTTCGCGCAAACCATAAGTTTTAAGGTACTCAAAGTGTCTCCATACCAAACATCAAAATCGATTGAATAGTTTACGCGCTAATCATAAAAGTTTATTGTACGGAAACCGTTCATTTTTTCGGGACAAAATGTATCCTATGTCAAAGGACATAGGATACATTTTGTCCCGAAAAAATACTCAATACTCAAAGTATCTCCATACTAAATTTCACCCAAATCGATTGAATAGTTTACGTGCAAATCATAAAAGTTTTTTGTGCGGGAACCGTACATTTTTTCGGGATAAAAGTATCCTACGTCCTTTCTCGGTACTCAAAGTATCTCCATACCAAATTTCAGCAAAATCGGTTTAGCGGTTTGGGCGCAAATCATAACAGTTTATTGAGCGGAAACCGTACATTTTTCGGGATGAAAAGTATCCTATGTCCTTTCTCGGTACTCAAAGTATCTCCATAGAAAATTTCATTAAAATCGATTGAATAGTTTACGCGCAAATCATAAAAGTTTATTGTGCGGAAACCGTACATTTTTCCGAGACAAAAAGTATCCTATGTCCTTCCTCGATACTCAAAGTATCTCCATACTAAATTTCATCCAAATCGATTGAATAGTTTACGTGCAAATCATAAAAGTTTTTTGTGCGGGAACCGTACATTTTTCCGGGACAAAAAGTATCCTTTGTCCTTTCTTATGTCTTAAAGTATCTCCATACCAAATTTCATCAAAATCGATTGAATAGTTTACGCGCAAATCATAAAAGTTTACTGTATGGAAACCGTACATTTTTCCGAGACAAAAAGTATCTTTTCTCGGGACTCAAAGTATCTCCATACCAAATTTCAGCGAAATCGGTTCAGCGGTTTGGGCGTGAAGAGGTAACAGACAGACAGACAGACACACTTTCGCATTTATAATATTAGTATGGATGTATAAAATATTACCACAGAATAGATAATAGTGATATTACTAGCTGTTTAACGTTAGAACAGAGACGAAAGTTCCTGGGTCATGGATGTGTATTAAATATGTGTATCATATAATACAAATCTTAAATATAATATGTATAGTATAAAAGTCTTAAATATATTTCCGTTGTCTGCTACCCGTAACACAAATCCTTCAGGTACTTTAAGCATGGGGCCAGAGTCCAGACTGACGTGGTGTGAAGCGTCCATAGATAAAAAAAAATAATAATTTATCATTACTTTAGATGAAATGCTACAGGTACTGAGACTATTATAATAAAATTATATTATATACGTCATAATATTATTATATAATAGTAGTACCTGTAGAGCTTGTCTAATTAGAAATGACGCGTCCCACCACTTCACTCGCATTCTGCACGGCTGCATAGCGCGGCGTAGCACAGACTATCGAACGTTTTTAATTAAACTACATATTATTATTTTTTTGTATTTTTAGTAAGATAAAAAAAATCTTTAAAATGTAGCGTCGCGTCGAGTCACGATTAAGTGTGACCTAACCCTTAATTGAATCAATGATTTCTAAAACACCATAAGTAACTAAAAGTAAAATTTTCAGGAGACACAAAAACCTGGATAATTTTTGATAATGCAAGTAATTTATAATTATGTATATTATATTTTATATTTCTGTATATATAGCTCCTAATAATGTATTTTTATACATCTTTTTATTTTATTTTAGTATAAATAAATGGATAATAAAGTTTTTCACTTATGTGCTTTTGACATTAAATCTGTTACTTGTGTTGTTTTGATACCCAAGAAACTACTGTAACATAAAATAATAACTCAAATACTCATATTTATTCAACTTTATTAATCTTAAAATCATAACATAATGTTGCTATTGCCTATGCCTACTTTTATAGTTATGCATCATCTCCCACTTCATCTACAGTTTCTACTGTTGTGGTTGGCCAGTCCAAAATTTCATCATAGAAGTCTTTAAAGGTGTCAGGGAAGGAAATTAATTTTTTGATTTTTTTTATATTTATCGGTACCAAAAGTTCGAAACGTAATGTTGGTCGAATTTATTGCTAATTTACGCCATTGAAGGTCAAACAAAGGTTAAACTTGGGTTAAACGTATTTGTTCAAAAATATAAGTAACTAATGGGTATTTTTTTCGTTTAAATACAGAAAAACGATCACTGACCTTATTCCTCGAAATGTTTTTGTAATGAGCAAAATTTAAAAAAATGGACAATCCCCATTGTATGCACTTGTGTTGTTCTAACAATCACCGAAGAGAAATGTCAGTCAGTTATGTTGTTCTAACACTAAGCGGTATTTTCAGTAGTTCAATTTACATAGAAAACGCAAAGCAATTGTGTTGTTTTAATGCACAATTTATTAATGGTCATAGACTAAATCCAAAATCGCTA
Organism: Aricia agestis; assembly: GCF_905147365.1. Taxonomy (NCBI): domain Eukaryota; kingdom Metazoa; phylum Arthropoda; class Insecta; order Lepidoptera; family Lycaenidae; genus Aricia; species Aricia agestis. Next base: position 12,321,107 of record NC_056417.1, read on the forward strand.
TAAACTCGATTTCGACAAAAATGTTAGTTATGTTGTTTTAGAAATCATCGATTCAATTTTAAACAGCGTTACAATCGCATTTATACTGTGGGTGGGCTCGGACATAATATATAACATACTCATAGACTATAATATAGTAGGTATACAATACAACATCCAAGTTCACACAGATTGTTATACATTTTGGATGGATGGATGTATTTATTTATATCTTACTTTTCATAGTATTAGTAATTTCCCGTTTTCCCAAAATTTTCAATTTTCCAATATAGCTGAGAAATATATTTTAACTAGACTAAAATATAAAATATTGTAATATTATGGAATTAAAAATATTGAAAAATAAAATAAAGGAAATTAAGAATATATTATAACATACAGTATAATGTGTGAAAATTTGAACTCTCTAGCTATTACCGTTCTTGAGTTACAGCCTGGAGTCAGACAGACGGACAGACAATGAAGTCTTAATAATTTTACCGTTTTTACCCTTTGGGTACGGAACCCTAAAAATTCATTTTGCGTTGGCATCCTAAAAAAATTAAATTCAAAACAACAACATTCTTAGTTCTTACATGTTTTATTAACTAAACATTAAATAACAAACATAAAACATCACAAGAAGCAACTACTTAATTAAAATCTTTATTAACATACACTTAATAAAATGAGCCTTATATATTTTATCTTATGGGTTATGTACGGGTAAAATAACGCGTAAAAATATGCGTCGTAGCCCGTAGCGTATAGGGCGGGCGGCTACGTAGTAAACACTAAACAGTCGTCTTTTAGACGTACGTTAGTACGGACGTTATACGCGTTATTATACAACTTATTCGTATAATATACAGTCGACTATTATACGTAAATATACAAAGTTTTGCCAGTTCTCGTATAAGTAGGATTAACGCATGTACAGGTATGTTTTTAAAAGTTTTTGCTTATTTTATAATGTTTACAATGTAGAGAATGGAGTGCACAATAATATAAACTCCATGTTTATTGTGGTTTAGGTCATAAACATATTTTATTATACTCTCAACGAATTGAAAGTGTACTTAAGGCTTTGCTAAAAAAAAAACTTTGTATTTAAAATACTTCGTTATTGTTTTGATTTACCCTTCAAAATCGTAGAACTCTATAAATGTGTAACATGTATAACAAAGAGTGAAAATAATAATGCACTATTGAGAAGAAGATATTTTTTTTTGTATTGCTATAATATAGGCTCTGTTAGCTATGTCCACACTATGCAATTTCATCTTCAATTTTCGTCATCATCTTTTTATTCAACTTTCGTTTGGTAGGTATATTCAATAATTGAATGCGTCAAAAACCACCCGCGTTGGGAAGAAAAGTGACATATCGTCGCGGGCATACCTCACGTGCGATTTTGCGCTATAACGCATGCCCTTGATGAACAAAAAAGGCACAGTGTGGACAAAGCTATTCTACTAGACAGATTTTGGTGACATTTAGCAGTGGACATATTATATACAACGTGACATTTTAGTGGTTGTTTTCCCGCAGCAGAACGATTTACCCATAGCAGTACTATCGAATCATGCATGATATTTTTTTTTTAATTAAAAATATTTTGTACGACTTACTACGGCAACTTTATGCCGATAGGCGCGAGTGGTTATTGCCCGAACGAATTTTATTTGTGATTTGAATAAAATTTAAAAAGAAACTTCACAAATCTATTGTACAACTAAGATAGAATCATTTTACTGCGGGAAAACCTGGGAAAACACATAACATAACCCCCATTAAAATTTCACGAAGTATAATTAAAAATAAAGGACTAATTAATTATCGCAGTATGGTACACCTCCTGCGGGATTTGCATGATATCAATGTGTATCGTAAATAACACAAGGTGCAATGTTTGTTTCTTTCTAAGTATATTTTTCTAGATGTTGTCAATAATTTCATTCGCATAAAAATTTGCTCATTGCTGTCCTTTTCGGAGACTCAAAGTTTCTTCATAGTATTATCATAAATCGATTCAATGGTTAAAAAATAAAGTGGTAATGCCGCACTCACAGACATTAAATGATGATTAAACTTCAATTTAATGAAGAGTTTGACATGTGTGTGAACTGTGAAATGAAATGAAAATATACTTTATTGTGCACAATCACATTTACAATACCACACACATAAAAAAAAAGACATAAAATGATGAGAGTACACAAAGTCGGCCTTATTACTAAATAGCAATAAATAAATATGTGTATTTTTTTTTCTATGGACGTTTCACACCACGTCAGTTTGGTCCCGTGCTAAGTACCGAAAGACTTGTGTTACGGGTACCAGTCAACGGAAATATATTTAATACTTTTATACTATACTTACATAATATATTTAAGATTTTTATTATATAATACACATATTTAATACACATCTATGACCCAGGAACTTTGAAAACTTTTTGTTCCGTCGGCGGGATTCGAACCCGCAACCCCCGGCTTGAGGTGCCAACAGCCCACCAACTGAGCCACAGAGGTCAATCGTGAAAATCATGTATGTGTTGAATAAATGTTTATTGTTATTATTTATGGGGCTTTAAATGTCAAAATCTTCTTTTAAGTACAGTTAAGTACAGCTGCAATATTCGTCGCTAAGTGCGGAAGTATTTTTTCGAATTTAAAATTTTAAGTATGAATTATAAAAAACCGCAATGTTCAAAAAATTTATGCGTCCCAATTGAGCTGATTTTAATAAACCCTGACAAAAAAGAGTGTGACCTATGATCGTAGCATCCAAACAGGTAGACCGATTTTGATCTAGTTTTTTTTCTTTTGAAAGCTGACAAAATGAAGATTGAATAGTATTCTTAGGTATAGTTCATCATCATCAGGCCCCCTGCGGGGCTAAAATGGTCACATTTAGCAATTCCTCTCAATCAATTCATCAAATGAATTGTAAAAACTGTGAAACTGACAAATGTCAAATCAGTACAAAAATACAGAAACGAATTGCAAGCAGAGTTGCATTTTGCGATTTTAGAAAAATGAATCATATTATGATTCATATCATGATTCTTCAAAGCGACCATTTTAGCCCCGCAGTACTATTAACATTTGGGTTTATCTACTTTAAACAGCTTTCTATGATTTGATTGGTTTAATATTTTGGATTCCGATTCCTGACACTTAGGCCGGTATAAATACTCAATACTCAAGATGCATCTCGGTCTCAAGACACGGTTCAGGCTCTGTGATTGGTTGGCTGTCAAAATTTGGACCAATCACCGAGCCGAACCGCGTCTTGAGACCGGGTCGCATCTTAAGTACTGACTACTGGTACTGACTATTTATACCGGCCTTAGTTAGGTAAGGTTAGTCTAGTCTAGTCAAAACAAATTTTAAATGGAAATAGGAATAAAAGTAAAATCAAAATGATTGTAACTATAACTTAACCTACCTATATAAATATAATGTTAAATAACCATAAGTACTAAATTCAAAATATCAACTGAAAATTCATTACCAACTGTAAAATATGAAAATTACTATTTACATAGTACCTAATTTTTTTAAGATTTACAAAACATATTTTATTACATAATATAATATACTTACATGTAGACTGTAGAGAACATACATATTTCATGAGTTTGATAAGTTCCTTTTATTTTGTCGTTTACTAAACCGAATTCGATGTGCCGAAATTAGTAAATCACAACAGAACCATATATTTTTGCGTAATAAAAACAATTTGATAATACCATAGAAAAAAACCATAGAGTCTCTGCTAATACTATAGATTTTGTGTGGCTTATGTTAACACCAATGTTTTTGTATCAAAACCTAATTAATTATAATAAATAACTATAGAGGAAATAATCCAAGAAGATTTTTTATTAGTGGCAGATTTGACAATATCTAATATATTGTCAAATCTGCCACTAATAAGGTAACCATGTGACATTACAAAAGACGCACGAAATAATTGAACGTGTTTGATACATGATTATGGTGTTAAAGGTCATATGACGTCATGGTGTCACCACGGCCGCAGGTGGGGCAAGTTGACCTAATATCCCATGACATTCGAACACCATGACATGTAGGTCGCGTAGGTGTTCTGTGGGGACACTCTTCAATTTAGACTAAATGACAACCACGAAGTTACTTGAAATCCATGACTAAATTTAATGAAAATTCATACAAATAGTTATTATAATTATGATGATTGATGTCTATCGATATAATAATTATATTATGGTGGAAACTATTTTGATGAAATAAGTCATGACTCATGAAAATATTTTGACTCCCGAGACGTCCTATAATAACATATAATATATGAATATATCAACTATCAAGAGTCAAGACTTATCAAACACTATATTTTTGTAACCTAATGTGTGCCTAATGCCTATTTTTATGTCATCACTGATGACTGATGACTGATGACTGATGAGTGATGAACTTGACTGTATCGTAATTCGTATATCAAACTTTTTATGAATATCGATTTGACATCAAATACTTATTTATCTAAATTTTGTACAATAAATGACATAAAGTATGTTGTCTAAAACCCAGCCCCGGATCTAGGGGGGGGCAAGCCGGGGTCTGTGCCCCGGGCGGCAAATTCAGGGGGCGGCCAAATTCATACTTCACGGACCAATGGACAACTCATCACTGACCACGTAATAAAATATATTATAATAGCACAAGTACAGCAATTTCATGGCCATATCAACTTGACCGATACCCTGAGCGCGGACTGCGGAGTGAGACGTGCTGCACGAACATATTTTATTATTCGCGAGGCGCGTAGGCATAGTTCAAAATACGCGCCCGGCTCTCGCACGCTTTTAAACCCTACCCTGTTAATAATATTATATATCCTACATAATATTGATAGCTGAAATTATATGGATGATAAAGGTGAAAATAAACATAAGTAGGTAGGGGGGGCGGCATGGGCGTATATAAGGGTCCTGGGGGTCCGGACCCCCCACTTTACTATCAATCTTACTTGTCCAATCGACAATATAATATTATGGTATTTAGGCTGCTGCAGAATCCTTCATGGGCGAGTCCAACTCGCACTTGGCCGCTTTTTTACGTTAGGGACCCCCCCCCCTTATCAAAGCTATATATACGCCCGTGGGGGGTGGCATTTTTTAGTTTTTGCCCCGCCTGAAAAAAATTGAAGATCCGGGGCTGCTAAAATCCCTTGTAGAAGAAACAAAAATAGTAAGATGTCTCAAACAATTCAAAACTTTGAATATGGCAAAGGTATTTGACACTGTAATAATAATTATAAATTCTTTATTTACACATTGAAACATCATACAAGCAGTACAAAAAGAAAGGATCTGCACAAATTGGCGATCTTACCGCTTCAATCTGTTTCTTCCAGACAACCACAGACAAGTGACAATCGATTGAGATGAAAAGTCATTTAAATCTTATATTTAAAAATGGATTTTCAAATGTGTTGGTCGCGCTAAAACTCGAAAACGGCTGCACGGATTGGGCTGATTTTATTCTTAAAATATTCGTAGAAGTCCAGGGAAGGTTTTAAAGTGACACGAAGTTCACCGGGACAGCTAGTCTTATATATAAAAATGGATTTTCAAATGTGTTAGTCGCGCTAAAACTCGAAAACGGCTGAACGGATTGGGCTGATTTTAGTCTTAAAATATTCGTAGAAGTCTAGGGAAGGTTTTAAAGTGACACGAAGTTCACCGGGACAGCTAGTATCATATAAAATTCTCGTGTCACAATGTTAGTTACCGTACTCCTCCGAAACAGCTTTACAAATTTTTACCAAATTTTCTATGCATATTCAGTAGGTCTGAGAATAGGCTACTGGCTACTTTTTATTTTGATAGTTAATTGCATTTCTTGAATAAATAAAAGTAAATTATTACAACTCGAGACTGACGGCGAGCATTGTTTGTGCGACGGGATAGCGATGGACGTTGCCATGGCGCCATACTTATTTACTCACTTCTATGTCACTTCAATAAAATAATATGGGCGAAAGAAATACTTTATATGAATTATGGCAAAGCAACGTTTGCCGGGACAGCTAGTTAATATTATGATAGGAACAGTAACATAACAATTGTTCTATGTGAAACATAATTACTTAATTATATTTGTAATTTTTATGACTTCCGCCGCCGCGCCGCACTCAGAGACGATTAAGTTAATTTACGTACGGTTATTAAATGAAGATTTTGACTAATATAATATAAGCCCCATACATTATCTGATCTGTCAAACTCTTCATTAAATTGAATTTAATGAAGAGTTTCACAGATAATGTATGGGGCTTATAACTCTTTTTTAAATAGCTCTGAGTGCGGCGGTTATAAATAAATAAATAAATAAACGTTTATTCGACGGAAATTTAAACATTATACAAACTACCTACACTTAATATTTATTAAGTTATTATAGTTATAGTATTTTCTAGCCTAGCTTGGCACTAGGTACTAGCCTGAATTTTTTCATAACTTAATAAAATTGTATTTTGGCAAATTACAGTATATTATCTGAATACAGTAATTTTCTAAAGTTTTTATGAACACTATTTCACACGGACGAACGGGGAAAAGCATAAATGTTTTACAACAAAAAAAAAAGATAAAGTCGAGCAAAATGCAAATATTTGAGGTCCGTGTTATGTAAGCAGTACACAGCGGTGAATGTTTTATGTAAAACAGAACCAGCGAACACAGGTGCTCCCATAAACCTCGCATGCCCTGCATAAATATTACTTTAACAAAAATACTCCAACTTTTCCTCTTAAGAGCAGACGGAGTATACGCTTTCTGGTTTCTCTTTTGGCGTTAAAAATATCTATGAAAGACTTTTAATTTTATTTAAGTAATATTTCTAGGAATTTTAAGACGTATGAGTTCTGTTATCAGGTCCCATAGGAAACATGGTCAGTAACAAATGACATTTTATTTAATTTATCTATGTGACTTACGCGGAACTCAAAAAATGCCAGGTTTTTGACAGTTTTGACCAGAGTTATAGATTTATTAAATTCGAAACATTATAACATACCAATCAACCACGCTGTTGCATAGATAAGCTAACCAATAAGTCAAAAATAATCTTAGAAACGGGACTTAAATCTTCTAGACTAGGCTATCGAATACGTGTATATTCTAGAGTTTCATATAAATAACTTGCTACGAATTGCTACGCGGGCGTAGCGGGATTTTGGTTGGCGGGCCGGCCGGTGTTTTCCTATAGAGCGATTGTGTTTCGCTTTAAACTATATTATAAATAATAATAATAGCTCCCACACCGGTTTCGGTGACGGTGGCCGGTTTCATTGAAACCAGGCCAGCTACGCAGGAGTAATTTTATAGTGCCCAAGTGTGTGCGCAGTACACAAGAGCACTCTCTATTCCTTTACTCTCATAACCCAGTGGGACGGACGACCGACACGACTGGCGAGAGATCAGGCGTGGGACCGACTTTTTACATGCCCATCCGACGCATGGATCATCTTACTTGTCAGACAATCAGGTGATCAGCCTGCATTGTCCTAACCAAACTTGGAAATAACATGTTTCCAACGCGGGAATCGAACCCACGACCTCCGAGTCAAGAGCCGCGCTCTATACCACTAGACCACGGAGGCGTTAACTATATTATAAGTAGTAAGTAAGTAAGTACACCATATTTATAAAAATATTTCGTAAAATTTTATCACATTATATGTAAGTAAACATTATTTTTACTCCTTTAGGAAAACATTAGATAAGCTTAAAATGTCCATCCGTGGTATCGTAGCCACCAAACGGTTTAGTATTAAATAAGCCTGAAATTAAAACAATATAGGCTACTTTCAACCCGTTAAAAAATCTACACGAAATCATGAGCAAAAGCCTGTAACAAAACTTTGAACCCCTTAATCTAAAACACTATCAGCAGTTGGGAGAAATAACATGAAACGTTAACCCCAAGTGGCCTTTCTTCACAAGTTTACGATAACGACAATAAATTATTTACGGGGTTTAAATCCAGGTCAAGAACAAGATGAGGACTTAGAGAATAGACCAAGCAATTGTTGACTTTATACTTTTTAATTTTTTATACAAAATGTATAAAATTGACATTTGACAATAATTCTGTTTACAGCGCTGTTTCGGTATGGACAGAGAGAAAATATAGAGAGCGAGCCCGAATCGCACTTGGCCTGGTTTTTCTCTATTCCTCTTTAACTAGATTTATTTTACAGTTGGATATGGAACGCTCTTTCATTTCTCTAGCTCTATGGTGGGATACGTAAAATGTCCACGTGCGTACAAACTACAAGCACTAACATAGGTACTTAATAATAAAGAACTTACAGAAAATGTATTATGTAAATGTATTAGCCTTTAACCCTTTATTTAAAATTTCATTCATCCGCTTGTCCTATTAAAACGAGATCATGTTAGCAAAACTAACACAAAGACTTCTTCTAATTTGATATTAGAAGAAGTCTTTGTGTTAGTTTTGCTAACATGATCTCGTTTTAATAGGACAAGCGGATGAATGAAATTTTATGTAAGTATTTTTTAAGGCATAGACTTTATCAAAAAGATAGTTTATACGTTTTATTCTCTGTGCACTTCATGTTTCTCATTTCTGCGCGTACGTAGGTCGTCTAGTCTTATCAGCATCTAGGCAAAACTAGACAAAATCGCCTTTATAAATATTGTATTTTTAAGTCTAAAAGGACTGTCGTAAAAGTTATTTTTGTAATAAAAATGCGGTCAAAGAATAATATTTGCGGTAAAATTTCTTTTTCGAAATTCAAAATGTTGTGGCAAACCGCGGTAAAAAGGCAAATTTGACTTTTTTATTTGTCGTTAAAGGCGTTTATTTTAACTACATCCGGCGCGCGTCTCCGCTTACGTCTAGACGATGTCAGCAGACTTCCTCCACGTTATTTTACATTTATTAGCATTTCATAACATCGTTGAGTCATTTGGCCTATGAATATACACTTGTTTTTAGCTTTTAAAAGAAATCCATACTAATATTATAAATGCGAAAGTGTGTCTGTCTGTCTGTCTGTTACCTCTTCACGCTCGAACCGCTGAACCGATTTTGCAGAAATTTGGCATGGAGATACTTTGAGTCACGAGAAAGGACATAGGATAGTTTTTATCCCGGAAAAATGTACGGTTCCCGCTCGATAAACGAATTTTGGCGCAACGGAGTTGCGGGTGTCATCTAGTAAAAAATATAAATTGACAAAGAAGTAATAAAACTTTGCAAACGAAAATAATTAATATCTTTAATGTTTAGGAAACAATTTTTTATTTCGAAGCAGGTTTGAAAATTTGAAAATATATTATATTTGTACTTACCTTAACAAAATGTAACAATTTTCATTAATTATTATAAGTAAGAGTTTATTGGCAAATATAACTTTAAGCGTTGAAAGAAAAGAAAACAGCAAATGAAATATTTCGATTCAGCTTTATGCGGAATGTCTACGGATGTCGGAAAATCTCAAAACTTACAAAAGGAATAAAAGTTACAAACTTTCAGGTTTAATAAAGAGCAAAATGGCACTGTGACTTTTGTTTAAAAATACAATAATAGCAAAAACAGGATTTTCTTTAGTACTTATATAAAACTCTTGAATTACTTACCAGTAGCCCTAGCACGACCACCAGTAGAAATGCGAAAGTATGGACAAACTGTGGAGATAAACATAAGGTAGCGTTTCGATCTTTTTTCGTTTCCAACAATTCAATTAAAATGCCACTTTATACTATACTACTAAAATTTTTTAGGACTATAGTCCTAAAAATTCAAATAATATCCTACTCTATGACATATACTATAGTCTGTGTGGCATTTTAATTGAAATTTTGTCGGTCGCGATTGGCTGCGGTAAAGATCGCAACGGAACCTTTAGTTTATGTCCACAGTTTGTCTATACTTTCGCATTTCTACTAGTGGCCATGCTACAGTTACCAATAATTAAATAATTATGGTGTGTATTACCTTAGATAAATGTTGTCGGAGTCATGCCTTTCTTTAATTTTGTCCACAATCGTACGTTCACTTTGATTTTCTTCGCGAGACTTTCTTTTCAAGGTCGCACCGTTTTAATTCAATAAGCCGCCGGCAATTTGTTGTGAAGTTCCCGCGGGGGGGGGGCGAACGGTGGACGAAGGGAGGGGGAGCGAACGGGGTACGAAGGGGGCGGTGGCGGGAGGGGTAATGAACGCGTTAGCGCCGCGCGCTGATTGCTTGGATACCTTCCAACATTTCAATATCAAATAGGAAGTTATAGCGGGGGGTTAGATGGCTAATACTAGATCCACTGTTTTTTTAAAATTACATTCACAAAGATTCGAGCGAACTGCAGTTACATGAAATGCAGTTGCCAATAAATACTCCCATGTATAATGTATAGCTTTATTTTGCTTGCTTGTTATTAAAAACGTTAAAGATTACAAATTATCTTCATAGATCATATAATTATTATCATAGAAAGGTTTTAATTGGTAACTATAATAGTTATATAATAATAATATCCATCATTTCTTTGACATTTGAAACTTTTGTCTTTGGACTAAATTGAGTCTTGAATCAGATGAAGAAAGGGCTTGAATCAGATCAGTTATCAGATGAAGAAATGGCTTGAATCAGATATAAATTCTACCTTTGATAGGAATCTAATAATATTATGCGAGGCAGTTTTAATTAAAAAGCATGTTGTATCTAGTTATTGACCATCGCCGGTCGTCCGGGCGACATTAGTTGTATGTTTGTTTTGGCCGGCTTTCGCAATAAACGGATTGTACTCTAGCGACTGTTTCCCACAAACTTATATTAATGGACGCTGTTAAGCATTCGTGTACTAACCCACACAAAAATTACGTATTGAGTTATGAATGCAGTTATGTTCTGTAGATGATTTAGAACAAGACGGCATTCAAAATTTAACAACAAAAAAATTGTGGGTTAGGACACTAATGCTTAACAGCGACTTATTGTGGTTATTCGCTGTTTGTATAACACGCTTCTATAAGTTAATAGTTAATAGAAATCCATAGCTTAAAATTTAATTTGTCTTGTTGCATGGTGGTGAGGGGCCTTGCACGGAATTGCCAACATTATTGCTTGTGTGGTGGTGGTGTTTGCAGGTTTCTTGCATGCGAGTGTACGCATAGGCAGTGTGGGAGGAGGGAGGTGCTATACGCATGCCTATGCGTACACTCACTCATTCACTTAAAGGTTGAGGTGTATTTCGATTTTCGCGGAATATTGCTAAAAATAATAACAAACTAAATTTTACGCTTCTATTAGTTTTGATCGTTCGTTTATGGTCAGTACTTACTATCGGTATTACTTGATAGTTTTACCACAGAATAGATAAAAGTACAAGTAGTTTTACTCTAAACCGAGTAAAAAATATCGTGTGAGTTTTAAAATATGATATTTTTTTACTCGATTTGGAGTAAAACTATCGAGTAATGCTGAATGTGTGGACGAAAGCCCAAGCCGTGGTGTTTACTCTACGTGATCGAGTAAAACCGTATGTGAGTACTTAGCAGACTGGTTTTTTATGCGTCCGCCCGAACGCGTGGTTTAGCGGCGACACCGCGAGATTACAAGCAAATGTATGTAACGATTTATTGAAATAGCGGCTCGGTTAATTTGTCATTTACATACATTTACATACATCTCGCGATGTAGCCGCTAAACTGCGCGTTCGCGCCGCCGCATATAAATCCATCCTGAACAAACATAGCGCAGCTCACCGAAGGCTATAAGGCTACCAATTTGTCACAAAATTATTATTTTTAACAAAAAATTAAAACCGACTTCCAAGGTCATTTAAAACAATAATAATATGAACTAAAAAGTATTAAATAACTCTTATCTACTCTATAATAGTGCCTTTTTCAGAATTCGCCTAATTCTACGTCTTCATTACTTTGAAGTCGGTACCAGTCCCAAAAGCTTCAGATATTCTGACATTGACTGAACTCACGATAAAATTAGCTGGTTCGGTACCAGTACCGGTTCAAAATAATGAAGACTGTATTATGTAGAGAAATAGTTGAGAATTAGGCGAATTCTGGAAAAGGCACTATTATAGAGTAGATAAGAGTTATTTAATACTTTTTAACTCATATTATTATTGTTTTAAATTAGCTTGGAAGTCGGTTTTAATTTTTTGTTAAAAATAATAATTTCACTCTTTTTAGTTCTACAAGATAAGGCTTTATGCGTAAATAACCACTACCAATGTTAACTATTCACATTATGTTACTGTAAGCGAAATTGTGGTAAATGCTTGCAGTTATCTAAGCGATGCTGCAATTTAAAAACTTTTATCTTTAAAGGTTCAGGAGTTCTGTTCAGTGCCTTTGGACCAAGAGACACCTTCGTATGAACTTTCACTTATTCGTAACATATGTTTACGTTAGTAGAAACAACATTTTAACCACTATGAGTCTTTTGATAAATTTTAAGGATTTCCCTCGATTGCTCATAGATCCCATCATCAGCTCACCACCTTCGTAATTATTATACAAAATCAAGATTATATCCTATACAACAACACAAGAATTTTGAAAATCGGTCCACAAACAGCGCAATAATCATCAAAAACATCTGCTTCGATGCAAAATATCACGAAAAGCATCAATAATTGGGTCATAATGTGATGACCCATGGCATAATTATGATTGTGATGATGATGATCAATTTAATTGATGTATTGGCTTATGCTTTCAGTTGTTTAAACAACGCCGAAATCCCCGAACCTGTATCTATAAGGATTCAAAAGTTCTGTTGGGTACCTTCGGATCCAGGGTATAACCTGGTGCGAAATCTTACTTTTTTATAGCATTTACCTTGAATGCTTCAGAAAAAATTGAAATCACTATATGTTTCCATACAAATTTCAAGGAGTCCCCTCGATTCCTCCAGGATTCCATCATCAGATCACCATTTTTGTAAACATGATACCAAATTCAAGTTAAACCCTATACAACACAAAAAGAATTTTGAAAATCGGATCACAAACGGCTGGATTATCGTTGAACATAAAAAAAAAAAGATACATGACATACAGCCGAACGTATTACCTCCTCCTTTTTGGAAGTCGGTAAAAAATTAATCCTCGCAATAAAAACAATGGCACAATAATAATTAAGAGTATAATAGTCTCAAACGGAAAACGGAAACGACTGTATTTTGTGACAAGTTTAATTTGAAAATGGCTTATATCTTTTGATCTCTATACTCCACTCGGGCTAGCTTGTCGCTAGCGGTCGTTGACTCCCTGTCAAAAACTTGTCATTTTCCATAAAAAACCCATAAAGTTAATATAACTAGCGGAATAGAGAAACAAAGTCCTAAGCAAGAGAGATGTCACTATCAGTAACACTGCGTGGTAAAAAGAGACGTGTGATACATGACAGCAGCACTCTTTTTTGACGTCCAGTCGGCACGTGCCGCACGTTGACAATTTAATCTCATAGAAATCATGTTCAATCACGCTTGTGTCAGTGTAATTATACGTACACATATTTTTACACACAGATGAAACCAATTTCGGTTACGTTTGACAGCTCGAGATTGTTGCTCTATTCCGCTAGGTATATTAACTTTATGATAAAACCACAATAAACAATATCTGACACTTCATTGTCAATCGCGGTTTATATGAAAAGTGACAAGTTTTTGACAGGGAGTCAATGACCGCTAGCGACAACTTAGCCCTAGTGGAGTATAGTCTCTACATTTGTCAAGGACGTACAAGTAGTATTATATTTTACTGGTAGATAAGACGCATTATTTGCCCCCACGTTAATAACGTGGTAGAGCCATGCTTCGGCACGAATGGACCAGCTTGACCGGAGAAATACCACGTTCTCTCAGAAAACCGGCGTGAAACAGCGCTTGCGCTGTGTTTCGCCGAGTGAGTGAGTTTACAAGAGGCCCAATTCCTTACCCTTCCCTTCCTTACCTCCCCTACCCTGTAATCCTATTCCCTCTTAAAAGGCCGGCAACGCACTTGCAGCTCTCTGATGTTGCGTGTGTCCGTGGGCGACGGAAGTAGATTTCCATCAGGTGACAGGTTTGCTCGTTTGCCCCCTTATTTCTAAAGAAAATAGACTACTTTATGTGGACGCTTTTAGGGTTCCGTATCCAAAGGGTAAAAACGGGACCTTATTACTTTAAAGACTTCGATGTCTGTCTGTCTGTCTGTCTCCAGGCTGTAACTCGTAACTCAAGAGCGGTAGTAGTTTGAGAGTTGAAATTTTCGCAGATTGTGTATTTCTGTTGCCGCTATAATAACAACAAATTCTAAAACAAAATAAATAAAATAAAATAATTTCCCATACAACAAATGTTTTCTTTTTCCTCGCTATCAAGGATGACAGCAGAACCTTACATTTTCGCGTCGTCTACACTCTACATCATATCAAAACTTACTGCGTACTCCGTCAAATTTATTTCCACGATTTTACACTTCAATTAAATGTGATCCGAAATGATTGTCACTTGAATGGACCATTGAGAGGCTCGTTCGCCCAATTGCCAGCAGTGAGCCATCACAAAGCCCGGCCGAGCACCATTCAACATCAATAATTGACGATCCATTGACATTATATCAAGGCCTGTTATATTACCAATGCCATAATGTGATTGTATGTCACATAGCTATGATTTGTGACTTTTACAACTAGTTTCGTTTATAGCTCAGTACTTATATCAGGCATTTACCTTAGGTTGGGTTGCACCAGAGGCGTGGTTAAAGTTATGGTTATAGTTAAGGCTAAATTTAACTTTTAACTTTAACCTTAACTTTGACCGGAGAAATTGACAGATGACAGCTGGTCCAACAAGGTTATAGAATGTGGGCGGGGGCGCCGCTGGTAAAGGAGAACTGTAAAAAATGGCGTTTTTGTATTTTGTATGATTTTCTGAGCGTAAGTTACTTTTTTCGCCACGTGCATTTAAAACCTGGTCGAGCTCTATGGTTATGGTTAAATATGGCGTCTTGATGGCGTCTTTTTTTAACTTTAACCAAAGATTTGACATTTTGCATTGTAGTTAAAGTTATAGTTAGTTAACCCAACCTTAAACTAGCTATAAGCCGAACTTTGTGAGGGCTCGCGTCACAATAGACATAACGACCAGTAGTTCGACTGCAAAGAAACGGACAGGTTTCAATATCTGTCAAATTCGTCGGGTTTCACTAGGATTATGAACGGAATGTGCCTCGCGCTGGCTGATATAATTTATTTTTAAATATTTAAAATAAAGATTTAAAAATTGGATTCTGATAATTTTAATCGCATGTGTCAAAACACAAACAACAATACGACCAAACGGAACACGTCCAGCGAATATGTCATAGGTCTAAGTTCGTAGGTAACAAGTTAACAACCCTAGCGACGATTTTCGTCATAATACGTCAAATTTAAAAATTTCAACATCAGTTCTAAGTCGACATACTCTATAATTCTATCTACTCTGCTCGCGTCGTCACACCTTGACTGACTGATAATAATAATAATTGATAACACATTTACAAATAAATGAAAATTACTATGTTATAGCACAAATCAATAGGCGTGATAGTTTTTCCGTAAAGTGTACCACAAAATGTACAATTATTTATTCCTAAACTAGATAACCCCCTTAAGAGGATTCCACACCGCCATTTTTTCCATACAAACGTTGTCCCCTGTTTCCTCCCTGGATAATGCTAGTAGACTTATAATTTTTTTCCTGAATATCTACGGCCACTAATACAATGTCCCTATGTTTTCTTTTTTTTCATAATTTAATTATTAAATAAGATATGAACGTTCAAAAACCCAAAAAAATGGCCAGATTTTCCACTGTGTTCAAACGTCCAGAAAACAGATTTGGATAGATTATACAAAAAAAGCAAAACATAGGAACACAGCTCAAGCCTTTTTTTAATCTTTAATGAAAAAAGTACTTAAATCGGTTAAGTTTTGGAGAAGGAATCAGGGGACAACGAATCGTTGATTTTCTGGATTTTCTGCAGTTGTCTCTATCGCGTTCTGCGGTATAGGCTTGAGGTAAGGGAGACAGCTATAGATATTACACGTACTTTTTTTTCATTTCTCTAGCCGCTGTGGTATCCTCTTAACTCCGTTACGCTAAAATTCGCGCGGGAATCGTTCATTTTTCGGGATAAAAAGTAGACTATGTCCTTTCCCGGGGCTCAAAGTATCTTCATACCAAATTTCAGCAAAATCGGTTCAGCGGCTTGGACGTGAAGAGGTAACAGACAGACAAACACTTTCGCATTTATAATATTAGTGTGGATAAATTTGAAACAAATATTTTTGAAATATCTACATGTTGATAGTAAACCTACCATGCACCATTTGTTTTATTAGTAGTACATACTGTAATCAAGAAATTTTAGAGTTAACATAGTTTGGCCATTTTCTTATTTTTCGATGACCAAAGGTTTACTAAAAGTGTGCTTTAACAGCATCTCCTTGCCCGAATTTAAATAATATTTTAAAAAGATAAAACCGACTTCAGTTTTCAAATTTTACGTAATTAAGAATTAAAATTCCGTATCTCAAAAACTACTAAACCGATTTTGATGAAACTTACAGTATTCCCTAAGATGAACAGTACCTAGGCTAGTACAACAAAAAAAGAATCACTTAAATCGGACTTACAGTTCCGGAGATATGCGTGCACAATCATAAAAACATACATACATACATACGTATACACTTTAGAAATTTGACACATTTGTTCAAAAGCTGCTATCGATTAACATAAACAAAAACTGGACAGTTCTGGAAATAATATATGCATACGCGTCGAATTGATAACCTCCTTTTTTATGGAAATTGGATATCTCCTACTCCTCCTACATTTCTTCTGATTAATTTCGTTGCGGGTCCCAAGACAGATTTAGCTTGTCCCTCGGGCATCCCTGAGATCATATCAAAGGGTTCTCGTGGTTGGTTACCACTGTTGATCCTGGCGACACAGGAGTTGCAGTGGTAGGAATGTGTGGTGGGCCTTTTGCCCGTTTAAAAAAAAACTCATTTTTTTGAAGTCGGTTAATAAAAATCGCTGCAATACAAACACACAGACAATACGTATGTTATCTCAGTACATAACACTCATGTGACAGTGTGGACTTGTGGACAAATATGAATCGCGCTAATATTTGACTGTGTGTACTGCCGTGTCAACATCATCATCATCACCCTGAATTCATGATGGCTATCTACGGTCCACAGTCAACCAAGTTTTGTTGATTACAGAACCCTAAAACGGAACCCTAACCAGCTGATTTTTTGTATATTGGTAGGTTAATAGTTTTCTAATTTAAGAGTGATTTTGTCCTACAAATAAAACAATCCATATTTTAGGACCATCAATTAGTCAAAGTATGAAATCCTTTCTATCTCTGTTAGCTACCACTTACGAGATTTTTCGAAAATAAAAATGTTGTTCGTCTTATCAAAATGTAGCTACTCACAAAAAATTTGCTGTTCTAGGGCTCCCTCACTAGTATGTGAGTACTTACGAGTAGCATTATGGTATAAATCATCTGCAATTTCAATACAATGGTATCTAAGTACTAAACTGCACTATTGATTCTTTATAACAACCTCCAACTGAGTGTTTGAACCGTGTTAGTTTAAATACGTTTTCTTGTACATGGAACAAGAATATTTAACTCAGACTAAATATTTTTAACTAAATGACGAACTTCGTTATGCCAAAATTCGTTCATTGCGTGGGAACGTTACATTTCTCCAGGATAAAAAGTCCCGGGATAAAACGATATTTCTCGGGACCCAAACGTCAAATAGTATCTCCATAGTAAATGCCAGAAAACGGTTAAGCGGTTTCAGCGTAAAGAGGTAACGACAGACAGACAGACACACTTTCATATTTATAATGAATAATGATATTAGAATGGATTTCAAGCATGTCCATACAATTTTGTCGCAACGGAGTTGCGGGCGTCATGTAGTTATGAATATTATCTATATATATAAAATCTATATATATAAAACTCAAAGGTGACTGACTGATTGACATAGTGATCTATCAACGCACAGCCCAAACCACTGGACGGATCGGGCTGAAATTTGGCATGCAGGTAGATGTTATGACGTAGGCATCCGCTAAGAAAGAATTTTGATAAATTTCAACCCCAAAGGGTTCAAATAGGGGATGAAAGTTTGCATATAATAATACTTCTTAACGCGAGCGAAGCCGCGGGCAAAAGCTCGTATTGTATATTACTGTTATATTAGAATATAACAATAATATACGAATATCATATGCATACAACTATAGTCTATAATATACCTACACATAGTATGTTTTCTGTCCGATCAATAAATCAATTCGTTCTAATAACACTTCGCCTATTACGAGTTACGACATGCTATTATAATTTGATGTCGCCAACTTTCAATTGAAATAATAGAGTCCAATACTACCTACTAGGCTACTTGTTAATACCTCGATCTTGGGAATCGCAGACACAATAGATTTTCAATTTTTATGCGACAGCCGAGTGCTGTTGGAGATTAATGGGTTAAATGCCATGTTACTATATTGTAGTGTAACAACTCTGCCGTACTCAGAGACTTATTTTAATGACGACAGCTTCAATTTAATGAAGAGTTTGACAGATAATGTACAATTATAGTGCTTAGCATATACAGGTATGTAAATTTTAATCTTTATGTCTGAGTTAAAGCAGCTGTACACTTTAAGTCTACGAAGAATTAAAATAAGTTTTCTAAGTATTAAGTATAATAAAGTGACAAACTCTAAATAAGTAGAGTTCATCGCCCAGCCACCTTTTCTGTGTAAAGATTCGAAATTTTAAATTTAACACATTCTTAAGAATAAAAAAAGTTATTCTGCTGTTTAAGAATTTGGTAGGTCTTTAGATGATGCTATGTGTGTTTTGCACTTCCTCCACCCAATAGGCAATCCCGTAGAACCGTACACTTTACTAAGATGCGTTGACTCTATCCTAGTTTTCCATAATGCGACTCAGTGGCGCTTAATGTCGAATTATGCTGAAACTACTTTTCTGTCAGAGTTAGTATCCATTGCACGCATCAAGCGAAAGCACTACTTTTGATAGTGCTCGATTGTGCGAAGCGGTGTTGTTGTTGAAACATTCAACGTTAAGAGGAGTCCACACCACCATTTTTCCATACAAACGTTGTCCCCTGTTTCCTCCCTGGATAATGCCGGTAGAGTTATGATTTTTTTCCTAAATATCTATGGCCACCATTAGCATGTCCCTCTTTTTCTTTTTTTTCATAATTTTATTATTAAAAAAGATAAGAACGTCCAAAAACCCAAAAAAATGGCCAGATTTTCCTCTGTGTTCAAACACCCAGAAAACAAAACTGGCTAAAATATACAAAATAAAACCGGCCAAGTGCGAGTTGGACTCGCCCATGAAGGGTTCCGATGCAGCAATAAGGTTTATTTTAATGAAATTAAAAGGTTTTTGATTCATTTTTTTATTTCAATTGATTTAATGAAAGTTAATTTTAGGTTTACCATTTATGACGTATAAAAAAAACTACTTGCTAGATCTCGTTCAAACCAATTTTCGTTGGTAGTTTTTATAGTAATGTACATCATATATTATTTTTAGACTTATCATGCCCCTACTTTAGAAGTTAGAGGGGGGGGGGGACACAAATTTTTCCATTTTGGAAGAGTCTCTCTCGCAAACTATTCAGGTTACAAAAACATTATTTATATAAGAAACTTCAGTATGATTTTTAAAGACCTATCCATAGATACCCCACACGCATTAAGATGAGATCAGACACGCATAAGGTTAGATCGAAAAAAAATTTTTTTCAGTTTCAGTTGTACCTATGGGGATCCCTAAAATTTTTTATAATTTTTCCATGTTTGTATCAAAATCTTTAGGCGGTTCACAGATTACATCTATTTACCAAGTTTCAAAAGTATATCTCTTATAGTTTCGGAGAAAAGTGGCTGTGACATACGGACGGACAGACAGACAGACATGACGAATCTATAAGGGTTCCGTTTTTTGCCATTTGGCTACGGAACCCTAAAAAAGAAAACATAGGAACACAGTTCAAGCCTTGCTTTAATTCTTAATGAAAAAATACTTAAATCGTTTAAGTTTTGGAGATGGAATCAGCGGACAACGAATCGAAGATTTTCGGTTCTTTTATTAGAACTTTTGTCGTATTGTCTCTATCGCGCTCTGCGGTGGGAGACTTGAGATTGGTGAGACAGCAATACATTTTCAAATACCTATTTTCAATTTCTCTCGCCCCTGGTGTATCCTCTTAAGCATTATGCCGCATAATGCGCTATAATGCTCTTATTGGAAAACACCCTTAGTCTGCCGAATTTATTCGAAATTAGTCTATTATTATCGGAACATGTTCAATGCAAGCAAAAAAATTGTAATATTATACATGAATAATGAAATAACAGCCTATTACGGTATAATACGTAGTATTATACCAGTCCAACGTAATAATGCCTAAGTGTGAAAATGTGTTCATAACAGGCGCTATTGCTAAGTGGATAACGAAAAAGGTAAACTTGTTTATTAAATCCGGCAGTCTATTCCGAAAAAAAACGAAATGAATTCAAGGAGAAAAAATAAATTGCTACATTTTTCAATGTTTCAAAATTAAGGTCTGGAATTCGCTGGCTTTAGCTCTAAATACAGAACAGCATAAAATACTTAATGTCCAGTTTCTGAATTTTTTTAAAGGAGTTTATCTTTCCACTCACCACTGGTGTTTTTGATCGGTCTATGTAAATTATATATAAACCTTTTGCCGTGGGCAAAAGGTTTCGGAAAATTGACAAACTTTCATCCCCTATTTTACCCCTTGGGAGTAGAATTGATCAAAATCTAACGGATGCCTACATCATAACATTTACCTGCACGCCAATTTCAGCCCGATCCGTCCAGTGGTTTGGGCTGTGCGTTAATAGATCACTATGTCAGTCAGTCAGTCAGTCTTTGAGTTATAAATTATAATATATATTTAGATCATAAAGTTAATATACCTAGCGGAATAGAGCAACAATCTCGAGCTGTCAAACGAAACAGAATTTGGTTTCATCTGTGTGTAAAAATATGTATACGTATACACTTACACAAGCATGATTAAACATGATTTATATGAGATTAAATTGTCAACGTGCGGAACGTGCCGACTGGATGTCAAAAAAAGATTGTCATGTATCACACGTCTCTTTTAACCACGCAGTGTTACTGATAGTGACATCCCTCTTGCTCAGGCCATTTCCTATTCCACTAGGTATATTAACTTTATGATTTAGATCAACTGCAACAGTGTTGAATGGATGAAATCTTGTTAAAAACCTTGGAAACTGAGCATTAGCAGAGCAGTTTTTCTCCTCTTGTGTAGCTTGGAGAAGTTTTGATGTAAACTACGAGTATCAACAAATATTTGTTATGATAATAATATAAATAGGTTTGTATATTGAAATGGTTTTATTCCATTATTACAAAGTAAAATAAAAAAAAATTAACAGCAATGAACTGACTCTGACGACCTCCGTGGCTCAATGGTTAGAGTGTGTGGCAAGCCGGGGGTCGCGGGTTCGAATCCCGCCGACGGAACAAAAAGTTTTTCAATGTTCCTGGGTCATGGATGTGTATTAAATATGTGTATGATATAATAAAAATCTTAAATATACATATGTATAGTATAAAAGTATTAAATATATTTCCGTTGTCTGGTACCTGTAACACAAGTCCTTCAGGTACTTAGCACGGGGCCAGACTGACGTGGTGTGAAGCGTCCATATATATTATTATATTATTAATGAAATAAAGAGTTACGAAATAGAATGTAACAGGAAATTATGTACTAGGACAAACTTAAAAGTAACACAATACGAACTGTACAAATAGGTGGTAACTGCTTACAATGGTTTCTCTAGAGAACACATATAGGTGACAATATATTATAGGTACACTATAGCCGCACATAGATTAAGATCCTCCTCCTTTTTGGAAGTCGGTTAAAAAACGTTGGTGTTGACTCTACGTACTCTACACTGTAGAGTATTCGCTCGGTGGGACATCTGTTATCATTTATCAATAACAGATATTATTATCTTTATTTAATTACTCACCTTACAGGCTAACCTTTCCTATAAGTTTACTGTGTCATGTGATATTAATATGTTAGGTGCTCCCTCGACGCGAGCATTCACTTGTAATGTAACATTATAGATTAGTTTTTGAGTTGGTATTACTTTACGCGTGTAATGTAACATTCGACTTTGAGCATTCCATAGCTAGTTGATGTTCAAGTTGTATCAAGATATTACACACTGTATCATTACAAGGTGCGCATTGTAATGCTCGGTTTTGTATAATTACAAGGTGCGCATTGCAATGAATTTGACGTGGGAGAGCCATGCTTCGGCACCAATGGGCCGGCTCGACCGGAGAAATACCACGTTCTCACAGAAAACCGGCGGGAAACAGCGCTTGCGCTGTGTTTCGCCAAGTGAGTGAGTTTACCGGAGGCCCAATTCCCTATTCCCTTCCCTACCCTCCCCTATTCTCTTTCCTTCCTATCCCTACCCTCCCCTATTCTCTTTCCTTCCTATCCCTACCCTCCCCTATTCTCTT
Source organism: Aricia agestis (assembly GCF_905147365.1). Classification (NCBI taxonomy): domain Eukaryota; kingdom Metazoa; phylum Arthropoda; class Insecta; order Lepidoptera; family Lycaenidae; genus Aricia; species Aricia agestis. The sequence continues at coordinate 12,343,799 of NC_056417.1, forward strand.
TCCTTCCTATCCCTACCCACCCCTATTACCCTATTCCCTCTTAAAAGGCCGGCAACGCACCTGCAGCTCTTCTGATGCTGCGAGTGTCCATGGGCGACGGAAGTTGCTTTCCATCAGGTGACCCGTTTGCTCGCTTGCCCCTTTATTTCATAAAAAAAAATGCTCGACTCTGTAACGTTACACTTACATTACAAGCGAATGCTCCCGGTGAGGGAGCACCTTTATGTTTATTTGGAAGTGACAACAAACATTTAATTTACTCTCGTGTCACGATAAGAGTCACAAAGTTACAAAAGCGATGGAATTTCAGTAAAATCTACTAGTGTAGTGTTAGCCACCATGTTATTCTTTTACCTGTGCTCCAGTTTTGTGCTCCTCACCGCTTTCGTGGTTTTGAAAAGAATAAAAAGGGGACGGAAGGTACGCTTTAATATCGCGGAGTGCTTTCGTTATGTAGGCATAGAAGCGGTGTTTGATAAAGTTTGAAGTTGTTTTTTTATCCAGAATCTAGTCCTCTTCTTAGGGGCGTAACTACCGCTGTATATGCCGTATCAATTATACGGGGGCCCCGGGCCACATGGGACCCCGACGTGCGTAAGCAAATATTAATAAAATCTTTCCATTTCGTAAAAGTAAAAAAGACAACCTAATACCTTAGTGTCCCAAAACACGGGGGACATTTTTATACGGGGCATGCTACGATCCCTCTGACATTAATTTAGAGATAATTTAAGGTGACTACTAGTTACACCCCTTTTAAAATAGAAAGATCTACAGACTACACTGTGCTTAGAGATGTTAGTTTACAACGTTTTGTTCTTATCTGATACGTAAAAGGGATTTTAAATTTGGAAATTCACAGAGAAGGACAAAACATAGAGTAACCTCTGTGTGAAATTTCATTGGCAGGTGAAGGTTTAATTGTGCGCGTAATCTTTTTCTAATTAGGGGTTTTATTTAGTACATCTACAAGGTGTAACAAAACTAAGTGAGGTCTTTCAGCGCTGCTACTTTCACAGTGAACTCTCTACAAGGAACACGTACACACTCTAAAGTATTATCACTTAGTTTTGTTACACCTTGTATATACATTGTGTATTGTATATAGGTTTAAGTGCACCCTGTATAAAGTTCTGTGAAAGTAATAACGCTGAAAGAGCAAATTATTTTTTAATTATTTTTGTGATTTGTATGGGTGATCGTGTCATGATTTTTTTCCTACAAAAGTAAAAAAGTTATACTTTCAGCTGCACTACTATTTTCACAACGAACTCTACGTACCTATATACACCCTAAAGTGTTAGTATTATAAGTAAGTTATACGTGGGAGAGCCATGCTTCGGCACGAATGGGCCGGCTCGACCGGATAAATACCACCTTCTCACAGAAAACCGGCGTGAAACAGCGCTTGCGCTGTGTTTCGCCGAGTGAGTGAGTTTACCGGAGGCCCAATCCCTACCCTATTCCATTCCCTACCCTCAACTATTCCCTTCCCTCAACTATTCCCTTCCCTTCCCTTCCCTACCCTCCCCTATTACCCTATTCCCTCTTAAAAGGCCGGCAACGCACTTGCAGCTCTTCTGATGCTGCGAGTGTCCATGGGCGACGGAAGTTGCTTTTCATCAGGTGACCCGTTTCCTCGTTTGCCCCATTATTTCATTAAAAAAAAAAGTTTTGTTATACTCCATAGAGTGTAGAGGTATTATAAATTATAATAATCTTAGCAACTTATAGTAAAATTAAATTAATTATACAAGTATTACCCAATAAATTATGCGTACAGAAGCTTAATATACGCCATTTAAACAACAATAAACTCGGAATATGCGATATTGCGGCGATAAGGCGCAAAGTTTTGGCATTTCATAATGTAATTGGCCCACGAGGCTTAGCGGCCGAGGTCAGAGGTCACGGCCGGAGGTCAAACAAGTTTCGTTTCCTGTCCTTTATGTGACATTTGGAATATAATAAAAGAGATAATAGTCATAGAGTCAAACACCGCTTTACCTAGGGCAGGGGTTTCCCAAACTGTGCGCCGCGGCGCCTTGGTGCGCCGTGGAAAGGCAAAAGGGGCGCCGTGAGTCGATCCTCCATCATTAATATCCATAACCACAAATATTATAAAATAAAATCATAGTATGAATCAGGGATGTTGCGAATATCCGCATCCGCATAGATTTGGACGTCCGCATCTGCATCCGCATCCGCATTAAATGAATGCGGATTTTTATGCGGATGTGAATGTCATACGAGTTGGGACACGAAAAAAAAGCGGTGGGGTCTGTGAATGGCGCGTGCCATTTGCGCCTGACACAGACAGACAGACGGACAGATAGACCGAAAATATAAGGGTTCCTTGTTGATTACGGAACCCTAAAAACGGTGACAGGATCCGACGCGTTTATTGTGATGCATCAATTGTCTTCTGTAAATTAATCACTACGTGTTTGTTTGTGCTTTATACTTAATAAAACTACTCACGAAAAATTAGCTTGATATTAATCAAAAAATTTGTTCTATCCCACCGGTACTATGGTGTTACACATTAGCAAAAATTAAAATAATACTTTTTCATTTTATAAACAATATTTATGTAGGATCCGAAACATCCACATCCGCATCCGCGGATGTGAACCTCTAAAAATCCGCATCCGCATTCGCATCCGCGTATGTGAAAAAATCGGGATCCGCAACATCCCTGGTATGAATTATACAAAGCAGGCAGATGATTAAATATTTGTTTATTATTATTAGGGCATGCACCCGGTTCTACCCGGTTCCGAAATACCCGGGTATACCCGGATATTTAAATGAGTCTGTGGAACCGGTTCTAAGCGCTGGAACCGGGTCGACCCGGTTCTGATAAGATTTTTCTAATTTTGCATTAATTACTAATTTAAATTACGCGCGTCGAAGTATCGTGGAGCTTTTGATATTTATCGAGCTGGCAACGCCGCGCGAGCACGCTATTGTCGCGTCTATCTACTATACATGCACACTGTCTACCCCACCGCCCGCGCCAGCAGGGTGACCATATGTGGCAGGTTCCTGCAATTTTGGCAGGATTGGCGTCTTATTTTGGCCTATGGCATGATCGGTTGACGTTTTAAAAACTTGGCAGGTTTTGACAGGATTGGGGTATGAAAAATAAATTTTATTATTGCATCTCAAATTTCCGACAATGGCAACCCTGGATACTTTACGGGGGATTTCCCTGTACTTGTTATGTTCGTGTGTGTATGTTCGTGTATTCTGTGTGTGTGTGTAATCTTGAGTTTGTGGTCGATATTATCATTTATCAATTATCACTTATCAGTCACAGTAATTGCTTGATGCTTGGCTTGTGAGTCTAATTATTGATCATAGTTTCATTGACAAATCTTGTGTGGTATCGTGGGTGATAGTTTTATTGGTGGTGGCACTAACAACTCCCTGGTGGTGGCTTTATTCCTCTAGCTATATACTATAATTAAGTATCATAATTTATATTATAGTATATAGCTGATAGAGTCTTAGCCCATCATCGCGTGGCCATTTTGTGCTTATTTTCATACAAGTAGTGTGCGTGTATTTTCTTGAATATTTCTATTTGTCGATCATTTCAAAGCACATTATAATCCAGAAAAGAAAGTCATTTAGTTCATGGTATCGATAAACTATAGTTCAAGTAATATGCATCCCTAAACACACGTAAAAAGCTATGCAATTTTTGTAGCCAAATTATTACTTGATGTGACTTTTAGCACTAATGCCTTATATTATAGCATGAAGGGATTGTTAAATTTGTAAATCATCTTTTTAGCTTACAAAAATACCGAGTGAAAAGCCCAAAAAACGTTGTTCAAAACTAACATATTTAATGTCAAATCCATGTGTTTGGGCATTCTTTGGCCGTTCTTATGGTTTATTATTTAGCGGAACCACAAAACTAAACAAAATCTAGCATAAAATGTTCACTAAAAACCTTTATTAACACTTTTATTACATGAAATATGCAGCCGACTCCTTTGTTGTGACCGAGCAGGTCGGACCTAACTTGACACGCTTTTCACTCATATACACCGACATAAGGCTCTCTCCTACAGTCTATCTCAATGGTTTAATCTAATAAAAAATTGCAATAAATATGTGTATTTTTACTTGATTTTTTTTTCTTACTTTAAAACAACACAGTAAAAAAAGTTAGGTAAAGGAACCGGGTAGCACCGGGTGACCCGGTTCTGACTACCACTGGAACCGGGTACGCAAAATCTGGAACCGAACCCGGTTCTGCATGCCCTAATTATTATGTACCTGCTTAACCTAACTATAATCATTAAAGGTGTTTACTGTTTATTTATGTATGTTTTTGTAATAGCTAGGTAAAAATAGGGCAGTCAAAAAATATTGACTTGTAAGTGCGCCGTAGGCTGAAAAAAATTGGGAGCCCCTGACCTAGGGGATTGTTGTAGTTTGTGGATTTAGGTTATCTAAGTCATAGTAAAAGGAGGGGAAGTAAGTTATCTTCGGCACCGCGCGCGGCTTGTATGTGTGCGCCATAGTGTCAATGTGTCGCCACGTACGGCACACAACAAAATCTCGGCGGTACCAGCCTTATAAAACTGGCCGAGATTTTGTTGTGTGCCGTATGTGGCGACGCATTGATACTATGGCGCACAACATATACAAGCCGCGCGCGGTGCCGAAGATAACTTACTTCCCCTCCTTTTACTATGAGTAAGTCCTCGTTACGCTTTTCACATTTTCACAGTGAAGTCTATAATGAGAGACATTAGACAACCTAAACTCCAACCCTGTACTATCGGGTGAGTCCTCTTATCAGGGCCAGATCTAAGGGAGGGCGAGCCGGGTATTCGCCCAGAGCGGCAAAAGTGAATTAATCTCCCAATATCCACCACCCAAGTTTGAGAATTATACCTTCCAACCTACTTCTAGTTGCAAAGTTGAAGTATTTAAGTATTTTACCTACTTAAATATTCCCCCTATTATCCTCCCTCGAAACTAGCTCTGAATGACGTAAGTATATGGTTTTCTTTATGTAAAGGGCGGTGAAGATGTTGTTTGCCACGAGCGGCTAAATAGCTAGAACGGGCTGTACCTCTTATTTCTATTCTTCTTCCCTAACATAATAACCCCCACACCGGTTTCGGTGACGGTGGCCGGTTTCATTGAAACCAAACCAGGTACGCAGGAGTAATTTTATAGTGCCCAAGTGTGTGCGCAGTACACAAGAGACTCTCATAACTCAGTGGGACGGCAGACCGACACGACTGGCGAGAGATCAGGCGCAGGACCGACTTTTTACATGCCCATCCGACGCATAGATCATCTTACTTGTCAGACAATCTAGATGATCAGCCTGCATTGTCCTAACAACACTTGGAAATAACATGTTTCCAACGCGGGAATCGAACCCACGACCTCCGAGTCAAGAGCCACGCTCTTAACCACTAGACCACGCAGGCGTTCCTTAACATAATGTACCATCTGCAGACATATTCATCTTCTTTTTTTTCCTAGCCTATGCTGTCCCACTGCTGGGCAAAGGCCTCCCCCAAGGTATTTCATTGTGCTCGCTCCTGTGTCACCGCTGGCCAGCCTGGCTGGTATGCTTCCAGCTCATCTTTTTCTAGGCTGGCCGGCCGGCCATTATCTTCTTGACTTTCATATATTTTTTTAATTTCCCCAGACAGCGATGGGCGGCTGGCTGAGCTACATCTGGTGGGGCGGCGACCCCGACACACCCAACCCCGTATCCGGCCTCACGCGCCGCGACATCCACGCCGTGAGGACGTCGTGGGCACCAGTGTACAAGGACCCGCTTGGCAATGGCACGGAACTGTTGAGGAGGTGAGGGATAGCTTAATACATTTCAATGAAATTAGCATATGAATATGTTTCCTTGATAAGTTGATACAAGGTGCAAGGACCCACACATTAGCATATGAATAGGTAATGCATATTGCATGGAGCAAGGACCCACTGGCCATTGATTAAATAGTGCAGCTAGGACTGCCAGATTGCCAGAAAAAATTAATGACATTTTAAGAACATCATTTAGCTTCATTACCAACCTAACCAAATGTACCTATTTAAATAGAATGTTATTGCTTTCAATTGAAATCTTAGAAGTCGTACTAGATAACAATACAAGTATCACGTGAGGAAGTTTTTACTAGGTTTTTAGATAGCAATTCGTATCAAAAATATTAAATTAAATCAGGGTAAGTTCAAAGAAAACATAGGATAAGTCCGGATAAGTCAACTTATCACTAAAAAAGTCACTGCTTTTTTTGCTACGGGCATATACGCCATACTGCACTGCAACCGCAAACTGTAGTACCGTAGCTTAGGTACGTGCCGTACTTAACTGTAGTGTAATTTAGCGTTAACTTGAATTATCCGGATTTACCCTATATCCGATCTTACCCTAATTAACTGTTTCACAAGCCCCAAACCTGTAAATAACTAGAAGACATTAAAGCTAGATTATTTCACATTTCAAATTGGTTTCTTCCATTAAAATCAAGTGAAACTAAATCAACCCTCTCCTTTCAAATTGGTAGTTGCTACCATTCAAATCAAGTGATACTAAACAAACCCTTTTCAGACTGTTCACCGCATACCCTGAAACTCGGGAGTTCTTCAAGATGGTGCGCAAACACCCAGAGTCGGAGTGGGTGGGCAACCCACAGTTTACCGCCCACGTCATGAATCTGATGACGTCACTGGACCTGGCCGTCCGCAGCCTCCACCAGCCCGAGGTGGTGGCAGCCATGATGAACAAGCTGGGAGAGTCACACGCGAGACGGAAAATCAAGGAGGAGCATTTCAATGTAAGTTTTTCTTTATAAAAGAAAGAGGAAATGAGCAAACGGATGATGGAAAGCAACTACGTTCGCTGATGGACAAACAAGTCTGTTGCTTCAGGGTTATTGCATGCTTTTATAGCTGCGTTAGGAAGGGCGACCGCCCAGGGCGCCAGATTGAAAGGGACGCTGAAGGCAAACAAAAGGGGCGCCAATTATTTTTTCAGCACGATCAGCCCTGGGCGCCGAAGGAATCTCGCCCAGGGTGCTGGTAATGCTGAAACCGACCCTGCCCGACGAGACACAAAGTGCATTATACTGTGTAATGCAGTTTGTGTCTCGTTGGATTATAATTCATTTACACATGAATTATTTATAAATTATATCCAATAGATAGCCCAAACATAGAGAAAGAGTGCAATATAAGCAGATGCTGAAAATTGCACCATCTCATTCTTTAGCAGGCCCGGATCCAGGGGAGGGCGAGAGGGTGCACTTGCCCCGGGCGGCAAAGATTGGGGGGCGGCCGGAGGCCACCTCCCAAGTCCCAATCTTTTGCCGCTTACTTCACCGCCGCGTGCGCCACCGGTGGCCCAAAGCGCTACCCCGTCAACGTTATTTCACAGAATTCTATCTGATGTTAAAAGACTTGGAGGCGCCCCTTGTCGCGGGGTAAATGGCAATCATAGCATTTTATTAAGTACCAATTGAAAATGCACATTTTTGCTTGGAGGGCGGCAAATTGGGATTCTGCTCCCCCCTTTTTCAAACGTAGATCCGGGCCTGTTCTTTAGTCTCAGAATTCACATCACTGTTATATGTGAATTTTGAGACTGAAACTTATAAGCCGATGCTAACAAAAGTACACCTAATAAAACCTCAACTTTACATTGCAGGGTCTAAAGGACGTGATCGTGAAGATGTTTATCGAGGTGTTACACCTGGACGACGCGACCCTCGGCGCCTGGGGCAAGACCGTGGACTTCTGGTACAAGCACATATTCCAAACACTCAACGCCGACGTAGCCAGATAACCCATAATCTAAGCCTAATTATTAGTAAGCCTGTTCTAGCAAACCGGCATGACCGTAATATAGCGGCCGAATACAGCGGTAAAAGAAGCTAAGTGGCCGTTTCCTAGAAAACGGTACCTACTTCAAGTTTTGCATATTTTATAAACCGTTCATACACCGTTGTAACGTGTTGTAAGTTGTAAAACGGCTGTTTCAAAGGGGTGACGTTTTGAACGGAAATTAAAGCTTACTTTTTAAGTCCGGTCGCTAGATATGGAATTAAGTAATTTGACAAATTTTGCTTTGTGTTTTTCTATTTAGCGCCGTACTATTAGTTACATATAAATATATATTATATCGCTTAGCTATACTTCTCAATGATTGTAGTTTCGTTCATAGTAATAAGATTTTTAAAACTATTATTCCCAAAGATTATTTTATCAATGTTATATTTAAGTATGTTAGACGAATGATTGTTTAAATATATTATACAATCGGAATATAATATTATTAAGTGTAAATATTTGCTTTTGCAATGTTAACCATCAGAGATATTATTGTAAATAAAACATTAGATAGTGTAGTAATATGTACTGGTTTTATTTGCAAATCGACGATTGCTTAGTAAATATTATGAGAACCTATCATTAGAAACAGGCATACAGATGGTATATTTGTTGTCTACTATGAAGATTTAAACTTTAATCCTACCAAATACCAATCTATCTAACTACCTGCGCAATAAGTACTCACTATTTATTCAAATGTAAAAAACGAAGAGTATCGATGTGCAAAAACTGGCAAACATGATTTTGTGTACTATACGGAAAATAATATAAAAACTTGTAGACGTTTCCACGTGTAACCAGTTTGCCGTATAAACACCCAGTTTGGCGCAATACTAGCTGATCATAATACATTATTATATAATAATAAAACGCGTAAGTATGTCTGTCTATCTGCATGCTACCTCTTTCCGCACATCTAAGTGTCTAACTAAACACACTAGGCCGAAAAAACGCGGCCTTTTACGCCTGCAATGTATTTTAAATTACCGATGACACACCCAGGCGCGGTCTGAAGCCGGGGGGTCACAGAGAACATGGTTTTTGAAATATTTTGTATTCCCGATTCATACCGCGGTGATTGGAGTGGTGTGAAACCACTAATTAATTATTTTTTGCTATGGGTGGATTCGGACGACGAATTTAAGCCAATAATTATTGTAACAAACTTTTTTAGTCTCATTTATTTATTTGTACAGGACGTATAGAAAAGTGGTTTCAAAAAGGAATAAAAACTCATTTTTAATAAAGAAATTACATTTCTTTCAAAATCATAAAAAATGGGAAGCTTTAATAATAATAAGGTTTTAATTGCATAAAATCACAATCGTAAATTTTAAATATTCAAAAAGAAAATAATATTTATAAAAATAATTAAAACTATATACTTAATTTTATAAAATCACAGTAAAAAATAAACAAATCAACAAGAATAATATTTAATGTAAGTAAATAAAAAAAAAATTACATAACTGTATAAAATCTTAGTCGAAAAATTAAAATAATCAAAAATAATAAAAAAACAAAGTAGTAAAACAATCAAAAGGAGTAAAATTATTATTATTATAAAGTTAATTTTAAACCCTTAATTTTTCCAGGCAGTGACCGATGGTTATTTCACCCGCTAATAACTCTTTTATGATGTTACCTATTCTTTTAAGTAGGGAACTTTTTACGCCCATCTCGCATATTTTTACTTTAGTTTGGTCTTAAAGACTTAAAATTAATATTTTTGATTTCTTAATTATGTTGAGCTTAACTGTACTTAAAGGAATATGGAATATATAGAACTATCTACACTGCGGTTCGAATCCACTAATTCAAAAACAGGTCTTCTCTGTTTCGAGCCGCGGTATGAATCGGGTAATTAAAAAACAATCCTTCGCTGTTTCGAACCGCGGTTCGAAAAACTGTGGTGTGAACCAGCGACAGACCCATTTACACATTTAGACGCAGCGCAGACGACAGACTATCCGTGACGCACTTTTTAGTCCGTGGAAATAGAACGTATGCAATTAAATGCAGTAACGTCTGCGCTGCGCGTCGTGTGCGTTACTGCACCTACTGTAAATTCGCTTAGCTCCATATGAACTCGGCTCCTATAGAATCCAGGTGATGCTGCAGCAGCATCATGCAAAAATTTATTGGTTATCTACGTCTTACTAGTTGTCGCAATTAAAATGAGCCCAAACACGAAAGCATTGCTCTAAGTTGGTGAGGAGTTGGGTATCCTATTGATTACCAGGTGATGCTGCAGCACCAGGTCAACATCCCATTAATGTGTAAATATTCATAAACGTCACGAACTAGAATGCAATAAAGCCCACCAAACGACTGCAAGTTGCTAATCGGTCCTTCACGAACCAGATGAACCGCGATTTTTCAGCACGGAGCAGGCTGATCATGATGAACTATAGCTAAGAACACTCTCAATTAAGTCAGCTTTCAAACAAAAAAACTAGATCAAAATCGGTCCACCCGTTTGGATGCTACGATGCCCCAGACAGACAGACAGACGGACGGACAGACAGACAGACAGACAGACAGACACGTCAAACTTATAACACCCCTCTTTTTTGTCGGGGGTTAATGATATTACGGTGCGATGCGATGCGAAACTGCGAAATTTTGTGTGGGAAGTGGGAATACTAGAGGAAAGGTGCTCTTGTCTAAATAAAACACGCAATTTTAATTTTTTTTTATTTTTTTTACAATTAATCAGATAACATACATATCAAACCAGCCGAAGTATGGCTAAACCCATTTATTATCTAAACTTACGAACAATACAAGAAATTGATACATCTCAAATTCGCCTTACAATTAAATATATAGATATATTATTATATATGCATCCACTCTACATATAATCTACAAGCTACTTATCATAATCTAAGTTTGCATAAATTCAAAGTAAATATGCCCAAAAGAAGTATTGTTCAACTATGAATATACATATAACTTTTTGGCAATTAATTGAGTATCATTTCTGTGCATAGCAAAATTAATTTTCTTTAACATGTAACTTAGATCTTATTTATAAAGAGGCCACAAATATAACATACGTTTCTGTCGTCAGTTCGATTACATAGGGACTTTTGTTAAACATTATTGCCTATACTATAAACGTTACTCCTATGAAATGTAAGAAAAATATTCTTACTCGATAACTGAATTAGCCTAGCAGTGCTGTGCAGTAGTCAGGTGCACCGTTGTGCGTAGACGTTGCGTACACTTGCGCTGCCGGCCGTACGTGCGGGCGAGCGGGCGTGCGGGCGTGCGAGCGTGCGTGGCGCCGCACTGCCCCGCCCCGCCCGGCGTACGGCACGCACTTACCATACAACACTTCACATAATGATCAAAACAACTATATGTCATCTACATAAAACTTTCTCCAAATGTTTTTATATTAAAATATCTACTTATTGTAACTTCTAATTAGTTACAGCCAACTTTACAAATAATTGATACATTAGACTCTCAAATAGATCTCTACTAACTATTATTAATGGTAAAAAATAAAGAATAAAATACTTCTAAACATTGCATTTCAATCACATAAGGTTTAGTATAATTATACAATAATAACATCTTTTTAAAACCCGAACATAAGTGTTATAAGAACATTGATATCGTTGAGTTCTGGAATGGAAAATAGCACACTTAAATTCACTAACAGTTACACTTACATAATAATTATTGTTCTGTTTTGTTTGTAAAATACATTGCTTTAATGTCGATTAAGAAAAATAATAACAATAAAAATATATCAACTACTATTATACGCCGACATACTTAACGTAACTTAAGAGAAAGTTAATACGGTGTAGTACCAAATAATAGTGCAGCCGATAAGTACGAGGAAGAACGTCGTAGGCTTCGAGTCGTGAGGTTACTGACGAGGTATATAGACATAGTTAACGTCGACCGCTGCGGCGCGGCCGGCGCCTGCTTCTCTTATTTGGTACGTGAAGATAGGGACAACGAGTCGATCCAAAACATTTCCTCTACTCACACGAACGTACTCCTGCCGACGAACAATACGGCCACAGAGACGGCCGTTAACTCGGCTTCGGAGTAGCGTTCGCGTAAATAAATCTAAGTATTCCGAAACATTAAACTTTGGTTGTATATCAATACAAATATGGCTCCTCCGTAACTCGGCTACGCGATATTACCCGATAACTGGAAAATGTTGTACATTCGATTATATCAATTGGCTATTTAGGAATATGTGAACAGTTCATTTCGCTTACACGTTAGTTACGGAACAATACCAATCCTTAAAACTATTTAATTTATAATACAAGCGAGCGACTCGTGCTTCCTACGATAAACTGAGACGCAACTGACGACACTAGACATTATGAAGAGTTAAAATAATTAAAAATAAATTACACACAGGAAAAATCAAGGAACACGACAGCAATCATATTGCAAATACATTTGTACTACATAAAAATTAATACACAACCTTTTGCGCGAAATGAATTAAGGCTCAGGGCCCGCAGGCGGATTTTCGACTCACTGGATAATTTGACAGCCGCCCTTCGCTCGTCCCGACTCCCAAATTATTACAATAAATAAAAAATCCTCGCTACAATGCTAACTACTCGACAACATCCCCCTATCGTCGCCAAGCGTAGAACTGTTTTACCATTATGTTCTGTGATGCTGTTGAAGCGCCATCTAGCGGCAGAGAACGTCAAACGTCATTTCAGTATTATGCTGATCGGTAAAAGAGTTGACGCGCAAGACTCCAACAGGGGAACGCGTGTAAATACCCGCATTAGGCCTTCTGAAACAGGTGACAGGGACAGATTACATTATCCCTTACAATTGTTACACAATATTACAACATACAGTACCTGTTTCAACTTTAATACTACGTTAAGAAATAAAATCTCCACTAGAGATTTACAAAGTCTATTGATAAAATGTTTTTAATATTACGTTACTGAGAATTACCAATATTTAGAGACGAAACGGCTTAAACCTATCACTTATCGACGTATAAAACTATTGATTACCTTTTTATTGATAGTAAATTTAACGTCACTGAAATACTTCTAATCTACGTTGTACTTTAACTCAAAGGTGGTACCAAAAATATATTTTATCATAAAAAACAACGCCAATCGTTAATATTTAGAGAGATGTCGTACGAACTACGAATACTATAGGCGATTAAGTTATTTCTCCGTTATTATGTTAACTTAGGGACTTCATAAAAACCTAACAGGAGGGGTCGCGGATATGAATTACAACGAAACGATACGAATAAGAAATGTTAGACGATATGCAACGTTAAGATCAAAATTACAAACGAAATTCAACTGACATCGGTGGTATTCAGCAAACGTTCAGTCTGTTGTCTATGGGAAAGCGATGTCACCACATTCCACCGCACAAAGTCACGATGGCCAACTCTTAGTCATGACGGCTAACTCGTAGTCACGACGGCTAAATCGTGGTCGCGATGGCTAGTTACCGGCCGATCTGACTTCGTGAAATGGAATATGTAGTAGGGTCAACACCACTATACTCTTAAAATTACTCTTAACAGCGCAAAATATAACAAGCTAATTGCACAATATGATTACATGATTTAAAAACGTATCATAAGCATGGAAGCATATTTCCACAAGATCAGTCAGAATTAAGTAGATTTTTTTTGTTTTTTTTTTATTTTTTACAAAAATAATATTTTGAGTAACAAGCAAACGCTTTCTAATGTTAAATTTGTATACATTTTATTGCAATAAAAATTAAAAAGCTATGTAAAAATAACAGAAATAAATCTGTGGTAAGGCAAAACGTTTATTTACAATTTACATTCGAGTCAGTGGCGTCGACCCCACGGGAATACTAGTGTTCACTAAAACACATCAACACACAAATTAATAAAACACTCGTTCATAAATCAAAGAGTTTGAGCGAAAAATGACTCGCGTACGGCGTACGGCGTACGCGCTAAAGTTAAAAAAATATGCGAAGCAGTTACGTCTCGGCGGCGGCGCACGGCACCGTGAAACATCTAATAAAATAAATATTTTATTCATCTGACTCCCTGGATAATATTAAAAATATTTTCTTAATCACAGATATCAGTCTGTTAAAATTTAAATTAAGTATATTTTCAGAATTGGATCAAACGCTCCCTTTTTCACTTACATAGGGTTATTTTTTTTTATTCAAGTACAAACAAGGTACAATAGTGACTAACGTAACACCGCAGAGTATCGTTCGGACGCCGATCCTACTCTGTGCTTCTTGTGAATTGGTCGTTGGTGCGCTTTGTGGGGGCGGGGCTGCGTGTGGAGCGGGCGTCGTGCGTCTCTTTCCCCGGCGTACGAGTAAAGAGAGACATACGATGCGCAAATAGATGTTGAAAACGTGATGTTGTAACAATACCACTTTCCGAGAGCGGGCCAAACGCGAATCAACGTAGGTAAATAAACATGAACATGTATTATATTGTCGCGCAGCGTTTAGCGTCCGCCCTGAGAAGCGGCGACACGCAAGATGGCCGCCGCACACGCACCCCGCGACGTCGCGAGGACTTCGACGCGGGCTCGCGCGAACGGTAAACAAACTCCACAGGTACAAAAGAGATCTAACGAAAGGATAATACAACTAGGACTTTATTAGGATACGAATAAAATTATGCTCGATAACAAAAAGTCGTTAAAGCGATGTACGAATGCGAGAGAGACTAGAGAAGCGGTGTGCTGTGATGCGCAGCAGGAGTCTACTGCATCAATTACTTCGCTGGGGTGGGTCGCACACGCTCTCCAACGAGACAAATGCGAGATAACCGACTATACTACGGCGTCGGCGTGCGGGCCACTAGACCCGGCACGCTCGGGCCCGAACGCGACTATCTGAGTACGCCAATCCCGTCGTAAATCATTCCCTCTCCTTCATACGCACGAGGGACACGGATAACAATATTCAACGAAGGCTCAACCGTAGCCCAGACGGTCGCGCGCGAGCCGTACTGACCTACGATAGATAACATTACAATATATACGGCGGCTAAAAATATTCTCAGCAATCACATTTATATTACCAAATAGAGAATTTAGCTTACTACGACATATTAATCGATGGCCCTCTGTTTACACGTAAAGTCACTCAGTACAATTATTATTTTAAGTTGCGCGCGTCCACGAGAACACGCTTCGTCTTACGGCTACTATATACCGATAATACAAAAATCCATTCGCTATAATTAAGGTAAATTTTAGATACTTTAAACGCTAAAATGTATAATATGAAACATCCTAAATAAACTCTGATATTACAATTTTAGGCGTTAGCTCAAATATATTCTCGAGTGACTACGACGAATGAGAAATAAATGCAATATTATAATACTACCCGGCCGTCGCTCGCGGGGCTCCAAGCTGCCCGGACCGCCGGAGCCGTATTTGGTATTATCGCACCACGGAACGAGACTAGAGGCCGACCCCGCCCTAAGGAAGACTAGTTGCACGCGATCACCTGACCACCGCCGACTGCGAACTGTCGCTGTCCGCCGGACACTCGCAGTTAGTTCCCAATCGCGCCGCTAGAGGCGCTGAAACCGATCCGAGTCATCACGGCGCAAGCGACAAATCCCACTCAGCGTCTGTACCGAGACGTCGACGTTAACGTACAAAAACATTACGAGCAAACACAACAAATTGAACCTCAAATCAAAAGGTCCTTCCACCGACACCGGTCCGGATCGACTAACATATTGGTCCCTACGAGAGTCCAGCGGCGGCTGACGCCGAGATCCACTGACGATCGTACCCCACCGTCGATAATAACGTCTTAAACAAATTAATCTATGTATCACATAAAATTCGACATTCAAAAGAACGAGGATGTCCGGGGTTTTGTGCTTCGGTGCTCGATCGACGGAGCAGCCCCGGTGGGTTGACGGGAGGAGAGACGTCGAGACTACACGCGGACGAACCGAGCGAAATGCCGGAGCAGCTTGGAAGTAAATGGCTCATTTGTACGAGTACGTTTGCGGTTTGTGATGTCGCCGAGTGCGGCCGGCGCTTTGGCTTGGTGCGGCGCGCGGCCTCCGGGCCGATGCCGATGCGCTCGATGGCTTAACATCATGAAAATAACCCAAATAAATAGATAAAAATATTTACACGGTATATATAATATATAAAATGTCGATTGATGTCATAACACTTATAATAAAAAGTAAAATAGCTAAGCTCATATATGTTTACACAAGGCGAGCGGTGCCTAGCGCACAGTTCATTACTCGTCCAGTTCCCGAGAAAACTGCACCTGCCGTCGTGCCGGGTAACCGTACCACACTTCATTGAGGCACAATCATTGGTTTTTATTCATTGCTTTTCTATTTTTTACGATTTTTTATTTTTAAGTTTTTTTTTTATTTTTTTTTTACATTTTTTACGTTTTATTAATTTTATTATTTATATTCTTACATTTTACGTCTATGATAATCGTTATATATAATTACTTTTAGGTACGTAAATTTACTCTAAATAACAGAAACGAGTCACGAAAAAATGTTAGAAAGTGAAAGCGAAAAGCGTATTAAAATCTTTTAAGAATATAATTTCACATTATATACATACTACATTTAAGTGTAAGGTATAAATATACAACAACGTAATAATAACACAGACTAAATTGCACGTGGCGCAATCGTGTGCAGGAAAGAATGCAGTCCTTGAACCGAGAGGAGATTCCGTTGGCGGCGCTAGCGCCACTCTCACAACCTACGTGCGGGCGCGCCGCTCGCCGCGTGCGCGCGACGCCGAGCGGGCGGGGCTGCGGGCACACGAGCGTGCGCGCCGCACACACCTAACACCGCTACACCACAACGCTTATATTATGTCTCTTTATTATACTCATTAAGTACTGATTACGTTAACTGACTAACTTCAAGGCATGACTTCTTTCGTCTTTAATCTATGGACAACATACTCTACGGGGCACTGGATACTTATACTTTCGTTACTCATGTCTTTTTTCACCTCTTGAAAATACGAAAACTTTTATAAAAATTAACTTCTTTTTATTTATCTATTTTATTGCTGTACTAAATTCACGTTACGACCGGACTTACGGCATGAGGCATCCTGCGTCGATTTGGACTTAACGCCGTTTACAAATTATACTTTATAAATTTTCCTATATCAAAACGATACGAAACGACGACCCACACACGAATTGAGCTCGACAACGGTAGAATTGACAGGAGGCATGTAGTAACGCGTGCGCTGTTGCATAGATGTAACACGAACGTTTTAGGAACATCAGATCAATAACCCGTACCGAAAACTAATTTCAAATTAATTTGGAAGATATGTCTCAGCAGAGATGCGATCGGTCACATTCCAAACATAATATCTTTGATACACATTCTTTGGCACCAAACGTTTACGTCGCGTCGGTCGACACGTGGGTTCTCGTCTAGGCAAATAATCGAGTTTCGCGCGGTGACTAGTGCCTCCGGCGGGCGGCGGGCGGGCCGGGGCACGGCAACGGAACGTGCAGACGATGAGATGACTTCGCCGGCGCCGCGGCGGTCGGTCACGATCACTGATAAACATCAAGACGAAATGCTAAATATCTTCTATTTGAACACATACAGAGAAACATTTAACGCTAGAACTACAGGTCCGAAGCGGTCGAAGAGTCCAAACGCACGAATATCCCAACCTCGCAATCGACTAACTTACTAGATAAATTTGTGAAGAGTCCTCGAGCGCGAGACCCGATAAGGTACAGCAATCACTTACAGCTAACTTAGCACTACGTCGTTATCAAGATCACTGGAAGATGCTCAAAATACCACACACGTCCGCGTACTCGGCGACGGTCGCGCCCGCGCAGCGGCGCAGCCGGGCCCGGGCCGACCCCGCATATGGTAATGATATATTTTGGCAGAGTATCTCTGTGGCACACCATCAATAAATTAAAGAGTAAATAAAATTGTAAATAAATTTTTTCATCGTAACGAACATTTACAAGTGCGATCGTTGCCGTAAAATATCAGTAGTACGCTTAAGAAACTATCGTAGGACTTAGGTGTACGCTTAAGCTAAGTTGATGTAATACCGAGAGACCTACCGCTACAAGTATATTATTAACAGAATATCTAAAGCATATGTCACTTTGAATAACGTTCAAATTGAGCCTATAGAAAATACCACAAATCTTTTATTAAATAGATATTGATATGGCTAAATTTAAGTTAGAACTTTATCCTTAACTATACACAAAAGTGTAATATTTAAATTACCGTCAATTATAGTACTTTATAACACTTCTCACAAATGTATGTAATATAAAATGATAAAACAATTTTCAATTTAATATATTAGATTACCCTTACATTAGTCGTATAATCTAGTTAATAATCGTTTCATATATTAAACATAAAGTGGCACTTGAATCACAAATACTGGAAAAAATTTGGGGAAAACTCGACTACGACGAGGGCGGTCGCGACTCTCTTCTCCAATAAAATAGATTATATCCTTACATTAGGCAAGATACTTTACATCACAGGACCCCGGCGCCCGCCGCTCGCCCGCCGGCTCCCATCTCAGACTATGCGGCTTAAAGGAATTTATCTCTACAAGAATGCACTTCGAATCTCATCGATTACAATTTTTTTGTTTATTTTTATAAAAAATTACAAACTAATTATAAAATCTTTGTTAGTAGGGCGAAATGCACTTACACTTTTATTGCTGAATAAAAATATCACTACTGGAAAACGAAGGCTCAACGCGCATGAGAATTTTAAACAGAATAAATAATTAAAATACGAGACGGTACAATAAAACCACAAATAAAAAAAACACGAAAGAAACTCGGAACGTAATCGCCCGGCGCGAAACAGCAACATCCGCCGGGCGCAACAAAATAAATACAGACTAAAATAAGGCCACGGGGCGAGTGACTGAGGTAGCCCGCGACGCATCTACTCTACATCCCATAGCTTACGTTATTTGGTAAGATCCGGGGGGTGCGGGCGGCGCGCGCGCGTCACACCCGCGCCCGCCGCCCGCGCCCCCTCTCCAGCTATAACCTCCGTACATTATATGTCTGCCGTTGTATATAATTCTTATTTACACTAAGTAATCTACATGAACACTTACGACACAGTAGATAATAGTATTGTGGACAGTCGGCTACCGCGGCCGCGGCGCGTCGCGCGGCGACGAGGCGCGGCCGGTACCACGTGACTAGGCGAATAAAATTAGTCCGACCCCGTACGGGGGCCGGTGAAGCGTAATTACACTAGACGCGGGGGGCTGAGGGGGGAGGGCGCTTAGATGGCCTCGCCGCCGAGCAGGTCCGGCGGCAGGAACGAGTTGAGCGACGACGGCGTGCCGCGCTGCTCGTGCTGCTCCGGCCACAGGCTCGGGAAGCCGCTGCCCCAACCGTCCTAAATAACATAACAGTGTAAAAATAGATCCTACATAGTGGGTTTCGACTCAATTTTTAAATCATATTTAAAGTTGGAAAAAAAATTATCACTATAAGGGAGATCGCAGACGACACGCTTTTTGTTTGATCGAGTCTGCGGCGCCCATACAGTCGGCATGGCCGCGCCATGCAGTAAATATCATATAGCCGTTGGCTGTCCGCTGTCGCTGCTCCGTCAATAAGTGCTATAAGTTATAACTGACCGGGAAGCCATCGCGACGTGGCCAATGATGTTACCATGGTAACGGCCAAGCAAAGTCAGGCGCCTCTAAGTCACTGCAAAGCGCTGTTTTTCTTAAAGGTAAAAAAGCGCTTGCAGCGACGTCTTCCGACGCTCGGGAAACACGGTCGTTGCCGAAAACTTACGAAAATTTCTATGCGCATTATCACTTTGGGAGCACTGTAGCATGCTGTGACATCAAAATTAACATGTAAATGAAATTAATTGAAAATAGCACTGTTGCAAACTACTGTTTGATAATGAGTTTTCTGTAAAGCCGTCATACCTTGGAGCCGCCGCTGCG
This sequence comes from Aricia agestis, assembly GCF_905147365.1. NCBI lineage: Eukaryota > Metazoa > Arthropoda > Insecta > Lepidoptera > Lycaenidae > Aricia > Aricia agestis. Next base: position 12,363,691 of record NC_056417.1, read on the forward strand.
CCAGCCGCCGCCGCCGCCGGAGCCGAGGTGCTGCAGGATCATCTGCACCTCGGACTCGGCGGGCGACTCCGCGAAGATCGTCGTGTTGCTCAACACGCAGTTGTTGAGGGCCATCTGAGCCTGTTATACATTTACCATTACTCATTAGTATCGAGAAAAATCCAAGTTATTATCAATAGGGAAGACGCATATTATTAGGCTTCAGTCTCGAAATCAGCGGACAGCGTGGCGGGGAAAGATATTATAATGACTTAAGAAATACTTGGTACAGTATCCCACCAAACAAAGATTTCATGGTGCCAGACTGTATAATGAATATTATGCCAAACTCTACACAAGATGTCCCAACCAGTACACACTTCCAGTCCCATTCTAATTAATAGCATAATTTTAACAATGCAGGCTTTAATCAAATGTCTTCCTTTTGTGTCTAATGATGGTAACATGTTTTCCACTTCCCTTTGATTATCTTGGTTTTATAAACCCTAAATTGATAAATTTGTAAGTAAATATGTCTGATGTATCTTATCACAAAGATAAGATAGGAAGTTTATTAACAAAATGATTCACTTTATATGTGTTGTGTTGTTACTAGACATTTTATATTACATTTTGTTCCTTTATGTATAAAATTTAAGGCCCAATTCCACCAACAACTGCTAAAGTTAATGCTTAAGACTGCGTTTCCACTGATGCGGAGCGGAGCTTAGCTGTGCCGAATTGACCAATCACCATGCTCGAAATCTTCGCTGTCATTCCGCTGGAATAGCACGATTGGTCAATTCGAGCACCGCTAAGCTCCGCTCCGCTCCGCTTCAGTGGAAACGCAGCCTTAATTAGTAACATGTTACCTCTTTCGTTTTTTTTATTAATGAAAGAGAAGACATGACATTTTAACAAGCTAACACAAACAAACGTTGGTGAAATTGGGCCTAAGGGTCAATTTGGTGTCTATTTATTATTATTATCGTTGTCTTACCTTAGCAGCTTCCTCGCGAGTAGAGTAGCGGGCCAAAGCCAGACCCTGGTTCAGGTAGAGATGGAAGTTTTGCAGAGGCCCATGTTGCAGACAGAGCGTCTTCAGCGTCGATCCATCGATCTATGAAAACGTTTATTTTAGTAATCAATCCCGATTTCCAGGTGTATAAAACTAAAACTTTACGGGCTCCCACACAAAACTGCGAATTCGCATCGCATCGCAATGTCATTCTTAGTATGAGTTTTGTTGAAGATTTTTGCGATGCGATGCGAATTTAAAGTTTTGTGTGGGAGCCGTTAGACGTATTGTTCCTTTCGTGTTTTATGTAATTACTTTTGTCGTCCTGATGGTAGTCACAACATCACACTACTGAAACCTTTATTCAAGAGCCTTTATTCAAATTGCATTTCATAATTTTGACAGGAAAGTAAGAATAATAATTAAATGTTTGAGGTTAAGTATAGCGCCGCTTAGTAATTAGTATTATGGCGTTAAAATGTTACAAGCGCACGCAAACAGCGCTGCACAACCTGCACTATCCATATACATTATAGATACTAAGGGCCTGTTTCACCACTTCCTGATAAGTGTTGGATAGACTATCCGCAACTTATCTAACAGATAAAGTATGGAGTATCTATCGGATAAGTTGTGGATAACCTATCCGGCACTTATTAGGTGGTGAAGCCCTAAGTATTAGCATGACTGGTGAGACATGTTCAATACTTAAGGAGAGTACTCGGTACCTTAATTTTCGACCACATTTCCCTTTAAATAAAAGAATCATGAAATCATAGTACGAAGCTTACCTGAGCAGTGAGGTTCTTCAGCAGGAGCCATGTGGACGCCTGCCAGGCGGGCACGGCGCGGGCGTTGCCGTGGTGCTGCGGCCACTTGTTGAGGCCGGGCGGCGCGGGGCGGGGCTTGGAGCCCCACGCGTCCCCGGGCTTCAGCCCGCTGGCGCTGGTGGCCGGGGGGGCGTAGCTCCAAGTGGACGAGGAGAGGCTGCGCTCCCCGCCCGGCGGAGACGTCTTCCCGCTCAGCATGTCCGTGTCCTTGATAGCGGTCAGAGACAGCGGGGACCGGCCTACCGAACCGGGAGTCATCGCAGGGTCGTCTTCGACATTCTTCATCTGGTTACCCTAGGTTTATATCATGTTTAAAATAATTGATATTCAGAATATGCTTATCTAATTATTGTTTTGTATTAATGAACATGCTCTTTTTATCCTTCCTTGTCTCGTCCTTATTATAAATTGTTTACTACAATCTATATTTTCCTAGTTATAGAAGATTTTACACTTAATAACAATTATTAAAACATAATACCTAACTTACATGTTCCTTACTTTGTAGAATCAAACTGATATTTCATTTGTAACACTATTAATTCAGAATTTTATCCGAATTCATTTGCTGCAAACTTAGGATGACCTCAATAATAGAAACACTTACAATCTAATCACTATTTTTTTCACACTTTATTTTTTTCCATGATTACAAAGATCTCATCATCAACTAACCTTCCAAGGCTTGCCGGGCTCGAACTCCGGCACCAGGTCGTATACAGGGGGGTGTGAGGGGTGCGCCGGCCACGCGTCCTTGCCGTCCGCCACGTCGGCCCCGCCCTCGCCCCACCCCTCGCGACCCACGCCCCATGTGCTAGAGAGAGGTGTGTTATTGTATTCATGTACTATCAGAGAAATTGATTCCCAGGCAGGTGTCGTATACGTAGTCAAACCCAGCCGACGGATCACGATTAACATTTATAGTTTGTGCGTTCTAAGATGATATGGGTGACAGTTTTCACGTACCTTACTACGGGTTTTTTTTTTTTACAAGAAAACAAAAAAAATCAAAATGGAATAAATTATATTCCATCTACAAAAACAAATGTTTCCTATAATAATTGTAAATGAATAAAAATGAAAAGATGCTAAATGCTAACTTATTAATAAAAATTATAAATATTAACTGTGAAATAGGAGTATAAAATTGTTGTTACGAAAAAATTTGAAAAATGTCATATGCATGAAACGAAACTTATGTCAATAGAGATTGACTCTGTTGAATCGAAATCAAATCGATAAAAAAGGGCGGCCATCTTAAATCGCCGGCACCACTGAAATGTCAATACGAAATCGATAATTTTGATTGCAATTCCTTTACGAAGTGATTCGATATTTTTAAACTATCGATTAATTTTTGTTAGGTAACTTCCCTACTATTGTCAATCATAATGTGTCACGCATATCATCATAAAACGCACAAACTATAACATAGAATTGACATAATCCGATCAAATGACGTTGGTCTGTCACTGCCTAGGAATCATTTTCCTTGATGGTACATCAATATGCTAACAAGTCTTGACAATGTTTTTTTCGCTTTATATCGACATTACAACCGAAAACCAAAAGCAAGCAAACCAAAATGATGTTTCATGAGTTGATACCTAAATAAATTCTACTTGAGTGGTTAACTTATAGTCTAGACTTCTTGAAGATAAGGATTTGGCTTCAACACCAACATCATTAAAGAATGTTACGTTTTGATATTTCTTAGCTTTTATTTGGCATTTCTGTGACATATTTTGTAACTTCTATACTTGCAACGTCAATAAGAAAGTTGCACTTGCAACGTTAACGCCTCCGTGGTCTAGTGGTACAGAGCGCGGCTCTTGACTCGGAGGTCGTGTTTGGTTAGGACAATGCAGGCTGATCACCTGATTGTCTGACAAGTAAGATGATCCATGCGTCGGATGGGCATGTAAAAAGTCGGAGAGAATGGATACATACGAGTCAGGCTGCAGTCCAATCTGGTTGAGTGGTGGGCTGGTGGTGGATTTGGCTGTGCCTGGGGCACGGCTGAAGTCAGTACCGTCACCGTCCTTGTCCAGGGATGGCAACTTCCATTGGTTTAGTCTTGATTGTTGATTGCCAGCACCATATCCCTAAGTAAATAACAGGTAAACTTATAAGATTCTCTGCTGCTATCAATTTTTTTTTATTTACCTTTACACAAGAACAAAAAACATAAGATTGTATTAGGACCGAGAACATAGGTATGCAACGCCAGAGGATTTATAAATGTAGCTTCCGTCGTTAAGTTCCGTATATTCTAGACTATTTACTAAGCAAAAATGTTGGCCAAGAAACACTTACTGATTGTGAGTCTTTAGAGATTCCCATGTCACTGAAGTTGCTCTGCAGAGTGTTGAGAGGGTCGTGGCTCTGCTTGAACAAGTCGCTGCCTCCAGTCTGCTGCTTCATGTACAGCGCTTGCTGAGTCGCGATCTGGTTCTGTATTCAAATTTAAGATAAAAATGTAGTCCACATTTTTACAATACCATATTTTCATAGAACTAAGATAAAAATAAATACTAAGATAAATATAAATTGTATGATTTATCAGAGCCCATTTTGAAACCCTTCCCCTAAAGTTAAAGACTCCTAAGGCTTGTAAAATTTTATTCTGCTAAGTTGAGAGAGTGATTTCCCGGAAGATTAACTCAAGAATACTGTAATTTATTTTCATAATTAAACTTTCTTTATCTTACTTTATACATTGAAATTAAAAGTTACAAATTAATTTTAAACATTAGTAGCAAAAGTATAAAGAAGTAACTACTTTGTAATAGTTTTACCTGTAAAGCAGTAATCTGCTGCTTGGCTTTGGAGATCTGCACGGAGCACTGCAGAGCGAGTGAAGAGTTGGCCTTCGATATCGCAATGGTGTGTTGCTGCACAAGTTGCTGCAGCACCTTGATCTAAGAACGACGTTTGATTAACATCAAAAATAGATGACTGGTTAATTCAATCGATGTTACACTTCTGAAACAGGTTAGTTGAAGTTTTAAGGGCAATTTATACTAGCACAGAGTCGAAGCGCATCGAAGCTAATTATTACCAAAAACTGCGGGGCTAAAACGGTCACATAGCAATTTCTCTCAATCAATTCAGCAAAGGAATTGTCAAAACTGTCAAACTGACAAATGTCAAATTAGTACGAATTACTAAAATGCGACAATGAACGTGGGCGGGGGGGCTGCTTTTTGTATGATGACAGCGTTAGTTCCTTTTTTCGCCACGTTCATTTAAATCTTGTCGAGCTATAAACATGAATTTTATTGCAAGCAGACCCGCATTTTGCGATTTAAAAAAAATGAATCTTAATATGATTCTCCAAAGCGACCATTTTAGCATAAACATAACAAAAACCTTAACCTTACTTCTGCGATTCTGCGCGAGACCAATCAGCGTTGGTCGGGCGCAGACGCGCGAATTCGCGAGTCTTTTTAAAATCTCAGAAGTAATGTGTGCATTACGCTCTGGAATTGAGGTTGAATTTGTTATTTTTAATTATGGTAACGCGCTTCGATGCGCTACGACTCTACGCTAGTATAAACTGACCCTTGGATTAAGTCGCGGAAGAAAGCTAGTGAGACAATTATAAATCTCCATGTTAAGCGTTCACTGCCAGATAAGACACATAATTACAAGTTTATGTTATTTTTATCTTACTTTGCTACACAAACACACTTGCAAAACATACAAAACTCTGTTTCTATAGAATGTATCTATCAATAGAAATCTTGGGGATAAACTTCAACAAGGTCATTTATTTGCTTATAGTGGAGTCACTTAAGGTTTTCACCTCCGATTTCGTTGAACCTCCATCGATTTTCATGAAAATTGGTGAGCAGGTGGGGGATAACAACAAAAGTGACATAGTGCCAACTTGCGCTTTTGCCCTGGGGGTGCATGCCAACCCTTCTCGGGGGTGAAATATTTTTAAATAAAAAAATAGCAAAAATCGATAAAAAGACAAATTTTAAGCAAAATTTATTCTATAAAGTTTTTGGAATAAATCAATACTTTCTGAGTAATTAAAGATCGAAGATTGTGATTTTTCGAGATAAAACTACATGTTTTAAAACGGTTTTTCCTAAATAACTCAAAAACTATACGTTTTTACGAAAAATATGTTATAACCTAAATTAAAGTTAGTTAGTTTAATAAAAGTGAAATATAGGTGATTATATGTATACTTTCTTTCGGCGAGTACTTTAATCTAAACATTCATACACAAATAACGGAAAATTGATGTATTTTATGACACATACTTCCTGACCACTTTTTAAAGTACTTAAAATTACCTTTCTATTGAGTACTGTAAAAAGTTAATAGCATTAAAATTGAGCAAGTTATGATAAAAATAAGATGACACTTTCGAATTTTTTTGGCAAAAACGAAAAATAAAACGTTCACCATTTCTACAATATCTCAAATTTATGGTTATCCCTAAAGGCTTTTCTTTATTTTAGCATAAGTTATGACCTCAAAAAATTAACCAGCTTTAGAATGCTTTCTTTTGAAAAAAAAGATGATTTCATAAAATTTGAATTTTTCAAATTTTCGTAAATTTCATTTTCTTGTGGATATAACTTTTAAAATATTGGATATTCGTAAAAAAAACATAAAGAACAAAATTTGAGTTCCTTTCCTAAAAAAGCTTTTGGTTTCCTTTTTATTTTTATAGGATGAAAAATAGCCAAGATAGTATAAAGCCTAACTTTTACTGCGATAACCACGTAACCAGCACTTATTAACCCTTTTTATTTTTTAAATTAAGGACTTTAAAAAGGATTTCTTAGCATGATCTTAAAGCTCTTTAAATTACCTTTAAAATGTTTTTTAAATGAACCTGATAACTAAAAAATTAAGGGAGCTATGGTAATAAAACATATAAATTATTTTTTGAAAAAATTTGAAGCAGAGATTTGGTATTCTTAAATTGTAGGAAAACGTCTCAATAGGTACTAAACTAAATACACGTCATGTATGGGTACGTGTATGTGTCTTTTCATGACGGAAAAAGTAAAAGAAATGGTAAACATTTACTGGAAAAAGTGGTGGAGCTTTCGAGGATGACGTGGTCTATTGAATATTTTAGTATATTTTCTAAATTATAACAATTTAAATACCTCCACACCAATTTCGGTGATAGGCAGGAATAATTTTACAGTGCTTAAGTGAGCCTTCTCTCTTCCTTTACTCTCAAAATCCCCACTAGGTTAGTGAGATTCGATAGAAAGGGGATAACCTGCTATTAATTTCAGATCAGTGGGAAAACAAGACAATCCAAAAATAAAAAATCGGCAAAAGTGCAAGTTAGACTCGCGCACGAAGTGTTCCGTACCACAACAAAGCAAAAAATAGGCTGAAAACGCGTTGCCTTTATTGACATCGAGCAAAAGTTGCAGAAAAATAACGTTGGTTGTATGGAAGCCACCTTAAATATTTAATTTAGTTTGTTTTTAGTATTTGTTGTTATAGCGGCAACAGATATACATAATCTGTGAAAATTTCAGAATTCTAGCTATAGCGGTTCTTGAGTTACAGCCTGGAGACACACATACAGATGGACAAACGGACAGACATCGATGTCTTACTAATAGGGTCCCGTCCTTACCCTTTGGGTAACGGCTCAGGTGAGAGCTGTGATGAACTAGAATAAAAATGTGTTTATTTTTTAACCGACTTTAAAATAGGAGGTTATCAATTCGACGCGTATGTATGTGATATTTCCAGAACTGCCCAGTTTTTGTATAAGTTTGTCTATTTCAGTGTCTGAACAAATGTGCAAAATTTCAAATGTATGTTTTTATGTTTGTGTTCGCATATCTCCGGAACTACAAGTCCGATTTAAGTAATTATTTTTTTGTTCTACTGAGTATTATTCAACTTAGGGAACACTGCAAGTTTCACCAAAATCGGTTCAGTAGTTTTTGAGATGAGGCAATTTTAATTCTCAACTTCCTACAATTTTGAAGTTGATTTTATATATTTAAAATACTATTTAATCCATACTAATATTATAAATGCGAAAGTATCTCTGTCTGTCTCGCTTTCACGCCAAAACTACTGAACCGATTGCAATGAAATTTGTACACAGTTATTCTAGAGTCTGAGAAAGGACATAGGCTACATTTTGATGTGGGAATTTTCCCATGGAAATAAGATATTTATCTTATTTCCATGAAAATATCGATGAAAATTAATTCGCATTGCGCGTGGCCAGCGCTCATCCCGGGGGTCCTGGGTTCGAGTTCCGCAGGCAGAACAAAAAGTTTTCAATGTTCCTGGGTCTTGGATGTGTATTAAAATAATATTTCAAAACTCTTAAATGTATTAATTTATGTATAATATTATAAAAAATCCAGAAATATATCGATGCAATGAACATTTTAGTTCTAATACGATTCAACAGATGGCGTTTTATTTTTTACTTTATTGTAACATAGAACTAATTATACTTATTAGTTAATATGTTTTTGTTTATAGTTTTTAATACGTTAGAATATATGTTTAATAATATTATCACTTGGTATAATAATAATCAATCTATCTTATCTTATAGAACTCTTACTGCATTTCTAATATATGTGACAAGTTGACAACAGAAGGCGCTCTAAAATAAAGAAGTTCGAGTGTACCGTGTTGGCCTATATTCCATCCAGAAAATATATCAATGCAATCAACATTTTAATTCTAATATATGAAAACAGATGGCGTTTTATTTTTTACTTTATTATTGTAACAGAACTAATCATACCTACTTTAATATATAATATTGTTTTTATTCATAACTAGCTGTTGACCGCGACTTCGTCCGCGTGGACTTTAGTTTATAGCGCGCGGTGTCAACAAAATTTGTGTCAAATTTAAAAACTTTTTAAAACCCCGGTAAGTGGTACCCCTCTTAGGACCGCGCTACACCGGAATGGCAGCGCTGAAAGTGCTCGCCTCGCCGCTGCCATTCCGGTGTAGCCCGGCCCTTAATTAATCAAAATACCCAAAAACAGCTGTGCAGTGTGCACATAATCTATACTAATATTATAAATGCGAAAGTATCTCTGTCCTTCTGTCTGTCTGCCAGTCTCGCTTTCACGCCAAACGCCAAAAGTATCTCTGTCTGTCTGTCTGTCTGTCAGTCTCGCTTTCACGCCAAACGCCAAAACTACCGAACCGATTGTAATGAAATTTTGTATACAGATAGTCTGAAGCCTGAGAAAGGACATAGGCTACTTTTTTACTGGAAAAAAGGGTTGTAAAGGGGTGAAAATGCGTAAATTTGTTCAAATTAAGTGCGTCTTCTACATCGCGCTGACGCTTGCTCAAAAGTCTTCCTATAAGACGTGGTATCATCTTACATTTAAGTTTCGATTTTTTTCGATTGTTATATCTATTCTACGGTATTAAATAACTCAGTACTTTATCTGTGCAGTGACGTAACCTTAAATCTATCAATGATAAATAGTTTATGGGTAAAGTTGTGTAATTGGAGGGCTAAATAAGCTTTAAAATTTGGCATAAAATATAAAGTTTAATATAAAAAAATGAAATACTTATTGTGTGCACACTGCACAGCTGTATTGATTTAAGGGGTACCAGGGTTTTTTTATAAAAGCTTTTGACACCAAAATTACAAAATAAAAAAGTTAGAACTATTATTAAGACCAGCCATAGTTTTTAAGGATGTAAAAATTCGCAATAATTATAATTTTAATACATACTTAGTAAATAAGATTTTACTTCTCTCGTGTACAATAATTTAATAGGCTTAAGTTTTTTAACCAATTGTTTTAGAGTGATTTTCCATCAAGAGAGTAGTTTGTAAGTGTTGAAATTTCAACCAAAAATTATATCACAAACTAGATGATGTCCGCAACTCCGTTGCGCCAAAACTCGTTTATCACGCGGGAACCGTACATTTTCCTGGGACAAAAAGTATTCTATGTCCTTTCCCGGGAGTTAAAACTATCTCCATACCAAATTTCTGCAAAATATGTTCAGCGGTTTGGGCGTGAAGAGGTAACAGACAGACAGACGGACAGACAGACAGACGCACTTTCGCATTTATAATATTGGTATGGATATGAAACAAACCCTGTATGTAATATTTAGAAACTCAGAAATACAAAAAATGATTTTTTCATAGTTTTTCATTTAAGGGGTGGTTGTTAAAAGGGTTAAAATTTATTAGAATCATAAATCAGGCAAAAAATATTGAAAAAACGTTTATTTTATCTAATTAAACACACATGCTAAAGCCAGAATGGTTAGATTTGCAATTTTTCTCCTTTTTGAAAAAGGGGTGAATTTCACCCCTAAAATGCAAAAAGCGCAATACGAGCGTATGTCACTTTTGAAGTAGAGGGTAAAACATACTCAATTCCAAAATTTCATTCAAATCGATGGAGGTTCAACGAAATCGGAGGTTGTGCCTGATTTTTGCCTTCATTAACTGTACTATTACTGTTTTTTATCTGTATCAGACAGCGCATTGTTCATAAGTGCATGTTAGCAATAACACTTGTATGCAAATGCATTAGCAAACAATGGACGTTAAATCATAAATGTTATGAGTTATCGCCTCAATATCATAATTAATAAACACATTAACAAGAACAAATCTTTTGTTTATAATGGTCCAATTTTGATACGAAATTGCCATTAAAATCGTGTTTTAAATGTCCTCGATTCGATCAAAATAAATATGTATGACTGTACATAATTTTGCAATAAAACAATTGTACTAAAGAAAATAAGATTACAATTATTGAAAGTTAAAACACAAAGTGATGCAAATCGTTTTAATTTTTCCTCTGGATATTACCTACATCTTTTGTGGCTTTTCTCAGCCTATCAAATAAGTAACAATATAAATATTATGATTTTGCAATAGAATGATTATTATACTTACTTAAGAAAATAAGATTGAACTGACTTATCGTACAACTGGTTGTGTTTTATACCAATCCCCAATTTTGGATAGTAATTATGATGACGAGGTTATAATATAGATTATGTGTATGTGTATGTATAATAATTATGTGTTTGGCTTTAAACATTTATGATTTAATTATTAACTTACCTGTTGCAGGAGCTGGTTGAGCAGCACCAGAGTCTGCGGAGCGAGGGGCTGGTTGAGTATCTGGTGGTTGAGGTAGCCTGCAGACACCGCCATCTGGATCTGCTGCACCAGCATGCGCAGCTGAGCCGTGCTAGGTTGACCACTGTTGCTTGTTCCGCTGTTGAGTGGAAGTCAATTGATTGGTTTCTTTGGAATATTTATAGGAAGATGTTGAATTTGAATATATGTGTCTCGTCACACTAATAAAGGTATGTATACAATGTTTTGCAATGTTTTGTACCTGTTTGATACATTGGTAAATTCGTTAGAGACAAAGAGAAAACATTTATAGCATATTTATTGTGTAACTTTTTTAATAGCATTTTTTTACTTTAAATAAAGACAGGCATAATTTTTTGATAGGAGTGGCCCAATGAGGATTGGTATTACGTATTAATGTTTGGGGAATTAACTTTTTGCATCATGTTTGTGATAGCCTTATTCTTGACATTGCATGTGCCATTGAGGAGAGTGAATTGACAGACCAACTTCATATGGTGGGATCATGTCAATTCAAATGTTAATTGTGATCCGTCAGCTGGGTTTGACATAACAAGACCAAACTAAATAGGTCCCCCATCTGCCTAGGAATCGACTTCTCTGATACTACTCTACAAATGGTAAGCTAACCTGTTGGGGTTATACGAGGGGTGGTGTTGCACGGAGGGCGGGGGCGGGGGGTTGAGCAGCTTCTGGACGACAGCTGGCGACACCGCCGGCACGCTGGGCTGCGGGAACGGCCCGTGGTGCGGGAAGTGCTCGTCGCGCCGCCATCCGTCTCCGCGCGCCGCCGCCAGCAGCTCTAGAGCCTCTTCAGCGTTCATGTCCCGGCTGCGAAGAGCCGCCTCGGCCTCCTCCTTCTTGTAGCCGAGCTCGACTAGGTACCTATGTAAAATAAGTCATGTGTTTAGACATCAAAGTAATGTAAATTATAGATTGTATGTAAATTTGATTAAATATACATAATTATATTTAATCAAATTTACTTGATTAAAATTTAAATATAATCTTGATCGTAACTGACTCGTAAACACACCTGAACTGTTTGCTGTTCCACACCATCTCCTTGGTCCACTGCTTGCCGAGCCCGCCCATCTGGGGCGGCTTGGGTCCACCCCACTCGTTGATGTCGTCGGGCCAGCCGCCGGTGGGTCCGGAGGGCTTGGGTTTCTGCATATTCCACATGCCGGGGCCGGCCGCGTCGGGCCAGGCGGGCACGTCGCGGTCGGGCCAGCCGGGCGTGTGCGGCTCCTCCCACGAGCCGTTGCGCTGGGAGTGGCTCCATACGGCGTCGGGCTTGGTCGGCGTCGGCGGCATCCGCTGCGGCGCCGGCGGGCCCTGCGGCGCGCGCATGCCGCTGATGCCACGCTGCGCCCACAACGACGTGCCGTCGTCGAAGCCACCGCCGGCGCGTCGTGCGGCGGGTGGGGACGGTTCCTCCCATCCAGTAGCCTTGATGCCGTCTTTGGGACCCTGTGTGAAAAAACACAAAGTTTGAATTGGAGTAGTAATTTAATTAACAGAGCATAATTGATAACTAAATAAAACCGCAAGAAAACAAACCGCAGCATGATAAGATATTGTTCACCACAACTTCCCTAATCCCTAGTAACAGTGTCACTATTTTATGCAATATTATGTGTCTAAAAATATAGATAGTCTACACTCTACTGTTTTTAATGCATACCTGTGATCCCCACTGGTTGACGGCGCCCGGTGGCATCATCTTGTTGGGTCCGGCCGTGTGCTGGTGCTGGCTCCACATATCGCCGTTGAGGCGGCCGGAGATGCCGCCGCGCAGGTCGTGTCGGGGGTCGGCCGCCTGGCGCGGATCGGCGGAGCGGTGCGGGTCGAGGCGGGGGTCGGCGGGCCGGTGCGGCTCGCCCCACGCGTTCCAGTCGTCCTTCTTCGTGACGCCCCACTGCTGCGTGTGCTGCGGCGGGCCGGCGGGCCACTGCTGCGGCGGCGGCGGGCCGTTCCACACGTTGGCGGAGTCCGCGGCGTCGTCGTCCTCGCCCCACGTGCCGCCGATGTTGGTGGTGGGGGTGTGGCCCCACGGGGTCTTGGCGGCGGGCTGCGGCGGGGGTTGCCCGCCGTTCCTCAGGTTGGCCTCCCACAGGTCGGTTCCCAGGAACGCTCCATTGTTGACGTTCGGCTTCCAGGCCGGTGGACCCCCTGCCGCCGGCTCCACCTTGGATCCCGGCTCCGGAGACCCGGGCACGTCCCAGTTGGTGTCTTGATTCACATGTTGCTAAAACATTAAAATACATCAGCCTTTCCCAAAGTGGGCGATAACGCCTCCTTGTCTAAAAGGTCTAAAGGGGGGGGGCGGTGTGGGACCCAGAAATAAATAGGGGCGTAAAGTAGAGGCTGGGGTGTGATTTACTTCATCTGGATGCATTTTAAATTGTAACAAGGGTGGCACTAAAACATAATATTTTCTCAAAGTGGGCAGTAGACAAAATAAGTTTGGGAACCCCTGAAATACATTTATGACATTATCAATGCCTAATAGTCTAAGATCCCACCGCAAAACTGTGCAGGTATCGAGTACACGCTTTAAACCACATTTTTACAAATATTTATGATTAGGAGAACATATTTCTACTGGGGTGCCAGTCCAAATGTGGCCGCAAATATTTAAAAAAAAAATTATTTTATTTTAATATTATTATTAAATATTAAATTGCACATTGGACAAAAGAATGTGTGAAAAATTCAAGTCCTTACCTCTTGCCGTTATTGATATAGAGCGAAAAAGGCCGAAAAAATCACGTTTGTTGTATGGGAGCCCCCCTTAAATATTAATTTTATTTTGTTTTCAGTATTTGTTGTTATAGCGGCAACAGATATACACAATGTGTGAAAATTTCAGCTCTTTAGCTATTACCGTTCTTGAGTTACAGCCTGGAGACAGACAGACAGACAGACGGACAGACAGACGGACAGACAGACGGACAGACAGGCGGACATACAGGCGGACAGACATCGAAGTCTCAGTAACAGGGTCCCGTTTTTACCCTTTGGGTACGGAACCCTAAAAATCCGGTGTGCCGTTGGGCACCCGGCCGCAACTCTGTCGTAAGTGTGAACACTGAACAGGGCTTGCACCATGAAACTGTTTTGAGACTCACACAATCGGACGATAATGCCGCGTCATACTCTAACAAACGTGAAATGACGTCGTTAGAGCATGGCGCAGCATTCTCGTCCGATTGTTTGAGTCTCAAAACAGTTTCGTAGTAGGCCTACACACCATTCCGATACATTGTTGCATCCATAACGTATAATGTATATTGATCTTTTATATTATATCAAATGGAAGCATATTTTCCTCTTATTATTATAATATAGGTGTGCCTCATTAAAACTGGCCGCAAATAAGGGGTGCCGGCTGTCAAACATGGCAAACTATTCTGGATAGCGAAATAATGACATATTGGTACGTCATTTGGGCGTGTATCAGATGCTAATTGGTTTCAACTAACCAACTGCTACATATTTTATGATAATTAATAATTTTTTATTACATCGTAAGTTCGTAATTATGAATGAATGGTAAATAAGATGAAAATGAAGTTCTGTTTTCTGTGTAACAAAAACGGCAACGTACTGGACTTTGTAGATACATCATTCAAGAACACATATGTCATACACGTACACACCCTAAAGTATTATCACTTATTTTTGTTACATCCTGTATAAAAAATGCAAGTATGTAAAAATGTATGTATGTCAAAAAATGAGAGGATTTCAACAAAACCACATTTTTTGACATAGTTCATATTATGAATATTTATTCTTTATGTAACAAACTATTAAACACTTGAATAAACTTTTAAATTCTTTTGGAGTATTAATTTATTTGGCCGTTTTTAGGGTTCCGTATCCAAAGGGTAAAAACGGGACCCTATTACTAAGACTTCGTTGTCTGTCCGTCTGTCCATCTGTCCGTCTGTCTTTATGTCTCCAGGGTGTAACTAAAGAATGGTAATAGCTAGAGAGACGAAATTTTTAGATTATGTATAGATTATGTTGCCGCATAACAACAAATACTAAAAATAAAATAAAATTTATATTCAAGGGGTAGTCCCATACAATTAACGTGATTTTTTGACCTATTTCGCTCTATGTCAATAATGGCAACAGATAGGCACTTGAAAATTTCATTAAATCTTCAATTAAATGTGCAACTTAATTATCAGTAATACAATCAAAGTAAAATTAAAATATAAGGGCGGCTCCCATACAAAAAACACAAATGTTGGCCTAATTTTGCTCTATAATATGTAGTACGGAACCCTTTGTGCGCGAGTCCGACTCGCACTTGGCTGATTATTACTATTGTTTGAACTGATGGTTAAGTACACTAACATAATGTACTATTATATTACTATCCTCGTTAGACCCGTAATGTTACGCGCTAGCTCCCTTTTCCTCAACTTTCGATAGTTTGCCATCTTCGACAGCCGGCACCCCTTATTTGCGGCCAGATTTAATTAGGCACACCTATATCATTATTATAAGAAGAAAATAAGCTACCATTTGATATATAAAAGATCAATATACGTTATGGATGCAAAAATGTATCGGAATGGTACCTGTTCATACCTGGTTACGACAGAGTTGCGGCCGGGTGCCCAACGGCACACCGGATTTTTCTAAATCTATATACTCATCGCCGTGAAATGAACCATGTTTGCTTTCAATACCTGATGAATACATTTTATCCCGCCAACTCAATGTTTTAAATTTTTTTTTTAATATTTGCGGCCATATTTGGACTGGCACCCCAGTAGAAATATGTTCTCCTAATCATAAATATTTGTAAAAATGTGGTTTTAAGCGTGTACTCGATACCTGCACAGTTTTGCAGTCGTATCTCGTACTATAAGTAAACAAGTAAAACTAAAAATAAAAGAAAACTAAAATTATAAAAATTTGTTTTTGTTAACAAAAGTAAATCAGGATTATGTTCATAAGTAAACGGCTACAGTTAATAATAAAACTCATTGATAAGCAAGTTATCATATTACATATTGTGATTGTTATTATATTGATAACTCAGCTTAAATAAAATTGATGCAAAAACATGAGTAACCTTACTTTAACAAAATATGTTTATCAGTTAAAATTTTAATATGTCACATGTAACCATTATTATTTAAACAGCCATTTACACTCATTTTACTATTAAATAACAAATGTTAGTAATTTTTGATAGAGACTTGTTATAGTTTTAAGATTTTCAGACATATTTTATTTCAATACTTACACCACCCCAACCGTCTTGACTAAACAAGGCCTCCCTCATGGAGCTCAGCTGCTCAATCTTGGCCGAAGATGTGTTATTCACACTCCCATTGCCGTTGGCAGTGGATGGGCCGTTGGCGTTCACCGCATTCAAAGGGTTGCTCCCTCCACCATTTCCATTTGCAGAGCCATTGGATCCTATGAACAGACATCTTATATATAAAAATGGATTTTCAAATGTGTTAGTCGTGCTAAAACTCGAAAACGGCTGAACCCGATTAGGCTGATTTTAGTCTTAAAATGTTCGTAGAAGTCCAGGGAAGGTTTTAAAGTGACACGAAGTTCACCGGGACAGCTAGTATAAAATATATTCTTCATTTTGATTTATTTTTAAAACTGGCCAAAAAATTCTAGCTAAACCACGTATATTAGTAGTACCAAGCTAAACCAAATTAGAATATTAATTACTATCACATTTTGTTTTATATTCAATACAAGACATTTAAATTGGAAGCATCAGCCTATCATACTGAGCTTTGCTTACATTTAGTGCAAAATGATTTGAAACAAAATAATTTTCAAGGACAATTTTTTTTATAATAATTTTAAATACTGCCTTATAGATTTTTACGTTAAGTGTTGTAGGAGCGGAACAATGACACAGTTTACGTAAAAGCTGACGAATTAGTATTCATTATGCAAAGTTGTAGATTTCATTCCTTTATTTAGATCAGCACTCACTTGTTTGTCCAAACAAGTATAACTTTGTGCATATTATACCTGTTTTGTCTAGTATCAAGTTAGGAAAATAATTGCTTAGTTGACAAAGTAATAAGTAGACCAATCAATAAAATGTACTATTGAATATCAAGCAAGGACAAAGTTTACCCCCTCTCCCTTCTCATAGTTAAGCCCCATCTAAATTAAAAAATAGAATATTTATATGGAATATAAGCTTCAATATCAAATTGATTAAAAGGTAGACCAACATAATTTGTTTGGGTTGTGACCAAATCACATAGGCTCTAAGGGTGAAGCCAAACAAGCAAACTTTGGCTGGCAGAAATTCTGCTGCATTCAGTTTCATACAAAAGTCCTGTTTGATGAGTGATGAATTTTGTGAGTCATGATTTGTATGAAAAAATATATTTACGCGACCGAAATTCTGCGACTCACGACTCACAAAATTACGCTCGTTTGGCTTCACCCCAAGAGTATATTATGTTAAGTATACTTACCATTGCTTGGAGGTGCATTGTTGTTGGATTGTGCGTTTGGCATGTTCTGTGAGTTGCCCTGCCAATTCTGGGAGGCTCCACTGGTTGGTGGGATCTGATTGCTACTCCCTTTGTTGCTGTTCACTGTGAACAAAGACATTTTTAGTAAATTTTTTTTAAAATCTTACACTGGCTTTTAGTTAGGGATTATGGGTGATTTTTTTTGTGTGAAGAAAAAATTATTATTGGACAAAAACAAAAGAAACTGTTTGATGATAGAATTTGAGATTATAATAGTATGTATAACGAAAATTTCAGATACTTACAACAAAAAATATATGATTGCTATAAGATCACAAGTCAAAACCAGAAGTTTATGAGATTTTTTCTGTACAAATGGTATCATCCCCTACCTAATACCAAGATGGAAAGGCATAAAATATCTAAGGTACGATAATACCAAAGGCATAATATTTCTTGCCAAGTAGACAACAAGAATTATTATTGTTTGAACTTTAGACAAAAGAAAAAAGAATGTGCGCTTTTATAATTCTGGGCGTCACGTTATCGTGGAATTCAAATTCAAAATTCAAATTCAAAATTTATTTATTTGCCAAGAATATGGTACAGTCAGTACAGAAAGCCGACTTCCACGATAAAACGTTGCGTACGTTAAAAGGATTCCACACCACCATTTTTCCATACTAACGTTGTTTCCTCCCTGGATAATGCCGGTAGAGTTATGATTTTTTTCCTGAATATCTATGGCCGCTATTAGCATGTCCCTATGTTTTCTTTTTTTTCATAATTTTATTATAAAAAAAGATAAGGACGTCCAAAAACCTAAAAAAATGGCCAGATTTTCCTCTGTGTTCAAACACCTAGAAAACAAAACTGGCTAAAATATACAAAAAAAGGAAAACATAGGAACAAAGCTCAAGCCTTGCTTTAATTCTTAATGAAAAAAGTACTTAAATCGGTTAAGTTTTGGAGAAGGAATCAGCGGACAACGAATCGAAGATTTTTTGTTCTTTTATTAGAACTTTTGTCGTGTTGTCTCTATCGCGCTCTGCGGTGGGAGACTTGAGATTGGTGAGACAGCAATACATTTTCAAATACCTATTTTCAATTTCTCTCGCCCCTGGTGTATCCTCTTAAATCCTCTTTTGATTTTACGCACCGCGGATGTTTTGTGCGGTTCATAAAAAGTTATCGTCGAAGGGAATTTAAAGCGTCTTCATATATTTCCATACATTTTACTTCCCTATGTTATCGTTTTCCACGATATTACCGCCACGTCCAAAATTACAAAACAATTAATTACAACCATAAAGTTAATATACCTAGTGGAATAGAGCAACAATCTCGAATTGTCAAAGGAAACCGAAATTGGTTTTCATCTGTGTGAAAAATGTGTATGTATACACTTACACAAACATGATTAAACATGAATTCTATGATATTAAATTGTCAACGTGCAGCACGTGCCGACTGGAGGTTAAAAAAAAGAGTGCTGCTGTCATGTATCACACATCTCTTTTTACCACACAGTGTTACTGATAATGACATCTCTCTTGCTCAGGCCTTTGTTTCTCTATTTTGCTAGGTATATTAACTTTATGATTACAACTTACTGTCAGCTTGTGATGTAGGCGGCCTTTGAGTGCTGTTCCACTGAGTATTGTTTGTACTATTAGATTGGGAGCTAGAATTGCCACCCCAGTTGCCTGCTGCAAAAAAAATAATGAAAATGGAACAAATTAAAAAAAACAATGCCAATTTTTCCATCATACAGTTTTTAAATTCTTGTTCTATATTTTATGCAAAGGTATTTTAAGATTTTCCTTTAAGTGTGAATAATTATTATGCAAAGTCGGTTTTGTCCTTTTTGGTACAAAACAAGTTATTTTTTGCTCTAGTATACATTGTACAACTAAACAAGAATGCAGTCATGACATAGTTTGGTAAGTTTCCATACTTGAAGCCTGAAGGAATCTTATTAGACTGCTCTTATTAAAAGAAACAAGAATTGATTAAAATAACATTTCTGGATCATAAAAAAATTGATGCAAAGTATCATATTGTATAATTCAAAGACAAAGTAAAAATGTAGCAATTAAATGTCTTCTTATAACTTGAAAAATAATGAATTTGGCTAATTTGTGCGTTAAAATAATAAAATTGAGTTCACATGTTTTATATTAAGGGTTTTTTTTGTAAAATAAGGGAACAGAACGTTTGACAGATTGGTTTGGACAAGTTTTAAATAAAAATACTTACCATTATTAGAAGCAGGTGGGCTACCCCAGCCACTTGCAGCATTGAGAGAGCTCTCTCCTCCTCCACAAAGCCTCATCCGGCGCGGGACTCCCCACGAGTCCACTTCCGAGCATTTTGCCATATCCTTGATTATTCTTTCCTCCTTTTGTATCATATCCAGCATTCCGTCGAACGTGAGATCACCGTTTGCGAAGGTTTTCAATACTGGTAAACTCTTCTTGTTACCAACTTCCAAAACATTATTGTCATGGTGTGTTCTTTGATTGTCGTCATTTATCATTTGAGTGTTCATTTCACATAACATATCATGAGCAGACTTTTCGTTTAGTAATTGCGTCTTTTCTGTGCAAGGCTCATCTCGTATAACATAAACTGAAGATTTAAAAGCGTAATCAGACTTGTTCATATATTCTGGCGCTTCAGACACCATCTTATAGTTTAATTTAAAGCTACAGAAATACGGGTCACTGTATGGGATACCCTGGACTGTTATGGCGTTAATAGTTAAAGGAATGCTGTAGTTCGGCATGTCGCCAATCATTTGGTTTTGTTGGATACTATCAACAATTTCTACATTATAAATATTATTATCTACCATTTTTACACTAACTCGCTGACTCTCATTCTTCTCGACTCGCTTAAAAGCACCAAATTTATTTGTGTTCACCGACATAGAGGTGAAGTGATTACATTGCATTGGTTCGGTAACAGTATTAATATTGGAGTAACAATTATCCTTAATTAGACATGGAACACATAATATTACAGAAACTTTAGACATCAGACAATTATATTATAAATAGAATAATTTTCTACAATATCCACCTAGTATTATGTTTATTTTCACAGATTGCATATTGTTTCATTAAAGACTAAGTAACAATGGTTCGTAGTGATGCAGTCAAAAAGCAGGTAGCAGTGTTTAGTGCCTCTGTGGCAGAGGACCAGGTGAGATCACCACTGAAGCTGTCGTGGATACGCCTCTAGCCCCGTTTGGCCCAGCCCTTGAAACAAAACACCAGTGTCAACTCAGAATGTAGCTTCATAACTTATTACTGCAGGCTGTTCAGATATATTTTACTTATGAATGGACCCTTGTGTTTTAGCATAAGGAACACCCTTATGAAAATTGAAGTAAAATAGCTCCTAACAGTATTGAAAAGCTATTAGCAATAGAACAAATTATCGTTTGAATATGAATGGTGACATTTAACCTAAAACTAGGCTTACCTTATAGGACGGACGACAGGCTGAGCTGTATATCACAGATAATGCGGGCTCGGCAGATCCGTCAAGCAGCTTGGCAGTCGGCTCGTATCGTTTCACTTTTCTGCACCAAACACATTACATTTTTCCAACACAATAGGCATAATAGGAAGCTACCGCAAATCAATACAGGGACATCAAAACTGCTATTGTTTGAGGTTACCTCAAGGACAGTCGTAGAATTATAATTGTATCGAGAAAATGTCCAGGTACATGATAAGTCCAGCTTAACGTGATATTGCGTCGCGGCGATCGTTCATATTCGCACAGAATCTACGCGGTCCGCGAGTGGATTTGAGCACTGCACGATGAATCTTAATTCACGACGCAAAATGTCGATTTCTGCACTTTTGATTCCCTCTATTGGTATTGAGCAAAATCACTTTTTTCGCACCAGGTTACATTATGTGCCTAGGGTGTGGATACATTTATATATTTCGGCCTTGAGACTCTATGTTGAATATCTACGGAGTCGAACACATCCATGTAATATGTATATTTATATATTTATCTATATCAACTATCTACACATAGAGTGAAAGTTTATCGCGACCTACACCGAATATAACGATTACTATAAACAAATATATATTGCTTCGATGAACTGAGTTCATAAATCATACAATTCGAGTAAATTTACAATAAATATCACACTTTTGCACGAGAAAATACAAAAAATTCTTACGTGACACGAACGAGCGCAACGGTGTTATATTACTAGATAGAATGAGATAGCAAATTCTGCTATACTGACATTCCATTTAGTAGAGTGAGAAAAAAGAAACGCTTGAGAAAGCGATGCCATAAATGATAAAAGTGTCGTACCACGTTATAAATGCTAATTTTTGAGAAAAAACTGATCTTACCTTTATTTTTAATGTACTTGGCACATTAACTGCGTAGATTTATATAAAATCACATATCCAAACCCCAGAGAATACAGCTTCGACGGCTGGATGGAATGATTTCGTCGTCGGGGTTCTCACGATGAGTTACGAAACCGATCGTATTGAAAAGGAGCGCTAGCCCATTGTAAATCCATAGTCACGACGCAATTTCATTATAGTCGGACTATACCAATTTTATTATAATGTTGTGCCGTGTACGGCTGTACGGCTGTACCTATTGGACTTGATGCTATACCTACTATAATACCTACCTACTATTATAATACTATACAATATATATACTGTACAAGACATACATACCTACCCTAATACCGTAGCTTAGGCCCTAACTGCAGTCTGCGCTAGTATAAATTGACCCTAAGCCGCTTAGGGTCAATTTATACTAGCGCAGACTGCAGAGTCAAAGCGAAGCGAATTCCCAAAAACTGAAAACAGAAAATTCAACCTTAACTCCAGAGCGTAACGCATACATTACTTCTGCGAGGCCAATTAGCGTTGGTCGGGCGCATCGACGCGAATTCGCGCGGATGCGCGCGCCTTTTTAAATTCTTTGGAGTCAGGAGTAATAAAGTGCGTTTTAACGCTTTGGTTACTTTAAGGTTGGATATTTTTTTATGAGGTAAGGGGGCAAACGGGTCACCTGATGGAAAGCAACTTCCGTCGCCCATGGACACTCGCAGCATCAGAAGAGCTGCAGGTGCGTTGCCGGCCTTTTAAGAGAGAATAGGGTAACAGCACAGTATAGCAATATGACAATATATGTAATAGGTAGGGTTGTTGAGGAAGTGATTATGAGGAAGAGGAGGAGGAAGAGGAATTTTCACGCGCAAATTTAGAGGATGCGGATGAGGAAGAGGATATTTTTGAGGAAGAGGATGCGGATGAGGAAGCGGAAGAGGAAGCGGATGAGGAAGAGGATGATAGGAAATTATAAATACTAGCGGACCCAACCCAAAAGTCTTTGTTCTGTCTGTACATAACTAGGTACATACATTACACAAAAATTAATTAAAAGGGCATTTTCCAGTGGACCAAACTATGAATCTGAACCATTCTCACACACACAATAAAGAATCATCAAAATTGGTCCAGCAATTAAGGAGGAGTCCAGTAACATATACAACGGCTTTATACAGCCGTAGTGAGACCGATTACCGCATATTATGGCTGCGTAGTGTGTCAAAAAAAGGCTGAACAAGTAAACTGTCGCAAAAATCTGAACAGCGTCCAGAGACTGACATGCCTAATAATCACGGGTGCGCTTTCGTCAATACCCACCGCTTCCCTCGAGGCCCTGATCAACCTAACTCCGCTTCCTCTGCTTGTTCAGATGGAGGCTAGAAAGGCCAGGGCCAGGACGGCGGGCAGGACAAATTAATTTCCCATTTAGACAGCTGGAACAGTCTCTTCGTGAATCACCCATCATGGACATGCAATCAGACGCCATGATCAAGGTGCATAGCTTTTCGAAGCAATATCAGGTTCTTATACCTGCCAGGGAGGACTAGAAAGGAAATATCCCAATTAATATTCGCGCTAGCGATATAGTTTGGTTCACGGATGGATCAAGGAAAGAACCGTGCGGGAGCCGGATTCTACGGGGGCAAGCCACCAAGAGGCAAACATGCCAGTTTGGGGGAGTTTGCGACCATGTTTCAGGCTGAGGTCTTCGCAATCATCGGTTGCTTACTAGAAAACCTAGAGATGGCACTAGTTAACAAAAATATTTTTTATCTTCTCTGATAGTCAATCTGCACTTAAAGCACTGACTGCTGCAGAAGTTTCATCGAAATTGGTTCTGGAATGCATTGAGACGTTGAACATGCTAGGGAGCGACAATACAGTAACGTCCCCGGCAACGAAACCGCAGACGAACTGGCTAGGCTTGGGGCCGAGAGTCTCATATATGGCCCAGAATCGGTCTGCGGAATATCTCCCAGTACTACAAAGCAAGTGCTCGAGGAATGGGTTCGCGAACTAAGCAGAAAGCAATGGGTTGAGTCCCAGGCCTTGAACACTCCAAGGCACTAATTGCTGGCTCTGTCAAAAATAGAGCTCACCATGGGTAGGAATCAATTAAGAATCCTTACCAGAAGCCTAACTGGGCACTGCAAGCTCAATAAGCACCTTAACAGAATAGGTGTTAGTAGCTTAACGACTTGCAGATTCTGCGAGGAGGAGGATGAGACACCTATACACCTTCTCCTTGACTGTCCTGCTCTACTACAGAGCAGGAACAGGCACCTTGGTCGCTACGAATACTCATCCACAGAGGAAATTCGTGGCACCAACCATAACCACATCGTTCAATTTATGAGCAGCGAAGGAGTCACAATAGATGACCTGCCTTCAGCAATAAAAAAAACATACACAACACACGCACACAAAAAAAGATGAGTAAATAATAGAATTCTCTGGCTCTGGCGTGTGCATTGCCATGATTGGATACGCGACGCGCATGCGCAGTGAAATTCCTCATAAATTCCTCTTAAATTTTGAGGAAGCGATAGCGGAAGAGGATTTTTTTTTTTTTTTATTTATGAGGATGCGGTAACGGTTGAGGAACCCAAAATATTGCGGAACTTCCTCATTATGAGGAAGCGGAAGAGGAATCCTCAGCAACCCTATAATAGGGTAGGGTAGGGATGGATGGGAAGGGAATAGGGGAGGGGATTGGGCCTCCGGTAAACTCACTCACTAGGCGAAACACAGCGCAAGCGCTGTTTCACGCCGGTTTTCTGTGAGAACGTGGTATTTCTCCGGTCGAGACGGCCCATTCGTGCCGAAGCATGGCTCTCCCACGTCTTATTCCCATTAATGTTATAAGTATTCAGTTTTAATAATTCGCTTCCATGCGCTTCGACTCTGCGCTAGTATAATATCCTTAGGAATCAACGAATCTTAGATGGATGATTGGTCTCGCGCTCGCGGTCGAGCGCGTGCGCGAGACCAATCATTTATCTAAGCAACGAATACTATACTCACAAGGAGTTAGGATTAGGACTTACGAATAGAACTACACTGTACATATTTATTACCTACTCTATAACTGTACATTACTGTGACGTTTGTGTGACGTTAATTTAATATTATTGTTCTTAGAGCGCTTCTTACAGACGAACGGCACGTGTCGGCGGCACGCGTCGGCGGCACGCGTCGGCTGCAGTCGACGGCACGTGTCGGCGGCAGTCGACGGCAGCCGTCGACAGTTTATCACGCTTGCAGTTGTGTTGTGACTTGTGAGTTGTGACCTTATTTTCATGTTCTGAGGTTGTGACGTACCGCGTAAAGGTAAGCGTCCAGCATAGATAATACAATAATTATATTATATTGGCGTCCACCTCAGAACACTTCTTAAAATCTGTGGCGTCCACTCTACAAATATATACTAGTAATCTGTGGCGTCCACACTCCACAGGTCGGTATCGTACGCAACGGACGTCTCGCAGCAAAATGGATATTTTTGAAGTGAAAACTTCTTTAGCGGCGTTGAGCACTTTTGTGGGATGGGTAAAAACCATAAAGTTAATATAGTATATTAACTTTATGGTACAAACTACTGATGATATACTCAAACCAGATATGTTACCACCGCGCGCGTTGTGAAGCTTCAAATACGGCCCAATTGGGCCGTCTGTTGTTTAGTCTGCATCGAGCGCAGTCACGAACGTGCCGCGTCTTGTCTTACCTAAATAAATTGAAAATGACGTCGTGCGTGTTTCGAAAATGTACCAATTATGACTCGAAAGTAAACAAAACACATGGAATCTCTTACCACATGTCTTGATTGCAATAAATACCTCGATTATTTACATTTTCAATTATTTTTTCGAACAATCTCGAAAAATCGAATTTTCGTCATAGCTCAGGCGAAGAAAGAGACAGCGATACGATTCGACGTTTAAAAATAGAACTGTCTCTTTTATGTAAATGGTTTTTCGTATCTTTTGTTTCACTTATCTGTCAAATTTGTCAATGTCTGCAATTTTGAATTTGAAAATTGTTCGGAAGAGATTTAAGCCGGAAAATAGTATGGACGTAACATATCTGTTTAAGTAGAATATCATTGGTACAAACTGTGAAACTCGCGTCAGATTCTCGTGCTGATCGAAAAACCGTAAGACGGTTGGAGACTAGTGTGTAGTGTAGTTACACATCGAAATCGATTAATTGAACAAGTGAAAAAGTAAAACCCAAATCAGATCAATACTTTTATTATACACGAACACTTTGGTAACTAATTATTACACTTTGTCAGTTCGACGTTTGGAACAGTAATGACCGCGCCAATATGGCGACTATCCTATTTATACCTTTCGGATATAAATCATTTAAATATAACAGTTTTAGAACTACCTTATAAATATTTGATAAAAATTTAAAATAATATCTAGACTTTACAATCAATAATTAAGCTTAACATTTCGTTTGACTGTTGGCAATCAAATTAACATTTGAGAATTAAACTGAGTAAATAAAATATTGATCATGATTGTAAACAATTATTATTTAAACAATTTCTAACATTCGGCCATCCTGAATCAATGCCTGGCCTCAGGCAGAAGAGAAAAAAAAATGTTTAGTTACTTTCTTATTATACTATTTACTTATAAGAGACTGACAATATAATATTTTATAATATAGTATGCAAGCACACTAACATTTTAACAGGTTGATATTTATGAGAAACTAACAATATAATATTTTATAATATAATATGCAAGCACACTAACATTTAACAGATTGACTATTTATGAGAAACTAACAATATAATATTTTATTATAATTATTATTATGCAAGCACACTAACATTTTAACAGATTGTATAAATGTTTATTTTATTTTCGGCCATCCTATTATGATTATTGAATGACCCCATTCAATTTTGATTAACATTACAATATTCATTTCACTTCATTTTGAATATTTTTAGCACTATATTATTTTCTTGATAGTTTCACTTCATTTTGTAGCTTTCTTCACACTGCACTCTATTATTTAATTAGCACTTTATAATTTCACTTCACTTTGTGGTTCACTTAACTCTGAGCTAATTTTCGCATATACAAAACGCACTTTTCTAGGAAATCACTAGAACAGGCTGCAGGCATAGCAATATAGCACACACGGGGTGCAACGGGGTCGTAGGCCGCACCACCACGTACCAACACGGGGTGTAGCGGCATTGTAGCAAGCTGGTGTAGCGTACACACACAGGGTGTACCGAAGTTGTAAGCCACACTACCGCGTACATACACAAGATGTATTGGCCTTGCAGCAATGGATGTAGCGTACACACACAGGGTGTACCGAAGTTGTAAACCACACTGCCGCTTACACGCACAGGGTGTTTCGGCCTTGCAGCAATAGATGTAATGTACACGCACAAGGTGTACTAAATCGTGAGCCACACTACCGCGTACACGCACAGGGTGTTTCGGCCTTGCAGCATTGGACGTAACGTACACGCACAAGGTGTACTAAATCATGAGCCACACTACCGCGTACACGCACAGGGTGTTTTGGCCTTGCAGCATTGGACGTAATGTACACGCACAAGGTGTACTAAATCGTGAGCCACACTACCGCGTACACGCACAGGGTGTTTCGGCCTTGCAGCATTGGACGTAATGTACACGCACAAGGTGTACTAAACCGTGAGCCACACTACCGCGTACACGCACAGGGTGTTTCGGCCTTGCAGCAGGTGTAATGTACACACACAGGATGTACTTTTGTTATGTTATCCGCAATAGAATGCAATTGTAAATTCCACTGATATTTCGAGTCGCTTAAGACATGTAATAGTAACATAATTTCATTAAGACCATTTCAAAAATAGTAATCATAAAATATATAAATAATCCAGAATTAAGTTGATTAATATAAATAAACTGAAATAATTTCGTTGTAAAATTTAATTCATGTATAATGTATAATATATTTATGTATAGTTAAAGTATAGTTTTTAAATTATAATATTTATTATATATAGAGTAGTTAACAAAGTTCATGGTAAAGTATCATTCAGCACTTGAGTCATTTGAATCATTATCGGAGCTACTACCGAGAGGTCCCAACCTTATCCACTGCTTCATTTTATCCGCCGAGTACACGTTTTTATATTTTCTGCTCGAAAAACCGTCTATACTGCAGACTTCGTAACGATCGTTTCCTAGCACAGCAGAAACCTTGTAGGGTCCACTGTATGGGGGAACCAGTTTGCTGCTATTACCGACATTATTTACGTTTTTTAACACCATAACTAGATCTCCTACTTTATACACGTGAGCAGTACAACGTTTTTTATCGAATCGGGCTTTCATCGCATTCTGTTCCTTACGTATGTGAGAAGCTACTTCTTCCCGAGTTTCTTGAATGTTTTCGTTTTGCTCTAAATTCATTGAAGTCTCATGCAGATGACTTTCTGCAATATTTACAGTCTGCTTACCGAAAACGATCTCAGCTGGAGTTTTGCCTATACCTTTATTAATAGTGTTATTTAAACTCCATTGTACTTTGTTTAGTTCTCTGTCCCAGTTGCGATCGTCTTCGGTAAAGTTAAGAGCAGTCAATGAGCCAAGAATAGAACGGTTATAACGCTCGATTTGACCGTTTGCTCTAGGTGTTGCTACCGCGTTTTTAACGTGTTTTATTTGGTTGGATTCCATAAACTGTTTAAACTCTGCTGAGGTAAAGCTAGTACCTCTATCAGAAACTACAACCTTAGGAGAGCCAAATAACCCTATGAATTCCTGTAAGACCTGAATCGAAGTTTTACTTTTAGTATTCCGAACAGGCCGTAACACAATAAACTTTGTAAACGCATCAATAATTCCTAATATGTAAGTATTTCCTTTCTTACTGCGGACAAAAGGACCCACATGATCTATATGTATACACTCGAATGGCGTTGTAGGTTTGGGTATGGGATGCAACATACCTTGCTTCTTTCCAGAAGGTTCTTTCGCGTAGGCACATTGAATACATGATCGTACATACTTTTTAACAAAACGTGTCATGCCCGAAAACCAGTAATCTCTCCGCATTTTATCTAAGGTCTTTTCAAAGGAAAAATGACCACTTTCATCATGACACAAAAGACAAACCTTCCATCTAGCATCACGTGGCACTGCCCATCTCAACGAATCCCCAACTTTTCTGTAAATTTTCCCGTCTTTTAAACAATAATTATTCATAACATCCTTCGCTTCTGCACAATTCTTATCAAGAATACATTTAATAAGTTTTAATTTGGGATCAGCTAATTGTATAGAAAGTAAAGTCTGGGCATCTAAATTTATTTTAAACACGTTAACTTCAGGTCTGTCTTCGTCAGTAAAAGGTAAAGAATTGCGACTCAATGCATCTGCGTGTTGGAGCTGACTACCTGGTCTATATTCTACGGTGAAATCGTAATCTTGTATAAGGAGCCACCATCGTGCAATGCGCGGAATTAGGTCTCGTTTTGTTAATGTTGTTCTTAGCGCATTACAATCAGTCACCACCTTAAACTGAATACCAATTAAATAAACTCTGAAGCGATTTAACGACATTACTACAGCCAACGTCTCCAATTCGTACGAGTGAAGATGTTGTTCCTCTGGAGAGGTTTGTCGGCTGTAGTAAGCAACAGCTCGAAGAGATGAGTTTTCGTTTTCCCTTTGCAATAAAATTCCACCAATGCCATGTTGACTGGCGTCAGTATGAAGCTCAGTGAGATGACTGGGATTGTAAATACTAAGTACTGGTCTTGACGTTAGGGATTCCTTAATTTTAGAAAATGCATTAATTTGTTCTTCACCCCACCTCCAAGGAATATTTGCTCTAGTTAACATAGTTAGAGGCCTAGCTACAGTTGCAAAATTATAAATAAACTTACGGAAAAAGCTAGCTAGGCCAATAAACTGACGTATCTCGTGTGGGTTTTTAGGAGCCGGAAATGCCAATACCGCATCTATTTTTCGAGAACCAGGCCTAACTCCATTTCGTGATATTTCAAATCCTAAATATTCTATTGATTCCTTAAAAAAATGGCATTTCTTTAAATTCAAAGACAGATTAGCTTCACGCAATATATCTAGTACCAATTTCAATTTATGTATCCCTTCGTCTACTGAACTAGATCCTATTACTATGTCATCCATGTATGCAAGAACAGCCGGTATTTTATGCTTAAATAATAGTTTATGTACCATTCTTTGGAATACCGCTGGAGCGTTCGTCAGACCAAACGGCATACGGTTATATTCGTAATGTCCGTCAGGTGTGACGAACGCTGTATAATGTTTGGAGTTCTCTGACATGGGAATCTGATGATAACCTTGGGTCAAGTCCAAGGTACTAAAATATTTTTGTCCGTGAAGACTATCTATTTGATCGTCAATTAAAGGCATAGGATATTTGTCCTTGACGGTTTTACGATTAAGCGCCCGATAATCGACGCAAAGACGCAGTTCACCATTTTTCTTTGGCACTAATATTATCGGGCTCGCATACTCTGAATTAGATTCTCGAATTATGTCACTTTCCAAAAGTTCGGATATAATTTGAGAAACTTTTTCGCGCTCTGCTAGTGACAGCCTATACGGACGGTATGTAACAGGGCATTTGTCATGCAAATTGATTGTCATTTCAGCTACCGATGTTTTACCTAACTCACCAGTTGAGAACGCGAAACAGTCTCTGTATTCATTTAATAAACCGAGTAATTTATTAATAGCCTCAGGTAATAGCGTTTTATCAATGTTGAGGTCATTATGTGAAATTTGGGCACTGTCGTGAGACACATGCCTAACATTCACAATACAACTATTTTTAATATTTTTAGGAAATATTTGATTAGGAATACCTATACCTCGAACCAAAATTGTATCTTTAGCTATCTGTATATCCTTAAAGTTAAGTGGAATCAACACAATATTCCCTAAGCCATTGGTTACAGAA
Source organism: Aricia agestis (assembly GCF_905147365.1). Taxonomy (NCBI): domain Eukaryota; kingdom Metazoa; phylum Arthropoda; class Insecta; order Lepidoptera; family Lycaenidae; genus Aricia; species Aricia agestis. Next base: position 12,394,518 of record NC_056417.1, read on the forward strand.
TATGTGCCAGGCAAAATTAAATATTCGGTTTCTGGATTTAGCCTAAGATCGGGTGTAACACTAACAAATCCAGTGAATTCCGTATTACTATATACTTCTATTGAACAATTATGACTAACTGTAGCGTCCTCTTTAGATTTGAGGGTGATCACATTAGATTTATTTGGAGAAACTTGGTAAAGAATCAGATCTTTGTCCGATTTAAATACTCGGACTGAAGGATGTTCTGTGAGAGTCTGTCCTATTAATATATCCGCGGGTAAATATAATGCAGGAACTACGAACGCTGGTACTTGCAATTCAACCATGTCTAATTTTATGTGAATGTTTATTCTCCCTTCAGGAGTAATAGCGCTGTTTCCAAATCCTTTCAAAGTTGGCAGATTAGTATTATTTACTTCCAATTTTAGAATGTTTTTAACTTTATCGCTTATCAGTGTACATTCACTTCCAAGATCTACATAACCAGATATATTTATTCCATCAACGTTAACCTGTTTAAAATATTTATTATTAGTGTTGCCTAAAGTTTCATCGATAGTCATTACCTGTTTTGAGTTTTGTTTAGGATCAGCAACTTTTAGATTTTCAATATTATTATTGGATTTATATTTATTAGTCAAACTAACTTTACAATTAAGCTCTAAATGACCGTAACGCTTACATTTGATACATTTCAGAATCTCTTTTGTGCAATTTGCTACTGTATGACCAGTTTCTTTGCAATTGTAACAGGTAACTCCATGTATAACTTTTTTATTACTGGTACTCTCAAAATTATTTTTAAATTTACTGTCTTGTGAATCGGAAATTTTACGTAAGTTATCAAAATGGCTACGATCTCTAAAATAATTCTTTTTGATTGTTATTGTGTCCTCTTTTATATGAGAAATATTCTGAAAGTAATTAAGTACTTGATCAGGATCACTGAATTGTGCTCCTTCTATATTCATTCTAATATTATTGTCGTAAACTCCGTGGCTTAAACAGTCTACAGCTTGCCGACCTTTTAGTTGACACCGATTAATCAACATAATTTTATCATAAAAATATTCAACTAATGTTTCATTACGTCGACTTTTTCTGTTAAGCATTTCAACCAAAAGATCAGCATAGTTGTGATCACTCGGGAATGTTTTCAACAATTTTTGTTGCCATTCTACCCAGCTAAATTTAACGCTTGTAAGCCCATCGTACCACTTTTTTGCTAAACCGGAGAGTTTTGGTAAAGCATAAAAGATAGTTTGCTGTTCTGACCATCCGTAAATTTCTGCAGATTCATTAATTTTAGCGATCCAATCGTTTATGGTTTGACATTTTGAGGCTGGGTCAAACTCAGTTATTATATTTTGCGATCCCTGCACATGACTAGGATTATTATTACGTAAATTATTTCCACCCCGTAATGCACTAATCAATTGGTTAAGAATATTATTTGAATTATCTTGCAAATTAGGGGTTTCAGTCAAGTCTGCACTTCCACATGGTTTATCGCGATCATTCCGCCGTGCACCAGAACGAGACTTTTGTCGATGTCGAGGCGTTAATGAATCTACTCGTGACCTACGATATCGCGAACGAGAACGACGATGAGAAGTACGTGCACGGTCACGTACAGGCGTCCCGCGCGAACCTGATCGTAAACTATGACGTGTCGAAGCAGAGTCACTAACTAGAGATCTACGACACGAGTATCTTGTACGAGAACGACTGTAGCGACGTCTTAAATATCGACGGTGACGATCTGAACTGACACTACCAGAAGAGGAACTGCCAGTAGACGGGTTACGATGTCGCTTACGGCTTTTTCGAGTCGATCCAGTCAAATTATTTGAACGTTTTCTAGAACAAGGTGTAGGACCAGTCGGTGTGCCTTCACGGTCTGACATATTACTTTTGTGAATAACTAAAACTTGTGCAAATGAATATCTTTACAATGATATTATCACCGGCTATTATTATCTAAAATTAATACGAAAATGTAGGTATTTAGAAAAATAGAACGGAAAATATTGCAGGCTTACATTATATTACTAATGTAATAAATGGCTAAAGCGAGCCGAGACACAGCTAAAAAAAAACAATAGCACAAATATCTGAAAATAGTCGCTTTGTTATTGCTTTAAAAAAAAACAAGCAGGTACTTAGAAAAAAAAATATAATATATCCGTTTTCTCAGTTATGTACATTTGTAATCTAATAAAATATCGTATTCGTAAAACCAAATGGACATAGTATAATATTGAATATTAACAGTAAAACAATATCCCTAGAAAATTCTTTGTATTTTACTCAAATATCAGTTTAAAATTTTATACAGTAAACTCATATTTTATAGCAATGCAATTTCAACACAGCATGCATAGGTTTTGAAGTAAGCCGTTAATAATTTCGAATTTATAACTGTAATAATGTCATATAATTGCGACTTACCAACTTTTGCGCGCTATCACTACATCACCAGATTTAGGCCGTAGCCCGTAGGCGATCATTATCCAACACTTCTGATTTGAAAAAGTAAAACCCAAATCAGATCAATACTTTTATTATACACGAACACTTTGGTAACTAATTATTACACTTTGTCAGTTCGACGTTTGGAACAGTAATGACCGCGCCAATATGGCGACTATCCTATTTATACCTTTCGGATATAAATCATTTAAATATAACAGTTTTAGAACTACCTTATAAATATTTGATAAAAATTTAAAATAATATCTAGACTTTACAATCAATAATTAAGCTTAACATTTCGTTTGACTGTTGGCAATCAAATTAACATTTGAGAATTAAACTGAGTAAATAAAATATTGATCATGATTGTAAACAATTATTATTTAAACAATTTCTAACACAAGCGATTGTTTTTTTTCGATTGTTGATATTTTTAATCGATTGTACGGGGTTTCGATTAATTAAAAAAATAGATTTTTTAAAAATAGATTTTCATAAAAAATTTGTAAAAAATGGGTTAAAAAAATTGTAAGGGTTTCGATTCATTAAAAAAATCGATTTTTCAAAAAACGATTTTCATAAAAATGGGTTAAAAAAAATAATACACAACAATGATATTCTATGTTACTAACGTAACTAGATTGGAAGTTTACGGTAGCAACGCGTTGCCACTTCGAAGATGCCTGCAGGCATATCTCACATACATAATGACATAACGAATATATGACTTGACATTGTCTTTTGAACAAAAAAGTGGTTACGCATTTCTGAGAATCTTTTGTAAGACATTGCTACTCTAGTATTTTAGAAACTCATTGATACACAACGTTAATAATCAAGTTTTCACTTCTGCCGGCACTCCCGGAGTGCAACCCGTCTTTTTTTTTTACAGTACGTCCACTATATCGGCGCGCCGCGCTGGCCCAATGTGTAGAAAGTGCAGAAAAAAAAATTTGAAAAATATTTTGCCCTAACCATGTGCACTGGATTGCCCAAAGTGTATTCAATAGAAAATTTCTTTACCTTTTAGGAAAAAAATACGCAAACCAATTTTTTTGGCCGGAAGTGAGTCAGACAAGCCTCTAAGGCTGCGTTCCAGATGACGTTAATTTTGACCAAAACGCTCAAAACGTCCCCTTCTGCCGTTCCCTTTGGCGACCGGGGTCGTTTTGATCGCGGCTATGACGTCACTCATGACGTCATCATTTTCGCTCAAAACGACCCTTGACGAAGATGGGTCATAGGGGGCGTTCTAGTTTTTTTTTTAATTTTAACGTAACTATATCGCGAAAGCCATGTTCAGAAAGTTTTCAGGAGAGAGTAGAGACAAAAAAACTTTAAAATATTATTTCATTACAAATAATATTTTAATTAAATAAATTAAATAACACTTAATGAAATATTTTGATTGGCAAATAAATTGTTTTAAATGAAAGGTCAAATGATTTCTTATAAAATATAATAATTAATATTAATTTTCATCTCTCCCATACCTGTTGACTTACTCGTACTTGACTAAGCAATAAGCGGTACTGTTACCTAACGTTTATATGTATATTTTGACAATAGTCAATATTCAAAGTATGTGGTTTTGTTATTAAAATATGATTCAATGTGAAAACTCAAATATAATAAAAGTTTAACTAAGTAAAAAAATGTAATACTAAAAACGAAACAAATATAATATTATGTATTTTATTTGTAAGATAAATGTAACCATAAACAATAAAATTAATTTTATTTACGACTTAAAGAAAAGGATCGTAATATCCAAGTTCGGTTCAATGTACCTATGTATAAAAAAAAAGTTCTTTTTTTAAACTTTTCTCAAAACGCTCAAAACGATCCATAATCCGTTCCACTTGGGTTTGTATCACTGACGCTCACATGCTAGTGGAACGGGAAAAACTACGGTGTTGAGCGTAAGCGTTTCTAACGTCATCTGGAACGCGGGGTATGTGTGCCTGATGAGGGAGATCATTTTGCCCTCATTACGTGTCATGATTTTTTTTTCAATTTGTTCCTTTCAATGTCTTCTTTAAGATTATGTTGGTTTGCGGACTCAAAAACAGCCGGAAATGTTCAGCAAACCACCTTAAAGTTCATTGACTCTGAACTCGTTTTCTATAAAGTGTAGCGATTAAATATTTTTTTACCGTGGGAGAGCCATGCTTCGGCACGAATGGGCCGGCTCGACCGGAGAAATACCACGAGCTCACAGAAAACACGCTTGCCTGACTCACTTCCGGCCAAAAAAATTGATTTGCGTATTTTTTTCCTAAAAGGTAAAGGAATTTTCTATTGAATACACTTTAGGCAAATTTTTTACCGGGGCCTAATCCCCTTCCCTATTCCCTTCCTTACCCTCCCCTTTTACCTTCCCTTCCCATCTCTACCCTCCCCTATTACCCTATTCCGTCTTTTTTTTTTTTTTTTTTTTTAATGAAATAAGGGGGCAAACGAGCTAACGGGTCACCTGATGGAAAGCAACTTCCGTCGCCCATGGACACTCGCAGCATCAGAAGAGCTGCAAGTGCGTTGCCGGCCTTTTAAGAGGGAACAGGGTAATAGGGGAAGGTAGGGATGGGAAGGGAAGGGAATAGGGGAGGGTAGGGAAGGGAATAGGGTAGGGGATTGGGCCTCCGGTAAACTCACTCACTCGGCGAAACACAGCGCAAGCGCTGTTTCACGCCGGTTTTCTGTGAGAACGTGGTATTTCTCCGGTCGAGCCGGCCCATTCGTGCCGAAGCATGGCTCTCCCACGTCTTAAAAGGCCAGCAACGCACCTGCAGCTCCTCTGATGTTGCGAGTGTCCATGGGCGACGGAAGTTGCTTTCCATCAGGTGACCCGTTTGCTCATTTGCCACCATATTTCATTAAAAAAAAAACCAATGCACATGGTCAGGGCAAAACATTTTTGAATTTTTTTTTCAAAAAAATTTTTTACGTGCTTCCAGCTTTGCAAATCCACGCAAACCGAGCGTTTCGTGTAGCTATAGTTCTAAACTATCTATTTTCATCAAAAAAATTTATGCACACTATCATGATTCATGAAGTATGAGGGTACTTTTGAGATTGACAGCTCCCGGGCCATAAGATTTCTATTTCTGCGTTTAGTAATCTTTTTCTCTACCACGTTCATAAATAGCCTTGTGGAACTGTAATGACCTAATGATTAATGAAATAATGAGGGATTAATTTCATTTACATTTTTAGGGTTCCGTAGCCAAATGGCAAAAAAACGGAACCCTTATAGATTCGTCATGTCTGTCTGTCTGTCTGTCTGTCTGTCCGTCCGTATGTTACAGCCACTTTTCTCCGAAACTATAAGAGCTATACTATTGAAACTTGGTAAGGTAATGTCAGAGTAGACAGAATGATAGAGTATGTCGACTTAGAACTGATGATGAAATTTTTAAATTTGACGTATTATGACGAAAATCGTCGCTAGGGTTGTTAAATTGTTACCTACGAATTTAAAAATTTTGACATTTTCGCTGGACGTGTTTCTCTTTGGTCGTATTGTTGTTTGTGTTTTGGCACATGCGATTAAAATTGTCAGACTCCAATTTTGAAATCTTTATTTTAAATATTTAAAAATAAATTATATCAGCCAGCGCGAGGCACATTCCGTTCATAATCCTAGTGAAACCCGACGAATTTGACAGATATTGAAACCTGTCCGTTTCTTTGCAGTCGAACTACTGGTAGTTATGTCTATTGTGGTAATGTAGTCTATAAACCGCATTAAGATTTTAAAATTTTTAAAAAATTTTAGGGTTCCCCATAGGTACAACTGAAACAAAAAAAAAACATCTAAGCTGTGCGTGTGGGGTATCTATGGATAGGTCTTGAAAAATCATATTGAGGTTTCTAACATCATTTTTTTCTAACCTGAGTAGTTTGCGAGAGAGACTCTTCCAAAGTGGTAAAATGTGTGTCCCCCTCTAATTTCTAAAGTATCTTTAGGCATGATAAGTCTAAAGAGCCCCGGAGACGATCAAACGGTTTGATTCAAACCTTACGTGTTTGATGCAACCGTTTGATGTCGGTTGGAACGGTTTGTCAAACGACACTGCGCAGTTTCATTCAATACGCGCTGTCGAGTACACGTCTTGTGATGCAGAAGATGCTCTAGATTCTAGAACGAGGATCGCGATTTTCTTATCTTATGTTTATAACGTTAATGTCCTCTGTCAGAAGAGAGAAAAAAAAGATATATGTGGGAGAGCCATGCTTCTGCACGAATGGGCCGGCTCGACCGAAGAAATACCACGTTCTCACAGAAAACCGGCATGAAACAGCGCTTGCGCTGTGTTTCGCCGAGTGAGTGAGTTTACCGGAGGCCCAATCCCCTAACCTATTCCCTTCCCTACCCTCCCCTATTCCCTTCCCATCCCTACCCTCCCCTATTACCCTATTCCCTCTTAAAAGGCCTGCAGCTCTTCTGATGCTGCGAGTGTCCATGGGCGACGGAAGTAGCTTTCCATCAGGTGACCCGTTTGCTCGTTTGCCCCCTTATTTCTTAAAAAAAAAAGACTGGTCCATTAATGGTATGGACTATGGACTAACATAATATCGTTTTACCCACGAACATCTACAGAAAGTGCTAGAAACTACAGCTTCTTTCTTTTTTTCTTCTTCATAATCCAGCACTAAACTAAGCCGGGTTTGATCAAACCTCAAACGCGCCGGAACACGATCAAACGGCGCGTCAAACACAACGAAAATATGAAATTTCATCAAACAAGCTTCAAACACGTAAATGTTTGACAAACCGTTCAAACTAGCTTTGTAAACGATCAAATCGGTTTGAGTCAAACCAAAATTTACGTGTTTGAGTCAAACCGTTTGATCGTCTTCGGGGCCCTTACAAAAAATATATGATGTACATTACTATAAAAAGTACCAACGAAAATTGGTTTGAACGAAATCTAGCAAGTAGTTTTTTTTATACGTCCAATGATATTCTACTTAAACAGATCTGTAATCTGTTACGTTCATACTAATTTCCGGCTTAAATCTTTTCTGAACAACATTGACAAATTTGACAGATTAGTGAAACAAAAGATACGAAATGCCATTTACATAAAAAAGACAGACTAAATAAAAGACGGCCCAATAGGGTCGTAGGCAAAAAGGCAAAAACATAACTTCCTTTTCCTGAGAAACCAGTGTTGCCAACTTTTTTTTTACTATCCCACCAAATTCAGCAGCGTAAACCACCAGAAACCGCTAAAACCTAAATGGCCTCTCAAACCACTTCCACTAAATAAAGTAAAGACAACAACAACCTATCTGAATATAATTTGAAAATAATACAACAACAACGTTATTATTATTATTATGAAATAATTATTTTTGTTACTACAAAAAGGAAAACTTTAGTTACCTATGTACCTATGTATAAGTAGGTACTTAACTAAAGAGAAAAGATGAACGTCTTCAGAGGAATCATTGTCATTTACTTGTTCAGTTTGTGAAGAATAAATTTCTTAAGTTCTAATTTTTGTAATACGGTTTTTGGTATTATGTTGTTATTACAGCATTTGCCTTCGCGTGCTAACCTTGCACGAAAGAAAGGCGATCAAACTTCATCCGGTTTCTCTGTTAAGTCTTGACAACATTCATCGTGCTAAATAATCGCTCTATATCAGCGTTAGAATGCGGCAAAACGAATAAAGATAATAATAATATAATTAAGTTTCCAGTGTACGTCTTCAAGGGTTAGAAACATAATAAAAAAACTAGTGGTTTAACGTCGAAGCTACCACTAACTTAAATAATCGAATCCACTAAGAAATCCACTAGCCACTAAAACCAAATTTTTCCCGCCGAAAGGTAAAATAAACCACCAGATCTAGTGGAAATTCCACCAAGTTGGCAACACTGTGAGAAACATAGACCTTTCTTTTTTTTACATTTCTAAAATGTGGCAAGGTGCAGTACGGTGGCGGTCGCGTCGCCAACAGTTTATGTTCTAAAATATGTATTTAAATTATATTGTTGTTGAGTACTCTTACCCAAAGTGCTGCGTACACATACTGGGGTAAGAGTGCGCAAATGGAAAGGTTATTGTTTTCTAAAGTTTCTTAAAATATAAGCTACTGAAAAATACTATTGTTGTGTTTGAGTTGGTTACAAATAAACAGTCTTACAAATCACACTTTTGTTTCATTGTCCTAATTATATTTGAGTTTTTTAAAGCATCAAAGTTTAATTAAATGCGCACACTTGACCCACAAGTGACAAGACGTACTGGAGCCACATGGCCATATTAACCCATATAGACCCGCCGTGCCCAAACGAGGACAATTTTAAAATTACTTAAATTTTTTTGTCTTTCAAGTTTATACTTATTTTTATTGTAAGTGTCAATTTATTAAAAGTATATTTTTTTTATTACTGGAAGGAACAAATAATATTAAAATAGTTCACAGTGTTTTATAACGATTTTTCTGAAGCTGCTTCTAACATTCGAAATGACGCCAAGTTAGTATTTTTTATTTTTAAGTTTTTCTTTTAGGCATTTATATTTTTTTACTGGAAAGAGCTCATTACACTATAACCTATAAAAATACACATATTAGTGTGAAAAGCTTTAGTCTTTAAAGGATTAGGAGTAGTTTTATACAAGTGTCCCTATTTGGGGCCAATGGGCACATTGGATGTAAATTATTCCAATTTTTGTCCACCGATCAATGTCGTACAATCAATGAACTGAAGGGTATTCAATAGCTATGATAAATACTATGGACTTCAGGAAGTTGCTATGATAGAAGATGACAGTGGAAAGATATATTTATTCGTTTTTCCTTCGCAACCATGTGTCTCTTTAGCAGTTTTTCACTATTCCAAGGGGTAGCTGGCTATTGTGCAACTGATACTGTTGGCCGTGCGAGTTTCTTACGCCGGTTCTTCTCGGCGGGGTAGTTCCCGAACCGGTGGTAGGCAACGTAGTTTCTTCGTTCGACTTTCAAAAAGTGTATCATGATACCCATTTTGAATAAAAAGATATTTTATTTTTATTTATTTTTTTTATTTTATAAGGCAGTTCAGAAAAGTGTCCTGTCGTATCCGTCAAGGATTTAAAAAAAAAAAGAAAACGACGAGTTTGACTACCTACCGTTTCGACCAACTAAATCAGAATTTGTTGTACATCGGCTGGATTATAATGTCTATGCAATCGGGGGAAGCCATTACAGCGTTTTTCTTCTGGGAAAAGTAAACGGATGTATTACTGTTAAAAGAATGTGGACATTAACTTCCTACATTTTTATCAAAGCTATAACAAGGATATGCGTGGCGTCAAGTCAATTGGTCAATCGATTTTCTAGCACTGTTATACGAAACAAAAGTTGGTGGTAACTGGTAGGTACTGTTTACGTAAATGCTGGATGTAGCAGTGGCAAACGCATGGCGGCTGCATCATCGAAGTAATAAAAACAAGAATTGCATCAGCTCCAATTTCGGCGGCATTTGGTCGTCATTACTTGAGACATACAAGCGGTAGAATCTTGCAACCAGCAATACATATCTGTACTGCCAAACCTGCAGCATGAAGGGTCAATTTCCCGAAAAGCTGTCGCAACAATCGCGTTGTTCTGATGGGCTAGCATTACGTCATGAAAAAGGTCAAAGGCAATTTGAGAAATGTGTGAAAACGCGGTACATTCATAAAATATGTATCGAAAATTTGTACACCGTATGATCCCATTGGCCCCATTTAAGGACGGCAATTTTTTTAATATAAGAATTTAAAAAAAAATAAGTTTTTTTTGGGTTTTCCTAATAATTTTATTGGTTTCTATAAATTAATAAAGGAAATTTATATGTTCCATGGCTCAGTTTCATTTGGGTATAAATGGGTTAATAAAAAAATATGTCCAACGTATGACAGCTTGTTTGTTCGAAGCATTTTCAAAGACCCAATTATGTAAGTAACAAAGTAATTTCAATCTTATTTGTAACGCACTTAAGTCGTTTTGATGTATTAAGTACCTATTTAATATTTTGCCTGTGTGTGGTTACTGTGATTTTGTGGCAATTTGTGGTGATTTTACTTCTGCGGTCTGCCCATAAAGTTAATATACCTAGCGGAATAGAGAAACAAAGGCCTGAGCAAGAGAGATGTCACTATCAGTAACACTGCGTGGTAAAAAGAGACGTGTGATACATGACAGCAGCACTCTTTTTTGACGTCCAGTCGGCACGTGCCCCACGTTGACAATTTAATCTCATAGAATTCATGTTCAATCATCCTTGGTAAGTGTATACGTACACATATATTTCACACAGATTTAAACCAATTTTGGTTACGTTTGACAGCTCGAGAATCGAGATTGTTGCTCTATTCCGCTAGGTATATTAACTTTATGGGTCTGCCATGCTTCTGCCGAATTTTGATAATAAAACTATAAATTGAACAAAATCAATCATAATAATTATCATAAAAGGAACAAACCTATCAGTTTTAAAAGTAACATATTTTGTTTTGAGGATTATGAAGTCGGGCAGTGTTCTATGGGGCACAAAAGATTTGTGATAAAGAGCGAATTACTATGTTTTGGTTCGTGAAATGCCTCGTCGACCGTGGATAATTAGAAAATTATTTAGGATGCCTTTAACTGAAACAGCTGGTGATCAATACTCAGTTTGGGTAAGTTTTAAAATGATAAATTTTGTGAAAGTACTCATTCAATGTTTTGTTTTAGCAACATTTAAGTATATCAAACGCTCTCCAAATATTGTAATCTAAGTAGGCCAGAGGTTTGAAAGTGGAGCCAATTTGTTTATTTACTCAATATAATATTATGCTCATCTAATTACTTTTGTATAAATACCTTTGTCTATTAATAGGATTTAAAATGAAAAAAAAAGTGTTCCAAATACAAAAGTTTACAGTTTTTTAATTCAGTGGTAAAAACTTATAAATATGTGGCAAAATATAACGTCTTAATTTACAGGTCGGATTGATATACATATTCAATCTTATTGTTGGTACTGGTGCGCTCACACTGCCGGCTGCGTTTGCCCGAGCAGGATGGGGTCTGAGCACAATAGCACTGTTATTCCTGGCTTTCATGAGCTTCATGACTGCCACATATGTCATAGAAACCATGGCTTGTGCTAACGCTGTTATCAAGTGGAAAAGATTGCAGTTTATCAAAAGGAATAGTGTAAGTATAATATAGTGTAAGGCTTTGTTTGTCATTTATTTTTTAAAATCTTTTGTAAAATTTTATACACCTAACCGCCACACTCATTTAATTATGATTAACCTTAAATTTAATGAAGAGTTTGACAGATAATGTATGTATGTATGAGGCTTATATACAAATTTTAAATTAATTACATTCTTTAAGTAATTAATGTTTGTCTCCAATTGCAGCAGTAAGATACAGTAAATTATAAATATAAATTGAAATAAATCAATTGACCAGTGATCTTGAAATATTAACTGTACTATTCACAAGAATAATAATTTGTTGACTTAGCTGTTTTGATAATGTTGCAATTTGCATTATGTTTTTGCCTCTTCTTTTGTAAATGACTTGACTACTCTCAAAGCTGTTAATACATTATATTAACACGTTCACTGCGTTGTGAGGCATTTATACCCCATATAGAATTTTGTAAAGTACCACTTAACTTATTTATTATAGATACAAGAAAATGAATCTGACGAGGAACCATCAACTTCCCAACCTGGGTACGGAGACTTGGAAGATCCTCTGGTGTGCGGGGAGACAATACCGTCTCGATACTACAGTCTGGACAAGCGTATAGAGCTCGGAGAAATGGCCAACCTTTTTCTTAACAAGACGGGCAGAACTATATTTTACTGTACACTCTGCATATATCTGTATGGGGATCTGTCCATATATTCTGCAGCTGTGGCTAAATCACTTATGGATGTTGTGTGGTAAGTTTCTGAATATGTTATTCTTTCAAAAATATATTCTAAAGAACATTTTTATATTTTGATTGGGCTTTAGTCAGCTCCGAAGAGAACTGACGCGGTGCCGCATTTTTAACCGACTTCCAAAAAGGAGAAGGTTATAAGTTCGGCTGTGGATTTTAAACAAAATGATAAACTTAAGTTGTTTGTTTTAACATACTACATAATTTTTTAACTGCTACTTAAGAAGTAAGAAGTCTCATTCAGGTAGCAGCGCCGCACTTTGCACCTCCAAATTGGAAAACTTGTTATCTGTCCAAAGCTGATCGCACATTTGTCAGCACCGTACGCTCCGAACGCACCGCATAGTACACGAAATGCGGCGTGTACGGTGCGGACGAATGTGCGAGATTAAGCAACAACATTAACCGATTCAATGCGGCGCACCTTTTTGAAGACTTTCAGTCGTGGCGGCATACAATTTTCTCGTGACACGTGAGCCGTATTATACGCCATAGAAGTAGATGACACGGCTACCGTGTCACCCGCCACGTTCAAAAAGGTTTATTGTTTTTCTTGGTTTTTGCGTGTTTATTAACTTAATTTATTTAACTGAACCCAAACCATTGATATTAAGGGAAGGCTACGTTGTTTTGAATTGATTTCGAGTAGTTTTACTAAGTTTTAACCTGAAAATGGCAGGTAAGCGATTTTTTTATTCAGGTGTTGTAAACCTTTTGTAGGTTTCAAAGTTAGAAAAATGAGTATATTAAATAGATCTGGGTTTCCGATGTAAACAAGACCACTTTTAACCGGAGGGAAAAGTTTTATTCCTATGGATAAGGAAGTTTGCGAAAACAGCTAGTTAGAAATATTTTCGAAAGAAACAACTTAGATTAAAACAAAAATCGTTAGTGGATTAGTAATACTTTGATATCAAGGCAAGTATTTTTCTACATTATTGTTTAAAAAAAATTGCGAGAACTTGAAAGTCTAAAATAATATAGAATATTATTGGCTCCCAATATTACTTCTTTATTTTCTTAAAAGTTTACTACTAAAAAGCCCGGCCGCACATTATCCGAATTTCTGATCAGAAAAATACATTTTGACACGTCAGAATTCTCATAGCATGCGGGGTCCACAACAAAATGTATGAACAGAGTGTGTTCCGGCGGGGGTCCGGCGGGCGTACGGCCGGGCTATAAAAGCCCCTATTTTTTTCAATTCCCAGAATATTCAGAAACGAAGCGTATAGGGTTGTTTTACGTGGAAAATTAAGACGGTTTTGTTCGAAGTAGAATCTTCTAAAGTGTAATTTGAGGGAGATACAAGCGTTTTTTAAATGACACGGCTCACGTGTCATACGCCACACGTTAAAAACATGTATGACACGGCTCCCGTGTCATCCGCACTGAATCGGTTAATAACTTGAACCCATCTACCGCGATTACTCGTACGTAGCTAGTTTGTGCTACCACGCGCGAGTAGCCTCACTCGTCAGATAGTGAGTAAGGGGTCGGACCCCTTAAGAGCAGGGGGGACCCGTGTCCCCACGTCAGATAAAAATAGCTTATTTTCGCAGCTCACATTTCCCGATAAGAATGTCACACGTGTGACTTTAGGGGAGGGGGCCAGGCCCCCTCATTGCTTAGCTCTAAACCAACTAGCAACATGAACAGACTAGTTATAACTTATAGCCACGATTAAACTACCATGGTCTTAATTAGACAAGTAGCTTTAGACACTTTCGAAAAAAAAAAACGAATGTGCGATGTTTCACATCATTTCATACAACGAATTCTAAAATACGGCGCGAACGGCGCGTGCGTGCTGATAAAGCGATTACCTCAAAAATCGATTAAGTAAATCAAGATTCGGTTTGTCTAAACGTGTTATCAGGGCGAGCGAAGCGAGCCCTAGTATATCCCACAACCTTCACATTTTGTGGTGCACTTTGCGGAAAAACTATCACGCCTATTGATTTGTGCCTTAACATAGTAATTTTTATTTATTTGTAGATGTGTTATCACTTATCACCAGTCAAGGTTTTTTATATTATGTAGATGTGTTAAGGCGGGGATTAATCTCAATCAAAAACGATAACGTTGCACACAACCAAAGACCAAGCGTATACGCATCGCAATAAGATTCATTTTAGCTTAGCATAAAACTATAGGTTCTCGGGCGAATCTTCTCTATTTTTCATGTTTTTTTTAAATATCTTTGGAAATAAATATTAAGAAACAAAATTGTTCGGTTAAAGAATTATTAATATAGATTTACTAACAATTTATTCAAATAAAATGTACAATTATCCTAGTTAATACTTATATTTCGATGAAATAGAGTTTTTTCGGAGGTAAGTTTGTAAATTAATTACAGCCAAAGTATTACGTTTTATTAAAATGTTTATGGTTTAAGGTATTTTGAATATTGTGCTTTATATCTCATATTTTTTAACACTTCGTTATTATATTGGAACTAGGTAAACCGGGAGTCACGGAATAACTAATTGGGCTTTATCCTCGCCTTAACATCAGTCAGTCAAGGTGTGACGGCGCGAGCCCTCACAAAGCTCGCCGTTTAGCTATTTTATATTATTCCAAATTGATGCTTACAATTTAATTTTTTTAAACACTGAAAAAAGTAAAATGATCATATTTCAGCTCATCAGTCCCATCGAATCTTACGAATAGCACTGACTGGGATGTGCTACCATGTTTCACATCCTCGGAAGGCATCACACGTTTCGAGTGTTACCGCATCGCACTGCTGACTTTCTTCGGTGCGATGGGCCCATTTGTGTTCTTCAATGTGCAGAAAACTAAATATCTACAGTTGTTCACTTCAGGCATGCGCTGGCTTGGTAAGTGGCAACATTGTAGAATATAAAAATGAATAATGTGTTGCTGATTGCTAATTTCGAGGACAGCTGAACCAATTTCGCCAATTCTATTAAGTTGTGTTTGTTAATATAGCTTCAGTCACCCGAACCGAATTATCGCAAAAACACTAAGTATATAAATAAAAATGAAATCTATAGGCAGTTTGCTTTCATTTTGCAGTAATTTATCATACAAAATAATTGCGGTCTTTTTCAAAATTTGCTGCAACTAATAAGTATATTCTGTAAGCTCGCCTCGTTGCAAACAGACTCACAATATTTTTCTTTTAAATACATATTACATGTAAATAATAATAACTTTTGTTACAGCATTCGCCATAATGATATCAATCGCCATAGTTCTACTGGCTAAAAATGGACCTCAGGGTAAGCCACCAGCGTTCGACTACACCGGCATACCAACATTATTCGGGGCCTGTGTCTACTCCTTCATGTGCCACCACTCCCTGCCTGCGCTGATCAGCCCCATCAGAGGAAAGAGTCACCTCGGCATCCATCTCTCTCTAGACTACCTCCTCATAAGCATCTTCTATCTCCTTCTGGCGTTCTCGGGTGCGTTTGCCTTCGCGCACCTTAACGATCTCTACACTCTGAATTTCATCCCAACGGACAATGAGAATGTGTTTTTAGAAGTTATAGAGTATTTCTTAGCGCTCTTCCCCGTTTTTACTTTGTCTACTAGTTTTCCAATTATAGCTATAACGCTAAGAAATAATTTACAGGGTCTCTTCCTAGATACGAGTCGTTTGGAGACGTATAATTTTGTACTCAGAAAACTACTGTTTCCGATAGTGGCTGTGGTGCCTCCTATTCTCTTGACTTACTTTCTGGAGGATATTAGCGTTCTGATCAAATTCACCGGGTCTTACGCTGGGACGGGTATACAGTATATAATACCGACCTTTCTAGTTCTGGCAGCGAGGCGTCATTGTACTAATTTACTGGGGTTGGGTGTTGTTAATAAGTACAAGAGCCCGTTTTCGAACATCGCTTGGGCAGGGTTCGTATTGATTTGGGCGTTTGTCTGTATCATTCTAGTATCAGTGAATATGCTAGAAAGATGACATTGAAGCACGCACACGATGAAAAGAGGAAAAGAGAGAGATAAAATAGACATCTTAGGGCCAGTTTCTAAGGTTTTCTGAGAGGAGTTTTTAGTATAAGTACCAAATATTCATATATAGTTATTTTACAGACATTCACTAACAGTTCTGATTGGCTTTAAGCTCTGGTTTCCTCCAAAAGCGGCGCTGTCATACAGCGGCCGCAATACAGCGGTGAATGACGGCACTAAAAGTTGTTCATGTAAGCAATATGGGGCGGTTTCCTAGAGAACGGTAATTGACACCGTTCTCTAGGAAACCGCGCCATACCGCCCACATAGACAACGTTCTAGTGACGTCATTCACCGCTGCATCACGGCCGCAACACGACGGCACCGCCCTTGGAGGAAACCAGCTGGGTGCAGAGTGTGAATTTTTTGTTTGACATTCGATCGTGAACGCGTTTGGCGTTTACTAAGATTTTGTATGGAATTACTCACTGGGCTGGGCTCACTCCCGTGAGCATCACTAGGTGGCGCTGTACAAATTCCATACAAAATCTTAGTAAACGCCAAACGCGTTCACGATCGAATGTCAAACAAAAAACTCACACTTGGCACTCAGAGCTTTACGCAAAAAATAACGTTATTGAATAAGTAAACTTCTAGAAAAATTACAAAAAACAAGGCATTGGTGAAGTCAGTTTTGAGTACACAGTAATTTTTAAATAGTACAGTACAACTTACAAGTATTTTATTTCTATTTATAAAAACTAATAATTGTGGATTTAAAAAGTATTCAAAATGTCTCTTTCTCTCTTTAAACTCTGCTCTCTTTGTTCAATATGGTGCATAACGTAACCAGTAAAACTAAAAAGACAATAATAATATAATTAATGCACATAAATCTTATTATTTTGAATTACGTAAGTACCTACTTAATTCAAAATAATGTTAGAAATTTAAGGAATATAGAAAGATAGAAGTTATTTTATGGTTAGTACTTGTAGTATGTATATACATAAGCTTGTATAATGTAAGTATACCTAATGAAAAGCTTTTTTATGAAAAAGGATATTTACTTTTTTATCACTTATGAATTTAGAAACACATTATACTTATTTTTTTTTTATATCTAATAAGTAAATAATTTATTAATTTTTATTATTTATGTGTTCATTTTAAAGCAAGACGTTAGTTATATAATAAGTGCAAGTTTTAAATAAAATACCTTCAAATATGCATGAAATCTATTCATTTAGATTTTGCATTTATATTGTGCAGTATTTTATTGTATTTAATTATTAATAATTGCATTAAGTTTTCGTGCCATACAAGTATACTCAGCTATACTCACTTATGGCAAAATTATAATTTTTAATTACCTATTATAACAGAAATATCATGCTTTCTCTTTCATGATTATGATGGACGCGAGGAATAACATGATATGTATTATGGAAAGCAAGTTTTACCTACTATATAGTCCGGTCACCGAACACGATTAGCTAGCTTGTACTTTCTCTTTCATTCACATGTGGGAATATCGTTTTACTGAGATTTTTTATGCCCAAATGAATGAAATTCATTGATTTATTTCTACATGTTTGATAACCGAGCTATAGAGCAGCTAAAGGTACTAAAAGAATATGGAAAATATTTAATGAATATAATTTTTATACTTATAGGTAATATAATTTTTTAAATTATTATGATGTGAAGAATGTTCAATTGGCAGCTTAGTTTATAAATTAATGATAAAAGACATCTAAACGTGTCTTATGTCCAAACAGTTCGCGTTCGTGCTTCGCGAGCCCTTTTTCGCGGGCCAAAAAACCGACACCGGACGGGGAAAGCCGCGAAGCGCGAACGCGAAGTCGCCCTATAACCCTCCAAACTCGCGGTTCGCGGCCTTCGCGGGCTTTCGCGCCGCAAGTGTGGAGAGTGATTTTTATGAAAGTATACATTTTAAAACTGCCCAAATCCAAATGATTTTATTGTGTTATGTTTTTTAATAGTTGATCGAGAAAATAGCACGATGTGCAGGAAATCTATAAGTTATTATGTACCTATAAGTAATTATTTAATACTGAGTGTTACCATTTCAAGCTTTTACTAGCACTTGTTACCTACTTGCCAATATAATATTGTAATTTGTAATCCAAAAAAATATTCATTTATCTTGCTTATACTGCCATATTATGATTTTGTAAAAAATATATTCTTACCCAAAGATTGCACAACAAAAATTTTGATTAAGTTATAATTAATAATTATTATTAGAAAATGGCGTTTGCAAGATTTATTTTGTACTAAGCATATTATTGTATTCCATGCTGTGATAGGCTACCATTTATAAGTCCGAATTAACTAGAATTTAATGGACTGATGTGTTTTTTTAAGAATGTATTTTTCTATGAGTACTTAATACATTTTAATTTGTGTTGGAATATTTTATTTACTTATTTAATAACTTTACTTCTATAATCCATTACAAAAACAACATATGTAACTGTCTAACTCTGTTGTGTCGATGTCCAATAGCTTTGTCCACACTATGCCTTTTTTCTGTTCGTCCAGGGCATGCGTTATAGCGCAGTCAACAGCGAACGTGAGGCACGCTCGCAACGCATGCCCTCTGACCGTATCTAAAACTTCAAAAATGACAATATTGGCGTTGCGTTCCTTGACGCATTCAATTATTGAATGCGCCAATATGAAAGTTGATGACGAAAATTGAAGATGAAAGTGCACAGTGTGGACATAGCTAATTGAATGCGCCAAAACGAAAGTTGAATGAAAGATGACGAAAATTGAAAACGAAAGCGCATAGTGTGGACATAGCTATTAGCTTTGTCCACACTGTGCCTTTTTCTGTTCTTCAAAGGCATGCGTTATAGCGCAGTCAACAGCGAACGTGAGGCATGCCCGCGACCCATGCCCTCTGACGTATTCAATTATTGAATGCGCCAAAATAAAGGTTGAATGAAAGAAGATTGAAGACGAAAGAGTATGTGTGGACAAAGCTAATGGTTGAGGCTCGAGCTAAAAATAAAAGCAGAGACGAGGTTCAAGAATTATTTATTTGTTTATCATGTTACATACTTGTCACTTATCGCGTATACAAGCGACAAAAGCTTCATAGCTCAATTGACTTTGGCATGGAGTTACATCGTATTTGTGCAAGCCGCCGGCCTTACCAGCGGTCCTAAGCAATTCTACCAAACCTGTTGGCTCACTGATTATCTCTTATTGCTTGGTCTGAGACTTGGTAACGTGAATTAAATGTCTTTTAACAAATCACAATGTTTAACAATAAATTGTTTCGCAAAAAATACTATAAAATTAAATAGGCGATTAAGGGTCACAGCACACATCAACTCAGAAAGGGATCGTCACCGTATCGCCTTTCGCCTAGCCGTCAACCAGGCGTCAACCTAACGTATGCACGTAACCAAAGCGTATCAGTAGCGCCTGTACGTCAACTCGGCTACGGCTCGGGGAAGGGGAAAGTGGCAAGGATAAACGAAGAAACGTAAGCACGGGGACGACGAGCCGTAAGCTAGTTGACCACGCGTCGCATCCCGGAGCCTATTCCGAGGCGAGGCGATTACTTTACGATTCCGCTTAGTGTGCGGTGCAGTAGGGAGTTTCATACAAACAATATTGAACGGCTCGAGGCGATACAGTGCCGATCCCTTTCCGAGTTGATACGTTTGCTGTGACCTTAAGTTATGACTATCTGTTTTATAGATACCTAAATTTATTCCCACTCAACACAAGCTTTTTTCTCCCCTTAAATTAAATAAAACACCTACGGAATGTTTTTATAATAATTTCTTCTGAAGACTGTTTTATCTACTGATCGAAAAATTCGAAACTACCGCCATCTACATTGAAGTAAGATTAATGGCTTTTGAAAAAAACTTGCGTTAGAAGATTATATCCGAAGATCTATAAGATAAAAACCGTTGAGATATTCATTCTCCAAAAAAACATACTAGTAAACAAAGACTATGAAAATTCCTGTAATACGATGCTACTGTTGTATATTTTTTTAAATTACATTTTTACTTTTTTTTTAGAATACATTTTAACACGGTAAAATGTTCTGTTACATAATAATATCATGGAACTAATTGTGGTAAAGGAACTGTTATAAAAATTAAGATCTGTACTAAAATGTTACCAATATAATAAAACAACTCACGTTAATAATTTCAATAAGTACATACAACTTATATCGAATCGTTCCATAAAAGTAAGCGCTACTTTTTATAACAAAATAAATAAAATACTTACAAATACATCTAATATTAATTCGAATAATATCAAACATTCCAATAGAAATTTCAATTATAAATAACTATTGAATCTATTTCATATTGACCAATACGAAAATGCCGAATTTTATGCAGTATTCAAGATAATTATTAAATTTCTTGGCTATTTGAAATAATAAATTCTCATTGTGTGAAAAAACATAGTAAATTTTGCTATTGAAAGTTTAAACATGTCTTTATGGTCACATTCGCGTAATTCATATTGACCAATATGAATAAAACATGCAATACTGAAGTAATAGTTACTTGAGATTTAAAAATAACGTGAACAGTGGCTAGCCCTATCGTCTAAGTATCCCGCACTTGTATAGCGCGGTCGCGGAGCATGTAGAATTTCATACATCGCTACTGTCTCATTTATAAACCAATTTATTGCTATCATGCTTCTATCGGCCTCATATAACGCGACTGCCTATAATCTTACGCGTGTGGAAAACACAAGCGGCGTGTACGTAAACGCACCAAATTCCACGTACTCCGGAATCGCGCTTCAGTAAGGGTCAATTTATAATAGCGCAGAGTCGAAGCGCAACGAAGCGCGTCAAAACGAAACGAACGAATGCGCGCGGATTCGCCAGAGTGCCTACAGTGATGACGCGTAGATTCGCTTGTGTGCGCTTGGATGCGCGCGCACCAAAAATCGATGGTCAAACGAATTCGCGAAAGTGCGCGCGCCTTTTTAAATTCTCAGAATTTAAAAAGGCGGCCGCGTTAACGCTTTGCAGTTAAGGTTGAATTTGTTATGTTCAGTTTTAATAATTCGCTTCGACGCGCTTCGATTCTGCGCTAGTATAAATTGACCCTAAGATTCTTGTCGTGTGCTGTTTTACCCACGCGTATAACGCCATCTATTGGCTCGAAACCAACGCGAAATGAAACCTTGCTTAAAACTTTATCACTGGTATTTTCAAATCCAAACACACGAGTGCGGGCTCGGTGTAACTAAAACTACGATCTGTCATCACGAGGCCGGGGGCTAACAATTAATTAACTAGCTACCGCTAAGGCTATAAGGTGGATGGCGGCACTATGATGTCGTTCCGTCGCAGCGCCGCGCGGAACGATTCTAGAGACGAGCGGAGGGTGAGGCAGAAGCCGCGAGACGCCGGAATGAGGGGGTAATCCGGGGGGGTTAGGTCGGAGCGCTGCCCGTTGGAGAGCGCCACTAACCCCTCCAGGCGCTCGCAGAGGGGGGCCGACGAGGCGCGAAGGTGTGCGAGTATCTCCTCACGGAACGGCTCGGGGGGGTTCATGAGCATACGCGTCATGGACTGCACCAGCTTCAGTAACACCATCTCGTTATACATGCGAGAGTTCTCCTTGCCTTGTTGTGTACCTGACAATGAAATTATTATTTTAAGATCTTGCTTTCCACATCATTAAAAAAGAAATAAGCTATTTAAAATATTCATATAATTCAGTATACAGATAATATATGGGTGTGCGGCCTGCAGCAGCACATTATAAATAGTGAGAGACAACACGCACAACAGAAGTAAATTAAAACTAGTCACGACAATTGGCTCACAGCATCACGACACACGCACGCACATATGAACAAACACATATTATACGCATGCACACACGCACACAGACACACTCACCCTTCTGCTTCTCGTAGCCGGCCTCGTTAAAGTAGGGCTCGGCGTTGAGGATGAGCCCCTGCAGCGAGACTATCACCTGCAGCAGCGAGCTGTCCTTGCCCCACACCTCCACGCCGCGACCCGACCACGTGCCCAGCAGGGACACGCACACCTGCATGATACATTTTATTGTATACAATTACAGTCGCACACATAAATAAATTGTTACACGTTATTTGTTCGGGTTATGTTAAGCCCTAGCATTGACATGTCAAAACCCCCACAAACCATGTAGATCCGCTAGGCGCTATCTGCCGATAAACAGATATACCATCGAGGAAGTTGATTCCTATGCAACTGACAGACCAACGTTATTTGGTTGAATATGTCAATTCAATGTTAATTGTGATCTGTCAGCTGGGTTTGACGTACTAACTATATACGTGGGAGAGCCATGCTTCGGCACGAATGGGCCAGCCACATAAATACCACGTCCTCACAGAAAACCGGCGTAAAACAGCGCTTGCGCTGAGTAAGTAAGTGAGTTTACCGGAGACCCAATCCCTACCCTATTCCCTTCCCTACCCTCAACTATTCCCTTCCCTACCCTCCCCTATTACCCTATTCCCTCTTAAAAGGCCGGAAACGCACTTGCAGCTCTTCTGATGCTACGAGTGTCCATGGGCGACGGAAGTTGCTTTCCATTAGGTGACCCGTTTGCTCGTTTGCCCCCTTATTTCATAAAAAAAAAACTACTTAGGTCCCCGATTTGCATAGGACCCAACTTCTCTGATAGTACCTTGTTATACAATGGACCGGAGAGAAAAGCAGCATCAGCTAGTATTTTTGACGCGCGTCGACGAAACACAGACAAATCATACAATGCGTTATGCCGTTCCGAATGATTACGGTGGGTTTTGGCTTTGCTTTTTTTTCCTAGAAATGCATTACTGTTTAGTGCTTATACAAAACTTATTTATGTGCCTATGTCAGGCACGAAAAGTCATTGGACAGACAGTGAGAAGACACCATACCTTGCCGTCCTCGTACAGGTTGGGGTTGAGGCGGTCGGAGCAGTAGGAGTGGTAGTGGCAGAGCGGCGGCGCGCGCGGGTATTCCCCGCCCAGCTGCACGTCGAACACGAACAGCCCGCCCTCGTACGGCGTGCGGCTCGGCCCGGCGATCATCACGGACAGCAGGTCGATGCGGTCCTCGTAGCCGCGGACCCACACCTGCAAGTTACAGATTAAGGTTATAACTTATAAGTTTGTACGCGATTTCGCGTCTTTAGAGTAACCTGACACGGTTTTTACTTTTTTTATTGGGCAAAAAACACAAGCAATCCAGCCTACGTCAAGCGACGTCTTCTGGCCGCATCGTCTGGCAACACAGGAGCGCTAGCAACACCGGAACTTCCTTCCACTTTCTCCTCTCATCGTCCTAGGCCTGTGTATCGTCGAGTGAGTGAGTTTACCGGAGGCCCGATCCCCTACATTATTCCCTTCCCTACCCTCCCCTATTCCATTCCCTTCCCTCCCCTATTACCCTATTCCCTCTTAAAAGGCCGGCAACGCACCTCCAACTCTTCAGTAATGCTAGCACGGCGACCAGCGGAAATGCGAAAGTATGGACAAACTGTGGAAATAAACCCAAGGTGCCGTTCCGATCTTTTTTCGTTCCGAAAAATTCAATTAAAATGCCACTTTATGACAGACCTATAGTCACAAACTGCGGAGATAAACTTAAGGTGCCGTTCCGATCTTTTTTAGTTCCGAATAATTCAATTAAAAAGCCACTTTATGACAGACTATAGTTCTAAAAATTCAAATCATATCCTACATTATGACATATACTATAGTGTGTCATAAAGTGGCATTTTAATTAAATTTTTCGGAACGAAAAAAGATCGGAACGGCACCTTCGGTTTATTTCCACAGTTTGTCCATACTTTCGCATTTCCGCTGGTCGCCGTGCTAACACTACTGATGCTGCGAGTGTCCATGGGCGACGTAAGTTGCTTTCCATCAGGTGACCCGTTTGCTCGTTTGCCCCCTTTATTTCATAAAAAAAACTTCTAATACAGTCCACAAGTTTTAAGTGATTAACACAAAGTTTAATTATCAAAACGGATATAAGTTATATTCGTGTAAAGGCACAAATATCCCGCAAACAAATGATTTGCGGCTTTAAAAGCGACCATAATATTATACTACGTAATGAACAAGCAAATAGCTCACCTCGGGCGGCAGATCGCTCTTCAACAGCTTGATCTCGCGTTTGACAGCCGACTAGAAGCTGCGCGTCTCAGACGGCTGCAGCATGGACAGGCGGAAGCCTCCGCCCCCGGATCCACATGCTACACAAGTTAATAGCTCACCCCGGGCGGCAGATCGCTCTTCAGCAGCTTGATCTCGCGCTTCACTGCGGAGTAGAAGCTGCGCGGCTCGGACGGCTGCAGCATGGACAGGCGGAAGCGGTGGGCGGCGGGCGCGGACTCCAGCACGCAGAAGCCCTCCGCCCCCGGACCCACTTCCACCTCGGGCTCCGGGGCCGGCTCCGCGTCGCCCTCTGCGGTCGCGAGGGGTGCGTCTTTGGACGCTGGAACGTATTCAAAATATGCTGTAAAACAGGAGGCTTACTACTACTACAAAACCGTTTTGAGACTCAAACAATCTATCGAGAACGCCGCGTCCTGCTCTAACAACATTATTTCTCGTTTGTCTAGTAGGACGCGGCATTCTCGTCGATTCTTTGAGTGTCAAAACGGTTTTGTAGTAGGCCTCCCGCTCAGAATAGTGTTAAAAGAAATAAAAGAGAATAGTGTTAAAAGAAATAGAATTTATACGTGGGAGAGCCATGCTTCGGCACGAATGGGTCGGCTCGACCGGAGAAATACCACGTTCTCACAGAAAACCGGCGTGAAACAGCGCTAGCGCTGTGTTTCGCCGAGTGAGTGAGTTTACCGGAGGCCCAATCCCTTACCCTATTCCCTTCCCTACCCTCCCCAATTCCCTTCCCATCCCTACCCTCCCCTATTACCCTATTCCCTCTTAAAAGGCCGGCAACGCACCTGCAGCTCTTCTGATGCTGCGAGTGTCCATGGGCGACGGAAGTTGCTTTCCATCAGGTGACCCGTTTGCTCGTTTGCCCCCTTATTTCATAAATAAAAAAAAAAAAAAAAAAAAAAAAAGAGTACTTCACGTTTCTGGGTTTTTTAACTGAACTTTATTTGATTGCTCTTCTGATTGGTTAACGTCAAAATATTTTATAAACCAATTAACTTAAGCTATTATACGTCGTTGCAGCGTCGATACGCCGACGTGTTATTGCTAAATTATAGTTTGTGCGTTCTAAGATGATATGGGTGACAGTTTTCATGTTCCTTGCTACGGGTTTTTTTACAAGAAAACAAAAAAAAAATCAAAATTTAATAAATTATATTCCATCTACAAAAACAAATAATTGTAAATGAATAAAAATGAAAAGATGCTAAATGCTAACTTATTAATAAAAATTATAAATATTAACTGTGAAAAAGGAGTATACAATTATTGTTACGAAAACATTTGCATGAAACGGAACTTATGTCAATAGAGATTGACTCGGTTGAATCAAAATCAAATCGATAAAAAAAGGCGGCCATCTTATATCGCCGGCACCACTGAAATCGTCGTGTTTCGATGATGAAGTGATTCGATATTTTTAAACTATCGATTAATTTTAGTTAGGTAACTTCCCTACTATTGTCAATTATAATGTGTCACGCATATCATCATAAAACGCACAAACTATAGCAAGTAATTTGTTTGTTTGGTACCATTTGCATTATCGCGCGTTGTAGCAACGCAGCGTACTGCTTCTAAAACTACTCCTTTCTAAAACAAAACGTACCGAAATACAAAGCAGCGTTTATACGTGGGAGAGCCATGCTTCGGCACGAATGGGCCGGCTCCACCGGAGAAATACCACGTTCTCACAGAAAACCGGCGTGAAACAGCGCTTGCGCTGTGTTTCGCCGAGTGAGTGAGTTTACCGGAGGCCCAATCCCCTACCCTATTCCCTTCCCTACCCTCCCCTATTACCCTATTCCCTCTTAAAAGGCCGGCAACGCACTTGCAGCTCTTATGATGCTGCGAGTGTCCATGGGCGACGAAAGTTGCTTTCCATCAGGTGACCCGTTTGCTCGTTTGCCCCCTTATTTCATAAAAAAAAAGCAATATATTTAGTTTCGCTCGAACTTACCGCTCTTATCAGACGTGGCAGTGGTATCTGCCGATTCGCTCTCGGCATTATTCTCTTTCTTCTCTCCTTTTTCTATTTCATCAGCTATGCTCACCACTAACGCTCCGTATTGACTGAAAATAATTGCAACAATAATCAATACTTGTAAAAATATACGTCTGTTACACAAACTTCATACATTTAAACCCTTACTTATGAAAAATTTATTATAAGTAAGCTATCCCTTTTCCTACGTGTCCGATATGACCAAAAATAGAATCCCTCTTAGCCTGTGTTTTCATAAGTAAGGGTTTGTCACAATAATATTTACAATAAGGATTTAGGCAACCACAAGCAACCCATCTATATAGATGTGTTAACATTTAGTTATAAGCATAACCTTGAAAATTTAGTTTATGAATATTTTACGTCCTACTGTTAAAAAGGATTCCCTTGGTACAAAAAACCGATTTAAAGCAATCATTTCCACTCCTTCTAAATGTTCCAAACTTGCAATTAATATTTTTAAAAAGTTAGTCAGTTACTAAATCTATTTTGAGTGAGACTCAATTAATTATCTTCATCGTTTTAACAGACTATACTATCGAAACCAAAATCCATCAAAACAATGTACAGTCAAATCTATGGTTACTGGTTAGTGACGTCACAAAACATTAAACATCAACTTTCATAGACAATTTACCCATGCATATGGAGTGCGGATTTTTGGAACACTGGGTATAACGCATAGGGGCTAGCACGCGCCAGCGAGAAAATTGTCATACTGCCGCACTCAGAGACGAATATTAATTCATATTCGTCTCTGATTGCGGCAGTTATTCATCCGCCATTTGCAAATATCAATTTTAGTGCACAGAAAATAGTTTTAAATCGTTCTGCGCAAAACATGATCGTTTACGTGTACGATTATGTGCTGCAGCAAAGTCGACTCTATTTGGCGTGTACTAAATTAGATATTTGGTTGACAATAGAGGCAATTTTGACGCAGTGCGTTGCTTAACTTACATTGAACGAACGACTACGCGTCTAATGGTTAACGTCAAACAGAGAAATTAAGTTACCACTTTTACGGAGTTGCTACTGGGGTACTAACTACTCGTGAATAAATCCAAATAAATAGTCTACTTCATAAATGAAATGGCAACTAGTTTCTAACTACTTAAAAAAAAAGTCACACTGTTTTGGCCAATATATAAAATCTAGTATTTACTGCATTATAAACGTTTTGCATGTAATGTAGAACTAATATATTTATTTTTTGTTTATATATGGAGTGCTAGATAATTTCTGATAAATTATAAATAATAATAAGTTTG
This sequence comes from Aricia agestis, assembly GCF_905147365.1. NCBI lineage: Eukaryota > Metazoa > Arthropoda > Insecta > Lepidoptera > Lycaenidae > Aricia > Aricia agestis. The sequence continues at coordinate 12,422,310 of NC_056417.1, forward strand.
AAAAATATGAAGACGACTGGGGAAAGAGTACACATACTGCATATCAATTTTCATGCAACAAAACACCTTACAGATGCATAACCATTACAAAAACCACATAAAATATAATATTTCTCTCAACGTCAATAAATGAGATGGTATCATACTATCTATGAAGACTTATTCGTCAAAAACGTTAAATTTGTGAAACTCTATAGTTTGTTTCATTCCTAATTTTATTGCTCATTGCTAACTTCAGATCATACTCAAGCGGTCATTACTTATATGGTTATTTGGAGAACTATTATTTATTTCCTTTGGAGTGATAATTTCTCGAATTCCGAAACCATGTATAATTTTAATGCTTGTTATCAAAGACTAACTGCTTTACCGACATTTAATAACATTATATTTTAACCATGGTTAATAATAAATTCATCTTTGTAAAACACTAGATGGCGGTTATAGATTTATCGGTAAAGCAGTTTTCTAGCAAATATTTTACGTGCACTTATTTAGAATGCTACATCGATGTCTCTTTCTAAATATGTAATTCTTATTATAACGGCGCCAAACAATAATAATAATTATATGAAATGTACAATACTTATGAAAATAATTGTAAGAAAAAGCATTTAATTTTTGTAATATTTACAAGTGTGGCATAAAATACATATTATTATTTATGTGCGAGGGTAAAATTTATATTTGTGGAGCAAAGAGCAATGCAATTCACAGACATAACCTGTTTACAACATTTAAACTTAGATTTTTAAAATTGGATTGATTTTTAAAATTTAAAGTAAAAACATATAATATTGGTATTTGATTTTAAATTGGATTTAATTTCGAATTTATTTGATAAATAAGTACAAAATACTTTTGTTGTAAAAGGTTATCTCTTCATTCTTTTGCTCTCAGGCAAGGAGGGGGGTAAAAAAAATAAAGTGAGGCTCACACTGAAAAGTGGTAGGGTAACTTCTCTTCAGTCGCGCTTTGCTTTTTCATTAAGTCGTTTAGGAATTCGGCCAGCTCATGCGGCCTTCTCCTGCGGAAAACAAATTCTTTTATGTATGAAAATTGTTCTCTGATCTCTTAAACCGATTTCAAAAATGGATGCGATCATTATCCACATCTTTGATTTCCAGTTTGTGCGTCTTTCACTATTTTGAATAGGCAATATGTCTATACTCTTACGGAAAATAATAAGCAATATAATTAATATTATTAACACACGTAATTATAAAGTCAAAGGTCACAGTCATTCAACACGTAAAGTCAAATGTCATAGTTATGCCACCCATGTCTTTGTTACCTGTAAACCAAAAGTTGGCAAAAATTGGTTCATGGACCATGGTAAATGTTAGATATCCCTATGTTTCTAACAAAAATATGCACTTTATTGATCGGGTGACGGCACAGCCCCATATCCTCAAGGTCAGTATTATAAACTGGTAAAATCAGTGTCATATAACATACACGTGAGGTCAGTGTCATATACGTTACGTCATAAACTCGTAAAGTCAGAGTCTTATGCTTGTAAGATTTGTGTCATATACTCGTAAAATAAGAGTCTTATGCTTGTAAGATCAGTGTCATATACTCGTAAGGTCAGAGTCATATACCTGTAAAATCAGTGCCATATACTTGTAAGGTCAATATCATATAATAATCTATGGATGCTTCACACCACGTCAGTCTGGCCCTGTGCTAAGTACCTGAAGGACTTGTGTGACGGGTACCATATATTCGTAAGGTCAGCGATATACTTGTAAGATCAGTGTCATATACTCTATTGTTACGTCACATACTTATAAGGTCGATATGGTCACACATACCGGCTGACCTCCGCGTGGGCTTTCACCAGCTGCGCGTGTATCAGCGAGCACAGCTTGTAGCAGACGTTGCGGGCGTTGCCTTCCACGTCATCAGCTGCGGGAAAATACTCCATTAATCAGTGTCCTATTGACAGTAATAGAAGTTGCCAGCAACTTCGGTGCGCTACAATTTCGAACGGTTCATTTTCAGGCACATATTATAGTTCTTTCCTAGGGTTTTTAGGATTAAAATCAAGAGGTTAAAGATTTCGCGTTTGTATAGTTGACATCGACAACAAGTGAACACGCGTCACTCGTAGTATTTTCCGAAAGTGAGTCAAAAGGGGATTTTAAATCGATGGGCTAGAATAAAAACATACAGCATACAGCAACTGCTTGACTTTGCTTCAATGTGACACTAATGTTGGAATAAATTATCTCTTTACGGATTTATTTTAGAGCCGAATATAACGACCACTGGGGGTGTGGAACAAAAACTTACGATTTTCGGACGTGCCGTCCTTGGCGGCGCTGGTGTCGGAACTCGAGGCCTGTGCCTGTTCTACATTCAAGCTGAGCGGCTTCTTAGGGAAGGTTGTCTCTATCTGAAATTAATAATAATAATAATAATAATTTATTTGCAGAAAGAAGTACAAGAAGTTGTTGAATTATTAAACATGGTTCACTCTTTCTACCTATAGTATTTAGGCATGCAAATAATGATAAGTAAAATTAAATTTAAGACATTATTAGAAAGTAGTCATTAGTCATAACATAAAATATTAAAAATATAATATTGACATATTGCTGAAACAATATTATATACCTCTACTAAATACGTTCTGTAGTTTTATTTCAATTTTTAGAATTAGAAAAGACGACTGGCTTTTGAGTCGTGCGCATGTGCGACTCGTTATACACGTACGCCGATTGCGTCCAATTTCTACGAGCGATCTTATTGGTTGGATTACATACGAGCAGCGCGTTTTGAAACAACCTCTGTGTAAGCTAGTTCTACTGTCGTACTCAGTAACTGTAATTAATAAAGATTTGACTTCACATAAGCCATTGAAGTTTGATTTTATCATAGACCAGCCATACATATGTAGACTGTTGAGTCACATACAAAATTGCGTGTACGAGAAAAGCAAGCTAAATCTAGATGGCGCTATCATCGATTCTGGCTATATTTGAAAATGTAATAATACAACAAAACGAGCCAATGAAATCAAAAGGAATAACCTTAAAACGCGAAAGAACATTTCTCTACATTTTTACAACATCATTTAAATACTCGTAGAATAATGATTATGATTTTCTAAAAATACTTCCGAATCAATGTTTATTGTAAGTGTTTAAGCAACAATAACATAAACCGGCGTGAAACAGCGCTTGCGCTGTGTTTCGCCGAGTGAGTGAGTTTACCGGAGGCCCAATCCCCTACCCTATTTCCTTCCCTACCCTCCCCTATTCCCTTCCCTTCCCATCCCTACCCCCCCCTATTACCCTATTCCCTCTTAAAAGGCCGGCAACGCACCCGCAGCTCTTCTGATGCTGCGAGTGTCCATGGGCGACGGAAGTTGCTTTCCATCAGGTGACCCGTTTGCTCGTTTGCCCCCTTATTTCATAAAAAAAAAACCCATCGTTAGATGGTGTCGCGGCCGATAGCCTCAATTTATTGTAATTAAAGGTAATAATTATAAATAAAACCGTGTAAATGGTTTTATTTCTATTGATTTTGGTATTTTATAAACCCTCCTTCATACATTTTTACGCAGTAGGTTAGAAATGCGCGCAAAGTGCATCACTCTTCAAATCATCACAAAAAATGGTTTATGTTTTCAAGTGTAAACACAAACCATTTTGAGGCGGCCTTTTAGTGCGAGCCGATATTTCAAGAAATATCGGCTCACACTAGGGCCGCCTCCCCACATAGGCAAGCGCATTCACCAACGCGCTGGCGGTTCGCTTGCCAAGGCGCTTATGATTATGCCGGCACTCCACATAGGTACTTGTACTATTATATTTCTGTGACATAGGCAAGCGTGTTGGCGAGCGCGCTGGCCCAGCCACTGGCCCAATGTGTAGAACGGGCGTTAGCGCATTGGCGGTAGGTATTCGAACGCTGGCCAGTGCACTTGCGAGCTCGCCACGCGGTGTTGGAAACATCAAAGGACACTGATCGCGCGGCCAATGTGTGGATGGAGCGCAAGGCTTGCGACAATTGCTGTTTCCAACACCGCGCGGCTCACAAGCGTGCCAGCCAGGATCCAAATACCTACCGCCAATGCGCCAACACCCTTTCTACACATTAGGCCAGCTGTGGCTAGGCCAGCGCGCTCGCCAACGCGCTTGCCTATGTGAAGAGCCTGTATTATATTATTATTGTTTATTTATGTTAGGTCGTATTACGACGCCCATTTTGGGCGTCTTGACTCTTGAGTCTTCACAAACGTGACGTGTGAGTGCGAGCCGATATTTCTTGAAATATCGGCTCGCACTAAAAGGCCGCCTCAAAATGGTTTGTGTTTACACTTGAAAACATAAACCATTTTTTGTGATGATTTGAAGAGTGATGCACTTTGCGCGCATTTCTAACCTACTGCGTAAAAATGTATGAAGGAGGGTTTATAAAATACCAAAATCAATAGAAATAAAACCATTTACACGGTTTTATTTATAATTATTACCTTTGATTACAATAAATTGAGGCTAAAGTAACTACATACTCCTATTTTGACCACCGATTTAGTATTTTGTTTCAAATATAAAACTACCTAAGTATATAAGTATATCATGTATTTGTGTCATCTAATAGCATATTTATTAAAAATTCTTATTATATAAAAATTATACAAATAGCTTTCATGGCAATTTCTTTTGATAGGTTAGGTAGGTAGTAGGAATTTAACAACTATTTTTAATAATAATTAAAATGTGGAAGTAGGTATTAAAAACTATTACAATTTCTTATATTGTTCGTTAAACTTAACTGTAATGAATTATGCTACTGAACAAAGTCTAAATCCAATAATATCCATAAATAAAAGTTGTTCAATTCAAATCAATAGCATAATAATATGCTATTGATTTCAATAATTGAAGAAAAAAGAAACTCCGAGAATATAATAAAATATATTATATTTTATTCTCGGCGATTCTAGAAACTTCTACGGAATTTACTTCTGTAGAAGATGGTAGAAGTGTTTAATTGCAAATACAATAATATAAATTCTATAATAAGCTTTATCATAGAATAATAAAGAAAACAGAATTATTTACAATCTTGCTTTAATTAAATCGGTCAATTTTTAAGATAGCTAAAAACATTAATCTGAATATTTAACTTCCGTTACGGTTATTATGGTGAAACAGTTTTTGTTACTATATTAACCGTAAACGAAAAAAAAATACACAATTATTTTAATCGTTACAACTTTATTTTAAAATATGTATCAATAAATTCATGGAAATATCTGTATATTTATTACCTACTCCATGTAGGCACTGAGGTACGGTAACTTATCGGTATTCTTAAGTGCTCGAGTATGGTCGGGTTAAGGTTCTCACTTCACATAATTATTATTCAATATTGTATTGAATGTTAAACTTAAAAAATAAGCAGAATTATAGCAAATTATACAGCTCAAACTATTCAAATTTAACAATGGCCCGCGTGATGTTAAATCATTTTGAAATTCACGCTCACCGGCAGGATAATGTAAAGTCGTCGTTAAAGTTGTGAATCTTTTCCACTTTTAAATCGTTAATTTTTACACCAAGATCAAAAGATGTTTGTGGCCCGTGTGAAAAAAAGGTTGGAAGCCACTGCTATAGCAGCTAACTTCTCTCTTTATGTCTAAACACACTAGACTAAATTACGCCGGCGTAATTTCCGTGGCCGAAATTACGTTCAGCCGATTCTCAGATATAATGTGTGCGTTAACGCTTTGGGGTTGGATTTGCTATGTTCGGTTTCGAAAAACATTACTGCCGAATCGCTGCCGAACTTTACGCTCGACTCGGCTCGACGGAAGTTCGGCTCGCGACGGAATTTCGGCATAGTGTGTCGTCCATCGCGTTCTGACCGTATTTTGTATGCGTTTGAACCTCGGCGTAAACGCGGGGGAATTTACGCCGGCGTAATTCAGCCTAGTGTGTTTAGACACTTTGGTTCGCACTCGCAGAGGGTGCAGGTTCGATCAACGACATGAATGAGACATTTTCTGATCCCAGGCACTACATTATTTGAAGTGAAGGTTACTTCGCTCTAAAGATACTTTATAAATCATCCACAATATATTATGCAAAGACCTAGTTAGCTTGCCGCACCCGATGCACAGAATATTTTCGAAGAAACAGAACTTTTACATGTTACTATTATTAATTATTAAAATTATAAATTATCATATTATAACTTAAAAAAAAAAAATAGCTTTATAAAAAGCCAAAACCTTTGTTCAACCACATTCAACAAAATTTCAATGATTTAAATAAATTCCTTTCTTGATCAGCGACATCTCTGGGATATTTTTCGTAGCTTTCGTAGTTTTAAAAAGAATCTAGAACATGTGCCATCTAGGCACACGTTTTTTTATCCGTTAAAGGCATGTTAAGGCAAATTTGATACACCCAACGCCATCTATCATTCAGATGAGAACTAAAATTGCAATCACGTTGATTTGTATGGGCTTTGAAACTCTTGTATATTTATTAAGTACTCTATGATTTTATTAATGTCTCTGAGTGCGGCATTTATCCCGCGTTCCATTAAGCGTTAAAAACGATAAAACGCTCAAAATAGTCGAGGCATTTTGAGGGTTTTTGATCGTTTTTAACGCTTAAAGGAACGCGGGGTATATGTATTTACTAGTTACCTCCATAGGCTCAACAGTGACGTTGCTAGTCGCGATAGTTGACGGCGACGGCTCGTCGAGCGGCTCGGCGTCGTCGGCGGGCGCGAACAGGCGCGCGAGCTGCTCGTGCACGCGCCGCTCGCCCGCACGAGGCGTGCTCGCGCCGCGTTCACGTACGCGTTCTAACAGACCCTGGAGAGGAGTGAATTATTGTTACATTGCAACTACAGTGTGTAAAGTGGCTATATTAACCAGTTAAAAAAATAACGCGACATTATTTGTCATATGACAATGTCAATATGACATACGAGCTTTTGCCCGCGGCTTCGCTCGCGTTATGAAGTATTATTATATACAAACTATCATGCTCTATTTTAAACCCTTGGGTTTTTTTTAAAATCAAAATCCTTTCTTAGCGGATGCCTGCGTCATAACATCTACCTGCATGCCAAATTTCAGCTCGATCTGTCCAGTGGTTTGGGCTGTGCGTTGATAGATCACTATGTCAATCAGTCAGTCACCTTTGAGTTTTATATATATGTTACGCTCAAAGACCGAAAACGCTCAGTGAGCGAAAAAATGGCTCACAACGCGTTGTGGTTATAGTGAAAACGGCCACGACGCGTTCTGGTAATCACAGAAATACCACATAGCAAAATTCGTGTCGTGGCTGACATGCTATTCGACCACAACGCGTTCTGGTAATCGAGAAAAGCCATGACGCGTTCTGAGCATTTAAAAACAGCCACGATCCATGTTGTGACCCTAATGAAAACGGCCACGACGCGTTCTGTAACCAGGTTAGTTACTGAGGAGTAATTTTATAGCGCCCAAGTGTGTGCGCAATACACAAGAACACTCTGGTTTCAATTAAACTAGGCCAGTTACGCAGGAGTAATTTTATAGTGCCCAAGTGTGTGCGCAATACACAAGAGCACTCTGGTTTCAATGAAACCAGGCCAGTTGAGCAGAAGTCATTTCATAGTGCCCACGTGTGTGCGCGTGTAAAAGTCGGCCCTGCACCATATACGTGGGAGAGCCATGCTTCGGCACGAATGGGCCGGCTCGAACGGAGAAATACCACGTTCTTACAAAAAACCGGCGTGAAACAGCGCTTGCGCTGTGTTTCGCCGAGTGCGTGAGTTTACCGGAGGCCTAATCCCCTATTTCCTACCCTACCCTATTCCCTTCCCATCCCTACCCATGGACACTCGCAGCATCAGCTCTTCTGATGCTGAGAGTGTCTATGGGCGACTGAAGTTGCTTTCCATCAGATGACCCGTTTGCTCGTTTGCCCCACGAATTCGCGTCGTGGCTGTTTTTAAATGCTCAGAACGCGTCATGGCTTTACTCGATTACCACAACGCGTTGTGGTCGAATAGCACGTCAGCCACGACACGAATTTCGCTTTGTGGTATTTCTGTGATTACCAGAACGCGTCGTGACCGTTTCACTATTATCACAACGCGTTGTGAGCAATTTTTTCGCTCACTGAGCGTTTTCGGTCTTTGAGCGTAACATATATAAGATTACAGTTAACCCTCCGTGCACCACGTGGGGTCTGACAAACCCCAGACGTACAAAAAATTTCATAACTTTTTAAAAATTCGTGTGATTTTTTTGACGCTTTATGTAGCTGGAATTAAGACGTTACCTTACCGTTTTGCGGCTGCACTTTAGGATTTTCTTCACCGATGTAACGAACAAACGTGCACAAAGTGTGCTGGGGTCCCACAAACCCCACGTAGTTCAGGACGTCGTTAAAAAGTTGTATAGACAGAATATTGTGAAATGTGAAAAAATCTATTTTTCGCGCAAATTTGAATTCATTTCGATTAAATAAGCATTCGTGAACAGGTTTATGAACAAATTAAGTATGACTTTCATAGAAGAAGATTTGAAAATCGCAAAGATATAAACCATGGATACTGAGAGGTTCTTGTAAGCGGTTTCACGCATTTCTTGGCAAAGCAGCCCCTGGACCACCAGCAAAATTATCAAAATCAATAAAGATGTGTTCAATTGTATCAGGAACATAAATTGAAAACTCAAATACGGTTGTGAGCACAATAATAGACCTATTTGCTTACACATACCGTGCCCACTTTCATTGTAAGAAATGTACTGATTTCAACTTGCCTGAATATCGTGTAGACTGATTATATTAAGATATTATTCAATTTGTATTCCTTGTATAGTTAGTTTTATAATTTTAAAGCAGTACGGGAAATAAAAGGTAACTTTTCAACTGTGGGAGCTCACCAAAAAAGAGTCTATGTTTTACTTGGTAAAAGATTACTAAATTTTCATTTTTGGGTGTAAAGGATTAAAAATGGGAGTTATCTCATTAAGTATCGTTTTATATTACAATTGAATATATAAAAAATAGTTATTTGAAATAAAATGGACAAATAAATACAAATGACGCATTTCTTGCCCAGATAAGTCTTGGGGTTTGACAAACCCCACGTGGTGCACGGTGTAACTTTTATTCACGTGGTGCACGGAGGGTTAAAGGAACGGCGCACTGTGGTCCCAAATTCGACGCTCCATACTCATAGAACTCGATTGTTGAAAATCGTTGTTTTTTTTGGCCAGGAACATTGTAGGGCATTGTTCTATTATAAATATTAGGATATAAAACTCCTTAGTTAATTTGTTTGCGTAATATAAGCGATTTTTTTTTTGTGTGGGAATGTCCGAAAAAAAATGGATTTGGGTGAAAACACCCAAATCCAACTGTAAGGTGGAGATTAACCAGGGGTTGTTGTCCTATATGAGACGCAGCCTACAAGCAATAACACTCCTGCCCGTTCTCGCCCGTTTGGAAATAATTTACAGAAATAAAAAAAAATCTATGGCCGAAATCATTTAAATCCATTTTATTCCGGACTGACAGCAACTGACAACTTGGGATTCACAGGGTTTGTAGTCCTACCTGAGACGATTTTTACAAGCTATAACACTTATGCCCGTATTCGCCCGTTTAGACAAAATTTACATAAATGTGAATTTTTCTATGGCTGAAATCATTCAAATTCACTTTATTCAATACTGATTACATCTGACACCTTGAGATTCACAGGGATTGTTGTACTACCTGAGACAATTCCTACAAGCTATAACACTTGTACCCATACTTGCCCGTTTAGACGTGAGTACATAAATATATATTTATTTTTTATGAAAGAAACTATTCGAATCTATTTTGTTTAGAACTGATTACAACTGACACTTTAGTATTCACAGCGATTGTTCTCCTACCTGAGACGATTCCTACAAACTATAATACTTGTACCCGTACTTGCCCGTTTGGACGTGAGTACATAAATATGTATTTTTTTTTCTATGAAAGAAACTATTCGAATTAATTTTGTTTAAAACTAATTACAACTGACATATTGGTATTCACAGCAATTGTTGTCCTACCTGAGACGATTCCTACGGACTATAATACTTGTACCCGTAGTTGCCCGTTTAGACGTGAGTACATAAATATATATTTATTTTTTATGAAAGAAACTATTCGAATCTATTTTGTTTGAAACTGATTACAAATGACACCTTGGTATTCACAGCGATTGTTCTCCTACCTGAGACGATTCCTACGGACTATAATACTTGTACCCGTAGTTGCCCGTTTAGACGTGAGTACATAAATATATATTTATTTTTTATGAAAGAAACTATTCGAATCTATTTTGTTTGAAACTGATTACAAATGACACCTTGGTATTCACAGCGATTGTTGTAATATTTTAGACGATTCCTAAAAGCTATAATACGTGTACCCGTAATTGCCCGTTTGGACGTGAGTACATAAATATTATTTGTTTTCTAAACTATTCGAAACTATTTTGTTTGAAACTTATTACAACTGACACCTTGGTATTCACAGGGATTGTTGTCCAACCTGAGGGTGAGACGAATCTCACTTACTTCTAAAATAATACACAGTTGAAATAATAATATTGTGTTATTATTATTTTTTGTCCAAACATATTTAAAACTTATAACAGTAAAAATTTTATACTTTAAGAAACTAATGACATCTATGTAAATATATTCAATTAGTTTGTTAGTTAAAAAATAAGCTTAAAATTATGTTAAAAATGTTAGTAATATACACAAACAAGATACAAACTATAACAAAAAATATCCTTACTGTTTTAAAGACCTTACTAAAATTACTAAAACTAAAAGAAAGCAGACATAAAACTCTACCACAATAGCATTTTTTACTCGTCATCAGACTCGTCATTCAATGCAACATCATCAACATTAATAAATTCTATTTCTTCAGTGTCAAGTTCATTGAGGCTGGAACTAATCTCTAAAAGACATTTTAAATCATCATTTGGGTCTGCTTTTTTATGCCTTAATATCGGCCGAACACTCGACAACTAGGGATCTGAAGATATAATCAAACCATGAAATACGTCTTCATTTCTCTTTTTTCGATCCATTTTGCGGAAATGATTTTCTGGTAACTTTCGAAAGTCCTTGTTCCTAGCTTCAGAGGCTTATTCCTAAAGATGTCCGATAGGAATAAATTTGAAATGTGCAATGATGTCTGCACCATGTATCAATAATTTATGGACACTTGAAGGCATGTAGTGCATGTAGTGTAATAAGTTTCGAACAAAATAGATTCGAATAGTTTATAAAACAAATAATATTTATGTACTCACGTCCAAACGGACAATTACGGTCACAAGTATTATAGCTTGTAGGAATCGTCTAAAATAGCACAACAATCGCTGTGAATACCAAGGTGTCATTTGTAATCAGTTTCAAACAAAATAGATTCGAATAGTTTCTTTCATAAAAAATAAATATATGTACTCACGTCTAAACGGGCAACTACGGGTACAAGTATTATAGTTCATAGGAATCGTCTTAGGTAGGACAACAATCGCTGTGAATACCAATGTGTCAGTTGTAATTAGTTTTAAACAAAATGGATTCGAATGGTTTCTTTCATAGAAAAAAAAAATACATATTTATGTACTCACGTCCAAACGGGCAAGTACGGGTACAAGTGTTATAGCTTGTAAAAATCGTCTCAGGTAGGACAACAAACCCTGTGAATCCCAAGTTGTCAGTTGCTGTCAGTCCGGAATAAAATGGATTTGAATGATTTTGGCCATAGAATTTTTTTTATTTCTGTAAATTATTTCCAAACGGGCGAGAACGGGCAGAAGTGTTATTGCTTGTAGGATGCGTATTATGTAGGACAACAACCCCTGGTTAATCTCCACTTTACAGTTGTTGACAGTCCAAAAAAAATGGATTGAGTGTTTCCTCCCATACAAAAAAAATTTAAATCGCTTATATTACGCAAACAAATTAACTAAGGAGTTTTATATCCTAATATTTATAATAGAACAATGGCCTACAATGTTCCTGGCCAAAAAAAACAACGATTTTCAACAATCGAGTTCTATGAGTATGGAGCGTCGAATTTGGGACCACAGTGCGGCGCGAGCACGCCACACTCGCCCGCACGTGGCGTGCTCGCGCCGCGCTCATGTACGTGCTCTAGCAGACCCTGGGGCGAAATGTTATTGTTACATTGCAAATATACTAGATGGGGTTGATTATTGGACTGCACATAGACATCGCGAATCGCGAATGGACGGTTCGCGAAAGCGTTCCAAACACAGTCATAAGGATGATATTATCAGCAGTGCTGCAGAATCTTTTACTTACTTTTAATATAAATATAAAAGTAAGTAAAAGCTTCTGCACCACTGCTAATGATATCAGAAATTGCCTGCCTACTTTGAAAAATGAATTTAAACTTACCAAGAAGTGATCTTCATGGAAGAAAGTCGTACCCATAAGCCGGTCGAGAAACCGACAATCCTTGTACAGATACAAAAGTTTCCGCATTATCTAAACAGAAGAAAGAATTAAGAAGAATAGCAACTTAGTATTCGTAAAGACGAACAAACAGGTAGTGAAAAATAAAAATCCTTCCTGAAATTAAAGCGAAAAAAAAACAGGAAGGCAATCTACTTCTTCTGATTGAATCGTCGCCTTGTGTGAATACATTCATTACACTCTTCGTGTATAATACACTCATCTCTATATAGGAACCTACCTCCTGGCTCTGCAGCGTGGGATGCTTAGCGAACATCTCCTCCAGGCGGCGCATGGCGACCCGGCCGCGCTCGAGGTGCGCCGCGACGCGGGGCTCCAGCAGCCGCGGTAACGCCGCCTCGCCCTCCGCCGTCGTGGGCGCTGTCATGGCCGCTATAATATGTAAAATTATTATTTTAAATTAATTCGGTGAATAGGTGTATTTTTAACGACACGTCACTAGTCAGTCGGCAACATAAGTCATCCTAAATACAATACTTTATATTATTTTAAGGCTTAGATTCTGACCCCTTACTGTAACTAAGCTTAAACAAGAATTTTCAACCACTGAATAAAACAAATAAAATGGGTGGGCACAAACTTTGGTGGTATCCGGATGGGAAAAAAAAGTTTCTTACTCGCGAGTAATTTTAAACACGCAAAATTATTGAAAATAATGACGGAGACAAAATTTAATTAATGTGTTTGGGACGGCGCAGCGAGCGCGTTGTTAGAGCGCATAGCTCTATATGTGCGTCTGCGTAAGTGCGAGTGTGTGTACGCACGAGTTCGAATGTAGGTTATGTACGTGCGTATATTATATTAACTCGGTATGTATGTGCGTGCGTGCATGTTTGTGTACGTATACGCACCTGGCAGCGGAGGCTGGTCGGCGGGCGGGGCTGCGGGCGCGTCGGGCGTGCGCGGCTCCGGGTCATGGGCGGAGCTCTGCGTCTCCCACGAATCGTCCGATGCGGACCCCTCCGAGCCCCACAGCTCCCCATCCTCGCTGTCGTACTCGCCCACCTGATATAAATTAATGTTATTATCTACGGATACTTTTAACCCTCATTGGCGAATTTATGGGGTACTAGATAACACCCATATCTCAAAATTAGTTTATCGCGCAGTAACCGTACATTTTTCCGGGATAAACAATTTCCTATGTCCAATAGCGGGATTCAAAGTATCTCCATAGCAAATTTCGCAAAATCGGTTCAGCGGTGTTAGGCGACACACACATTTGCATTTATAATATTAATATGTATTAATGACAGTAATACACAGTACAGACCTTGTACAAGTCCTGTGGCCAGCACATGCTCGTGTGTCCGTCAACCCACCACACCTTCACACGACCGGACGGGAAGTTGTCTATCACCTGCGGAAACACAAAATATTATATAAATACGAATCAATATGGAAATTGAACGACTTAGAGCGAGATTTATATAGCTCAACTATGTCAACGGTGACTTGCCGATACTTCCAAAAATTCCTTCAGGTTCTTTACGCTATCTCTTTCTCGCACGTCGCCGGAAATGTTGGCGTCGGAGATGACGACAATGCCCGAGCAATGTATGTGTAAAACCTGTAGAAATATCCATTAGTAATGGATATTTCTACAGGTTTTACACGCTATCTCGTTCTCGCATACTGTCCACACATATCGCTGTGTGCAGTTGGCGTCTTCGTCGGTGAAGTTGGGACGCGGATGATGACGATGCCTTGCCGATATTTCCGGCTTCACATTGTATAATATGTCTCGTTCTCGCACACTATCAACACATATCGCTATCTCACCTGTCCTGCGGTGCAGTTGGCGTCCTCGCCGGTGAAGTTGGCGACGCGGATGACGACGGTGCCGGGCCGGTACTGGAAGTCCGGGTGGTCCTTTAGATCGTACACGCTCATCTCACTCTCGTACAGCATCTGTGGCCTGTAAATGTGTTCAACATGTAACTAGACTAGTTCAGTCGTAGAACAAATGGAATTAATTGCCGCACTCAGAGTAGAATATTAATTACTTAACTGTAATCAATTAACTGGCAATAAGAAACATAATATTATATCGTTAAAACAGTCATATTCCTCCAAATTCATGAAATATTTTTACTAGATGTTGCATAGTTTGTCATAGCGGAACCATTCGTTTTTCCGGGATAAAAACTTAGTCAGCAGTTTCAGCTTGAAGAGGTAACAGAAAGACAGCGACACTATGTTTATGATATTAGTGTGGACTGTAATAAGATAATAAGACGTCACATGTACATCAGAGCATTACGAATTGATATAAAATAATACTTACACAGGCTCGTCTGCGCTCGTGTAGGTGCGGTACCAGTGCACGATCGCCGTACGTCCGTGGTGGTCGACTCGCTGCACCACGCCGTACTCTCTGTGCTTGAGCTAAATAAAAATATTGGTTAATAAAAGATGCTACTTCAGAAATCACAAACAATCCATAAGTATGAGTTGACGATGATAAAATTAAATTTATTGAAGAATACTTATCATCACTTTACAAATACTTATAGTCTGTCAAGAAAGTGAAGAAATTAAAAAGTGGCAACATGTGTGTCATCCTATTCAAATCAATCTAAGAAAAAGGGATGACACAATGATGTTGCCACTTTTTAATTTCTTCACTTTCTTGACCGACTATACATCAAAATAGATGCGTTCGAATATGACAACGCTGCAAACAATAGATGCGTTCGAATATGACAACGCTACAAACAGACGAAAGTGCTGCTAATGTCGAGGAGTCCGCACTTACGTGTGTGCGTAACATATTAAGGACGTTTGTCTACCGCCGCCATCATCGGGACGTCACCAACAAAAATTTAAATAAAATGCCACTTTATGATGTAGGGTTTCGGTTTCAATTTGCTCTACGCCACTATAAATCAGCGGCAGCATGGGTCGCTAGACCAATGTCGGTAGAAAATGAAACGTCAGAAAGTGGTATTTTATTTATATTTTTGTCGGTGACAAGTGACAACCAGATAAAACTAACCTAACACAGTCATCAAACGTTATTCTATGACACCTATATGCTACCTATATATTTTCAGCATTTATATTTCATAATAACAAGCTAAATACCTGTTGGTTCTCCTCAACGTTGGCAGCACCATTGATGACGAAGTCCCCGGGGAAACACTCTTGCCCGTCCAGGTGGTGGATGGGATACAGTTGAGTCGACGGTATACCCATCTCGATGGTTCCATCCTGTGCAAAAAAAATTAGGATCGACATCGTAACAATAGGTTTTATAAAAGTGGTTAAGGTAAGATTTGCAACATAAACACAAATTACCTACCACCACCTAATTCCTATCCTAAAATAAGCGGCAAGGAACTTGCAAATAAAAGCATGATCATCTACGATGAGTTGATTACTAATGGTCAATGTCGATTAGGCATGCTATAGACAGCTTTGCAATCATCGTAATCCATCATGGCCCAAAATGGACTGATGGCTTTAAAACTTGATAAAATTGATATCTGTTATTGTTATGTCTACATGTTATTCGATATTGCAATAGTAATATTTTAGTTTGATATAACGTTGTTATCGATTTCGCTATCTTAAACGCGATTAATGCTACCGTATAATGTGTGTTCTTGTATTCCCGCTTGTCACACAACCATTAGGGTGATTTATTTATTTATTTATTAAAGTTAATTACGACGGGTCACCCCAACTACAATAATTAACTACAATCTGACTAAAATTAAAACTTAAAATTAATTATGACATTGTTACAATACATACACAAATTAAATTAAATAGTAATAGAAGAAACCCTTTCGTACTTACATTCACAAAATCTTACTCATGCTCTCTTCACATCCAACCACTTATCAACAAACACATCACATTCAGGATTGGCCGACAGAAGGGCGTTGAGCAAGTTTAGTGCTCGGTACAGCGGGGACTCAGCTCTCGCGACAGTCCGACATGTCGGCAGTGCGAATAATTTTGGCCGACGGCTAGGACGGTGCTTTAGATAGTTGTCAGGCACAAACAAGCGGCACATTAAGGCATGGAGTTCAGGGCAATCGATTATATTGCGAAGGATTTTTAAGGCAACCAATATTAGGTCAACGCCTCGTCGGACCTCTAGAGATTGGTAACCTAAGGTACCCAAGAGATAGCCAGTTGGGTACATGTAAGGGTAGTATCCGTACACTTTCTTAAATAAAAATCTGAGAAACGCCTTTTGGATTTTTTCCAGCATCAGAATTCATGTAGCTGTGGGAGCCCAGACACACGCATCTGTTTCTAGCTTGCTGCGTACTAGTGCAATTTTATAACGGCGGGATTTTTAAAGTCCTTAACGTTGCGGAGTACAAAACCTAGACATTTAAAACTGTCTTGAGCCGTCGCATATATGTGGTCCCTAAACGTAAGAGTTTTGTCTAAGTACACCCCTAAGTCCTTGATACTATGGACAATTAAAGATGATCGGGTGTAGCTTCCGCCCATAAGTCATTACGCTACACTTATTCATATTAAACAAAAGGTTGTTGGAAATACTCCAGTGTTGTACAGCATCCAAGTCCTTTTGTAGAAGAAGACAGTCATAAAGAGATTTTATGATCATAACAATCTTGAGGTCGTCGGTATACAGTAAACACTTAGCAAACTTAAGAATGGTTGTAAGATCGTTAATAAATATAAGAAATAAGAGAGGGCCCAACACTGACCCTTGGCTAACACCAGAGCGTGTATGATAAGGGGCACTCTCAAAACATCCATACCTCACAAATTGCTTCCGATTACGAAGATAATCTGCAAAAAAAACGAACAAGACCAGGAGAGAACCCAAGAGCGCTCAACTTTTTGAGCAGGACATCATTACCGACTCTATCAAAGGCTTTGCAGAAATCAAAGTATAGAACGTCCACTTGATAGCCTGCGTCAAGAGCCTTAGAAATTATGTCGACGTGAGCTAGAAGATTCGTACTGACAGAGCGACCAGGGCGGAAACCATGCTGGTTGTCAGAAAGAATTCCACGGATCTGTTTCATTAATATATTATGAAGTGCCAGCTCAAAAAATTTGGCAACAGAAGGCAATACAGTCTGTGGTTTTGGGAATAGGTATGACCCTCGATAATTTCCATTGTTTAGGATATATTCCGGCTTTGAGTGATGTGTTGAACAGGTGACATAACGGAACGGTAAAGATGTCTTTGCACGCTTTTAGGACTTATGGGGGTACACTATCAGTGCCTATCGAGCTGTGTGCTTTTAGCTTGTCAATAGCCTTTTCTACGTCACCAGGGGTTAAAGACGGAAGAATTTTATTAGTTCCCACTGCATTTACAGACTCTAAATTGGGATCTAGTTTAGGTATATTAGGGAGAAAAACGCTAGAGAAGTATCGAGCAAATGCTTCTGCACTTTTAGTTCCAGAATAGAAAGAACCGTTAAATGATAAAGTTGGTTCAAACCCACCCTTAGATTTTAAATTGGAAATGTGCTGCCAAAATTGCTTTGGATATTTGAACAACCTGCTTTCGACGGCAGAGCAATGGGAGCTATACTCGGCCTTTACTTTCATTTTCAGTTCCGAACGCAGATTCTTAAATTGAGTGTAGGTTAGCTCAGAACGAGTACGTTTCCATTTATTATGCAGTCGTTTCTTTTGTTTTAGACCACTAACTATATCTGCAGTGAACCAGACAGGATACCGCCTGTTGCCCGAAGATTGTCTTTTTTTCATGGGAAAAGTGTCGAAAGCGTTATACAAGATGTTATAAAATGTATCGGTAGCAGTAGCATCAGTATTATCTAGAACATTGTGCCAAGGGGCAGTTTTCAGAGTATGGTATAATTGCACAAAATCAGCTCTGGTAAAATTGTAATCGTGCCGGTTGTCGACGTTACTAGGTTCCATAGCCTCAGTGGGCTTACACGACACGATGGAGACAGTAACGTCAAGAGGAGGATGATATAGGTCAATCGGGACCAGTTCCATTCCCGGTACATAGTCACAACTAGCGACAGCGCCCTTCCGCGTCAAAACAACATCCAACTTACTCCCACGCATATTCATCACATCATTTATACGTGGGAGAGCCATGCTTCGGCACGAATGGGCCGGCTCGACCGGATAAATACCACGTTCTCACAGAAAACCGGCGTGAAACAGCGCTTGCGCTGTGTTTCGCCGAATGAGTGAGTTTACCGGAGGCCCAATCCCCTAACCCCTACCCTATTCCCTTCCCTACCCTTAACTATTCCCTTCCCTTCCCGACCCTCCGCTATTACCCTATTCCCTCTTAAACGGCCGGCAACGCACTTGCAGCTCTTCTGATGCTGCGAGTGTTCATGGGCGACGGAAGTTGCTTTCCATCAGGTGACCCGTTTGCTCGTTTGCCCCCTTATTTCATTAAAAAAAAATCATACATATTACAATAACTTAAGAAATAACAATAATATTTTTTTATGGTAACAGATGCACTATTCATATTGAGGTCTCCTAAAATTATGAAATGTCTCTTCAAGATAGAAATTATTTCTTCGACCTTGTAGAACCATGACATATACTCATCATCTGCCGCAGTTGGCTTGAGGTAAACAACGCAGACGTAAATTAAGGAGCCCAGATAGGAGAAAGAGGCCCACAAATCCTCCCCGTGATCAGTTTCGAGTTGAAGACATCGGTTCATTATTATGCCTGGGCGAGATGCAAGCAAAACTCCGCCTCCAAAAGATAATCTGTCTCTGCGTAATATGCTCCAGTTGCCTGCAGAGATTTCATTGTCATCAATCGAAGAGTCTAAGAACGATTCGGTCACAGCTATAAGGTCATGTTCAGTAATCATCATATTAGATCGCCACGTAGAAAGTTTTGTTTTGATACCTCTTACATTTTGGTACAGGATATGAACGTTTGTATTTCGGACTTTGGGAGTGGGTGTGATGGTAGGTACTTTGAATTCGGGGCGATGACCGAGTTCGCCTACCTTGAACTTCTGTCCAGCCAGTTTCTTCCAAGGAGGTAGTGTTTTGGGCAGTTGCTGGGGGCAGAGAGGAAATGTCTTGCCAAGCGGATGATATATCGTTTCCTTTGTCATCAATAGTATTGCCGGACAGAGCGACTGGCTGCGCTGCATGGGTGCTAGGCTGCAAAGTGATAGCATTTCGCTTAGAAGGATATGCATCTGGTCTTGGTCGGGCATTTTTAGAAGATTTAGCACGAGATGTTATGGTATCGGAATCAGCTTGGCCTTTCTTTGCAGCTTTGGGGCATGTAGACAGCTGGGTTTCTGAGAGCTTCTTCGCGGAGGTCTCCATAGCACTTGCACTGGAGGATGGAGTACAGTCAGCTTTATACACTGACGACTGCAGTTGTTTTTGGAGACTATCTATTTTTTGATTTAATACATTCACTGTCTGTATAATTTTAGCATTAAAAGGCTCAAGAACACGAGTGATCATTTCGGGTATCTTTTGTTCGAAAATTTTCACTAGCTCTTCGTTAATGATTTCTCGCATTATGTTATGGTCGTTAGGGCCATTTACAGCTTTAACATGAGCTCGACGAGATCCACGAACAGTTGTAACATTTTCAATAGACATTGGCGAAGAAAAAATACCTGGAGTCCCAATAGAAGGCTCGCTATGATGGGTAGTGCGAGATCGTATAGGGGTTTCAGAGTTATCCCCTCTAGGAATTTTGCACCGGCATTCCTGGCACGTCCAGTTCGTGGTGAACTCAGGGGTCAGTGTCGCCCGAACATCGCCTGAGATGCCTGCGCACACGGTGTCGTAGAAACGTCGGCACTTTGAGCATCTGATTTTCTCTTCGATTATGTAGTTATTACATACAGAGCAGTTAAAAGATAACTGTTGTGACATTCTGCACAACTCGGATTTCTTGTGGCAAAAAAACCGGTTTATAAGAAGAGGAAGAAGTGTGGCTGGTAACACCGCTGCAATATAGTCTATGTGAGGTGACAGTACTCGAGGTGCATTGTCACTTGTCACCTGTCAGACGTCAACCAGTTCAATTCGACGGGTGCAAAGTAAAAAAAGTCATCTGCAATTTTGAGTTTTTCGTTTTTTTGTAGAAACTAGCTTAAAATATCATGTTCTACAACATACCAAAAACAAAAATTCAAATATCACCTTATTTTTGGTACTTTTGTCACGTAAAAGAAGACATCTACTCTTGTTTTGTGAAATTGCACGATGTAGATGCGGATAACTACCGCTGGTCGTCTATACGCGGGACGCGCGGGGGTCATGTTATGCGGCATAAGCGGCTATCTGCCATATAGCTTTTTCTACGTTGCGATTGTGATTTAGATGTCTCAATTTACTTTTGCAAATTAGTATTGTTTATTATGTTTATGAGTACCTAT
Organism: Aricia agestis; assembly: GCF_905147365.1. Classification (NCBI taxonomy): domain Eukaryota; kingdom Metazoa; phylum Arthropoda; class Insecta; order Lepidoptera; family Lycaenidae; genus Aricia; species Aricia agestis. Next base: position 12,443,210 of record NC_056417.1, read on the forward strand.
TTATGTTAATTCTTATTGTTAGCTATATTAATTGACTTCTAATTTGTTACTGTTATTTTTTACTGTTTTTTCATGTTCAGAAAGTCCAAAACGACTTTTTAAAGAAGTTGAAAGTTTCCAGAACATAAGTGATAGATTTATCGAGCAAAATACTGTGTTGCCCGATGAAATTATTGAACATCTTATAGAAAACCTTGATGTGTCACCGATGAAGACAAATGAATATAAGTTAACTTTGTAAGATAAGTCCCCATGATCTGAATACTCTAGGCCAGTCACACCAGTTCACTCTCAGTCTGAAATATAAAATGATTTTGAAAATTTGTCGATCTCAGCAAATTAACAAATACGCCAACACCCTCAGAATACAGTTCATCACTTCAAGTCCGCCGCGTCCATTATCAGTATTAGATCAAAATATTATATATTCTTTTTTATTAAACAGATACTTTGATCTCATATAATCTATGACCTGCTTGAGTTTATTAACTCAAGCAGGCCATCGAGTATATCGTCCCTCTCAAACTTTAAATCTTCTATAGACAACACCATTGATGCTTCTTCGGCAGTGGAGGCATCAAGTGAATGTTCTACGCCTTCCTCGTTAAACGGTAGAAAAAGACGTCAGTTAAATATTAATCTAAAGAAAAGGCGATTGAGAAATAAAGACACGTGTATTGATACGAGACGTAAATTACGACAAAATTTAGGTAAACAATTACATCAGTCCAGAAATGGTAAATTGCAACCTGCGTAACATCATATCCCGGCATTTGCAAGTTCTCGCGAAGTTTTTCTATTAACTTATCTTTGACCGGTTTTGGGATCTCTGTGATCACGAGAAGCAATTGAGAAATCGTTGAAATAAAATTTCATTTTGTGTTCTGAAAAATCGTATGCACCCCTCCGATGGTGTAAAACGTCCGGCGATGCTTATGATGTTATAATGAACCCATCATGCTTACAAGTGCCAAGTACAAAGACTTAATAAGCCTCTGCCTAAATTATAATAATTTACAACATAGTTCCTGTACTGATAATGATACTGAATAATTTTTAAATTAGTTTAAAATAATTAAAGTATTGACACAGAATTTCATTTTTGTTGTGAGAAAATACGATTTTTACGAAAGTAAATGAATGATTCCTAAGTATATCCATACTAATATTATAAATGGGAAAATATGTTTATTTATTTATTTGTTTGTTTGTCCTTCCTTCACGCTCTAACGAAGAAACAAATCGTATTGTTTTTTGGCATAAACTTAATTGAAAGGATGAAAAGTAACATAGGCTACTTTTGGTCTTGGAAAAACATCATGTTTCTAAGGGAGCTTACGGGAATATTTGCAATTTACGCGATTTTCAAATTTCACGCGAGCGAAGCCGCGAGCAAAAGCTAGTATTTCATATTTTAACTTCCTTCTAAATCGTGTACCTTGCACCGAATCGACAACGTAGAAAAAGATATCTACGCAATTATGTTCTGAACTTGGTGTGTTTAAGATGTAAAACGTTTAACTACATATTTTAATAATATAAGTTACTTTTAATAATAATTTTAATAATATAAAGTGTTACACTTTACGTAGTTACTGATAATCGTGCTAGTAATCGGTAAAAATACTTTAATAAATATAATTTTTAATTCCCACGTAGAAACGACCAAGTGGTAGTTAACTCAGTTGTCATATTTTCAAGCGCAATGTAGATGCAGACAACTACAATATCTCGTAAATTAAACATAATTAGAAGAAATTAAATATACATGTGGATTCATTAATAAATAATGAAACAATGATGAAAATTTCAATAAATTTCATCGGAAATTGACAAAATGTGAGCATTTTTTCCTATTATGCGCTCTCCTGAAAAGTTGCTGTTTTGTAGATGACTCTTTTTACTTTGCACCCGTCGAATTATTTCAGGCGGTGTAAACAAAGTATGACAGCTGTTTTTACAAATTTAATAACGAAAAAATAGTTTATTTGGTTCAAATCTTTGCTGATTGGATAATTTTCAGCCAAAAAAAGTGTCTTGAAGATTGTATTTCAGCTTTACCTGCACGCTTCTTTAACTCTTCAAGGTGTTGTTTAAGATATCCATTAGACATTAGAGACATATATTTTATGTCAATTGTGAGCTATTTCTATCTCTAGTAGGGCAAAACCAGAGATAGATCAAATATTGGGAACGGCCGTTAGTGTATTCGGCAGCCGAGGACTACGAATTCTTTTAAAAAACTCGAGGAGCAAATCAAACACAGTGTTTACTTTTAGGCTCGCACACACACGCCTTGCTCTGTAAGCGCCTAAACGGTCCCCTAGACGATCAATTTTATTGTGCAATATCACGTATTGTGCAATACTGTTGACCGTCTAGGGTTAATATTGAACGCACGCGCCTTTCAATCTTATCGTCAAATAATTGTTCAATGATATTGCACAATAAAATTGATCGTCTAGGGGCCCGCTAAAACGCGCCAGCTCTGATTATTTTCGTCTTCCTCTCTCTCTACAGTCAGAGCGGAGGCTCTCACCTGCCACACGACGTTGGCGCGGCTGGAGGTGTGAAGCGTCTCGACGACGACGCGGTCGCTGCGGCGCGGCGGCGGCGCGGGCGGCGCGCGGCGGGCGGCCCGCTTGAGCCGCTTGCCGCGCAGCAGCCGCACCGCTAGCTGCGGCGAGCGAGCGCCGCGACCGGAGCCAGACGCGGCGGACGAGCAGCGCGACGACCAGGTGGCGCCACTGGAAACATTGTTAGTTTAGTTAGCAAGCAATGTATGACTTTATTCCATTTTTTTTATCTAAAAAATTATGACGTTCCTGCCTAAAGGTCTTAACATAAGCAGAAAGTCACGCTCATTTTATGTTCGTTAGCTTATGTAGCTTAAGACGACGCAGCGCGAATTCGGTGAATAAATAAAGTATATAGAAGGACGAAACGTAACGCAGCGACAACGCAACGCAGCAAAACAATATGGCCTCGCATTAATGTATATTATGTAACTACATAGATGACGATGATGATTGCGGGAACCGTACATTTTCGGGATAAAAAGTATCCCGAAAAATGTAACAGATAGACAGACAAACTTTCGCATTTACAATATTGGTATGGAAGTATGGGTGGATAAGTGGAAGTATGTATTATAGTTTATATGGAAGTATACATTTGTGGGTGTACCTGTCAGTATCACTGCCATCGCTGCTGGTGTTCTCCCAGTTGTCGGAGTCATCGTCAGCGAGATCTGCCGCGCGAGAACCGTTCAGCAGCGCACCCTCCTTGGCCGGCTCGGGGCTGATCAATAAGCAATAAAGTATTTGAGTATCGTCAAAATTACGGGATATGGCAAGGGTCCATAAATTAAGAATTCTTCATTTTTTATTTAAGTACAGAGAGTTTTCCAAAGTAAGCTTTGATCTTATGGATTTGATCACTACAAAAAAAATTAACACGAACACTATGTTTTGATAGACAGCTTGTGTATGGCCAACTTTATGACCTCAATATGGCATATATTGAGGATTAACAGTATTTCTTAGTTTTACGTGGGAGAGCCATGCTTCGGCATGAATGGGCCGGCTCGACCGGAGAAATACCACGGGCTCACAGAAAACCGGCGTGAAACAGCGCTTTCGCCGAGTGAGTGAGTTTACCGGAGGCCTAATACCCTACCCTTCTCCCTTCCCTACCCTCCCCTATTACACTATTCCCTAAGGCCAGCAACGCACCTGCAGCTCTTCCGGTGCTGCGAGTGTCCATGGGCGATGGAAGTTGCTTTCCATCAGGTGACCCGTTTGCTCGTTTGCCCCCTTATTTCATTAAAAAAAAACTATTATTACCTAGCGCTTTTTATTGGCTTAGTGCTAACGTCAAAACTTTAACCAATCACCAATGCTGTTAAATAAACTCTTATCAAAAAACTTCACAAACAGAACTTAAGAAGAAAAGAGTGTTAAGAATTTAACACAATATACAATATAAGGTGAAAATAAATATTCTACTTTCCTTATTACTTAATAAGCTTGTGCAACATTGTTACTTGGTTAATATTTTGACGTAAGCCAATTTCTATTCCACTCACCTTATGCCCGAGTCATTCTTCTCCTCAGTAGCGGTATCGTCCTGGCTACCAACGGACGGCAGTGTGGTGTCACTCGGCTCTATTTTGATACTCGGACAGGAAGTGTCTGCCTTGAGCACTTCATCCAGAGATTCCAACTTCTCATCAGCACCGTCCACGTCCATTTCATGCTGCAGAAAAAGTTTTTAAGCTTTATAGGATACCAACCGCAACTTTTTTGCGCCAAAATTCATTTTTCGCGCCGGAACCGTACATTTTTCCGAGATAAAATGTATCCTATGTTCTTCCCTAGGACTTCCAGTATCTCCATATCGAAATTCAGCAAAATCGGTTCAGCAGTTTGGGAGTGAAGAGGTAACAGACAGACAGACACACTTTCGCATTTATAATATTAGAATGGAAATACAGATTTCATGGAAATGGCATTTAACTTAAAATATATTTGTTTATTCAATGCTTCTACAATTTAAACCATATATTACATAAATGTTAAATGTGTAACATGTATTCAAAAGTAATAAAAATCCCCTACTATGCTTGCATTGTTACTGATAATAAACAATGAACAACAAACTATAATCAAAATTGGTATGAGTACATTAAAATACTTTATAAAAGTCAATAATTATAAACAAAAGCCTTTGGTAAGTATTCTTGTAACGTAAAAGCTTTGGACGTTTTTAACACGTTATTTAAGAATATACTTACATCGACAGACTTTAGTTTCCTGTGAGAAGAAGCGCGCTTCTTGGGCCGGGAGGGCAGGTGCTCCGAGTTGGTATCAGTCTTCGAGGGTTTCTTGAGCGGACGCGTCTGTTTGCGGAGATTCCTGTAGTATTTACCTGTAGACAGTGTCACTTATGTATTTTATTATATGCATTATTATCTATATATTAATACGCAAGCGAAAAACTTTGTAACCCTTTTTACGAAAAATGGGGAAACGTAGGTGCATGAAATTTTGCACAGTTATAGTTTATATGGTGAAGGAGTGCATCGAACTAATATTATTTTGAAATTTTTTTAACAAATAAAACGTTACACACACTACAACACACACATAATATGAGAAATGACAGATTTTTGAGTGACAAGCCTATAAATACGAATTATACTCTTTTATTTATGGTTGAAGTCTGTTGACAACAAGTTGACAAATTGAAAATGGATTATAGTTTTTTTATTGAATTTTTCAAATCGGACCAGTAGTTCCTGAGATTAGCGCGTTCAAACAAAAAAACTATTCTGCTTTATAATATTACTAGCTGTTCCGGTGAACTTCGTATCACTTTAAAACCTTCCCTGGATATTTTGAGACTAAAATCAGCCCAATCCGTTCAGCCGTTTTCGAGTTTTAGCGCGACTAAGACATTTGGAAATCCATTTTTATATATAAGACTAGATTAGGTCGCGCAATGTTCAATATCAACCCTAGACGGTCCATAATATTATGCAATATTGAATATAATATATTGCGCCATAAAATTGCTGGTTTGGAAGGATGTTCAAAGTTAAAGTTAAAAACTCACTCTGCTGTTTCCGCCACTGTTTCTTGCTGATGAATGTGTCTTCGGGGCCGATGGTGAGGAAGTTCCGGTCGCCGACCTGCAGCGTGCACGGCTCGAACACGTTCAGAAGTTTGAGCTTCTTGAGATCTTCGCCTGGAGAAAGACATTTTTTCATGTTAGACATTCAGTAAAACACCACTACACTTTTACTACAGCGGGAGTATTTTAATGGAAAGAAATCTTAGTCAAAAGGTTTGACTAATGCTGGATTTACACGGGTGACTAAAGCCGCGCAATTTACGCCGCACGGCGAAAATTGACCGTCTAAATGGCAATTCGACTACGCCGCATGCGGCTAAAGCCGCAAGCCCCAATGTCGTGCGGCCAATGGCCGCATGCGGCTGGTGACTAAAATCGACCGTGCAAACGCTCAGTTGCAAGCGATCGCTTGCTGCAAATACATAGCAGAGATCTCAGGAGGCACAGGCGATTTTTGTAGAATGTGTAAATGATGATTCGGCTTGGACAGGCGATTCGACTGGTGACTTGCCGCGCGACTAAAATCGACCCGTTAGTCACCCGTGTAAATCGAGCATAAGATTCAGAAACTTGTCACGTGCTTATTGTTAACGCGCTTTACGTTTTAGCGCTAAAACAACTAAGATACTTTTAAATGCGTGTTTTGATATTTAACTATAAAACATCGCTCGCACTTGGAACAAAGTTTACCTTCACCGACAAATTGAGTAACTCAATTTCTTTCTAGGTTGAATTTAGATATTTGTTATTTTTAGAGATGTAGGTTGGTTGTACAGCCTACGTACGGTTATGTGGCTACTTCACATTAGCTGTCATAAATACGTAATTAGCGTGTTAATGATCGGATCAAATCACTTCATTACTACAAGTCACGCGACAAGATTAAAATCGAATTTTACTCGGCTAGTTTTGGAACGTTCCGGTATAACGTAAGGGTCAGCGCAGACAGAACGGAGCGCAGCAGAGAGGATTTTTTAACGCGTTCTCGAAGATACGCGGGATTTCATTATCGCACTTTAGTTTTATAATTTTAAAGTTTATTTTCAAGTGCGTTAACAAAATCCTCTCCACTGCGCTCCGTTCTGTCTGCGCTGACCCTACGGCGGTTTTTAAATTTCGACCACCTTTCCAAATTATAGGAGAGGAGGTCATCTCAAAGCATCAGTTTTTAGTTATTGTTGTTGTTGCACAGCAAGCAAACTGAATCATAATATATATGATTCTGTTTGCTTGCTGTGCAACGAAGATCATTTTATATCGAAATAAGAAAAATCCTAATAAATGTCTTTACTCTTTACCCGGTCTTATAGTTTCTACATACCTCATCCAGACATACTAAAGTGACAGACAAAGTGCTCAAGTGTTTAGCATTCATAAAATATTTTTTATAGATAACCACAGAAGTTAAATTCAATTTGATTGTGAATTATGGGCATTGAACATGAGGGCTGGGCTGGACAAGCGATACGAAGCTTTTTCGTGTAACTTTCTGCCGCGCACTGTAAAACTCTGGAACGAACTGTCACCAGCAGTATTTCCGGACCAATATATACGACCTGCAAACCTTCAAGAAGAGAGTGTATTCCCTCAAGGCCGGCAACGCACCTCTTCTAACGTTGCGAGTGTCCATGGGCGACGGTAGTTGCTTTCTATCAGGTGACGCGTTTGCTTGTTTGCCCCCTTACTTTATTTTAAAAAAAAACCTACCCTCCACGAGGAACTTGGGCTGCTGCGGCGTGCCGGCGTCGGTGGGGTGCGTGCACAGCGCGCGACACTGCCAGTGCACACTCACGCTCTCAGTCATCACCGCCTCCACAGTGAACTACGGACATGTACCCAGTACCCAGTTAGCGAATAAAATAAATACATATAAATATATAATAATAAACCAAATAAACGTTGTTTTATTTCTGAATAAAGAAACAAATATTTTCAGAACATCCTATGTGTTGCCTACCACAAGTGAATACTTATATTAGTTTATCTCTTTTACTAAAAAATTTTTAATCTCAAGTGCACTAATACTTGTGTAAGCGTTGATCTGTTTGATAAAATGTAAATGATATTCTTTCCAAGTTTTCATAAAAGTTGTGTTGATGGAATTAACACAATCCACCATCACGGAAGATTCTCTTATCTATGAAATCCACAAACCCATACTTAAATTAAACAGAATAAAAAAAAAAAACAATCACTTACCTTGTGGTCATGCATTTTATGTTTCCTAGCCGCTTTCATTTCCTTGGTCATGTGCAGCCAGTTGGCGTTATCCAAGGAGCCGAGGGGACCGAAGACCACCTGCCCCGGGTAGAACTCGGAAGAGGAGTACGGGGTTGCTCTACGACGACGCATGGAGTAGTCTTCGAGGGGGCATGTATCGAGATCTGGGTATTCCAAGCGAGAACCGTCTGCTGACACTAAACGTAGTTTACTGTGGACGGCCTGTATAAGAGAAATACTTTATTATAATCTCTTCCAATGTTTTTTTGGAATTAAGGAATAGATGCTTAAAAGCCTACTGTCAAAACGCTAGCCCCGCCTATACACAACGCTATCCGCCAATCGTGATACAATGATTCCATGAATCGTGCTCCCCGCAATATGCTTTACACTGCAGCTAATAGTGAACAATATCGCGTAACAACGGTTCCCGCATAGCACGAAAGTAAAGGTCGTAAGTCCTAAAAATGTTTTTGATGATTACTTAAAAATTAAATACAATACAAATATTTCCTTTAGCTATTTTATAAAGTGTGTGATTTGTAGTAGTGCAAGTTATTTAATGATAGTAACTCAATAAGTGTAACAGATATTTGTTGAAAAGCCTAGAAAGATTCATAATTTCGAAAAATAAAACTATCGAGTCAAAATAAGCGAATCGTATTTTCTGTTAGCTAAATATCAGATAAATATACAATGATTAAATTAATCTCAATTACATTTGAGTTTTGAGTCAATCGTCTTCCGGGATCGTAATACTAATTAGAAAACACAGCAAAATTTGACAGCCCGCTCTTAAGTCTGGTTTTATATGTAGAATAGATGACGCCTGCAACTTCATTGCGCCAAAATTCGTTTATCGCGCGGGACCGTACATTTTTCTAAAATAAAAAGTATTGTACTTCTTTTCCTGAGACTCAAAGTATCGCCATACCAAATTTTAAGTATCATGGTTCAGCGGTTTGGGCGTGAAGAGGTAACAGACAGACAGACACACTTTTGCATTCATAATATTAGTATGGATTTTACTATTACATTACAATAAATAATTTGTTAAAGGAATGGTAGATTATTATTAAAACAGCAAGCAATAAGTATTAAGAATGTTATACCAAGATCATTTTCTATACGAAAATATTTACCATATTTGAGTTATTATTCAGCTTAAGATAGTAATTAGTAGTTTACCTTTGATGTTCCAACCCATGAATCCAAGCACACAGCTAGATCGGGTGTGAATTCCTCCAGAGGCTGCAGTCGTTCACTGGCAACGTTTGGGATGACATGTTTGGTGCCAACGATCTGCAGTGCTGCAGTCATAACAATGTCCCGGCAGTAACCTCTCTGGGTGTCTTTACCGGCTATGAGACGGCGAACAACATCGCCGGGCATAAGAGACCTGTCGGCCAGGCCAACCTGGGGAACAGTAATACATTAAAGTGATTAATACGATGAGCATCACTGGTGGGGTCACATTTTCTTCTCTGTGTTACCATGAGCATCACCGGTGAAATCAAAAGCCTATTATAAATTATATGGGGCATGGGAGCTATTACTAAAGGTAGTATGGTGGGCAGCCAGCATGTTAAATACCGCGCACACCCTAACACATTCCGTCTGTTCCGTCATTGACCCCTTGTGACGAAACTTGTCATATTTGATTGTCATAGTTTTCTCTTATGTAAGCCATACATGCTATGGTCGACCGAAGAGGTCCACCTGTGCAGGTATGGCTGCATAGGTAGACCGGAATGTGTGTGGGTCGTGGGAATAGACCAGTGCAGTTTGCAGGTGACCGGTGCAAAATCGAAAATCAATTCTTTCAACTGACACCTGGCTGCGCAGGCATACATGCACAGGTGGACCTCTCTGATAGACCGTAGCGTGTATGGCAGCAATTAGACTGGAAAGGTCAATGACCGCTTGGGTCACCTTAAATCATTTTGATTATACCAAATATAATATTATGAGCGTGTGTTATGTAATTGAATGAATGTATATATTATATCATATTCAAACATTTTACAAGTGTGGCTTGAAAGATGGCAAAAAACAGAGGGTTAAAAAAATGAAAATAAGTATTTTCATTTTTTTAAACCTCTGTAAACCTCTGTCATCACTCATCATATTATCATGAAAATTCTAATAGATTTTTCATGCTATCTGTTTAAGTTTTCATTATGTTAAAAGTTTAGGAACCCCTAAAGCGTTCATATAAAATTGCTGAAGTATGAAATATTATTTTGTGAAACTTTCAAGAAGTACAGTACGAACTCAATTGGAATCCGGATATTCGAAAATCTTTGGATTTAATGCATATGCATAGCACATAAAATTATGTGTTTGTTAATAACCACACAAAAAAATCAATACTTAGTTTTTAAGGAATTATTATTAGTGTGGTTTTCCAAAAGGTTTTTATATGAACATAAAAACCTGAAATACTATAAAATATTATACAGTATAATACCATAACCCATCAATCCCCACACGGCAGCCGGGTGCCGTAGAACAATTGAAAATCTATTGTGTCTGTGATAACCATGATGGAGGTGCTACTTTACTGATTTTACATGTTGCCAATATGAACCATACTTCCAGACTAACTAAATGACATCAGCATTTGGTATGTTTTTAATAACAAATGAGGTAGATAATGGCAAATCTGTGTAATGAAGGGCCGGATAATCGAGATTCTGCTGTATAATAAAAATTATTACTATTTTTCATTAAATGCAAATAGAAATTTTGCTTATTATGCAATAATCAAGCATAATAATTATTCAATATTTAGTTTTGTAAGTGGTTACACATATGAAAGCTACAAGGTACGGGAATCCATGCATTAAAAATGTTGACCAAAAACTCTAGTCAAAAATATTATTTTAACTAAAACAGACCTAGAAATATTGATTTTTAAAAGAATTTTAACCTATAATGTGATATTAGTAAGATGTTAAGTTCATGTTGCATTGCTGAGCCAGTACCAAAAAGTATGAAAATAATAAGCATTTAGATTATATTGATTTAGCGTGGATTAACAGACAATTACATTATAAAATCAAAAGCAATGCATTAATTGCATGTTATCAATAATCAATAATGTGCATTACAAGTGTGGGTACATTAATATTTTGTTTCCAACAAATTTTACTTTGTTGCAAATGTTCCAGAATTGGAATTTTGCTAACAGCTTTTTGAGCCTTCATTTTAAGGCATAGGCTGTGAATGTTTTTATTTACAAGAGCATCTTACTTACCGACTTTTCGGATATGACCCTTTCGGTGCCTGATGGATGCCAGACAACGCGAATTTCGCCCTTCTGTATAGGAGTTTCTATGTCGCTCTCTTGGTCGCTAGAGTTGGCTTCGTAGTTTTCCAGCACCAGTCCAAAAACGACTTGACCGTGGTTGTTGATTTTGTACACTTCATCTTCGTAAAAATATTGAAAGTCGGTAGGTGATCCTGGATTTTGCCCCGCCATATTGACGGGAAATAATTTCAGACACAAATAATTTTGTTTTTACGAGATTACGTTCCTTCTGACAGCTGATTGCAATGTGTGGCGCATGCGTCAAAATAACATTAAATTATGCAACGAACACGCCAATAAAGTATAAACCGCTTTTCTCAATAATTTCTTATTGTAACTGATTAAAAGAGACATTCACTTATTTCAAAATAAAACTGTCGTTAAGTTTAATTTTTGATAAAAATTTGATCGTAAATTTTCTATTTTCATTTTTATATAGCGTGATAGACTGGCAAAACTTGCAAGTTATCAAATGTAAATGGAGAAGACGTAGAAACTTTTATGATAGTTGACATTTCATGTCTAGTGTCAAAAGTCAAAACAAAAATTCAAATTTCAAAGTTCAATTTTCATTTACAGCATGATACGAAAATTACCTACATTTTATTTTAATTACTTACATTTATGAATTATTTTGAGAAAATCTTAAGTCCTTTAGTGGAGTCCATTTATCTACACATGGAAAATGGTGAGGCAAAATGTAATTGAATACTTGCCTATAATACTAATTAGTACTTATTAATAATTAAAATTATTTATTTACCATCTCAGTCTACCGTAATGGTATTAATATTCCTGCAAGTTTCGTAAATTAATTTTCTTGTTTGATTAGCAATGCGCATGATAATGCATAATAATTTTAACTGTGTTAATAAGTAATAATTACTAAATATTACAGACCTTACATATCACACTGGAACTGACGGAAGTTTTGAAAGTTACGTACAAATACCTAAATCATAAAAGCTTTTTTATCTTATTACCTTTGTTATAAATTGGTAAATTTATCAAGAACATGTTTTTTATAGGTATTATTGCTCCTAGTTTACAGCTAGAAACTTTTATCAGGTATACCAAAAAATAAAAGTCTTTGGGTAAAACCAGCTAAGTCAATACTTACTTATTATTAAAATATTTTGTACTTTAAAATTTTAGGGCCAATTTTTATTTTTAGGGTTCCGTACCCAAAGGGTAAAATCTATAAGGGTTTCGTTTTTTGCCATTTGGCTACGGAACCCTAAAAACGTAACAGCAAATACTAAAAACAAAATAATATTAATATTTAAGGGGGGGGGGGGGGAGGGCCCCCATACAACAAACGTAATTTTTTGGCCTTTTTTGCTCGATATTAATAATGGCAACATGTAGGCACTTGAAATTTTCACAAAGGCTTTAAATATAATGTGTACTTTAATAATTAATAATAATATTTAAATAAAATAAAAATGTAAGGGGGGCTCCCATACAAAAAACACAATTTTTGCTCTATAACAGTATGAAACCCTTCGTGAAGTGTGTCCGACTCGCATTTGGCTGATTATTAACTAATTGAAGGCTATTTTATAATAAATGGTACCTGTGGTTGTATTTTTATAATAATAATGATGTTAAGTAATAGGCATCCAAGATAGACTTTATTTAGTTTAGGCACTAACTAGTGACCTAAAGAATAACCCTTTATTTGACGTCACGAATGGGGCTAAGTGCCTAACTATGTCGATTACCGCGATATGACAGAGGCCAGATAAAGGTCAATCATTTCAATTTAACTTTATAGTAGTTATATTAACATGTAATATAATAAACAATATAATGATATGTAAATAGGTCATTTTAATATTTATTTATGATACAGATGCAATATATCTAGCTTCCGACATCCTTGTGGCTTACAGTGGCACAGCTGGGCGCTGACGTACTTGAGCATCCTCTGTTGAACGGCGATCAATACCGCGTTATCAACGCTGTGTGGGTGTTTACTTGCGCGTAGTGCTATTACGAGACCCTAACGAAATCGTCGCGCCTTACACAACTTTTCTGGTGTGTTTTTAAGAAATGTAAACCAAAATGCCGTTGCCGGAGCTCATAAAACGTGCATCGAGCTATTTTCTCGGGCTCGAGTTCGACGACAACGAGGAGCCACCGGAATACGTCAACAATGAAATATTGTTTTGCAAGAACAACGTATGCGTTCATCCGCCGACTGTTGCGAGACACGAGTTGGATATAATACACCATCCGGGCTATCTAACCGTCACGACCAAAGTGTTCACGGATCAACACAATAACGCAAAACGACCCACTTTATTCCTGAACTGGATACCTAATACCACGCTCAAAAGGTGTCCTTCGGCCGTCGAAACCAGTCCGAGCGATGAATACGGGTACGGAAATAAAAAAACGTATCCGCGGGATATTCCCGCTAACAAAACAGATAACAAACCCAACAAAAAGTATGCAAATCACGAGAACGCATTTTCCGATTCCTCGGAGACGACAAGTTTGAATTCAAATTCGGATAAACAAAGCGTAAAGTCCAGCGACACAAGGTGCACGCAAAATGATTCCACACACAAAGAATTGACTACCAGCTCAAAACCGACTGTGAAATCTATTGAGGGAACGAAAAATGCTTATTATACATCTGTTGATAACGATGACAAGGAGCATTACGAGTTTAATCAGCACACGCGTTCGCAATCTATGACCTCGGTCAATATAACAATTGCAAACCCAAATATTGAGAACGTTGATCTGACGCCTGACTCTGTGTCCAACAGTTTCATGAGGTCGTTATCACTTAGCTCCTGTGACGAAGGCAATCCTAATTGGATGAGCACTCCAGAATTCCTTGCGTTGAAGCATAATTTAGTTTTTCCAGACAGCGTACAAAGCTCTCCAGTACCGCAGAGACGAGAACCCTTGAAATGTAGAAGGTGAGTAGTGAGTACAGAATTCCTTGTAGGAATGAGATGTAAAACTTATATTGTAGACTCTGGGGCAAGGGAAAGTCTGCATGCTACCTCTTTCAAGTGCTCAACGATATCTAAATACTAAATTTTTACATTAGTTTTTATCTCAATATCTCAAAAATAAATATTATTTATTTACCTTCTTTAACCTATGTCATATTACTTATTAGTAATTTGAATAAGGAAGCTCTTTTTGTATGGTTTCAATGAAATGCGATACTTTCTGATCCTTGCTATCCTGTTCTCTGTCCTTTTTAAGTTCGTCTTTTTTATTAATTGCATGATATTAAATTTCAAAAGTTATTCGATTTTAAAGAGCTTATCTAAATAAAATTTTACACGGTTTATCTTTGAAACGATGTAAGGACAACTGTTACAAACACTACAGAGAATCTGGGTCAAAGTTGGATACGTGCCAGGAATAATTTTGTTGTAGCTTATATCGAAATTGCCTTTTCCTCGCCTATCATGCAATAAACTTAGGCTTAAATTTACTTTTTCCATTATATCTACGGGTCCTTGAGAGAATATTATCGAGAAAAATGCGATCTTTATAGCAGTGTCCTCGAATTCCTTGCGAAAGCATTTCTCATTAAAAGGTAAATGCATTTAGTATTCTTCACGGTAAACCTGAGATCCTGATTAAATATTTGACTTGGCTTAGATTAGGAAGTAAATAACTTTATGAATTATCGTGCTGTGAAAAATAAAATTTATTGATCGTAGAATTAAAAACGTGGAAGTCTTTAATTATGCACATTGTATCGATTCATGTATACCGCTTCAAAGTACAGTTATACTTGTCTAAAGGTTAATAACTCTGTCTTCACAAAAGTATTACTGATTACATAATTACTATTAATTCTTCTATATTTCTTTAAATTTTTATATTAAGACAACTAATAGCTTACGGTAGAATAAGTGGAAGAGTTGCGTGATGAAAAATTTGTCCACTCATGTAACAAGCTCCAAAATACTGGTGGTTGTCTTAAAACGTATAAATTACAAATAGATCTCTAGAGTCGGTATTTGCAATTGTTCCGGACGCTTATTCACCAGCTACAAAAATTTAAAACAAAATTTAAATCGTTTTAGATTTTCTGTGGACTTGAGTCAGATGCGTTCTCTACGGCTATTCTTCAATGACGATGACTGTACTTGTGGGCAGCTTGTGGTCGCGTCAAGGGAATCTCAGTACAAAATCCTTCACTTCCACCACGGTGGGCTGGATCACTTAGCGCAGGTGTTACACAGATGGCATTCTTTGTTGCATAACATCAAACTAACACCAGGTACTTATGCTAGTAATGCGTAACATTCAACTGCTTTCCTAGTTTTGCTTGCTTGTTCATTTATAATTTTGTATTGATGAAATCGTTATTCACTATTTAGATATCCATGAAATTCAATATTATAGGCTCAGAAGAACAAAATCTTCCCTACCGACATTTTATGGTATGTCGACCTGAAGTACAAAAGTCCGAACAGCATCCAGAAGAAGGAAAAGTTCCTAAAATCACCCCAGAACTCTTCTACGGGAAGATAATGAACGCGAAAGGTGTTATAGAAGATGACCTATTTCTGAGAAAGTGTATCTTCTTTGGCGGGCTGGATAAGGAGTTGAGAAGGGAAGTCTGGCCTTTCCTCCTACATTGCTACCCATACAATTCTACTTATGACGAGCGAGAGATAATTCTCCAGATAAGAACGAGAGAATATGATGAAATAACGAAGAGAAGGTTAGAACGAATGACGCCTGAGCAACATGCTGTCTTCTGGAAAAACGTACAAAGTGTGATTGAAAAAGATGTTGTTAGAACCGACAGAGGAAATCCTTTCTTCGCTGGTGATAATAATTACAATATAGAGATAATGAAGAATATTTTACTAAATTATGCTGTTTATAATCCAGTCTTAGGGTAAGCTTAATTATTTCAGATTAATCGTCAATGTCACGTTAGGACTGTTCTAGTTAAAGGCTTTGTATTTCTCAGGTACACACAAGGCATGAGTGATCTTTTGGCGCCCGTTCTGTGCGAGATCAAATGTGAGGCGGAGGCTTTTTGGTGCTTCGTCGGTCTCATGCAGCGGGCCATTTTCGTATGTACTCCCACAGACAACGATATGGACAATAATTTGGTAAATATAATATCCACTGATCAGGGCCTGATCTAGGTATTTATCCGCTCCGGGCAAAGATAATTTAGCCGCCCTTGACATACAAAAAACCATACAAGTCATAAGCTAGCTTTGTTGGGTGATAATGGGGGAATATTTAAGTCATACTGTAAAATACTTAAAATATATTTTCACTATCCAACCTAAAGTAGATTGGAAGGTATAATTTTCAAACTTGGGTTTTGGATGGGTAATGGCTGGGAAGATAGGAATAAGTCATTTTGCCGCTCCTCAATTTTACCGCTCTGGGCAAATGCCCGGCTCGCCCCCCCTTAGATCGGGCCCTGCCACTGATTGTCAAACACTTTATGGAGACTTTTGAAGAATCGCCTAAACCATTCCAACAATTCTATTTCAGTGCTACCTTCGTGAATTGATAAGGATAATGTTGCCGAATTTCTACAAGCACTTAGAGAAACATATCGATGCGATGGAACTTCTGTTTTGTCATAGGTGGATTTTGTTGTAAGTACCTAATAAGTGAATATTAAATTATTATGATAAAGTATGTAAGCAAGATCATCAAAAAGAAAGCACACTAGCGTTTTGACAAACTTAACAGTTAACACCTTTTTATTAACATTAGACTTTTAAGATTCCCTGTCGAATATCTCCACTAGCAGATTACAAAGAGAATATTTCGTCTTCTAGGTGTTTCAAACGAGAATTTACCGAGCCAGTGGCGTTACGGATGTGGGAAGCGTGCTGGTCCAACTACCAGACCGACTACTTCCATCTGTTTCTATGTCTGGCTATTGTGGCTGTATATGCCGAAGACGTGATAGCGCAAGACCTCAACACAGACGAAATGCTGCTGCACTTTAGCTCGTTAGGTAGGTCATTTAATGTCATTGCTCATTTTGATGATATTCCAAAGGCTTATAATTAACTGACCACCAGAAATATTAACATTTCACAGGCAAAAATAGTAAACAATCACCAAAATACAGACCACCATTTTATATGAATGATAACAATAAACATAACACGTTATTCATGCAAAATGACTCCAAATAAATAATTGTTAAACCAAAAATAGTAAATGATCACCAACATTATACTAGCATTTTAATGTAAATATTATAACTAAAGTATTTTCATCTTGCTATCTTATTAAAGCAAAATGACCCAACAAAATAGTTGCTATCCGAAAAATAATAAATAAAAACCAAAGAACTACATTGTGATTTAAAATAAGGAATGAAAGAATTACATGTCGTTATTAGATTAAAGCAAATAACTCTCATCATCCATACTAACGTTTTAAATTGGAAAGGGTAGGTGTCTGTCTGTTACCACTTCACGTCCAAACTGCTGAACCTATTTTACGCGTGGGACGTGCGTGTCCGGACATGCTCGGCGCTTGCGGTGCGGTGGGAGGTGACTGCAGGCCGGAGACAATAGGAATTATAATACTTTTTTTGTTAATATGCTTACATTTTTTGTCAATCGTAGTATTATTTAGACAGAAATATAGCATTGATTGCTCGCTAGAATTTGGTGATCACTTACTATATTTGGCGTTCGATTACAATTTCAGGTGTAGTCGTGACAAAAATGGCTAGTAGTATTATAATTTTAGACTTTATTTTTTGGTCATAAGTAGTTATTTTTGGCTTTCATAGCTTAGGCTTTAGGGTATCAGAACATTTTATGGTAGTCATTATATTTGTTCCCTATTCCAAATATGTAATTCTAAATACCCCTAAGGCTTAGAGTATTTACAACTATTTTGACGGTTTTTTTTTTTATTTCAAAGTTAGTAATATGAATTTACTGGTGACTGGATTGAATTCCTATTGAGTATAGAGTACCGACTTTAGACTATTATATTAAAGGTTCTAAATATATTTTCCAGCCATGTACATGGACGGAAGGATGATCCTGCGTAAGGCGCGAGGTCTGGTATACCAGTTCCGCCAGCTGGTCAGGATTCCCTGCACCCTGGCTGGTATGTGTCAACGTTGTGGCCCTGGTATATGGGACTCTACCCATCGACCCAGCGTCGAATGCACCGGCGCGCATGACTTCTGTGAATATGCTGTACAATAAAATATGTATACAAATCTCCGTTGTACCTGCTAATTTCGATGTGCTCAAAATGAATTTTCATAGTAAAATTGCCAATGTTTTAAAATCAAGAATTAATAAGGAACAAGTAACGATTTTTGTGAAACATTTATTTTTTAAAAAAAAGTTAAAAAAAAACAGTCTTCGAAAGCGGTAATTAATTTTACAACGAAAAATTATAATTTTTAAATGTAATATTGACCAAAACATGTTCGGCAGAGGCATAGTACAATTATAGAGAAAATATACACACACTAAACATGTATGTCTACGTCTAGTCTCTACTCTTTGGTACATTCTTGTACCGTTGTAACTGGAATATTAAAATCGAGCGCAAAATATATTTATTTATTTAAGTTCTTAGAGATTACTTACAAAGATTGAGAAAGAAATTTAATATCAGTATTAAATTTTAACAAATGACAATTCATACGTTGAAGAGACAATTTAAATGTAGGTTTATAAATATTAATTATTATGATGTTGGTAAATCTGCATAATGTTACTGTTGAAACAGATCATTAGTTTGTTTTTATACAACTAATTTCGTAAGGAAAGACGATAACCAATCTAATTTTCATAATATTCAGGAGATCATAACATGTGTGTTACATAATATTTTTGGATGAGAAAAAGTTAAAGCTGTATTCAAAAAATATGTTTTATTTAGTGTAGACATTTCATATTAGGCTATACATATCATAGCAGTGATGAGTGACGCGACGGCTATATTATATCATAATAATATTACTACATAATATATCTAATGCTATAATATTATACGCTGTAATGGAGCGATGGCGTTAGTACTTACTACGTTAAACATTTTTGAGCCAAGCAAAGATGAATAAAGCTTAGGCCAAACATACGCAACCAGGCGACTGCGAAACGGAGCGTCAAGTTGTCAAATGTCTGTTTTGCATAGGGACAAAAAACACATTTGACAACTTGACGCTCCGCTTCGCAGTCGCCTGGTCGCGTAGGTTTGGCCTAAGCTTTAGTAATTGATGTTTTGATATTTAAAATGTTAAAAGTTATCCTATCAGCGATGCCATAAGAAATAAAGTATTTAAATAAGTACTTTTCATCATTATTATTTTATATGTTGAATGCAAGGGTTTTTTCCTCAAAACCTATTAAGGAGAATCATCGGGTCGATATCAGAAAATATATTCAGTGCCTCATAATATGTAAATGCATTTAAAAAATTGTTAGCCTGTAATGACAAAATATTTTGTTTGATAATCAAGTTTTGTTGGTGGTTTAATAAGATATTTAAATACAGTATTTTTTATATTGATAAATATTTATGTCTGTAGAAGCTTTCGGGTTCGAAATAACCGAGTTCTATGTAGATATACACTCATGATGTAAAAGTGTGTCGATATGCTATGCTTTATAGTCGATTTTTTGCAAATTTTATATCTCGAAATAGTTTAAAGATAAAATTTATGCTTATGATGTTTAATAAATAACGTTACCGTAGTTTTTTTTTTATTTGCTTCTGTTGTTTTTTCTATCGTATCTATCGGGATATTACATCATTATTAATACTAGATTTATCTTTTAAAAATGTTCAGTTTAATAGGAATCTTAAAAGTGACCACTGATCATTGTATGTTATTTTGAAATTAAATTACAATTAATTTTGATACAATGTGTGTTTTTTCATAATAATTATTGTTTTAGCGCGTTTTTCTGTGATAAATTTAGTAAGACCTGACACTTGTATTTAACATGAATTAGAATAATTATTGCAAATATATAAAAAAATAAATGTATTATATTGGCATGTTATTATTTGTTTCATATTTTGTTTTGGTATAATGTACATAATATCCTTTTATATTCAATATCCCTTCTGCATTTTTATTTTATTTTGGATAATATACGAAATTGCAAACACTCTGTATATAATTATTACTCTTGCCGCGGCTACCTCGGCCGCACATGCGTCTATCGTACGAAGCTTCGTGCTATGAAACGATACCAATAGGTTTGTCCACACTGTGCCTTTTTCTGTTCGTCAAGGGCATGCGTTATCTAAGCGCAATCAACAGCGAACGTGAGACATGCCCGCGACGCATGCCCACTGACTGTATACAAAAAACAAAAATGACAATGTTGGCGTTGCGTTCATTGACGTATTCAATAGGGAATATGCAAATATAATATTTATGAAAATTTTGATATTAAAACGTTAAAAAAAATATAAAAGAATGCACTGCAAGGTTAATATTTTATAAAATATTGTTTTTTTTTTACAAAAATTACGAATTAAAAGTAACCTGAAACGGAACGGATTTCAAAACACCAATCAGCGTTCAGTGACGTCGCACATGCTATCCTCGCGTTTCATTTAGCGTTAAAAGCGATCAAAATGCCTCCATTACATTGGGCGTTTTAATCGTTTTTAACGCTAAATGGAACGCGGGGCATGAAAACTTTTTGAGAGGTGCAGGTCAGTTAACTAAAGCTGGCACGATCAACACATTTACACATTGCGCTTGTGTAGTGTCTGTGTAATAAGCGCGCGGCGTGACGTCGTACTGCATACGCATCATGAAAAGTCTGCCCGTCTCTCTCGCGCGCGGTCTATCTTATGAGCGTGAAGAGGACAGTTATTGTTTTTCTTTTGCTACTGTTCATAAATACAGCGTGATGTTACAAGTCAGTCACGTGTGATCGGCGCGCGGCCAGCGTTCGGGACTCTATTATAGACTACCTACCAAATAATTTATTTTTAAACATACTGTATATAGTGAAATTGTATAAGTGTGAGTACTGTGAACATGCCAGCTTTAGTTAACTGACCTATACGATCAGGTGGGGCCATTGTTAATAATTGTCAAACAGTAGTGTCAGAGTAGACAGAATGATTATTGTGGTAGTGTCGTCATACAGACGTCCGTTTTGGCGCCAAAATTTAAATTTACAATTTTAAACCGCATTTTTGCAGTAAATTCCAATGTTTTAATTTTTTTAATATCTATGGTCTATTCTACATGGAGTTCTTAAAATAAACACAAAAATAAAAATATCACATTTTCCCTAATGCGCCAAAACGAAAATTGAATAAAAGAAAATGACGAAAATTGAAGACGAAAGCGCATAGTGTGAACATTTTAGCTAGCTAGCTATTAGCTATGTCCACACTAAGCAATTTCATCTTCAATTTTCGTCATCATCTTTTTATTCAACTTTCGTTTGGCATATTCAATAATTGAATGCGTCAAAATCCACCCGCGTTGAAAAGATAAGTGTAATAGCGTCGCAGGCATGCCTCACGTGCGACGTTGACTGCGCTATAACGCATGCCCATGATGAACAAAAAAGTCACAGTGCTGTCCACACTGTGCCTTTTTTTGTTCATCAAGGGCATCAAGCTATTAGTTATGTCCACACTGTGCACTTTCATCTTCAATTTTTGTCATCAACTTTCATATTGGCGCATTCAATAATTTAATGTCCGAGAAAAAGCTATGGAAAGCGAGATTGAATCCCTGAAAGAGAATAAGACATGGATTCTAGACAGGTTACCCAAGAACCGGAAAGCTATTCCATGCAAATGGGTTTATAAGGTAAAGCAAAACCCTGATGGTACAGTCAGCAAGTACAAAGCTCGACTAGTAGTAAAAGGCTTTCGACAAAGAAAGGGAGAAGACTACGACCAGACTTTTAGCCCTGTAGCCAAGATGGCAACAGTCCGGGCGGTATTGAGTAGTGCAGCTAGTGAAGGCATGAAACTAAGTCAGTTCGATGTTTCAACAGCTTTTCTTTACGGATCTCTATCAGACGAAGAAATATATATGGAGCAGCCAGAAGGGTATGATGACGGGACGGGTCGAGTCTGCCTGCTAAAGAAAAGTTTATACGGGCTGAAGCAAGCTCCTCGTTGTTGGAACAGGACTATTCTGGATTTCTTCAAGGAAATTGGCTTTGAAGTCAGTGAGGCAGATCCATGCCTTTTCAAAAGAGATATTGGATACGAAAAGCTGATAGTGGCTCTCTATGTCGATGACTGGGCTGGTCGCTGGTACAAGTGAAGGTGTAATTGAGAAGTTCCTTGAAAAACTAAAAGAGAGGTTCAAAATTACAACCAAGGCAATCTCTTATTTCCTGGGAATAGAGATAGAAACCAGAGAAGGTGATGATATAAGAATTCACCAGACAGCCTATGTTAAGAAAATTTTGAAACGGTTAGGAATGCAAGAATGCAGGCCGGTATCCACTCGGAATCGAATCGAAATCGGAAGAAGTAGTTCAGAAACCAGAGAAACACGACGACTTTTTTCTCAGGAACTACAGGCAAGTGGTTGGTGCACTCGCATATCTGATGGTTGGCACTAGACCCGATATCGCATACGCTGTGAGTGTGGTCTCCAGAAAACTAGAAAATCCCACTCCAACAGACTGCGTAAGGTTGAAGCGCATTCTACGCTATCTGCAGTATGCACCCGATTTGGGAATACTTTATAGAAGGAATTTTAAAAGAGGTAACATAGAATGTTACAGTGACGCCGACCACGGCGGAGATATTGCGACAGGAAGATGCACTTCTGGAGTTTCATGCCTATATGCTGGTGGAGCAGTATCGTGATTCGTGGCTCAGCCAGAGGCAACAAAGCGTTGCAATATCTACAACCGAAGCTGAGATAGTCGCTGCCAGTGAAGCTGCAAGAGAAAGCATTTGGCTAACTCGTCTTATTGGTAGTTTGGTAAAGACGGAAGGTCTACCTGTACTGTATGTAGACAACGAGGCAGCTGTACGTCTTGCTGAGAACCCTGAGTTTCACAGAAGGACAAAGCAGACGTCTTTGTACGAGAGCTAGTGGCGAATGGAACTATAACTGTGAAGAGGATCAGCACTGAGCTGCAGCTGGCAGATATTTTTACAAAGACTCTTGCTAGGACTCGGTTTAAACATCTGGCGAACTGTCTTGGCCAGCACATCTAGAGAAGGTGTTGAGGTAAACCTCTTTAGTGTAAGATGGTGTTGGCCGTACAGATTTTAGAAGATGTTTATTTCAATGTCTTTTGATATTTGACACCTTGTCAGTTTTGAGTGTTCGGTCTATTGTTCAAACGAAAACCAACATATGATTTACTGCTTTTTATTAATTTCACAAAGTACTTCATTCCACCGGAGCCGAATTAGGATAGCAAACGACTCCCTGTAAAAGAAGGAAGGTATGGGATTATGAGAGGTGCGGCTACTAAGGGAAAATCCTCTGATCAAGTGAGGTGGTATACAGCTGGCATGAGCCTACGCGATAGATTTCAGTTGTCGTATGTATAGGGTGTAATAATACATAAGTGTGTATGTATAAAGAATAAAGATGCGCGTCCACTGGATCGGAATCGGAGCGTACGCAGCGGACGGATTTGTTGCCTAAACCTTGTGGATTAAATCTGTTTTATTGTTTTGTGTTTATTTAGCTATGTACAATAATTTTTATTGAAATAAAACATTTATTGAGCTCATTTTTTTTTAAGTTTTGGTATGTTTAGAGTGGAAGGTTTTGCACTTAAAAATTTTAACTTTAGTTTTAATTAAAAAAATAATAAATGTTAATTTTTTTCTTCTAAGTCCGACCTCTTGTTACATAGTATATGACATCCTCTTTGGTTTTTAATGGGCGCTGCTGGTACTGGAGAAGTGTCAAAAATGACGTTTTTGTATGAAGTCACTCTGACATTGGCAACTCACTGAGGCGGCCATTTTTAAAAGAAGAAGAAGATAGCAGCGTTTATGGGCCCATTCACGGCAGGACTGCACGGCAGTCCTGCCGCGGCCGTGAATGGGCCTCACTGATTGGTTCACACTAGGTGTTTTCGGCCGGCAACACCGAGTGTGAACCAATCATTGAGGCTTTAGTTCCTTTTCTCGCCACGTTCATAAAAAGCCTTGTCGAATGTCGTAGTTGTGAGTTGTGACTCTATAGTCAATAACATAGAAATGGCTGTATGGGCAACGCTCCCTTTTTTTGCCTGTCCCGACCGGGATCAAATATATAGGTACTAGTAATCTGTGATCCGGACGAATTAAAAAAAAATTCTATAGTCTATGCCCGATTGTTTACAATTTTATAACCTTAAAATTTAAATCATTTTGTCTAAATATTTTAATATCAGCACAAACTTAATTTAAATAAATTATTTTAGAAAAATCTATAAGAGGATGTAAGTACATAATACCCCTAAGTATATACAATTTAGTTAGGTTAAACTAAAACACAAAATTGAAAAAGCTACCACTAAATTATGCACTTCACAAATCACAAGACTATCATGAATAGTATTAATTTGTATACATAAAACAAGCGATTAAATGTTGCATAATTATTTCAAACTACCTATAACTTACTGTGTTAAACAAAATCGGATGACTTGCCTTTTCTTATCCTGCTCGTTCACTTGTTGTTCACAGAGATAAGATTGATAACATTTTATATTTAAATACTCGCACCCTGCGTCATTTCAAGCACAATACCTATGTTGCGCTCTATTATTATAACCACAATAGTTTTATCCCAGAGTTTCGTAAGACAGGCAAAATTTTCTACAGCAATGGCCAGAGAAATACCAAAAACTATGAAGGCAGTTGGTCTGTATAAATACTTACCAATTTCCGATCCAAACAGTTTAATAGATTTAGAAGTAAACATACCAAATGTGGGTGAAAATGATGTATTGATCGAAGTGAAGGCTACAGCTGTGAACCCAGTCGACACCAAGATACGTTCACCAAAGTCAATTGTTGAAAATTCTCCTCGTATTCTTGGATGGGATGGCTCAGGTGTGATAGTGTCCAAAGGTGGAAAAGCACAGCTGTTCAATGTCGGTGATGAAGTGTTTTTTACTGGCTTTGTGAATAATAATGGCTCTAATGCTCAATATGTGTCTCTTGATGAAATTTTGGTTGGAAACAAACCAAAAAATCTCTCTTTTGAAGAAGCAGGAGCTATGCCATTAACATCTGTAACGGCATACGAATCTCTTTACGATCGGCTGCAACTGTCAACTAAAGACAAGGGAAAGTCAATATTGATTATAAATAGTGCTGGAGGTGTTGGTTCAATTGCATCTCAGCTTGCCAGAAATTTAGGCCTTAAAGTCATTGGTACAGCATCAAGAAAGGAGACCAAAGAATTCTCTTTGAAGTATGGTGCGCACATAGTTTTGAACCATACACAAGATCTGCTGCCTCAGTTAAAGGAGAGTGGCTATTCAGATGGAGTAGACTATATTCTAATCAACTATGATCCGCTTCCTTATTGGAACACCATGATGGATGTAATCAAACCCCAAGGAAAAATCTGTGTCCTAGTAGACAGCAGCGGTCCAGTTGATTTAAAAGTGCTAAAGGATAAGAGTATAACTTTGGTCCATGAAATGATGTCGACCAGAATCAAATATAATACAGATGATAAATTCAGACACCACGAAATTCTACAGGAAGTTTCAAAAATGCTTGAGAGTGGACAACTGAAGCATACTTTGACTAAAGTAATATCACCGATAAATGCTCAAAATCTAAAGGAGGCTCACAAGATAATGGAAAACAAGACTATGATAGGTAAATTAGTTTTGAGTAAGTTTTGAATGTAAATAAAATGAGTGTTTTTAACTTGAAAATTTATTATGAAAAGTGTTTTTTCTCTTGAAAACGATTTCATTTGATGAAATTGTTTTCTTCTCTAAGAACAGAACCCAGAACACTGTCAACATTCAGTACATCATTCAGTTATTTAGATTTATATTATTCTTTAGCACATTTGGATCAAACTCTTTACCCTGGAAAGGTGAACCTGGAGCATTCCAAGCCTTTTTAAGAATGTTCATGTTTTTAATTTCGTCGCTGGTTGGCAAGCCTTTGTATTTCTGCTCTTGATTCCACTGTAGTTCATGAACCTAAAAATATTAATTTGAAAAATTAGAAATGCCTCCTGTTTCAAAAATAGTTTTCACCTCTTTAGTAACTAAAGTTTAGTTATGTAGGTACCTACTGCCTATTTACAATTTTTTATTTAGCTTTATATAATATTATTAATTAATTATTAATATTTAGCATCAGAGAATTTTTAGCATCATTATTATTTGATTGGGTTAGGTTAGTATTTATGTCAATATTTTTATTAGTTGTAAATTGTGATGTCACCAGGGTCAGACAAAACCCAATTGAGTAAACGAGATCTAGAATATAAGTAAGTAACCTTGGCAATGTGATCCTCAGGTAGCTCATTCAAAGATCTAGAACAGTCTATTTTTGAAAGGTCAATCTCCTCCTCACTGGTAAAGCATTGCTTCCACCAACGCTCTTGAGCTTTTTCTGAAATATTGTGGTATAGACTATAGACAGTTCCATGGAATCCTTAGAGAATGACAAAATGCGTACATAGTACAACATTTTGTTTTAACCCATCGATTGTGGGATAACGAGACACAATAGCTAATCTATTGTTATCGTGGCCCGATGTGGCCGCTTGGGACTTCATGAATTAAATATACAATGGCTCATGTTGAGTTTTTTGTTTTTTACTAAGATCTTGACATACACAAAATCTATGGCAAATAATATTATAATTATGACGGTGAATTATTTTGCTAAGCTTTCCAAAATATACCGAGAACTCAAGCCAGAATAGAAGAAGTATAGAAAAAAGTTTTTTTTTAAGAAGAAAATAGATCATGTAAGTGCAATGTGCAATTTTCATATTTATACTGCAGGAACAGATTGTTTCTTACCTAAATGTATTAACAACTTCTTTTCACTAATTGTCCAAAAACTTTCTATTGTCTTAATTTTGAAAGGTAATGTGTCTTTGAGAATGGTTTCTCCGTTTCGTTTTGTTATCAGAAGATCATTTGGGTTTATGGATAGTTTAAGATCTTTTGAAGATTTTATATCAGGTGGTAATCTTACTGTTATATCTGAAAAGAAGAATATCAGAATTAATATACTTTAACTCTGAATTATGGCTTTATACTAAAGATTCTTTTGTCCTCCTCTGATAGAATAGAAAAGTAAATTGACAGTCAGGGACATTGTGGAACTAAAATGTCTGTGTTCTCAGTATGGATCTTTTCATTAGTATTGGTATAGCCTTGGATAAAGTACTTGTAAATTACAGAACCCTGCCACATTGCCTATTTTCGTAATATCTATTTATTGTGAGATTCCTCAATACTACAGGAGACACTGTTCGCCTTAAAAGGAAACAGATTTTAGACATGGAATGATGTTCAAGGGAACAACATCCACTTACTCTTATTAAAAGCGACTTCATCAGATTATAGCTTCCATAAAGCTGATTGCTGATAGCAGAAAAGAAAAAAAAAATATTACAAGACTAGTTTTAACGCAAACCAACCTAAGTCCATAATAGTTTGTGACCAGGAGTAAGTGTCTCTTACAGCCCCATTGTACGACTCACTGTCCTTCTGCGTCGGTATTATTGGAGGCTCATAGTCTTCCGGAAATAATGTTCTATCGTCTTTAACTTCATTTGCTTTAGTTTCTGGTGTGAGTTCAGATTCTTTAGGAGAGTCTTCTATTTTATCGTCATCAGCGATAATCTCCACTTCTTGAGCAACAGTTGAACACATTATCTCGTCGTTTATGTCGGCTGGCTTTTGAGAACTTACATTCTTTGGGTCACATTTACGTAAAACTTTAAGCACAAGTTCCTCGGCCACACCAGGTGGAAATCCCATGTTTTCGTATGGGCCTTTGGGTACGTGATAAAAGTCGGTTCTGTAAATATGAGTTTTTATATTAAAGGTGATATGGCATCGGTAAGTAAATTACAATTTACAGTACTGTAGATTTCGGAACTAACTGGTACTGCAACAAGTCACTATTGTAGCTTATGTTACAAAACTTAAAGTTAACATTAAATTTATATGTTACAAACAGTAAACAATATAACTTACCGTCTCGCAAGGAAATTGAAGACCGACGACAAGAATCCTACTATGGATTTTTCATTTACTAAAATGGATGTAAGCGCTTCGTCATACTTTCCAGGTTCTGCGAATTGTGCCATTATGTTACTTTCAAGCTATAAAATATTCAATTTGTGAGAAAATCATTAGAAAAGCCCGTGAAAAGTTTTGTTTTGTTTGACAAAATATTACAAGGACTAAGGAGACAGGAGTGAGGAGTAGCTAGTGACATGTGACAACTGACAGTTTACAATGACATTGACACATGTCAGCTGTTTGACAACTAAAAAATGTTGCTACTTTTTGTATTGATTTTCTACCAAATCATTTTTTTAACTTATACAGAAATACTACTAGAGTTAAAAATTACAAAATTCAACAATTTATAAATTAATTTGTTATTGAAAGGTTTATAACAGGAGGATTATCATTTTATTTTATTAAAAGAGTTTACTACGTCGCGACTCATCACTCAAGCGACAGACAGCGGATCTTGAATAGTTAAATGCTACGTAAGTGTTTTTTATTTGTGAAGGGTCTGCAATTTTTATTTTTAGGGTCCCGTAGGAGCTATAAGAATCCTTTACAATTTTGTTTTGTCCGTGTCTTGTAGTTGAGCACCTGGGGTCACTGGCGACTGTCGAGCTACTTTGGCATTTAAGAGGGCGAATAAAGCAAAAAATCAAACATCGTATTTCTCTCCTCACACTCACGCCCGTTTCTCATATACCAGGTTGGGCAGGTCTTTGACAAGTTTATCCAAAACCGTCTCTTGGTACCTATAAAAATGAATTATAAAATTGTCAATTTTGCTTCAGTTCAGTTCTTCTCAAGAACGCGCCCAAGCTTTTTGCACCTTACTCAACGAGTTGTGAACTTTTTATTTTGGTGTCTAACAAAAATTAGTATTTTAACTATTTTCTACCAATTTCTTCAATTTAGTACATTTTTAACACGCAACATTCGAAGGTGGTATCATTAAAACAGGTTCTATAATTTACATATTTGCCACTTGGTGGAGCTAGCTCGCTTTCGAAAGTTTCACATCCGCAAGAGAGCGGCAAGGCAAGACAGGGCGAAGTAGGCAAAGACGTCTCGCGCGCGAACTCGGTACGCTGCAGGCGATGACCGCATTCATATGAGTTTTTGTGAGAGTGCTACCGTAATCTCCGTTTCGTTGAGTGTCTACGAAAATGCTGTATAGGTGAACATTACGAAAACAGTGTTGTGATTGTGCAAAAGTAGTTTTCCCCTTTCTCTCTGTACCTTTGAAAACTAAAAAAAATGCCTTGCTCAGCGGTAACTCTGTCCATAGCGACCATCACGGCTATCGTGGCCGCTGCCTTGATGGCTATAGCATTTTCTACAGATAATTGGCTGTACATCGAAGTGAAGCGGAGCAATATACAGGTAAATATTTTCCTGCCAGCATGTCGAAACTTTTACTGTAGTTATGTGTAATTACCCTCACTCCGTAACAATCATCATTATGCGCTCAAAGTCCGTGTTTTCTCGGACTTTGAATTATGAAAAAAAATCAAACTTGATCTAAGTACTTATGGCAAAGACCTCCATTTTTGAAAGTCGGTTGAAAACCAGTACCTTTAAAAATTTTTGAATATAAAATGCTACGATTAATATCTATAGTTTTTTATTATTCGTAGATAAAATTCATTAAAATACATAAGAAAAAAAAATTAAAATACATAACCAGCCAGTTATCTGCATTCAACTCAAGAGATTCGAAAATCGAAACGCATCGCATGTCATAAGCACTGGGGTAACCAAAATTGCGTAAATCGTAGGAAAGTCCTGCGTAAAGAATTCCTCTTGCGTGTTATTTATAAAAGTAACAAAAATGTTGAAATATTATAGGTATATCAAATATTCATAAACTACAAGACTTGTTAAACACGTTCGCTGTGCCGTATTGAAATGAGAAATCTCAAATCAACAAATATATGAGTAACAATAGCAGGTACAAGAAACTGATTGTATTTAAACGGGCTTTTTGCTCCAACCTCAGCTTGTTTTGTCTTAAGATCTGGTTTTCCTTGTGAATAATAATGTATTGTATTTATCCTCGTAGTAAATAATTAATTCATTTATATTATAATTAAGTCGTAACAAGTTACTCTTATTTTCATATTATTATAACGGATATCGCGATTTTTTAATTTTTGGTGAAGTAATGAAAAA
Organism: Aricia agestis; assembly: GCF_905147365.1. Lineage (NCBI taxonomy): Eukaryota > Metazoa > Arthropoda > Insecta > Lepidoptera > Lycaenidae > Aricia > Aricia agestis. Next base: position 12,473,744 of record NC_056417.1, read on the forward strand.
AGTCTCGGAAAAGTTTACTGCTCAGAGTAAATTGTTCTATAGGTACCTTAAGAAAACAATATTGAACTACCTGCCTCCACACTACTCCAAAGACTTCAATCACATTAAAAGTAATAAAAGGCGACAAATCGTAACACATTCTTATTTCGAGTCCTTGCCTGGGCACCGTTACGCAGACACGTTACGCATAAATATGCACGTATTTAATAGCACGAACATGTGTGTAACTGTACTATTCCGTGAGCGCTCCTGCGCACTCGTGCACACCGACCTGCCCTACTATTTCAATAAAAATTGCTTTTTTGGAATCCATGAATACAAGAATGTGAAGCCATCGTCTATTTTGCTAGGTTTGCAGAGATAAAACTGCAAGATATTCGACGAAAGCACGTACTATGTTTAAGTACGTCAATATGCTGGAAACAGTTATTATCAGCTTATAATGTTATTCAGTTACTACGTATAGAACATGTAATGTAAAAACAAATTCTTTAAAAGTTTTTTACGCCTAATTTTATGGCTACTACCATTTTTATCGCACTGTACACACAAAGTTTGGAATTGGGGTTATGTTATGTATTTGAACATACATTCAAGTTATAATAACAGTACACAGTATGATAAGATAGAAAATCTGAAATGAACGTACTTCCAATAAACTATAGAAATGTACATCAATAAATATATCAATGGTAACTGCAAAATCAATTTTATAGCATCCACTGTATCCAATTTCCATTTTTTTTGAAAAACAAAAAAAAAAAAACACTAATCTTGCCAAAAATGTTACCTGCTGTCTTCCTTCTGAGAAATCACCTATGCCTGTTCTATTATGTATTTATATATTACTCTTTTCGTTGAGGCCAGAATATTTAAACGTTTTTGCTGTAATACATAAATTAACAATTTCGAGGCCGCCAAAAGCTCTAAACAATCTGCTTCATGAATAAGTACAATGCAAGCTCGCATTTCGTTCTGTACAATGTAATTAAACGAAACAAGCTAGTCTAATATAGGTTTAATAGACGTAGAAAGTAAATTTCGTGAGAAGCAGCCATAATAATATGTACTGCGATTATATTATGTTACACTTTTAATGGAAAGTTCTCTTATTGTTTACAAGAACGAACATCGAATTATTAAAGGCCTGTAAATGGGAAATAACATGATAGATATCATGTACAGCATTAATTGCCTAGAAAAAGGACGAAATGTAGTTATTGAAGAAAGATAAATGAATGGTCTCCACAAACAGGCTAATGTACCTAATAATTTCCCGTATCCACACCCTAGCGCACATTCGAAGAATCAGTTGGCAATTCTTTCCTCTTCAACAATTATACATTCAGTTTACGTGTAAAATGTTGGCATAAATCAATTATTCGTTATGCAAACTAAATGAAAGTCGCTGCAACTTGTTTCGTGAGAATTTCGCAATTACCGACCTTTTTGTTTGGTCTTGAATTAAGTGGCAAGATGCTGATAGGGAAATTGAGAAATTTGTATGTAAAAAGCTGGATATTAACTCGGTTTATCCGACCCGGACAAGAGAGTATTATTAGAAAGGTTACTGCACTCCCTCGATCGCGGATTCTTGGAATTCTATTGTTGTCGCGGTCACCGGTGTCCTTATAGGACTTTGACTTTGATAATATTTAAAAGCATTTATTAAGAGGCCTACTAACCCAAAAAATCAAACATCGTCCTTCTCTCTTCACATTCACACCCATCTTTCATATGCCAGGTGAAAAAGGACGACGCGGAATCATCGCCAACTGCCAAGTTATCTATACTAATATTATAAATGCGAAAGTATCTCTGTCTGTCTGTCTGTCTGTCTGTCTGTCTGTCTGTCTGTCTCGCTTTCACGCCAAAACTACTGAACCGATTGCAATGAAATTTTGTACACAGTTATTCTAGAGTCTGAGAAAGGACATAGGCTACATTTTGATGTGGGAAAATATCTTATTTCCATGAAAATATCGATGAAAATTTATTCGCATTGCGCAGGCCAGCGCTCATCCCGGGGGTCCTGGGTTCGAGTCCCGCAGGCGGAACAAGTTTTCAATGTTCCTGGGTCTTTGATGTGTATTAAAATAATATTTCAAAAATCTTAAATATATTTTATGTATAATATTATAAAAAATCCAGAAATATATCGATGCAATTTAGTTCTAATACGATTCAACAGATGGCGTTTTATTTTATTTTAGTTCTAATACGATTCAACAGATGGCATTTTATTTTTTACTTAAATATATTTTATGTATCTATACTTCTATACTAATCCATACTAATATTATAAATGCGAAAGTATCTCTGTCTGTCTGTCTGTCTCACTTTCACGCCAAAAACTAATATTATAAATGCGAAAGTATCTCTGTCTGTCTGTCTGTCTGTCTGTCTGTCTGTCTCGCTTTCACGCCAAAACTACTGAACCGATTGCAATGAAATTTTGTACACAGTTATTCTAGAGTCTGAGAAAGGACATAGGCTACATTTTGATGTGGGAAAATATCTTATTTCCATGAAAATATCGATGAAAATGAATTCGCATTGCGCATGGCCAGCGCTCATCCCGGGGGTCCTGGGTTCGAGTCCCGCAGGCGGAACAAAAAGTTTTCAATGTTCCTGGGTCTTGGATGTGTATTAAAATAATATTTCAAAAATCTTAAATATATTTTATGTATAATATTATAAAAAATCCAGAAATATATCGACGCGATGCAATGAACATTATAGTTCTAATACGATTCAACAGATGGCGCTTTTTTTTTACTTCGTTGGAACATAAAACTAATCATACTTATTAGTTATTATGTTTTTGTTTATAGTTTTTAATACGTTAGAATATTATGTTTAATAATATTATCACTTGCTATAATAATAATCAATCTATCTTATCTTATAGAACTCCTACTGCATTTCTAAGGAGTTCGAGTGTGTTGTGTTGTGGCCTATATTCCATCCAGAAAATATATCAATGCAATCAACATTTTAATTCTAATATATGAAAACAGATGGCGCTTTATTTTTTACTTCATTATTATAACAGAACTAATCATACGGTACCTACTTTATTATATATTATTGTTTTTATTCATAACTAGCTGTTGCCCGCGACTTCGTCCGCGTGGACTTTAGTTTATAGCGCGCGGTGTCAACAAAATTTGTGTCAAATTTAAAAACTTTTTAAAACCCTGGTAAGTGGTACCCCTCTTAGGGCCGCGCTACACCGGAATGGCAGCGCTGAAAGTGCTTGCCTCGCCGCTGCCATTCCGGTGTAGCGCGGCCCTTAATTAATCAAAATACCCAAAAACAGCTGTGCAGTGTGCACATAATCTGTACTAATATTATGAATGCGAAAGTATCTCTGTCTGTCTGTCTGTCTGTCAGTCTCGCTTTCACGCCAAACGCCAAAACTACCGAACCGATTGTAATGAAATTTTGTATACTGATAGTCTAAAGCCTGAGAAAGGACATAGGCTACTTTTTTACTGGAAAAAAGGGTTGTAAGGGTCGTAAATTTGTTCAAAAAATTCATAATAGATGGCGCCGTGCGTCTTCTACATCGCGCTGACGCTTGCTCAAAAGTCTTTCTATAAGAGGTGGTATCATCCTACATTTAAGTCTCGATTTTTTTCGATTGTTATATCTATTCTACGGTATTAAATAACTCAGTACTTTATGTGTGCAGGCAGTGACGTAACCTTAAGACCAAATTTCACCAACGACTGTTAAAGTTAATGCTCGAATTAGTATCACGTTAGCTGTTTTGTTTTTCATATGAATGAAAGAGAAGACAGGATATTTTAACAAGCTGTTAACACTAACAGACGTTGGTGAAATTGGGGCTAAACCTATCAATGATAAATAGTTTATGGGTAAAGTTGTGTAATTGGGGGGCTAAATAAGCTTTAAAATTTGGCATAATATATAAAGTTTAACATACAAAAATGAAGTACTTATTGTTTGCACACTGCACAGCTGTATTGATTTAAGGGGTACCAGGGTTTTTTTATAAAAGCTTTTGACACCAATTTTGTTGACATCGCGCGCTATAAACTGAAGTCCACGCGGACGAAGTCGCGGGCAACAGCTAGTTTTCTATAAATAAAAGACGAACTACCTATAATGATCATGAAAAAAGTATTTTGAGCAAAGTTAGGTTTTATCAATGCCTTTTTTGATTTTAAAAATATCAAAGAAAAGACAGCAAACTTCGAAGACCCAAGCAAAAATGTGTCTAAAACAAGGTTTTTTGTAAAAATAAAACTATCGAGAATTTTTTCAGTAATCGTGTTTTCGTCTTGATCATAATTAATCTTCATGAACTACAGTTACTTGCGTAAAAAAATCAGTTTTCTAGACCTTACAGATTTTGAGATCCAGATTTAAGTATGTAGTCAAGTTAGGGTCAGGTGCATTCTTAATTAAAGTTAATAATTATTATCAATGTTAGTAACTAGTTCGCAAAGTGGATGGGCAAAATTTCTATTCCATCTGAGTCCACCTTGATACCAGAAATTTTAGGTTTTCCATATTTAAAATATGTTTGAAACCCGATATTGAGAAGCGCCCAGAAAAAGTTGATGATTTATTTGACATCAGTATTCGTGACAGGATGTGCCTTTTAACCTGTGATACCTGCTCCACCGGAAGACACCCTAATCCATTAATAAACACCTCAATTCTCAAGTATCCTACAAAATCCATTTAACCACATCCGTGTGTTGTCTCTAGCGGGGAAATTATCTAGGAAGAGATTTTAATAGAATAAACACTAGCTAAAATAGCGCCATAAAAACAAGCAGAATTCACATTAATATAACCATTTTAAAGTATAATATCAAAATTGCGTGTCGATTTCGTCATGTAATTTGACAAATACCACATAATTGGTACAAATTTCACTTGAAAATTGACCAAAATGACAATTTCCTTTTCATCTGCAGCCGCAGAATTACGTTAGCATAACTGTACAGCGAAGTCGGTCATTGAGAATGTCTTAAAATGTCCTTCGAACGCCCGTTTTAAAACTGGTTTCCGAACTAGGCTGGTCCAATATAATATGATGCTAAATAATAATTATGAGTTTGTGCTCTTTTCAAGACATGTGTTAGTTAGTGGTCGAGGCGAGTTTCTGATACGAGTTTAACTTATATTTAGTTTTGGATCATGTTTTTAGGTTCATGTGTCTGTTGATATGTAGGTTCTGTTTATATTGCCCTTTTAGATGTTTTTTCGCCAAGCTAATATATATATAGACCATTAATGTCTAGGATGTAGAGGAGGCCGGTGCTGATATCACTTTTGTAGTTCTGGCGGCCTAGCACTGTAGCGGATAGACACCATGGGGTTTTAGCACCGACCACACAAACTCCGGGTGTGCTTATTACCTCGAACTCGGGCAAGTCCCACATACGGGCTCCCCATCCCGCCTGCGATGTATTAAATATTTACCCACATTATTGCTCGAAGGCAAAAGCATGAGCATAGTAAGATCACGATTTCCTGTGCGTCTCTTTGACAAATCGAGATCTAAGAAGATTCTGCTTTCCTATCGTGGCCGTAATAATTATTCATTAGTATGCGTTTCTAAGTCGCCGTTTTCAAAGTCTATTGAGGACAATTTCATAGTATCCATAATTTTTTTAATAAATTAAGAGGGCAAACGTGCAAACGGGTCACCTGATGGAAAGCAACCGTCACCCATGGACACTCGCAACATTAGCTGCAGTTGCGTTGCCGGCCTTATAAGAGGGAATATATAATATTATAAATGCGAAAGTGTTACCTCTTAACTTTAGATACCCAAATGCCGTAGAATCGATTTTTCTGAAATTTCTTATACATTTTTCATTCCGAAGAAACGTGCGGTTCTCGCGTGATAAACCAATTTTGGAGCAACGGAATTGCGTGCGTGATCTAGTTTATAAATAAAAAAAAATATAATGACCATTTAATTTCTAATTAACACTTAGCGCAACTTACACAGTCCAATAGACGCAGTTTCCCTTTCCCTTCTATATTTTGCAGCGGATATTTCCACAAACATAATGTAATGGCTAATGCTGATCAATATCAGTAAATAAAGTTGTGTTTTAATTTGTTACTGCTAAGACCTCCAAAATATTCATTTAACATTTTTTTAATTGAAATAAAATTAGTTATAAAATTTAAACTAGACTTATGTAATAAGTTATTAAGAAAAAAAAACTTACAATAGTTAGGATTGTTAAGGTAATGTTTAATTGTGTTACTTATAACCGCGTAAAAAAGCTTCGTCTCAACATAGTCCTGCAATTTTAAAAAGTGTGGTGTTCCTACATTTTGACATTGCAGCATAATGTTCCCAAAATGTTTCCAAAACAGTATTCTTTTTTTTAGCTTCAGAACACGAGTGCAAATGTTTCTAATACGATTTACGACTTGTGGCTGTGACGGTCAGTTTTTGATACTGGAAAGTCGAGTCGAGAGAAAGCCGAGAGATTATAATAAATTAGCACCGAGATATTTCCAAATAACGGAATAGCGGTTGCGACGGACATTTTATAATCTTTGGGACAAATTTCATATTTACAGTACTTTAGTAAAAACTATGTGTTGCGCACACTTCGTTGGAAAAGAGTGGAACGGTCCTAGCTCTCTCTCCAGGAATTAAAATATCCCCAAACTAATTATTTTCATGAAGATCGGTTCAATGATATCAGTAATCACTAATCAGCATGAAGAGATGACCAAAGACTTTTACGTTACTATTTTATAGATAAGTATACTCTATTGCTCGACTCGTCACTACAAGTTACAACTATTAAACCGAATTTGATGAGCACAGGAATAATGGCTTTAAAAAAATTTGCTATTTCGCGGCATTTATTTTTTTGTGTTCACTGCTATTTAGTTAAATACATTACTTATCATCTCCGCTCTCATGCTGCATTAAGCACAGTATAAGAATTCTATGTATAACAGTAATTTGAGACCAAAAACTAACTTAACCCCTGCGTTTTTTCTACATATCAGCCTTTTCGACCTTACAAAAACGATATAGATAAAGTTTCGAATGGTTCACCGTGTCCGTTTACAATCGGCTATGTAATTTAGACGGTACATCCGAATCTATGAGAGCCTTCAACCGTGGGAAATTTGATATGGCCTTCTAAGATTTTTTTAACGAAATTTCATCGACTAATCGACAGCTGGTATACATTTATTTACTAGATGACGCCCGCTCCGTTGCGCCAATTTTGATTATCTCGCGGAAACCGTACATTTTCCAGGATAAAAAGACTTAGGGCCGAATCACACCGGAATGGCAGCGCAGCGGCGAGCATTTTCAGTGTCACTATTACTATGTATTGCGATAATGAAGATAAAGTTTAAAATCATATTTTAAACTTTATCTTCATTATCGTAATACATTGTGGCGGTACCCACAATTCGCCTTACAATCCTGCATCGCGCTATCGAAGTTTCGGAGAACGGCAAGATATATACATAATACAACGTCTGAGATGACGTAAGTGGGCCTGGTGGGCTCGTTTGGCCTGACCGGGCATACCACCTCGCTCGGTCGGAAGATCTTCCTTTTCGGCCGCCACTAACAACGTTGAAACATAGTATCGCTTGAGAAATCGCGGCCGCCAGACTTTCCAAGTGTCTAAAGCGATACACACATATTACAATAATTACAATAATGAAGATAAAGTTTAAAATCATATGACACTGAAAATGCTCGCCGCTGCGCTGCCATTCCGGTGAGAATCGGCCCGTAGATGTCCTTTCTCGGATCTCAAAGTACCTCCATACAAAATGTCATCAAAGTTGGTTCAGTGGCTTAAGCGTGTAGGGGTAATAGACAGACAGACAGACCAGGGGCGGATCTTGAATTTGTGGGGCCCTGGGCTAATACTGCTTACCCTACCTAATTACTCAACTAATTGCTATTTTGACAAGAAACTGTTTTCTGTAGTGATGTAACCTAGGTATATCTATACTAATACTAATATTATAAAGCGGAGTTTGTTAGTTTGTTTGTTTGTTTGAACGCGCTAATCTCAGGAACTACTGGTCCGATTTAAAAAATTATTTCAGTGTTTGATAGCCCATTTATCGAGGAAAAGGCTATAGGCTATATTTTATCACGCTAAGACTAATAGGAGCGAAGAAATATAGGAAAATGTGGAAAAAAAACGGGAGGAAATATAAAGGGCTTATTTGAACGCGCTAATCTCAGCAACTACTGGTCCGATTTAAAAAATTCTTTCAGTGTTAGATAGTCCATTTATCGAAAAAGGCTACGGGCTATATTTTATTACGCTACAACTAATAAAAGCGAAGAAAGAGAGGAAAATATTGAAAAAACGGGAGGAAATGTGGACTAATTTGTCTGTGAAATATCTAATTTACGCGGGCCATCTATCTAACACTGAAAGAATTTTTCAAATCGGACCAGTAGGTAGTTTCTGAGATTAGCGCGTTCAAAGTAACAAACAAACTGCAAATTCTTTTATTTGGTCATCGCACTGCTGTAGGTCCTTTGTTAAATTGAAATTTATCGAAAGAACTGAATGATGACATTGTTGTCCTGTATTTGTTTTCTATATACGACATCCTGGAGAAAAAACGCTCTGTTCCCCGTGTATAATATATTTCTCTATGGCTTTGCTTCACAGCTAGTGATTAGCATCGTTAAAAAATCTTTAAGATGGTATAGCAGTTTGGGAAAACATCAACAAGTTTCTTTTCATAAATTAGCCAAAAAAATTTACTGACTGAAGAGGTGTAAGACTGTGTCTTAGACTGCAGTAAGTGAGATTTTAACTGAATGCACTCATTCACTAAATGTTCGTCTACGGCATTTGGATAATGCGCCAACCTTATGATCGGTTTTGTTTTTAATTTTAGATAATTTTTATTATTGACAATATCGTCTATTGGTTTCAGTTCGGTTGGGGGCCCTCTGTATTCGCGGGGCCCTGGGCTGCAGCCTAAAAAGCCTTATAGTAGATCCGCCCCTGAGACAGACGAACAGGCAGACAAACTTTTGCATTTCTCATTATAATATTAGTATGGACTAGCTGTTGCCCGCGACTTCGTCCGCATGGACTTTAGTTTATAGTTGTTGTTCCCGTACATCGATTGAGTCGTTTATGCGCAAATCAGAAAAGTATATTGTGTGGGAACCGCCCATTTTTCCGGAATAAAAACATTCCTTGTCCCAGATTCAAATTAGTATCTCCAATCTCCATGCCAAATTTCATCAAAATAGATTAAATAGTTTTGGCGAGAATCATAAAAGTTTATTGTGCGGGGACCGCATATTTTCCGGGATAAAAAGTATCCCTTGTCCTTTCCCGAGACTGAAAGTATTGCCATACCAAATTTCATCAAAATAGATTGAATAGTTTAGGCGATAATCATAAAAGTTTATTGTGTGGGAATCTTACATTTTCCGGGACAAAATTAGTATTCCTTGTCCTTTCCCGAGACTCAAAGTATCTCCATACCAAATTCCATCAAAATAGATTGAATAGTTTACGCGCAAATCATAAAAGTATATTGTGCAGTAACCGTACATTTTTCCGGGACAAAATTTATCCTATGTTCTTTTTCTGGACTCAAAGTATCTTTATACCAAATCTCAGCAAAATGGGTCCAGCCGTTAACGCGTGATGTCGTGACCACGCGAAATATAACGTTCCGCGCAGCTTCGCCCGCGTAAATTAGATATTTCACAGACAAATTAGTCCACAAAAAATGGCCTATGATCCTTCACGTTGTCTATTTCTTATCTGTGCCAAATAACAGAAAAATTGCTCCAGTAGTTCGTGAGATAAGCCCTTTCAAATAATTTCCCCCGTTTTTTCCACATTTTCCTCTATTTATTCATTCCTATCAGTCTTAGCGAGATAAAATATAGCTTATAGCCTTTCTCGATAAATGGGCTATCTAACACTCCAAGAATTTTTCAAATCGGACCAGTACTTCCTGAGATTAGGGCGTTCAAATAAGCCCTTTCAAATAATTTTCCGCCGTTTTTTCCACACTTTCCTCTATTTCTTCGCTCCTATTAGTATTAGCGTGATAAAATATAGCCTATAGCCTTCCTCGATAAATGGGCTATCTAACACTGAAAGAATTTTAAAAATCGGACCGTATTAGCGGAGATTAGCGCGTTCAAACAAACAAACTAACAAACTCTTCCGCTTTATAATATTAGTATAGATTAGACATGTAATTCTTGAGTACTTACTATAAGTACCTATTTATAGGCAAACATTAAAGAATAAACGAGCAAACACGCAAGATTATACTTTTGGTTAAGTAAGTACAACTTTTTATAACACACGCGGCCGCACTCTAGATATTGAGTGTTACTTAACTTTAATTCAATGAAGAGTTTGTCAGACAATTTTCGGAGCCTATGTCTAAGCCCGGCCGCACATTGTCCGAATTCTGATCAGAAACAGTTAAATTTCGCCGGACCGCCACCCCGCACACTATCCGAAATATCCTTCCGGCGAGTTCGAGCTCACTCGGCTCAGTACAAAATGTAAGAGACAGCGCGGACGTTCAACTGTTTCCTATCAGAAATTTCGAACAATGTGCGGCCGGGCTTAATCTTTAGTAAATTAAGACTGGGTTGCACCAACTAACTTTAACTTTAAGTCTTTTAACTACAGTGCAAAATGTCAAATCTTTGGTTAAAGTTAAATATGGCGTCCTTACCTCCGCTCATACGTGAATTTCTCCGGTTAAAGTTAAAGCTAAAGGACGTCATATTTAACTATAAAAATAACTTTAATTTAACTTTAATCACGCCTCTGGTGCAACCCAACCTAAATTAATCAATAACTCTGCGCGTATGTTTTAATTATTGGGTGCAAATATTTTGTCCACTCATTGTCATTAGTATAACCAACTTGCAGAATGAAGGTGATTCACATTACATAAGTGTAACATAATGGTCATTTAGCAAACACTTACGTTTTGGAAAGTGTGTCTAATTTTCAAGTGTTTTCCCAACGCCTTTCACATCTGTTTTCCCACCTTATATTCTTGTCCTAGTATCGTTTTTCTCTCCGTAATGTCATTGGGAAAATCATTATTGTCGTATAGCAATATTTCTTTCAGATGGCAATACCTATTTAACGATCTAATAACGTAATCGCGTTTCTCATATTTTACGTAACTAGGGGTACAGTTGTTTTAATAAATATATGACTAGTCTTATGAAGAACCAATTAAAATAGCATGTTTTCAGTTCAGATGACATTCTTGATTTAAGGCAATGATATGATTTATTACCAATGTTCAGACTAGCAGTAAGCAAATCCTTTAAAGGCCAATGTATACGCCTATACAATAAAATCCCAGAAAATGTTCAAAATCTACCCATAAACAAATTTAAAAAAGCAGTTAAAGAACGTTTGTGTATTATAAAGTCAATGATTTCATCGAGGACAGCACACCTTGGGAATAGGGTGGCTCCATGCAGGTTACTTATCTTTTATTTTTGTTACATAGCTGTAAGACATAACATTGTAATTTTCCAATTTTTTTGTAAAAGATGGCCCCGTGCGAGTTTCTTACGCCGGTTCTTCTCGGCGGAGTAGTTCCCGAACCGGTGGTAGGCAACGTAGTTTCTTCGTTCGACTTTCAAAAAGTGTATCATGATACACATTTTGAATAAAAATACATTTTATTTATTTAATTATTTTATCGTGTATAAGCTATTGAAAATAATATTCCTATATACTTACTTCTTCACGCTTTAATCAATAAACCGGTTTAAATAAATTTAGTAATGGATACTTTCGAGCTTCTGTGGACAAAGTTCTTACTATAGTTAAAATGTCTAAGATTCTCCGACAAACGATCTAAATCGTTACCGTACTTCGTTCGCGCAGTACCTAAGTACTGCGCGAACAAAGTGCCGCATGCTAAGTTAGGAGTTTTCGACAACACTTCGTGAATGAACCGTAAGTAGAGTCGGAGTAATATTGTTGTCTTGTCGTGTCACTCACTTCACACTTGTGACAAGTTTCACTTGTGTACAGAGGAAGTAAACAGTCACGCTATACTCGTAAGTCGTAACTGAAAGTTTCACGTCCACAAACAGTACTCGTAATCGTAGTCACAGATTACTAAATAGTTGTACTCACTTACATTAATACCGTAGCCAGACTGTACAAATATCACGATTACTTAGTAACCCCCGACAAAAAAGAGGGGTGTTATAACTTTGACGTGTCTGTCTGTCTGTCTGTCTGTCTGTCTGTCTGTCTGTCTGTCTGTCTGTCTGTCTGTTTGTCTGTGTGTGTATCTGTCCGTGGCATCGTAGCATACAAACGGGTGGACCGATTTTGATCTAGTTTTTTTTGTTTGAAAGCTGACACTATCGAGAGTGTTCTTAGCTATAATTCATCATCATCAGCCTCCTCAGTGCTGGACAATCAGGGTTTATCTGGTTCATGAAAGGCCGTTAGCAACTTGTAGTCGTGTGATGGGTTTTATATCTCATTCTAGTGCGTGACATTTGTGAATATACAATATACGTATACACATAATAATGGAAAGTTGACCTGGTGCTGCAGCATCACCTGGTAATCAATAGGATATCCAATTCCTCGCCAACTTAGAGCAGAGGTTTCGTGTTTGGGCTCATTTTAATTGCGACAATCAGTAAGAAGTAGATAAAGTATAAATAGTAAATATTTACATGCTGCTGCTGCAGCATCACCTGGATTCTATAGGAACCGAGCTTCGTATGAACCCAAAGTGGAGGTCTCATGTTTGGGCTCATATTAACGGCCTCATCGAAAAAGACATTGATAGATGGTAATTATGAGAATATGATTCTGTTGATAGGAATTATTCTGTAATATAATCAACACAAAGTTTAAAAAGTATGAAATAAAATTAAATTAATAAATTTAAAAAAAACCCCACCAAAACAACTTTAAAAAACGCCAAAATAATTAAGTACTGTCACTAGGTACATATTAGAACAATGGCTTATACTTATTTCATTGCAAGTTGATGCCGCCGTGGTCTAGTGGTATAGAGCGCGGCTCTTGACTCGGAGGTCGTGGGTACGATTCCCGCGTTAGAAACTTGTTATTTCCAAGTTTGGTTAGGACAATGCAGGCTGATCACCTGATTGTCTGACAAGTAAGGTGATCCATGCGTCGGATGGGCATGTAAAAAGTCGGTCCTGCGCCTGATCTCTCGCCTCTCGTGTCGGTCTTCCGTCCCACTGGGTTATGAGAGTAAAGGAATAGAGAGTGCTCTTGTGTTCTGCGCACACACTTGGGCACTATAAAATTACTCCTGCGTAGTTGGCCTGGTTTCAATGAAATCGGCCACCGTCACCGAAACCGGTGTGGGAGCTATTATTATTATTGCAAGTTCCATGATAGCTTTATCTTGTCCCTCAAACACTCCTAACATAATATTATCAAAAGGTTCTCGACTGATTTTGGCGACACAGAAATGGCGTAATAATATCTGTTTAAATCTCATGACTACGCCATATAAAGTTTCTAACAAAGTTTTTAATAACACAGTATACATATAACTGATATCTTACTCAGCTATTTCATACTGACTTGCCGAGGTCACGTCGAGTTCCGCATATTATAAATTGTATGTTGTGGCTAAAACGACTTCGTCATTTTGATTAAATGGCGAAATTTACTCATAGATCAACGTAGTCACATTACTGTTATAAATGCGGAAATCTGTCGGTAGTTCTTTGCGTCTTTTAACTCAGATTTTGAGATGAGTGTTACGATACACAGTGAACAGCGTGGATTCTGAAGTAAATATTTCTACAGGCAGTGATGGGTGAAGGCTCCGAGGGTTTTTGAACTTCATACCTTGACCATAAAGGCCGGATGTTGTCCTGAGTATGTATGTGTGGGTGTGATTGAATGTGTGCGTGTTTGTATGCGCTTGTATTTGTAGATGAAGTTGTGTTTGTATACTCTTGTACATTTTTGTTGGATGAAGATAAACATTAGATGGTGTTAATATATACTGTAAAATATAGAAAATATGTATGTTTGAAATATGTACTTACATCCAAATACCTGCCTAAATTCACCACACACATTGTGCTAGGGGTATTTACATGTTTGTGTGTGTTTTGTTATTACAGCTGTTGGTAAAAATTCCTAAATGTTTACTATAGTTCTTTCAAAGTTATTTTTCCTCTAAACTTCTGTTTAAATAATCCTTATAAAGATAAAATAAAGGCCTTGTTAGAGGTAAAATCACATCGCCTAAAACTTCTTTGTGTTGAGCGATTTTGATCAAAAATTGAGTTACTCAGTAGATAAAAGAGCATGAATTGTGTTTATTTGTGCTGTTATAGTGGTGGTTGCAACTTGTAGCTACATTATGTTTATAAGTACACTAGCTATTTGACCGAGCTTTGCTTTGGAGCCGATTCCGAGATTCCAATTATATATATATATATATATATATATATATATATATGTGTATGTGTAGGTCAACTGACAAGTCAACACCCAACAGAAAGTAATTTCAGATGACTTGAAGTAGCAAAACAATGGTGTATCGCTTGAACATGTCTTTGTGTTAAGCGAGTTTTATTTTCAAGTTGGTACTAGTTACTCTACTAAGAAGATACAGTCTGTCAAGAAAGTAGACGCAGTACAAAATTTTCTAAACGTATTCAACTATTCACGCTCAAAAGGTGTTTTTATTCTCTTTGTATTTCCACAGAGAACGCTTATACACTTCAAAGTTATCATCTCGCACGTTTTTATAGCGATTTAATAAGCTTTTTATATTTTTAATGCAATTTCAAAATTGTGTACAGCGTCTACTCTGTTTTCATTTCACAAGCTATATGTGTGTAGCCTGAAGGCATGTGTCATGTCTGTAGCCTGTAGGTGTGTGTGGGTGTGTGTATATGTGTGTAAGACGTCGTCATTGCAAGGTGAACGAGTCCTGCGCTCGACCTCAGACACGCCTCGGTTAACGAAAGCAAACAAAAAATGGAAAGTCACAAGTAAAATGCACTCAAATTGAACGTCAACTTCCATATACGGTAATGGATCTATAGATCGTGATCGTCTAACGTCTTATTGATTTTGAGTGATAGTAATAAAATAGACTTCCATTTATGGTGGTGGATCTGAAGATCCTAATGGCCAATTTATTATTATTATTAAGTGAAAAATGTGTTAAAATCGTAATAAACGTAAATAAAGGAATATCCTAATATGGCAATGGATCCATAGATCGTTCTTTGAGAGAAAGCGAATTAACTTTCACATGAAGTGTCCAATGCGTATTATTTTTGATGGCTAATACTTTTCATACCTAAAACAAAATATTAATAAGTCTTTTTATTTTTTAAGATATGAAAATATGAATATTTTAAAACGGCCAAAGTAATTTACATACTGATTATGACGTAATTAAACATGAATATTACATACATAAAATGTATTATATAATAAGAAGCTAGATTATACAATAAAATATTTTATAGGTGAAAACAATCTAATATATAAAAATAAGTCTGGTTTTCCTTCCTGACGCTATAACCCCAGAACGCACGAACCGATTTCCACGGTTTTGCATTCGTTGGAAAGGTCTCGGGCTCCGTGAGGTCCATAGAAAAAAATCAGAAAAAACTTCAAGAGAAAAGCAGGAAAACAGGGAAAATCATTTTATGGCAAAACAACGTTTGCCGGGATAGCTAGCTTTTTATAAATGTTTGATTTTTTATTTTCAAAGTTTGTAGCCGTTAAACGTTACTTAATTTAAGTGGTACTTAAGTCGTGTGTTATCCTTATCACTGTATCCGGTAAAGCCAGTGACAAAACAAAGTGATAAAATGACGCTGGGGGGTTTGGCCAATGCCCATACAAATCTCACAATAATAAACCAGTCTAACTTTATATAAGACATACAATACATATAACATACCCTAAAGTACTATAATTTTGTTTTGTTATACCCCAAAAATATTTTTATAGTTTTTTGTCAGTACTAAAATCAGTGTCGCTTACAAAAGATTTCAACGCGCGACAAGGTCTCGCGTTTTTTCTATATTTTTTTCTCTATAGTCTATATTTGTGATCACCATTATGTTATTGCAATTAAACCCCATGCCGAGTTGATAAAAACCGGCATATCCACAGGCTGATTATAGAAAAATACAATGCATATTAACGTACACGAATTCGTACTTTAATGGAACGATTTAAGGTTGATTTTACAATACTATCTTTAACTGCGTATTTCTTAAGCAGGTGTTTTTAATTTATAATTCAGATGAACTGAAGATCATCTGTCTAGAACAATGGTTGTTATATTTTGCAAATGTTGATTGTTTGCGTAGTAAAATACATTAATTCTTTAGATACATAACTGTATTTCCCATAATATTACAGCTTGCTTTACTCGCAGTTTATTTTTTCTGATGCGTAATTTTTAACTTACCTTGTTCTTACCAAACTACAGGTTTTCCTGTAGTTAAATGATTTGTTTTTAAGATTTTTCTGCTTCTTAGAAAGCGCAAGTTGTTTTGTAAAGAAAATGTTAGTTCATTTGTCCATGGACGACGGAAGTTGCTTTCCATCAGGTGACTGGTTTGCACGTTTGTTCCCTAATTTTATATAAGTACATATATATTTTTAGTTTTTACTCTTCCAGTGTTTCTCCCCATCAACATTATATAAATGCCAAATAATCGCATAAAATTCACATTCCTCCGTACTTACAATTCTGGTAATTTTCTTTCTCAGTTTTTGTTCAACACATTAATAAACTTAATTCCACATACGTGGCTCCAATTAGATTTGTGAAGAAAACCATCAATATCTACGAATTTCTTCCATTTCTTCTATCATTACTTAAATAATATCTCAATAAGTGATCAATAAATATTAATATCTCCTGGTATCAGCTGATAAAAACCCCGGTCGTTAACCCGCGGGTGAAGGCACGTCGCGCTCCGGTGATGAACCAAGTACCAGGGCTGGCAGAAACAGGAGTGCATATCCATACTAATTCCGTACTAATATTATAAATAAGCAAGTTTATCTGTCAGTGACAGTCATGTTAGAAGCGTTAAATTGATGTGGATAAAATTTGGTATGGAGATTCATTAGGATTTAGGTGCCAGAAAAGGACTAAAAGATAGTTTCATCTCGGAAAATCTACGGCCATAAAGAAATGTTGACGCAAGTCGCAAGAAAGTACCGTAGCTGGTATTGTAACTATTCTATGTCCTTTATCAAAATCCAAATTTAATCTAGATTGTTTCAGACTTATTTTATTAGTATCCTTCGAGTTCAATAATTTATCTTCAAATACTTGTAGCAGTTGGGACAGCTTAATTTTAATAGTCTGTACTCTGGAAGTACGATTTTCCAGAAGTCGCTTAACAAACAAAGCCAGACAAAAAAGAACTTCATTCTCGTCGTTGTAGATCAGTGTTTTTCAACCTTCTTTATGATGCGAACCTCCTGGTATGAAAAAATATTTCGACCCCTTGACCCACAGGTTGAAAAACACTGTTGTAGATAGTAGAGTTGTAAACCAAAGTAAACAGTCAAGCAAGCGACCCTACGATCACTTTCCTTTCACGTTAAAGACGTGAAAGCAAAACATATTTGGTGTTTGTTCGTGACAATACGTCGTCGTGTAATGTCGCCGAATTATTGCTTATTATTCTTATCACGTAGTCAGGACTCAGGTGTGCTGCAACTCCTGCAAAGCTTTTGATGAAAAGAAAAAAAAATTAAACAACAGCTCAACATAGAACATAGAATTTTTAGAGCTGCAAGGTGTTTGTTAAAAAAAAACAAATAATAATTATAATTAGCCTAACATAGAACCTCCTCCTTTTTAGCGCTGCAAGGTATTTGATAAAAACACTTAAAAAACAAATAATATAATTAGCCCAACATAGAACCTTCTATTTTGGAAGTCGATTAAAAATAGCAGTAGGCTCTGGGAATTGGCCCATCATGCATTTTCACATTTGCTACTTCTGTGTCCCATAGCCCATAGGATCAACTGTGGTAGGCGGCCAAGAAAAATCTTGGACAGCATCTCGGGGGTGCCCGAGGCACAGGATGCTTAGACCCTCAAAGAAATTAATTAGAAGAATGGCGTTGGATATATTCCAATTTTCCTCCCCTGGCAAGGTCAACTAGTCAATTGACGAATATTCATCCTACATCCTACTCCTCCGAATATTTCGTATCGGGTCCCAACACAGCTTCATTATGTCCCTCGGGCTCCTTAAGATCATATCAAAGAGTTTTTGTGGTTGGAAACCGCTGTCGATCCTGCCGACACAGGAGATACAGCGGTGGGAGTGTGTGGTGGGCGAAAGCCCGTTCTAGTAAATTGAAGAAGTGTGAAAACCTAAAAAAATAAATTTATCCAGAAAATAAATATCCAGCCCAAAATATAAGTTCCCGCTTTTTGAAAGTCGGTTAAAAAGACCTTCGGGCTTCAACGATTCGTCAATTTACTCTTCATTCGATCTTTTTCCCATCAAAATTATCGCCTGAAATATTACTTTATAAACGTTATGAGCTTGTATATTCATTTAAACTGTTTCAGATACCTCTATTAAATGTCAATTGTAATAATTGTTATTAATAGTACGTTATTGCGTGTGTTAAACTGCCAATCATTATGTATTTAATGATTTCTGCATATAAACATTAAAACATTTCCTGTATGTTAGATATTTATTACTAGTTCATTATGTCAGTTTGTTCTTTTAGGTCTCTACATTTTTCTGTATAACGTTTTAAATGTTAATAATATATACGCTATAATATAATAATATTATAGCGAAGTCTGAAACCAGCCTAACCCACGTATTGATGGACTGTACATTTTTAGGGTTCCGTAGTTTTATTATAAGTATGTACTTTTTAGCCTAATCAATGTCTAATCAATGTTATTTTCTCACACCTCCGCTGGGCTTGACACGACCTGAACATACTACGTAGGTCCGCCATCTGTCAATTAATCTATTTCCCAGAGAGTATAGACAAGCGGCAAGCGATTATCGTAAACACCAACGCCAACGATACAGAATGTATGCGATTTGACATAAGTATTCGCTAGCGAAGCGATGGCTTATGTCAAATCGCATACATTCTGTTAGCGTTTACGATAATCGCTTGCCACTTGTCTACTAGGGCTGATATTACTTTGTACCAAATAAATGGCGATTTTTTAAAGCTTGATAACGAACACAGACGTTATTCTATGCAGTCTGTGATTTAAAGCACCTCAGCTAGTTAAAAGCAGTTGTCTACAAAATTACTCCATTGCTCTATTAATATTATTAAGTACTAGCTGTTACCCGCAACTTTGTCCGCGTGAATGTATGTTATTAAAATCGAGATTTAGAACATTGAACACCCATCTACGACTATTTTATTTGGATCTATATTACACACGAAATTTTTAATTTACATCAAAGACCCAGGAAACTTGAACCTCAGATACTTATCGTTTTGAAAAATCCTTTCTTCGAAGACCGCTTGGCGTGGACAGGGGATGGGGGCAACAGGACAGGGGAAAGGAACATGTGACGGAGATAGAGGATAGACTTCAGAAGACGGGATTTAATGTAGGCATCTATCCCTCTTTAACCTGCCTCTTATTCTCAAATTCATAACCTACAATTAAATCAGAACAAAATGACGCTTGAAGTGTGACAAAAAGGCTTGAAGGCACGGATTAAGTTCCTATAGCGCTGTCCACGATATCACCGTAGTATGCGACATCAGATTTACACTGTAGGTTTTCTTTCCAGAGAACATGATGAGAGGTTTATTCAAACATACTGCCTTCGGTCGTACTGTATATTCTACCATTTATACCTATGTGCTCGACCGATGCTAGTAACTTAGATCCGTAAAGTTTGACTTTAAAATTTCCATGGCTGGTAACGAATTAAGATACGCAGTGGTCAATATCCACCCAGGGTTTGGATTATCGTTTACGAATATTAGGAAAATTTTTAAAGATCGACCTTTGCTAGAATAATTGGTAATCACTTTGGTTGTCGTTGTAAATTTCGAGGAGTTCCTTCAATTCCATTACTTATCAAGTCATCATTTTTAGGGTTCCGTACTCAAAGGGTAAAAATGGGACCCTATTACTAAGACTTCGTTGTCTGTCTGTCTGTCTCTAGGCTGTATCTCAAGAACCGTTATAGCTAGAGTTCTGAATTTTTTACAGATTGTGTATATTTATTGCCGCTTTAACAACATATACTGAAAACAAAATAAAATCAATATTTAAGGGGGGCTCCCATACAACAAACATTATTTTTTTGGCCTTTTTTGCTCGATATCAATAATGACAAAAGGCAGGCAGTTGAAATTTTCACAGAATCCTTAATTATATGTGTACTTTAATAATTAATAATAAAATTAAAATTTAAGGGGGGCTCCCATACAAAAACACAACTTTTGGCCTATTTTTTCCTCTATAATGGTACGGAACCCTTCCTGCGCGAGTCCGACTCGCACTTGGCCGATTTTATTATAATCATGGTATCAAATTAGGGCAATCTATACAACAAAAAAAGAATTTTGAAAATCTGACCATAATCAGCAAAGTAAACATTAACTCCTCCTTTTTTGAAAGTCGGTTAAAAAAAGTATCTAAGATGTTGACCAGGGATGCAGTAAGGTATCATCATGCCAAATTTCATTGAAATCGGTCCAGCGGATTCAGAGATTAGCCTGTACAAACAGACAAACAGACAGAGAAACAAAAATTTCAAAACAGTTAAAATATGTTCTATTACTCTTATAACATGCCCCTGACTCATTTTTTCAAGTTTATTTTCAATGTACAAAAATTGTACCTCTACGATTTTATTATAAGATATAGATATAGATGTAGATGTTGACATTATAACTTATTTATACATTTAGACATACTAGCCACAGCTGCTCATACATCATTTTACACCAGTCATCCCAGGAATTCTAGTGCTCATAGAAAAGTATGGAAGTCTACAATAAAAGAATTCCATGTTATGATTAAAAAACTTCTTAAAAGTCTTAAGCGGCTTGGTATTTATTTTATGACCATTAAAAAGCCTTCAAAAGAATACCGCTGGGATGCTTAAGCTTGAAATAGTTCAATTTGTTTGTACCTGCTCACTGCTCAGTCCCAAGTTAATCAATTGTCCACGCCTTAAGACCGGTCCAAGTATGTGCCTTGAGGCACTCCGACTTGTTAGTATCTTCTCCTTACAAAGTTCGTAGTAACTTTGAAATAATTGCAGCCAAGACTTTGTTTTTAGTTCTGCACATTGAGAGGGTACCGTATTTTAAAGTCTGTTTTAATATTTTGTAATCTAAATTATAAGGCTACCAATTTTAATGTATTAAGCGCGATATAAAAATAATTTTATTATAATGGACAATGGCACAATAATTTGCTTAAGCTTCAAGTTGGTTGATGTAAAAAACATAGATCAAAATGTAGCTACGTAGTATTTAGTTCATGGTTGTTAGGTACTTATTTTGCGGTTAACTTAAATAAATGTGAGCTTTGAAGAAATAAGAGAGAAATCGAAAGAAATATATTATCTACTGTTTTAAAGACTGTAAATAAATTTATAAATTTTATAAAATTTACAGTCTATAAAATATATTTCGAGTATATTTCTTTCGATTTGCAACTGCTAATTCCCTTAAATTTTTATTGGAACAAAAAACTAAATGGAGTCGAAATTTTTTTTCGTAATATGTTTTTTAAATTTATTTATGTATTTTACTTATTTTTTCTTTCCAGACATACGTAACGGAGAATACGGATATCAACTCTCAGGGTATCCTGGAGAGTCTGAACAGCAAATACTTCTACTACACCCGAACACGGGGACTCTTCAGGATCTGCTACCCCAAGGAACGACCGCCTACAGGTATTTTTTTATTTTTTTAACGAAAACGAAAAAAAGGCATGGACATAATAATATTTGAAGTGATAAATACGTTTAGGTGTGTATTGCTTTAAGCCGTGCTTCAAGGATACAATAATATTATTATTCCCATTTTAAGCTTGCATTAAATCATAATAAGGATAAAGATAATAAAATATAGTTAATAATAAATAATATATAATATATCTATGGACGCTTTACACCACGTCAGTCTGGCCCCGTGCTAAGTACCTAAAGGACTTGTGTTACAGGTACCAGACAACGGAAATATATTTAATACTTTTATACTATACATATATTTAAGATTTTTATTATATCATACACATATTTAATACACATCCAGACCCGGGAACATTGAAAACTTTTTGTTCCGTCGGCGGGATTCGAACCCGCAACCCCCGGCTTGAGCTACCGACGCGCTCACCACTGAGCCACAGAGGTCGTCAAATATTATTACATACAACCTCAACAGTTACATTCCATATAATTATTATATGTAATTGTAACGCACCCGGTGTTAGCAATGCTACAAATGTTTAACTGCTCTTTTTGTACGTCCGGAAAAATTACAAAAAACTAATCATTGTACAGTTTCAAATGTTGTTTACTGTTTTCATACAATTAAGCATCAATAACTGATTAATTACGGGTATAAAACAGCATTTTTATGTGAGGAACTCTGAAAATTTGAAGACACGAGTGGATGAAGTGGGTAACTAATAATTTGAAAACTGTAGTTTTTTGTATAAATGGAGGCTTTAGGACCGGGAAAATGATTTGAAATAAAAGAAATGTATATTCTTTGTAAAGTTAGATACGTTAGATAGATGATGAAGTAGGTAAGTTACAAGGTTTGTTCAAATTATCTATATATTAATACGCGAGCGAAAAACTTTGGATCCCTTTTGACGAAAAATTTGGAAACGTAGGTGAATGAAATTTTGCACAGTTATAGTTTATATGGTGAAGGAGTGTATCGAGCTAATATTGTTTTGTAATTATGCTTTTATCATACATTTTTTTTAACAAATAAAACATTACACACACTACAACAAACACACGAGATTTTGATTGACAAGCCTATACACACGAATTGTACTCTTTTATTTATGGTTGAAGTCTGTTGTGAAATTGAAATAGATTTAGTATTTTTATTGAATCTTAAATACTTACATTACATTAGATGACAATTACTACACGACCTGTCTGTCATCATTTGACTTTATTAATCTGATCCTGTCGTAGGAATTATGTCTAAAAAATAATAAAGTCAATATTTAGATAGTAGAATATCAATAGAAAAGCTTTGAAATTTGAAACTTATATATTAATTTTTAATTTGAGGTCGAATTTAAACATTTAGACCGATCTCTAGTAAGAGAAAATTGAGTAATTGCTCTTTTATTGTAAAATGTTAGTTACCCACTTCATCCACTCATTGCCTTTGTAATCCAATTAGTACAATCCATACCGAAATATGGAGAGCTTGGCTCGACTAATGACTATTTTAATTGTACGTGCTATATTCATTAACTCCATTGGACCGAGGAGATGGTGATATACGATTATGGTTATTATACTCAGAGCTTTAAGGTCATTTTCGCGTGGGATTACATTTATTAAAAGACAGGTGTCTAACTGGACAATGTGCATGACTAACATTTCTTCATATTACCGTATGGATGGTATTCTGCCTCTATGTTGACCTCGATAGAGATAAAGTATTCTTATTAGTTCGATATAGTGTTGAAATATTGCGTTTTTAAATGCCTTGTGCTGGTTTTCTGTGGTTATTCGACATGAGTTTTTCTTTTTATTAACGTTGCTGATTGGCTTACGACGAAAACTGAATGAAATTAAAAGCGCTTATGAATAAACTAACTTCTCTTAAGCCAACCTAACGGTTGCCAACCTAACATCTAATATATAAAAGTAAGTCGGGTTTTCCTTCCTGACGCTATAACTCCAGAACCTATTTCCACAGTTTTGCATTCGTTGGAAAGGCTCCGTGAGGTCTATAGAAAAAAATCTGAAAAAACTTCAAGAGAAAAGCAGGAAAACAGGGAAAATCATTTTATGGCAAAACAACGTTTGTCTGGACAGCTAGTTGCTTATAAAATCGAAATATTTACAGTACCTTTATTTATGATTCATCATCCATACCTTTATTTATGCATTAACAATTGAGAAACATATTATTTTATTTTCTATAGTTATTTATTTATGTTTCGTTTCTCTACCTCAACAATTACCTCTATGGTTCACAAAAAATGCAACGTATTGTCTATTTCTTCCCATACTACTTCCGCGTCAGCGCTCGTAAGCACTGTGTGAAAGAGAAGTAATTAGTAGCTGTCTCTTTCTAGATAACGTTCACGATTCAAAGTGCAAGTGAGATGAGATGATATCTTTATCTTTCTCTACGTATAATCATTAATCATAGTTGGAACAGCGTATAGAAGACGCATTTTCTAAGTCCTAAAAGGCTTGGCAAGAATTTTACCTGTATCTTAGCCTAGAAAACGAAGTTGTTATAATTATTATGATTGATTTCACTACACTTTCCTGCTTCCGACACGACGCACGACAAAAACGATCTTATTCGAAAGTGATAGAGGTGAAAATCGTTTCTTTAAGTATCGCCAAATATTTGAAAGTTCATATTTATTCAATGCGTGTACTTTACACCTCATATGGGCCGTCTTGTACATCACATAAAATATTTTATGTCCTCTTTGAAGGTCTAGGACGATACGTGCTTAGATAATTAAATTCAATGCAAATGCATTCAAAACGATTTTGATGTAAATTGTGCAATTTTAAAAGGTTAGCTAAATTAGTATTGAACAAGGTTAATAATACTTTCGATTGTAAATATGTAAGAAATAAGAATCAGATTAGTTTGAAGTTAGATATTTATTTTGTGTTAATGGAATAAAAAATATATCTTAAGGCAGCTCCAAATATTTTTTGTTCTTATATTTTTCTACTGGTAATTTTGGTGTCATTTTTGTTTCCTATATTTGTTCTTTTATTTCCTGCATTTATTGACACAGTCTCAATAAATAGGTAAAACATAGTGTTAAATAACAATGCTATAACACGTTACATAATATAGCATTCTCTCACACAGATAATTCACAAGCTAACACTAATTAAATGAAAATAGAGTAGGTTCAAACACAAAAAAAAACAAATAAATGTTACGTATTAAGTAATGTTCGATATTACGAAACTACTGTATTAGAAATACAATTATAAACAGAGAACTAATAGAATAATATTGTAAAAAAGCACTTTATATTAATTAAATGAAAAGAATGATAATAAAAAAACTCCATAATAAATATTATTGTAGTACTTATGCATATTCTTGTTCTATGCCAATGGAGTCGCTTTTTTTTTTATGAAATAAGGGGGGCAAACGAGCAAACGGGTCACCTGATGGAAAGCAACTTCCGTCACCCATGGACACTCGTAGCATCAGAAGAGCTGCATGTGCGTTGCCGGCCTTTTAAGAGGGAATAGGGTAGTAGGGGAGGGTAGGGAAGGGAAGGGAATAGGGTAGGGGATTGGGCCTCCGGTAAACTCACTCACTCGGCGAAACACAGCGCAAGCGCTGTTTCACGCCGGTTTTCTGTGAGAACGTGGTATTTATCCGGTCGAGCCGGCCCATTTGTGCCGAAGCATGGCTCTCCCACGTATAAAATTCTTCGCTTCGCCTCGCTTCTAAAATTGGTGTAATAAAAAATTCTATTTTTTTTTGGAATCTTCTAAAAATTTTTTTGGAATGCTACTGAAATAAATAATATACTTTACCTACTATGTGTGTGGAAGTGTATGAGTGTGTGTGAGTACATACAAGTGTGAAAATGTGGTACGTATTAGTACGAATAGTAAAATTCGCCGAAACTGTAGCGAAAGCGACCATGCAACAATAGACAATTTCAATCGATGCCAAGGTGTTGTATAACAGTCGTAACAATGATAAGGTCGAACGGTTTCCGATGGAGGTCACCTGACCCCTGGATGGAGGTCATTTGACCACCACAATATACTTCCACCCATAGATGCTGATGACCGTAGAACATTAGCTCGTGGTCAATGTTTTAACCCGTCCACTGCTACAAAAATATTCTGCTACAAAAAATATTTTTTTGCATAACAAACGGACCCGACGGACGATGTCTATGAATGAAGTTTAAATTGTCAATAATGTAATGACTAAGGACATATTATATCCTAAGATCCGACCGTAAAATTCTGCATGAATCGTTTTTTCGATCAAATATATTTTAAAATAATCTTTAGAACGTATAGAATGGATTAATGTTGGGTTGCCTTGTAAAAAGTAGCCGCAAGTACCTCTAATTGAGCAAAATGAAAGCCCGTAATACAAACTTGCGTGTATTCAATAGTTTTCTATTGAATACACGAATATTAAGAGAATTAAGAAGGAATGACATTGAGGAATGACAGGACAATACACATAAAAATAAAAACGCCTGTTAAATAAAAATAGCATTCTTGCGAGTTCTCGACGTCCTCAAATAATGCCAGGCATAATAATTGTAGGCCTGAACATTTGTCATATACAAAAGTGATGGCAAGCCCAGTTTGCGGCTATCGTGCAACTGGCAACCATGGATATTCATGTACAAAATGCATAAAACTTTAATTTGGTATCAAAATTTAAAAAATCGATGCTTCAATTTTGATGAAGAACTATGTCTGTTTACGGGCTGCCAGCCTAGGTTGCGGCCGACTTAGAGCTGGCAACCATTTATAACTTATTTTCTCACGTCATTTTCTTTCAAATGATTTACTGAAAAAAAATATACATGCAAATTGTGCATTTATCTGATGAACATTCAACTTAATTAGAGGTACTTGCGGCTACTTTTAACAAGGCAACCCAACATTATTCCATTCTATACGTTCTAAAGATTATTTTAAAATATTATATTTGATCGAAAAAAACGATTCCTGCAGGATTTTACGGTCGGATCCAATACTATTAATTCTATACAGTGTTAAGAAATTCTTAGTTTTTCTAATTTTTATCCACGGATTTATTCAATATAAAAAGTAGATAAAAAGCTATTCTCTGGCCTAACGAATGTACCGTGTATACAAAATTCCATTAAAATCGGTGTAGCCGTTTTGGAGGAGTTCGCGCATAAAAGACTGTGACACGCGAATTTTGTATATAATTGATTGATTAAATTATATTATTTAAAATTATGTAAAAATATCATTACTCAAAGTTAATAAAACAAAATAGATTAAACGTAGCTTTACTAATTTACTGGTTTTAGTAGATGGAATTTATCAATGAAAAAAATTGATAAACCTAGTGATTGCCCTTATGTTCCAATAAATAAAATATATTATATTTTGTTGTTAAATTTTTAAACTTAAAAGCTAGTACAAAAGCTATTAAAGTCTCAGCAGACATTTTAACGTAACGTATCTTTTAATGAACATTTAACGTTAATTGTTATTTAAAGAATGCTCATCTAATTAAGCCACTTGTAATCTGACTTCTCTAAATTAACTTTCCATTACTAAAATTTAACTTTCTCGATACAACCGTATACTAAAAAGACTCGCGCAAGAAAGGGTTCCGTACCACTAAAGAGCAAAGTAGGAAAAAATATGTTTTTGTATGGGAGCCCCCCTTAATTATTTATTTTATTTAAATTTTATTATTAATAATTAAAGTTTAAATAAAACTGAGTTTTCAATTTTGGGAACATTTCAGGTGGCTACCTGATGTTGTCATCATTGATACCGAGCAAAAGATATAAAAAAATCACGTTTGTTTTATGGAAGCCCCCTTAAATATTTAGTATTTTGTGTTGTAGCTAGGGAATGCAATCTTGGACCAAGATTGACTACTCAAGATCTTGGCGTCTTTTTTCTGAACCAAGATTGGTCAGTTCGAGATCTTGTTGAGATTCGGGTCGAGATCTTGGTCGCGAATCAAGATTTTCGGGATTTTCAAGATTGAGCAAAATAATATATAAAAAAAAAATGCGTTTTTTTTCTGCAAATTGATAGTAACCAATATTTTTATATTACATAATATATTATGTAAAACATAACAAACTCAGTTTTTACAAATTCAAGTTTTTTGAAACATAAAAATCAGCGCAGACGACAGACTATCCGTGACGCACTTTTTAGTCCGTGGAAATAGAACCTATGTAACGCACACGCCGCGCAGCGCAGACGTGTGCGTTACTGCATATAATTTGGCAATTGCATAGGTTCTATTTCCACGGACTAAAAAGTGCGTCACGGATTGTCCGTCGTCTGCGCTTATCTGTCTACTATAATATTATATACCCTTAAATCTGTGGTTCGCGCTTTGCAGCGCAGGTATGAACGGTCTGAAAATCTCGAAATCTTGTTACAATCTTGGACTATTTTGTCAAGATCGCGAACAGAATTTCAAAATTCAGGTTTGATGGCTTTCAAGATTGAATCTTGGAAAATCACTCAAGATCTTGGCGGAATCTTGATCTTGCAAGATCAAGATTGCATTCCCTAGTTGTAGCACCAACAGAAATACATAATCTGTGAAAATTTCAACTCTCTGATAATACCATTCTTGAGTTACAGCCTGGAGACAGGCGGACAGACGGACGTACATCGAAGTCTCAGTAATAGGGTTCCGTTTTTACCCTTTCGGTACGGAACGGAATTAGTAGTACCAAACGAAACCCTAAAAACCGGCTGCATCATGTCATCTAAAGGTGACTTTCCGATCGTAGCCGTAACGCGGTCCGCGACCGACAAAAATTCAAATAAAATGCCGCTTTATGACCAAGCTATAGGTTTCATTTTGCTCTACGCCACAACAAAGCAGCGGCGACATAATATGGTCGCCGGTTGATAGACCATTGTCGATGAGACGGTAGATTTGTATAAAAAAATTTTTTTTTTTCATACAAATCTAATAGATCTAATAGATATTGTAAACCTCGCCAGTGTTATTAAAACTTTGTTAACGTCCGCTTATTTAAAACGTTTTTAATATGTTAAGGAAATCGTTTATTTGTCAAATCCGGTCAAACCTGCATTTACTAATGACCCGGCAGTAATTTTTTGTTTATTTTTTGTGCATAAAAACAATAAACAAATTAAAATGTCATAATAGGTTAAAAATGTAATCATAATTTCTTGTCTTCTTTTGTAGTTTTGAATTTATTAATAAGGTTTTAACAACCTTATTAATAAATTTCCCAATCTGAATGGATTTGGGATAATCATTAGCTAATACCGCAGTGCACACGCAGCCACTTACTTAAGTAAGTGGCTGCGTTCTTTTATCATTTCTTCGGGCCCAGCGAGTCCTACATACCCCCAATCGGCCACGGAATGCGGAACGACATTTCTCGGCGACAATAGAAAATTATAACTAACCTAGCTATATAGTATATACTCCAAAATTTATAAAAAATGCACATAGCAATGATATTCTACTTATAGTTTTTCATATAATATATCATTGGAACATAGTTAATATTCGAGCTTTACTGCCGACAATCGGGAAAAGCAAGAGTTTTTTTTTGTAAAATTTCTGTTTGCTAAAAAAGGGTTGAATACATGTTGAATTCAGTTTTTTCATCATAACTCGGTTCCCCGTCGAAATACAAAATCTTTTTTTTTCATCTTAAACCGAGTTATGATGAAAACATGAATTTAAACCCTTTTTTCGTGATGGCGGAAAACTCACAAGGTTATTTTGGTCGACAATTTGAACAGCCATCCCCCACATAATATTCAAAATTTGGCTTTCTCGGTTCATTTGCATTTCCAAATGTATAATATTATAGTGACTGGAGTACGCGGTACGCGTGTATGAGTGATTGAGTGTAAACAGACGTGGAAACGTTAGGACCGGTTGTGATTTCACCGACGAGAAAGTACCGGCCCGATATGTGATAAAGTAAACTCAACAATATGGATAACAGGTGTGCGCACGCTATGATGGGGCGCAAAGGGTTGGGCCGCATTTTTATACTTGAAGTATTATGATTTATGAACCGTCGTGCATCGCTCATAAATCTGAAAAATGCAACCCGCCCCGCACAATGTACGCGTACCTTAAACTTACAGGCATTATTTCAGGACGCAGTTACCATCATCAGGTGATCTGTTTGGTCGTTTTCAGAGTTCTTACAACTTTACAGGCTCTATCAATTCTTTTAACATTATCAGTCTTATATCTTATGGCATTGTCCCAAGTGCCAACCTTTAGATAGTTCTTTCCACAAAAATCACTTATCACACTATCATTGCGATCACAATGGGCATTGTCCAAAAAAAATCACATGTACTTTTTATATTTTTTTTCGTTAAAATAGGGTGTTTTAAGAATATAAATTAAATAATTTTGAAATTCATTGGCTAGTTTTTTCTCAATAAATTTTTAAAGTTTCGCTCTGACGTCATCATCGGCCGCCAATTGACCTCTGCATATGTTTTAAATTTCCTTTCAATCTTATTTATAATGGCTGGTTCGTCAAATGCAAGTTCTCATTATGTGAAAGCTGATACGAGAAGCTCACCAAAAGTTCGAAACGTAATGTTGGTCGAATTTATTGCTAATTTACGCCATTGAAGGTCAAACAAAGGTTAAACGTATTTGTTCAAAAATATAAGTAACTAATGGGTATTTTTTTCGTTTATATACAAAAAAACGATCACTGACCTTATTCCTCGAAATGTTTTTGTAATGAGCAAAATTAAAAAAAAATGGACAATCCCCATTTCGCTACAGATTTTATTGACTCATCTTCGTCTCGTACCCGTGCTCCCAGATTCAAGAATTCTTGGCGAATATACACCCGTGCCGCTAGAGAATAGAGATCTAAGGAAAGAAAATATTTTCCTAAAAAAATCTTTATATTCACCTGCCGTTTCTATCACAGTATCACACGACACTAGCTAACACCAAAATCGTCTAGCAATTACTCAACTATTTTACTGCACAATGTGTAAACCTGTGCAATAAATCTTGTAGATTATTCAGACGTATTCAGGTTCAAACGATTACTGGCCTAAATACCGGAACGGGTTTCCACTTGCCGACAATACGTTCGCTAGACTTGCCCAAAAACATTTAGGTGGCGCACGCAAATCCGTTGCGCCAAAATTCGTTTAATAATCCAATCCATACGTCTATACTAATATTATTATGAATGTAAAAGTGTGTCTGTGAGTCCTTAAGAGAAAAGTTTAAGGAAATAAATATTCTGATCGTCGCATCTCAATACGTCTTGGATAATGGACTGTATGTAAGAAAGAACTTAAATAATTTCAAAAATAATAGCGACAATCATTGTTTTAACACTAGAAACAAATTAGAAATACCAGTAATCAGACTTAGCAAAGTCAGCAAATCTTTTAAAGGCCAGTGTATACGCCTGTATAATAGAATCCCAGTAAACGTTCAAAATCTCTCTATCAATAAATTTAAAAAAGTAGTAAAATAATGTTTCTGTACTAAAGCCTATTATAAAATCAATGATTTCATCGACGACAACACACCTTGGGAATAGGGTGGTTCTTACAGGCTACTAGGATATTTTTTATAATTCCTGTTGTAAATAGCTCTAAGTCATAATATTGTTACAGTTCAACAAGGCTTTAAATGAACGTGGCGAGAGGGGGAACTAGCGCTGTTTTCATACAAAAATGTCATTTTTGACAGTTCTTCTTTACCAGCAGCGCCCATTGACATATTCATTTAAAACCTTGGTGCACTATATATGTTCAAATTGTAATTTTCCACCTTTTTAGTAAAAGATAGCCCCGTGCGAGTTTCTTACGCCGGTTCTTCTCGCCGGGTTAGTTCGCGAACCGGTGGTAGGCACCTTAGTATCAACGTTCAGAAATATTTTTGTAAAAAAATGACTCTGAATAAAAAATATTTTGATTTTGATTTCTGTCTGTCATGTCTTCACGCCCAAACCGCTGAACTGATTTTGTTGAAATTTTGTATGGAGATATTTTAAGTCCCGAGAAAGGACATAGGATACTTCTTATCCCGGAAAAATCTACGATTTTCGCGTGTTAAAACCTCGTGAAATCTGGGTACCTTATACTTATTTGTGAAAAATTTTAATAACCTTTATTTCACTCCAATATTCTTTAAGGCGTTGATTCGGTCCATATTTTGTGCTGAATAGTTCTCAAAATTTTTAGCGTATTTAGTATTTATCTCACTTGGCAAAGTTTTGTACAGTAGATAGTAAAGTAAAGCCTTTGAATAATAATAATTTGTTCAATACTCGTTGGGTTTCAAGAACCCTTTTTTTTTCTTGGCAACTTGCAAGAACCCTTGTCAAAAAAGGTTCGTCTGTTTATATTTTTTTAGTTTTTAGTCTTGAATCTATCTAATATTCTTTACTTTCAAGTAGATACATTTTAAAATAAAAACTCATCAAGTGGTTTAAAACATGCCCCTGCAGTAGCACTCACGTTAGATATGCAGAAAAATACCTACAATAACACTTGAGAAGATATTTAGACATGCAGCAAGCAGTTCACTGTTATCTGATAACCAGTGGGTTATGGAGAAAGGCGATCCAAAACAGACAAGTGCAAGTATCAAGTGCGTTTGTTGACAGAAATAGGAGACACCTGACAGTTAGCAACGCATGAACGCTTTGCGAACGCTCTTTGTGCTGACAGAAATAAGAAGTTGTTTTGATGACAGACGAAATACAAATGAACTTGTAAAATCCGTGTTTTGGTGTAATAATAATATAATAATAATAATATAATATCTATGGACGCTTCACACCACGTCAGTCTGGCCCCGTGCTAAGTACCTGAAGGACTTGTGTTACAGATACCAGAAAACGGAAATATATTTACTCGTAATACTTTTATACTATATTTAATACTTTTATACTATATATAGATTTTTATTATATAATACACATATTTAATACATATCCATGACCCAGGAACTTTGAAAACTTTTTGTTCCGTCGGCGGGATTCGAACCCGCGACCCCCGGCTTGAGCTACCGACAGCCCACCCACTGAGCCACAGAGGTCGTCACTATGGTTACGATGCAGTCTCGGTTTAATAAAACTGTTGGTCACAGAAATAGATCTTGATATATTCTTTTCAAATATCGTACCGACTTCAAACGTGTTCTGCATTATGATTGGTGCAAGCTCAAAACGCACTCTTTTGACATAATGTTCCTTCGATCGTGGATTCTTGGAAATGCTATTGTATTCTATTGTTGTCGTGATCACCGGTGCTCTTATGGGGCTTAAAGGAATATTATTTTGTTTGACGCATGTGAGAATACCATTTTGCAATTTGATAGGATTCGGAGTGGACCAAAACTGTATTAATGTTGGATTAAAATCTGGGTTGATTTTTGGTTGAAGTCAAATTGCGATCGACAGTGCCAACAGCTAAGAAACATAAAATGTGAGGGATTTGACCATAGCTCAAATTGGTCGCTACGAATACTCATCCACAGAGGAAATTCGTGACACCAACCCCAACCACATCGTTCAATTTATGAGCAGAAGTATAAGGGTCGCAGGCCGAAGTGACATCATCCTAATATTTTAGCTTCGCCGTTGAAATTATCCTACACAACTTGACTAAAAACCCAGCTCTACTAACTATGCTCATTCAAACTTTCGAAACCGATACTTAACCTCTGACTCGAGAATCGAGATAGAGTGCCTGTGCTACATTTTCTCTTCAGATCTTATCTCGCCGTTTTTATGGACCACCTAGAGGTGTGTCATAATATTAGCTCCGTTTTTATAGTAATGCGATTAGTAATATAGCCTTAAGCCGACTGCGTCAGGTGGATTATGCTTTTCGAGTGTATGTACATACTTTAATCGTTTAGTACGCTCTAGAGTCTAGAGTCTAAAGCCTAAACGACTTGTCGGAATTGAGTTTGGGAGAGCGACACTGGCTGTTATAAAAATAGCGTAAGACGTCGGGTTTATGTTTTTCTACTAAATTGTATTATTGATTGAATGAGGTTTTCTATGATTATTGTCACAATTCACGTACTAAGTCCACTATAAACATGGTAGTTGGCAATGAACACAAAGCTAATTACAATCAATTTTAGGCTGACAAAGCTTGAACAATTTGTATTGTCTTCGCTAATACAAATTGTATTTTAATCTATGAGTCATGTTTCCGTTTGTAAAAGGTCTAGGAGAGGAGAGGTATTTAAGTTAGCATTTAAGTAAACCTGTACCTATCTGTAATCTAAATTCAAAAAGTTATAAAGCAATTTTTTGTTCAATTTTATGTTGCTCTAACATCCATATGCTTTTCTCTGTTTACTCATTTTTATCTATAATATAAAAATGAGTCGCTGAATGTGTTGCTAAGCGCAAAACTCGAGAACGGTTGGACCGATTTCGCTAATTCTTTTTTTAAAATATTACTTGAAGTACGAGGATGGTTCTTACGGAGAGAAAAATTCTAAAAAAAAAATCCTGAAAAAGTCTAAAAACAACACTTTTCTATACTCCCATACAAAAGATTTGTGATAATACTTAAAAGTCAAATATATAAAAATGGATTTTCAATTATGTTAGTAACGCTAAAACTCGAAAACGGCTGAACGGGTTGGGCTAATTTTAGTCTTAAAATATTCGTAGAAGTCCAGGGAAGGTTTTAAAGTGACACGAAGTTCACCGGCACAGCTAGTTTACTTATATAAGTATGATATAATTTAAATTTTTCATTCACGCCCTAAATCTTAATGGCAATCATGGTTTACCATCATAACACAAAATGAAGACATCATCCATACCCTTTGAATAAATTATAGTGTTCTCAGTTCTGTATAGAATATAGATGTATCCTGTGTAAAGCGAATAACTTTTAATAGCGCTACAAAGATATGTATGCTATCAAAAACTTAATCTAAAACTCAAGGTTCAGGATTAGAAGCTTCCTCTAAAAGTATACAATTTGAAATATGATGTCATGGCCGATGATGTTTGATCATAACATCATGCCATAAAGATTACAATGATCTAATGATTTGTAATGTTAGTACAGTCACTATATGGATATCAAAGTGTAGTTGGTGCTTAAAATGAGACATTAGTGTGTATTATTTCACTAAACGCCTACTGACATCAACCCTTAGTTACCGACCGTTAAGGGTATGTAAAATCTAGTCTCTTAAGATTTACCTAAGTTTATCTTATGTCGCTTTATGTTCTTAGAACTTAGGTACGTGACAAATAGGCGTCAGTGAATAGGTACGTTTTTGATTCAAGTTTGCCCGGTCTCTGTGGGGTTTTGATTAGAGTTTATATATTTTTAATGATGCATTTGATTGGCTTACATAAAATTTGTTAAAATGTCAATTCATCACAATCAACAACGCTGTTGCTTCGTAGAACAACATTCAGAACTGGGCACAAGGTTAGAATTAGAGTTGGTAAAAACTCCCAAGTCTTCCCCAATGTTCAAAACATTGAACATTGGACTGCATGATAAAAACAGAAGACTTTTTGATCAATCCTACCAAACTTTTATCTAGCACTATGATGACTGGCCCAGGGAGACTCCCAAGAATACCCAAGACTGATAGTAAACACGCTTTGTGTGGACGGAGTATAACTACTAATGGTTCTAACACTGGGCCTAGGCGTAGTTTCGCAATCGTCCGGCCCTGGTCTAATGCCATATTGATGTGGTAACCGCCGGCGTACCGTGAAGGAATGTACAGATCCACCACCCGTTTGGGTTATACAATTGGAATAAACTCTTAAAAACCAAGCTGGTAGGTGTAACGGAGTTACGTAGAATGACAGATACTTGGAGTTGAATTCTGTCTATTATTGCCTCTCACACCAGTTTCGGTGACGGTGGCTAGTTTAATTGAAACAAGGCCGGCTACGCAGCACTGATTTTATACTGCCCAAGTGTGTGCATTGAACATAAGATCTTTCTCTCTTCCTTTACTCTTACCCAAGCGCAGGACAGGCGTACTCCGTCTGACACATATCATTTTTCTTGCCAGTCTATCAAGTAGTCATCCTGCTACAGTCCTTTAAAGTTAAACTATGAATACGGTCGATAAGTAAGTAAAGCATCCTTCGATACGGAAATTTTGTAAATACTTTACTTACTAGGCAAAAGATCTCGTGTAAAGTTCAAGCTAAAATGCCTAAAAGATGAAACTTGAAACTCTGCTTAGACATAGCGCTTAATATTTTTAGCACAATTCGGCCTAAAATGATTACGTCGACTTTAGTAATACATGCATCTAAAGTAAATATAAAATCAAGATGTCGATGGCTTGTCCACGCCCACACTTTCTCCACATCCGCTCGTCTAGCTCTTTACCGGTACGCATTTGGTGAGTTTTTTACTACCAAATATGGCAAGCATGGAATTTTAGGTGGGAAAAAGTAAAGATCATGAAAATTGGAAAAGAGATTGTATATTTTAAGCATGAAACAAAGGAGCAGAAGTAAATTTCTCTATTTACGGGAAGGCCGATCGATTCGGTTGGCCTGATTACAGGCCGACCTGACCAGACTCGTGCCCACACGGCCACACGCTTCAAACGAGCCCTGTCAGATCGGTCTGCGATTAGCTAGACCGGATTGAACTGCCTAAAGGTCCCCGTATAGGCCCGGGGAAAACTAAAATGTTCCAATATGATGTCATTTGAAATAGATCTATCTTTGATATGATCTATCTATACCAACAGATCGTGATAGTATAATTATGCGTGTACGTGATCATGTGACGTAATAATTGCTAGTCGTCTCCCAGTCACGAAATTCTGATCAATCATGAGATAATGCGGCTGCGCATACTTGAAATACTATATTTGTTTATGATTATTGCATATCTGTTTAAGTAAAAAATTATACTTATACAACAACCAATAATTATTTATTATTGGTTGTTCAAGAAATCAGCAGGCTTTTTCGTTTAGAGCACGATACCTGTTAAGATCTTTATGATGCTGAATGGTGCCAGAGCATAACTAGTCTTTAGTCTACTGTCTATTATTATTGACCACTACTCACTCGTCACTTCTCCAGAAACTTTAGTTTTTTAGGCCTCAAACGACGCGACGGTAAGCAGCGCCAGCGTATACCGTTACTACTTACTCCGTAGTCCGTACGCATACTCCTGAAAATATTTAGATAATCCACTTTCCTTTCGTTATGGCCACTTCCATTGCCATTTGCCTTCAAACATTTTGAGACGTGTGTGTTCACTGTACAGTACGTTAAAAATAAAAATAAAATAGTTGAGTAGAAACTTTGTTGAAATCAACATCAGAATATTCTGCATACCTTTTGATACTGTCTGATGATGGCTATACGAACTTGAGATAAATAGTCGCTTTGGTCCGCTCACCTTTGACGCACTGCATAGTGCACCTTTCTAGACTCTACTAGAGTCTACTCTAGTCCATCTACAGATCTGATACAAAGCTATTGGCACATAATTACGGACAAAGAGCGATGAAAGAGTAATTTGCGTTGGCACGCTGCATTAACGGTGCAAGCCGTGCAACACAACGGGACAAGACGAGCACGTGTCACGTCAACGCGGAAGACATTACAGCTAAAAATTTACATCATTACCTATTTTTTATGGTCACAGAAGATGGTATGGCCTTTAAGGTCATTAATTATCCGCAACACTAGAGGAACCTTGGAGTCTCTAATAGGTTCTGGTGTTTATGAAAAAATATTCACAGTTAAATATTTTATATAAATCCCGGGCTATTTTAAAAGTCAGTAAAAAAGAAAAAATCACTGGGTCTTCTCAGTTTTCTCTCTACCTCTCGGTTAGAAACATCCGAAGGAATACCAATGCTCTGGTTATTAGAAGCATTGACAGAATAATATATTACATTATGCGTGCTGATGATGACAAAACGAAATATAAAGTACTACATTTTATTAAAAGAGGTTGGTTTATCGTGCGCGAACCATATTATGTTTCCGCAAATCGCAATAAAAACCCTCCTTGTCCTCTTTTTTAGCGGTTAAAGCGTAAAAGGGTAGCAGATAGACATGCTTTAAAAGTTTGTGTAATCGTTGGGTGAGATAATATGCATCGACAGTTAATATAAAATGAATATTCAGCTTACCGAGTATCACAATACATTCAATGCTGAGACCGTAATGCCACCAGTCACCACATTGTTTACAAATACGTGAATTAATTGTTCTGTGGGCGATGGAATGCCGTGGGTGGTATTCATATAAATTGAACTACGAATTACGAGATACTAAAATTGAATAGGAAGCAGTTATATTAACTTCTTATCAGAAATTAGCAGTTATCAAATACGTTCCATTATGTATGTTTCCTGGAAATTGTAGTATTTTATCTGTGGGAATATGCGCGGACAGCGCAAGGACGATCTTCCGACCGAGCGAGGTGTAATTATTGATTTCAGCTATTCGACGCACTTAGAAAACTTCGATAGCGCGATGTAGGATTGTGGCGCTATATTTTGTGGGTACCGCCACATATAGAAGCTTTTATCTACAATTGAATAGTTGTAGGACTTCGTCCAGAAAATGGGTGGAGGTCTTAGTTACCCATTTTCCAAAACCAAGCAGCACTTCTTTACGTTCACATACGTAACACTGTCTTTTCATATACCCATTATTACTTTCTTACCTTTCAACAATTACACAACAATAATGATCGTTAGTCCAGTAGCTGTACCCAGTGATGATACGGAACAGTGCTGTGGAATCAGTGATTAGTTTCACAAGCCAGTTCCACTCCACCGACTACTATGGTGTGTGGGCGAGTTTCACAACGCCTTATGTGTTGCCTTGATTATGGTGTGGATATTTTTGTGGAAATGCAGCCTATGCGTGTTGCGTAGCTTAAAGGAGTCCACGCCGCCGTTTTTCCATACAAACGTTGTCCTCTGTTTCCTCCCTGGATAATGCCGGTAGAGTTATGATTTTTTTCCTGAACATATTCTATAGCCACTATTAGCATGTCCCTATGTTTTCTTTTTTTTTCATATTTTTTATTACAAAAGAGAACGTCCAAAAACCCAAAAAAATGGCCAGATTTTCCTCTGTGTTCAAACACCCAGAGAACAAAACTGGCTAAAATATACAAAAAAATAAAATAAAACATAGGAACACAGCTCAAGCCTTTCTTTAATTCTTAATGAAAAAAGTACTTAAATCGGTTAAGTTTTGGAGAAGGAATCAGCGGACAAGGAATCGAAGATTTTCTGTTCTTTTTTAGAATTTTTGTCGTGTTGTCTCTATCGCGCTCTGCGGTGGGAGACTTGTGATTGGTGAGACAGCAATACATTTTCAAATACCTATTTTCAATTTCTCTCGCCCTTGGTGTATCCTCTTAAAGACCTCACGTTGGGTGATGAATACCCATGATTGAGGCTGCCTATTAAAGGCACAATCGTTATGATCATCAGCAATCATGGACGAATTTGTCCTTTAAGTTCGTAGGCGCTTGTTTTGGTCCATTAAATTAAGGACCAACGCCGAGGTACGTACAAGGGTCACATCACACCAAGAAGATAGGCGAATGGAAATTCTATAATGCAGCGTTTTGTCTTGTTTCGGTGTAAAGTGATTTATTATATCAAAATTCTCCGAAGTCAGCGGGTAGGTACACGTCAATTAGTTCGGAATTTCCACAAAATGACCGTTCTTTCGTGCAATTAATTCACCGGGTTCCTAGGTTTAACGGGAAATATTGTCAAATAATACACTGCCACAATTTTACATACGGATTTCATAGAATTGTACTGACTGTACAGTGTACGTAACTTGGTCGCCAGTAGTGCAGCTGCCGCACTACTTGCGACTTAAGAGGATACAACAGGGGCTAGAGAAATGAAAAAAAAGTACGTGTAATATCTATAGCTGTCTCCCTTACCTCGAGCCTATACCGCAGAACGCGATAGAGAAAACTGCAGAAAATCCAGAAAATCAACGATTCGTTGTCCCCTGATTCCTTCTCCAAAACTTAACCGATTTAAGTACTTTTTTCATTAAAGATTAAAAAAAGGCTTGAGCTGTGTTCCTATGTTTTGCTTTTTTTGTATAATCTAGGCAAATCTGTTTTCTGGACGTTTGAACACAGTGGAAAATCTGGCCATTTTTTTGGGTTTTTGAACGTTCATATCTTATTTAATAATTAAATTATGAAAAAAAAGAAAACATAGGGACATTGTATTAGTGGCCGTAGATATTCAGGAAAAAAATTATAACTCTACTAGCATTATCCAGGGAGGAAACATGGGACAACGTTTGTATGGAAAAAAGGGCGGTGTGGACTCCTCTTAATGTGAAGGCACTCTTAGCTATTAGGTCGACTATTATTATCTCGAATTAGGCTGCGAGCATGCCGTGCGTTTAGGTAACCGTAGGGACATTAAATTAATCTGTACCAGACACAAAAGTATTTTAATAGTGCTGGCTCGGAGAATATTTTTTAATTGTTATTAAAATAAACATTAGATTCAAGTTTGATTGAGATTCAGAAACCAGACTAATCGCAGGTCGACCTGACCACACGCGGGAATGCGCAAACCGAGTCCGGACTCCGGTCAGGTCAGCCTGCGATCAGTTCAACCGGAAGCATCGGCCTCCCCGTATACGGGGCCTTAAATATGTATGTCCTTGTGTATTATCAAACATACAATATAGCACTGGCCGTAGCTTCGTGAGAATCATTGTATTTTATATAAGAATATAATATTATATAACTAGGAAACTATACTTCCGCATATCAACGTATAACTGTTAAGTTAAAACTAACTGTTACTTTAATTCAGTACAACTATTATGCATACCCTACTTAAATTCTTAAATACTTCGGTAAATAAAAATTTCGAAGATCTCTTGGCTATAATGAGGAGATTTGAATATATTTTTACACTCAATGGAGAGTACGCCAATCTTAAAATAAATCGCGAAAGAATTAATTTTTTGATTATTATTAATTTTGAAAAATGTGTATCTAATGTAATAAGTCTTGTTAAGAAACGTTTCGTGATGTCTATGCTAGTAGGTATAATAATAAAATTATGAGATATATAATTAAAAGAAACTACAATATACTAAAGAAACAGACGCGACGTGATAAATTATTTAAATGAAAAGTTTGTCAGAAAATGTTCATTATGTATGTGATTCAATATCTTGATGTCAAAATCTTCATTAAAGTTAAGTAATCATAAGTCAATAAATGTCTCTAGGTTCAGCCGATAGAATAATATGTTCATGCACACTGTATGAGTTACTTGTGCACTGACAAAGAGTTTAATTTAAATATAAATTAC
This sequence comes from Aricia agestis, assembly GCF_905147365.1. Taxonomy (NCBI): domain Eukaryota; kingdom Metazoa; phylum Arthropoda; class Insecta; order Lepidoptera; family Lycaenidae; genus Aricia; species Aricia agestis. The sequence goes on from NC_056417.1 coordinate 12,515,077, forward strand.
TTACAGTATCTTATAAAAGTAAAAATAACATTACGCCACGACATAACCTTCACAACCTGATGATACCGCGCCAGCTCAAGCGTAGCGTCCGAAGGTTGAAAATAAAGTTTAAATATAATAATAATTAAGAACTGAAATTATAGTGGTGTACCCTTCGATCAAGGGTGTACCAAAAAGTTACGTTATTATTATAAAATGTATAATATTTAAAACTCTGAGCCAAGTATGTTTACCTCACTGGACTTATCATCCTTTTATTTACCGTATACAACTCTACTCTGGCCACCTGCTTTACCTTATAGTGGCAAGTGGCCAAATAGAACTCAGAACTTGATCAGAACAAACCTTGTCCCTTCCTGCCAGAGAGAAAGTTAGGTTTGACGCCTCCCGTTTTTGTGATCGAAGTATTATCCTGCAAGAGACCGAATTCCAAATCAAAACATTGCAAGTGACAGCAATTTGCATAAAAATCCCTATAAAATGGCATTTAAGGCCGTCCCCCGAGCAAACGACCTTGGCCATACATTTGCCGCGTTGCTGAGATCGCACCAAAACCCTATTTTTTTTACTTTACTTAGTTCAAAATTGTCCTAAAAAAATTTAAAACTGGGAATTTATGTAGTATATGATTGGCGTGTGTTTCAAAAAAAAGTAATTTGTAAATCTTAAGGAGATGCTGAATGTATGCTTGAATTTTGATAAATTTGTTTTACTTTAGAAGCTGATATCATGCAGTATAATAAACAAAATTCGAAAATTTAAAACGGGGAAAGGAATGTTGATATACTGGAGATTATTGCTGTATTTTTATTATAACTTTGTAGCTTTCAAATTCTGAGTTTATAAGGCTCTAAATACGGTAAATTACGGAATCTCCGGAGGGAAGGCCCTTAAGTGGCACAATCCTTGTCTATATGTATATTCACATCTGTGAATATACAGATAGACAAGGATATATCTATATTTTCTTGTAATTTACCAGTATATCCTTAAAATAAAATTACTTCAAAGTCTAACTCTTCCGAAAATGCTATGAATTTTTGGACCTAAGAGTTGATCCTTGTGCTTTGCAGAGTAGAGATAGTCTCATGGCAGAAGCACCAATAGTCTAGTAGTAGACTCTAGCCCGTGGGTGTCAACAAACCTGCTCAACAATCTAGGATGGCAGATTTCTATTCCCTAAAGGTCACAGATTAAACATTGTTAAACAAGGACGCACTACAACTTTCTCTCTCAAATGCCGACTAGACCCCGGGGTCACCTATTTGTACATTCATATTTGGTTTGTCGATTGTATTATTAGTATAATAGAATTAGTTGTCACGGTAAGCCTATGCGGGAAGCTGAGCTTATTATTATGGCCTCAAATCTGTTGGTCCAAAATTCGTTTAAATGCGCGTTACCGTACATATTTCCGGGATAAAAGTATGCTATGTTCTTTCCGGGGACTCAAAGTATCTCCATAGTCCATACCAAGTAGAATCTGTTCAGCGCTTTAGGCATGAAGAGGTAATAGTAATCCCTTATCGCTTCTTTATAGAATAGCTGATCCAAATGTATGAAATTGACACAAGCGTTGTAACGGTGTGAAGTTTCATTCGACTCATTTCTTGTCAATTTCATACATTTTGATCGGAAAATCTACAAAGAATCTATAAAGGAACCGTATTACCTCTTCATGCCTAAACCGCTGAACCGATTCTGCTTGGTATGGAGATAATTTGAGTCCCAGGAAAGGACATAGTAAGCATTTTATTCCGGAAATATGTACGGTAATGCGCATAAAATTCGTTATTTTAGCACAACGGAGTTGCGGGCGACAATCTAGTTACAGCGAATATCTCTTATACATAATAAGCCCAGCTTATAGCGATAAAGAAAACGTGTTGGCTAGAGGCTTAGGTTCCACTTGGTAATGATTCCGCCCTAGTAATTGGTGTAATTACTGATTACCATATTGTACACACATCGGCACACTTGCGGAGATTCGAGCAGTCTAGAAAAAGTCTAGGCGAGGTAATAAATTAGAAATCTATAATCATCTTTTTTTTTTGTTTGTTCTTGTCGGTGAAAAAGCTTTCGTTACTACATTTTAAATCTAAACGCGGTTCTGAGTACCGAAACGATAGTTATTAGTTTATACTTTTGAGACGTGGAATACTGTTTACTGAGTCTGTATAGGAGTTCAATGGTTAATAAATTACGGGTAGCAACTGGGCTGACGTAGCGCGTAGCCGGTAGGAGTTAGGACAAGGAGGCGTAGCGGGCAGGGATGACGGTTCACAGCCTAAGTTGCCAATTTTATTCTTTATTCAGTACAACATTCAAGCAATGGTTAATTTCATGTATTATATATTTTATTGCACATACTTATTAAGGTGCTTGTCTTGTGGCTACAACTACACATAGTAAGTCTTACCTACATTCCACACTCATAGCGTATTCATCGTCACATCTGACAATGCTATTTGTACAGCCTTGTGTCCGTTTGTCTGTCACTCAGGCTATGCGCATACTAACGAGAACTGTTAGCACCTACGTGAAATATATCTTGATAAATCTTCGTTATTCCAGGCGCAAATCAAAGGTTGTTCTACTGAGTTATTCAACTCTTCTAACATAGGTTCTGAATTCTAATAGTATTTTACTATGTAAGTGAAAAAACAATCAAGCTACGTCATTAAAAAATTAAAACAGCACAGCTATAGTCCCAACTCTAAAATATGATCATATTATACTGTAATACAACAGCATACGTTTTAATTCATGAAGCCCTAAGCGTCCGCATCCGACCGCGATAATAATAGATAGCTATTGTGTTTATTTTATCTGCATTCTGTGTCCTGGGTTCCGGTGATTGTCACTGCACACCATAAAGAAGTTAACTAAATAGTATCACACCAATTCCTCATCATCTTCCATTCTGGACGTTGTTTTTACACAGAAACTGCAACTTTGTCGCATGTGAACAGTCAGCACTTTGCATGTCAGCTTCGTTATGAAACATGACACAGATCATACTCTCGTGCGATTTCATCAACCATTGTGTTACATTCACACGGCCGTTCTCATTAGTTAGATCTGAAAAAGTATTACATTTCACTCGGCAAAAAGTGTTGCGGATGATAGGAAGGTAGCGTGGTAGATTACACGCTTCGGTTCTGCCGCCTTTTCCGGATGTTTGACCTTTTATTAATTTAAGCGGTCTAGTTGTGGAAGAAAAACGGTAAATGTTAGAAACCTAACTACCACCACCATATTTTTAATTTTATTTCTGAATTTGGATATTTATTAAAATTGCAACATTTCACTTGAACGTCACATTAATTCACACGTTTATTTCTGGGATCCGGTACTTAGTAGTACGGTGCTGATAACATACTTAGTTTTTTTTATTTATGCACGTTTTGGGAATATGTTATCGCAAAAATTTAAATTAATAAATTTCATATACATGTACTATCAGAGAATTTGATTCCTAGGCAGATGGGGGACCCATGTAATTTGGTCGCGTTACGTCAAACCCAGCCGACAGATCACAATTAACATTGAATTGACACGATCCGACCAAATGACGTTGGTCTGTCAACTGCCTAGGAATCAATTTCTTCGATGGTACATTGGCCATTGTAATGTATTCTTTTATACTACCTTCATAAGAGGGTAGTTTGAAATTTAATTACCTATTTAAGTACAATCTACTTATTTAGCCGGACTACGGTTACTTAAACAAACTGCGACTTTTGTTTTGCCTTTTTGTGATCACATTTCTCAATAATCAGGTTTTGCGAACAGCTGCTGATGAAGTTCCTATAAATAAGTTAGTCATATACACGGATACTGGGTCCTGGTGACTCAGCCAAATGGTATTTAGCTGACTTGAATGTCTAGTGTCAATTTGTAAGCGAATTTGAAGATAATTATTCACGATATATCTATTTACTGTTGTTTTAATGTTTCCTAGACGAGTTTTAATAAACGGAACTAGTTTCTTAGAAGTACTTTTGATAAAATTGTAGATGGAATTGTTTATAAAGCATAATAAATAAAGGCCTATAATAGGTTAAGGAAGCTACTGTGGTGAGGACTGATAATATTGTTTTCCTATGGGTTTCCTGTTTATAGTTATAAATTCATGCATCAATAAATTGAGTGAAGTCACTGGAGAAATACAAGGAAAATGATAATAATAAATATACTAGCTGCCCCAGCAAAATATTATGTTGTTTTGCCGTATAGTAATTTTGAAGATTTTAGCATAAGAAAGCGGAATATGTTTTATACTATGTAGTGTACTTAGCGAATAGTGCTTACAACGCCTTGTAATGCTAAGTACTCACATACGGTTTTGCTCGATAGTTTTACTCAAAATCGAGCAATAACCATCGTGTGGACCGCAAAACTGACAGCTCGAAGGCTCGCTTCGAGCTGGCCTCGATGGAATTAAACATGTCAGATATGTCATTTCCTTCGATTCGGAGTAAAACTATCGAGCAAAACCGTATAATTATGTGAGTACTTAGCATATAGGTAGATAACGGTGTCGCCGCGTTAAAGTAAAAAAACCGTGTTGGATATGTTTTAGATTGCTTGTTCTCTATGGGAGTACATTTCATATAAGCTATGGACAAATTAAAGTGTATGCTTGAACAAATTTATGTACTTTCGGAAGCTTAAATCACTCTCCTCTATTGGTAAAATAGGAATCCCTTTTTTACAGAGGTCTTTTTGATTGATTATTCTGTGTTAAAAAACTTGACCAATCGTGTTATGCTGTGGGTAATTCAAAGACAAGGACATGATGAATACTGACAATGAACTTTAATTTCTTAGCTTTAGTCATTGCTGAGAAAAATCGATATCGCTACAGCCAAATTATCAAGGCGTCGCCTTAAGCTGTCCCTTTATTGTATACAACATGACCATGACGTTGTTTTTTTCGTTATTTCCAGTTGAGATCTACCTGTCGCCGGTGGAGACGCACTGCAGCAATGTGGACTACTTCATCCCCGACGAGAACAACGAGACCAGAGGACTGGCTGATGATGCGATGAACAGGTATTGTTCAAGAATTACTGTACTTTCTAACTGTTGTACAGCTATTGTACTATCAGAGAAGTTGATCGGCAGATGAGGGACCTACGTAGAGCTTGTCTAACTTTAAATGACTGATGATGAGATGAGTTTGGTACTGTAAATATGAGAGAGGGGTGCGTCATTTTGAATTGGACGAGCTCTAGTTTGGCCGCGTTACGTCAAACCCATGACATGATCTGACCAAATGACGTTTCTACTGCCTAGGAATCAATTTCCTCGATGGTACCTACTACCTTGCTAGCTCTAGCATAATGGGGTCTAAAATTAAACATCTTCAAGGATTACACCTATCGAATAGAGTGTCGAGTGGTGAGACAGTGTATTCGACAAATCAAATTGTCTGTTTGCGTTCTCATTTATTCTCGTTACTCTCCTCGGTAGGTGTAATTAAGACATTACAAGGCTTTTACATTACCAACTGTTTTGTGGCTCTTTGCCCAACTGGAAATTCTTACACATTTGACTCATAGATGGTAATCAGTAGCTGAGGATTTTTTACTTTAACGCTGTTCTGTTAGTATATCACCGACACTGAACTGCAAGAAAATGGCTGATAAATCTTTTGTTTCACACTTTAAACGGCAAAGTGTCATATTGCATTTCGCACCATTGCTATTTCATCGCCTTTTTGCAGTTAACAAAATAACAACTAAAAAGAACTAGTAACTTTAACTTTGATTATGCGCTGAAAAAGAACTAACCTTTCTTTGATTATGTACAAAAGTTTCTATAGTCCTTAACCGTATCTCCCGTCGGTTTCAGGTTACACATGGCGAGGTCGTGTGTGGCGCTGTTCATGGTGTCGTTCCTGGCGCTGTTCGTGGCGTTCTGGACGGGCGTGGTGGGCTGCTGGAAGCGCTCGCCCGGCAACATCACCGCCACCGCCATACTCATGCTCGTCACGTGTATGTATCACTGTGTGGTGTATGTGTGGTGTTCGTGGCATTCTGGACGGGCGTGGTGGGCTGCTGGAAGTTCGTGTTGCTGGATGTAGCGAAATAGGTCTTATGACGGCTGTACAGTGTACACTCTCGACGAGAGACTCTCGCCGAGATCCTCGGCCGTTTGGTTTTCCTCGCGACGAGGACGAGAGCGCCTGTACACACTCGCACTTGGCTTCTCTCGGGTGTCTCGACGAGTGTGAACAGCCGCCATTAAAATTGGTCAGTTTTTTTTTAATTCAAACACCACCACGGGAAAGCAAATGTGGAACATTTCTTAGCCCTTAATCCAAATCTCAAAGTAATCATTTTAGATGCCTGCAGAATGCAGATTGCAACGCATCTTTGTTTCCCCATTGTCATGAACGGACACGAACGGTATTTATTGTTTTAATAAAAAACTTGTAGAATTCTAAATTCAGAGAATCACTTAAATGGACAACAGTCAAGAACCTAGAAGAAGATTGGTATACCGGTTTTTCGAGGCTATTCTTTGCGCTTCTTACCTAGTTATTCTTGTCCAAAATGATAACCAAATCTTTATTCATATTTTTAACGAGTCCATCATCATGATTCCAGGTTTGCTAGCAGCAGGCGCGATGGCGTTATGGCATGGCGTGGAGTTCTACGAGAAGGAGAAGGTGGTCGGCGAGGAGTTCTACCAGCAGTGGCCCAATGTAAGTTGGCAGGAACATCGCTCTGGTGTTCATATTCCACTAAGGCTGCGTTTCCACCAGAGATGTGTTGCGAGGAATGTGTTTTTGAGAACCAATAGAATCGCTTCATTGACGTGAGCTTGCCATGACATCGCTCAACGCGGCGATGCTATCGGATCTCGAAAACACATTCCGCGCAACACATCTCTGGTGGAAACGCAGCCTTATACTGGCTTCTCTGTAATATCAGCGCCGCGTCGAGCCGATTTGTACGAGAGAGCACGAGCCAACAGGCTAGTCCGCGCTACCCGTTCTCGTAGCGCGACGTGTAATATCACGAGCCGCGCCTTTGAAGTTACCGACTTCAATCGGATCGAACGCGCCTGCTCGAGCCAGCCGCGCCACCTCAAGCTACCCCCTTCACACGGCGCATGGCCCGAGTTGGCGCGGCTCGTGATATTACGCGCCGTGAGAAGCCAGCATTTCGTGAAAGCCTTTTTAAGTGGCTTTGTCCAAGTTCTTAATGTAGAATAAGAAAACCAGATTCATTTCATTAAAAACCTAGCTCTTTTTAATAATTATTATATTATACTTCACACCTAAGATTAACACCCGTATCATTTGTCGTTTCCTCGAAATCTCCCCTACTCGACTCAATCTCAGTCCTCCAGAACTATGAAGTTTTGTTGAACAAATATAATTTTTTAAGGTTGAGTAGAGTGGAGATAATCTCAAGGAAACCAAAAGATGCGGGCGTTAGTCAATGAAGAGTTGTGATCCTGGACAGACAGCTAGTTCAATTAATACGACTTTACCGACTCGTCTGTTTTATCTAAAATTAAGCAAACAATTTTAGTGATAATGTCACCTATTAACATTTGTAACGAACCAAAAACAGGTGTTAAAAGACAACTCGTCGATATGGTACGACTGGTCGTATATCCTGGCCTGGCTGGCCGTGGGAGTGTCCTTCGGGAGCTCTATACTCTTCTTCTCAGCCGCCGTATGTCTGAGCAAAGAGAAACGCCGCGAACAGCAGAATAACGTGCAGTACATAATGCCAGGTTAGCGGCGAGTCCATCTTGTGACGTCCGCCATCTTGTGGCGTCCGCCATCTTGTGGTGATTGTAAAGCTTCGAGGTTATGGAGAGATCTCGTCTAATTAATCTAATGTATATATTTTTACTACTGTTTTATTTAATATTTATCTCTAATGACCAGTTTTTGAGGTTAACGGGAGTTTATCTATTCGATAGCGTATATCGACAGCGTTGTTGACTGGTTAATTTGACGTTAGCCAATCAAAAGCGTAGTAGATAGAACTTCAATTAAAAAAAACAGCAGAAACTATGTATACCTAAGTAGTTTAAGGGCCTGTTTCACCACTTCCTGATAAGAGACGGATAGGCTATCCACCACTTAACTTGACAGATAAAGTATGGAGAATCTTTCAAAAAAGTTGTGGATAGCCTATCCGGCACTTTATCAGGAAGTGGTGAAACAGACCCTAAGTACTTAACTTTGAGGCAATCATGTCATAATCATTACAAAAACCATTAGCGATAAATATTAAACCCATAACCTAGAATAAGTTCACAGAGTAAGTATTTCATACTAACAAAATGCTTTCTTTTCTTTTCATGTTTCTTCTGAAACGTGGCTACGACGAATATCTGGTTTACGCTAACGCTTTCATAACATGTACATAACATAAACCAGATATTGAGGGATAACGCCCGTGTGTGGTACGACTGGTCCTACATGGTGGCGTGGTGCGGCGTCGGTCTGTCACTGCTGTCGGCCATTTTGTTCTCGTCGGCCGCCATTTGCTTGCGCGGCGAGCGGGAGAGGGAGGAGGCGCTTAATATGCAGTACCTAATGCCGGGTAATGCTTTTATTTACTTGCTTTGCCACGATGATATATTATTGTAAATAGGAAAAGGTTCGGGATGCATGATTAACATTAAAATAATTTTCTATAACTCCCATTAAATAGTTAAAATGGTATAACCATTAACATCCGCCCACCATTTTTAAAATTTGAATGATTTTAGCTTACATGGTTCAATATTTTGTTGTTCCCTATTTTTTACAACCCATTATTTTTCTTATTGTTTTGTACCCCAATTTCTTTTCATGAATACCGCTGTTTTTGTAAATATTTAATTTTAAATTTACGCAAACATACTTCACTGTACCAAGCTTCTTATACCACGTTAAATATGAGACCCCTGTTTTTATTATCATCTTACCTAACATTACATTATTTTACTATGCCAAGCTTCTAACACAACCTTAATTATTTCAGTATACCCGCAAAAGCAGCAGTACGCGTACGCCGGGTACCCCCCACCCCAGGCGTACCCCGGCCCCTACTACCACGGCTCGCAGTACGGCCCCTACAACTACTGATCTCGCGACCAGATGAGGGACATTGTGGCGGCAACCTTCGCCAACCCCCCCGCCCCGCAGGCGCCCGCGCGCAACCCCTCCCCGCCCAACCCGCAGACCCCCTCCTCCATCGAGACGTACAACTCGCATCGCAGGGTCAAACGACCTAAACTCGGCGACCGACGAGTCTACCGACCGGTCCGACGACACACGCTGTCGCGCATCGACGAGACGCCGCCGCAGACGAGACCGCGATCTAAAAGTTTACAGCACTCGACGGATTTCTCGTCGACGCGCCAGATCTTACGATCGCGGTCGAACATCTCGGCGGATACGAGTCGCAGCGTACCGGTGTGTAACCAGAGTCAGGATATCGACAGTACGAGCCCGCAGTACGCGGAGCCTAAGTACTCGTCGGGCTCGTCGGACGAAAGACCGGTGTCCATGTCGGACCTGCCCATCATGGTGCCCCTGGACCCGGTGACCGGCGCGTACATCCCCTACCCAGAGTACGCGTACTACGACGACAGCGGCCGCAGTCGCTTCCGGTGGAGGTGCAAGAAGTCTGCTAAGCCGAACAACCTGTTCCTGGCTTTTATGTATTAGCGCGGCGCGAGTCGCCGACCGATCCGTTGAAATTTGAACCTTATTACAAAGGTTTAAAGTCGAAAACGAAACAATAATTTGTGCCTGAAGCAGTAAGCTCAATGGTATATCAATTTAAACTTTACTGCTTTAATATAAGGTTGAAAATAGCACCGGGTCGGTCGTCGACGGACCATGGTTGTGGAGTTTCGATGCCGTTACAGTGTGCGAGCCCGCTCCTGCTTCTATCTCGACGTACACTGCTATGGGTGGCCCGAATCTGGTGAGACGACGTACTATTGGCACCTTTTATTATGGCACGAGGGTTTTTGCGAAGCGATCTAATGCACCAACTTTTTAATAAAAAATAAAGAAATAATGTTCAAGTGTCAACATTATTCTAAAGTCAGGTAGCAGAACAATGAGAAATTTTAATAGATATCTAATGCTACTTGTCTCTTTCACTCCCGCATAAAACATTGCCATGTCGGTGGTCAGGCAAATCTATAGAAACAATAGCAATAAGGAAAAGACAGTGTTAAGTTACGATATTAAACAAACGATATCAAAATTTATAGTATGCCAATAATTTGTGATTAAGTAAATAAATCATAATCTCTCGTGCGAATGTACGAAAAAGACGGCACTATATAATATAACTCATATGACCACAAGATGGCAGCACTATCGCCATTTCGTTTCGCAATCCCCAGTGTTACTGAGCACGGCTGTACGAAACTCTAACACCACCTCGAAATTTCATTGTTGATTTCCATCGTTTGAACAAAACCCATACGAATTTAGTGTATAATTATTTAAGAGGTTTAGGAGTTAACTCCGCCATAAGTGAATCGAGGGAACAAACATTTAGGGTAAGGTCTTTTATTTTGTAACGAAATCTTCTGCGAATGCAAACTCAGGAATATAACAAGATGGGAATACCGATTTCAAGCAAACAGCCAAAAATTTATAAAAAAAAGAGGCTATATTACACTGACAATATTATTCTGTATGTAATTTATTTCGCCTAAACACAAAATAACAATTAATATACAGCAGTAAACTAATGTGGTCGCACGGTAGTGCATATGCCAAGTTCAAATTCTCTCTTGATATTATATTCCTGTTATGTACTTAGTGCCTTCGGATTATGTAATGCTCATTTATGTATTTAGAATTATCATATCTTAGCGTAATGTTTAGTTCAATGTACTTGATTTTATACAACAGTAAAATATTTTTATGACATCGAAAATGTAGAAGAATAGCACGTATTTTTCGAAAAACACTTAGAACCCACTGTCCAACAAAAAAAGCTTTAGACCTACCCCTTTCTCATAAAAATACTTACCCAGCGAATATTCAAGAACTGCTTGATCTTTGTATGGCACATTAGAAAAGTGATAGGACAGACAAAGAGCGGACCTTGAATATGCTACGTAATTATCTTTATCAGTAAGGGGGACATCCATATACTATGATGCTACCCCCATATACTTTTGTACGGGATTTTTTTTTCGGTATGGTATTAGATTTCATTTGTATTATATCTCTTAACTAGCGACTGATACAGGATCCGTCCTACGACGTATGTTTAAGTACACATCGAATATATATTAGTCATAGTCAATAATAAGTCAAATTGTAAAATAATCAATTTAGATTATATATTATGTAATTAGTTATTCGGTATATTTTTGATTATTTTCCATTTTAGATTATCGTATTTAAAATTTTCGGAAATAAAATTATAAAATTGCACGCGGCTCTTTCATTTCTTATTAAGAATCCATGCGTTGTTAACATTGCTAGTCGAAAATTATTTTGAGTCACAAAATATCAAAAACAAACAAAACAACTATCTAATGTTCGGTTGTTGGTTAAAAAGCACCTACCCACTAATTCTAAGATTTGTATTGTGACTACTCCCAATATTTTGTTTCAGTTCATGTGAATCGACAAATTAATAGGGGTAGCCCATATTTTGTTTTCAACTATGAAGTACCAGGAACGTAATGTATAAAGTGGTGCAGTTTGCGTTCAACTTTTTCGACCTACCCACTAATTCTAATATTTTTCTTCTGACTACCCCCAATATTTTGTTTTAATTCTTGTGAATTGACAAATTAATAGGGGTAGCCCATTTGATTAACTATGAAGGTTTCTTATCGAGACACGCGGTAGCGTGTCAAGCCAAGTTCAAGTACTAAAACAGAACTGGCGAGCAGTACCGTGTGTAATATTACACGATAAAAAAATTTCGATAACTCGAAACGATCAATCGCCAATAAGTGTCATTCATAATTAAACAATAACTGTCTATATAAAAAGTTTATTACAATACTTCATAATATAAAAATCAATATGGCGAAGTCTGGATGGAATGTATTATTGACATCACAAAAGGCAACTATCACACATTCACACCTTCTCTATAACAAAGCGTATAAAATTTCATTTATCTTAAAATTTGTACATGATGGTAAAAAGTTTTAAATCAGTTATTATTTTAAGTAGTAAAAGTATAGTCTTAAATCACGAATACCACAGAAATGCTTACCTGAAACAGAATTTCAAAAGCGCTAAAATTAAAAAAAAACTCCGGTCTCCAGTGTTGGAATATTTGACATTTTGACATTCAACTTGACTGCATTATTTTAGAGTTATATTATCAGTGCTCTGATATTTTTTCTGGAGTTGAGGATTCCTTATACGCAACCTAACATAAAACATGTAGCTTTGTCATAGCTAAGGTGTGCTTGAATTCTATGTAAAAAACAAGTGATGCACACAAAACACGTGGTTAAAACAATTACATCTAAATATAAAAGGTATCACAAAACTTGATGTAAGTATAAAATTCTTTAAAATTGCATATAAAAATAGAGTTCCGCTTTAAAATATATTTTTTACATAAAAATAAGTACAATCACGATTGTTTGCATGTCATTCTTTGAAAAATCTATTTTAACTGACTATGATCTGAGCAAATAGTATTTTTATTTACTGCATAAAAATACGCACAGACCATGATGGGTTGCAGAGGAGCAGATTGCATTCCACACTACAGGCCATAAAAATTAAAATCGGCCTCGTCATAATAGGCGCGTATTATTAACCCACTGATAGCAAAGTAAAATCGTCCTTTAAGACTTAGTTCTACACACAGGTAAACACCGCGTAAGTCAAAAATAACAACTTTTCAGGACAGGGAAAACAATTGCATAATTTTGTAATAAGTAGATACATACTAAATCAGGTTTCCCATTTTATTATTTTAGGAGTTTTTGTTATGCGATACGTGTTTCTGATTGGCTGATACGATGCTTCTATCTATTTTCTAGCTAATGGCATCAAAATTTCAAAATAGCCAAAAAGTGACTTACGCAGTGTTAGAACTTGAATGGCGAAATTTATCTTGTCAGGCATATAATATGACCGGCGTTCTATGCAATGATTGTTCAAATACTTATATGGCTGTATCTATCATAGGGCCGGGGTGCGAAAGGGCCTGCTTTCTCTCCTGCACCGCTGTCACCAGCTTCCTGTACGGCCCTAGAGGGAGCCCTAGGGACTTGAGGTCGCTCTCTGTGAGCAGCATAAGGGCGTCAAGGTCAATCTGCTCCTCTTTGAACTTCTGGATATACTGCGAGAGCCCCCACGCAGTGAGGAACCGTTCTAGGGAGGCGTACGCCGATTCCTCCGTTTCGCCTTCCTCGTCAGATGTTATTGTTGAGCTCCCTGAAAAGACAAGGTTTTGATGTTTTACTGTCGTATTATAATATAACTAGCTATTTGACCGAGCTTTGCTCGGTATTCGATAAAACACGAATAAAATGACATTTTTAACCGACTTCCAAAAAGGAGGAGGTTATATGTTCGGCTGTGGAGATTTATCTAAAAATGATTCTTAGCTAGATCGATTTATCGCCCCCGAAACCCGATATACTCAGGAAAATTGTTGGAGCCGATTCCGATTATATACAAGAATTGCTCGTTTAAAGATATAAGATATATACGTGGGAGAGCCAGCCTTTCCTTCCTTACCCTCCCCTATTACCCTGTTCCCTCTTAAAAGGCCGGCAACGCACTCGCAGCTCTTCTGATCCTGCGAGTGTCCATGGGCGACGGAAGTTGCTTTCCATCAGGTGACCCGTTTGCTCGTTTGCCCCCTGATTTCATTAAAAAAAAATAAGATATGAATATTGTTGTCGAGTGCAGCCGCTGGCAGTGCCGAATTTTTTTTATGAGCGTAGGCCACTTTATTTCCGCCGCTCCATGTATGAAACCTGCCGCCCCTAAGCCCCGCCCTTTACGGCCTATAAATCCGGGACTGGCCGTTGGTATACTTTCCCTCCAGTGACCAATTCATTTTTTAAAGAAGAGTTGGGTAAAGACGATAGAAATTTCCTGAAAAATCAGATAAGTATCGAGCATTTCCTCACCGGAGTTGTCTTGCCAGTCGGCAGGCTGGTAGTGTCGGTGCGCGAGCGACCCCGCAGACCCGATAGACATATCCTCGTTGGCCGGCAGAGCGCTTAGCGTCGCTGTGATTGATCGTCTGTAAAAAAAATGATGATAAGTTAGTCGATAACGTATTGTAGTGTGTAAGTATATCATATTATAGTAACGTAAGTGTACCTATGTATACATAAGTATACAGTGTGTAACAAAAATAAGTGATAATACTATAGCAGCGCCGAAAGACCAATTTTTTTTTCACTTTTGTATGAGAAAACTCGTGACGCTCTAGCACTTGCCCATACAAAAGTGAAAAGGAAGGAGGAAGGAAGGAACACGTACAAACCCTAAAATATTATCACTTATTTTTGTTACACCCTGTATAGTGTGTGATGTCTCAGTGTCAAATGGGTTCAGTAATAAATTAGGTTTGAATCGATCAGGTTGTTTAATATCTCCCTCCGTGGGCACAACCTTACAGGATTGTTATTATAAATTATTATTGTTAGTTACTTAATGAATTGAAAAAGTACTTATTATATCCAATTTCCCCTCCCAAACACAAAGTAAAATAGATATGCAATCGATATTTCATAATTATTTTAAGAGGATACACCAGGGGCGAGAGAAATTGAAAATAGGTATTTAAAAATGTATTGCTGTCTCACCAATCTCAAGTCTCCCACCGCAGAGCGCGATAAAGACAACACGACAAAAGTTCTAATAAAAGAACAGAAAATCTTCGATTCGTCGTCCGCTGATTCCTTCTCCAAAACTTAACCGATTTAAGTACTTTTTTCATTGAAAATTAAAGCAAAGCTTGAGCTGTGTTCCTATGTTTTATTTTTTTGTATATTTTAGCCAGTTTTGTTTTATGGGTGTTTGAACACAGGGGAAAATTTTTTTGGCCATTTTTTTGGGTTTTTGGACGTTCTTATCTTTTTTATTAATAAAATTATGAAAAAAAAGAAAACATAGGGACATGCTAATAGTGGCCATAGATATTCAGGAAAAAAAATCATAACTCTACCGGCATTATCCAGGGAGGAAACAGGGGACAACGTTTGTACGGAAAAACGGCGGTGTGGACTCCTCTTAATACCTACTTGTAACAGTGACACATTTATTATCTAGTTGTGAATCATGAACACGATAATCACTTGTTACGACAAGCGTTTTATAGTTCTTGAGTGTTCAAAGAATATTCTTTGGACGAGAACTCTTGTTATTGCGGGTTGCACTTACCAAGTAACCACAGGGCACAGTGACGTCACTTGTGGTTGAACTACGTATAACTTTGTAGTTTGTTTGTACTATCAGGGAAGTTGATTTATAGACAAATGGCGGACCTATGTAGTTTGGTCGAGTTATGTCAAACCTAGCCGACAGATCATGACTTACATTGAATTGATATAATCCGACCAAATGACAGGAGTCCGTCAACTGACTATGATTAATTTCTTCGATGGTACAATCTTTAGATATATAAGATAAAGATAAACATGGGATAGTATTATTTGCTGATGATACATCGCTTACATTTAATATCAAACGGCTTAATGCGTGTTATGACGAAGTAAATAATGCTCTCTTAAAGATTGTACATTGGTTTAGCGTTAATAATCTTTTACTCAATAGTAAAAAAAACAAATGTATTAAATTCACACTGCCCAATGTAAGGCAAACGGAAATGTGCTTTTAAATGGTGATGTTATGGAGCTACTGGATACAGCTGTATTTTTAGGTATAACACTAGATTCCAAGCTTCAGTGGGGCCCTCATATTGCTGGGTTGGCCGACAGACTCAGTTCAGCAGCATATGCAGTAAGTAAGATTAGACAATTTGCTGATGAAGCAACAGCACGTCTAGTTTAGTTACTTTCATAGTATTATGTCCTACGGCATTTTGCTGTGGGGCAATGCTGCAGATATAAATACAATTTTTGTGCTGCAGAAGCGAGTTGTTCTGGCAATCTACAAGTTGGCCCATAATACTTCACTTAGAGAAAAATTTAAGGAAACTGGAATCTTAACTGTTGCTTCTCAATATGTCCTATCAAATGTATTATATGTTAAAAAGAATATATATCAATTCACGAAAAAATGTGATACCCATGGGAGAAATACTCGTAATAAACATAAGCTTGAAATTCCGGTGACTAGACTTACTAAAGTCAAAAATTCTTTTAAAGGTCAATGTATACGCCTTTATAATAAGATCCCAGAAAAGTTCAAAACCTTTCAATTAATAAATTTAAAAAAGTTGTTAAAGAACGTTTGTGTACCAAAGCATACTATAAAGTTACTGATTTCATGAATGATAGTACACCGTGGGAATAAGGTCGCCCCCTGCAGAGCTGTTTCTGTATATTATTTTATTGTAATATTGTACACTTGTTGTATTTAGTTTTTTTATTTATTCATAATGACATTGTAATTTTCCATCTTTTTGGTAAAAGATGGCCCCGTGCGAGTTTCCTACGCCGGTTCTTCTCGCCGGGTTAGTTCCCGAACCGGTGGTAGGCCCCAGTAGCATCTACGTTCGGAAAGTGTTTGAAAAAAAACCTATTCTGAATAAAAATTTTCTGACTTTGACTTTGACTTTAGGCCTGAGAATACGTTTATAGCTACTTTTTATATTGATACTAGAAATAATTCACATGGCAAAATAACGTTGCCGGGTCAGCTAGTATCCAAATGTCTGTCTGTTTGTGTGTAATATATGTACCTGAAGGCGACGCTGCCGAAGCCGGGGCGGTCGAATATGCTGGCGGGCTCCTGCAGCAGCACCTCCTGCCCCAGACCGCTGTCCTCGTTCTGCGCCGCCAGGAAGTCCGGCTGGCTGGCCGATCTGAAGAAAAAAAGATAAAACTTGTTATAGAAAAACAAGATGAATTATAATAAATAATATTGTGTGTATTAGTTTTGTGTAAGTATATAATCCGTCCCGATAGACCTAAAAGCTCTGCGGATTGTAATATTTTTGACATTCGAAGATCAAATTATTCGCTGCGCTAAAGAAATAATTAGTGAGCACATTATTTTGGTTGACTTAGGTTTTTTTTTGTTCTGAGATCTACTTGTAAAATATCAAAATATTTCAAATCCCTATAATGTGTAAAAGACATTAAGGTTCAATTCAACGCAACGCGTAAATGCATTTCTAAATTTGTATGGCTTTTACAGAGTTCAATTGCGTGAGACGACATGCAAATTCAAATTCTTTATTAAACATACAATAGTATAAAAGCTAGGTAGCGTATATCACGTCGTCTAATCCCATGCTAAGAAAAAACTTGTGTTATGGCAATCAGACAACAGATGCACGCCGAACAATTTTATCCTAATATATATTATTTACACATTCACACACACAATCACACTACACTTTATCACGTAAAAAAATGTCAATTCAATACAAATTTAAAATGCATACACGTCACGTTGCGGTTTGAATTGACTCTAAAACAACATTCCATTTAATATAGAGTGAGAAAGAGACAGATATACCTGGTGAGCGTACTCGTCCGCTGCGGTTTCTGCGGCGCGTCCGTGAACACGTCCGCCACGGCGCCGCGCGCGCCCGGACCCGCACCGAACGTACCCACGTACATCACCTGAGAACATACATTTGGATTTATTCATAACTGTTTTTAAATTATCGCGATACGGCTAAACATTATTGCCAGTGTCGAGTGACAATCAATATCGCACTACAAATTACAATAATATTATTACATCTACCTCTGAATCTCTCCGTAGCCCACTCAACGACGTCACAGAGCGTCGACCTGTCGTTTCGACTTCCCCAACCTGAAATAATACAACTCAACATTAAAGCAAAACTATGTATCAACGTAGATTTCAGTATCACACTCGTACTCGCTCCACACAAAGTGCAATCGAGAGGGTGGATTGAGCATACCTCGCTTAGTCGGACTGTCTAGCTTTGGGGCTAGACAGCCCGACTATATCATTTTAGTATGAATTATATTTAATACTAAAATGAAAACTTAGGTTAACACGAGTGTTACACATAATAACATTATGTCTTGTGATTTTGTCACGGTGCACTTTTCTTATTTCAGACGTATGGTGGTGATTCCACCCTTGACAAAGGACATTAGAACGCAGTACACAGATGCTTTATAACTAGTTTTAACGCCTCCGTGGTTTATGAGAGTAAAAGGAATATACAGTGCTCGTGTTCTGCGCGCACACTTTTGCACTATAAAATCACTCCTGCGTAACTGGTCTGGTTTCAATGAAACCGGCCACATAATTAGTTTGGTTGAGTTTACCAATTTTTAAACTAGAACGTACCTTAAAGTCATCCCCGGCATTGCGAGTGAGCGTACCGTTTCTCATCTTGGTGGCTAGCGCCTTCTTGTAGACGGCGCCGCGGCCGCGCGCGCCCGAGCTCACCGTGCCCACCAGCGCCGAGTACGTCGGCCGCGGCTCGTCCAGCAGGTTACCTGGGGTATAATCAACACATTATAACTTGTGTAGCAGGTTACCTGAGATAGTAAAAAATATTAGTTGGAGATACGACGTAGTAATTAAGTACAACCTTCTGACAAGTTAATAATTTTAACAAAAAAAAACAGGCTTCGAACAATGTATCCTTATCATGGGACCAAATGTCAAGTATTATTCTTCCAACAAAAAATGAATCATCAAAATCGGTTCACAAACGGCCAAGTTATCCGCGAACAAACAAAAAAAAGATACAAGTATTTTATACTGTCGAGTCGACAAACCTTCTTTTTTGGAGTCGGTTAAGAAAGTGGTCGATATCCTTTATGGGGATTACATGAGGCCATTTCTTTCTCGACCAACTTTTGGGTCGAAAAGAGTTTTTAACCTGTTTAGGTGAACAAGTAACATGGTAGGATCCAAGGCTAATCGAGGTGCAAAAGTGGAGGGCTCTCTACTCTAACGCAAGTAAAACAAAATACAAAACAGAAATGTTATAACCACGAGTGTCGCCATATGGACAACATACATACAGCATTTACAAGGCCACAATGAATGACTATCGTAGTACACAGCAAAATACCAAACTTTTACACACCTGAGCTAGAAGACCGTATCATCTTCTGTTTAATCGCCATCAGCACGTTGCTGGGTCGATGCGGCATGGGGGTGACCTCCTCCCCGTACCCGTTGTCCCACTCTTTGGCCAACTTCTTCAGCTCCTTTCCCGCTAGCACCTCGGCCTTGCTCTGCCGCTTCATGTACTGCTTCTGCAGTTTCTCGTGGTCCTTCTTCGCTTTCTCTTTGAGGGATTTCGCTTTTTTTCTATAAGAGGATAGATTTTGTTTTAATGTTATTTGTTGTTGTATTTTTTTGCTGTTGTTTGTTTTGTTGGTGTTGTTGTTTGTGTTCTTTGTTTTAATTTTTTATGTTGAAGACCTATCCTGTTATAATAAAAAGTAAATATTTGTACAATGTACTGCCTATTCTCATAATAACGTAAAGTGTAGGCTTGAATGACTTGAACCAGCAGTTCATTGGTATTTTTGAGCAGGAAATATTAATCTAGATATTATTTTTCTCTATGATCTAGATGACATAAAGTTATTTCGATCCATTTTAGATGACGTTTTATGCTATTAGGTCAAGTTTTGTTGAAGTTCCAAACTATTGAGAAATTGATTCATTAGCAGATTCACTTTTGTTGGCTTCACGACTTACACGTCTTGACACAACACAGTGTCAAGACGTGTAAGTCGTGATTTATTGGTTAGCATAACCCAACCAAATTACATAGACTCGCCATTTGCCTTTCAATATAGGTACCTTTCGCCTATCTGACATTTTAATTCCTCTGATAGTAAGCGAGCCGTCTGCCTACGGATCAATTGCTCTGATAATAAACTACGCAGCTTTCTTAGAATTTCTTTGAACTATGAAACTTCCTTACAAAATGTTACCCACTTATCACTATTCTCCATCTTGCCCGCGGCCTGGTCGAGGAACCTCAGTATATCCTCTCTGCCGTTGATGCCGGCCAGCTCCTGCGCGGTGTGGCCGTCCACGTCCATCGCGAACAGATTGGCTCCGAAGTTGACGAGGAAGGTCACGCACTCCTTGTGCCCGCGCGCCGCCGCGAGGTGCAGCGCTGTGTTGCCGAAGTAGTCCGCCTTGTCGGGCTCGCCACTGGAATGTTGAGACAGTTAGATCTTTGGAAGGCGAGGTCAAACGTATTATATACCGTTGAATATATAATACGTTTGGACGTGAATATGTTATAATAGACAGATACAATCTACATATAGATACTGCATGTATGAAAACGAGCGTGCCACTAAGGATTTTGTGAAAATTTCAAGTGCCTAACTGTTATTATTATTGATTACGAGCAAAAAAAAATTTTTTTTGAAGAGGATCGCAAAAAAAATTGAGGTGGAATAGTTTTCGGTACTCATGCGCCGACTCGTGCTAGTCTAATACACATGCGGTATCTATCATGATCTATGTCTGTGACAGATACACTTTCGTATTTACAGTTCGACAAGGCTTTATTTGAACGTGGGTGACATTGACGGGAGCGCTGCTGGTAAAGGAGAACTGTCAAACACATGTCAAAAATGACGTTTTTCTATGATAGAGGCGCTTAGTTCCTTTTCTCGCCACGTTCAAATAAAGCCTTGTCGAACTGTATATCGGTTAAGCGGTTTGGACTGCTGAACCGATTTTGCTGTGGTACGCCGTACGGTATATAGATACTTTGAGTTCCGGGAAAGGACATAGGATACTTTTTATCCTGGAAATGTAACGTTCCCGTGCGATACACGAATGTGTAGTTGTTTATCTCGTATATATTATGTAACCCAAATGTTTTACTGTTTTATTATGGCTGCCTTTTGTCACGTGCTACGTTATCCTCTCTTATATTCCTCTTCGTTACGTAAGAAGTAGGAAACGATAATAATTTATTTTATGATATCATTTAGTAGACTTAGGTATATCAAACAAATTATATCAACACACATCATAGTCGTACAGCAATAAAACAAATCCCTACAATAAAAATTACAGTGACGTGTAACCTTAATAATTTTTTTTCATTAACATTAATCTAATCAAAAGCGTCACAATTTTGAACTGATCGTTATCAATAATAACTAGAAGACTTTAAACATATTTTTTTATTTATTTTTTTATTATAAAATTGTGGCCGTCTATGGACTGTTCGTCCATATCCTTTTTTTGTTATTTTATTATTTAGATTTTTCGCACCAAGGATAATTGAAATAATATTATGAATTTTAATTAATTGTGGTCCATCACGCCATGGACACTTTTTTTTTTTTTTTAACATAAGTAATATATATTTATATATATACTTAGTAGAATAGACTTATATTATACATATAATAAATATATAAATAAATAAATAAATATATATATATATATATATATATATATATATATATATATATATATATATATATATATATATATATATATATATAATATTATATTTATTGTTTTATAAATTACATAATAATAATAGTAATGTTTTGAACGGTGAGGTCCCAGTCGGTGTGGCGGCCAGTAGGTCCGACATTTTCCGATTTCCTTAGATTTTATGCTGCTCCACCCTTTGCCTTTAGATGTTGTGACATTGGCTTGGTGGAGAGGGGTCACTCAAGCTGGGTGGTGGACTTTAAACATATTCCTATGTGGATAAAGGAAATCAATAAGGTAATACCAAATAAGTACAGACGTCTCTATTGGAGCTTTTCCAACTTCAGACATTATAACAATTAACAAACAAGAAACCCTGTGATAGCAATAAGGATGAGGTTGGGACTCTGAAATCTAGGTTATTAGCGCCTAAATTTTAACTTTTTCTTTAGGGTCAATTTATACTAGCGCAGAGTCGAAGCGCATCGAAGCGAATAACCAAAATCTGAACATAACAAATTCAACCTTAACTCCAGAGCGTAACGCACACATTACTTCTGAGATTCTGCGCGAGACCAATCAGCGTTGGTCGCGCTCGCGCACAGAAGCGCGACCCCTATGAGCCTCTAAATCAAGGTTTCCCAAACTTATTAATTTTTGGTCTACTTCCCACTTTGAGAACAAATTATGTTTTAGCGCCCCCCATTGTTTCAATTTAAAATGCATACAGTTGAAAAAAAATTATAAATCACCCCCATGCCTCTACTCAACGCGCAATTTTTTCTGGGTCCCACACCACCCCCCTTTAGACCTTCAGCGCCCACAATGGGGCGTTATCACCAACTTTGGGAAAGGCTGCTTTAAATTATTTATTACTAGATGACGCCCGCAACTCCGTTGCGCACAAAATTAGATTATCACGCGGGAACCGTACATTTTTCCGGGTGAAAGTATCCTATGTCTTTTCCTCGGCGTCAAAGATTCTCCATGCTAAATTTCAGCAAAATCGGTTCAGCGGTTTGGGCGTGAAGAGGTAACAGACAGACAGATGGACGGACAAACAGACAGACAGGCGGACAGACAGACATACTTTCGTATTTATAATATTACTTAGTATGGATATGGATTTCCATATTTAGCTTTAATCGATAACCAAAGACGAGTGTACACCATAGATTTAAATCGTGTACACCAGATTTTCAAGCGGCTAGACGATCAATTTTATTGTGCAATATTATTGACTGTACTTAGACGATCAGTTTACCGTCAATCTTCACCAGACTGATGGATCAGATTGATGAAAAACTGATCGTGTAACCTACGCCTGTACACGATTTCCAGTATCTCTCACCCTCTCCCACACAACAGCCGTAGGGCATCAATGTGTCCCTCGAAGGCGGCCCACAGCGTCGGCGTCATGCCGGACTCGTCCTTGTTGTTGCATTCCTTGCGCGTCGCCTCCCGTAACACCTCGAGCAGTCCGTCCTTCGCCGCCCTGGAAATAATAAAAAAGTTAGGTTATATGCTCCGAGTCCTGAAGAAGGTATATATTAACATTTATAGAAAAAAAACTAAATTGAAATCGGTCCGTTCGGGAGCTATGATGCCACAGACAGACAGGCAGACACACGGACAGACACGTCAAACTTAAACACCCCTTTTTTTTGCGTCGGGAGTTAGTTGATAATAAAAAATGGGTTTGCGAGATTATTTTAAACATACAATTTAAAAGGCAATAGGCAGTAAATATGCCTAATTCATGTTGTGAAGCGTCTTGCAAGGGGTTGCAAACTTGCAATAATGGATTTCCATCATCTTTGATGACGCGTGAGCACATTATTTTCTTGCTATGCGCTAAACAAAACAGGCCTTTGAACATACATTTTTTTCTAACAATTTAAAGAAAAAAACCTATGGATTTTGGTCGGGCTATGCAAATCCGGTATGGGCTAATTATTACCTTAATATTATAAAAAAATAAGTTGGGTTTTCCTTCCTGACGCTATAACTCCAGAACGCACGAACCGATTTCCACGGTTTTGCATTTGTTGGAAAGGTCTCGGGCTCCGTGAGGTTTATAGAAAAAAAAATCAGAAAAAACTTCAAGAGGAAAGCAGGAAAACAGGGAAAACCATTTTATGGCAAAACAACGTTTGCCGGGACAGCTAGTTATATTATATAATGACAAATATAGACTTGACAAAATTCTACCACATAACGGAGGAACGGAGAATCTGCAATTTCTGATGGTCCTTTTTGTATTTGTATCATGATCATTGTTATTTGTTACGTAGTATCTTGGCATTCAGATGAAATTGCCAGTAGATAATATATTCACGATTCCGGTAGCGTAAAAAAGTAGCATTTAGTTGACAATGGCACTTTCACTGCGCAGCGGTGAGGCCGGTGAGGCAACGTGCTTACGATGTGAAACGACCTTTATACAGAGCAGTGCTTGTCAATCTGTATCCCTTTATTTCACACATCTAAACTAATATTGTATGCGAGAATCTGTATGTTACTTCTTTGCTCAAATTTTGATAAAATCCCTTAATAAATCCCTTAATCCCTTAATAATTACGTTTTCCAAACGATTTCTTCCAAAAAATATTTTATGTGGGAGAGCCATGCTTCGGCACGAATGGGCCGGCTCGACGGGAGAAATACCACGGGCTGGTGTGGCAGCGCTTGTGCTGTGTTTCGCCGAGTGAGTGAGTTTACCGGAGGCCCAATCCCCTACCTTTTTCTCTTCCCTACCCTCCCCTATTTCCCTCCCTATCCTCCCCTATTTCCTTCCCTACCCTCCCCTATTGCCTTCCCTACCCTCCCCTGCGCTATTACCCTATTCCCTCTTAAAAGGCCGGCAACGCACCTGCAGCTCTTCTGATGCTGCGAGCGTCTATGGGCGATGGAAGTTGCTTTCCATCAGGTGACCCGTTTGCTCGTTTACCCCCTTATTTCATTTAAAAAAAAAACGAATGATCATCAACGAATTCATAATTTTTCAAGTGCCAATTCTTTTCCACGCTTATCACTGCAACTCCTGCGTCACCCTGGGTCCATGGGTATACATGGGACATTGACAGCTGAAAAACCTGCAGAGTTGCAAGTCAATTTCCCATTTAAAACTTCTTGGAAACTTTCTGAAACTTTTATTCTTTAACATCAGTTTTCTACGCGGGTATGGTGTATTCTGTAGAACATCCCTAGTATAGCTATCAGGGGTAGCAAAAATTTCCAAATTGAGCCGCAGCACGATCGTGCGCTATTTTAGATGATGACAAAAGCTGTTGAGATCGAGCTGATTTGATTCTGATTCTGTCGGGAGTAAGGCTCACAGTTTGAGAGACGATGCTTATAAAGTTCAAACAGGAATGCGTGTGATCGTGTAACAAAACAGTAACTTAATTAGTACGTCTATTCATTGAAGACATGAGTGGATGAACCGGGTAACTAACATTTTAAAACATAAGAGCAAAATTTTACTAATTTTTCTCTTATAATTTGCACAAACCTTGTAACTTACCTACTTCATGATCTGGCTAATATATCTAGCTATTCATAGAAACCACATTTTTTTACTTCAAATAATTTTCCCGATCTTAAAGCCTCCGTTTATGAAAAAAACGGAAATTTTCTAACTGTTACCTGCTTCATCCACTAACGTCATTCTTCAATTATGGTTTTGTCTACGACCGACCATGCAAAAGGAAAATTCTTGGCAAGTTTGCGGGTGCGTTTAGTATGAAGATGATCAATTTTATATTGTAGTAACAGTATTACTTAAAAGTAAATAGCCGTAGCTATTTACAGCCGTAGTGAGACCGATTACCACATATTATGACTGCGTAGTGTGGCATAAAAAGGCTGAATAAGTAAACTGTAATAAAAGTCTAAACAGCGTACAGAGACTGGCATGTGAGGCATGTCTAATAATCACGGGTGACGGGTGCACTCTCATCAACACCCACCGCTTCCCTGGGCCCTGATCAATCTAACTCTGCTTCCTCTGCTTGTTCAGATGGAGGCCAGAAAGGTGGCTCTCAGGGCCAGGACAGACTCTTCGTGAATCACCTGTCATGGACATGCCATGAGCCATCAGATGCCAAGATCAAGGTGCATAGCTTTTCGAAGCAATACCAGGTTTTTATACCTTCCAGGGAGGACTGGGAAAGAAAAATCGCAATCGATGTCCGCCCTAGCGATATATTTAGTTTGGTTCACGGATGGATCAAGGAAAGACAACCGAGCGGGAGCCGGATTCTATGGAGGCAGGCCACCAAAAGGCAAGTACGCCTGTTTGAGGGAATTTGCGACCGTGTTTCAGGCTGAGGTCTTCGCTATCGTCGGTTGTTCACTAGAAAACCTGCTGCCTGGAGATGGCCCTAGTTATTAAAAATATTTTTATCTTCTTTGATAGTCAAGCTGCACTTAAAGCACTGACTGTCCCAGAAGTCGCGTCTAAATTGGTTCTGGAATGCATTGAGACGTTAAACATGCTGGGAAGGAACAACAACATGCGCCTAGTATGGGTCCCGGCCAACAGTAACGTCCCCAGCAATGAAACCGCTGACGAACTGGCTAGGCTTGGGGCCGAGAGTCTCATATATGGCCCAGAACCGGTCTGTGGTATACCTCCCAGTACCGCAAAGCCATTGCTCAAGGAATGGGGTCACAGACTAAGCAGGAACTAGGAAGTAATAGGAAGCTCCAAGGCACTCATTCCTGGCTTCAACAAGAAACTGTCAGAATTAGTGCTCACCTTGGGTAGGAACCAATTAAGAATCCTTATCAGAAGCCTTACTGGGCACTGCAAGCTCAATAAACACCTAAACAGAATGGGTATTTGTAGCATAATTACTTGCAGATTCTGTGAGGAGGACGATCAGACACCTATACACCTTCTCCTCAACTGTCCTGCTCAACTACAGGCACCTTGGTCGCCACGAATACTCATCCACAGAGGAAATTCGTGGCACCAACCCCAACCATATCGTTCAATTTATGAGCAGTATTGGGTTGGGCATGATACTCTAGTGGAAAGTAACGAAGGAGTCACAATAGATCCTCGTGTGTCGCAGTGACGTCAGGGCTACAGCGAAGGTGCCTGCCTTCTTTAACAAAAAAAAAACAGTATTACACTCGACTTTAAAATAATTTGGGCGTATATTAAGCTCATTTAAAGCTAATCATGGATCAAATATCATAATATTCTCTTTCGTTTCTAGTATCTATGGATGTCGAGGTATGGTATTAGCCATTGCTAATACCATACCTCGAATCCATACTAATACTTCATAATATGGAATAATCCAGACTAATACTTTTTTTAAGCAGAGATATGCAGTACCTACCTTAAAGTCGACGCGAATAATATCATTTCGACATTATCTTTGCCCGAAACAAAAATGAAAAAAATATATTTCCATAACGTTGCATTGGACACCTGCGGATGATAATCGATAAGGAAATGCTTATAGAATTTAAACCCTATTCACATATACATACGGTTTACTTTTAAAGTGGTAAATTATTAGCCCCTTATAGCACAGTCGCTGAACCGTATAAAGCACGTAGTTTGTGGTGTATTAGAAACATTTGGTGTATTTTTGCTAGTGACGTAACGTATAGAATATAATATAATATGTAGATATATATATATATATATATATATATATATATATATATATATATATATATATATATATATATATATATATATATATATATATATATATATATATATATATATATATATATATATATATATATATATATATATATATATAGGCCAAATTTGATTAAAAAAATATTCTCTACAAATATTTGAAACAAATAAGTTTGTCAATTATTTCTGATGCAGGTCCAGGATAAACTGTACTTTACGGGACGCTGGTCTGGCGTTTCATATTATTTTTGTTAGAAACTACACAATGCAAGAAGTCTTTCCGTGAAGTCGGTTTTTGAAGCAACCTAGTAGTTTTCGAGAAATAAATTATTAAAAATCGCAAAATTAGATCAACATTTTTGATTACTTTACGTCATTACTTTGACTGACTACCAACCTTATAAAACTACGATCTGTCATTTGCGTTTCTTTACGTGAAAGTTAATTCTATGCAGTCAATGTAGACAAAATTTTGGGGTCTTTTTGAGGTATTTATGTTGTAAATACATTTTAAATGTAAAATTTTATGTATTTACGTGTAATTTATTGAAAAGAATAATAATTTAATTGTAAAATATGATATATCGTGTTTCTACTGTACAACAACGAAACGCAACGACGCCATTTTGTTTTATGCGTCGTGTGTCTGGAAATGTCAGTCATCGTTTG
This sequence comes from Aricia agestis, assembly GCF_905147365.1. Lineage (NCBI taxonomy): Eukaryota > Metazoa > Arthropoda > Insecta > Lepidoptera > Lycaenidae > Aricia > Aricia agestis. Next base: position 12,542,961 of record NC_056417.1, read on the forward strand.
TTGCTCTTGCAGTCGAGATCGTTTTACGTACTCCTGTCTGACTACATTTGTATGACTACCATGGCGTCTCCGAAGCCCCAGTCTTCGAGTTCCGCTGAATCGCCTGAAAAGTTGAGTGAAGTGCAAGTGTTGGACTCTGTTGAGCCGCTTGTTACGGCCTCCTTTTCAGTGCATTTGTGTAGTGCGCAAGTGATGGACTCTAGTGAGCTGCTTGTGCCTACTTCGCCTGGTGGTCCTAGTGGGATGGCTGGTCCTAGTGGGATGGCTGGTCCTAGTGGGATCGCTGGTCCTAGTGGGATGGCAGATCTCGTCATGCCAGTTTCCACATCACCTGAAGACTTGCATGAGCCAGCAACCCCTTCTGGTTCATCGGGAAGGCGAGTCCATTATTACTCGGAAGAGTTGAGGTTAGTAGGCTAAAGTTTAGAATCATGCCCAACAATTTTAAGTAGATAATGTAATAATTTATTACTGATTCTTATAATACGTATGTACCTATATAAATATACTTATTTCATGTTATTTGTTTTAAATGATAATAATGTAAATATTCGTATGATAAAATGAGGAAAGTCGGCAAACATCGTTTGTCAAATGACAGAAAAATGATCAAAAACATCAGTCTTACTTAACTACTTAGCCATAGATACCAAAGTGGGGGGCGGGGGGGGCGCAGCCCCCCCTAAAGGGCCGCCAAAACAAAAACAAACACAATCCAGAAAGTCCAAAAGTAGGTTAGGTTAGGTTGGAACGTAGGCCACAACACCCAGAAATAGGAGCCCCGCGTAGCGGGGCTCCGTCAACTGATAATTGAAGCTAGTTATGCCATATTGAGGGTCATTGGTCTCTAGGTATGAGACGGATGGTATGAGACGGAGACGTGACAGACGGACATGGTCCCAAAAACGAATTTGCCAACCCCTAGAGTACAACTCCTAAGCAGGAGGCTGCATTATGATAGAAAATATACATCCTTCACTCAACCACAGCCTTGTGATGCTTCAAAAACACTTCGTAAACACCCGAGAACAGTTATTGTACTTTGGGTAGCTTGGAGTTATGTAAATCTTTCTCTTTCAACTTGTCATTCAACTTGCTTTGTTTTTGTTTTAGGTCGATGTGGAACTGGAAAAAAATCTTCACAAGACTTGGGACGGTACAGCAGTGTATCCAGTTTGCTGAAGAGAGAGGATTTATTCCTAAGCAGAAAATGTGTCATATACACCACAGGCCAATGACGCTGTCTACCGAAACCCAATTTGGCAGATTCCGCTGCAGAAAGAGCAACTGCAGGAACAGGAGTGTTAGCCGGGTACAAGGTACCTGGTTTGAAAATGTGAGGTTATGCATCACATTAGCATTTCAAATAATGTATGCTTTTAGCGAGGGCTTGTCTTATATGCAAGTACAAAAACAACTTGCAACCGAAGATGAGCCTGTGATTTCCATGAAAACCGTGGCGGACTGGTACAGCTATTGCCGAGAAACAATTGTTATTTATGAGCTGGAAAATAACCAAGCAAGTGAGAAAATAGGAGGACCCGGAAAAATAGTACAAATAGATGAATCCAAATTTGGCAAAAGAAAATATAACCGTGGTCGACAGATCGAAGGTCATTGGGTGATAGGGATGATCCAAGATGGGAGCGATGATCTTCGGCTGGAAGTGTGTCCTGACAATGAGAGGTCTGCGGAAATATTGGTGCCACTCATCAAGAAGCATGTTCAGGAAGGTTCTATCATCCATACTGATTATTGGAGAGCTTACTTGAGCCTTCCTGAGCATGGATATACACATAAGAGGGTGAATCACAGTGATCCCACAAACAAATTTGTAGCACCAGATGGGACACACACGCAGCGCATTGAGAGCCAGTGGAGGGGATTGAAAAAACAATTCAGGCAGGAACAAAATAAAGCAGACTTCACGGATTGGCTGTGCGAATACCTATGGCGGCGAAAAATAAGGGTCAACCATACCGATCCATTCGAAGAACTATTAAAGGCAATTAAATATGTGTATGTGGACAATACAAATTAATAAAAATGATTGTCAACTAAATTATTTTGTTTTATTTAGTTTGCCAAAGTCCTGTAGGTCACGTGATAGGTTAGAAATTTTGTGGTAATTTTTTTTTTAACAGACAACAGTGATCTCTTTATAACCCTGAAAGGGGATAGGCAATTTTGTAGGGAATAGGCAAGTCCCCCCTCAAATCCCCCTTTTAACCCCCCTCCCCCCTTAATTCGATGATCCAAAACGGAATTTCAACACTTTTAGTGCAGTCATAACCTCAAACTTCAATCATGAATATCTCAGAAACCAAGAGCTTGCTTCAAGAGGGGGGGGTACCAGGGGGTCCCCCCTCCCCCCCCTCCCCCCACCCCACCCCTCCCCCCCCCCTACACCGCGTCCCTTAATGTACAGTTTTTCCCAGGTCCAGAAATACTTTAATAGAAAAATTAAAGTTCCATGATTTCCAAGGCTGTGTGGCGATCTACAGTTCTACACACGGTATCGTGAACCGCGGGGCTAAAATGGTCACATTTAGCAATTCCTCTCAATCAATTCAGCAAATGAATTGTCAAAACTGTCAAACTGACAAATGTCAAATCAGTTCAAAAATACAGAAATGAATTGCAAGCAGAATTGCATTTTGCGACTTTAGAAAAATGAATCATATTATGATTCATGTCACGATTCTTCAAAGCGACCATTTTAGCCCAGCGGGGCTAAAATGGTCACATTTAGCAATTCCTCTCAATCAATTCAGCAAATGAATTGTCAAAACTGTCAAATTGACAAATGCCAAATCAGTACAAAAAGTACAGAAATGAATTGCAAGCAGAATTGCAATTTGCGACTTTAGAAAAATGAATCATATTATGATTCATGTCACGTTCATGTCACCTTCAAAGCGACCATTTTAGCCCCGCCGATGCGCTCACGATATTGCGATCTATCGATTCGATATAATTTCCGAGCTACGTTAATTCAGAGCCCTAGCTATCGGAACTCAAGACTTTTGTCGCGAAGAGTCCTCAACTTTTGAAAGCGAATAAATAAGTGCGCCCTTTTGGCGACTTTGTGGACTTACGGCTGCATTTAGAGACATTTTAAGATGATTAAACTTTAATTTAATGAAGAGTTTGAAGGATAATATATGGGGCTTATGTCAAAATCTTCACTTAATTACAGTTAAGTGATTAACATTCGTCTCTGAGTACGGTAGTTAAAGCCCCTGTTGCGGGGACCTAGTTGTTTAGCTACGCCTCTGCGGGGTGTTAGCTACGCCACTGCACGGAAGTACAGGGTAGGAGACACGCTTGACGGGCGCGGTCGTTCACCAAATACCACACAAGGTCAATGCCTCACGTTGTACATTATGTACAAAAGACTAGGTCTAGTATATTACCTAGTCATTAGGCCAATGATGTACCATCGGAGAAATTTATTCATATGCAGACACAGACGTAAAATAGTACGGACGTAACCTTCTCTAATCACGAGTGAAGCCTAGTTATGGCCGCCCGTGTAGGACGTGTGCGTGATATGAGGGTTGCCATATAAATCATAAATTTCCCTACTTTTAAATTTTGTAAACTCAGACAAGTTAAATGTATTTTTTATACTTAAACATATTTTTATGATTTTTTCCCCTCAGAAAAGTAAGCGGTTGTTAAAGATGTCATAATAAAAATATTATTTTTATGACACTATAGATAGAAAAAAGACACATGTTACGTACAGAGAAATATATTATTTACATAACATTATTAGTAATAATGATTATGTACAAACATTTACAATTATAAAATTATTACTAGCTATTTGACCGAGCTTTGCTCGGTATTCGATAAAACACGAATAAAATGACATTTTCTAAAAATAATTCCTAGCTAGACAGATTTATCGCCCCCGAAACCTATATAAGAAACCTATATACGAAAAGATGTAAGATACTTAAGTCCCGTAACCCGTTTCATCAAACAATCAAGTAATGTTAAATAAATAATGGCTTGTTAAATCAGTTAACGGCCTGTTAGAGCTATCGAAAGTTCTACCATGCGCTAACGTCAAATCAAATCACCTAACATGGTGTTAAATTTATTCCTGGTCTAGAGGTCCATTCAATATTTTCATTCCTACTAGGTCTCAATGACGCTCGGGTGACTACACCAATAGCACCTTCCCTCCCCTACTACTGAAGGAAATCTAAGGCAACAATTTTATCTATGGACGCTTCACACCACGTCAGTCTGACCCCGTGCTAAGTACCTGAAGGACTTGTGTTACGGGTACCAGACAACGGAAATATATTTAATACTGTTATACTATACATATATTTAAGATTTTTATTATATGATACACATATTTAATACACACCCATGACCCAGGAACTTTGAAAACTTTTTGTTCCGTCGGCAGGATTCGAACCCGCGACCCCCGGCTTCAGCCACCGACAGCCCACCCACTGAGCCACAGAGGTCGTCAAACAACAGTTATATCCACTTTTGTAAATTAAGAAATTAATAGGGCTGTAGACTATATTTAGGAAATATATTTATTTTACAGATGTACCATCAAGGAAGTTGATTCCTATGCAACTGACAGACCAACGTTATTTGGTCGAATACTTATGTTAATTCAATGTTAATTGTGTCGGCTGGGTTTGACGTAACGCAACCAAACTACTTATGTCCCAGATTTGCATAGGAATCAACTTCTCTGATAATACATAAGTATTTTGTTACACCTAAAAATATGTATAAAAAATAAATACACTCTTATTTCAATTAAAAAAATCACTAAATATAAAAAATATTATAAAGTTATTAAGTAAAATATGTCCATTTTCGGTAATTCTATAATACAAACTCTCAAAAAAACAATAATTTGTATTAGATTTCGTTTACTGTCTACACCCCTATTATTGTATTCCTGCCTAATTACTGGTCAATAGTATGCTAAATACTTACATGACACTAATAAAAGACAATAAAATTAATTATTTGATTATTTAAAAATAATTTAAAATTTTCCCCGGTTTGGGGAAAATTTCCCCACTTTGTTATGGACATTACTGACCTGTTGAAGTTGAATTAATATTTACATTATTTTATCAAAATACTTTAAAAATATGTTATCTTACCTATGAAATATTATTCCTTGATGTTTTTTGTGTAAGGTTGTATTGTTCTTGCACCATTTTACAACACAAGATGGCATATTTATTTTTATTTATGAATGACAAAGATGTGTCACCGCGATGCAGTCTAATTGCGCAATGGCGGTACGATCGGCTTATTACAGTGCGATTGTTTGTTTTTTGTGTAAGATGTGTACATATGATCGCCTGGGCTTATTAAGGGTGCTTCACTCATTTCTTAATGGCGATCCGTCCGTATTTTTTTTACGTCCGTGTATGCAGAATGCAGATGGTGGACCTACGGCTACGTAATTTGGTTGCGTTATGTCAAAGTCAGCGACAGTCTTTTACCACAGTATAGCAATATGACATATCCCTATTGCTATACTGTGCTTTTACTATGTTACATTGAAATGTCATAACTCATAGCCCGACCAAATGACATAGGGCCGTCACGTGCCTATGAATCAATAATTATTGCAGATGATGGTCCTACGGAATTTTGGCCGGTTACGTCAAGTCCAACCGAAAAACCGCAACTAACATAGATCTGATACAACGCTACCAAATAACGTGCCATTTGCCTAAGCATCCACCAAGTTGATCTGCTGTATTTCGCAAAATGAATGGAATAGTAGACTTTCGAATATGGCAATAATTTCTGCTGGATGATAAATGACTTATGGAGTCATGCGATCTGCTCGAGTCTCGACTTAATTCAGCTAAGTCCTGAATAAGAGCCTCATAACTCGTAAGTGGTATCTTCAAACCTCGGTCGGTCATAGAAGGAGAGCCTTGTTTTTGATTCGAGATTCGAATTGCCAGTTACCGCAGGCTGTTCTGTATTTGACGCCCGTAACTTTGTTACGGCAAAATTCGTTTATCGCGCGGGAATTGTACATTTTTCCGGAAATAAAACGTATCCCATGTCCTCCTGGGACTCAAAGCACCTCAAAGTATCTCCAAACCAGATTTCAGCAAAATCGGTTCAGCGGTTTGGGCGTGAAGAGGTAACAGACAATACACTTTCACATTAAATGTGAAAGTGTATTGTTTTATAATATTAAAGTAATGAAGTACTATAGATTTCTTCGCTGCGTATACAGTACGCATCTTTGCCGTTGTTTTCTAGACAATCTTGTATCGGCTAGTTTAGCGACTTCCGAGGCGCAGGACAAAAAAGGCGTAGAAAACCGTTCAAACAGGTTATGTACATTTTATTGGCATTTCCAATAAACACTGGAAGCTATTTACTAGCGCAGTGTTACACAAAATCGAACCTAATTTCAATGTACATTTAAAGAGCTGTTTGTAAGCAAAGACATAATAAATAGAAAGATTTATACGTGGGAGAGCCATGCTTTGGCACGAATGGGCCGGCTCGACCGAAGAAATACCACGTTCTCACAGAAAACCGGCGTGAAACAGCGCTTGCGCTGTGTTTCGCCGAGTGAGTTTATTGGAGGCCCAATCCCCTACCCTATTCCCTTCCCTACCCTCCCGTATTCCCTTCCCATCCCTACCCTATTCCCTCTCAAAAGGCCGGCAACACCCTTGCAGCTCTTCTGATGCTGCGAGTGTCCATGGGTGACAGAAGTTGCTTTCCATCAGGTGACCCGTTTGCTTGTTTACCCCCTTATTTCATTAAAAAAAACAAGATCAACCTGTTCTAATTGTCTATAAGTATTGTCATAATGATGGCGCACTTTTCTCCCAGCTATAATGTAACTAGTAATTACTACTAATTAATGGATTTTGCTTAATTCTTGTATGAGTTATCTAATGCATCGACGTAAAATCAGATTGTTATTACCAGCTGATTCCTTCTGATTCTTCAATTTAGTTTTTTAGAAGATGCATTGATGATTGATAAGTGTAGTCTTTGGATTATTGTCCAACTTCTAGGCCAGATGTGATAACTGAGGTACACCGTACAGACTACATTTCAAAATTTGTTTTTTATTTAAAATTTCATGAATATGGATGGCAAGTAGTTGAACTGGTGACTAAATACAGAGGCGGCGTAGAGGTTTTTTTTAAAGATTTACGAGTTTTGATACTCAAATATTTATAAATAAAAAGTTTTATAAATAAAAGTTTGAGTATCATAAAATTCTCTTTCTCAACAAATCCGTCCTCTTGCATCATTTATCAGGAGGCCTCACAAGATATAGTACATTACTGTATTTCACCCACATCAAATTTAGGTCTTGGCTCGCCACTGCCTTAATATATTTTTGTATAAAGTTATTCTTCACATGTACCTAGGTTCCTTCCAAGATACAGGGCCTCCTAAACCTATATTATAGTTTCGTAAATAAAAACTAGGGATAAGTATTCACAATTTTGTGTTTTGGAATTCCGTCAGCCAGTAGATTCTATTTAACTTTAAAATATTAAACTCTATACTACTACTTTTGCTTCCTAATTACTACCTTTAGTAAATAACCAACGCATGAAATTTAGTCAATTACTGTTTTCCTGTGTTATTTAATTGTAATTACCCGTAATATTAATCGGGCAAAAAACCTGAAAGTCCATAAATTATAGGTGTTAACAATCGATTAAATTAATCTTATCTGCGAGATATTATACATTATACATCGATGCCTATGATAATACTGAATTTTTGTATGAAAAATACTGAGTGAATAAAACTTACTTGTGGAACCTATCTGTAGTCATTTTGTTGGTTTTAGACGCAGCAAACTTGAGAAATGGTCATTGTAACTAATCTCACTATCGCCGCTAGTTGATAAACGCGAGAAAGTTTGTCCAGCTTGTCACACTTTACACTTTAATTCGTTATAGTTATTCAAATTTATTCACTGATAAATTAGCGAAACTGTTACTAATACTCGTCACAAGCTAATGTCTTTATTTTACAACACTTTAAGAACAACAAAAAGTGAATTCACTAAGCAAAAGTTAATAAATTCAATAAATATTTACGTTTCACACAAACTTTATTTTGCAAAAACTTCAAACACCATTGACATTTCTCAACTCTTTGACACTGAGAAATATTAGCGTCGGAACAGTACTGAAGTTGGCTACATGACGGAACAATGAACTCGTGGAATTTACTATAACAGCGACATCTATGTTCCAATATTCAAAGTATTTTGATAACCAGCTGTCAAACATTGAACGCCATCTAACGTCGACTGGATCTAAACAAGCTTAAAACCTTTTACCAACAGATGGCCAAATTATTCTAAAACGTAGTTTGTTTTGTATTGAAAATCTTGAAACTTAGCTGTGATAACTTGATAAGTAATAATTATTTTTTTAAAATATTTTAATAGCTTTTATGTTAATTAATAGCTTGTCTATAATATTTTGCTTATATATATAATATTAAGTAATATAAAAATCTGCTGGCCGATTCTGGACTTGTACCACGAAACCGTTTTGCATGTATATATTAAGGGGCTTCATTACATGAAAATACCATATTGCCCGCAGAGTTTTCCTTTATTGCTCATTCAAATGTAAAGAGAGTACTCAATATAAAATACGTAATGATAGCTAATTTATTGACCTTCATTTCCTCTTTAAAAAATTCTAATTTAGAAGTATAGTTTACGAGAAAAAAAATAAATTTGAACGCAATAATTTTCCTACAAATGTTGTTTTAATTCTGTTGTTTCAAAATATATTGCCAGAAATTTTGGCTCAAATTATGAGTATATATGTCATTTACAAATGTGTTTTCTTACATTTTTATTTAATGCAATATTTTATTAGATATGACAACTTATAGCTGTTTTTGAAGAGAGGGGTCGGAGCGGGACGCGGGCGGCAGACGGCTGCGCGCCTTTGCAGGGGGAGGTTGTGTCGCTTCGCGTCGCTGCGCCTACGATTTAAATTACGTAAAATCAGGCACGCCATCTGTCATAATTATTCAGAACTACAATGAACTTGTATTTGCTATAGTAACATGCATACACACCGAATAGACGGCGGCGTGGGCGTGCCCGATGTCAAGGTCACAAATGCACGCGATTGCGATGCAATTTTTTTTAAATATTATATTATTATGTAATGATACGTGCAAAATATTTATATGTACAAATAAATAAAATTGGAGTGAATTTCAATATAACAAACGGACGTTTGTAATATTGAAATTATTCTTTTTACTACATGTATATTTATAATATAATTATTATATGTATAGGTAGGTTCATATATTATGAATTATGATATACATTTATATACAGTGTGTTAGTATAAACACCGTTATCCTTGAAACCATGAATGAGCCCGTCAAAATGAACAACAATAAAACGTCCGTTTGTAATAATAAGTATTGAGAAAGTAGTATATGATATTACTGTAAGACAAAAAAGGACGACAATATTTTTTCGATTCGATTAAAGCGTAAAATGAGCGGAAGAGAAAGTAGTATATGATATTACTGTAAGACAAAAAAGGACGACAATATTTTCTCGATGCACATTTTGCATGCAAAAACATTGCTGATTGCTACAGTTTAGACGGCATGTACGTCGTATCTAAGTATTTTGATATCGTTGGCCGCCAGCGGCCACGAGCGGCCACGAGCGGCCACGGGCGGCCGTATAGCCTAAGCGATAAGTTGAGAATGGCGAAATATAGAGATAAGGGTCATAAAAATACGTGCGATAGCTCATTAGATTCGGGAAGACGTCTAGAAAAATGTATCGGAAGCGTGTATTAGCACACAAAAAATTGCAAAAGTTATAGGCAAATTAGGTTGCCAAAAAAAGGTATTACGTTTTTTGTTAAAAACTCCGGAACTATTAACATTTAAGAAGTTTAAAAAAAAGATTCTTAAAGAGGAGGAAATTTCCATAAGAAAACTCCCAACCTCCTAACTCCTAAGTTAGGGCATCGAGACCGGGTTTTCCCGAAACCGGGTCATGAAAAAACCCGGGTTTCAAAAATGGAACCCGGGTTTTTCGAGCTTTTCGGGTTAATTATTAAAGGCCAGACCTGATTTAATGGTATTTATAACAAACTAACATACAAATAATTTATTTTATAACATATTGTATAGGTTTAATTATTTATATTGGTCATAATTAAACAACATATAATATTTTTAGGCTTAGGAGGGAGTTGGGAACTCCCTCCTAAGCCTCCGCGCAGCATTTTTAGGTAGCGCGCGCGGCTTCAAAACCGAGCACGTCACACTGATTATTTTTTTAAAGGTATTAAATATTGATTTAAAAATTTCAAAAACTTATGGTGTATTCCGAACACTTCAAAGAATTTGCTCCCGTTGGAAATTTAACTTGAAGTTAATTTTTCAACAAATTAGACAAATGTTAACTAACGAAATATTTTCGAACTTCCGTCCTCATTGTACTTTAAATAAAATCTTAAATAATTTTCGTAAAAATTTTTCACTTCGTGGAGCCCTTGATATAAACATACTTAACAAGATCACGCCATAAAAATTTAAAAAAATGTAATACTTTGTTTATAATATTTTTTTAACTTGAAAAAAAAATTAGAAATCCAAGTAATATTGTCAAAAAAAATTGTTTCATTTATTATCACGTAAGTAATTGTTTTCATATCAATGAAGGACATTTATTAACTAAAAAAAAAATTTTCCGCCATTTGCTAATGAAAAATTTATAAACCAATGGACTATTTCGATGCTTTTAAAAAATTTTTTTTCTTACCTTTATTCTCTTGAAAATATTATGATTTTTAGAAACAATTTTTTTCTTAATAACAATATTTTATTGTTCATAATCGTTTTTTTTAATATTTAAATTGTTTAAATTAGTAGTTTAAAATTAAAAAAAATTAAATCAATATTTAATACCTTTAAAAAATAATCAGTTTGACGTGCTCGGTTTTGAAGCCGCGCGCGCTACCTAAAAATGTCGCGCGGAGGCTTAGGAGTAGGGCATCGAAACCCGGACCCTTTTTTCAAAACCCGGGTTTTCGGGTTTTTTTAAACGAAAACCCGGGTACCCGGATTTCTCGGGTTTTCTTAAAATTCAAAGATTAACGAAGCGAAAATACTTTAAATATGATTTTCAGCGATCGCCAACTCCTTTTCAGTAAAATACTATTTAAATACCATAGTGTGCGGTCACATACTTTTAGAAAAGCTACTATTTACCTCTCCTATTATACATAATATTGGATCTTATCAAAGCTAGGGATTAAGATTTTCGGCCCAAGATTAAGTATTACAACAAGCTTCACCTCCAAATTACATAATTATATTATTAAATGTATTTGTTTTTTATGAAATAGGTATATATAAAAATCTATCAAGAATTTTTGAAGACAGTAAATGGAAGAATAACCTTAAATATAAAACGTATGCCAACAAATCTTTATTTCATCTTTTACATTTTTATTGCTGATTGTCACGTTATTAATAATTATTTGGTCCTTATTGATGATATACCTGTAATTAAATTTTTGTGCCTAGTTTTTACTTGAAATTGCCTTTGGTCTGCCTTGCTACGGTATGAAGCCGAATATTCTTTGCAATTTAAGGTAACTTTTCTGTTATCCAACAAACTGGAAAATCTTACATTTCTGAAAAATCTTACATTACACTACACCTCAAAGCTTTTTGTAGTCATTAGTTCTAGTCACAATAGACAAAATTCATGTCAGATTACCATATAATTGATCAGACCAGACCATAATATTATGGCAAATGCGGAATGTTGCTTTTAATGAATTTGGAAGATTAACCATGGTGACATGCTGTTACACACAAGAAATTGTCTCTGGCGCTGATGCTGATAAAAACTCTGCTTGTTATATTTTATCTCGATTCACCAAAATCACGTGTTTTAGTAATTCCGCAGTGTTTTAGTATGATATCCACGGCCGGCTAAAGAAAGCCACCATTCGTCCTATTATGTGTTACCAACATCAGTCTCTCAACCAATAAAAAGCAATCTGCCGCATTTGTCAGACGGCAATACATGGGTTCAAAATATACTTGATGGAAACTCCTCGGCATGGTTTTGTCAGTTTCTAGGGGCTGGTTGCTCTCCTGGAACCTTTTTACTGATTGCATTGTCTTCATATTATCGCTTTTTGTTATGTTGTGAATATAACAAATAACGACAAAAAGCATAACGACAAACAAAAACCTTTAAGTGTTTTTAGTAAGTTAGACGACTGAAAATAATGACTTTAAATTGCAAAGAAGACTGGGTGTCATACCGCAGCAGGATACAATTTTTTTTTTTGTGTAAAAATACTGTATGCAGCCAAAAATCGATCAGTATAAATTATTACTATTAATTTGACAATCAGCAATAAAAATATCTCATTCGAATAAAATTTTCAGTTTATGAAAGGAAATAAAGATTTGTTTACTTATTATTGACTTTTTGTGACTATAAGATACCTGTGATTGCTTTATAAACGATAAAATTCGGAAAAGTGTTTTTAATAATATTTTATTAAATATTAAAAAATAAGCTATCATTGTTCCATACACTGTCTTCAAAAATTTCTGACAGGTTTTTAGATATTCCAAAAATACAAATATCCCAAAGACCTTGTTGATGGGTGTATTTTATCACCAACAAGCTTCAACGTTTTGTCACCTAGTGGCTGACTTGCCCATCATCAAAAGTCTACGGTACTTTCAGCAGACTTATTTCTAAGTCTTTAGAACCCTTTGAAGCTGTCCACATTTTATCTTGTAAGCCTGTGATCACATAATAAACAAAACTGTAGTCAATCACTGAATATTGATTGAAAACTATAAAATAAGTTTAACAAGACTTGGCTTCTATGAAATTTGAAAACTTTTTGCGAAGGATAGATTTTTTGAAGAGACTTGGCTTTTTTACATTGAATAGTTTTGGTAGGTTTTTTAAAATATGTATTATTAATTATTATTAATAAATATTTTTATGACAATTAGTCTTTAATGCTCCTAAAACGAAACTTTTTCTTAAAAATATTATATGTTGTTTAATTATGACCAATATAAATAATTAAACCTATACAATATGTTATAAAATAAATGATTTGTATGTTAGTTTATTATAAATACCATTAAATCAGGTCTGGCCTTTAATAATTAACCCGAAAAGCTCGAAAAACCCGGGTTCCATTTTTGAAACCCGGGTTTTTTCATGACCCGGTTTCGGGAAAACCCAGTCTCGATGCCCTAACTTAGGAGTTAGGAGGTTGGGAGTTTTCTTATGGAAATTTCCTCCTCTTTAAGAACCTTTTTTTTAAACTTCTTAAATGTTAATAGTTCCGGAGTTTTTAACAAAAAACGTAATACCTTTTTTTTGGCAACCTAATTTGCTTATAACTTTTGCAATTTTTTGTGTGCTAATACACGCTTCCGATACATTTTTCTAGACGTCTTCCCGAATCTAATGAGCTATCGCACGTATTTTTATGACCCTTATCTCTATATTTCGCCATTCTCAACTTATCTCTTAGACTAGTAGACTTCTCAAGCGATACTATGTACTTATTACAATAATGAAGATAAAAACCGTATGACACTGAAAGTGCTCGCCTCGCCGCTGCCATTCCGGTGTACAGCGGCCCTTAGCGCTGCTAGTATAATAATTTCTCGAGCGTGTACATTGTACAGTTGTGTCGAGTAAATTTACCATGGATTATTTACTAATTTATTATTTGGCAAAAAACGTCCACGAAAACAACGTCGACTACTAAAAGCGTGCGTCCAGCGCGACGGCGCGGCGCGCCGTGTGCCTGCCGTCCACCGCGTTACTTCTGAATAAAAAATTAAAAAAAAAGTCAATAAATAAGCTATCATTCATTAGTCATTACCTACGTATTTTTTGAGTACTTACTCTAGTTACATTTTAATGAGCTAATTATTCTGAAGGGATTTTAAAACAGCAATTTGAATAAATAACATTTTGAAGAAAAAACAATTTACCCAATTAATAATAAAATATTCTAAATAAAATATGTTGTAAAAAAGCAATTAATTAAAATTAAACTTTCATCGCGTAGCGAACCTGAGACTCATAACGTATGTTCAATATTCACGCTTCTGACCATTGCCCTACCATGACTCATTGACCCTTCGTGAAATAAGCAAACTGTCTATAATAGTTTTCCTCTTTACATTAAAATATGTATTTTAGACTGCGTTGTGTTAATTGTTCGATATTGCACTAGATGTCGTTATTACGAATGGCGCGGGGGTGAGGTACGGAAGTGGGGTGTGGAAACACTCGTTTGCCCAAGGTCATTCGCGTATTGGAGCCCCTTAAGTCTATGCCGTTTTGAGACTCAAACAATCGAACGAGAATGCCGCATCCTACTCTAACAAACGTGAAATGATGTTGTTAGAGAAGGACGCGGCATTCTCGTCCGATTGTTTGAGTCTCAAAACAGTTTCGTAGTAGGCCTACAGGATCGTACATTTGTGAGTTAATAACTGAGTTAGTAATGAAACGGAGGAGTGAGTAACCGAAAGTGCCAATTTTTGTATTCACTTGCATACAAAAGTGAGACTTTCCGTTGCTCACTCCTCCGTTTTGTTACTAACTCAGTGATTAACTCACAAATGTACGATAAAGAATCGGCTAGCAGGTCATGTATTCGGAACCAAAAAAGTGTTTTAATTTTTTTCACAATTTATTACTGTATGATATCTTTTTTTTTTTATGAAATAAGGGGGCAAACGAGCAAACGGGTCACCTGATGGAAAGCAACTTCCGTCGCCCATAGACACTCGCAGCATCAGAAGAGCTACAAGTGCGTTGCCGGCCTTTTAAGAGGAAATAGGGTAATAGCTGGAGGGTAGGGAAGGGAAGGGAATAGGGGAGGGTAGGGAAAGGAATAGGGTAGGGGATTGGGCCTCCGGTAAACTCACTCACTCGGCGAAACACAGCGCAAGCGCTGTTTCACGCCGGCTTTCTGTGAGAACGTGGTATTTCTCCGGTCGAGCGGGCCCATTCGTGCCGAAGCATGGCTCTCCCACGTATAATATCTCTTTTTTGTTACCTATTAATAATTTAAACAATATTTTTGGCGAATCACAGTTTATGTTCGAACTTATTAATTTATGTGGCTAAAACCTGGAAGCGTCTTGGAATCCTGCTGCCTTACTTGGTACTCCCGACACAAATCGGAATCGAATCAGTTCGATCCCGAAAAAGTCGGTCGGCGCAACGGAGTTGAGCCAGCCATAGCCAAAATATTTTAGTTTATTATGAACTAGATGAGGTCATAATAAACTCAAATATTTTGGAGAAGGCTGGCTCTTCAAAGCCTGGATTCGGGTGGAAAATGTACCTACGATGTAATAAGACTTAGGGAGATCGCAGACGACACACTTTTTGTGTGATCGAGTCTGTCTCCCATAGAGCGATTACAAACAGAGCTGTAGCCCCACTGAAATGCAATCTACCTCTAATTTATGATAACGAATGACGGTATTGTTTCAGTATAGATGTTGTCGGCATTTCAGCGTCGGCGAAATGGAGTACCTACAAGCGAAACACATTACAGCTAATGGATTCCAAATATTTGCGGCCAGATAGCGCTCAAGTTATTAGTAAACTTATCACTACAATCCATTTATTTCAACTAATCCTAATGGTGGTTATAAACTGATAGCTTTTTCATCGTGACGTTTGTAATCTATTACGCTTGGCGATAAACTGTTTGTATAAAGCAATATTGTAAAATCATAGTTAAATACATTATATTAATCGTTTCTTACTCTCTCTATTTTAATTTATTTTGATCTAACAGCCGTACCCAGAGACATTTAATTATGATTAACATTCAATTTAATGAAGAGTTTGACAGATAAAATGTATAGGGCTTAAGTCAACATTTTGAATTAATTACAATATATTTTAAGTAAGTAATTAATATTCCACTCTGAGTGCGGCAGTTACCACTTCCTGATAAGGCTATCCACCAATTAACTTGACAGATCAAGTATGGAGAATCTGTCTCAAAAAGTTGTGAATAGCCTGGTGAAACAGGCCCTGTATCGTAGTCTTAGGTGGGGTTGCACCAACTAACTTTAACTACAACTACAGTGCTAAATGTCAAATCTTTGGTTAAAGTTAAATATGGCGTCCAAGGACGTCATATTTAACCTCCGCTCATACGTATATCTGAAAATTTACTATGTTTTACAGTGTTATATTTTTCCTGTCGATTTTTACAGATAATTCAATTTTTTATACCCTCAATCCCGTTACCTGTAGCTTCAATAAAAAAAAAATGCAACAGACATTTGTGAATTTCTCCGGTTAAAGTTAAAGCTAAATGACACCATATTTAACTATAAGCATAACTTTAACTTTAACCACGCCTCTGGTGCAACCCAACCTTAATAATAGTTACTTTAAATGTTTGATTTTAATTCACTTTGAATTAAATCTGAATAAGAAATTGAATGTCGATTGGTGACCAAATAATCGTATTTCTTTATTGCATGGTTAATACGTGGCATTTTAACTTACCTACACGTACCTAGCATTAGGTAATTACTTACCTTTGTTTACACGTAGATCAATATTGATTTAAAAGAAATTCAACTACCAGGTCTACCAGAATCTAATGGCAAAAAGTGAGAAAATAAATTGACTGCAATACCGGGGTAATTGGAATAAAACATTTTGATCCTTTTTTTCCTTATAGCGGCTGATTATGTGTGTGAAATATGCAAATATAAAAAATATTATCCAATGATCAAGGATATTTTTTTAAATCTGCCATCGAAAATTTGCCATCAGATCCTGGTAGACTTATTTAACTTTTACCTACCTTCGTTATTTGGTAAATTCTAAGAAACTGTTTCTCAGATTTTACTAGATTAGTGTTGATACTTTTCAGCAGCAAGAGGCATTAAAGGTACCTATAATTATGGAGTGCTGACCACCAAGGGCGTCGCCAGCCGATGGCTATATTTTATCACGCTAAGACTCATAGGAACGAAGAAATAGAGTAAATTATTTGAAAAGGCTCACGAACTACTGGAGCAATTTTTCTGCTCCAGTAGTTCGTGGTTCGCAAGGTTACGAAGTAGACCACGTGAAGGATCATAGGCTATTTTTTGTGAAATAATTTAATTTACGCGGGCAAAACCGCGCGGAACGTCTAGTAAGTTATAATAATATTTATTAGAAAAATAGAATAAAAAGGAGTTTGAATTTGAATAAGTGTACAGCGTACAGCATATTTTTTTTTATTACCAGATTTTAATATTAGATACGTGGTCGTTGTTTACATTATATTTGGCAACTTTTAGAATCTCTAGGGGGGCCCAGCTGCCCCTCCCTGCCCCACCTTGGCGACGCCCTTGCTGACCACTAAAATCTAAAATAAAATTTTTGCTTTTTTAATTTATAACGCATAGCAAGGTTTGTAATGACTAAAGACTAATGAACGAGGCAAAATACTTTCACGACAATTTTTCATAAAATGACTAGTCAAATGGCAAAGTGTTTAGTGGTGATCCCATCACCCACGCTCATCAATCAAAAAGCAATTTGGTATTAGGTAATCATATTTTGTAGAGTCTATCAATATTTGTTTAGCTTAAAATGATTAGATCTACGAATAATAAAAACTATTATTATTCGTAAGATTAAAGTTATTTTGCCCTCATCACCATTACGCTATTATTTTCAGTTAGTTTTTAGGGTTCCGTACCCAAAGGGTATTACTGAGACTTCGATTTCTGTCCATCTGTCCGCCCGTCTGTCTGTCCGTCTGTCTGTGATCTGTCCGTCTGTCTGTCTGTCTGTCTGTCTCCAGGCTGTATCTCAAGAACCGCTATAGGTAGACTTCTGAAAATTTTACAGATTGTGTATTTCTATTGCCGCTATAACAACAAATACTAAAAATAAAATAAAATAAATATTTAAGGGGGGCTCCCATATAAGAAACGTAATTTTTTTGGCCTTTTTTGCTCGTAATCAGTAATGGCAACTGCTAGTCACCTAATATTTTCACAGCATCCTTAATTATATCTGTACTTTAATAATTAATAACAATATTCCCATACAAAAAACACAATTTTTGCCTACTTTCACTCTATAACGGTTTACGGTACGAAACCCCGTACCGTAAACCGTTATAGATTTTTATTTATTTATCGTAAATACATGTATATCAATGGCAGAAATTTACAAATACAAAGACATTAATTGTACCTATCCTGTAATGTCGGCTGTACACTCTCGCCGAGAGCTCTCGGGCGAGAGCCTCATGCGGAGCCCCTTGCCCGAGTGCGATCATGTACATTCTCGTTTAGTTCAATCGCAGTTAGGAACTCAGAGAAGATGGACCATTATTTTTCTCTATGCATCGAAAGATATCATTGTAATCCAAAGATCTATAATCAAATTTTATTTTATTTCTCACAGATAATGACTGATAATAACGTTTATTATTGTTATTTTTCTGTTCTGCACTGTATAGCGGCGCGACTAGTAGTGAAAAACGCTAGAGTGTACAGTAATGCGCTCGCTTTCCTCGCGAGACCCTTTGTCTCGGGCGCAAAATACCGACACCGGACCGAGAGGGTCCGAGACAGGCGAGACGAGGCGAGCGCACCCATTTACACTCTCGCACTCGGGCCGCCTCGCTGTGTCTCGGCGAGAATGTACAACCGACATAACATTTCCGCCATACAGACATAACACAGACAAAGCAGATTATGCAGAACTTGTTATTATCTGTGCCCCAACTGGCGCGAGAACGAGACATGATTTACGGTCTCCCCACACGTCAGAAATCTAATTAGCTCAGAACATTTCCGATAAATCCACACGGAACGTGTAATAACGTCATAATCCCGCGCGAGATGATTGCCTCGCCGCGATATATCTTTTTTATAACCGTTTATCGCCCGATAATATAATAATCGTACGCTGACAATAATGGCATGCCAAATCTACCTACCCCGTAACCTCCGAACTGTATACGAATTCAGTCTGTGGCGCTATCAAAGAAAAATAAACGCTACTCTATAGATAGAACGATTTGAATTCGTAGACAGCCCGCGCGACGCATCCGCCGTTTTCGATTTTCAAAATCGTCGAGTTTCGAAAACGAAACATGTACAAATTGGGTGAAGTTCGGCGCGCGCGGGAAAGCAATATGTTTTTATTTCTTTTTAATTTCCGGTACGCTTTAATGGCGTCGAAATCAATATAATGGTGAAGCGGCCAGCGCCATTTTAGCATTTTGTGGTTTTGCTCATTTAACGTCATTGAGCGAATTTAAACCGGGAGCGTAATGAATGTTGTCATTACCTTGTTTACTTAACGTCATTATTCATTTTCAATACTACCCTCATTAAGGATAATCATTGGATAATTGATTTCGATTTCGGACTTGAACTCTGCTCTTTATAAGCTTTTGATGCTCACTATACTTTTAATGCGACGAGTGGCAATTTGCAATACAGATTAGTAAGGCGCAGTCCTGATAAGAGTGATTAGATATAACTTATCATCTATTATAATGTTGACAGGTTGGCTCTACTTATTGCTTTTATAATATTAAAAGCTTTATAATATTATTTGATTAAACCACTACTTTTAAAAGCTTTATAATTATATTTGATCATCACATAAGTATTTTATGTTACATCTTTCAAGAAATTATTTGTATGCCATGCCAGAATGAGCGAGTACCTATACTTAGTACGTCTACATACTTGAACCTGCATTAGATATAGACAACATAGAAGTAATATCCTTTCAGAAAGCTTTTGAAAGTTAAAAAAATACTGTGATGGTCTATGTAATAATCATTCTTTCATACAGTCATCATGAGGATGATATTTTTCATCGACTTTCGATAAGTTATTAGTCTTGATAAAGGCGACTCGCGCCACAAATCACGAAGCGAGTTAATATAATAAAACACGGGACTTTTTAAAATTCCGAACACAACGGCCGATCCTTCGGGCGATTGCGTCGCGTCTGGGAAATGTACTGCCGTCGGGAACCTGAAAAATTGTAGCGGAAAATCTTTTTTAAAGCCTCTGAAAAAACTGTCAATAAAGAAACCCCTTGTTTATTGGATGGTACTATAGTAGTAAGTAATGTTTCCCAAAAAAGTGAGTTTAAAAGTTGTAGAAAAGCCGAAAAAAATTGTTTTCAATTTATTTGAGAAACATTTTAAATATAAATTTAACTAATCTCTGGTTTCCGAGGTTTATCTATTCGTTGATTGGTTATTTGTTGATTGGTTAAGATTTTGACGTTAGCCTAGACGTTAGCTAATGTGCAAAAATAGCTGATATCCGGTCAAAAACATTACAAAAAGTAATTTTCACCATATTGTTTTATCTCTATGAAAAATAAAAAGTTAATAACACAGGCTGCAGAACTACATTTCTATGAAACCAAACACATTAGTGCTTCTATTACAAACACTTTGTTGGCTTTGTCGTGACAAATCGCGTCAACAATGAACACATAACAATTGTCTATGGTTTTCATAATAAGTTAATGGGCCGCCATATTGAAGAACTAGCTGTCACACGCGGCTTTGCCTGTGTAAAATTTAAGTATCAACAAGATAACCAGCTACCTGTAGATTACGTTGTTTTTAATAATTAACCTTACATAACCTAACCTTGGAGGTTCCAATAATCGGTGAAGTGCGAGTTGGACTCGCGCACGCAGGGTTCTGTAGATACCATTATACAGGGTGTAACAAAAATAAGTGATAATACTTTAGGGTGTGTACGTGTTCCTTGTAGAGAGTTCACTGTGAAAGACTAAATTTTTTTTTTATGATATAAGGGGGCAAACGAGCAAACGGGTCACCTGATGGAAAGCAACTTCCGTCGCCCATAGACACTCGCAGCATCAGAATAGCTGCAGGTGCGTTGCCGGCCTTTTAATAGGGAATAGGGAAATATGAGAGGGTAGGGAAGGGAAGGGAAGGGAATAGGGGAGGATATGGAAGGGAATAGGGTAGGGGATTGGGCCTCCGGTAAACTCACTCACTCGGCGAAACACAGCGCAAGCGCTGTTTCACGCCGGTTTTCTGTGAGGACGTGGTATTTCTCCGGTCAAGCCGGCCCATTCGTGCCGAAGCATGGCTCTCCCACGTACAAATTTTGTATGGGGAAACTCGTGACGCTCGGGCCCTTGCCCACAGGGGCGGATCTACTATAAGGCTTTTTGGGCTGCAGCCCAGGGCCCCGCGAATACAGAGGGCCTCCAACCGAACTGAAACCAATAGACGATTTTGTCAATAATATAAATTATCTAGAATAAAAAAAAACCGATCATAAGGTTGGCGCATTATCCATATGCCGTAGACGAACATTTAGTGAATGAGTGTATTCAGTTAAAATCTTACTTTACTGCAGTCTAAGACAGAGTCTTACACCTCTTGCAGTGAAATTTTTTGGCTAATTTATGAAAAGAAACTTGTTGATGTTTTCCCAAACTGCTATACCATCTTAAAGATTTTTTAACGATGCCGATGATCACTAGCTGTGAAGCAGAGCCATAGAGAAATATAATACACAAGGAGCAGGCGTTCTTTCTCCAGGATGTCGTATATAGAAAACAAATACAAAACAACAATGTCGTCATAAATTATCAGTTCTTTCGATAAATTTCGATTTAACAAAGGACCTACAGTGCAATGACCAAATAAAAGAATTTGCAGTTCGTTTGTTAGTTTGAGCGCGCTAAACTCAGGAACTACTGGTCCGATTTGAAAAATTCTTTCAGTGTTAGATAGCCCATTTATTGAGGAAGGCTATAGGCTATATTTTATCACGCTAAGACTAATAGGAGCTAAGAAATAGAGGAAATTATGGAAAAACAGGGGAAATTATTTGAAAGGGCTTATTTGAACGCGCTAATCTCAGGAACTACTGGTCCGATTTGAAAAATCCTTTCAGTGTTAGATAGACAATTTATCGAGGAAGGCTATAAACTATATTTTATTACGCTAAGAGTAATAGGAGCGAAGAAATAGAAGAAGTTATGGAAAAACGGGGGAAATTATTTGAAAGGGCATATCTCACGAACCCAGTAGTTAGCAGTAGCAGCAATTTCTCTGTTATTTGGCACAGATAAAAAGTAGACCACGTAAAGGATCATAGGCTATTTTTTGTGGACTAATTTGTCTGTGAAATATCTAATTTACGTGGGCCAATCTGTGCGGAACGTTTTTTTCCACATTTCAATATATTTCTTCGCTCCTATTAGTCTTAGCGTGATCAAATGTAACCTATAGCCTTTTTATCGATAACTGGGCTACCTAACACTGAAAGAATTTTTCAAATCGAACCAGTAGTTCCTGAGATTAGCGCGTTCATATAAGCCCTTTCAAATAATTTCCTCCCGTTTCTTCCACATTTTCCTCTATTTCCTTGTTCCTATTAGTCTTAGCGAGATAAAATATAGCCTATAGCTTTCCTCGATAAATGGAATATCTAACACTGAAAGAATTTTTCAAGTTGGACCAGTAGTTCCTGAGATTAGCGCGTTCAAACAAACAAACTAACAAACTCTTCCGCTTTATAATATTAGTATAGATTCCTCTATTTCCTTGTTCCTATTAGTCTTAGCGAAATAAAATATAGCCTATAGCCTTCCTCGATAAATGGACTATCTAACACTGAAAGAATTTTTCAAATCGGACCAGTAGTTCCTGAGATTAGCGCGTTCAAACAAACAAACAAACTAACAAACTCTTCCGCTTTATAATATTTGTATAGATAAGCGTTCCTTGTTGACTATATGGAACTCTAAAAATAATCATGCTATAATGTAACGTGATGTTATGAGCATGAAATGTAAAAATCTAAAAAATATGTTGTTGAGTCCTACACCAGAGCCCATACATTTTTGCCCATCATCATTTGATATAACATTATTTTAGTTATAATTATTATTATACAACAATGTAGACACTTTAACTTAAGTTATAGTGTCTACACCACATATATAGTTTCTATTCTTAAATATACAGGCCACACTTACAACTTTATTATTAGTGTATAACAGAATAGATCATCAAATTATACTTTAAGCAAGTCATTCCTGGGCAATTGATCGTGGATTAAGTGCTCCTTCCGCCACTTAGCACATTGTTAGCAGAAACACACGTAAACAGCCATAAAGAGGAACAGTTATTTCCATAGACAATAGCTACCATAGAGAATAGCTGCATTATCATTTGTGGTCTGTTCATTTAAAACTTTTGTCGTTTCGTAAGTCAGCTTTAAAAAATAATACAACTCACCGAGTCAGCCATTAAGAAGACGAAGAAGAAAAAATAATAGATTTTGAAATCATTTGAATATTTTAAAATACGAATGTGTTGATTTTATATCCTGTTTTTCCTAAGCTCCACTCCACATAAAAAATATTTATGACGAACACAGTATCAGCACAGCAAAGGCATAATATGATGAAGGCATGAGATAACAAACATAGATAACAATAATAATAATAATTAGTTATGGTCAACTAGAGTCGAGTTAGCTCGAGTTGGGCGTACGGCGTACCTAGCTCGAACCCACTCGAGTTGAATTCTTTCTGACTCGAGTTCGTAAATTGCCAAAAATACGGTACATAAATATATGATTCTATTTCAAACATTAATATACTTTTTTACTTACTTACATTAGATATTATAAATAAATAATATAAAAAATGAAAGAATTAAAACAGATAAAAATATCATTTGTCGGTTCCAATTTTTTTATAAACTGGTAAAAATTCAAAAAAGCATTCACTTGTCCATCCAGTTAACTCGAGTTACGTAACTCGAGTTCAACCCGAGCGTGAATTTTAACTCGGGTTAAATCGAGTTTAGTTTTTTCCGAGTTGGAACTTGGCCTATCACTAATAATCCATACTAATATTATAAATGCGAAAGTATCTCTGTCTGTCTGTCTGTCTGTCTGTCTGTCTGTCTGTCTGTCTTGCTTTCACGCCAAAACTACTGAACCGATTGCAATGAAATTTTGTACACAGTTATTCTAGAGTCTGAGAAAGGACATAGGCTACATTTTGATGTGGGAAAATATCTTATTTCCATGAAAATATCGATGAAAATGAATTCGCATTGCGCGTGGCCAGCGCTCATCCCGGGGGTCCTGGGTTCGAGTCCCGCAGGCGGAACAAAAAGTTTTCAATGTTCCTGGGTCTTGGATGTGTATTAAAATAAAATTTCAAAAATCTTAAACATATTTTATGTATAATATTATAAAAAATCCAGAAATATATCGACGCAATGAACATTTTAGTTCTAATACGATTCAACAGATGGCCTTTTATTTTTTACTTTATTGTAACATAGAACTAATCATACTTATTAGTTAGTATGTTTTTGTTTATAGTTTTTAATACGTTAGAATATTATGTTTAATAATATAATCACTTGGTATAATAATAATCAATCTATCTTATCTTATAGAACTCCTACTGCATTTCTAATCCATACTATCCATACTAATATTATAAATGCGAAAGTATCTCTGTCTGTCTGTCTGTCTTGCTTTCACGCCAAAACTACTGAACCGATTGCAATGAAATTTTGTACACAGTTATTCTAGAGTCTGAGAAAGGACATAGGCTACATTTTGATGTGGGAAAATATCAATCGATGAAAATGAATTCGCATTGCGCGTGGCCAGCGCTCATCCCGGGGGTCCTGAGTTCGAGTCCCGCAGGCGGAACAAAAAGTTTTCAATGTTCCTGGGTCTTGGATGTGTATTAAAATAAAATTTCCAAAATCTTAAACATATTTTATGTATAATATTACTAGCTGTTGCCCGCGACTTCGTCCGCGTGGACTTCAGTTTATAGCGCGCGATGTCAACAAAATTGGTGTCAAAAGCTTTTATAAAAAAACTCTGGTACCCCTTAAATCAATAGAGCTGTGCAGTGTGCACACAATAAGTATTTCATTTTTTTATATTAAACTTTATATTTTATGCCAAATTTTAAAGCTTATTTAGCCCTCCAATTACACAACTTTACCCATAAACTATTTATCATTTATAGATTTAAGGTTACGTCACACACAGATAAAGTACTGAGTTATTTAATACCGTAGAATAGATATAACAATCGAAAAAAATCGAAACTTAAATGTAAGATGATACCACGTCTTATAGAAAGACTTTTGAGCAAGCGTCAGCGCGATGTAGAAGACTCACGGCGCCATCTATTATGAATTGTTGGAACTAACTTAATTTGAACAAATTTACGCATTTTCACCCCCTTACAACCCTTTTTTCCAGTAAAAAAAGTAGCCTATGTCCTTTCTCAGGCTTTAGACTATCTGTATACAAAATTTCATTACAATCGGTTCGGAAGTTTTGGCGTTTGGCGTGAAAGCGAGACTGACAGACAGACAGACAGACAGAGATACTTTTGGCGTTTGGCTTGAAAGCGAGACTGACAGACAGACAGACAGAGATACGTTCGCATTTATAATATTAGTATAGATTATGTGCACACTGCACAGCTGTTTTTGGGTATTTTGATTAATTAAGGGCCGCGCTACACCGGAATAGCAGCGGCGAGGCGAGCACTTTCAGCGCTGCCATTCCGGTGTAGCGCGGCCCTAAGAGGGGTACCACTTGCCAGGGTTTTAAAAAGTTTTTAAATTTGACAAATTTTGTTGACACCGCGCCCTATAAACTAAAGTCCACGCAGACGAAGTCGCGGGCAACAGCTAGTAATTTGATATATATTAAAAAGTAATTAAATTATTTTAAATATTAAGCACAATATCTTTGCACGTAATTTTATTAGTTACTTGGGTAGGTTTAGGATATGGATTTATCTGAAATATTACGTAAAATTATAAGTAGATTACCAATTGCAATATAGAATATCCTCTCAGCGTTAATAATGAAGATGCAGACTAAATATTGTGGCAATGTAATTATTTGCGCGCGTAATGGCGTCGCTTCCGCCGGCCGCCATTAGTGGTCATTTCCGGCTTCCTGCAGCCACCAGCCACTCGATCCCCAACTATAATACGTCTATTAATCATTTTTTAATACATCATGATAGTCCTTAGGATGATTGTTCAGTTTACCTCTACCTTTACAAGTTCAATCAACAAGGTATCCTACAATTTTAATTGATGAACTGAAATTTCTCTTGAAACTTAAGAGACATAATATTCTAGATAGTACACTGACAACCGTGCTCAGAGAAATTGATGATCGCTTATCTCGACATAAACATACATAGTGCATTTTCTGTCAAACTCCTCATTAAACTACATTTAATAATAATTATTAAATGTATTCCTAGTACCTAAACCGTTTAGATGTTCTAAATTTGAACAAAGAGTGAAGCTTAGCTTTTTAGAACCTCAACCAATGATGAATATATAAGTAGAATATCATTGACCTCAACGAATTGGTGGGTAGTAGGACTAGTAGGTACCCTCCGATCGATAAACTCCATGATGCAAAAACATTTTTTATCTTTATTTTTTAACATTGTTGAATTTGCGAGCGCACAATAAATAACTCGTGCTGACAATTTTCATCCGTCTCCAGTCGAGTCCGGAGTTCAGCGAGTTCACCAATAAATCCTGCTTTGAGTTCAAGTGAAAAACGCTGAAGACGCCTTTACAGAGAAGACACGATATACGACCGATACGACTTATCGGTGCCATGCATGATGCAAGCAACTTTAACAAAATAACAATAAGAATTATTATCAAGTCTGCAATGCTCTATTCGAAGCTCCTATCTAAAAGATACCTTTTTTATTAAATTTCTCACCCACGGTGACTGCGCTAAAATTTTTGCTGAGTACAGCGGACCGCAACGTAGTTAGTTGTGTAGTACTCAATTTCCTACCTATTCAAAGTTTCGAATTGGGCTTTCGAAAGACTGGAATCTGGATATAAAATTGTGTTTTTTGCTTGCGTTTTCGTAGCTTGCATTATTAATATACTAGATATTAGTATTCCTAGTAATTAGTAAAACTAGAGATTATTATAGAGTCGGTTATTATGTAATTAGTTTCGAAATATTCCTCAGATTATTTGAAAGTAAGGCCAAAGTTTATTAACGTCTAAATGTTTAGTAAGTAAATACTTTTGTTACCTTAATACCTTTGGGAACAATTATTAAGAAAAAACAAACAATTTTCGATTTTGTCGAAGCAACATAATATTTAATAAAAGTCGTGTTGTATAAAGGGAATTTAAACTCTTCCTGCCTGTAACGAGTTTTAAATTGGAAAATCTACTTAGAGACCAAGTTTCAAACTTTAGGTTCTGTTTTATTTTTACTATGTTTTCTTGTTACTTACATATTCTGTACTAAATACTAATGCAATTGACGAATTCTCGATCTAAAAGCAATATTATAGTGTAAGAGTGCTGACTACTAGAAAATATATTATTTCTATCTGTATATGAATTGAAAAATCTACAAAAAACCTACACTACAACAACCTACTTAATAGGTTGCTTTTTCGAAATAATAATTATAATTTCACCGGGTAATGGTGTTTAGTGTTGCTACTTAACTGCAACACATGCATTTTATGCTAATGTACAGTACATTAAGTTCAATGTACAGTACATCATCAAGCAAAGCGCTAGATCATAGATGTTTGCAATTCCAGGTATCAAACAATGCAGCAAAAATAGCAAAATAATTACTCTCACACCACAGAAATAATCGCGCGCCGCCGCACGCAACACAATAGAAAATGTGTGAAACATGAGTATTAGCAGCGGGGGCATAGATTAAAAAATCATCCAGGATAATAAAGAACTTATCGGCTGTGAGATCTGACGCCAATGCCTAGCGAATGGAAAAAAGTAAAAAGGCGGGAACGCGACATAATGCCAACATGGCGGGCCGGCGGTTGGCGGCACTGATTGCGATCTGACAGATAAGAGGGGTGGCTTTGTCTTGACGATTGCTTAATTATAAATAAACATGTGCTATGCTATTGTGGTTGACGTCGGCTAATGTGTTTTCTGCTAAGTATTGCGTTATGTACTATGGTCTCTTCATATTAGGGCCTGTTTCACCACTTCCTGACAAGTGCCGGATAGGCTATCCACCACTTAACTTGACAGATGTATGGAGAATCTGTCAATTAAGCTGTGGATAGTCTATCCGGTACTTTATCAGGAATTGGTGAAACAGGCCCGTGTAACTTTCTGTATGTTTGCAGAAGCTGACACGTACAATACGACCGCACTCAGAGACATTAAATTATCACCTAACTTTAATTTAATGAAGACATTGACAGCAAATTAAGATTTAAAATAATATATCAAAATCTTAAATTAAAGTTTGGTAATGGGAGATCACAATGCTTGCGAGGGTCTGTGCTAGCGAAAACATCTTAAAATTTTGTCTATTGACTACAGCAGTTATTCTGTAGTTTACAGTTGAGAAATGCATGTCCAAATAGTTAACAATATAAGTGCCCCGCGTTTGTGAGTTTTTGGGTCAGTTTTCGTAGCCCTCCTTAGACTAGGGCACACTCATTCTGATTAAATAGGAATTATTTATTTTGCATTCGTATTTAATAATATTTTTATATAAATAAAATGTATACCTATTACACTATCACTTTGTTATGTGTCTACAAAAACTTATTTGCCTATGTTAATTCTATTCCTGAACCAATAAGGGAGTGAGAGAAAATTGACCGAGCAAAGGAATCACTAGTTTGTTGGAATGTGCGAAAATAAACGAATAAACAAGTAAAAGCTTTCATTCTTTTTCCACTAAGCTTTTACCGAAACGTAGGGTGACTGTGATAATGTAAAGAAAAAGGATACAGAGCCAATAAAGACAGCGTCCTATCAAGACTCAAGAAACCTTAAAAACTTGAAGATTTGTGGCGAAAAGGCGACATCTTTATCTATAATATAAAAATGAGTCGCTGAATGTGTTGCTAAGCGCAAAACTCGAGAACGGCTGAACGGATTGGGCTAATTTTAGTCTTTAAATATTCGTAGAAGTCCAGGGAAGGTTTTTAAGTGACACGAAGTTCACCGGGACAGCTAGTAATATTATAATAACGCTTTTTTAGTAATATAAACCCCACCAAAAACATACCTGTTAAAATAAAGCCTAGTTCCTGTAGGCAAATTTTTGGCCTAAGAAAGAGTTGAAATTCAATCCAACGCCAAGTTCAGATGCACTTCGTAAATAAAGTCCTGTCAACATATTATCTTAATCCGATTCCGTTGCTGAATTTATAGTAAAGCGCTTTTATTGACGCACTATAGAATCAAAAGTACTGGACATAATATGACATTGAAATTCTCAACTACATAGTAATAATTATTTTGTTACGTAATTCCTAAAGCAAAAAAAGCATAGAATTACTACAGAATTTTATAGCAAAACAAAATAATATAACGTCCTGATAATTCTTGAAAATCTGTAACCATGCGCACCCGACCCTTGGGTATATTTTCCGAACGGAAACCTTCTTTTGGGGAGCGAATCCGATGTCGTCCGTACTTATTTGAATACAATAAAAATCGTAATAAAATAAACTGGCCGCAATAATTTTTATTGTAAGAAGGGCCGGCGTATTATCATTTAAATTGGGAGCAATATGGCGAAAATTCGGGGGCAGAATAGATCAGATGGGGAGGGGGAGTGTTGTTTTAAATTGTGTTTTGGCCATTACAATATGAATGGACGTGTGTAATGAACATATTTAGTCATTTTTCCGGTAGCTTATAGATTATTTACATTATGTCTACAGTACGTGAAATGAGAGGAAGCTGCAAATTATGTCGTGACAATAATAATTTCAGTAGCGAAGGCTGGTCCTTCTTTAGATGTCCTAGCCTGCATAGTAAATACTAGGCCGCAATAATTTTAATAATTTTTTCATACGTGGGAGCCATGCTTCGGCACGAATGGGCCGGCTCGACCGGAGAAATACCACTTTCTCACAGAAAACCGGCGTGAAACAGCGCTAGCGCTATGTTTCGCCGAGTGAGTGAGTTTACCGGAGGCCCAATCCCCTAACCCCTTGCTATGTATTTCCTTTATAATCATAATTAATTAATTAATTAATTAATTCCAATTTAGGTGTACACTGTGCACAGATGTTAAGAATTAATTATATAGTTGAATTCCTCCAAATTCCGTCAGAATATTCAATATTACAGTATTTTTTGACATCGTTTCCCCATAGCTTTATTTTGTTAATCACACCATAAAAGTTTTAATAATTTCGAAACCTAAACCACATTTAAAGAGCTATTCAAAACTACAATCCCATAGTTTTATCAAATTATTAAAGTTAATTTCTAGGCGTTTAATTTTTTTCTACGTCTCACAAACCTCCTTAAACAAACAAAAAAAAAATTAGCTCGTTCCGTATTCATTACAAGTGGTAGAATTTAATTCGAATATTAAATTTTAATGTAAACGTCATCACCGGCTACCACCACCAGTAATGGTGATCTCCCCACAAGACGGTATTCCCTGGAAACACATTAGTACTGTGAGGGGAGAACATGGATATAGGCGGAGTGGAAAGCGGCTACTGGGTATGAATAGTAAGTTTTGTACTCCTAGTCCTAACGGCCGCACTTAGAGGTTTAATGGTTACTTAACTTTAACTTAATTATGTTTTTTACAGAATAACCGCCGTACTCAGAGACATTTAATTACGATTAACCTTCAATTTAATGAAGAGTTTGACAGATAATGTATGGGGCTTATGTCAAAATTTTGAATTAATTACATTTAAGTAATTAATGTTCCACTCTGAGTGCGGCAGTTAGTGTCATGTTTATGTCTAAATCATCATTCATTTAATGATTCAAATTCATATGAAACCTCCACAAACACTGACCTCTATAATACACTGGACAGGCGATCGCTATCAATAAAATGTTCCTATTTGAAAGTCGCCATATTGGCGCTGATTGCTATGTGAAAGCAGTAGTGAGTGTACTTGGAACTACTATAATTTTGCAAATGGCGGTTGTAATTGTCTATGTAATTAGTTCACAGTACGCTCACCGCGGCGCTTCAAATCGGCACAAAAAATAGCTGTCATTTTGTACGGCATAGCCTGTCCA
Organism: Aricia agestis; assembly: GCF_905147365.1. Lineage (NCBI taxonomy): Eukaryota > Metazoa > Arthropoda > Insecta > Lepidoptera > Lycaenidae > Aricia > Aricia agestis. The sequence goes on from NC_056417.1 coordinate 12,574,163, forward strand.
GTGTATTATAGAGGTCAGTGTCCACAAAGGATTTGTTTTCTTTCGTTTGATTGTAGAGATTGTAGAGTTTGTAGTTCTACTAGGAATGTTATACTTAAAACTATTTTTCCTTACTTCCTAAAATTATAAACAATTGAAGCAGCAGCTACTTTTTCACGTCCTAAAATGGCCGCCTCTGTACCTTGATGTGTGCAAAAAAATCAGTCCCTGCTCACGGCTGGTCTAACCCAAGCTAAAACTATACAAAAATAATGTTTTTAGGCACTATAAGAGAGTGCATACAAGTACATAATATAATATTTAATACACTAAAAACATTCCTCTTTAGACGCAGTCGGGTAAAATACAAGCACAATCTTCAACATGTGCGCACCCTAGAAATTGGCCTGTAAGTTAGGGGCCGCCAAATGGAAAGAGAATCACAGTTGATAAATGATTTGAGTACAAATGTTATTTTGATCTGGCGCGATATCGTCGGATTTGTTTTGGGGGCGCGTTGTGACTTGTGAGGGGGACAATTACAAGGAATTACTTTTGCTTGTGTATTAACCAATTTGACAATTATTGTTATTAACTCTGGTAAAGCCTCAATTTCCACGCTGGATTTTAGTGGGATATAACATGTAAATATATAATATAAGTGTTTCATAAATCTACCAGTGCGGTAGATTTATGAAACACTTATATTCGCTCTGCATACTCAGTAGCTATGTCCACACTGTGCACTTTCATCTTCAATTTTCGTCATCAACTTTCATAATGGCGCATTCAATAATTGAATGCGTCAAGGAACGCAACGCCAATATTGTCATTTTTGGAGTTTTGGATACGGTCAGAGCGCATGCGTCGCGGCATGCCTCACGTTCGCTGTTGACTGCGCTATAACGCATGCCCTTGACGAACAAAAAGAGGCACAGTGTGGACAAAGCTTATCGGTTGTATCACGGGGAGTGCCCTGAGGAATTGTTTGGAATCATATCTCCTGCAACTTTTCGCCATCGTTCCACGCGAAAAATATACCATCCTCATCACCATAATGAGTGGCAATCTTCCACTGTGCGTTTTTCGCGTAACTTTCTGCCACGCACAGTAAAATTCGGGAACGAACTATCGCCAGCAGTATTTCTGGAAAGACCTGCAAAACTTCAAGAAGAGAGTGTCTTCCCTCTTAAATGGCCAGTTTGTTTGAAGTCGGCCTACTGGTTCGTTCTGTCTATAATCACAGTTTACTAAATACCAGTGACGGATTAACCCTTAATCAAATTAAGCTATTGCCTAGGGCATCACGTCTGAGGGGGCACCAGAAGAAGGACAAGAAACATCCGTCCTTAGGGCATCACGTCTCACCACTCCCACTTCACCAAAAATCTCACCAAAAAGTTTCTAAAAAATAATTACTAATATTTTTAGGTGGTAAAAGCTTAAAGACAGATTCTAGTTGACATACATACGGATGGGGGGGGGGTACACAGGCATGGATTGCTTAGGGCATCAAGTAGTCTTAAACCGTCACTGCCAAATACTTACTAGTTACTACGTAACTATAATAATTATGAATTAGATATGATTTTACGGTCTAGCTAGATATGGTTCCCGGGAAACTTTTTTGACTTATGTGTTATTAGTTATTACTTTCCTTAAATTCATAATATAGCTAGTCTCTTAAATACTTATAAATTAAAGGCAAAGCGCATAATTACTTTTTATTCTGTCATATCTGTATTATAGATCAGTTGTTTGACTTCTCAGGCTGGATTTCCCTGAAATGTTTCATGACGTTAGTTCGTGATTTTTGCTGCCATACCTAGTTTCGGTATAAAGAATCACATGTAAAAATTGATCAAGTAGCTAGCTCAAATGTTTGTCTCGGAAGACACATCAAACCCTCTTCTTAGGTTTGGCCATGATGGATGATTGTTGATTTGATATACAATCTAAGTCTATCATAAGCAATCATAGACGAATATGCTCCTTATCATACACGTTTATAATCGCCTGTATTTGATGAGCAAACGTGGAAAGGCCGCATCATGCCGCATCATATTTCTTGGCCATATCTCTTTTCTAATATCTTTCATATTTATTACTAGATGACGCCCGCAACTCCGTTGCGTCAAACTTTTATCGCGAAGGGACCGTACATATTTTCGGGATAAAAATTATCTTGTGTTCTTTCATTTTTTTCTCTCATCTCCATACAAAATTTCAGCAAAATCGGACCAGTGCTTAGGGCCGCGCTACACCGGAATGGCAGCGGCGAGGCGAGCACTTTCAGTATCATATGATTTTAAATTTTATCTTCAATATTGTAATTATTGTAGGTATGTAATAGATGCAAAACTTGGTTGCGCTGAAATTCTATTATGGCGCATATTAACAGACAGAAATAATTTAATTTTAAGATTAGTGTAATACAATCTCTTACAAACTTACAATCTTATAAGCGATCCAAGCGACGGTAGTATTCTTTAGACGTGGACCAATCAATGGGTTAACTTGTCCCGCGTGGATTATAAACCAACTGAAAAAGGATGATAACATTTTACACTTCATCTACTCTACTTGATTACAATACGCTTGAGTCTGAAAAGAAGAATGCCGTATGTGTTGGGGCAACCATACGGACTTTTAAAATCTTGTCCTAAGCACTACGGTATATTTGCAGAGTGGCTGCTTTGAGCTGAAAATACTGTATAAATAATCCACAACGGATGCAAAGGTCTTTATTTTTTTAGTCTAAAAATCTGTCCGTCGGTGATTATACTATCAGGGAAATTGTTTCATACACACAATGCGGACCTACGTAATTTGGTCGTGTAATGTCAAACTCAGCCGACATAACATAACTCATAAGGCTCCTTACAGACGAATGGCACTTGTCGACGGCTGCCGTTGACGCGTGCCGTGCTGATGTAAGAAACCTCGCTCAGTGAGCGAAAAAATAGCTCACAACGCGTTGTGGTCACAGTGAAACAGCCACGACGCGAAATCCACGTTGCGGCTCTAATGAAAACGACCGCCACAGTGCGTTCTGGCGATCACAAAAAGACTTCGAAGACAGTGAAAATTTTTTTGGCAGTTTTACTCACAAAAGCCACATACACACTGCAGTCATAGCAATACAAGTGCGAATCAGCCTGAAAAATATTAAAATACATTAACGGCCGTTCCCAATATTTGATCTATCTCTGGTTTTGCCCTACTAGAGATAGGAATAGCTCATAATTGACATAAAATATATGTCTCTAATGTCTAATGTGAGCTATTCCTATCTCTAGTAGGGCAAAACCAGAGATAGATCAAATATTGGGAATGGCCGTAAACTAACTCCAATAACACGGCTAAAACAAATTGTAATGGCAATTTTTTATAGAGCTCGCGACTACGCTCCATCCATGTCCATGAAAAGGATATACAAGACTGACCTAAGTCGGTTCACAGAATAAACACGAAAAGCAAACAGACATTATGGCTGGCCGCGGACGTTTTCCGTATTCAATTTCCGAATTCGTTCTCCGTTTTCGGAAATACGAACGCACGGAATCACTATTCGCTTTTTTCTGGAACGGAACGAATTCCGCATGTATGTTTCAATTGCAAAGCCGGCGCATTAGCGCGTTAAAAAATGAACATTTGTACTAGTCACACGGAATTCCGAATACGGAAAACGTACTATGTTGTACTTTAAAGGGGTAACAGACATCTAAATGGCCTGTGTGGCAGCAAAGAGCTGCGAGCCGCGAGCCGTGAGCCTGGGGGTATGGTTCGCGAACTTTAAGTTCGTGCGTCTATCAGGCCTTTTAAACATACCTCAGACAGAGAGGGGTAGACCTAAAAACTTTGGCAGTTGGCACCAAATATAATGTTAGAATGGACATACCCCTTTTCGTTGCTACCTCTGAATGGTACATATTCGAGTAAAAAGTCTACTAAAATGGCTAATATAATATACAGTATCGGGCCGAAAATATTATCTTCCACTTGGTCTGTAAGTTTCGGCGAATGTTTGACAATAGTAGTATCATTTGCTAAACGTCTGTATTTGTTAAATATTGTCGAAACAACAGTTGTACGAGTAGGAGTTGGTCCCGAAAACGTGTTCAGTTCGGAAGATGTGCAGTAGCTGATTTTCTGCTTCTGATCTTTACATTTTTCTGTAAAAAATTAAAGAGTTAAAAAACATAACAATTACGTTTATTTATATACAGGGTGTAACAAAAACAAGTGATAATAATTTAGGTAGTGTACGTGTTCCCTGTAGAGAGTTCACTGTGAAAGTAGCAGCGCTGAAAGACCAAAAATTTTTTTCACTTTTGTATGGGGAAACTCGTGACGCTCGGGTCCTTGCCGTACACGACCTAAATTATTATCACTTGTTTTTGTTACACCCTGTATATGCCATACTGTTATTATAGATTTGAATTGTGTTTGGTTTTGCCTCAACAATATTTGGCTAGCTATAGATAGCGTGATGCTAGTATTATAGGACCACTATATGTGAACACTAATAAAATACAACTTTTTGCACTATTTCCAATGGAATATCCATTCCAAATGTTCAGGAAGATACTTTCCACGTTAGTAACATAGAATATCATTGCTTTCCACAGTACAGTAAAATGAACACTTTTGATAGTGTTCATTTTACTGTACTGATATAAATTTTTGATTTCACAGTAATAATATACACTTTTAATGCACTTTTCCACTTTTATTAATAAACATTTGTGTTTTACGCGACCGGTTTCGATAAAATCATCATCAGGTGTGAATGACTTTTTGATTAATATATTGATATACTTACTTAAATCAAAAATTTAAAATTTTGTTTGTGTCACAAAACTCGAAAGCGGCTGAACCGATTTGGCTAATTTATGTTTTGAAATAGTCGTGGAAGTCCAGGGAAGGTAGGGAAGCTGATATTAGGAGAAAAGTGATACGAAGTTCACCGGGTCATCAAGTAAACTATAAAATGTGGTGTAAAGTCTAAACCAGGGGTTCCCGATCTTTTTCGGCCTCCGGGGCAGTTACACGAATATTTTGTCACGACACTTTACCTAGTTATTAGAAAAAGATACATAATAAATACCTTTAATAATTATAGTAATAAACAAATAAGTATTTAATTATCTACCTGATTTACATGATTAAATATTATAATTTTATTTTATAATATTTAGAACCAAGAACTGGTTTCGGATAATGATGGAGGAATCGACTCACGGCGCCCCTCTTGCCTTTCCACGGCGCGGCTCACAAGGGCGTCGCGGCGCACAGTTTGGGAACCCCTGGTCTAAACTAAATATGGGTTGGAAACCTCGTAAGCGCCGTGTATGTCCACGATACGGTAGATTCACTGAGCTGTACTCTGATACTTCTGTACCCATGTTATTAAATTATCACGAATATTGTTAACGAGAATATTGTCCGATATTTTCTTTTCGGACCGAAATTCTTTAAAATAATTGTCAGAATATTTGACGATTATTTTGAAGTTTGTTTTTTCCTCCATATGGTTTGCAGACTTCTTGCAGATGTTTCTAGTTTCTACCTCTGCAGTATGCCATTCCGCATCCACTTCGCGCGTGAACAAAATGAACGGAACGGCAATTTTTGACAGCAGATTTTTAAAAAATATCCTCGATCATTGGATAATTTTTTATATTTGCCTGTCACAGTACAGAATCAGCCGCTATAGCCTATAAGAAAAGAAAGGATCAAAATGTTTTATTCCACTTACCCCGGTATTGCTAGGGTCAATTTATTTTCTCACTTTTTGCCATCAGATTCTGGTAGACCTATGATATTATATTAAAAAATCATTGGGTAGACCTATACTATTAGCCTCATGGAATTACGAATAAGGAAAACGAATTTGTAAATCGAATACGGAAAACTAGCGTTTGCGGCCAGTCATTTTCTCGGTCTTTCAACCCTATAGTATATCCCGTTTTGGAAAACAACCAATCATAATGAAATTACGATATCAATCAATGCGAGATATTAGGAAATAGTTGGAGTGTTTTATGGTGTGCCCCAGGGCAGCGCGATGGACCGATAGCGGGGATATGCGCGCGCGCATGTAATGGCTCTATTACCCGTTTAGAGGAGGCGGGCCAGTACTGTGTCTTCATTATGAAGGTAAGATGATGTGGAGTCGGACTTTCTTCGATTTTGACTTTTTAAATTTTGTCTGATGTAGTGCAGGCGTCTATAAATTATTATTTAAGTGACCATTTATTTAGCGTTTTTGCTTTTTTTGGGATGGGTTGAAAATTGTTAAACTTGCGTGACCTGATTGAAAATTCGTAAGACGGAGGGAGAGTAGAAGTCATTCCTCCTTCTCTTTCCGTATGCCTGTTCTAATTCTTTTCTCTTTCTCTGGCACTTGAAACTTGGTCAGTGAGGCGCGGCGTGCGTGGGCGCGTTGTCAATTACTATTTGGGATAGTAGCAACAGAGAAGACCGAGTAGTTATATCTTTATCCATCATGACCCAATGTGAAAAGCTGCAGCCTTGGGCTTTAAATTAGAAATTTAAAAAAATAAACGTCTGTGGTAAGGATGTATTTCTGTATAAAAGGATATCGCCTCCATACTATCCCGCCGAACATTATCTTCAATATCCTCCATCGCAGGATAGTATCTGCTGGGAAATAGCAAAGAATTTATTGACCAGATAGGTCTCGGTCGTGACGGTACACCCTGATGTATCTACATCTTTATGATTATGACCTTAAGGTCACGAATTGATTTTTATATCGGCCAAACATTTTTTTAGAACAGGCAAAAACAAATAAACGTATTGATTTTTATTAAAACGTTTTCTTTTGGGTTTTTTTATTAGATTCTTACAAAATATGAAATTTTAGTACTTATACGATAGACAACTTTCCTATCGAGCAGCAAAATAGTTTTTCATTAAACAAACTTTCAAACGTGCGTTCATTTGAAGGTGTTGTTTTGGTATAATAAAGATTAATATTAATATTTATTAGCTAATTTTTAGATTAGAATTATTTTACTAAAACTAAAAACAATGCGGGTATTTTAACATACCCTACTCGGGGTGGAAGTCGCGTTTTGACAGGTGTCACATTGACGTTTAGGTCAAGCGTCCCGGCCCTTCAATTTCCGGGAGAAAAGGTCGTTGACGTGATTTGAATTTCGCGATGGTTCCATCGATCCCACGTTTGTGCACGTCTGCCAAGTATTAAATCATAACTTTCAATTTTTTATGACGGAATTTAATAGGAAAAAATTGCGTTCGATATATGAATTTTATGATGATCAACGAGAGAGATCTAGACACGCGCAGAGTAGACAGAATTATAGAGTATACCGATTTAGAACTGATGTTGAAATTTTTAAATTTGACGTATTATGACGAAAATCGTCGCTAGGGTTGTTAACTTGTTACCTACGAATTTAAAACTATGACATATTCGCTGGACGTGTTCCTCTTTGGTCGTATTGTTGTTTGTGTTTTGGCATATAATGCGATTAAAATTGTCAGAATCCAATTTTGAAATCTTTATTTTAAATATTTAAAAATAAATTATATCAGCCAGCGCGAGACACATTCCGTTTATAATCCTAGTGAAACCCGACGAATTTGACAGATATTGAAAACTGTCCTTCTCTTTGCAGTCGAACTACTGCTAGTTATGTCTATTGTGACACGCGGTAGCGTGTCAAGCCAAGTTCCAGCATAACAGAACTTGCGAGCAGCACCGTTTGTAATATAATAATATAACAACTTAAAAACGTATCCTACATTTATTTCACAGTAAAAACGTTATTTTTTATTTTTTTTATCATTAGCCGCATTAGCATTTTGCACTTTTGAAAAGACACAGCATTAGTATTATTATCGCTTTAAGCAAAACAACGGCGTCTGGACTACGACTTAAGTAGATGTTGCTTACGACTTAATCTGTGCAGTATTTTTATAGCACGTAGTATCTACATCGGAATATCTAAATATAAGTCAAAATGGCCATAAACAGTACCAAGGTAGCTCCATTCTTAGCCATGTTCCTTTTTTCAAAAGCCTTGTCTAGACTATACAAAATATAGTAGATTTTGCTTTCGAATATGGAACTTAATTCTTAAAAAACGCCAAAGATTTGTAACAAGTGTATTCAAAAGATGTGTCAGGCCGTTATGCAGTGACGCCTGCAGTGTATCACACTGATTTATTTTTATTCGGTTGGCAAGCGTCTGCGTTTGCTGCAGCATTTTCTTTTTTTAATATTTCACAAAAATCTGCTTTCAAAATCGATGTTTGTATCATACACGTGCGTTTCAAATCGTATACAAAAAATTACTAAGTAGACATCATTAAAGTAGACGCAGTTAACAAACATCTATACTTTTCTGCTCCAACTTTTACCGATGTAATAACAACTAACTATTAACTATTAGAAATACCACGTCCGCTTATGTTGGATTCGCATTACTTACCAGTAAAAATTACATAAAAATATTATTATATTTAAAATAAACTCACCCAACTACGCAAATTATGTTGAAATAAAATATAACGTGAGTTTTTCTAATACTCTATTTCCCCCACATGAGATTCAGTGAAAGACTGGCCATTTCCTCTCGTAATTTGTGGACGCTCCCTGTGTTTTTTTATTGAGTACAATAATAATATAATATTATATACCTACCTTTTTCGCTCATATCCTTTTTCTGCCTCTTTTGTTACATTTTGTTCGTACCAAGGTTTTAAATTCAGTTTAATGTAATTTAAAATCTTTATCTAAATCTATCACGCCTCGGTACCTTATTTATGGGAGAGAGCATAAGGAATGTTTCTGATTCCATAAGATTTAGTTTTAGATTAATTTAGTTCTTTACCCACATGCGAAATGATCCTTACAGCACTGAGTATCCCCTTCTGTTTCTGGTTCTATAATATGATGGCTATTGATTAGTTCTGACATTCACCAGATCCTAGCAGCACTGAATATCTTCCGCCCGTGATGATGATGAACGAAAAGCTGATGACAACTGCACCTTCTTGTTACGAGGGGCAATAACTAACAGTAACAGTGATTTGTGTGTTATTGTGCGACTGTCAGCGTGTAGGTACGTGCTCCTACTTTGTTGTGGAGGAAACCGCGGAATAATGCATGTTTAATTTATGTTTCTTAGGGTGAAGCCAAACGAGCGTTTTGTGAGTTGCGAGTCGCAGAATTTCGGCTGGCAGAAATTCTGCTGCATTCAATTTCATACAAAAGTCCCGTTTGTGTCTAAACACACTAGGCCGAAGTTACGCGGCGGAAATTTCGCATGATTACGCCCGTAATGTATTTTAGTGTCTAAACACACTAGGCCGGAGTTACGCGACGTAAATTCCGCATAATTACGTCCGCAATGTCAAACGCATACAAAATACGGACGGAACGCGACTGAATAGTGTGTCATCGGTCATTTAAAATACATTTCAGGCGGAATCATGCGGAATTTACGCCGCATTATTTCGGCCTAGTGTGCTTAGATTCACACGAGCGTAATTTTGTGAGTCATAATTTGTATGAAAAACTATTTACGCGACCGAAATTCTGCGACTTACAACTCACAAATTACGTTCGTTTGGCTTCACCCTTAGGGTTGAGATATACCAGTCTGAAAAATGCGTTTCTATGAAATGAAATAGTAAAAGAACAGTACAAATTATAGGCGGATAAGAACAGACAAATAAACTTTGGTATACCAAAATGATAGCTGACGAAAAGCCAAACGTGCGTTCATTCTTATTTTAGCTTCTTAATAATTTAGAAAACTAGAAGGATGTTTTAGAGCCTTGCTGAAAATAACTGTCTTGTAAGTAAATTCCAGTAAGGCACTAAAACATCTTTTTAGCATCGATTACATACTGACACTTTTGTTCTATCATCAGCCCTTAAAGAAGGCTTTCTTCCTACTTTGCCAGTCTGTCACTTTGTCACTTCCATTGAAGCAATTCTTTCCATAGGTAGTAGAATACATATACCATTCTTTGCTTTGGCCAGCTTTGGCTTTACTAACTGTGCTGGAGTGGATGCCGCCTAAAGGTAATCGCACATTAATCAGCACGCACGCGCCAAACGCGCTACGTTTTAGAATCCGAATCCGTTGAATACGACATTTTGTGAAATCTCGCACATACGTCCGCATTGTACGCGCTGTATTTCGTGTACTATGCGGTGCGCGTACGGCGCGTATGTTGCTAATAAATGTGCGATCAGCCTTAGAACACAGATAACAGCAATTACAAGACTGTTTACATAAGCTGGCGTCAAAATATCAATCTTTTTATTTCCCGCTAAATGAAATGAATTATCTTATCGCTTGGAGTTCGGACGACGGAGGTCATAATGACATCGCGCAACGTGACGCGATGCATTCATATTGTCTCCTTGTATTAGTTTTCAGGGTTCAGTAACCAAAGGGTAAAAAAGTGAACCTATTAGGGCTCCCACACAAAACTGCGAATTCGCATCGCATCGCAAAAATCTGCAACAAAACTCATACTAAAAAAGATATTGCGAATTGCGATGCGAATTCGCAGTTTTGAGTGGGGAGCCCTTAACACTGTCCGTCTGTCCGTCCATCTGTCTGTCACCAGGCGGTAGCTCAAGAGTCGAGAACTCTTCCTTACCACCAAGGAGTTTTTTTTGTTGTGTATTTCGAATAGCTTAATAATCATTTTTAAAGCTCATCTTAAAACCTCGCGATCGTAATGCTAATTTATTTAATTCACCTATTTGATGATAACGTTAATAAATAGTCGTATGTGTTCTGTGAACAGGGGCGGATCTACTATATGGCTTTTTGGGCTGCAGCCCAGGGCCCCGCGAATACAGAGGGCCCCCAACCGAACTGAAACCAATAGACGATATTGTCAATAATAAAAAATATCTAGAATTAAAAAAAAAATCCGATCATAAGGTTGGCGCATTATCCAAATGCCGTAGACAAACATTTAATGAATGAGTGCATTCAGTTAAAATCTTACTTACTGCAGTCAAAGACAGAGTCTTACACCTCTTGCAGTGAAATTTTTTGGCTAATTTATGAAAAGAAACTTGTTGATGTTTTCCCAAACTGCTATACCATCTTAAAGATTTTTTAACGATGCTGATCACTAGCTGTGAAGCAGAGCCATAGAGAAATATAATACACGGGGAGCAGAGTGTTCTTTCTCCAGGATGTCGTATATAGAAAACAAATACAGGACAACAATGTCATCATCAATTATCAGTTCTTTCGATAAATTTCTATTTAATAAAGGACCTACAATGCGATGACCAAATAAAAGAATTTGCAGTTCGTTTGTTAGTTTGAACGCGCTAATCTCAGGAACTACTGGTCCGATTTGAAAAATTCTTTCAGTGTTGGATAGGCCATTTATTGAGGAAGGCTATAAGCTATATTTTATTAATTTAAGACTAATAGAAGCATAGAAATAGAGAAAATTATGGAAAAACGGGGGGTTTTTCCATAATTTTCTCTATTTCTATGAAAAAGATTTTTTCAAATCGGACCAGTAGTTCCTGAGATTAGCGCGTTCAAATAAGCCCTTTCAAATAATTTCCTCCCGTTTTTTCAAAATTTTTCTCTCTTTCTTCACTTTTATTAGTTGTAGCGTGATAAAATATAGCCTGTAGCCTTTCTCTATAAATGCACAATCTAACACTGAAAGAATTTTTCAAATCAGACCAGTAGTTCCTGAGATTAGCACGTTCAAATAAGCCCTTTCAAATGATTTCCTCCTGTTTTTTCAACATTTTCCTCTATTTCTTCGCTCCTATTAGTCGTAGCGTGATAAAATATAGCATTTTTAGATAAATGGACTATCTAACACTGAAAGAATTTTACAAATCGGACCAGTAGTTCCTGAGATTAGCGCGTTCAAATAAGCCCTTTCAAATAATATATTTCCTCCCATTTTTTTTCCACATTTTCCTCTATTTCTTAGCTCCTATTAGTCTCAGCGTGATAAAATATAGCCTTTCTCGATAAATGAGCTATCAAACACTGAAAGAATTTTTTAAATCGGACCAGTAGTGACTGAGATTAGCGCGTTCAAATAAGCCCTGTCAAATAATTTATACCCATTTTTTCTACATTTTCCTCTATTTCTTCGCTCCTATTAGTCTTAGCATGATAAAATATAACCAATAGCCTTCCTCGATAAATGGGATATCTAAGACTGAAGGAATTTTTCAAATCGGACCAGTAGTTCCTGAGATTAGCGCGTTCAAACAAACAAGCAAACAAAGTAACACACTCTTTCGCTTTATAATATTAAGTATAGAATATAGATATACCTACATCACTACAGAAAACAGTTTCTTGTCAAAATGGCAATTAGTTGAGTAATTAGGTAGGGCACCTAAGCAGTATTAGCCCGGGGCCCCACAAATTCAAGATCCGCCCCTGACTGTGAATCTACAAGTCGTTAATATGTATGTAGCATAATATTAACGGCTTGTAGATTTTGCGAGGAGGAGGACGAGACACCTATACACCTTCTCCTCAACTGTCCTGACATAGCAGAAACAAGCACCTTGGTTGCTACGAATACTAATCCACAGAGGAAATTCCTGGTACCAAGCCCAATCGTATCGTTCAATTTATGAGCAGCATTAGGTTGGGGACGGTACTATAATGCGAAGGAGTCACTATAGATCCTTAAGGGTCGCAGTGACATCAGGGCTACAACGATCTGCCTCCAGGACAAAAAAATGTAGAGACATATTTTAGTCAACAATGACTGAAAACTGCAAGTAACATGCTTCGTTTTCTTGAAGCAAAATGTCTAAAATAAAAAGAAACGCAATGCGGTCCTTTTTTTTTATAAAATAAGGGGGCAAACGAGCAAACGGGTCACCTGATGGAAAGCAACTACCGTCGCCCATGGACATGGACACAAGTTCGTTTCGACTCTCAATGACATTTATCCGAGAAATATTGGGGGAGCCGGTATATACAACCTGCACTATCATCTGCATAGCATTGAATGCCGTTGGTCTTTAACATGTCATTGATATGCAGTATGAATAAGGTAGGCGATAGCACACAGCCCTGAGGGACACCAGCATCAACAGACTGAGTTTCCGAGCATTCGCCGTCAGCTACAACCTTCATGCTTCTATCTGCTAAGAAACTAGTGACCCACTTGCATAATTTCTCGGGCAGCCCGTATGATGGAAGCTTTGAAAGCAGCGCTTTATGCCAAACCCGATCAAAGGCCTTCGCAATGTCCAAACTAACAGCCAATGCTTCTCCCTTCGACTGGATTGCCTGAGCCCAACTATGAGTTACGCCAAGAGATCACTAGCCGAGTGACCATTACGGAACCCGTATTGTTTGTCGCTTAGTAATCCCTATTTATTCTAGTTGTCATGTATCTGGTTTTCCCTAACAATAAAACAAATATATATATATTGCGCATAAAACAATTTAAGTACATGTTTTTAACAATTATAATTAACAACGCAAAAGAGGCAGTCAGATAATATTTACATGGTCCAGTGTAATCAAAATAAAATGCGGTCAGAGGGTACGAGATAAGCACATGTATTAATTTTGTTAACCGTATCAGCATGTTAAATAATTATCATACATTTAAAACGCTAAGCAAACAAATTAGGAAGATTTAGAAGAATTGTGCGTTTGAGGGTTTTTCAGTACTTAAGGTGCCTTTTCGATCTTTATTTGAATTATTGTTGGATCGCTTGCCGCGGGAGTCAGAAAGTCGCCTTTACAGTGGAAGGACTGGAAAAACCTCAATATATTCTCAATATAAAAATAACTACAGCCGAATAAAGAACCTCCTCATTTTTGGGATTCGGTTAATAATTAATCTAGTCGAACGAAGTGACGCGATTGGTTGTTTTCTCGGGGCACGGTAGTGCCCCCGCCAAGATGAGCCAAGCGAAGCGCAAGAACACTACCTACCTTTTCTGGAAACGTTTCGTCGTATTTTTGAACCCTCGTAACTTTGATTTGGATACTGCCAGGTAGTTCAAATTTTTAATATAAAATGACATGAGTATAATAATTAAAGGTGCAAAGTTTTAATATCGTAGCTCTATTATACTACGAGTATGTATAGATTTTATAATGTGTCCAAAAACCCACAATTTTGTCACTGACTCACCGATCATTAAAATTGTTAGGGTACTTCCTGAAGTCTTAGAAAACTGATATTGGGTATGTCATATTAGTACAGTAATAACAAAAAAATTATCAAACCTAACCTAACCTATCCCATCAAGAAAATTTTTGAAAAATTTTGGTTTTCTTCAAAAGAATGGTCGGCCAGTCCACATACCGGGGCCCGGGGCACGCATAGATCGTATCTTCTGCGAATGAAAAAGCGCGTTTACGTCGCTCTCACGTAGTGGAGTTACGGTTGTAAGCTCATAAAGAAGATAATAATAGACGACTTACAAAGGTTAAAAATAATCTATACGTATTATAAAAAGTCGCTTTTTTCCCTCATGTTCCTTTGTTCCCTTTAATCATTAAAATTACGCAACGGATTTTGATGAATCTTTCAGTGTTAGATAGCCCATTTAACGAGAAAGGCTTTAGGCTATATTTTATCACGTTAAGACTAATAGGAGCGCAGAAATAGAGGAAAATGTGGAAAAACGGGAAAAATTATTTGAAAGGGCTAACATGAACTCGCTAATCTCAGGAACTATTGGTCCGATTTAAAAAAATCTTTCAGTGCTAGATAGCCTATTAATTGAGGAAGGCTATAGGCTATATTTTATCATGTTAAGACTAATTATAGGAGAATATGGAAAAAACGGGGGAAATTATTTGAAATTATTTCTCGCGAACTACTGGAGCAATTTTTATGTTATTTGGCACAGATAAGAAGTAGACCACGTGAAGGATCATAGGCTATCAATTTTAATAATTTTTTCAGTGGCTATATATTTTATACCCGTGCGACGCCGGGGCGGGTCGCTAGTTTAATATAATATTATAAATTAATTTAATAACAACGCCAGAATGTTCTAATTATTTACTTTTAGAGATGATTAGGTAACTGACACGAAAAGAAGCGTCAGTTACAAATTTAATGATGTGACAAAGGTTATCATAAACCAACTATTACAGATTTTTTATTCATGTCGCCGCCTGATAACATTATTTATTGAATATTATCTACAATTAGAATTGGGTTTTGTATTGAGGTTATTTTTAAATGAGCCGGCAACTTGAGTGATTAGATAATGAACATCCTGTAATACATAGACACTCACACATTAATTATTAATAATAATTTCTTAAGGAATTGTTCAGTTACAGTTTTAAGTTTTTTAAGTTCTTACGGTAATTTAATTCAAAGATACTTCTTTGGATTAAATTTTACACACAGTACCTTTAGCTACTGGTATGTATGTGTACGGTTTGTACATACCTAACTTAATACGTTGACGCGCCGTGTCGTCATTGTGGTGTCAAATTATTTTTAACCCCCGACAAAAAAGAGGGGTGTTATAAGTTTGACGTGTCTGTCTGTTTGTCTGTGTGTGTATCTGTCCGTGGCATCGTAGCACCCAAACGGGTGGACCGATTTTGATCTAGTTTTTTTTGTTTGAAAGCTGACATGATCGAGAGTGTTCTTAGCTATAATTCATCATCATCAACCTGCTCAGTGCTGGACAATCAGGGTTTATCTGGTTCATGAAAGGCCGTCAGCAACTTGCAGTCGTTTGATGGGTTTTATATTTCATTGTAGTTCGTGACATCTGTGAATATACAACCTGGTGCTGCAGCATCACCTGGTAATCAATAGGATATCCAACTCCTCGCCAACTTAGAGCAGAGGTTTCGTGTTTGGGCTCATTTTAATAGCGACAACCAGTAAAAAATAGAGAGACAGTAAATATTTACATGCTGCTGCTGCAGCATCACCTGGATTCTATAGGAACCGAGCTTCGTATGAACCCAAAGTGGAGGTTTCATGTTTGGCCTTATATTATCGGCCTCATCGAGAAGGACATTGATAGATATAGTAATCATGAGAATATGATTCTGTATATTATAGGAATTATTCTGCACTATAACCAACACAAGTTTAAAAAGTATGAAATAAAATTAAATTAAGAAATTTTAAAAAAACCCCGCCAAACAACTTTAAAAAGTAATGAAATAATATTTACTGCCTTTAAGTTCAAATAATTCCTAACTTGTGTAAAGTAATATTTTAGTCCATAATTGTTGTCAAGGTGTGTCGGGGGACCGCTATTATAGATGTTTGATTTCACATAACATTATAGTTTAAGGATCAGTTCACACTAATTCACAGCGAACCGAATGGAGATAATCAGCGACTTGGCGGTTCTAGGTTGTAGCTTACTTGGCGGTCCCCCGACACACCGTGACAACAATTATGGACTAAAATATTACTTTACACAAGTTAGGAATTATTTGAACTTACAGGCAGTAAATATTATTTCATTACTTTTTAAAGTTGTTTGGCGGGGGTTTTTTTAAATTTCTTAATTTAATTGTATTATATTCCTGTATAGCAGTGCACTTAGCAACGCGTACTTGTTAACAAGCTAACATTTGTGAACTTACATAATAAAGGTGCTCAAATACAATGTCCTTTTTGGACTAAACAATCACCAAGTACTTTAAAAACGATCGTAACCAATTGACTTTTCTTATAGGAATCTATGATATTTAGGGCGGCATGATGCTACAAACGATATTGTGACGATTAGTACGTATTAAAAACACATTTATATTTGTCTACTGATTCTTATATTCATGTATTTCTCATACTCTTTTGGAATTCTACAAAACTTCCCCTTGGACCCCCTTACCCCTACAGTATGGTTCAATCTTATCTCCTAAACTATGATTTTAATAAAGGAGTGAATTCACGTTGAATGTCGAAACGCATGTCTTTCAGTTGTTAATTGTTTATAGTATCCAAGGTTTGATATAAGTGTATGTACTTTTTTATTAGGTAACTTTTTCATGATCGTTTATAAGGAAATGATGTTGTTTGAACTTAGGCAATCAGAAGCGTTACTATATAATTAAGTAATTACATAAACTCCGATCAAAATATTACTTTTTTTGTTTGTGAAAACCTTCTAACATGTCGCATTCATGTTTAAAAATATTTCATTGTGCACAGTAGCGTACATAACATTTAAGACAGAACAAGAGGGCAATATATTAAAACTATTGGTCTATCCCCAGCAGTAAGTCATCTTTATGGGCAATTCCAAATGTTATTTCGGCAATTCTGTAAAATATCGCCGTTGCCGCCAACTCTCAAGACGATTTTCCAACTTAATTGGATTTATATTGTTTTAAAAATCGAATTAAAATCATTTTATGTTTTTGTTTATTGCGGGAAATACAGGGGTGAAATTCGAAATTGATCACGGATATTTTTATATTATTTTAGAAGTTGACTCTATATTTCCCGCAATTTAGCGCAGTAAAGTTTACTTATTGCACGGAAACTTTACATTTTGCTACAATAAATATATCCATACTAATATTATAAATGCGAAAGTGTGTCTGTCTGTTACCTCTTCACTCCCAAAGCGCTGAACCGATTTGGGTGAAATTTGGCATGGAGATACTTTAAGCAAAGGACATAGGATACTTTTTATCCTGAAAAACTGTACGGTTCCCGCGCGATAAACTATTTTTGGCGCAACGGGGTTGCGGGCGTCATCTAGTTACAAACTGCGACCAAACTGCGGATAGAGCTGTCATCTGCCTATTTTATTTTATTTTTATAATTTCTTTCAATTAATTTTTAAGATCGCTTAGCTTGGGGACGGAAATTGGATCTCCTACTCCTAAATTTCTTCTGATTAATTTCGTTGCGGGTCCCAAGACAGATTTAGCTTGTCCCTCGGGCATCCCTGAGATCATATCAAAGGGTTCTCGTGGTTGGTTGCCACTGTTGGTCCTTTCGACACAGGAGTTGCAGTGGTGGGAATGTGTGGTGGGCCTTTTGCCCGTAAAAAAATCAATTTTTAAGACGTTTCAATTAATTGTAGATTGCGATCTAATGCATTAAATGAAACAAAAAATTTAAACTTGACTGTTAATATAAGTACCGATTGCAACCAGAAATTGGTAGCATTATGACCAATGACCATACTGGAATCTCTTTTGGATTTAGATCAATAAATTGAAATGATGTACAAGATACACTGATACATCTTTCGTGTTATACTTCTTTTATTCGTATCAAAACTCTTCTCGTCGTATCAAAAACTCTTCAGCAATTATTCCTAAAACCTCTCTTATTCGTATCAAAACTCTTCTCTTCGCATCAAAAACTCTTCAGCAATTATTCCTCGCCAGCACACATGATGGCAGCACAAACAAGACATGTATCAGCCACGAGGGAGACATAAGTTAAGCGGATACAGCTCCGGGCCGCGATGGATTTACAGCCAACGCCGATATAGTGAAAAATAATGGACGAATTCCCCAATATTATCTTTTTTATTGTTGGAAAGATATTGTTTTATTGGTAAAAATGTAAGCTGAGTTTTTGTTTAAAATATGCAATTTAATAGTACGTTGAAACTGGTTTTTTTTTCAGAGGTTTTTCCCGCGTTAAACAGTATGGAATATAAATCCTGATTCACTTTTTCGTTTCTTTAGGGGTGTTATTAGAATTTCTGTAATTTCAAATTGGACTTCCAAAAGGCGGTAGATTTTTATAAAGTTAAGTCTATTACTTCAACAATGTACCTTATATTGTTAGGACTTTTAATACCTCGATCGTGGGAATCTCAGACACAATAGATATTCAATTGTTATGCGGCACCCGGGTTGCGCTTGGGGCTTGATAGGTTACATTACTAATATTAATAACTGTATATCATATTATGACTAACCCCTGTCATATCGTCTTATGGATGAAGGAATTTGAAATTTGTTCTTAGCGAACTTGTATTATTTTATAATGCCAACCTTTTTTTTTTTTTGCCAACATTTTAAGTTTTTAAGTATGAAACAATAAACAAACTTGCGACTTGCGGGCAACATATAGCACAATAATTAAAATAATATATTATGATATACGACAATAATAATATCATCTAACAAACGAGCGAGAACAAACGCGGCGAGATAGCGGGCGTTATTGAATAGACATCGGTGTTATATCTCACAGATAATTACTGTAATGAGGGCGTTGACCTGCGGACGTAGAAGCTGATATATTTGTCATATTAGTTTTGTCTTATAAATAAACAGACAGACAAACTAACTTCTAAAAAAAGTTGCTTATTTTTTAAACGTAGACTGTATAAAATGAACCAGGTACAAGTGAAACAGTGTTTGGACTTTGGATACATTTCCGTTAAGCTCTGCGATGAGGTCAAGTATTGAGAACCAGTAGAATTGCTTCTTTTTCTTTCTTTTTTTTATGAAATAAGGGGGCAAACGAGCAAACGGGTCACCTGATGGAAAGCAACTTCCGTCGCCCATGAACACTCGCAGCATCAGAAGAGCTGCAGGTGCGTTGCCGGCCTTTTAAGAGGGAATAGGGGAGGGTAGGGTAGAGAATAGGGGAGGGTAGGGGATTGGGCCACCGGTAAACTAACTCACTCGGCTAAAACACAGCGCAAGCGCTGTTTCACGCCGGTTTTTTGTGAGCCCGTGGTATTTATTATTTGAAGCATGGTTCTCCCACGTCACAAAACGCAGCGATTTTATTGGATTTTAAAAACAAAATCCTTGCAACGCAGTTTAGGTGAAACGTAACCTTATTTAGAGTTCTACCTCACGCGCTACGTCGCTACACCGCTACGTCGCTACGTCGCTCCACGACGTACTACGACACACCGCTCTGCTTTAAAACGCAGTTCATAAATCAATCAATATGGTAATGATAATATAATTAAACCTTAATTATCTAAAATTTTACTATGAAATAGTAATAATAAACACAAAATCACAAAAAAAATGATACATACAGCCGAACGTATAACCTCCTCCTTTTTGGAAGTCGGTAAAAACATTATTAATATTACGGCAAGCGTATTTCTTATATTAGCCTCATCACATGTCTTCAATTATTTTCAACTTTAATAATTATTTAACTTCCAATATTTCGCAAGTCAATTTGAGATTGTAATTAAAAAGCTAGGCAACGGCCAGGGTGTTTAATCTGTGATCTGAGCGGAGGGATTTGACAGCCCGTCACTTAGCCACTGATTAATGTTCGCTACTGTACTGTTATTTAAGTGATAAAATCGTTAAGTACTGACGGCAAGTCAAGTGCGAAATTAAACTCATCATCAACATGCCAAGGCGAGGGTAGGTGGTTGTGTGTTTTATTGATAGCTGTATATATATATTTTTTTTTTAATGAAATAAGGGGGCAAACGAGCTAACGGGTCACCTGATGGAAAGCGACTTCCGTCGCCCATGGACACTCGCAGCATCAGAAGAGCTGCAAGTGCGTTGCCGGCCTTTTAAGAAGGAACAAGGTAATAGGGGAAGGTAAGAAAGGGAAGGGAATAGGGGAGGGTAGGGAAGGGAATAGGGGAGGGTAGGGAAGGGAATAGGGGAGGGTAGGGAAGGGAATAGGGTAGGGGATTGGGCCTCCGGTAAACTCACTCACTCGGCGAAACACAGCGCAAGCGCTGTTTCACGCCGGTTTTCTGTGAGAACGTGGTATTTCTCCGGTCGAGCCGGCCCATTCGTGCCGAAGCATGGCTCTCCCACGTATAAATAAATGTGAAAATAAGTTTGTTACACAATCATGCGAAAACTATACACGTTTTTGAGGTATCAAAATTACTTTAAAAAATTTGTGACACAAATTTTCAAAATATGTATAATGTAGACCATAATATTATGAGAATAAAATTTTCAAAAGTTTATCCTAAGGGGTAAGATAACACAATGTTTTGTCTTTGTCTTTGCAGCGACTTTTCCAGCGGATCTGAAAGTGACAAATAAGTGTTTAGCTTATCCATTGTTTGTTTTCGTATAGCGGTAAAAAATACTCGTGGTCAGTTACTTGCAAATTCGTGCGTACCTGTACCCGTAAAGCCTAACCAGATGGTAAGTCGTTACCGGCGGTATAATTATGCAGACAAGTTATTTGTCCCCGTCACCGTAATGATGTTGTATCGCCGGGAATCATTGTCCTCAGCTAATTACTTGTGATAATGACTGTACTAAATTAACGCTTTCGCTACATTGTTAACATTTTTAAGTACAGTCGCGATTTAAGATTTTAATTTGGCAGCATCCTGAATTAAAAAAAATCGGCCAAGTGCGAGTCGGACTCGTGGAAATATTGTGTTTTTGTAAAATATTAATATTATTTTGTTTTTAGTATTTGTCGTTATAGCGGCAACAGATACACACAATCTGTGAAAATTTCAGAAGTCTAGCTATAGCGGTTCTTGAGATACAGCCTGGCGACAGACAGACGGACAGACAACGAAGTCTTAGTAATAGGGTTCCGATTTTACCCTTTAAGTACGGAACCCCAAAAAATAACATTTTGAAAAAATAACGTCTGTTTTGAAAAGGTTGCCCGTTATTTGAAAGAAGAGTATCCTCTCTAAAAATTAGTTAAAAATAGTTTTTTTTTTATGTACTTGTTTGTAAAGTTCAGATTTTGTATCAGTCATATGTACTCCTCAGTCCCCTGTCTATAATATTTAAGCTAAACTCGGTTTTCACTCACGTCAGAATAGTGACTATTGTTGTTAGAGGTTGTCTATTTAGTTCTAGCTAAACCTAAAGACAAAAAGTTCATTCATTTCTACTTCATTCACCAGCAATGCAATAAAACTTATCAATCGTTCAGATTCAAAGTGACATAATGTTGTATTTATGTTTCGTTATCAGAGCCGCAGATTTTATTACACATAAAATTACACTCAAAAGGACCGAAGGACAGGCTGGTTTGCAGTTCGATGGGGTATTCTGAACCCTATTCGTCGGTGTTAAGGCGATGCTGGGAGTACGTGTGTATTTGTACGTCGTATTTTATAGTATGATGACCTCTGTTTCCGTCCTATTGACTCGATTCATTCAATATTGTTATCAAAAGTATTACTTGACGGAAAGTTTGTTGGTATTATTAGCGTTTTGGTAGAAACTAGAAACTATAATATAGTCTAGTATAGACTACATTGTCCATTAAAAAGAGGTCTTGTTTAGATATTTAATCTTAATATGATAAGCCGATAGATACAAAATATAGCACCACTAGAGTTCCCGCGACTACGATCCCAGTTGTTACGGGAAAATTGTTTTGGTTAAGTGATAGAGCTGCATAAAATTTTGTCTAAGCGATAGTGATTAGGCAAAATTTTATGCATACACCCTACGAATCATAAAAACTAAGGAAAAGTAGCTCCGTCAAAAAACATGTACGGAGCATGTTTTTTGACGGAGTTCCTTTTCCTTAGTTTTTATTATTCGTAGACGTAGGTACACATTTTCAATACATTTGCAATATTTAGGTGGCCTTCAGTGGTATCAGGCGGACGTTACATGACAGTTCGAAAGGAACCTTTAAAACGGTAATAGTATGGGAGTTACGTTTCCTAAGTTTTTATTAAGTATTCGACATTCGTAGCATACACCTCAAGCTAAACATTTTCATCATTTACTTAAGACAATATTGTTCATAATCATTCTCCATACAACGACTAAAAATACCTGACTTAGGCGAAGCCAAATGGAAGGGAATGATTTTTGCAGTCTATGTATGTAGTATGTACTATGTACCCTCTCATATCGACTAACTATGTACCATCGAGGAAGTTGATTCCTATGCAATTGACAGACCAACGTTATTTGGTCGAATATGTCAATTCAATGTTAATTGTGATCTGTCAGCTGGGTTTGACGTAACGCAACCAAACTACTTAGGTCCCCGCTTTGCATAGGAATCAACTTCTCTGATAGTACTAGTCCGATTTTAGCAAGGTCAATAATACGGTCTTTTAGAGGCACAAAATCTTCATTTTGATTATATATGCAGCCATCCAGTAAAATGGCGAAGGTGACTTAAGCGCATTATTTAATATTTAAGTACTAAACACTACTAAACATCATTGTTTATTGTTTAAGTAGTATTTTTACGTGGTCGGATCATACGTAGTTTAAACTTATTATTTGTTAGAATATGTTGTTGGTTGTTTCTATAAGTTAAAATTCTTTCTCACCTTTCTGTTAGTCAGCAAGGTCACACGCTGCGCCCCGCGGGTGACCGTGTCAGTCACAAAAACTGACCTAACACATCATTTGTCAGCGCCCCACTGTGATACTAAAGTGATATATTTGTTGCTATTAATGCTGATTAATTAATTATTCCGATGTGGTTCGACGTGTTTAGCGTCCACTAATGAGAAGCCCAAAAATATTGAGTATTGGTATTGGGAAAATAATATAGGTATAAAATTCGTAGTACGAATCCACCCATACCAAAAAAGAATTACTTAGTTATAATCGTTTCACCACATATTAAAAATATGTGGTGAAACGGGAAGGACCCAAAATAATTAGCAATACCAATGTTCAGACTAGCCAAAGTAAGCAAATCCTTTAAAGGCCAATGTATACGCCTATACAATAAAATCCCAGAAAATGTTCAAAATCTACCCTTAAACAAATTTAAAAAAGCAGTTAAAAACGTTTGTGTGCTAAAGCGTATTATAAAGTCAATGATTTCATCGAGGACAGCACACCTTGGGAATAGGGTGGCTCCATGCAGGTTACTTTTCTTTTATTTTGTTACATAGCTGTAAGCCATAACATTGTAATTTTCCATTTTTTTTTTTCATCGAGGACAGCACACCTTGGGAATAGGGTGGCTCCATGCAGGTTACTTTTCTTTTATTTTGTTACATAGCTGTAAGCCATAACATTGTAATTTTCCATTTTTTTTTTAGTAAAAGATGGCCCCGTGCGAGTTTCTTACGCCGGTTCTTCTCGGCGGGGTAGTTCCCGAACCGGTGGTAGGCAACGTAGTTTCTTCGTTCGACTTTCAAAAAGTGTATCATGATACCCATTTTGAATAAAAAGATATTTTATTATTTTTTATTTATTTTAATATAGGATGTGGTGAAATCAACTACGTCTGTATTGTGTGTAAAAATGTAATACTTATTTGTTTTTAGAAAAAAAAATCTTTTATAATATGGGCTTAGCTTACATTTACCGGAGAACGGACAGGTCAGACAGGACCCACACATATTATGATGAAATTTTTGCTTTCAGCATGACAATTATTTTTCTGCATAAACGTCTCTATGTAAGCTGTAGAAAACATTTATCCGTATTCCATATCTATAGTTGCCATAAACTGATGTGAGTCCAATTCAATATAAAAATTACTATAAAAAGCAAAATATAATGTAGTAAAAAGTTAAATAAAAATAAATAAACATTTAATTATTACTGATTTATTGCTAACCTATTGCTAACCTTCAATTGAATAAATATTTCGGTATAACTTGAAAGTTGAAAGACACAAATTCTAATATGAAAAGTTTAGTAAGATTTCATTAAATTGTGCGGCTATCTGTAACTGCTGCACTCAGAGAGGAATATTTATTTTCCCTGTTTTCCTGCTTTTCTCTTTTGAAGTTTTTTCTGTTTTTCTATAGACCTCACGGAGCCCGAGACCTTTCCAACGAATGCAAAACCGTGGAAATCGGTTCGTGCGTTCTGGAGTTATAGCCGTCAGGAAGGAAAACCCGACTTATTTTTATATATTAAACTAGCCCCATTACATATTATCTGTCAAACTCTACACTAAACTAAAGTTTAATCATCATCATTAATTGAACAAGTGCGGCAGTAAATGCTTCTGTAACCTTTGCACAATTTAAAACAATTTTATATTTGGAACATTTAGAATTTAATCCAACGGAATCAAATGCACCTGATGAAGTGAATCCATTACGAAATTCTATAAGATCGTAAGAAATCGGAATGCGCGTGTCGAATCGGTCACGGTATCGATGATCGGCAAAAAAATCGAACGGAAATCGATGAGAATCGAAATTGAATTCGATATCACCAAAACTCGAATTGAAAGACGATTGTCTGAAAAAAACATTCGAATCATTCCTGGGGCTCGTTTTGAGTTCGGCTGTGAAAAATCGGGTAGTGATGGGGCCTTCTACTATCGTATCGATCAATTTTTGATGCTCTATAATAATTATCTATATATTATTATATAACATCTAGAAGATAATGTAACTTTGTAGACAATAATTAAGTTATGGTTTATACCTTTTACTAGCTATTAACGAATGGGATCTAGAAGTGTTATTAAAACGATCCAAAAGTTTTTTTTGTATATTTCATGAAAGCCGGTTAAAATTGTAGCTTATGTGTTATTCTGGTGTATAATCTATATTACTGTAAAGTTTCATCCAAATCAGTTCAGTAGTTTTTGCGTGAAAGAGTAACAAACATCCATACATACATCCACACTTACAAACTTTCGCCTTTATAATATAAGTAGGAAGTAGGATAGTAGGATTAGTAGGATTATAATATTAGTAGGAACTCCCTTCCCATCCCTACCCTCCCCTTACCTATTAACCTATTCCCTCTTAAAAGGCCGGCAACGCACCTGCAGCTCTTCTGATGCTGCGAGTGTCCATGGGCGACGGAAGTTGCTTTCCATCAGGTGACCCGTTTGCTCGTTTGCCCCCTTATTTCATAAAAAAAAGGAAGTATGATTAGTATGATTTGTTTATAGTATCTAAGTATGTAAAACATTCAGCCCTAATTTCACCAACGACTGTTAAAGTTAACGCTCGAATTAGTATCACGTCACCTCTTTCGTTTTTCTTATGAGTGAAAGAGAAGACATTACATTTTAACAAGCTGTTAACACTAACAGACGTTGGTGAAATTGGGGCTAAATTAAACTTATTGTGTGTGTCTTTGAACATAGGCCAGTTTTCTGAATTAAATAAAGTTACTTAATAATATTATAATATGGAGAGGCTGATAGTACTGGTTGGAGTATGCAGGCCAACCGAATCCAATTGGCCATCTCGTATAAGGGAAATTTAAATATTCCTTCTCGATATCGATAACAACCAATATCCTAGCACCAGCACGCACTAGACAAAGTCATGTAAAACAGCGGAGGATGACATTTCAAACGGTAGCCGGCTCCCAGCGGGGGGCGGTGCTTGTCCGCCATCTTTTTTTTCTTTTTTTTCACCGTTGTTTATCCAGCCAGCGTGTTCAGTGGCCGAAGCTGGGGCAATCAATATACCTAACCACGGAATTAGAAGTCCATCGTAACTGTTCCAGATTATTTTACCTTTTAGTTTATGATGATG
This sequence comes from Aricia agestis, assembly GCF_905147365.1. Classification (NCBI taxonomy): domain Eukaryota; kingdom Metazoa; phylum Arthropoda; class Insecta; order Lepidoptera; family Lycaenidae; genus Aricia; species Aricia agestis. Next base: position 12,600,519 of record NC_056417.1, read on the forward strand.
ATCCTTATGTCGTTGGTGTAAAGGTCATGTTGGAATTATGGAGCTGATCGTCACGCTCGATCAGACCCGTTTGACTGTCACGAAAAAATTGTTTTGCCATTACAAAATGGTCAAGCCATCATTGTTTTAGTCTTAGATCACAAAAACACCGGCGGGGCTAAAATGGTCGCTTTGGAAAATCATATTATGAATCATAATATTATGATTATTTTTTTTTTATCGCAAAATGCAAGTCTGCTTGCAATTCATATCTTAAGTGCGATAAGGTTTTATATGAACGTGGGCGGGGGCGCTGCTGGTAAAGGAGAACTGTCAAAAATTACGTTTTTGTATGATGGCAGCGTTAGTTCCTTTTTTCGCCACGTTCATTCAAATCCTTGTCGAGCTGTAATGTGACATTTGTCAATTTGACAGTTTTGACAATTCATTTGCTGAATTGATTGAGAGGAATTGCTAAATGTGAAAAATCAACCCCTGTCGAATGACAGGCCGAAATGTGACCCTTGTTAGTATGGCGAAAATACTTAGAAAAATTTGGCTAAGGTTTAGGAACCTACGTCAATTAAATGTTGGTGACATGGGTTAAGGAGGATTGTTTTGGGTGAGAAAAACTCCTAATTACCGTTTCCACCGCCAGTAAACTCTCCGTTTAGAAGAAATTCGCATTTGAGATTTTCGTAATCTTCAGATAAGATCATCTGTTTTCTGATGTTTATGAAGTATTTTTAAGGCATCTCAAGGCTGTGATGAGTGGGTCTTACTTAACTACTCAGCCACGGTTACCGAAGGGGGACGGGGGAGCTCGGGGGGCGCGGCCCCCCGCTAAAACAAAAACAAACACAATCCAGAAAGTCCAAAAGTAGGTTAGGTTAGGTTGGAACTTAGACCACAACACCCAGAACTACAGTCTTTCTTTTGTAGTAGTTTGTCAAATAAATTGGGGTAGGTTTGTAAACATTTACCAAGATTAAGATAATATTAAGGGGTTGAAGTATTTTCGCCATACTAACGAGGGTCACATTTCGGCCTGTCATTCGACAGGGGTTGATTTTTGAGAAAAGTTTATCTGAGCTTTTTTGCTTCCCTTGGCGCCCCCTATCTAAGTCTTTTTCCCATAGTGCCCCGTTTCTTTCAGGCCAACCGAACAAAAAAAATTACAATGTTGGCGTTGCGTTCTTTGACGCATTCAATTATTCAATGCGCCAATACGAAAGTTGAATGAAAGAAGATGACGAAAATTGAAGATGAAAGTGCACAGTGCGGACATACATAGCTAATCTACATCGTAATAGGAATAAGAAAAACAATCGCAATTAGTATAAAAATACTTCGTTTATACGGTTTATATTTACACAATTTTGATACATATACAGATCGAATTCATGTTACAGGTACAATAATTGCCTAGCGGCTAGCACGTGTTTACTGTTCACTTCGATTTTTTAAAATGTATTGTTTAAAATTATCTACCTGATATTTGTGAGCACGACGTCTGACTCTTGACGTCTGACAAATTGTAATAAGAATTAAGATACGTAGAATATTAAATATACTTACGCAATGGTTAGTAGGTAACTAAAAAGAGTGAAATTATTATTTTTAACAAAAAATTAAAACCGACTTCCAAGGTAAAAACAATAATAACATCCTTATAATATGAACTAAAAAGTATTAAATATTTTTTCCTATCTAATAGTGCCTTTCTCCGAATTCAGCTGAACCTCAACTATTTCTGTACTCAATCTTCATAATTTTGAAGTCGGTGCCAGTTCCAAAAGTTTCAAATATTCTGTCAGAGAACTAAAGATTCAGCTATCTGGTACCGACTTCAAAATGATGAAGATTGAGTACAGAAATAGTTGAGGTTTAGCCGAATTCGGAAAAAGGCACTATTAGATAGGAAAAATTATTTAATACTTTTTAGTTCATATTATAAGGATGTTATTATTGTTTTTACCTTGGAAGTCGGTTTTAATTTTTTGTTTAAAATAATTTTACTATATTTGTAATCTTTGCTGCATTCTTTGAATTTATCTTTATACCGTTTGGGCGAACATCAGTCTACCTGCAGGTACTAGATATTTAAAAAGCTTTCAAACAAAAAAACTAGATCAAAATTGGTCCACCCGTTTGGATGCTACGATGTCATGGACAGATACACACACAGACAGACAGACAGACAGACACGTCAAACTTATAACACCCCTCTTTTTTGTCGGGGGTTAAAAATAACCAACTAAATTAAGAGTCGAAAAACAAATCAAAAATCCTGTAACAAAATACAACAAACACGACAATTTCACACTTTATTACAGCAAGTATTAAAGCTAATTCCATCACTTGACACGTGCCGTTGCTATTGCAATAAAAAAGAAAAAAAAACAAACAATTCGCAATCTTATTGCTAGTGCATCATGTGTCAAATTTAACAATACTCGCCTAGTACCATCGTCGACAAAACGCGTTACAAAATAAACTCTACAGCTTTGGAACACAATTCGAATTCGACGTTCAAATTTCGAAAATATTTATAGTTCCCTCCAATTTTGACGGAGTGATTCGTAGATAGCACACAAAGATCGTATGGACCATAGATCACAGAGTAATGCGGTCACGCTCTATGGTATTAAGTGTCAGTTATCGTCTCCACGGGGCTTAGTGCGCTTATAATACATTTTTATGTTTATACGCTCCCCTTGTAGAGTACGGTTTACTCGGATTGAATACGGCATTATAATGAAATGATTCATATTTAAGTGAGTCTCTCCCCCGGCTTATAATTTGATGGTGTCAGGGTTCGGAAGCTATGTTTCTTATTAAGGCGGTGTTATGACTTTGCTTTATTGCTTCGAGTTTTTTGTTTCGTTCAGGTGTTAATCTTGTATTTGCGAAGTTGTTTATAATGATTAACTTTTCGAAACCGACATCTGTCTTTTAATTTATGACCGTGCAGGCAAAAACTTTACGATGACTCAGTTCATTTTGTTGTTCCATTTTTTACGTCGAGAACGTGATTGTTTTGTTCTTGTTGTTGTTTTAATAAAACTTTGACACCTATTAGAAAAAAAAAACAATTTATCGGCTTATCTTACAACACAACATCAATCAAATAATATTTTATTTATAGAAGCTATATATTATATTATGTTAGTGTTAACAACTAACATAATATAATATTAGAATGCAGAATACGTTAACGTGCACATTACCTAGGTAATCTGCAGATTTCCTGATACCATCCATTCTGCAGTTTAAGAGGAGTCCACACCGCCGTTTTTCCATACAAACGTTGTCCCCTGTTTCCTCCCTGGATAATGCCGGTAGAGTTATGATTTTTTTCCTGAATATCTATGGCCACTATGAGCATGTCCCTATGTTTTCTTTTTTTTCATAATTTTATTATTAAAAAAGATAAGAACGTCCAAAAACCCAAAAAAATGGCCAGATTTTCCTCTGTGTTCAAACACCCAGAAAACAAAACTGGCTAAAATATAAAAAAAAATTTAAAATATAGGAACACAGCTTAAGCCTTGCTTTAATTTTTAATGAAAAAAAGTACTTAAATTGGTTAAGTTTTGGAGAAGGAATCAGAGGACAACGAATCGAAGATTCTCTGTTTTTTTATTAGAACTTTTGTCGTGTTGTCTCTACCGCGCTCTGCGGTGGGAGACTTGAGATTGGTGAGACAGCAATACATTTTCAAATACCTATTTTCAATTTCTCTCGCCCCTGGTGTATCCTCTTAACTGGTTTACGCACATTAACGGTAACATAATATAATATATTTAACATAACAAAATTAGTAAAAGAATTGTTAAAAATATTTTAAATGACTTACCGTAAAAGACGTCCCTTTTTATATTACATATTTGAATTTTGAAGCTATTTTTAACACACTCCTATGGTTAAAGAAAACGCAGATTCGTTGAAACATTGGCTACGGCTGTTGCATTATACTATGATCTATCTAAGTATTTACTCAAAAGCGATTTGTCCGGGGGTTCCCGGAGTAATCCGGGATGACCCGGTGCCGATGATAACGCGATAACCGGTAAGTAATAGACGAAATGTCATCTTAATGTGTATGTAATCGTTAGGCGCGTGGCGAGCGCGTGGCGGCGCGCGCGCGGTGTTTGTACCCGGGGATTCACCGGGATTAGCACTTTAGCTCGCGCCTGTACCCGCCCGGATTTAATTACTGATCGATCCGCGCGATAGCACCGCTCGTAAATTAGACAATGGATTTATGTGTTGCGGTTTTGTCTGTCTTAACACAAATTAGGGGAATCTGATGGGAAATAGAACATCCACAACTCTCGTAGTAATAAAAATATTTAAGCAGCGTATTCAAGGTCTGCCAGTATTGTTTGATTGTTTACCAATGTAAAATCACATAGCAGAGAAATACAGTGAATCTTGAATAGTTACACGTTGCGTAAATACCATTATCCATACTAATATAATAAATACGCAAGACTGTAATATTATGTCTGTTACCTCTGCACACCCAACCGCTGAACCAATTTAGCTGAATTAGCAAAGAAATAGATCAAGATAGATACCGCATGTGTATGTACTTCACGTGCCATATCGCGTTCCCAAACGACGAGCCATGCTCGTCTTTCGAAAGTCTGTTCTTTAGTCTGCTATCAGAATCAGAAGTCAATCGAAATTTTAAAAATGCCTAAATGCCTAAAAGTGCCGTATTGAGCTGTAGAAATTCAAATAGAAACGTTGGCCAAGATAATGAACACGATTCTTATCATCGGTACGTCAACAGTGGTAGGAAAAAAGTGACACGTTCGTTTTTATACAAATGGAGCGACATGCGGTATCTATCTTGATCTATGTCTGTGGAAATTAGGATATTTTAAATCCTGGAAATTTTGGAGCAACGGAGTTGCGGACGTCATACTTTAGTTTAATAATTTTATATTATATTTAATTTTATATCAATTCATACTCAAAGTGAACAAAATGTCTAAAGTGAACTAAAAGCTTGTCTAAACTCTAAACTAGGACGAGAAATATTAGGTACTTAACTAATAGTCAGACTCAAATAAACTAATGATGATCGCTTTTGTTAGCAAATAAAAGGGCAAGATACAATAGCAATAAAATGTGTAGTGCGAATACAAGGATTTGGATACACCCACCGGTCAGCGGCTGCCAAACTATATGACTGGGACGCGGCATGAGGGATAGAACCAAGAAAGTATTTATTTTTATTCCTCCTTAAAATATATTTACCCAACGAATATTGGGAATCTGAACGACAGTAAGACGTAGTCGACATTACCTTGTACTTCAAACCTTGAAAACTTTTACGCTTCAATAAAAGTATCTATGAGCTAGGGGATCAATCATTACGTCATATACAACTTTTGAGCTTTTGCAATATGTCTGATGATAAATTATAAAAAATATCGAATGTGAATTGTGATTGCTATTAAATACTGCGGGGCTAAAATGGTAACTTTTAGCAATTCCTCTCAATCAATTCAGCGACGATATTACGAGCAATATCGTCGGTGATTCATCTAATTTTGTAAAATAACGTCCTACGTCAACGGCAATTCAATTCATTAGCAGATTCATAATTGAAACTGTATTGCCATTCTGAAAAACATAAAAACGAACATGACCGGTTTTTTTTCTACATTTATTTATGATTTTATGAATGATCCACAAAATATTTGATATAATTGTTATATTTTATGTATTAAACTGTACATTTATTGTATATTTGTTCATTAAAATCATTTTATAACTAAAAACAAAATGTTGATTAATAATTTCACCATAATCTTCAAATATCGTTATATTTTCGTAACCTTATTGCCGCAAGGGCATCTATGCCCATATAACAAAATTTAACCGATACTTGAAATTATTAATTATATGGAAACATAATATGGTGATTTTGATTTAAAGAGAAGTATCCTAAGCATATTATGCTACCAAAAAGTGTGTAGCCAAATATCAAATCCCGGTATGTCCACCATAAGCGAAACTTGGCAAATGGGAGAAATATGTTTTTTTTAACTTTATTCTCGGCATTTTTCTTTTTAACTTTTGACACAGACATCTTCTTTGCTCTTTCAGGATTCACCACACTAATTTGTATATACTGCGTTGTTCCATTTTTCTCACAAAATTCAATAAAATCGACAAGAGTTCAGTTTCGAGTATGAGTGTGACTTGCCGGGTTTTGATATTCACCTACACAAGTAAGATTTTGCACCAAGGTATGCTATGGTTCCGAAGATACTAAGAGAACTCCGGATTCCTTATAGATAAAAGTTTGGGGGTTCCGGCGCTGTTTTACGAAGAAAGCATATTATTATGCTACTATGTAAATTACAATCATCATCATCATCATCACTGTCATCACACCACAGACCAATTACACATAAGACTCTTGAATCCCATAAAAAACAGCGTGTCTGCAGTTTTTAGTTCTCACCTGAACGATAGATTTCGTTGAGTGTATCAAATTAACCTAACAAATAAAAAATACAATAAATAAATGCATCATCTAGTAGACTACTTTTAAAACACGTTCACAAACTGCATAATTCTCCCAAAGATGTCGCTGATTAACTTTAATCGGAAATGACATTTATTAAAGCTTTCTTAACTCTTTTAGTTTTTGGCTCTTTTAAAATATCTATATTTTTTTATAAATATAGATACTAAAAAAAAATTATTTTTTTTATTCCGTCGGCGGGATTCGAACCCGCGACTCCCGGCTTGAGCTACCAATGCACTCATCCATCTGTTTTTCTGACATTATGTATTTCTATTGCCGCTATAATACTAAATACTAAAAACAAAATAAATTAAATATTTAAGGCGGGCTATATGTAGCTTCACTCTGCATCCTCTATCAGTTGTATCACGGGGAGTGCTCTGAGGAATTGTTCGGAATCATACCTCCTGCAACTTTTCGCCATCGCCCCACGCGAAAAATATACTTACCATCCTCATCACCTTGATGAGTGGCAGTCTTCCACCGTGCATTTTTCGCGTAACTTTCTGCCGCGCACTGTAAAACTCTGGAACGAACTATCACCAGCAGTATTTCCGGACCTATACGACCTGCAAACCTTCAAGAAGAGAGCTTATTCCCTCTTAAAAGGCCGGCAACGCACCTGCAGCTCTTCTGATGTTGCGAGTGTCCATGGGCGATGGTAGTTGCTTTCCATCAGATGACTCACGACTCACAAAATTACGCTCATTTGACCTCACCCTAAGGGTTCCTTGTTGACTACGGAACATCATGTCGATTTTTTTTTATGAAATAAGGGGGCAAACGAGCAAACGGGTCACGGCTCACGGTTCACTGAATAATTAAATTAATCAACAATCTTGCGCGTAAATAAATAGTACGAGCACACCCGCGTGCACTGTGCAGTGTTCGCTGTAAATATGAACAAGACGTATGACATGTCCGTGTTCGCGTGGAATGGCGCGTAATTTCAAACGCGGTACAAGACGGTAAGTATAGATGTCCGCATCTAGCACAGTAAAATTTAATACAGACAGACAGACGGCCTGACAGACCGAAACTATAAGGGTTCCTTGTTGACTACGGAACCCTAAAAAGTAGGTAAGCACAAATCTTGCGAAAAAACTTTGGTGCTCGAAGTTGGGCTTTGAGTGAGATTTCGTGCGTCTACTAACATGAACGGAAGGTGTCGCGTCGAACTGGCATCATTGCATACCAAAAATTACCGTTAAAAATATCAGTATTAATAACGTTATTTTTATACCTATAGGTATCTAAAAATGTTACCCACAGACTTGTATGAATATTAACGAAATGTGTCGCGTCGAACTGGCAACGTCGCATACCAGAAAATAACGATATTTTTACCGGTAATAATAACGGCATTTTTTAAACTATATTTAAATGTTATGTTACCTACTAGATATCGTTAAAAATATCGTTAAGCTACCCTTATAAAAATAACGGTACGTAACGGTAATTTTTCTAGTAATCGATAACGTTATGAAGCCATGCTATATGCTGGCAACATTTTTTACTTTAGTCATGTTTGTATACAAACTTCAAAGTTTTGAAACCGACTTTGTAATTTTAAATTTCTTTAGTTAAACAATTTCTATAATGTATTACGACATAAGAATAGTTCTAAGATCAAAGATGACGTTTATAGACATTTGATTATACATTTGATGATTCTGCTATTTGACAGAAAAGCAATTCGGATTTATTGGACCATTTTTACGACTCTTCATAGACAAATGTCAAACAAATGAATTGCTTAGTACGAATCATTAAATGAATTGCTCGTTAAGAGAAGTTTAAAAATGAATCGTAAATTATTCATTGTATGATTCAACTAAGCGACCATTTTAGCCCCGCTGTACTACCCATAAAACATACTCGTACCTTCCGGCCTTTAGTGAAACTCAGAATTTAGATTCTCCTAAAACCTGCTGCTGTAAGTACTAAGTAAGTAACACCATTTAGGTGTTACTAATAGTACTTAAACGCTAACGATATTTACCCATTAATGCGTAAGTTTCATAGGTGCAGGCAATGAGTTTCTAAAATACTAGAGTAGCAATGTCTTACAAAAGATTCTCAGAAATGCGTAACCACTTTTTTGTTCAAAAGACAATGTCAAGTCATATATTCGTTATGTCATTATGTATGTGAGATATGCCTGCAGGCATCTTCGAAGTGGCAACGCGTTGCTACCGTAAACTTCCAATCTAGTTACGTTAGTAACATAGAATATCATTGGGTGCAGGCATATTCTATGTTACTAACGTAACTAGATTGGAAGTTTACGGTAGCAACGCGTTGCCACTTCGAAGATGCCTGCAGGCATATCTCACATACATAATGACATAACGAATATATGACTTGACATTGTCTTTTGAACAAAAAAGTGGTTACGCATTTCTGAGAATCTTTTGTAAGACATTGCTACTCTACACACAGACTATTTAATCACAACTTTTCTGTATGTCTCTGCCGCACTCAGAGACGAATATTAGTTACTTAATTGTAATTAAATGAAGATTTTGTCATAATTCCCATACAATTTTATCTGTCAAACTCTTCATTTACCTAATTAGAGTTTTATTATAATTATATGTCTCTCAGTGCGGCCGTAAGTAAGCTCTGCGTTTGGAATTTTATATTTTGTGGTCTATATCACATGAAGCCATCCAATAGTTATTTGGTAGTGTAAACATGGCCGCTGGTTCAGCAGACCTGCGGACATTCAATTTTGTTTTACGTCGCCTGTGACCTGAATAATTGGAAACCGATTTGACCACCATGTACATATTGCGCATATACAGGGTGTAACAAAACTAAATGATTATAAATACTTTATGTACGTACATTGTACGTGTCCTTTATAAGTATAGAGTTCACTGTAAAAGTAGAAGTGCCAAATGTTTTGATAGCAAAATAAGTAATTAACAGCCTGCCTTCTTACCTGCCATGGTTTCTTAGGTTTTATGACAGAAGTTTATCTTTTCACTAGCGCTTTTTGCTGAAATGCTAATCAATTAATAATAATTATTAGCAATACTGTTAAATATTATCTTCTTAAATATAAATTCTCGTGTCACAATGTTAGGCCGCGTACTCCTCCGAAACGGCTTTACTGATTTTAACCTATATGCATATTCAGTGGGTCTGAGAATCGGCTACTGGGTACTTTTTATATTGATAAGTGCATTTGTTGAATAAATAATAGTAAATGATTACATCTCGAGACTGACGGCGACCATTGTTTGTGCGACGGGATAGCGATGGACGTTGCCATGGTGACATACTTATTTAGTCACTTCAATAAAATAATACGGGCGAAATACTTTATATGGCAAAGAAACGTTTGCCGGGACAGCTAGTATAATATATAGAATACATTACTGAAATATTTTGACGCTAGAGGTAGCACCTGCATAGACAGTAAACAAAAAGTTTTGTTCGACGTTTGACAACGTGTCGGTCAATTCTGATAAGACTGTGAACATGTCGGATTATATTTTACTGTGTGTGCTAGTAGCGCCTTCTGTTCAGCCCTAGTAGAAAAGTGGCAAGCGATTAACGTAAACGCTAACAAAATCTATGCGACTTGACATAAGTCATCGCTTCGCTAGCGAATACTAATGTCAAATCCCATACATTTTGTGGCGTCGGCGTTGGCGTTTACGATTATCGCTTGCCGCTTGTCTAGGCCCTCTAGTCCGACCTTTGCGTAATATTCCCTATTTGATAAAAGTCTGTCAAAAAACCCAAAAAACTGGCCATGAACCGGTGAATATCTATATATTAATACGTGAGAGAAAAACTTTGTAACCCTTTTTACGAAAAATGGGGAAACGTAGGTGCATGAAATTTCGCACAGTTATAGTTTATATGGTGAAGTAGTGCATCGAGCTAATATTATTTTAAAATGATGCTTTTATCATATATATTTTTAACAAATAAAACGTTACACACACTACTACTAGGAAAAATGACAGATTTTTGAGTGACAAGCCTATACATACGAATTATACTCTTTTATTTATGGTTGAAGTCTGTTGACAACAAGTTGACAAATTGAAAATGGATTATTGTTTTTTTTTTATTTAATTTTAGATACTATTAGACAATGCTTAAACGGCTAGTCTGAGATCAGCTGAGTCCCAGAGACAAGAATTTAAAAAAACTATGATGAAGTCAATATTTTTTACAAAATATAGGTAGTAGTCCTAATGTCGTTGCTAGTAAGGTCGAATTTCGACCATTGGGCGATCTCTAGTAATTAAGAAAAAGTTCAACAATAGAACAATAACAAATTTCGTTCTAAACATCACTCAACCCTAAAATGTTGATGGTATTACACATTACATAAATAGGTGCTTATATGTATCATCATAAAAGTGAAGAGGTGATATAAGCGAAATGCCCGGGGCCCGCAATGAAATATAAATACAAATGGCGGCCGGGGAGAAATGAAATTCCACTTTGTAAACGTTACCTTTTCCTGGAAAAACGCGGCCTTGTTTATAACGTAATTGCACCTAATATATTTTTACGTCAAGGAAAATATTTACGTATAGATTTGGTGTAACGAATGAAGAAAAATCGGTATCTTGGTAGACTCTACAATTTTGTCATAGATTAAATTAGAACTTAAACACAAAAGTAAAGTTTCAGATATGTTTATTGTAAGTATGTATATTTCTTGTGGCAGCGTTTACATACAAAAATTGAATATCCTACTAATATTATAAAGGCGAAAGTTTGTTTGGATGTATGGATGTGTGGATGTGTGGGTGTATGGATGTTTGTTACTCTTTCACGCAAAAACTACTGAACTGATTTTAATGAAACTTTACAATAATATAGCTTATACATCAGATTATCACATAGGCTACAATTTTAACCGACTTTCAAAATGGTGGAGGTGTTATGTTCGTTTTCTTATATTCAACGATTACTCCGCCGTTTGTTAACCGTTTTTCAAAAATTTTCTTTTGGTATATAGGGTATCATCCCAATTTGGTATTATATTCACAAAAGTGGTGATCTGTTAAAGGATCCATAAGTAATCGAGGGAACTCCTCCAAACTTATAGGGAAACATGTGGTGACTTCGGTTTCGTGAGATATACCTGGTATACCGTGGTTCGGAAGGTGCTGAGAGAACTCCTGATTATTTATAGATACAAGTTTGGAAGTTTCGGCGTTGTTATAAGAACAGAAAGCATATGCTACTATGCAAATTACATTCATCGTCATCATCATCATCACTACCATATTATACCATTTAATAGTCTTTTAGATCGAGACTCGAGTTATCTCAAGCGATAATAAAAAAAATCTATACCTACCTAATATTATAAACCTGAAGAGTATGTTTGCTTGAACGCGTCAATCTCAGGAACTACAGGTCCGATTTAAAAACTTATCTCAGTGTTAGATAGATCATTTATCGAGTAAGACTATAGGTTATATTATATTATCTAGTCTAGCGGGACATCTAGTTTATAATATTTCGATCAAAGAAAATGCATAACTATATTGCCCGGTTTCCAGCCCTTTTGATTTCCAAAGAGCCATATTGTTCGATCTTTTTTTTCTTTTCTCATTGTTAAAAACTTTTGTACATCTTTTACTGTCATAACGGGTCTAGAGCCCCATTTTTATCTCAACATTTTTGATCTCCATAAAGAATGTCGCATCTTACCAAATTAAATATTTAACCGTTTGGTGTCAACGCGACCCCTGACAATACTCGCGGGTTGTTTTGGCATCTGCCACTGTTTTTGTTCAGATTTATTTTACCTCATACTCCATACAAACATGAACCCTATATAGTTTAGGGTTGGGGTTGTGTCAAAGGTAAGTTAATAGTAAACGCCTATGTCGGTTTCGATTGCGGTACAATAGTAGCAGATAATCTGATAAATGATTCAACTCAACCCGTCACTTATGGTCGCTTCGACTCCAAAGTGATAATGTTTTATTGTACTGTAGTGTCAATAGGTAAGGTTAAAATTGTCACAATAGGGACAAAGAACACTTGATAAAAGATTTAATATTATGAAGTTAAATTCAATAGACGTGATAGTACATTAAATTGTTCATCAAATGGTCAGATCTACACAATTTGGTGGGATGACTACAATGAGTTTCTAAAATACTAGAGTAGCAATGTCTTACAAAAGATTCTCAGAAATGCGTAACCACTTTTTTGTTCAAAAGACAATGTCAAGTCATATATTCTTTATGTCATTATGTATGTGAGATATGCTTGCAGGCATCTTCGAAGTGGCAACGCGTTGCTACCGTAAACTTCCAATCTAGTTACGTTAGTAACATAGAATATCATTGGATGACTATGACATAAATCAAGTACAACCAACAGATCACGACTAAAACTAGTCAAAAGATTTCAAAAGATATTATATTATACACCATTATTGTAATGCTCTCTGTAGCATGCACACTTGCACAGTCGACTTCGATCATATACGAATATTATGCTTCTCTACGTGTTTTTAATCGCCTGTATATCGACGGGTGAAAGCAGAAGTGGCGTATCTCGAAAAACCCAACTTTACAGTAGAGCCAAAAAACTTTTTTAAAAATTCATAACTTCTATATTTATCAACATAGAACGTTAAAAATTGGAACGTATTTATATTAATCTGAGGCCTATACGATGAGTTTGTTGAAATTGTTCTAAAGTTGATATTTCATTGATTTTTAACAAGTTACGACAAAATATATTTCTATTTTATGCAGCAGAAATGTTGTATCTTTGAGAGGAAATGTATAGACAACTTAAAAAAGCAATTTTTTTTGAGCGACGGATCTGTCGTATCTCAAATATAACATGCCTAATGACTGTCTAATCCGGGGCTCCGGGTCAGGATGGGAACCTGACCGGCTTAGCTAGTCCCGGTGCCGAGGGGAATGCTTAAGTTTGCCAAAGCGTTCCCTTATTTTGGAGGAAGTCCGGTTGTGGAGGGAGTCCTGTGTTAGACATATCCAGGAAATCCCTCCGTATACGGCTAAAGACAAACCGCAGGTGGTTTTAGTGGATAATAGTCCCACATACCCCCGGGGTGCTTCAGCTTAACTGAGGCACATCCCCAACCCGGGGCACCAATGATGGGTTGCCCTGCCCATCAAAAAAAGGCCCACTTTGCTTTCACTACGCTTCATTTATGACACAAATAAACGTGCATTGATACAAATAGTTAGTTATAGCAACAAATTCGTTTTCTCAAATCGACGCTCGCGCTCAAAAAGGCGTTAAGAACGGCGTATATTGAGTGCCGGCGAAGGTATCATAGAGGGGCGAGAGGGAGATGAAATGGCGTTACTTATCTCTGTACACATAACTCAACTATATTCGTTGGTTGTAAGTATAGGTTTAAGATTAAAATTATGTGTTTAAAATGTAATAACTTTTTCATACCTATGAAATAAGTATGAAATAAATTGTCGTATCTATAAAAGTACACAACATTTCCCACAGCGAAATTGTCGTATCCTTGGGAATGTTGTATTTTAGGCAACAGAAATGTCGTAACTCATTCAAATCAAACTCGAGCGTTAAAAAACCTGTGTCGTATTTTTTTCTAATTTCTCACGCATTGCCGTATCTATCTTTTATCCAAAAATTGCAGTTTTTCGTCTAGTTACGTCAAATTTTTTTAAGGTTTGTGCTAAAAGGTGGTAAAAATCCATGGTCGTATCTTTACTAGAATTTATCGTAGAAAGACGAGATATTTTTTTTTTTATGAAATAAGGGGGCAAACGAGCAAACGGGTCACCTGATGGAAAGAAACTTCCGTCGCCCATGGACACTCGCAGCATCAGAAGAGCTGCAAGTGCGTTGCCGGCCTTTTAAGAGGGAATAGGGTAATAGGGGAGGGTAGGGAAGGGAAGGGAAGGGAAAAGTTGAGGGTAGGGAAGGGAATAGGGTAGGGGTTAGGAGATTGGGCCTCCGGTAAACTCACTCACTCGGCGAAACACAGCGCAAGCGCTGTTTCACGCCGGTTTTCTGTGAGAACGGTATTTATCCGGTCGAGCCGGCCCATTCGTGCCGAAGCATGGCTCTCCCACGTATAGAGACCATTCGACGCAGATTTTTTTTTATACAACAATCAATAAAAAGTGATTTTGGCCAAAATTCAAGTTACGCCACTTCCGCTTTCACCCGTCGATATTTTGTCCATCATAGTTTAACGTGAAGACTGAAGAGGCTGCATAATATTGATTTGATATAGCCCGGCCAAATATCGTAGGTCTGCTCTGCCAACTAAAATCAATTTCTCTCATATAAACCACATTAGAAGTACAATAAAAGTGGCACATCAAGATAAGGTAACATGTGGCACCCGAACTGTTATCACAAGCTGTAAAAGCTGTTAGCACACACCTGTCGAAATATGACACTTGTACAATACCGATAGAGGATCCGACATCAAACAATCTGTATCTGATTATTGTAATTTTGATTAACGGGAACTAAAAGGTCCCCGTAATCCATTTTTTTTTTAATGAAATAAGGGGGCGAACGAGCAAACGGGTCACCTGATGGTAAGCAACTTCCGTCGCCCATGGACACTCGCAGCATCAGAAGAGCTGCAGGTGCGTTGCCGGCCTTCTAAGGGGTAATAGGGGAGGGTAGGGAAGGGAATAGGGGTGGGTACGGAAGGGAATAGGGGTGGGTACGGAAGGGAATAGGGGAGGGTAGGGAAAGGAAAAGGGTAGGGGATTGGGCCTCCGGTAAACTCACTTACTCGGCGAAACACAGCGGAAGCGCTGTTTCACGCCGGTTTAATATTATACACTTATACAGGGAGGCCGACAACTTTTTTTTAATTAAGATTTTATGATGACCTGGCTACAAGTAGATAAGCCTAATATTGCACAGCTTGTAGAGAATAGAGGCAATGTCAGATACCATAAACTAAAACCCTGACACTCAAATCAATTCAAATTAAACTAAAAGGTATTCATGCCGCATTCATCACACCGATCGAACCCGGTCAGACTGTTCTCAGGTTCTGACAGGCACAGAGCAGCAGCAGCAGCGCAGCAGCTGGCGGTCGCCGGCGCGATCGTGGTAGCTTACGCGATCGGCGATCCCATTCAAGGCGCATGGTGGAGTGCCGCAGCCCGTTGTATTTTTAAGTGGGTAGGTGCGTCGAACACCATCTTTCGAGCGCAGCGGAGACCCACATACTTGCGGGCAGGCCCTTCCTTTGAAAGATGCTTATAGGTATTTTCATTTTTCTCAGCGAAAAAAAGGCCGACGCAGGCACACAGATATCTCTTGTACTACTTCTTTGGCATGTTCTTAAGTATGGGCTTAGCGAATTTGCTTGAGGTACCGTACTAGTTGTACCACGAAACCGTTTTGAGACTCAAACAATTGAACGAGAATGCCGCATCCTACTCTAACAAAAGTGAAATGACGTTGTTAGAGCAGGACGCGGCATTCTCGTCCGATTGTTTGAGTCTCAAAACGTGTTCGTAGTAGGCCTATAGATTCGTCAGTCGTTCGTGAGAATTGACACTAACTGCTGCATTCAGAGATGATTAAACTGCAATTGAAGTATTTGACAGATAATGTATGCGTCTTACGTCAAAATCTTCATATTTTGATTTTAGATAAGTAAATATTCGTCTCTGAGTGCGCAGTTACGACTGTCCATTTGCGACGGAGACAAAAATCAAATCAGATACAATACATATTTTTCTATTGTTTTTTTAAATCACTAAAGTCAATAAGCCAATAAGAGGACTGAAGAACTTTAGAGATGTAACACTTGTCTTATCTATTAGTAATATTGATGGTGTGTGGGCAGATGCGCTAGTTAAGGGTTATGGCCCGCCCGGGACAGCGCCCCGGGAGACCCACCACTTGTCAGGGACACAACATTGTGCTGATTTCGAATAGAGAGATATAGTATCTTTTTGGAGAGATATAGTATCTGCATTATCATCGAAATAATAGAGTATAGAAGATTAACTGCCGCACTCAGGGTGGAACATTATTTACTTAATTGTAAGTAATAAAAAAATTTGATATAAGCCCCATACATTATCTGTCAAACTCTTCATAAAATTGTAGGTGAATCGTAATTAAATGTCTCTGAGTACGGCGGAGTGAGTAGTAGTGACGAGATGCAACCCAAAGCGTACTTAGTTGGTTGACATACTTGGGTCGGTCACTCAGTTTTCTTGCCTATTTACTGTATTGTAATTCGTTGTACGAAATCTATAATTGTTTAGGCATAATATGTTTAGGTAAAAATTGTTTACTGAATGCGTTTATAAGTTGCCAGGGCCTAGAGACAAGTGTCAAGCGATTATCATAAACGCCTACAAAATGTATGGGATTTGACACTAGTATTCGTTAGCTAAGCGATGACTTATGTCAAATCGCATACATTTTGTTGGCGTTTACGATAATCGCTTGCCACTTGTCTAGTAGGGCTGGTCCACCGCATAATTTACAAACACAATACAAATAGTACCCACCCTCGTCTAAATAAATATTACCTAATTAGTATACTATACGTTCATACGTCTACAGTTGCCTGCAGTCTCAGTTTCCAGTATTCATTTAATTTTCAAGAAAATCCGCTGCAATACATAAAACCCTCAAAACATTGCACATTGCCGTTGCTGATGATATCACATTTAAAGTGGTACATCTGAGGGAGTCGATATAATTGTGGTGTTTAAACTAACACAAATAATTACGTTCTCGCCGCGCGCCGGCATACTGTCTATTTACTATAACTGGGGCGGCCTTATTCTGGAAGTTAGTTCCGGTTTTAAATTGTTAAAATATGTTGATTTTTACGCCTTCATGACTGCTTTATCTTAATCAATCATTTTAAAGTTATTTATAATTAATATTTTATTTTATAAAGCTTAATTATATTTCTTTAATTGACAAACTATATACTTAATATTTTTTTTTGTAAGATAATGATGTAAGTAATAATATAAACTTAATAATTTAATTGCACGCCATTGTTATGGGAGAATGTTAGAACTATAAGTAGTTAATATAAGACATGTTTATGTACAACATTCTGGCAATAAAGACATTTGATTTGATTTGATTTATTTTATTTTGTGGGGCAAAGTTATCTGAAAAATCACAATTCAGAGAACATTTACAGGTTAAGTTTAATTTCACTTATATTATGCTTGTTAATGTTAATGTTCTTTATACATTCTTTTTCTTTTAGACATGAAAAATGAGAGGGATAACATAATGTTTGATTATTTTTTACATTAGCGCGATACTAAAATAAATCTCGGAGAAGTTTGATATTGTATTATACTATTTTACATTTAGCACTTCTGCTTCTGCTCATCAACTCTGGTATAATAATGGCAGCGTTTTAGAATTCAGGCGTTTGAAAACCTACTAGTCAAAATATATAAGAAATTAAAAACATTAGAATATTTATTTTAATAACAAGAGATTCATAAAACATATATAAAATTGTCATCTTTTAACTTCGTCTGATCTTTCAGTCACAAAATAAAACACATATAACTCTCCAAACATCACAGAATAGGGCCGCGGGAGCCCACTGTCCCCCCACCACGGGGGGGGGGGAGAGTGGGGAAGCTATTAAGCCAAGCCAAAACTAATTTAAATTAAATCCTAGTGAATTACCCGAGGAGGAAATTGTCGAGCACCCTCGTGCTCTGAGAGAGGTACGCTCGCGGGGAAAAGTCGGAAAATATTACGAGAGTGTTTGTTAGCTTATTTATATTGTAAATTGAACATTGTTAAAAATCCAATTTATCCAAAATTATATATACGATTGTGTATCTGTCTGTCATACCTTAATTGCCGTTAAATTAAAATAAACCGATTTTGATGAAAATGTGTGGGAATATATTTCAACCTCGGGTTAACTCGCGATAATTTTTATTTCCGAAAATTTTCTGGTTCCCGCATAAGATCGTCATGGCGACGATTCGTTACGCTGAAATTCGTAAGCATTTATTAAAATCTATAGTTATATCTTAACATAATGTAAAATGTGCATGAAAAATTGTGTTTTATTAGTGTTCAACATGAATTTCCACCAAGAACCGACAGTACAATCAATTACATAATATATCGTAAGTATTTGTAAAAACATAACTTGTACAAACGCAGACTGCCAAAATCAACATAATTTGACGTGGGAGAGCCATGCTTCGGCACGAATGGGCCGGCTCGACCGGAGAAATACCACGTCCTCACAGAAAACCGGCGTGAAACAGCGCTTCCGCTGTATTTCGCCGAGTGAGTGAGTTTACCGGAGGCCCAATCCCCTACCCTTTTCCTTTCCCTACCCTCCCCTATTTCCTTCGGTACCCTCCCCTATTCCCTTCCGTACCCTCCCTTATTACCCCTTAAAAGGCCGGCAACGCACCTGCAGCTCTTCTGATGCTGCGAGTGTCCATGGGCGATGGAAGTTGCTTTCCATCAGGTGACCCGTTTGCCCCCTTATTTCATAAAAAAAAAATAAAAAAAAATCACTATTTACTACACTTTTTTTGCTTTTTCCGTAAAAGTAAAAGCAGAATACTACGCCATCAGCCATTTGCCGCGTCGTAGCATTCCTGCAGCGCGTAGACAGCGGATGTGGCGTAGCACTTAGAATGCAGACTCTCTGAAATTGGTCACGTAATAAAATGCTTTTTAGTCTTTCAAACTTAACAATAATTGTACCTACATCCTCAAACCACAAGATACTACAATTAAACAAAAAAAAAACTTTTTTTTAAACTTTTTTTTATTGAAACAAAATATTTTTAGCGTTGTGTTCTTCAGCGTACCTCCTATATTGCTTGCGGGCGGCGCGTCCCGGCTTAGGGGCGCGTCGTTATATGTACCATTTGAATATTATCCTCCCCCCCACCCCGCCACACCCGGGGGGAGGCCTCAGACTTAATTAATGCAAATTTGAGTGCTAACAAGATTATGAATCCGTGCTTTTTGAGAGAACACTTAAGTGGTGTGTAACTTAAGCGGCCGTATCTGCATATTGTGGGCGGAAAAATTTGAATAATTTTGGACCTTCGAGGTGTGTGGAGGCTTTTGATGTGATATATTGAAGTGTACGGTCTTATAAGCCTGTGTCGACTTTGTTGTTTTAAGTGTATTTTAGGTACTTTACATGAATTGTGTAACATGTCACCATACATCAATAGGGGTGTAGACAGTTAAAGAAATATAATACAAATTATTGTTTTTTTTTTAGAGTTTGTACTATAGAATAATTACCGAAAATGACATATTTTTACTCATTAACTTGATTATTTTTTATTTTATTAAATAAAAAGTTATTTATAAAGTTATTATATAGAAAGTTAATATTTTATTCGTAATATCACGTGATCGCAAACAGCCATCATAGCTGAGTGTGACGTCACGATCTCCAGAACATTGTTTGTGACAGTAATGTCAAACCCATAAATATAGTGTGAGCGCAGAGCGCGAACCTTGCTAGATCTATGGTCAAACCCATACAAAGATTTTTGTTGTTTGGAGGACCGTGACCGTGACCATAGCGACGCCATGATGAACTTTAGCGTTTTAGCGCGAAATTTTAAAACGAAATTTAATAAGCAAGTGGTTTTTTTTAATTTAAATAAGAGTGTATTTATTTTATAAATATATATATTTAGGTGTAACAATTAATGTACTTCTGTAAAATAAATATGTTTCCTAAAAATAGTCTACATCCCTATTAATATATTTTGTTGCTCTCAAAATCTTAACAAAAATATTTTGAAACAATTAAATATTGCGTCGTTTTTTTTTTTTACTCTAGTTGTTTCAACAACTGCATAAACTTTGTTGTTAATAAAGGATTAATTTTCATCAAGAATCAGTATTCAAAACGAGTCACGACTGAACCGACCTGCATTTTATTCAGTGCTCTACAAGTTCAACTTTCTCTCGTGTCAACCCTTCTTCTGATTATATACCTATATAAATGGATTTTCAGTTGTGTTAGTAATGCTAAAACTCGAAAACGGCTGAACGGATTGGGCTAATTTTAGTCTTAAAATTTTCTTAGAAGTCCAGGGAAGGTTTTAAAGTGACACGAAGTTCACCGGGACAGCTAGTTAAATATTATAAAAATGGATTGTCAATTGTGTTAGTAACGCTTAAACTCGAAAACGGCTGAACGGATTGGGCTAATTTTAGTCTTAAAATATTCGCAGAAGTCCAGGGAAAGTAAAGTAACACGAAGTACACCGGGACAGCTAGTTTTGTATTAAAAATTGTGAAACCGTTTTTACTAAGCACTACCACTAAAATATATAGTACTTATTCAAATTATTGCCGGAATTTAATTACACCAGTCAGTCAAATTTCTAAATTTCCTTACTCTACTTTTAATTATTACTGACTTAAATGTTGAATAATTTAATGAAAGGAAAAACTGTATGGAGTTTTTCTTATCGCTATTTGAGATGATTGTTTGCTTAGTAAGCTAATACAGCCCTACTAGACAATTGGCAAGCAATTATCGTAAACGCCAACAGAATGTATGCGATTTGACATAAGTCATCGCTTCGCTAGCAAATACTTATGTCAAATCCATACATTTTGTTTATGGAGTGTAGATGGAGGAGATCTATTTCTGTATGTAAAAAGTGTCCGCTGAAATGCATTAAATTAGGGTGGCGCTACAGCAGCAACTAGGGTAAATTTTAAATCATATTAGCAGCTTTTATTTAAACTATTTTAGGTTATATTTTTCAAAATATATTGGTATTAACCCTGTAATTCTGTGATTCGGCTATTCGGCTAACTTCAATTTATATTTTGTCACCAACGGCTACATTCATTCCATACCCTTTGCTGCAGCTAGCGCCACTCTTGGAGAATTTTTCAACTGTTATTTACTGCGTACAGCTGGACACTTTTTCAAATATCCCCCATATAAGATAGTTCTCCTCCATCTACCCTCCATAATTTTGTTGGCGTTTACGATAATCGCTTGACACTTGTCTCTAGGCGCTGATTGGCTAACATCAAATAAACAACGCTACTGAAAAAAAAATTTCGTTAACCTAACACACTGTCATAAACAATATCAAAGCAATTCCTTTATTGATAGTAATTTGAAAGTAACTTTTTAGGGATCCGTGTGAGCTAATGATCCCTAACCCTTCCGCGTGCCGTTACCGTGCCATCCATCATCGCCATTTTAATTTTAAATCAATTGGCGCCGCGCGTGTCCGCCATCCATCTCGTCTTATCAATAAAAAATATGGACAGATTTAATCTTCGGAGATTACGGATGAGGAATAGGAAATTGAGTTTGTGAATTCGAGTTTGAAGTTGGAAAAATCGATAGTATATCGATTATAATCTACTGAATGATTCCCGCAACTCCGTTGCTTCAAAATGCGTGTATCGCGAAGGAACCGTACATTTTTCAGGGAAAAAAGTATCCAATGTCCTTTCCCGGGACTCAAAGTATCTCTATGTCTATTCAGCAAATTTGGCTCAGCGTTTTGGTCGTGAAAAAGGAGCTAACAGACAGACGGACACAGAAACAGATACAGTATATCTCCATGTCTTTCAGCAAAATCGGTTCAGTGGTTTGGGCGTGCCGCGTGAGGAAATAATAGACAGACAAACACACTTTCGTATTTATAATATTAGTATGCATATTAGTATGGGTACTATACTCTACCTTGACCTAATCTATCTCTTTATTATATTATCACGCTGTAATCGTACATTTTATCTCGATAAAAAGTATAAGTACTATGTACTGGTCATCATAATTTCATTCAACTCGTCCCAGTAGTTTCAGAACTTAAGGTAGGTATAGACATATTGTACGAAGAGAATAGTTTTGTTGGTTTGCTTGGACCCTATAGCTTTGAAATAACACGACGGCTTTATGCAATTTGGCACACCGTACAAAACAGGGAAAGAGATACATATGCATTTTTTTTTATTCCCGTTTACCCTTACAAGCATGAAATATACACATTACACAACGAGTCATCAAATCGGCCTGCAATCAGTCCCAAGTCCAAACTATTCTATCGCCTTCTTCATTTAGTGTAAATACTTAGATTAATCATTCCGACATTGTCAATTAATTCTTTTTGTAATTCTCGATACTAATATAATTTTGCGGTTAATTTTTTCTTAAATTACATTTTACCGTATCTCAGACATTATTCTTATCTAGAAACAGCCTCGCTTCGTATCTAAGGAGCGGTAAAACAATGTAATTGTACAGATTTAAGCCCACAATGATATAACATCAATAAAACAACTAAAGCGCCTATTCTAGGCGGACTGTAAACGGTTTCGCGTCTCCTCGTAAGCCGGGCTGTAATGAGAAGTAACGACGGGAGCGTGCAAGGCCCGCCTAATGCGATAGAGCGAGACGCCAATAGGGAGAGCAGCGTGTTAGAAAGAGATAGGTGGAGCACATCGGAACAGAATTGAAGATGAATGTGCAGTACAGGATCTACATTATATTGTTGTATTATTTAGTGATTTTTTCGCGAGAGAACAAGATGTTATGAGTAGGTATGTATACCCTAACCTAACGTCATGAATTTGCCTTTACAATTTTAAAACAATAAAAAAACCTAGTAAGAAAGTAACTCTTTCAGCGCTACTACTGTAAGGTTGAAGCTAAGGGTGAAGCCAAACGAGCGTAATTTTGTGAGTCGTGAGTCGCAGAATTTCGGTCGCGTAAATATCTTTTCATACAAATCAATAACTCACAAAATTACGCTCGTGTGAATGAAATAGGAATTTTCTACATGAAACTGAAAGCAGCAGAATTTCTGCGAACCGAAATTCTGCGACTCACGACTCACAAAATTACGCCCGTTTGGCCTCTTCACCCTTATTAGCACCCTTATTATTATAACTATGTGTAGGCGATAGGAATAGGAACGCCATACTGGTGAATTTGAATTTAAAACCGAGCTAGAAGCATCATATTATTCCCACGGTGCCGGTGTGCAATAAATGCTCATCTTATGACATTAGAAACGTTAAGTTAATTGTAAAGCTGTCATTTAAACTTTCTTATGTCAATCAAGGTGACTGATTAGGGTAAATTATAAATATCATCGCAACATCAAAGGCGAGAATAATTACAGCATTTTCTTACTTTAAAAAATAATAGTTTTTAATTAATCTTATATCTTTAAACGAGCAATTCTTGTATATATATATAATAGATCTCGGAATCGGCTCCAACGATTTTCATGAAATTTTGTATATAGGGGGTTTCGGGGCCGATAAATCGATCTAGCTAGAAATCATTTTTAGAAAATTTCATTTTTTTCGAGTTTTATCGAATACCGATATATCGAGTCAAACAGCTAGTATATAATTAATTCAACAAAGTGAAAATATTAACGAACGCCCGTCATGCAATGTTGAAAGTACCTACTAAAAGCTTTGGTTCGTTTCAAACTTTTGTAGAGTTTTAAAACGTTATGATATTTATACCTTTTTTTCATCTACTTCATTATAGGTAGGGTCCTACATTAAAATGATTATATAAGTACTCGGATCTTTTTTTATTTTTATTATTCAACTAATTATTCATTCAACTGGTTCTACCTACATTATTTCAAAATATACAACAAATAAGTGATCCAATGTTTCCGTCCATGTCACATACGTTGGAAAACTAACTTTGCAGACAAAGACATTGATTATTTTAAGTAAAGTTACTATTATAAAAACGACGTGAATATAAAAACTTAAATTATAGGTAAGGAAAATTGTAGAGCTCTAAAAATGCGCATCGCGCCCAGCTCTAGCACTTGTGTGCAATGTATAAATTAAAGGTAAATAAATGAATTTTAAAGATTAAAAAAATTAAAAGTTGATTATAAAAATAAATAATTTATAAAAGCATTTAAAAAATCAACCGATAAAATCGTAGACGACAAAACGAGGTAGTTTTTTCGATTTTAGGAGGTTCAACATTTGTGACGAAAAAAATTAACATATTTTACTGAAAGTATTTTAAAGAAATTCAATATTTTATTACATAACGACTATGGTTAATGTGGATTACCACCTAACCTAAGGTAATTTTTATCCAGATAACAATACACTTTCTACTTGGATTATTGCATTTAAAACACAAGTAGAGCCGAAACCAAAAGCTTATATGGCTATTGGCTGTTAGCAATATAAGCTTTTGGTTTTGGCTAACAATAACTTCAGTGGTTATAAATTATACAAATAAAATTCTGAAATGAGGTTATTGGTTAATAAGTAATAACACTAATAACTAAAGAAATTAAATAATCTTTAGTTCTCGCTTAGGGTAACAAAGTTGTGAAAAGTTTTTTTCTCCTAAAACTCTCTCGATCTAAACAATTATGTAGAGCACTGAATAATGTTTTTAGGTAATTCACCGATTTCTAAAGACAATATAAATTGATATTGTCATATGAAAATAAATCAGACAAAAACCCTAAAAGAAATCAAGGAAAAACCTCTTTATATACCTTTAATTAAATACTAATTAAATTCGCCGTACAAAAGAGAGCGGGACATTTAGCCGATACTAATAAGATCGTCAAACAATTACGGCGGAGCGGGACGGCAACAAAACCTCGGACCTCTCGCTCCCTCCCACCGCACTCTATTTAACTTTTAATTTATACTCATTCCTTTATATCTTTTATTGCTTCGCCCGACGCTCCTAATGTGCCGGAGGTGCTCCTCGCACTAATTAAATTCATGCAACACTAAGCTTTCCGAACACCCCACTTAGGCGCCACCCACCGCCCCCCTCTGTCGCATCAGCCAATCAGAGGCCGCGCGGCGCCCGCTCAAAGGCGGCGGGCGGAGGTACAGTCAGTACGATATTCCTGATAGACCTGTCAAGTCGTCCGCGTCGTTTGTGTCTTGACACATTTTATTATTATTTATGTCAATTAGGTTATTACTTTTTTGTTTAATGGATAAAGGTATTGTGAAATTGATTGGTCGGTCATTATTAATGTCGGGGCGATGTGTTAATCTGTTTGATTGATTGTGCGGTCATTAGAGCGATCTAGTTGCGTTTTTGTTGCGTCCGCGCATAGCTCGTGATTGCCTGTCAAATTAAAGATGAGTTTGGAATGAAGCCGCCTTTCTTATTCACCTTTTATCTTTTATCTCAGTTGAGTCATTAATTTACATCTTCTTTAGATTACCTTTCTAAGTATAGAAATAGAAAATGCATTAGAAATATCTAGACTAGTTTTATAAAGCTTTTATGTAGATTAAAAACCAATCGTCAGATTTTTAAAATATTTTTTTCTTACACAATAACTAGGTATCTTTACCTTACATTTAAATAATTCTTCTATGTTTTATCTAATATTTTATCTTACACATCATAAGATTTTTCATTATCTATATATCAATTATTTTATTCTAGGTGGCTTCATCAACTTTCTAAAATATTATATTAAAGTGTATTTAAAATATAAAGATATTTAAAAACGGTCTGGTTAAGTGGTTACATTAAGAATAACGTACCTATGAGTACTTAAGCATTTAATTTAACTTTTTTTAATCATTATATCTACCTATCTAACATTAAATTATTTTATGTTGTCTTCTTATTAAGTTAAGTATTTTTTAATCTCTATTCCATACAGTTAAAATGTAGGTATGTTAAATTCAGGTAAACGAGAAATTTTTTGACAAATCTGAGCTGAAGGTCGTTTTTCAAATATATTTTACTAAACAATTTTATTGTTACCTACCAAACCATTCTGCAATAAAAAAATATTGTGATAAGTTTATGAAATAAATCTCTAAAAACTATATACTTAATATAAGTTCTCATCTAACGAAAAGAACAATCTAAACAAAAAGTCTTCTTATATATAAGAAATAATAAAACAAGTACCTTTATTAAAAACTCAATTTTATCGACCTTTACTGTTTTTACCATTACCTCTAAACTCATAGAATAATAAATTACAACACGACAAAGTCCATCAAAGTAAAAGCCACGCTCTGACCCCACATTGTTTACAATCGAACACGATTTAATATAACGATCGTATTAGGGAAACGTACAATGTATGTGCCAACAATCTATAACATCTTACCGATAATCTAAAAATACTTTTTTTTGTAGCGGCGCGCCACGAAGCTAAAAAACATTATGACAGCCCCGCAACCCCGTACAAACATACGACGGCCTTATAAATCCACTGATCGCGCTTCCACGTGCGAATTTACACGCTAATGTAATAGAAATAGAGCTCATTTCGTATCACCCGCGTCCACCGTCTACGATATCGTTAATTCTACGTATGGCATGCCTAAATTTATTACCGTCTATTCAATAGCCATCTGTAATATCGCCACATAAGGTCGAGTATTGTGTATCGGCGCACGTACCGTCGGAGGAATAAATCTATAATATGAAGGGGGCGGGGAATTAATTTGCGTGGGGGGAGGCTCCGCCCCGCGTTGGGCGCCATAGTCAGTGTCGGTCGCGAGGGCGTCGCATGCACACGTCGCGAGTGAGGATGGTTTCGCGGGTTGCTAGTGTGTAACCGGTTGCGGGATGGTGCTGGAGGGCGGGTTGCCGGCGCCGCTGCAGCTATACGCGGCGGCGGCGGCGGGCCTGGCCCCGCGTCCGGCATGGCCCCCGTTCCTGCCGTTCTTCGGAGTGCCCCCGCCGTTCCTCGCGAGGCCCCGGCTCCCGCATCCTATGCCCACGAGGGCGCCTCACGGGCCGCCCAGTGAGGACTCAAATGAAGACGGTGGAAGTAGCAAAGGTAGGTTAGAACATACTTTTTTTCACTTTCCGGGAGAAACGATAACTCTTTGTCGAGCTTTTTTAACCCCTGATCACTTGTCGGAAAGAGCGAGAGCTTTTTGTTAGAAATTCAAGCTTTTTAATAGTTATACAAACTTTCATTTACTTATCAAGAGAAACGAAATCCCTTTTCTCAAGCTTTTTAACCCCTATTTACTTTTAGAGAGATTAAAAAATTACAGTTTACAACTCTATGTGAGCGACTGTACCTTGCGTCAAATTTAACTGTCAAAATGTTTTTTTAATGTTCATTTGATATTAAGACTATAAAAGTTGCATATTTTAATATTGCGATATCCTATAGAAATGCAATAAACCTCAATTAACCAATTGACATTTAATTAAACTAACTTTATAGAACGAGCTTTAAATTATTGCAATCATTATAGATTATAGTTAAATGGATTACCTGGACTAGCATTAATTTCTGTTCATTGGTCATCGCATGTGATGATGATCTATACTAAAATTTATATGCGAAAGTGTGTCTGTCCGTCTGTTACTCTTTACGTTCAAACCGCTGAACCGATTTTGCTAAAATTTGGTATGGGGATGATGCTTTTTATCCCGGAAAACTTACGGTTTCCGACAAATTTTGGCGCAAAGGCGTTGCGGATGCTATCTAGTTATTCCCTACAGTCCAAAACTCTTAAGCTCTTATGATAGGCATTAATTAATTGGTCGTAATATTTGTTATTCAGCTCTACATACTACAAAGCTCTTACGCCTTAACCTAACGTAGTAACTAGGTACATATTTAGTAACCTTTGATGTCGGTTACATATTACAGGGATATATGTATTACAATTTGTTATAACCATAACTTTGTACTGTTAAGATTTGAGTGTACAATAGCAGAAACGAACATGACACCTGCTTTGAAAGTTTCCGTAGACGATAGAATTATGTGCCTAGTTAACTTCTGCGAGTTATATAGTAGGTACATTCATAAATTGTAATATATTTATAGTAAAGATTTAATTGACATAATCCCCATACATTATCTGTCAAACTCTACATTAAATTGATGTTAAATCGTCTTTAAAAAGCCCCATACATTATCTGTCAAACTCTACAGTCTACATTAAATTGAAGCACAGAATATATATTAGTTGTACCAAATTGAAGTTAAATCATAATTAAATGTATCTGAGTGCGACGGTAAGTGAAGAACTGCGGGGCTAAAATGGTCGCTTTGGAGAATCATATTATGAATCATAATATGATGTCCAAAAACATTTTAATTATAACACAATTGTCACTTTGCTCGCAATTCATGTCTATATAATTGCTTAATTTTTCTCGACATAGCTTTTCTGCAATCAGCGTCATTGTCTTAACTATTTTAGAGCCATGTATTTTATAGTTTTTCTTATGTCTGTTATTTTAAATTATAATAATATGTAGTTTTTCAGGGGACCTTCCCCTGGCTACGTCTAAGATTTATAACTGAATTGTTAGAAGGTAGAGATGTCTTAATTATGTGTACTAAACTTATTAAGAGTTTTTGACACTAATTATTTTAACTTACTATCCTTCAATTCCTAATATGTATTTTGATTATTTAAATTAAAATACTCTTAATACAGATAGGGAATGGCCCTATCTGTATTAAGAGTATTTTTGATAATAATAATTATTCTAATTTACTATCCTAAAATTCCTAATATTTTGATTATTTACTATTCCCCTGTATTAGTTATTAAACTCCCATCCCGGCTTCAGTGACGGTGGCCGGTTTAATTGAAACCAGGCCAGTTATGCAGGAGTAATTTTATAGTGCCTAAGTGTGTGCGCAGTACACAAGAGCACTATCTATTCGTTTACTCTCATAACCCAGTGGGACGGACGACCGACACGACTGGCGAGAGATCAGGCGCAGGACCGACTTTTTACATGCCCGCCCGTGACCCGACGCATGGATCTTCTTACTTGTCAGACAATCAGGTGATCAGCCTGCATTGTCCTAACCAAACTTGGAAATAACATGTTTCCAACGCGGGAATTGAACCGAC
The DNA here is from genome assembly GCF_905147365.1 of Aricia agestis. Lineage (NCBI taxonomy): Eukaryota > Metazoa > Arthropoda > Insecta > Lepidoptera > Lycaenidae > Aricia > Aricia agestis. Next base: position 12,629,905 of record NC_056417.1, read on the forward strand.
CGAGTCAAGAGCCACGCTCTTAACCACTGGACCTCGGAGGCATCTAACTAATAAAAATATTAACTCAGCGAATAACTATACAAAAATCAAGATCTTTGGTCTACTTGTCTTTATCTGGCATGTTGAGAACGATACATGACAGACAGCAGTCCATGGATAGTGAAGTTATATAAGCGGCGTATATAATATTTTATTGCGAGCTTTATAAGAGAGCCCTAGTATATCTCACAACCTGAGCCCTTTGGTACACTTTACGAAAAGGCTATCACGCCTATTGATTTGTTCAGTGCTTTAACATGATAATATTTATTTATATGTAGATGTGTTATCATTGGTCAGTCAGGGTTTGGTTACTATTTAAAAATATATATAAACTGCCTTAAACATTATTATCACGCAGAAAAACAACGCGAGCCCTCACAAAGCTCGGCTTTTATAGCTAGTTGCTTAGTAATAGGGTTAGGGTAGGTACATCTATACTTATAAAATTACATGTCCTGACTGACTGACTGACAGACTGATTCATCATCGCTGAGCAAAAACTGTAAAAGTTACAGCCACGAAATTTGGTGAGTAGGGTTGTTTTATTAAGAAGATACCCACTAAGGAAGGAATTTTCAAAATTTTACCCAGAAGGGGGTGAAATAAGGGTTGAAAGTTTTAATGAAAGTCCGACATTTCTCGAGTTAGAAACATGAAACTTTATTTTTGGGTTACTGATTAAAAATGAATGGATATGTATTTAAGCGTTTTTGGAAATTCTACCCCCAAGGGGGTGAAATTGGGGTTGAAAGTTTGAATGAAACTCCGTTATTTCTTGAGTTAGAAACATGAAATTTTATGTTTGGGTTACTGATTAAAAATGATTGGATACGTGTTTAAGCGTTTCTGAAAATTCTACCCCCAAGGGGGTGAAATAGGGGTTGAAAGTTTAAATGAAAGTCCGTCATTTCTTAAGTTAGAAACATGAAAGTTTATTTTTGGAATGCTGATTAAAAATGAATGGATAGGTATTTAAGCGTTTTTAGAAATTCTACCCCCAAGGGGGTGAAATTGGAGTTGAAAGTTTGACTGAAAGTCCGTCATTTCTTGAGTTAGAAACATGAAACTTTATTTTTGTGCTACTGATTAAAAATGAATGGATACGTATTTAAGTGTTTCTGGTAATTCTACCCCCAAGGGGGTGAAATTGGGGTAGAAAGTTTCAATGAAAGTCCGTCATTTCTTGAGTTAGAAACATGAAAGTTTATTGACGTTTGCGTTTGACGTTTGCTTAAATAGGGTCCGTTTTTACCCTTTGTAGGAACCACAAAAACAAAAAGGAGAAAACTATCCATCTTTGTTATTGTACTATGTTAACTCGGATGAAGTCGCGGGCAACAGCTAGTAATAATATAAAATTCGATAATTTTATAAGTCGTTTATAGCGCGGGAACGATAAATTTCCCAGCAAAAAAAACATCCTACTTATATCCTTTCCCGGGAGTATGTGCATACCAAATTTCTTCAAAATTGGTTTAACGATTTAAACCTAAAGAGGAGTCGACAGAAACACTTCCGCGTTTAAATAATATTAGTATGAATTCAATAATTACTTTAAATGATATTTAGATATCCATACAATTTGCCGTCGGCTGGGGCAGCCGGAAAAAAAATTTGCTTATTTTTTTATAAGTCATTTTTTTCACTCTACTTAATTTAAATAATTACGAATATGTTTAGATTGTCTTATCTAAATTACTTCAATCGACAAAGTTTATATTTAGTAGTAAACAAACAATAAATTTTTATGAATGATACTCGGAAGCGAGATTTCAGTTATATTATTATAATAAATGCTCTCTTTACGTTCCTACATGACTATTTATAATTATTGGTGAGAGTACCGACGAATCTTCTGTCGACTTTCGAGGCGCCGGAGTTCTGGCCGATGGATGTAGTCTATCGGAGGTTCCGGGGGAGACTCCGGAACGAAGCGAGTCACGTCGCCGGCAAAATGTGACAGTGTTAGTTTTTAAGTATATATAAAATATGTATGTTAGTTTTAAGGTATTTATTATATAATTATATGTATGTTAGATTTAAGGTATTTGTTATATGGGCCTCTGATGCCTGAATTAAATGATTTGATTTGATTTGATTTGATTTGATTTGATTATTGAAATGTCGACTAGTCTATACGAGTAATTTTATTTATTTTTATAAGGTTTGCCAACAATTGCTAACACTAAATTACAGACTACGCAATTTAAATTTAGTATTAGGCACCAATACACAGAGTCACAAACACTACATAATATGCACTAACAAAAATACGACATAGTTTAAATAGAGGTAGTAAACTTAAAATTTTAAAGTAGCACGAGAAACTTTGTAGGGTTCTCAGTATACTATTTAGTTTTTAATATTTATGTGTTGTTTAAGATGTCCAAGTTCTCATTTTTGGAGAGAATGTTGCCTTACAGAGAGTGCTATACGGTACAATATTTTTATATACCAAAGTATCTTTGTTTCACTAATATAGGTAAAAAATGTGTTCAGTATTTTTTAAATGGCGTATATATTATGTTACGGATAAAGCAGTCTAGTTGTAGCCGGTTAGAACTAGGTATAACCATAATATTAAGGGGGCGACTAACCCAAAATTGACGACTTTATAATTCATTTTTATACTTGAAAATAAGCCCCGAATTGTTTCATTTTCTAAACATAGATACTACATTATATTTCCAAGAATTTGATCTGAGCGAAAACACGATATCTTAAAATTTTCTCGATAGAAAAAAATCACAAAGATGCATCCAATTCGCGGATTTTTTATAAATTGCCGTAACCGTGCATTAAAGTTAGTTCATATTTTAACACATTGTATAAAATTCTATCACTGAGACACTGACCTGGCGGATTTTTCTATTATTATCTAGTTTAAGATGATTGTTTTGGAGTTAAACTTATACAAGGGTCAACCAAACTGTGCTAATACCAATCTCGTCAACGCCTGCTAACAATTACAACAGCTGTTAATTTGTCAAATATCATATGCCTTTTTAATTTATTAACATGAATAACGAAAGATTGTGACATTGTTTTTTAACAATTATTATTTTAAAAGTTAATTATGGTTACAAACTTACTGAGTACCTTTTGTCTTCTGTAAGTTTGTATTACTATTAACTATATAAATCTTAGCATAGGTACAATTAGTTTTGGTCTTGAAATATTTACAGTGTATTTTATTAGTAGGTAAGGCGGACAATAGGAAAACCTTATTCTAACCAAGATCGAAACACATTGGATTAGGCAAAATAAATTATGCTTATTAATTCATACATAACTCCTAATTTTGGACACATTATTAAGTTTTAAATGCCATAATTATACATTAACATCAATAAATTACTTCTTACATTGTGTAATTTGCGTTTAGCCACGTTTTGGCTAATGTTGTTATAATTATGTGCCAAATAATGGCTACAAAAAGCCGCAATTATTGTACGTAATTTAACTTATTTATAACAATTTTATGGAGACAATTATTATGTTTCGTAACGTCGGTTTTATTAATTTATTGCTAAATTGGAAACTGTTTACCAAAAGTCATATAAGTTACGTGTTTTTTTAATATACAGTACACATAAAAAACGCGTAAAGATGTAACAGATATGAGAAGATAATAGATATTACTTTTACAAACTCATCATCTCTGCAACCATTGCCAAGAATGCACCTGACCCTAACTTGACTACATACTTAAACCTAGATCTCAAAATCTGTAAAGTCTAGAAAACTGATTTTTTTACACAAGTAACTTCAGTTCATGAAGATTAAATGCTCAAGACGAAAACACAATTACTGAAAAAATGTTCGATAGTTGTACCTTGTTTTAGACACATTTTTGCTTGGATCTTCAAAGTTTGCTGTCTTTTCTTTCATATTTTTTTAAATCTAAAAAGGCATTGATAAAACCTAAATTTGCTCAAAATCTTTTTTTCATAATCATTATAGTTCGTCTTTTATTCAAGTTAAACTAACTTGGCGATGATTCCTCGTCGTCCTTTTTCACCTGGCAAGAGAAGAGAAGTTAGTGTGAATAGAGAAGGACGATGTTTGATTTTTTGGGTCAGAAGCCCTCTTAACTTTACCAGTGCCTAGATAGCGCGTAATAAAATAACAATATTATGACTTCACTTTTAACTCGTTTTCGTAATGGGATAATATTTTGTTTTACCAGTAAACAGACGACAATCAATGTACACTTTATCAATTATAACATTAAGTTCCCGAACCGATGGTAGGTCAACACGTTGAAAATAATATTTGTTTCAAAATTCAGAATGAAAGTATATGGAATATAGGGCGGAAAACGTCAACTTTCTTCCCGCTGCGCTTACCGATGTTGCCGTTTTCCGCCTCCGTCGATGAGAATATTAGTATACGCACCGTGGGCAGTAAATAAGAAAGCCTCAGATCACAATATTATGTTGTATGTGATCTGATACGTTTAAGTACTTTAAGTAGTTTAGTAATATTATTATATCACCTGAGTGGGGTCTTTTTCATCTGCGCTCGCATTACACTGCATTAAATCATTTTAAGTATGTACCTGCGACAATTTTTTTTTGTTGTTTATTTTTATTTAACTTTTAAGTTTTTTTTAACCATGAGCTTTATTGTTTTCTTTTTTATATTTTAAATGTATATTTTTTGTCTTTTATTTTCTGTTTTTGCTGGCATCTGTTGTAATGTGGTGTAATGTGTATGTGCTTTTTGAATAAATGTCTATTATTATTATTATTATTATATGGACGACGCCCGCAACTCTGTTGCGCCAAAACTTGTTTATCGCGCGAGAACCGTACATTTTTCCGGGATAAAAAATATCCTTTATCCTTTCCCGGAAATCAAAGTATCTCCATACCCAATTTCAGCAAAATCGGTTCAGCGGTTTGGGTGTGAGTATATGGACATTTCCTGTACGACAAGGTGTATGCATTTTGCGATGCTCCCATACAAAAAACGGAATTTTCGCCGTTTCTTTAACTATACGGAATCCTCTATGCGATAATCAGATTCTCACTTTAACTAGTCTTCTGTGACATAGTTCCTAATTACATAATAGTGATAAAATCATAATTACACGAATAGTTAGTCTGTGCAAACTTACGTTTCCTTAAATCGTTTTTACCTAATTAATTTAAAACCCAATTTGCATATCACATATTATTTTATGGACGATTAAAATAACATGGTTATCATTATAATATAATATTTATCATAATTATGACAGCTGAATTAAAACTAGAATCATAAGGATGCTATTAACAACATAATATAGTATTTTATTATGTTTATGAGTTTTGCCCCGCGGTGTTAGATTTTTTACGAATAAATTTTCAATGATTTTCCTATAGGAATAAGACATTTTTTCGTTGCAAAATATAGCCTATGTGTTAATCCAGGATATCAACTAACTCTATGCAAAATTTTGGTTTTTAATTTTGAGGAGTTTTCTTGATTACTCATGGAAGTCATGACTCATGAATTACCATTTTCAATTTTTCATTAACATGGTACCAAACCATCATACCCTATACAACAAACCAAAAATGTTGAAAGTCGGTTCGCAAACAGCGGAGTAATCGTTGAACATAGTTAAAAAATATCCATAGCCGAACTAGAACTTCCTCCTTTTTGGAAGTCGTTTAAAAAAGACAAAATATGTATAAATATTTATTTTATAAATTTAATTATGAATTATTATTAAAGTAGGTAGGATGAAGGAGGATAGTTCCATGGAAATCAGATATTTTTCCGCAGTAAAATGTAGCCTATGTCATATGTGTTGATCCAGGATGTCAGATAACTCCATTACAAATTTTGCCGAAATCACTCCAGCCATGCTCCAGCCATTTAACAATAGCTATGTCCACACTGTGCCTTTTTTTGTTAATCAAGGGCATGCGTTATAGCGCTGTCAACATCGCACGTCACACGTGAGGCATGCCCCTCGACGCTATGACACTTTTCTTTGCAACGCGGGTGGATTTTGACGCATTCAATTATTGAAGATGCCAAACGAAAGTTATAATAATAAAAAGATGATGACGAAAATTGAAGATGAAATTGCATAGTGCGGACAAGCTATTAAATAACAAACAAACTTCCTTTCGCCTCTTTAATATATTAGTCTGATATGACTATAGTATGATGATTGTTATGATGAGAAGTTCCGTTGGGAATGTTGTAAGACGATCAGTAATCAATATGCTTGGAGTTCCGGCAGGGACGGAAGTCGAAATTAATAAATATCAATATTTTTTTAGTTTATATTGATAATAAAAAATAATATTCCTTGATAAAAAATATTATTTTTTATATTTATTATACGAAGGAAGTTTTTATTACATTAAAAACTGTTATAATCTAATATGATCTTTCATCGGATCGGTGTTTTTTTTTCACAAAACTGTTGTGACAAAATATAATCACAATTTTATGGTTGTTTTGACATTCGAGGTTTAAAATTGACGTAGGTACCTAATTTTTTCCTGTTCTGACAGTTTTACTGTCAAATATGATGTAACGTATGCGTTGTAACTTGTAAGTTGTAGGATAACCTTACTTAACCTGAGTTTTCAAATATTTAATACCCAGTCAGCCAGTCAGGTACCTACTGGCTACTACCTAATGAAATAGAAATATTAAGTTTTCCATATTTCTATTTTTAAAAACTAACATTTGGGACTGTCAGCATTAAGTAGAAATAATATTTATTGCCTTCTAGGGGCTTATTTTATTGTCAAATAATTTAAAAAATGTGTCAAAAATTATAAACTAATATTCAAGATACTACCACAGAATAATACTGCTATTAAAATAATGTTTTTTTTTTAATACATAACAAAAAAGCTATTTAAATTCACAGCCACTATCAGTGTTGTTAAATTTAATGAATAATTAACAGGAATTTATGTTACCAATAATAATGTTAATGATAATAACGTTAATTGTTCTGCATTTATTTAACGTTTAGTAGTACTAACATAATTTTAAAATTAGAATAATAATTACTAATTATATAATAATTACTAATTTTAGTTTCGATTTTGCAAGTTTTTTTTAATAATTTATGGTTATCAATACAATTCAAACCAACTTCAAAAAGGAGGTTATAATATTAAGTATAATATTCAACCTGTATTTCGTTTACTTATTGTCATGTAGTACATTTCTTAGCTGTTAAATATTAACATAATTTAACAGTCAATTTCAAAATTTGATTATGTAGATTTCTAACAATACTTACCCAATAAAGCTGGTCTACATATATGTACGTGCATAATTTTGAAAGCAAACTCCTCGGGACCTTAGCTTAGCTCTGTCTATGTATAGAAGCAAAATTTAATTTGAAGAAAGCTATGAAACTGAGCTTTACTCCTTCTTGAAGGTCAGGTAGACCTTCAGAGCTGGATACCTCCTAAAGTAACCGCGACCGAAACTCCATAGTGGCTGGTTGTTCTTACCTCTGTAAAGGTCACAAACAGGTAAAGGTTCAAGGGCTCTTACTCTATTAGTTGCATAAAACATGTTTAAAATACCTACCTAAAATGGGATTTAAAATAGGTTTGTACATTTATCCATAGTTTTGGATGAAACTTTTATCACATTATATTTTTGGAGGTATTAGGAATTATAGTAAAAAGTAACATACCTTTTAGTTAAATTGTATAGAAAATGTAATTTTTTTTTAAGTGGCAGTATTTTTCCAAATTAAACCCTAAGCGAGTAAAATAGCAAATCAAGAAGTTATAATTCACACGAGCAAGGCTAACGGATGAAGCTATTTTAATATTTAATAAATTAAAAAAATACAATATAAGTTACTAGCTGTCCCGGCAAACGTTGCTTTGCCATAATATAAATCAAGTATTGCGCCCATAATATTTTATTGAAGTGACTAAATAAGTATGTTACCATGACAACGTCTATCGCTATCCCGTCTCACAAACAATGGTCGCCGTCAGACTCGTGTTGTAATAATTTACTATTATTTATTCAACAAATGCACTTATTAATATAAAAAGTACCCAGTAGCCGATTCTCAGACCCACTGAATATGCATATAAAATTTGGTTAAAATCAGTAAAGCCGTTTCGGAGAAGTACGCGGCCTAACATTGTGACACGAGAATTTTATATATAAGAAAATAACAAATCATTTTTATGGGATCAAAAAAGTTGTAAACTGTACTATTAGCTAAACACCCTGAAAGCTATATTTCAACTTATTTGTTATATCAACTGCTGTATGTGAGTTACACATACATTACACTTGTCAAGGAATAAATTAATTTAATATTTATTACTTTTTATAATAAAGGCATAATTAGTAGTTAAACGCCTGTAAAGATAACATTTTCCTTATAACAATTTAAACTTTTTGTCAAAATCGTTACGCCATTAGCACATCACACTTAAAAGCGAAATTTGTGAGTGTGTGTGTTTGTTTGTAACAAATTAACGCAGCACTATTTACTGAACGAATTTTGTCAAAATCATTAAAACCTAAACCTAGGAGTTAGGTTATGGATAAACACATAATTATGTTAAATGTCGAAAAATATAGACTTCCAGAAACCGTCATAACTAGAGGTAAGTTTTGTTTAAAATTTGTCACTTAAATATTTTATCCATTGGTACTGATATCAAAAAGAAGTAAAGTTTGTAAGTTTGTGACTATTGTGTGACGTTAAATTATTTTATGAATAAAATTCAAAATTATAAAAAAATGTTTTTCAAAAGGTTGAATCTTGCACCTGTATTTGGGGAGTGAACGGTGGGGAGGCTAGTAATTTATATACCAGCTAGTAAAATAGTGAATTGCCGATATTTCTGTCTGGCTGTAACAGTCTGACAATCGGTAAACTTTTCTGATTGTACGTTTTGTTCGTACACCGTTATAGAGCGACAAACCGACAAACATTTATAACATCATTATACCACATTCCCCACGATTTATTCACACGAGTCACCGCGTCACAGCCGCATGTACGACATTATGACAACAAGGTGGACATAAAATTTTTATGTTTATTCTAACCCGCTTAGTTTGATTCATGCGACAATCTACTTAGCTAGACGTAACTTATCGCTTTAATATTATTAACTTATTCTTTAAATTCTCACTCATTTGAATAAATTAAAAAAAAAAGAAAAAAAAGCCGGCAAGGTGCGAAGAGGTAACGAGTAATCCAATGTAAGTTATTAGTTGTAGAGTGGGGCCCCCGCTGGGCCCCGGCCGGGCCAGCCGAGGCCAGATTTTATCGATCTCTTTGTCGGCCGGCCGAGGTGTTAGGAATTAGGATGTTTAATGTTCTGTGGATGACGCATGCCGCCTCTGACAATACACATAATAGATATATCAATATTTTTAAATGATTTATCGGGATGTGTAAATGAGGCTACGAGATGGAATTAATAACTGAGATGTGCTTGGGGTTTCCCGATTCTAAAATTATTTTTTACGTATTTTTTACTTTTTGCACAATGTTGGTACACAGGCGGACTTAATGCCAAATGGCATTCTCTACCTGTCAACCTTTAAGTGTTCAGAAACAAAATTTTATAGCTGATAATAGTGCGAGAGGATTGTAAAGAAAATAATAATATTGAAATCTACTTCAACTTAATTGCTTGTTCGATCCAGCCAGCTTCGTATCAAACAGCAAAAAAGTATCCTTATGCTCAACAGGACGCATTTGACTTTTGGACCACTTCTTAGGTAAATATGTTTTTTTATTTCTTTGAAATTATTTTACGAAAACATCCTGATTTCTTTTTATTAAATTTAAATAACTTGAAACATTATTAGAAATGGAAAATATATAAGTAAACTTGTTTTTTTAAATACGTTTAATTAAATTAAAAAAACTTTAGAGGAAGTGTTACAATTTATTGACAACTATAAGGAAATTGTCCAATACAATGTTATGTGGACAAAAATATTAAATTAATACAAAATATAAAATTAATTCCAATTATATAGAGAGGATATCCTAACATTTTCTATTAATAGAATAACCAAAGGATGTGAAAGATAATCACAATAAAGGTTGATGAAATTAAAAATAAATGTTTAATCAATTACCATGTATAGCGGGTAGAATAATTCAAAACCGCAAATGGCTTTAGAGTTATTAATTAAAGAGATTTATTAGAGAGAAGATAAGAGAGATATTATCACAATAGACATAACTACCAGTAGTTCGACTGCAAAGAAACGGACAGGTTTCAATATCTGTCAAATTCGTCGGGTTTCACTAGGATTATGAACGGAATGTGCCTCGCGCTGGCTGATATAATTTATTTTTAAATATTTAAAACAAAGATTTCAAAATTGGATTCTGACAATTTTAATCGCATGTGCCAAAACACAAACAACAATACGACCAAAGAGGAACACGTCCAGCGAATATGTCATAGGTTTAAGTTCGTAGGTAACAAGTTAACAACCCTAGCGACGATTTTCGTCATAATACGTCAAATTTAAAAATTTCAACATCAGTTCTAAGTCGGTATACTCTGTCTACTCTGATATTATGTTGTTATTACTAACTGCCGCACTCAGAGACGAATATTAATTACTTATATGTCATTAAATGAAGATTTTGATACAAGCCCCATAAAATATTATGTGTCAATCGGCGGTAAGCTTATGTAAAGCGACTATGTAAGTTCTGAAACCCTAATGTAAGTTCTGTTTTACATTAAAACTTTAAAGATATAGGATAGTATGTGAGGCTGGTTCAAAGGAAGATCCCGTATCACAGAAGACATGAGTGGATGAAGTGGGTAACTAATATTTTACAACATAAGAGCAATTTCTTATTTTTTCACTTATTATTTGTACAGCCATGTAACTTACCTACTTCATCATCTATCTAAAATATTGAGCTATACATTCCACATTTATCCATACTAATATTATAAATGCGAAAGTGTGTCTGTCTGTTACCTCTTCACGCTCGAACCGCTGAATTGATTTTGCTGAAATTTGGCATGGACATACTTTGAGTTCCAAGAAAGGACATAGGATAGTTTTTTTCCCTGAAAAATGTACGATTCCCGCGCCATAAACGAATTTTGGCGTAACAGAGTTGCGGGCGTCATTGTTACTATTAAAGTAAAATGTCAATTAAATTTTTAAATTCCCGCGCCTTCTTAACATTGTTCATGGTAATTATTAATCTATGATCATAACTTGTAACTTATCTATGACTTTACTCTATGATCATATTTCCTGTGTGCTTCCCACTAAAACGCTCTATCTGTGTCCGCCATACTTTTTGTCAAGTTCGCTAGACGTAAGTTAAGCTAAGTTATATAAATCTCTCCGTGTTTTTGTCCACATGTTAACAGTTACAAATAATTTTCCCGCAAATCCATTTATGCAAAAAAAACTACAGTTTTCAAATTGTTAGTTACCCACTTTATCCGCTCATGTCTTCCATTCACGATGTAAGATTGCGGCGCTAATATGTCCACCACAGATGTGGCGATCATGGCTTTTCCCGTTGCCAAAGATAGAGTCAAAGTAGCTACATCTTCTGACGGTTCTCCATAAAATAAACTTGCTTACCAACTCAGCACAGGCTGTCCTCAGGCGCATAAGTTTTACTTAAAATCCAGTAAACATAACATATTTTGTACGTAACACGTTACAGTATCTATATAAGAAAATAATCTTAAAGCTTAGGCCAAACCTACGCGACCAAGCGACTGCGAAGCGGGAGCATCCAGTTGCGTCTAGTTTTCAAATGTGTGTTTTGTAACTAGACTTTTTTTTTTTAACCATTTGACAACTTGACGCTCCCGCTTCGCAGTCGCTTGGTCGCGTAGGTTTGACTTTGGCCTAAGCTTTAAACCCCCAAATCTTAAAAAAACATTTAATTAATTTAAAACCAAAATTATTGCATTAATAAATTGCGTAATTTAGAAAGCTCTAATTATTTAACAGTTGGCAACTTCCTCTGTTTTGAGGCAATGACATCAAGCCAACAACCTCCAGCACCATGACTAATCAAGTCGATCAACTGAAAAACTTCTTTGTCTATATTCGAATAACTGTTTTAATTGTTAACGAAATCGTTAATGAAATTAGTTCTAGAGGGATGGTGTTCTGACTTCTGAGAAATGTTTTGAAATTGAAAAATACGGCTAAGTGTGAGCTGGACTTGCGCAAGCTGTCGAGTTCCGTACCATTGACTGGGCAAACAACAATATCATTCTTTACTATAAAATTTTACACGTTTTTAAAATCGGGCAAAAAGCGTCACAAAATCACATATTTTGTTGTGTGGGAGTCCCCTTTATTATTTATTTATTTTTATATTTTACTGATTTGTGAAAATAACAACTGAATTTAAGTCTGCAGGTGACAGACAGACGGACAGACAGACTACGATTTTTCAGTAATTAATAATTAAATTATAGTCCCACGTTACTGTTTGGGAATGTATACCTAAAAAGTTAATGGAGAAAGGAAACAAAATCTTATTAATTCGCAAACACAGATAAGGATCTCGTTTCGTCTGTGTAGAATTGGTAATATTTCGATTATTATCAATTAGATTATCAAGATAAAATCTTATGTTTTCAATTTGCGATATTTATTGTCCAATTAATTATTTATTCACGAATTTAGGTTCGATAAATGTCAGAGCTGTCTCATAAGTAAAAAAACACGGAAAACACATGATAAAAATCCAGGTAAAAACCTCGTAAGCAGAAAAAAATAATACAATTTATAAAAGACTGAGCTTTGCAGAAGTAGTAATAATTGCAAAATGCGCGGTCACCCAGGGAAAAGTACTTTTATTTTTCGTCCTCCTCCACATACTAAATTTAATGAACATTGTTGCAGCCGATGCCGAGAAAACTATAACATAATACAAAATATACTTTTAACCCACAAGATTATCTTGTTAAAAGTAAACGATTAAAGTGACAAAGAAATCAAGTTTACCAAACCTCCCCCACGTTAGTCAAGTAACAAAGCTAAATGGCACAATAAACAGAAATCACAACTCGTCAAAAGTACATCAATATAGGGTAAGGGGAGACGGCAGGGATAGACCAACACACCCTCACATTAAAGACCAATCTAATGTCATCATGAAAAACAGAGGAAATGAGGAATCAGAAAAAGAAACAACCAAAAAGTTTTTATTGTCAATGAGATGAGGTGTCAAATATTAATAAAGAATTTGAATATAGAATTTCTGATTAAAACCTTTTTATTAAAATTGTTACAAACGATTTGTCGTTTTTATGTTTCGCGCATAAACTATTTTATCGATAATTTATTGACACCTCGTGATCTATGTGAAGAAAATATTAAAAATAATCGGCCAAGTGCGACTCGGACTCGCTCATGAAAGGTTCCATATCATTATAGAGCAAAAATACGCCAAAAATTGCGTTTTTTGTATGGGAACCCCCCCTTAATTTTTTATTTTATTTTAATATTATTAGTTATTATTAAAGTATAATTATAATAAAGGATTTTGTGAAAATTTCAAGTGCCTAGCTGTTACCATTATTGATTACGAGCAAAAAGGCATAAAAAATCACGTTTCTTGTATGGGAGCCCCCTTAAATATTAACTTTATTTTGTTTTTTTAGTATGTATTTGTCGTTATAGCGGCAAGTCTAGCTATAGCGGTTCTTGAGATCCAGCCTGGAAACAGACAGACAGACGGACGGACGGACGGACGGACGGACGGACGGACGGACGGACAGACGGACAGACGGACAGACGGACAGACGGACAGACGGACAGACGGACAGACAACGAAGTCTTAGTAATAGGGTCCCGTTTTTATCCTTTGGGTACGGAACCCTAAAAACCAAACGCAAAAAGAACTATGTCCATTTGACCCTAAGACATTCGTAAATTAATAAATTGCTTTCATAATCTTCGATTTAAATCTATAAGCGAAATCGTGAAATATGTTTATTAATGTTTGTATGGTAGTTGATGGTATGTTAGTTTCCTTGACATATTATATACATAAATTTCATTAAATTTGTAATAGCTTGTCCTTGTCTGTCATATTGCCACGTAATAAATAAATATTTGATAATAATTATTATGTGTCGCCTGTCGATATTGTCACATTAAAAAGCGCGTGACATAGTGGTCATAAAATTAAAAACTTTGTTTTATAGCTAGGCCAAATATTATGTTTTATAAAGCAATAGCTTCGAAGTATATTATGTGCTTCAAACTTGTAATGGTTGATTACTATCAAGCAAATTTTTGGTGAGTAGCTTCCTCTGTGAAAAATCTCGAAAGTGATTCAATATTTCGATTTGATGGTCCTAAAATATGGATTGTTCTTTTTGTAGGACGATGTTACTCTCAAATTATATAACGCGTTCCTATCCTACCAATTAATCAATATCAATATACAAAAAATCTGCTGGTTAGGGTTCCGTTTTAGGGTTCTGTAGTCAACGAGGACTTTTTGATTACAGAACCCTAAAACGGAACCCTAACCAGCCGATTTTTTGTACCTGGGACTATAAATTTTGATTACAATAAAACAATTTGATGCATAAATTGATCACGAAAATGTCGTTAGCTGAGCGTGGGAAATGAGCATATTTTTAGGATTTCTAAAAGGAGATAAAGTAATAGACTTTAATTACGTTTGATTAATCGTTGGAGGTTATATTTACTTGATATTTTAATATGGTTAAAACTGGATTCACAGGAAAGCGTCACACATGTCGCTGCCAAAAAACGAAAAAAAATGTTGTTTAATGTCAAATATAAAAGCTAACAAAAGCTCACTCGAATAAGCAAAAACTTGATTTGAAAGAGGAAAAAGGCGATAAATACTTCCGGTAGGCAAACGAAGCGTCGACTGTTAAATCAAAAAGCGTTTTATAGCCTCCAGTCAACAGTCGATCATTTATCAAAGTGACAGTACGCGGGAGTGTGGCACCGCTGCGTTACGTAGGAGTTACCTTGTTACCGCCGTGTTACGCATAACGCAGGTCACCTACGGTAGGTGTTAGCTTATTACCGCTGTATTACGTAGCTCACCTGCGGTAGATGTTACCTTGTTGTAGCTCACCTGCGGTAGGTGTTACCTTATTACCGCTGTATTACGTAGCTCACCTGCGGTAGATGTTACCTTGTTGTAGCTCACCTGCGGTAGGTGTTACCTTGTTACCGCCGTGTTACGTAGCTCACCTACCGTAGGTGTTTAACCTTGTTACCGCTGCGTTAGTGTGGAGTGCGGGGACACTGAAAACCAAAAATGTAGTGCCTTCGTTATAATTGGTGGTAGGTAATCAAAATATTCTTTGTATTATTTTCTTACTTATATTGCAGCAGCATGTCCTAGAAGATTTTGTATAAAAGAAAATCAATTGCATGGTGGTCATTAATTTCTTACTGTTAAACCCAGTTTCTGAGTTTTTTTCCTATCTAAATCAACAATACTTTATATATAAACTCCCGTTAAAGATTTGTCTCTCTTCAAACAAAGTAAATGAACATGTTTACATCTATTGTTCATAAAAACAGCAAAAATCATTGCCCCCTCGGCGTAAAAAACGTCGTAATGAATCTAATTACGAAGTTAATGGTATCTATTAGTCAAGTGTACAAGGTGGGCAAATGTGACCGAGACCGCGTGCCAACTCATTTCAAGGGTCATTTCCTCACACGCCCTACGAAGGGACACCAGACTTGACAAAAAAACACCAAGACTATTACAGTTGTCTGAAATTCGATCGCTTTCCAAGATTTTCTGTTTATTTTATTTATCTAGAGATGATATCCGCTGCGTCTGACGTGCAAAACAAAAAATCGCACAGGAATCGTACATCTCTGGCATGAAATTGAAATGGAAACCGTACGTTTTGCCGTGATAAAAATAACTCAATATCCTGCCCAATGCTATAGTTCATACTATTTTGGACCATTGTTTTTTTAAATCGACTTATTGCGTTCGGAGCCTCAGAAATCTAAAATACTATATAAGATATTTCTTTTAATAAGTCAAAATAAAAATATATTAGTTATTACTTATTGGTAAAATAGAAATAGCGGATATTAAATAAGAGTTTAATTACGAGAGATATAAAATTAATCGCTCATTTAATACCTACCAGCAAATAAACTTATTAGAACGTGGTCGAGAATTGAGCTTACAGAAGCTTTTACTTCTACTACTTACATAAATGTTTTGATGACTACACTTAATTAAGTTAGCTACTCGTTTTGACTTGTGGTTTGCTATTTTTTTATTTTAGACTATCAGCTATTAAAATAACATTATGTCAACTTTTTTCTGTGTTTACTTAGGTTAGAGTTATTGCTAAAATTATATTTTTTTTTCCTTTAATTTTTTGTTATTTTTTAGAGATGTATTTACGCTTCAAATAAATTAAAACCTCATTTTAAATCCTACTTAAAAAAGGGCACACTTCATGCACCCAATATTTTTTTTTATTACCCAAAATTTTTTTTTTTCGTAGCATACGCCAAATAATAACACGTAACTTCTAAGTCCCACTGAGAATGTGTCACAAAAAAAGGCATGTAACTTCATCCATTTAGCATTTGTTCGATTTTCCGAATGTCAAATTCAAATTGAACTTTGACACGTCGTAAGCGAGCAGACGCGTGACCAATCAGGCGTCGCGTGCCCCAAAACACGCATTTGTCTCATTCGACGCGCTTTTTTACTATTTACACTAGTGCCCCTCACTATGAGAATTGGTCACGGGAGACGTGAGACTCCGCGCCAATATGTCCCGTACTTTAGCGGTTTATTGGCTAGGTAATAACGAAATTGGTCCCTAGGGCTTAGCTTTATATGATACCGTAAAGACACTACAGCCGTTTAATAGATGCAGCTTTTACGCATAATTTACAGAACAGTATACCCCTTGTTCGTGCATTTGGTGTGATTAGTCTACTTTACATTATTATA
Organism: Aricia agestis; assembly: GCF_905147365.1. NCBI lineage: Eukaryota > Metazoa > Arthropoda > Insecta > Lepidoptera > Lycaenidae > Aricia > Aricia agestis. The sequence continues at coordinate 12,646,916 of NC_056417.1, forward strand.
AGCTATTTTAAAACGTCTAAATTCCAACATTTCTTAAAATTCCTGTTTTTGTTGTATAACACATGTTGTACAACTACATATTTATCTTCTTTGTTTGCGTCGACATTTCTAAATAAATATTTTTATCCCAATTCTCAGCGGTAATTAATAAATAAATAATGTATAATTTATACACTTTTTTTGCCCAACTTTATACGCGTACGCCTATCAAATTGCAATTATAAAAAATGTTACAATTACAACCGCCCGTAACATTTTTTCTGCAATTCACACTTACTGCCATTGTTTTCGTGGGACTGCATAAAAAACGTCACCCACGTTTTTTTTTCTAAAACAAATTTCTAATTTCACACTTCCGGGTGCGTTATAAATTAGAATTATAATTAAAATGTTATACAAAATGTTCTTTATTAATTGGTTTTTGTTTTTTAGTTCTATTAACATCTTGTAGTAAGTGAGCTACAGCTTATTTATTAAATAAAAAAAAAATTGTAGCGTATGTTGATCCGTAGTTTCTCCGTTTTTTAAATTAGGCTAATAAAGTACTTAGGCCAACTTTCAAGTATGTAATTAATATAATTTTACTGCCAAAGATAACTACTTATATTAATTAGCTAAGTAATACTAGTCAAAATCACAAGAGAACCAAAAAAATAAATATTCACTCGACATTGCAATACTTAGCTGTTTTTTTTTTAAGAATAAAAATATTGCCGCAGAAAAATTCTTCATATCCGCTCTATTCTTCCTGCAAAGCGGAAAAAGTTAACCCTTTACAAAATAGGTCTAACTGTCCATTTGGGATAACAATAGATAAGATTACCACTTACACAATAGAATCAACAAACACGAGCCAATAATCCGCCTAATCCGACCTAATATAACCCTGAGAATATCAACAAGGGGCCTGAGAGACCTCGCACCATAACTAACCCTATTAAAAAGTGGCTCCATCCCTCCGGTATTAATGTAGCATAAAATTAACCCGTGCGTCACGCTCCGTGGGCCAAAAGTACCCACGACTCAGTCTGCCCTGAAGAGTTCTTGTTTGAGCCATAACGTTTGTTTTAGACAAAACAAGTAACAATGTTTTGTGACAATTGTAACCGAATTCTAAAAAGGTAGAGGTTCTAGTATGTTCAGCTGCATAGTGTACTAGAAGTTCCGCGCGGCTTCGTCGTACGTCGTAAATTAGATATTTTACAGACAAATTAGTCCACAAAAAATGGCCTATGATCCTTCACGTGGTCTACTTCCTTTAAGATTTCTCCAGTAGTACGAGAGATTTAAAATAATTTTCCCCGTTTTTTTCACATTTTCCTCTATTTCTTCGCTCCTATTAGTTGTTTATTAGCTATGTCCACACTGTGCACTTTCATCTTCAATTTTCGTCATCAACTTTCATATTGGCGCATTCAATGCGTCGCGGGCATGCCTCTCGTTCGCTGTTGACTGCGCTATAACGCATGCCATTGACGAACAGAAAAAGGCACAGTGTGGACAAAGCTATTAATATTTACACTGTAGATTTGAAATGTAGAGTTAAATTAAAAAAAAGTTTTTTAGTTACACTTAATGCACTACGAGTCTACGAATAATAAAAACTACTTATGCACTACCTAACATAAGGTAAAAAGTAGTTCAAAAACACATTTTTTTAACCATCAAATGCAATAACTTTAAGTCGATATTAAAACTTAATTAACTATTAACGGTTGTGAACACTAAATTTCATTGGAACGATCAACATTGTATGGAGCAAAAAGTTCACAGTTTTATGGGTAGGCAGCCGAGCAATAAATTTCTAAGTTTATTAAGTTATGACCGGCCATCTGTGATCTGTAACGAAATTGTTTCTAACCCCACGTCCTACCTGCAGTCCACTAGCGGTGAGCGCCGGCTTTGTTCAAAAAACCCAACTGATCAAGTTATTACATATTTTCGTTCTAATATTAGAAATGAAACACTCAACTCTGTTGCACAAAAATTCGTCTGTCGCATTGGAACCGTACATTTTTCCGGAATAAAAAGTATCCTAATATGTGAAAATGTGAAATGGCTCTTACTGTCCTGTGTTATTTTGATTTTGGAAGTAAAATATCATATTATTTCCCATTATACAGTACTCCTGCGGAATTACTTGTAACTAAAAACTTGTCTACCCTTTTTGCATAGAGGACAAAATCCAACCCCTCTAGTGGGAAAATTTTAAAAGGATCATAGATTGAGTTTATATAGACCATCAACGTGTGTGCTTACAAAATTTTGCATTCCTGATACACAAACATACATCATCACAAACTGCTAACCACATTATTTAAAGAATAATAATCAATTTGTATGATAAATGGTCGATCGAGTAAACGAAATTGGAGACAGGTGTCCCAAGGTGACCTTCAGTGACCTACTGTGACCTATATGACTGACCTGGTCGGTCAGGTTTAGATAAATAAACTTTTGGTATTTCGGTTGTTGCATTTGTTGATTAAGCATGAGATTATAATGATATGAGGAAAAAAAGATTAAGTGTTTAGGAGATCAAGAAACATATAAATCAGGTTATATTATGATTGTTGATCTCCTAAATAATCTCTCTCACATATAAATAAGAACTTCCTTGACGGATGATATCCTATTTAGATTAGATGACTCAATAATTTTAAGGAAAATATAATATCATCCTCGCTCGCATCTAATGAGACACATTCCAAAGAAATGAAGCCTTTTGCTCTATCGGCTTGCCATTTAAAATAAATAAGTAGGCAGAGCAAATAATAGTAATTTGTAAAAATTACAACTAACTTACATTTACTCAAATACTTTATATTTATTTAAGTACTTTGACATTCGTTCTCTCAACTTGCTGCCCACTGACGTAGGAGAGCCATGCTTCGGCACGAATGGGCTGGCTCGACCGGAGAAATACCACGGGCTCACAGAAAACCGGCGTGAAACAGCGCTTGCGCTGTGTTTCGCTGAGTGACTGAGTTTACCGGAGGCCCAATCCCCTACACTTTTCCCTTCCCTACCCTCTCCTATTTCCTTCCCTAACCTCCCCTATTCCCTTCCCTACCCTCCCCTATTACCTTAATCCCTCTTAAAAGGCCGGCAACGCACCTGCAGCTCTTCTCATGCTGCGAGTGTCCATGGGTGACGGAAGTTGCTTTCCATCAGGTGACCCGTTTGCTCGTTTGCCCCTTTATGTCATAAAAAAAAAACTTTGGAAGCTATATACAACATGTTGCAACATTCGGTAAACTACAAAAAGATAACAGAAGTGAGGCACATTGCACAATAATGTCCAATATCGAGCGCGTATCAATGAAATATAATTATTTAACGTGTCTCAGAGGGCACGGCATAACCCTAATAAATCGAGAAGCTGTCTCAGATAATGGAACCCTTGTTCAGCCGACGTCTTCGTAATTTGGGCCAACGTAATTAATAGTAATGAAATAGTTACATTTGTTTAAATTAACAACATGGAATCCTGTGACGCTAGATAGGACTAGAAAATTATTTTTTGAACCTCCAAAGACAAGGTTGAAGGTTTTATAATAATTATTCGGCAGAATGATATGTACCATCGAGGGAATTGATTCCTAGGCAGTTTACGGACCTACGTCGTTTGGTCGGATTATGTCAATTCAATGTATAGTCATGATCTGTCGGCTGGGTTTGACATAACTCGACCAAACTACGTACGTCCGCCATCTGCCTATGAATCAACTTCCCTGATAGTACATTTTTTTAAGTTAGCTCTAACTTCAGTGTTTATATCATAATATGACTTTATATTATTATGATAAACTACAATGTAACTTTAGCTCTTGGAGATAAAAACATATTTTGAATTCATATTCTTGATTTAATTGACTTAATATAACGCCACCAAATAACATGTCGTTTAAATAATACAATGACTTTACATTTGTAATTTGTAAATACAATTGTTTTAAGTTCATGAAAGACGTCTTGGTAATCTAGTATGGATGATAACTGATGGTCTTTCATAATGGCTCCCACTAGATCACCAGCATGACTTAATGTGATGGGACTGGTTGTGGTGATTAGCAGAACGGTTACCATCACACCATTAGTCTTCATTACACTACTTAGTGTCCTGACTTTAGACTAGATTTATAAATAACTATGATGCATAGTAAAGATAATGTTTTAAGATAAAGAATTTATTAAGTATGTTGAAAAGTTTTTTAAAGATTTTTTCTTCAAGCTCTAGCTAAAAGCTTTTCTGTACATGTCCCTTATAGAGGTAGGAATGACCAGCGACCATGGAGTTTGGGTTACAGTTACTTTAGGGTGGGTTGCACAAACTAACTTTAACTATAACTTTACGACAATGCAAAATGTCAAATCTTTGGTTAAAGTTAAAAATTGACGCCATCAAGACGTCATATTTAACCATAAACATATATCTCGACAAGGCTTTAAATGCACGTGGCGAAAAAAGGAACTAACGCTGTCATCATACAAAAACGCCATTTTTGACTGTTCTACTTTACCAGCAGCGCCTCCGCCCACGTTCTTATAACGCCCAAGTTAAGGTTAAAGTTAAATTAGCCTTAACTATAATCATAACTTTGACCATAACTTTAACTTTAACCACGCCTCTGGTGCAACCCAACCTTAGAGTTTAGGAGGCATCAAAAAAGCTGTTGTAAAGGTTAAGCCAACTTCCTTTAAAACAAAAAAATTGAGCTGTAGTACTTTTCCCTTAGTACAGCTCAAGTTTTAGGGTTCCGTAGTGAACGAGGAACCCTTATAGTTTCAGTCTGTCTGTCCGTCTGTCTGTTCCTTTGAACGAAACTAAGATGATGTTGTTAGTAGTGTAAAACGCGTTATAAATGTATATTTAATATTCATTGACCATACAAAATCATCAAAAACTAGCGGTACTACGGAACCCTATATTGCGCGTGGCCCGACACGCACTTGGTCGGTTTTTTAACATTATTTTCTTTTGGATAATTCTAGGAATGTCGTCTTCCACTAACTTTCACTTATGACTTTTTTTATAAAATTAGGGTGCAAACGCACAAACGGATCACCTGATGGAAAGCAACTACCAAGTACTCGCACCATCGAAAGAAGTGCGTTGCCGGCTTTTTAATTAAAATCAAAAATACTGACACTAAGGTATTAAATATCCATAACGACTGATACTAAGTGTAAGGGTAAAAATCTAGCAAGTGCTGATAATGATGATATCGTCGGTCAGACAGCTGGCTGGTGGATTTATACGGCGGAGAGTGACGTATCTGTCCCATGGGGGCTGTTCCGCTGACGATGTACCTACTACATGCTCTAATGTACCGGAGACTTGTGTATCAGGAGTTCAATAGAGTGCTTACTGCTCAGTGATAGGATTTATTTTAGTCTCACTAAGGTTAGGTTGCACCAATTAACTTTAACTATAACTGTAACTTTAACTATAACTACAGTGCAAAATGTCAAATCTTTGGTTAAAGTTAAATATGGCGTCCAAAGACGCCATATTTAACCTCCGCTCATACGTATATCTGAAAATTTACTATGTTTTACAGTGTTATATTTTTCCTGTCGATTTTTATGGATAATCCAATTTTTATATCCTCAATCCCGTTACCTGTAGTTTCAATAAAAAAAATAAACGCAACAGACAACTGTGAATTTCTCCGGTTAAAGTTAAGGTAAAAGTTAAAGCTAAAGGACGCCATCTATACATCTATACATACATATAAATAAAATTGGAGTGTCTGTTTGTAATATTGAAAGAGCCGTTTTTTACTAAATGCATATGAATGTATATAGGGTACAGACACCAAAACAACATTTTTTACAATTTTTGTCTGTATGTCTGTCTGTCTCTCTGTCTGTTTGTTCCGGCTAATCTCTGAAATGGCTGGAGCTATTTTGACGGGAATTTTTTTGGCACATAGCTGATGTAGTAAGGAATAACTTAGGCTACTTTTTAACCGACTTCCGAAAAGGAGGAGGATATATTATTTCACTTTTTTTATAAATGAACCTTAAAAAGGGGATTTTTTTTCTCTGTTTTATTATCTTGGTTATCACATTTTGCTGACGCGGACGAAGTCGCGGGCAACAGCTAGTATTTAACTATAACCATAACTTTAACTTTAACCACGCCTCTGGTGCAACCCAACCTAAGTATAGTCGTTTAGTATTTGTATGAATTAGTTAGCATTGTTTGCCACTAGTGGCCACTTTCGGAGGTTTTTCGACGCAAGTTTATTATTTCATTGGCATTCTTTATTAGCAAAATGTTGACGTTAGGACTCAAAATTCAAAGTTTTTGGAACGAAGTTCCTTATCGCGCGTTGCTAGACGGAAAAAGTTGTAATGACACTTTTTGACTTATTTTAGTACGGGCAGAGGGCGTTGATGTGGCGATGATGTCAACTGGCGGGAAATTTAAAATTCTACTATTCCTCTATGGCAGGTTTGAATTTTTTAGCTGGGTGGGGTGGCGGCACTCTTAATTTTTTTTATAACTTCGTTCCATCCGGGTGCTTATTCAGAATCTTTTTTTACAAAATGATTTTTGTGCGTATGCGTTGATCACTGACTAAACTCAGGACAGTTTCATGATTTCTTAACATTAATTTAATGAAGATTTTGAAATAAACTCGATATATTTTCCATCAAACACTTCATTCAATTAGTTCAGCTATAAAATGCAAGGGATAATGCTATATTTTACCTTTTACTTGCATATTACATTTTTCTACCTTCTTTTAGGAGTATCTCTTTTAAACAGCAGTTAATTTATTTTGCATTATGATCAGACAATGAGGGATGTGCGAGGGGAGGGTGGGCAGATTGTGTGTCTACCGCACTGAAATATCGCACCCCTGAGACTTCGGGGGAGACGGGTACACTTGTTCGTTAACCAACTTGGTAAGTTGGACGGTAATGAAAATATGCCCATGATTGTTATTAACTAGTTTACCGAACCGAAAGAAGATCTTTAATTATTTGGCGACATAAACCTCCAAAAAGAAAATCTCGCGGGAAAAGTAAGTACCTACATTATTTTACGATTAAAAGTTTTTTTCCAAATAGTCTACTCTATAATACCTCTCTGTGGTTTATATAAAAAACAACTAGTAATTTCGTAGACAACACAAGATTTTTTTGTATTTAAGTGCTGGATATCTTTAATTTTAAACGCGTTTAGCTTAAAGTGATATTTGAAATTTTAAACAAACGGCTAATGTTTCATATTATATTACTAGCTCCGACAAAAAATGTATGCAAAAGAAATGAAAATATGGCCATTACATTCACCTAATTATTCTATAGCAGCTATTGTTATCAGTTATTGTCTATACTCTATAACTTAATCCGTAATCCTTATTACCCTGATACTAAACATTTTGACTTAACATGAACATAAATTAGCATATATTTGACCAAATCAGTTTAAGCAGCTTTCGTTTAGCCCGAAGCTATCGAGATCGACTCGATAAACTCGAGAACATCGTACTTTCCGTTCGAAAATTGTTGCCGGTAAGGAGGGTGTAATAAAATTTTAATACTTTATGGAAATTGATAGCTCTGAAACGTGTTCGACACTGGTTCTCATGGTTTGGGATGAAACACCTTCGTGTCTTGCCAGTTGCCACTGTGTTTATGTTGCAACTTGCAAACATCTACAGTAGAATCTCCAATCTCCATCCATCTCATCCAGTCTGCAACCGGAAGACCTCTTAATAATAATTAATCAATATTACTTATATATTACTTATTACTAGAGATGTGCCGATCGTGACTTTGGCAGACTAGCCGACTAGCCGATTAGTCGGCTGCAAAGAAGCCGACTAATCGGCCGATTAGTCATCAGACTTAGCCCCAATTTCACCAACGTCTGTTAGTGTTAACAGCTTGTTAAAATGTCATGTCTTCTCTTTCATTCATAAGAAAAACGAAAGAGGTAACGTGATACTAATTCGAGCGTTAATTTTAACAGTCGTTGGTGAAATTGGGGCTAAATAATATTGATTATTGAGTTAAAGCTAAGCCTAATAATAAGCCAGCCAAATGGTATACCAGCACACATAGCTGACTTCTTACATATCAACGAAGTATTTTTTAATTTCTATATTCCCAAAATATAAAAACGCATGCCGTTACTAAAGAAGCTTCTCTCACAACGTCTGTCACCAAGCATGTGCAGCTAGTGTGGACTGTGGTGTATCGCGGGCCGCGGTATGCAAAATCAATTTTCTGTTTCGGCGAACCGCTTTAATGCCCCAAATTTTCCTGTCTGATGTCTTCATTGTGTACAGGGCCGGACTCAGTGTTTTCAATCTCTTTTTGAGTAAAATATAGATTTTATCGCGGGATTTAAGCTCTTATGGAGTAAAATATATAGCTATTGCTTTTATCGCGGGTAAAGCCCGGCGACCGAATCAAGAAATTCGTAACGAAAAAACCTAACAGGTGCGGCGTTGCCAGACTCCAGCACGATGTTGTACTTGCGACTAGAGTCTAGACTCTAGACGTATGCCAATTATAGTTGATGCTATGCAATAGTTTTACCGCAGCAGTCTCCGAGTGCCACACGTATTATTATCTACTTCATAATCTTGCGCGAAAATCTTATCGATGCGTTTGTAAGTGTAGCTCCAGTATCGATTTCTAACTTTGCTATCAAAATTATTATCTGAGAATGTAACTTACTAAAATTTCCTTCATAGCTACTCTCGATTTTTTTTTCGAAAGGGTCTAAGCTACTGGTCTGGTTAAGACCATGGTAGTTTAATCGTGGCTGCTACTCTCGAGTTTTGGCTCTTACCATTAAAAAGTACCAGCTCAGTTTAAGAGTCGCAGCACTGCATTGAATACGATGGGACTACTGAGTAACTTAAGGGGGCGACTAACCCAAAATTGTCGATTTTATAATTCATTTTCATGCTTGAAAATAAGCCCTAAATTGTTTCATTTATATATTGTATAAAATTCTTTTATTGGGACACTGATCTGGCGGATTTTTAAAATGTTGTATATTTATCGAGTTATTAAGAAAAAACTAACTTGGCGATGATTCCGCGACGTCCTTTTTGACCTGGCATATGAAAGACTGGCGTGAGTGTGAAGAGAGAAGGACGATGTTTGATTTTTTGGGTTAGTCCACATGTTAATAATTTGTATTGTCATGACCAAAAAAGTTTATGTGCAGAAAATCTAAAAGCTAGTACTTTTAGATTTTCTGCACATAAACTTTTTTGGTGAAGGTTAAAATCGGTGCTAAATGCTAATTCCCGATCATAAAAGCTGTTCATTTTCATTCATTTCTTTTCATTCCACTCCCTCCAGTCCGTGCCGCACGCCCGTGACTCAAGGTGCACATTTAGCCTGAAAATTATTGCTTTATTATCGACGGCGATTTCGTAAATTAATTTCCACGGAGCGACGGAAATTATAGCTGGACACCGTTCTGCTATAGTTTGTTGAAACATGTGAACAAATATTATGTAAGCTGACCTAACCATAATCAATATTAAGAGCGGGCTGGCAAATTTTGCTGTGTATTACGATCCCGGAAGACGATTGACTTAAATGAAATTGAGATTTATTTAATCAGTATATATTAATCTGATATTTGCCTAACGGAAAACACGATTCACTTATTTTGACTCGATAGTTATATTTTTCGAAATTATGAATATTTCTGGGCTTTTCAACAAATATCTGTTACACTTATTGAGTTTTTTTTTTGTTATTATTATAGCATTTTATATTATTATTTTCGAAGGTTCACTTACTTAAAAGTTTAAAGTTTTTAAGGGGGAGAAAAAATATGCTAAAGCCTTTTTGAAAAGTGGAATAAAAGAAATTTTGTTTTTCGATGAATAATATCGCCTGAGCCTCGAGTTTAAATGAGTATGAAGCGAAAAAATTATTGACAACACTTTTAACTACGTTTCCTTTAAATAAGTACTATCAGAGAAGTTGATTCCTAGGCAGAAAGGGGACCTACGTTATTTGGTCGCGTTACGACAAACCCAGCCGACAGATCACAATTAACATTGAATTGACACGATCCGACCAAATGACGTCAACTGACTAGGAATCAATTTCCTCGATGGTACATCAAATTAACTTATAATCAATTATAATGTTAGAAATAATTATGTACTTAATCTATTATTTCTCATAAATGAAAACGGAACTAAAAAAGTTTAAATACCACGGACTAAAAGTTAAAACCTATCTATTAAGAATTAAGAAATGCAGTATTACGAATTTACGAGTAGGTAAGATTGCCGCAAGAGGTAAAACGTGCTAACCGCCATCTCACTCAAAATCGAACTCGTTCACATCGCTTATTAAACGGGCAATTATTCAAGCCTAAAATAATCGACTTCATATTTGTATTTCTCGCGTTCCCAGAAACGATGCCATAACCGACACTCGATATTGCCTCGTTAATGTCTTATTCAAAATCTTATCTGGCCGAGATAAAACCTGTGATTTGGCCCCAATCAACCAATTACAATAACCCACTGTACACCTAACCCCAGCATTACGGTCGCCCAAAAAAATTACTTATCATAATGCGTTTCTTAAAAACGATTACGATCTACGTCAACGAGTTTCTTTAATTATTTCTCATCTTCACGGGGACAAAGCGTTTAAAAGTACATAGAAAGTACTGGGAAGTTTTTACACGTACTTATCTCGGTCTGACCCATATATTTTCTTGTAAGTACACTTAATATTTACTTACTTTGAGTCAAAACTTACGTGTAATTATGAGTTTACGAGAATACGTCATTACGGAGGTTTTACTGTATTTTTATGCGTGAGCTCGTCCTCGTATTGATTCTGAGAATAGTAATTGTTCAGCCTTACAATGATTGTGCTTGTAAGTTTGGAGTTTACAGGGTGCACGAGCCGGGCCCGAGATTGTTGTGTAATGACGTCATTATTGTTGCAAATGCTAAAAATGATTATATTTATTCATTTTTCAGGTTACTTTTAAAAGTTCAAGTTAGCCTCATTGTTCCTTTGATTGAATATGCAAATATTAAAATATTTTATATGATTAAAAATTTGAAAAAAAAAACCAAGGTAATGGAAATTAAAAATAAATTAATGTAAAAATAATAAATATATTATAATCTGAATAAACTGGGCAATTCCATCTGTATCATATAAGTCATCATATAAGTCCACCATAAACTAAAAAAATTAACACCTGATTTACTCAAAACATGGTACTCTTAAGATTTTGTAGAAGCAACAATTTCTAAGTATTACTTTTCTAGCTGAGCTGCCATTTATGAGATGATGTCGTGAGCTTGGCTGAGTGTGGTTTTGTGTGATGAAGTTCTGACTTAGTTTTCACAGTAGTATTTTAAATTCTTGGCATATTTTGTTACACACTGATAATAATATATTATATAGCTTTTGAGATTCGAGAAAAAATCATTTTTATAAAGATATAATATGCTTGTAAGATCACAGTGTCGGTCACATAAAAACATTACTTTTCTCTTTAACTACAGTAAAATTACTTTTACATAAAAAAATATAAACTTTCCTACGTGACAGCGATATTAAAATGATGCTGGCATTAAAAATTTGTCGTCTATTTTTTAAACACCTAAATTCTTAAAAACATTTTTGTAGTGTCAGTCACATTATAGAGTCGATCACGCCCAAGGTAGCGTTTTGATTGTTATTTTTACTGATAGATGGTGAAAATAGCTATAGAAGGCAGAGAGAGAAGCAGAAAGCTAAATTATTATTTTAAAAACCTGCCAGACCACCTCAAAGTCAAATAAAATCTCACATTTTGCGATGTCTAGAAATGGAAAGCAATTATCACAAAAATCTGGCAACTAGAAGATGAAATTCTTACAGATATCGCAAGAAAATAAGATAAAATTATTGACCCTTATACTTTTCAAAGGTTAGATAGACCTGCAGAACTGGAAACCTTCTAAATAATATAATAATACTCCCCACACCGGTTTCGGTGACGGTGGCCAGTTTCATTGAAAGCAGGCCTGTTACGCACGAGTAATTTTATAGTGCCCAAGTGCGTGCGCAGTACACAAGAGCACTCTCTATTCCTTTCACTCTCATAACCCAGTGGGACGGAAGACCGACACGACTGGCGAGAGATCAGACGCAGGATCGACTTTTTACATGCTCATCCGACGCATGGATCATCTTACTTGTCAGACAATCAGGTGATCAGCCTGCATCGTCCTAACCAAACTTGGAAATAATATGCTTCCAACCTCCGAGTCAAGAGCCCTTCCTAATTCCATCAAGAACCTTCTAAAGTAATAGCGACCGAAACTCCAAAGTGTGTGGTCGGTATTACCTCTATAGGGCTCATATACCTACAGGAAAATTTTTAGCTTAAAAAATTACGAAAGTCTGCCTATCGCTGGCTCTTCCATATTATGTTAAGTAATTGTTTTTGAGAACATTTCGTTTTGAGTTATTTTTCGACAAATTATTAGTGATTTCGTTTTTGTGATGTTTAAGTTCAAAAAAAAGCATTTTAATGAATTAACTAATTACTGATTTGCTTTTATATAA